>NC_081427.1:31287925-32517171 GCF_949786415.1 Peromyscus eremicus | reverse complement strand
ACTTTGAGTCATTTCCCCAAATGATTTCCTACTTAGATGCATTCATTACCACAAGCCTGTGATTTCCAGGTGCTCTGCCACATGCTATACAGAGCTGTTAGCTGACAGGAACTTTGTTTTGGAAAGCCACATCACCTGTACTTATGTACATTGGCACAGTCACTGTAGGAGTACTCAACTGGTACAAAGTACATAGGCAGCAAGCACCATCTTCTGCAGTGGTTCCTAAACCTGGTCACACATCAGAGCTACCGGAGGAACACTGAAAAAATAACCTTTACCTCCAGATCTATTCAGACTTATTCAATTAGAAGTATTTATACTGTAGGACTATACTGCTGTATTTTCATTTTGATTTAAGGTTGGATGGACATGAACACATTTGAAGATTGAGAAGGAGAAAGGTCCTTAGATGGGAGAAGGAAATAGAGTCTAAAAAAATGAGGGATTGCCTTCAAGAAGAAGAAATAAACCTTTCTTTTGTAACTTGAGGAATTAAAAAAGTATGGATGAAGCTTTTATAATATGATACACCCATTTCTTTTCTGTAAATACCGTGTTTTAAAAAATAGTTAGCAAGATGGTCTACTGTGAGGAGGTAATTGAGGGTTTGTGTGTGTGTGTGTGTGTGTGTGTGTGTGTGTGTGTGTGTATTAAGAGGCTCAGAGAACTAAAGAGAATAGTTGAGATTTGCAGTAGTTATTAGTGACAGCAGGACATTAAAATTTTCATATACATCAATGTAATGTCCAGGTATTCTTAAGGCCCAGTGAACTGAGTGAACTGTAAGTCGTAATTCTAAACACACTTGTGTCATTTGTTTATTTATTCCACAAATATTTATTGAATATCCTCATCAGTCTGGTTTGAGATACAGAAGCAGATCAAATAAGTTCTGTGTCATCATGGAACTTAGATCTTCTACTGGAAAACAGGCACAGGTTATGTATTAACGTAAATGTCTTGTATGTAGTATTTTAGGTGACAATAGGTGTTATTAGAAAAGTTGTCACTGAGCCCTCAATAGGCATCTGCTGTATAGGAGAGCCAAAGATGGAGAGAGCTGAGCAGAATGACATGCAAGACCAAACAAAGTGACAAAGGAAGAGTTGCTGACATCGGGGAAATGAACATCCAGCTAAAAGAAGCCCTAAGTACAAGATCCAGAGGCAGGAAGAGGATTGACTTTTGAAGGAGAAGCAAGGAGATCAGAGTTGGTTGAGTAAAATGTAAGGGAGATGAGTTCAGACTGGAAGTAAGGGCCACACAGTATGTTAGGGCATAGAGAGGAATCTTCACAGGGGATGGAAGTTATTAAAGGGTTTTGATTACAGGGTGACTTGATAGATTTTTCATGTTGGGATTTTTCTCAAGTAAAACATGAATGCAAACCAGGGAAGGAGCTGAAAGAACAAAAGATTCAGATAAATACTAAGCATAGAGTAATTCAACTTTTTGACTCTACATTCTAATTTGGGCAAATGACATAAATATAGGTTGAAAGAATGGATGCTGCCGGGCGGCGGTGGCACACGCCTTTAATCCCAGCACTCGGGAGGCAGAGCCAGGCGGATCTTTGTGAGTTCGAGGCCAGCCTGATCTACAGAGTGAGATCCAGGAAAGGCACAAAGCTACACAGAGAAACTCTGTCTCAAAAAACAAAAACAAAAACAAAAAAAAAGAAAAAGAAAAAAAAAGAAAGAAAGAAAGAATGGATGCTGATAGAATAGAAAAATCCATCAATTTCACATGAGTGGTTCATGAAAGTATTAGGAAGGATAGGAGACTGCACTGTAATAGGTATGTCTGCACAATGTGTTATTTTAAAGGTAGTGAAGTGTCAACCGGTGCTAAGGTCCATGATGATCTTCAGGGAGAGTGGTGAAGTGGAAAGGAAAGGAAAGAGGAAAGCATTTCCTGAATTTGACATATTATATTTTAATATACAGCTAAGCTCAATTTTTCCATTAATCATAAACTTGAAAAATGAATTCTAAGGAACGCTGGTAACCTTGGCAAACACATTGCTGTAAGTAGGGCAGAACTCAGAGTCCTAGTTAGAATTTTTTAAAGAGACAATTCTCTTGAGTGGCCTCCTGCTGAAACATCAATGGAGAAGACATGTCTGGTGCAGGTGAAGTGTGAGTGGGCACAGTATGTGGGCTCTAGGGTTCTTGGTGTTAAGTGGTTCACAGCTGGAAAAGATAGAGAATTGCTAAATTATTTTATCACACTTGTTTAATAAATGAATTCATTGACACTACTAGATGAGCCATACCTGAGTGAATCATCTAAAGAGCTTTTACAGAGTTCAAACCTCCAGTTCATAGACTTGGATCTGATCTGTCAGAATTTTAAAGGGATGAAGCCCTGGTTTTGTTTATATATTTATATGTTTACATAAAGTTTCTGGGATCATGTATAGCTAGGTTGAAGAACCTTTGAAGTAGTGTTTAGTAGTTAGTTACTGAAAGGACCAAGCAGACGCCATAACAGGCTGCTCAGTCTTCTCTCAGAGATCAGGCCTCAATTTCAGTTTCCTGAGACTGAGCAGTTTCTGAGAGGGCCATGAACAAAAGACAATTAATCACTGATGCCCCTGCCAGCAGGGACATGGAGATAGGATGTACCAAGCCTTGGCCATTGAGCCAGCCCCCACAATCAGTATGTGCTAGGCCAGCCAGCCTCCATGGCAGCTCAAGTCAAAGCCTGGGACTTGTCCAGGCCTGCCCCAAAATGGGTAACTGTAACCCCCAACTAACCTTAGCCAATTAGAAGTTACTAACATGATTGCCACTTGCATATACCAATCCTGAGTCTGTTCCTATGTAGTTTGTAGATCCCAAGATGCCCACCCCATGCTTTACTCCCTATAAATACCCTGCCTCCTTGCTGCTCAGGGTCTCTCCTGCTCTGCTGCTGCATCAGACAGAGAGACAGACAGAGAGGCTTGGGTTAACTTGCAACAGTAAAAAGACTTGCAGCTACAGTTTTCCTTCCTGGCCCACGGTCAGAGCAAATCTCTCTCACCTGCCAGTCCCACAGCCACTCAGATCCAACCAAGTAAACACAGAGACTTATATTGGTTACAAACTGTATGGCCATGGCAGGCTTCTTGATAACTGTTCTTATAGCTTAAATTAACCCATTTCTATAAATCTATACCTTGCCACATGGCTCGTGGCTTACTGGCATCTTCACATGCTGTTTCTCATCATGGCGGCTGCCAGTGTCTCTCTGACTCAGCCTTCCACTTCCCAGCTTTATTCTCCTCTTTGTCCCATCTATACTTCCTGCCTGGCCACTGGCCAATGAGTGATTTGTTTATTGGCCAATCAGCAACACATTTGACATACAGACCATCCCACAGCACTTCCACTTTTCTTTTTTAAAAAGGAAGGTTTTAACTTTAACAAAGTAAAATTACATATAATTTGGGAATTTGGGCATAGCTTCTCTTACTACTTCCTGCTGGAGGGGAGCGCTGTATCTTATGGGGACACAAAGAAAATTTTAGGATTATGGAATAGTCCATGAGGCTGTATTGTCTGAGCCAGTTGCCTTCAAACCATTCTGGATGTTAGATCATCTGGGCTATGGTGTCATCGGAGACATTTCAGGGGGTCTTGGCTGGTCAAACCTGATGTATCTTAATCTGGAACAAATCCATAGCCTCTGGCTTTCTGTGGGAAAAAAAGCAGAGTCTCCTTTCCAAAGTAACATATCCTTACATCCAAATTTTGAAGTCAAGATATCTTTAAAATATACATATTTGTTTAATTCAACATCTTTTATGATCAAATGTTTTTCTGCAGTTAAAAATCCCAAATACAACACAATCTAGATTCTCTGTGTAATATTCATCTTCATGTGGCTTATTTTTTATATTAATTTTACTGTCTCTTTAAAGACTTTATTTTTTAAAACTATGTATTTGTTTATATAACTATATATCACCTTTTTTGTCTCTTTCAAGCTTACGTATATTTTACACACATTGTAAACTATTACATCTGAATCTGTCTTATTGTGAATCTATCGCTTTAAACTGCAGCAGCTGTGGCTGCTGGCTCCACCCACCTCAGCTTCCCAACATGGAGGTAGTACATTTTCCACCAGCTCTGGGAGCTATCGTGGGTCTATGCTTTTATCCAAGCAGCATGTAGCCCAGAAACCTCTTTTTTTGTTTTGTACTAGCAAAGGCTAAATCCACCATGCAGCTTAATGTGCCACTTGCAGAAGCCTCATTCCCACCATACAGCAGGTCGAGCGCGCCGCACGCTAGGAACTTGCCAGTAGCTCAAACCGGCAGCTGCCGCTCATTTGAGAGAGAGGATTAGGAAGCTGTTTTTAGCTTCATTTTAGAATCTTTCTTCTCAGCTTTTAGGTGGAAACTCTTGCCCCATGTTGGGCGCCATTTGTAGCTACAGTTTTCCTTCCTGGCCCACGGTCAGAGCAAATCTCTCTCACCTGCCAGTCCCACAGCCACTCAGACCCAACCAAGTAAACACAGAGACTTATATTGGTTACAAACTGTATGGCCATGGCAGGCTTCTTGATAACTGTTCTTATAGCTTAAATTAACCCATTTCTATAAATCTATACCTTGCCACATGGCTCGTGGCTTACTGGCATCTTCACATGCTGTTTCTCATCATGGCGGCTGCCAGTGTCTCTCTGACTCAGCCTTCCACTTCCCAGCTTTATTCTCCTCTTTGTCCCACCTATACTTCCTGCCTGGTCACTGGCCAATCAGTGATTTATTTATTGACCAATCAGCAACACATTTGACATACAGACCATCCCACAGGAGACATGTCGGCTCCTGGCAGTACCAATCTACTTCAGAGAAAATATGGGCATTGAAAAAACTGCAATTGGAGTTAACTTTCATTGTGGCAAAAGTTAGCCACTGGACAACAAAGTATCCTCAAATCAACTGCTGACAAACAGGACAGACAGGACACAAAACAAAGGACTACTGATTCTTGTCAAAACAAGTGTGGTTATGGCTTTATCAAAAGGCATCTTCTGAGGCCAGGACAATATGGCACCATCCCTGAAGTGGCTTTCGCAATCCGGGAAAGGTACAGTGCCCTTTTCTTCAAAGGCAGCTGAACAGGCAGTGGGCCGATGGCTTCTGGTGTGCAATGGGAAGGTAGCTGAAACAGTTATTCTTGAAGAGTAATTAAGCTCACACCTCTCAACAGTAGAATGACATTTAATAGAGGGATGTGGAGAAGAAAGGAATGCTGAAATGAAGCCACATACACACATAGCCAAGAAGAATGGACAGCTGAATTCAAAAAACATCAACAATTTCCAGAATTTAAAATCCTGAATCATGACATGACACTAGTGGAATTCAGGTGTTTCTGGTATATAGACTGCTCTCACCCAATGTGAGGTTGAACTGTTGATGTTGTGTACATTCTACTTCACAAATGAGTCTGTCAGATACACTAAGCCTATAGGCTGAAGATGATGCCCCAACACTGCGGAGAAACCTCAGATGATTGTCCAGGCAGCTGTTCCTATGTAGTTTGTAGACCCCAAGACGCCCACCCCATGCTTTACTCCCTATAAATACCCCACGTCCTTGCTGCTCAGGGTCTCTCCTGCTCTGCTGCTGCATCAGACAGACAGACAGACAGACAGAGAGGCTTGGGTTAACTTGCAACAGTAAAAAGACTCTTTGCTTTTGCATCGGATTTGGTCTCTTGATGGTCTTTGGGGGACTCTGGGTGCAACAGTTACAGTGCTTACCCTTCCCAAAGCCTTTAAATACTTTTATTTACTTAAGTGTGTGTGTGTGTGTGTGTGTGTGTGTGTGTGTGTGTGTGTGTGTGGTCATGGTGACCTGACCCTGGTATAGCATCTAGTGATTTCAATAGAACTGATGTTGCACTTGGCTCCTAGAATGCCAAGTTATTGAATGATTACAAAAATCACCTCTCTCTCTCTTTATGGAGATTAATTTAGTGATAGCATAGGATCTATATCAAACTATGTATTAATTTTTGCTTTTTTTTCCCATTGCAAATCAATTCTAGGCTCTTTGTTCCATGAGACTGGGTCAATCGTGTTTTCTTTGGGCTTTGCTCTGGAAGTGTGCAAGCAAGCCTAGAAGGGAACAACAAAGGTATGAGCACAGGCAACAGAGGCAGATTATTGTCCTGTTCCTACACTTGTTCGAATGCATTCAGATACGCTTGACTGCTGACCATGTGACTCACGCTCCCCATTGGCTTAAGTAATTTGAACTGGGCTTTCTGTCACTTCCACCTCAAGAGCTGACAGGAACAGTGGTACCTACAGTGGGGCTGACTCAGCCTATTTCTAATCCTTCTGTCCTGCCAGTTCATGTCCCTTCATCCTCTCAGGCAGCTGTGTTTTTCAGCCACATTGACAGGAAATTTACATTGTCAGAATCTGGCTTCCTTCGTAGGGAGACAAGGAAATAGAATCAGATAGAGCTGAGATGAGAATTGGTCCTCTATGAGATTATGGTGTCTGGCAAGTTCTCAACGCACTCGGAAGGAGTTGGAGTGGCAAGGCTCACATTCTCTTTATGACTGGTTAATGTCCAAGGAATCAAGGAGCAAATGGCTTCAGTCAAAAATAACTACCTGGAATCCAAGAAGCTGGAAGTGACTAGACTATTATTTCCAAACTCAGCTTCAGAATATATCATCAGCCAGATGCATTAATGTAAACATTTTTCTGTTGTGCTTCTTAGGTGGCCTTTCCCTAATGGATGTCCAATTTCTAAAGGTCATCAATGCTTCTGAATAAAGATGCACACAGACATGAGATGAGAAATCATTTCTTAGAGTAACTTTGAAGAGGTAAAGTGTGCTTTAATAGATATCAAAATCTGTTAGCGTTTCAGCTGCCATAATGAGCTCCCTAATTATAGTGTTTTCTTGAATGTTTTGCAGGCTCTGATGAGAAGGCAGTTTGGGTGTTTAAGACAGTTTTCTCTGGTGCATGCCAAGGGTAAGGGTGACGTGGTAGGAAAGTGGGGTTAGGGTTCTACTCACCTCTTGTTTTGCAATTCATCAGGCCAATAACTTTTCATTTCCTTGGCCTGTCAGCTGTTCCCATTTTAGTGTCTGTAGAAGAAACAGCGCGAATGATATCTATGTGGACACAACACTAATGCTTCACAGCACCAGATCCAACTATCTCATAAATTCAAATGTAGTCAGGAGGCACAGTTTGAAAATGTAGCGCAAAAGGTTTTGATATAATTAATGTCCTTTTATTTCTCTTGAAAATTGTGGAGGCCACGCTTAACTACTTTTCTCAAATGTCACACTCATTTTGGAATACTGAATAAATGCCATTTTGGCAGAGTTTTCTTCCATGAAACAATTATCTCTGGTAACCTGAAACTCCCCCTGAGCCCATGTGTCTACCTTTCTTTAATTTTAACATTAAACACAAATTTAGGAGAACGAAATAGCAAGGAAGGCTGGCACTCACATCCAGAAAATATAAGCTAAATTCTGTGCTCTTCTCATTTCCTTCTTGGTTACCATTTGTGGGTTGAAAGTATAAACAACACTAAAAATTTGCTAATCGACACTTATTCTATTATTTGGTGTTATGGATACCCCAGTTATGATGGCGCACTGGGATGTGGAGACCCTTTCCATTTGTCACTGTGAATAGTCACACATAACTGGAGTAGATTCCACAATTTTCTCTCAGCATGATGAGAGCTGTTCCTTTGGGAGCAATGATTTGCTCCCAACTGAAAACTCAAGGTTATGTCTTTCATTTAAACTCCAGTTCAGGGAAAAGAATGAAGGTAATTCAACATGTAGAGTACAAAAGTTCTTCTAACTATGTAATATTTAAAAATCTCAGTTCCTAAGTTCTTAGTGTGCTAAACTTTTCATCACCCTGAAAGATATCTGAGGAAACTCAAACAAAGAAAGTTATATTTTGGCTCATGGTTCAAGAGGTTTCAGTACATGGCCATGTGAGTCTATTATTTGTGGAAATGTGGTATGACTCGGCATCATGACAAAGGGCAGTGGTGGAGCAGTGTTGCTTACCTGATGGTGGCCAAAAAGTAGAAATGAGACAGGAAGGGTAAGATAAACCCATCTAGGGCATGCCCAGGTGACCTGCCTTCTTCAACTAGGACTCACCTCCCATTTTCACCAATATCCAAATAAAGCCATCAGATTGTGTATGAATCCATCAACAGGTTAATTCATATATTATGTCAGAGCCCTCATAATCTCATGATCTCTCAACGATTGGACTTACCACTAGAAACCAAGCACATGGAACTTTTGAAGGATATTTACTTTCAAACTAACAACAAAATAAATACAGAAAAGACCTTAAACACCCATAGACACTCTTTCATATTATTTTAACAAACAAATTAAGACACAATTTATCTATATACAATTACTACCTGGACTTGAGCCTAACCAGTGTTCTCACTGGACATTGGGCATGAATGACCTCATCTGGAGATCAAAGGCAGAAAAGGTTTGTCATGTACCCATCTGTGTAAAGGATACCAGGACACCTAGGAAAGGGATAGAGACTCAAATGATTATATATAAGTAAGGACAAGATCTCAGGGTTTGTGGAAGAAGTGATTTGAATACACCACAGCATCTCCCATCATAATTGTTGTCTCACCCCAAACCTCTCACCTCCAAAGGGTTCAGTCTTCAGTCTTAAAATGTAGGAGATTTTGAGTTGAAAATAATAAAACAGATACTTTATAGTCATTTTTTATGGGTTATCAAAAGATAATAAACCCATGACAGTATTACTTGATAGCTTATGCTAAGAATTTAGCCCAGGTTAGAATTTGCTTAGGGTGCTGCTGTTGGTTATTAAGTGGTAGCATAGAGATCACAGAATTAGAAACTGAAAGAGAGGCATGTGAAAGGAAGAAGCAGAACACTACCTCTTCTTTAGGACATCAATGTTGCAATCTTGGTGAGATGTGAGGAAGAAAAATGGTAGGTTGCATATGTATATGTAAAAATCTGATTATCCAAAATGGATTTTATCAGAGTGCCAAGAAATAGTTGAGGGAATTCAACTGATAGAGTCACATATTGTCTATGACTCCAACTATGTACCTGCTTGTCTCATAGCCCCATGGCTGAAAGCACCTAGGAAATAAAGCTAACTTTTTATTTCTAAATGTTTCTTTACTTTAAAAAAGATTAACTCTGTAGTTATTTAGGATAACAAGACCACGGTTGTCAGCCAGGCAGTGGTGGCGAATGCCTTTTATCCCAGCACTCAGGAGGCAGAGTCAGGCAGATCTCTGTTATTCGAGGCCAGCCTGGTCTACAGGGTGAGTTCTAGGACAGCCAGGGCTACACAGAGAAACCCTGTCTCAAAAAAAAAAAAAACCCAGAAAACAAAAAACACTCAAAAAGAACACAATTGGAGAGGCGTTCCCTCCCCCCCACCATATCTCTTGAGGAGAGTGAGGATCCCTGTGCTCTTGACAGCCACCATAGTCACCCACAAGAGAGGAGTGTGGAAGTTGGAAGCTAGTGAGCTCTTAGGTGAAACTGAAAACATTTGTTATGGAAATAAAAATGATGAACACACACACACACACACACACACACACACACACACACACACCTTTTCTCACTCATGTCTAAGACTACACAGGAAACACCTTTCTGTATTTCAGAGTATAACTTGAGCCCCATCCCAAAATTTGTAGAGTGACAAATGAGCCAATAGAACTTCTTATGTACATGTCAATAAATATACTGTATGAAATAAGTGCTCAATCTTTATAACAACACCAATATAAGATGCTAGAAATTTTGTTAGGACATCTTTCCAGAGAGCTCTCAATTTCTGTTTGATGCAGATGGATAGCCTTTTCCCTTTAAACTGAAAGGGTTTGGTGTGGTGGTTCTCAACCTGCCTGATACCTCAACCCTTTAGTACAGCTCTTTATGTTGTGGTGACTCCCAACCATAAAATTATTTCATTGCTACTTCATCACTGTAATTTTGCTACTGTCGTGAATCACAATGTAAATGTCTGATATACAGGATATCTGATATGTGACCCCCCCAAAGGGGTTGCGACCCACAGGTTGAGAAACACTGGTTTAGGGTTCCTATTAAACCATAGCCCAAGTTTAGATCAGAATTCTTTAAATTATCAGCATATTATTTATTTTCTTGAAAACATCCTTTGTAATTCTGTTTGGTGCTTCCAACTTCATGAGAACAACGAAAAGATTTCTAATGGATTAAAGGAATGAGGAAAAGAAATAATAGTGCAGATAGGCTTAGAAGATAACAAGGGGTGAGTATCTAGGCTATTAATCTACTAGCACACGAATGACGCTTTGTCTTTCAGTCTTTGGATCTCTGTCCCATCTTCATTTCTTATCTTAGTCTTTTAATTGAATTCCTTCGGTTACTCCCTACAAAATCCCCACACTATACATCCTTAGTTTGTAATAGTCCACAGCAAATTATGTCTTCACAAGGAGAAGCCTTAATCACCGCAGTTCCATTCTCTCCCCTGCCGCTCTTTTTGCTATTATTGTTACATATTATACTTCTGTAAATGTTATAAAATAAGGAATAGTTTTCCCTAAATATTTAGTGATATTTTATAAGAACATATATATAAACATACATATATTTAATATGTCTCCAAATATTTAACTTTCCCTCTACCTTGAATTAATGTTAATTCCTAAGTGGAAGGGTATCTTCAAAAGACCACAGTGATGTTCTAGCCAATGGGGGGTTACAATTATTATTGTTTAAAAATATGTGCTTTTAAAATCTCTTCAGTTTAATATGCGAGTCATCTTAGAGTTATTTCGAAAACTACTACACAACTGTCTACCAAAGCTCAAATTAAGAAATTTTCTTCTTTCCTTCCTTCCTTCTTTCCTCCCTTCTTTCCTCCTTTCCTTCCTTCCTTCCTCCCTCCCTCCCTCCCTCCCTCCCTTCCTTCCTTCCTTCCTTCCTTCCTTCTTTTCTTCCTTTCTTCCTTTCTTCCTTCCTCCCTCCCTCCTTCCCTCCCCCCACCCATTCTTTGAGACAGGGTTTCTCTATGTAGCCCTGGCTGTCTTGAAACTCACTCTGTAGACCAGGCTGGCCTTGAACTCAGAGATTCACCTGCCTCTGCCTCCCATGTGCTGGGATTAAAAGCATGTGCCACCAGTTTAGCTTAGGAACCTATGTTTTCACCTCGAGTTTTCTAGTTGGTTCATTTTGACCCTCTTAGATACACTTCCTCTTTTGAATCTGTGAGCTGATGTCTTACCAACACTAAAAATTTCACTAGCATACTCTATTCACACATTTTATATAGTATACATACATATTTATACATGGGTATGGTGTGTGTAAATATATCCAAACATGTTTGGGTGGTTCTTTTGCACAGTTTCCATTGACTGATCTTTGCATTTGTTAGTTTCTCTTCTACTCTGCCCTGTGTCTTGTTGATCCCACCAAATTAACACTTCATCTTTCCCTTATTATCTCGGGATTTTAAATACTTATTTTTATATTTCTATATCCTATGGGAGCTCACTTCAGCAAACATTATTTCTTTTTATGAGAATGTATAGAAGCATATTGTTAATATACTAATTTCTATGGTATTTCAAGTATTGTCTATTAAAAGGTTAGAGTTAAAATAATTAGTGTCTCATTTTAGAAAGTATACACAACTTCCTCTGTGAGGTGTTAAGAGCTGTTTTTGTTTTTTGTTTCGTTTTGTTTTCTAATCATGAATTAGAAACAAAATTAATTTGGTCTGGGCTGCAGCTCTGTTGAATTTTAGGTTGGTGACAACTGATTTCAGTGATCATTAAGGTTCTTCTTTCTAGAAGGTCTTAAGTGCTTCAGGACTATCCTTCCTGAGGCTGGAGAGACAGTTCAGCGGTGTGTAACACTTGCTGTTCTTGTGGAGTACCTAGGCTCAGTTCCATTCACCCATAAGACAGTTCCAGTTTCAGAGATCCTTCTTCTGGCCTCTGTGGGCGCTAGGCACACATGCTGCATATACATATGTGCAGACAGGACACTCATACACCACTCTTTAAAAGCACAAATCCTGGCCGGGTGGTGGTGGTGGCGGCGGCGGCGGCGCACGCCTTTAATCCCAGGGCTCGGGAGGCAGAGGCATGAGGATCTCTGTGAGTTTGAGGCCAGCCTGGTCTCAAAGCGAGTTCCAGGAAAGGCGCAAAGCTACACAGAGAAACTCTGTCTCGAAAAAACAAAAAAACAAAAAAACAAAAAAAACAAAAAAACAAAAAAACAAAAAAAACAAAAAAAAAAAAAACAAAAAAAAAACAAAAAAAGCACAAGTCCTATCCTTCTTCAGGTTATCTGCCATGCTGAAAGAGTATTCTGGCCATGGGATATAGCTGATAACATCTTGATGGTACTTAACAGATTGAACAAAAACGAATGTCTGATTGGGAACATTTGCTGATTTTCACAGTATAAATGCTCCCACAGTGGGTAATTTTGAGCTACTGACATTTTGTTGAATTCCAACCTGGGAAGAGGAATGCATAATGAGTTCTCCAGCAATGGTTTGGGCAGACCTCATCAACCACTGGACGTTCCTGCAGGCAGCCATCCACTGTGTCAAATCCCTCGCTGGAAACAGTAGGCACCGGGAGCTCATTGTTCATGGTTTCTGGTAATCCAGACTTTCAACATTGTCCCACAGGGTCAGTTTTATTTTAGCAGGTTCCATTTTAGCTGTTTTTTTTTTTTTCGAGTTGTTGTGTGTTGTCAGCTCTCCTTTCACCCCTGGGATGAAAGAAGTGTCTGGGCTGTAGCCCGGCAAGGGATTCTTTCCTGTTCTGAGTTTTCTTCATTTGGGAATCTCTGCATCCATTTCACGTTGTTACTATAAAATACAATCTATGGTTTATTCAATGTTTTCTCAGTTAAATCTTATATTTTAACAATATGCTTCCTTTTTAACAATTATAAACAATGTATTCGACAGGAGTCTTCAGCAATTTGACCTGATTTAGCTGTTAATTGACTTTAAAGAGGAATTTTATATTCAATGCAAAATGAATACTTTCATTTTTATTCACTGATATATCATTTCGTATATATTCAACAAATCTCTAAGTATATATTCATTTCATATGAATATATAGTACATATATTATTAATAAATGTGTATAGAATTCTAAGTTATGAACTCTTTGTTTCATAACTGAGTTTAAAATACACCCTACAATGAAACAAAACAAAACAAGCAAAAAATGAATGAGAGGTAGAACAGACTTGATCTAAACTGGCTCATCTCCTTAAAAACAGCTAACTTTATCCACTTTACATATACAAGAATTTACACACATACATCGTTGAAATGTGAAAATGGAAAATTTACTGTAAGGGACTTACACAAAAATCAGTAATTCCTGACTTCTCATTTGTGGTCACAGTACTACGCACTGGCCTGAGTTTGTCTGGATGGGCGTCTTAACAGGTTTCAGAAATGAAGTGGGGTCAGGCCTGGCTAACACTTGAATAGGGATAACCTGGTGTACTGTACCTTCAAGGCATTTTACAAGTTCTCTTTGGTTATACTTTATTCAATTATTTCTGTTTACCAGAATTTTGCAAAATTTGTTTTTAATACATTCTTTTCCTCCCTCAAACCCCTCCTATCACCTTCTCAAATTGATGGTCTCTTTTCCTTTTATATGTGTGTGTGTGTGTGTGTGTGTGTGTGTGTGTGTGTGTGTGTGCTATGTAACACATATATATGCACAAATCTATAAATACAGTATAAACGCCGCCCTCTGAGTGTGTTTTGTTCTTTGTGTGGATACGATTTTCAGGCTGACTGCTTGTGTTGGATAGATAACCACTTAGTGATTTGTCTCTGAGAGGCTGATTCTCCCTCTCTCAGCAGTCATCATTACCTGTAGCTCTTTGTCTAAGAGTGAGATGCTGTAAAAATTTGCCCCTTCCATATTAACATGTTTATTAATAATGCCATTGTTCAGGTTTTGTTTAGGTAGCCATTTCTAGGAGACAGAGCTCACAGCAGACTTCCCTTTCCTCTGGTCTTTACAATCTTTCCACCTCCTTGTCCATGATGCTTCCTGAGCTTTAGGCTCAGCAGTTGTGGTGAAGATGTATTTGTTGAGACTGAGCTTCCTACCACACATTTATCTCTGCATTGTGTCCAGTTGCGAGTTTTTGTAATGCTCTCCGTTAGCTACAAAGAGAAGACTACCTGATGAGGAGTGATGGCCACATCTGTCTGTGGGTCTAAAGATATATTTCAGAGTGCAGTTAAGCATTATTCTGGTTCTCCCCAAAGATTCATGCCTTCCCCAGACCCTGGCTAGCTTTCTAGTACCAGGCATGATTTTCCTCCCTGGACAGAAAATTTTATGTCAACTTGACTGAGCCAGGAATGTTCAGTTGTTCAAACATTCTGTCTGCTTCTAAGAAAGTGTTTTTGTATGCTATTAATATTAAACTGGTAAAGTGGGCAACGAAGATTGTCTTTTCTAGTGAGAGTGGGTCTAGTCCAACCCCCTGAAGGTCTGTCTAGAACAAAAATACTAACGGTACCCAAGGGAGAGCGAACTCCTCTTGTACACTGCAGTCAAGCACTTGCTGGTTTCATGCTTGTGTTCCTGGATGGAAACATCAGCTCTCCTGGGTCTCAGACCATCAGGCTTTGGGACAGGAACTTCACACTTTCCTGACCCATTCTCTGCTACAGGAGCTTCTCAGCTTCCATAATCACCTCAGTCAGTTCCTTTTTCCTGACCCACCCCCAACACTCCTTCTCTCCTGGGGCTGGGACATTGCTTTTTATTTGTCTTTGCACATTAGAAATCGCTGATTTTAGGTGTTTGGCCTCAGACTGAGACTCATACCAACAGCATCAGCTCCTCTGGTTCTGAGAGTTTCAGACTTGACTTAAGCCACACTAATGGAGGTTCCAGGCCTCCTGATTACAGATGGCTTATCAAGGAGCTTCTAAGTCTTCCCTAGTATGTGCGTATGTATATATTACGTATGTATGCATGTACACATGCATCAATCTATCATCTATCTGTCTATCTATCATCTATCTATGTATCTGTCTTCTATCATCTATCTGCCTATCTCTCATTTATCATCTATCATCTATATCTATATTAGTTATATTTATGTATCATATATACCTATGTATCTCATTCATCTATCTCTCATCTGTCCATCTCCCTACAGGTTCATAAATTACAGGTCAACGTCCTCCCTCCAAAGGCAAAAGTAAATTTCCATGATAATGAGATGTGTTGGTTTTCCTGCTTTTATATAAATATTTAAATCTGAATTTTCCATGAAGCAGTATGCAGAGAATTTTCAATGTTTTTCAGAGTTGATCGGTTTTTGATATGTGGTGATAGTAAAAGGTTTCTAAATGAATGATGACAAAATTAATTCAAAAATCAAATGCATAGCAAATCGGGTATTTTTAGTAGTGTTTGACTATGTGGTGTCATGTGACTTCACTGCAGCTAGCTGTGGTTCTGCAAACACACTGCACACTTTGAATTGCACATGCTGTCACACCATGTGATGCTAAGGACACTGACTAAAAATCCTTGCCTCAGATTGAAGACTGCTTTATGCTATGTAAACACTGAGTTGCAATATCTTTCCTGTACATGCAAAGATTTTTGCCTCTATAGAAGTGCTTAATTTTGATTAATAATGATTAATTATAGAAAATGAAGACTTTTAATTATTTTCCTATCAGGATTCCTCAGTGTGTAACAGTTTAGCATATATCTGGATTATATTATGTTATAAAATTTGATTTTAAAAGTTACTGTTTATGTTGCTGATTTATGTTTAACAAAAAAATATTAAATAAAATTTGGCTTAATACCAGGAGAGAACTTGCAATTATTTCTGAAATATCCTTAAACACACTCGAGCCCTTTTGTACAAAATATTTATGCAAAGTGGCATTCTCAGAATTTTGATAAGTTCTGAAAAACACTGAAAATGCTCTGCACATTGTAACATGAAATATTCAGACAAGATTTAAATCATTATGCAAAATTCAACAAACCAACCCACCTTATCATTGTGGGAATTTTCTTTTGTCTTTAATAAATGGAAAAATTTTATGTTCAGAAGTAACTGTTCTTGGTTCCACTCCATCCCTGAAGCGTGTGGTCTCAGCAGCTGGGTATGACCAGCTCAGCTACCACACAAGCCCACATCCAGGGCCTTGGGTTGGTCCACCTTAACATCTACGCCATTTATGACCTACTGGAACACGTGAAAGGACTGGTCCTGAGGAATGATACCTGCAGTATCTCCATAACTTGGGGCAGCCTTGGGATATCTGAGAGAAGTTTTGGGGCAGGGCTAGGGATGATGATGTACCAGAAACCAGACCAATGACTCATTGCAATGAACATTTGCAAGTTATAGGGCGTGAAATACCATGGGTCCCAATGCCCCTAAAATGAATGAAGAGGTGTTGGAGAGGCAAGGAAGACACGGGAGTAAAGTGAGTTTTTGTTCATTTGGTTTGAATTTAAAAATATTTTTTTGGGGGGTGAAGGATGCTGCAAGCATTAAGAGCAGATATGGAGGGGTTGGGAAATGAGCAAAAATGAGGTACATGATGTGAAATTCCCAAAGAATCAATAAAAAAATTATGTAAAAATAAAAAACAAGAAGTAATTGTTCTAAATAAATTTGTATTACCTACTATCAGTGAATGTGTGAATTATATACCTCCTTATCTAAGATAGCATAAAAATGTCTTGGACAAAAAGACATTGTGAATATAAAAAGTTTAAGAAGTTCTGATTTGCCTATTTTAGCTATCTTTCCCATCACCATGACAAAATATCTAAAGAAGCAACTAAACAGAGAAAGGATTTACTCTGGTTCATAGTTCAAAAGGATAAAGTCAATTTCAATGGAGTAAGCATACTTTTTAGAGAAGGCATGGCCTGTAGTTGGAGTTTTCTCCAGTCCCACTCAGACCTGCAGCCACTCAGACACAAATAAACACACAGACACTTATATTATTTAAACTGTTTGGCCTAATGGCTCAGGCTTCTTGTTATCTAGTTATTATATCTTAAATTAACCCATTTCTATTAATCTATAAGTTGCCATGTAGCTTATGGCTTACTGGTACATTACATCTTGCTTCTCATGTCGGCAGCTGGCATGGTCTCCTCACTCAGCCTTCCTGTTCCCATAATTCTCTTCTCTGTTTGTCCCGCCTATATTTTCTGCCTTGCCAATCAGCATTTTATTTATACAGAGCGATATCCACAGCAATGGCCTGTGGCTGGGCAATAGGAAATGGCTTAGCTAACTTAGGTTCAAACTCCTAGAGTCATGTTTGAGTCCATTATTTTTCTCTGATCATTGCAAAGGGGACGTGATGAGGGAAAGGAAAATGGAAGACATGTGTAGATGGAGGAAGAGTCATTCTCATTCCAACACATCACAGGAAGTCTTAGAAGGTTATGTTCAGAGGAGACATTTGGAACAGTAGCTCCCTGCCTCCCTGTGCTTTTAGGGCACAGCTCCTGTAATTCTGAATGCCTGCTGCTCTTGCAATAAGTGTGGTAGGGACAGAAAAGCTGGATGAAAGGTACACTCTAAAATAGGTAGCCTCTGTCAGTGGAAGTTAGTTCGAGGTACTTGAGAGAAATTGACTTTGAGAACATGTAAGTATTGGCCACTGTGAGGGACAATGATACCTAGGTCTAAAAATGCCAAGAACAAAGCTTTTGATGACTGGTCCATCCACAGTTTGAAAAACTCAACACCTGGGATTGTTAATCACACTGTTCAGGGAACACAGTGATATGTAATATTTTCCAGAGGAAAAAGAACAAATTATACCCCTCTTATTTCAATTTCTGGATCAAAACTCAACATCTTTAATGCTGTGCAGGGAAAATAAAACCCAAAGCAAAAGCACAGTCAACTAAGATGAGCAGAGGACGACTGCAATTCTCACTGAATATTTTACTTTAATTCCCCCCTCTCATCTGTCTTTTGTATAGATACAGTACATTTTGAAAGCTGGTATTTAGCCTACTATACTCACTCATTGTTTGAGGCATAAAACGATTATTCATTTCCCCTCTCCTGCCAGTGTCCTTATGTAGACATACTATAATCAATAGAACAAAATTGGGATTTTCATTTGTCCTAAGAGTTAGAATTTAAGAATACAAGACATTCCAGAATTGTAGTCAGTCTGAGTATAAATATACCTATGGATAAATATCAAGCAAAAGAAACCAGTACTCAATCTTATGTGACATTATATTAAGAAGATTAAGTACTTTTTGTATTGTTTCATCATAGTAGGTGTGTGACCAAGGTCAGAATTTAAATCCAAGTCTTTTCATTTTGTTTCAAAGCCCTTAGTTATTACTTCCTGTTTCATATGAAGGAAAGAATAAAATCAAGGAGTTTCACAATGAACCATGAAGAAGGCAGTTTCTTTCTCTTCCAGAAGCCCTGGTGAGCATCCAGGGTTACAGCAGATGGATAGAAATGGGCTGAGATGACAAAATGCTGATACACTTTTCACCTCTACTTAAATGTTTTGTAGGCTTTAGCCATAGCCTTGATTAAAATGATAAAGAGGAAATAGTAAGTAATAGCCCTTCAAAGAAAATCATGCCCAGGAGAAAAATCTTTGTCATGGCCTTCATGAACAAGGCTGTTTAGTCTCTACCATGCCAACAGACCAGTTATTAGGGTTCCAAGAAGCCATCATGACAAGGATCAGAGAGCATACTTCATGCATTTGTAGCTGAGAGGATGTGGACTTTGAGGTCCAGTTAATCTTGCAACAGTCTCAATATTCTGAGTGGAATCCATTTTTGTCCTGTAGTAATTGAAGATCTGACTTCAGGGATTAACTCTCTGTTTTCTGAAATTTGGTTAAACTGAAAAGGAAGAACATTACCAGAGTTTTGCCATTAATTAACATGACAAAGTACTTTGGGGACTTGTTTCTCTGTTTTTTAAGGTCAAAATTCATTTGCCTTATTATTGCCCAAAGGATCTATTTGGTAAGGAAGAATAACAAAGCTAACAAAAGGTCACTGATCTAGTACTCATGATTCTCTAGTAATTCATTAAAAATAAAATATAAGTGAATGGTAAAGTAAAAAATGTGTCTCTCTGTCTGTGTGAATAATACATTGTATTGTCTTTGAGCACTCTGAATAAAGAAATAGATAAATGCATTTTTAGTATTAACGCTTAAGGAATTACATAAGAGCCTGGTGCCAAGCTGTAAAAGCTTGAGCCAAAAGGCCCATGTTTAAATTTTATAATGATTAGGAATCATTCATTCAGAACCAAGAGATAGGTAGGCGTTAATATTAGTTTCACTGTCATTTCTCTGGAAATGAAAATTGTTTCTTAAACAAAGAGGCTTATTTCCAGAGACAATGCTAAAGCCATGCACATAAAAGTAAGAAATAAATACTTTAATGGATTTTCTAAAATGGAGTTTGTATAAGCTTTCTAGGGCTGTTGTATTATATTACTATAAACTTGGTAGCTTAAATTGCAAATTTATTCTGATAGTTTTGAAGACTAAAGGCCTGAAATCAAGAAGTTGACAGAGCCAGGCTTTCTATAGAAAATGTAAAGGAGGATAGTCATTGTCCATGTCTTAGCTTCTGGTGGTCACTACAATCATCGTTAATGTTTCTTGGCTTTTAGGTGTAACACCCACATACTTATTAGCCTTCGTTGTCACGTGGCCATCTCTTCTCTATGTATCTCTGTCTTTATTTCAAAAATGTCTTTTTCATATAATGATATTGGTCATTACATCAGAGCCAGCTCTGTCCCAATATGAACTGCAAACACCACATTTCTAAATAGTTTAATAGTCACAGATATCAAGAGTTTGGGTCAGAACAAATTGGGGAGGGGGATGCTCAATTCATAGTAGAATAGAAGTTAGTCAGAAATGTTGTACAATTAGTGGTGTGAGCAATACTGTGGATTAGGTCTCAAACTATGAGTCTGCTTCTTTCTGTATTTCCTTCTCGTCAGTTTCCCTGAGGTACCCTGAAGGTATTACTCATTCAGTTTTTAACAAAGAAAAAAAGAAGGAATTAAAAAAAAATCAAAGGTATGTTAGCATTCAGAGCCTGGCATCTACTTAGGAAAACAGAAACATCACAAGCTTTCCGATGAGAAACTGGAAACTGAAAAGACAAAAAAGAACCGAGGTGATACAGATATAGCCAGGGCAGGAGGAACCAGGCCAAGTGGTTATAGGAACTGCTAACAAATGGCTTCCCAGGCTTTGAACCCAGGCTCTACTGGGGGTGACACTGAGCATCTAGTGCTGGCATCTCTGGAGGGTCCAGTGACAGAGTTCTGTGACTATGGGAAAATCTAGAGACCAGAACAAGGGTCCCAGCCCAGGAAAAGATCTGCTGTTGAAATGATGCTGAGAATGTCAAACAGGACAGAGCATCTGCATCTTCCCCCTCCATCTGCCACGAGCCACCTTATCAGTGTGTCTCAGAGGAGGAACATGTCCTGCAGCCATCTAGCACAGGGGGCGTGTAGTTGAAGAATCCCAACCATAGGAAACAGAGTGTGGGGAAGTGGAGTTGGAACAGAGGGGTGGCTTAATCTGCAGACAAGATTGACAGAGCCAGATTTTCAGGTTTGAAAGATGAATTAGCCCTGGAGACAGGAAGAAGGTAGGGGTGGTGGAGAAGGACATGTTGTGAATACTGGAGAGAAATGTATGGAAGAAATGACAGAGGAAGACCGCTCCCCCAAACCAGGAAGTGACAGGAGAGGATTAAGTTGGCTAATTACCGCCCCCCAACATCAAATATTTTGAACCTCTGAATTGAAAGCTCTCACCTCCAGGTGAAGACTTGGAAGCAAACAACACCTTCTAATTAAGGAGGAACTAAATGTCTCAGGTGGAAATTTTCTTCATAAACTGGAGCTGCTGCTACTGACCCTGTATCACTGTGTAAATTCCAAAATTAGTGTACAACTACTATTATATGCAGTCATGCCATGCAGTGACAAGCACTAAAGGCAAGTATGAACACATGTATAATTAGATGCAGCAATCAAAAAATGCATTAGTGACTTCAGAGAGTAAATAAATAGACATTTTGTACTATAGTGTTTAATCACTTTTTTTCTTCAGAAATACATTTTCCTCTGAGTATTTCTTCCTCCCATGAAATACCAACAGCATAGGAATACTGTACATGCTTGTATACTACAACCTTATGAAGGCCACAGTATAATGTCTAAGGTTTTACCTCTCTTGGCTTTCAAGACCATTTTGTCAAGCTTAAGAAACCAATGAATTTACTAGAGTTACAGGAAGATAACAGAGAGAATACTTATAGGAACATGGGTGACTCAATAGCAGTTGTATAACTGAGAATCCCACTTCTGCATAGGTGACAATTCCCAAAAACTATTCCTGGAGCTTCCTAAGACCAAATGTTTACACTTATTCCCATGCTTTATTGTTGCCTCTGTGGCCTCCTCATTATTAGTGATACAACTCTGGTTCTGAGAATTTCTCTAAGGTAAATCTCTGGAAAATGACCCTAGGTGAGAAGAATCTATCCATAAAGGAGATTTTATCCCATGATTTCCAACAAAGTCAATGGCTGACTGATGACTTATTGACAGCCAAGTTTAAAAGGCTAATCTTCAATCCCTCTCAAAGGACACCAACTTTGTGAGGGAATTCACGCTGTAGAGCACCCCCCTACACCCCAGACAATGAAGACACTAATCTCTAGCCTAGATTATGTCTTTACTTACCTTTTCTTTCTGCTTCCCTAACTCCTCTTTTTTAGAGAGCACATCCTCAACAGATATTTTAGAGGGCATTGGTGGATGTAGGGTATTGCTGGTGGTGTTCAAACAAGACTTATGATATATAAAAAGGCATAAGGGAATCTGATCATTGGTAAGCTAATAAAAATGAAATCAAATTAAATTAGAAGAGTTAGAACCAGAGGTACCCTGCATAGAAGAATAAAACTCATCCAATAAACCATGGATTATTAAATAAGAATCCTAGGAGTGGGCAGAGGAAAGGGATTATCTGATGTGAGAGATGGATAAAAGGGTAATGCGGCATTAATATGGTTGAAATCCATTATGTATATGTATGAAAAGGTAAAAATGAAGTCCATTAATATACATAATTAATGTGTACTAATAAAAAAGTTTTAAAGGGGGTTCTCCATCTTAGATCTTGCTTTTGGAAACCAGACTACCCTAGACAATCTTGTCATGGCTTGTTGATAAGGTTTCTGAAGAAGCTCCATTTTAAGAGAGGGACAGAAATTATTGAGGAACAAATAAAGTACATTTGTAGCTATCACACTAGGGAGTGCTGGAGAATGCGAAAAGGCTGGATTGGCTACAGCAGAAGATTCAACATAAGAAGTGAATTTCAAACAGGTTAGAGTATCCCTAGGGCTGTTTTGGAGAATGGCTACCCAGCTCACTATAGGAAAAGTTGGGTAATTGGGGAGTTTTCTGAAGAAAACAAAACAATTAAATTTAACTTTATAGGATAACTCTGTACCTTCTTGATCACTTCAGGGTGGTAAATTCAGGTAGACATATACATGAAATAGTCCAAGGGTGATAGAGGCCAGTGTGACAAATCTGAAGATTGGTTCACCTGTGCTCACCATGGACTGTAGTGAGTGGGGTTCTTGATATAGTTGGTGAACTTCATGTAGATCCCACACAATGAAGCAGAGTCAAACTAGTGATATGTTTTGGAATTTTATGTTTTCATAACTATAAATGGCTTTATTCCATTAAGGCTGCCACACTGTCCTGGATTACAAGCAGTTGAGGAGGTAGCTTCAGAGGCTAACTTTTTCAAGACTTCTTTCTCTTTAGAGAAATGACATCCCCAGAAAGGCAAGCCCCCGAGTTGGTCAGGGGCCCTGCTTTTGGGCAAAGGAGCTTCCTGCTGAGTTTCACTCTCTTTTTCTGCAGAAAAATCAATCCGTAGCCTGAAGATTAAAAAAGGCTGCTACATACTTCTCACTAAGGATCCCTGTGGCTAATGGCCTTAAGCACTTGAGGAATGCATCCATTAAAGTGGAAATAAGAATGACCAAAGAACTGTGAATCAAAGACAATGAACTGTTGGAATGTTGAAGGAACAGAAAGAAGGGAATACAACTATTCAAGAGGCAGAAAATGGCACATGGTCAAGTATTTTAAATTATGCCTAGATGCATATGCAGCCATTGTTGCTGGCTTCATTTTTTTTTAAAAAAAACTGATTCTAACAGTTGCACTCATCTCATCAAACTAATTTCCACTTTCCCTTTCTTGGATCAGAGTCATAGCTCATCTGGAATATGGTAACTCTCTCCAAATGACTCTCAGCTTCATGCCTTACTATCCTAACACTGCCCTCATTTATTTTCTATTCCACTGCTAGTGAATTTTCTAAAACAGCCACCCACTCATTGTGTAGATATTTGCAACACAAGCAGTCACTGGGCAAATAATAGCATGGTCTCTATCCTTTGAGAGCTTAGAATCTATGATGAGTAGCTATGATGGATATAAGGAGAGTTAGAAAAGGGTAATGTCATTGCCCTGAGGAGGAGGTGTCAGATGTCTAATGGAGTAAGGGAAGGACACCACTTTCTCTTAGTCCCTAACCTCTTCTCTAGCCACCTAGCTTCTATGGTGTCTATAGGCCTCTTCTAAGAGCCTCCCACTTATCATTTAAATTCTGGAATACTTCATAGCATAAACTTAGCCCAATATCTTGAGAGATGCTTGAGCATAGATTCTTTATGTGCTTGTGGAAACAAGAATAAAGAGACCTACTTAGTTGAATCAAGCATAGGTAGATATTGATAATCACATGATTATTTTTGTATAGTGTACTTGAGAATTTGAAATAACACAAAACTAAAATATAGAGAATTAAATTATCAGATTAATTGGTCTTTGCTAATAAGGCCAATGCCACATCTCCAATTCCTTTATGGCTCAGATAACTTTACAATATTTGAGGAACAATGTTTGTGGCTAAGAAGAACATTGGAGCTAGAGTGCATAAATTAAAATACTGGCTATGTCACTTGCTACCTTTATGACTTTGAGAAAGTTAAGTTACTTTATATTTTATATCTCTCCATCTACAAAATGAGTTACTTTATTCTCAGTGTTGTTATAATGGAATAATATTTATAAAGGGTCCAAAGGGCTTAAGGACTATGCCTGAGACACATTAAAGAATTGACTTCTTTGTTGATTCAAAAAACCCACAACTTTCATCATAAAGGGAATAAAGTAATCTAATTAAAGTGTAACCCAGCACATGTGAAATATGTATAGAGTAGAGTTACAGTATAGAGGAGAGCTGCTCCAAAGGTGTCAAATAAACTTGAATCTGCATGTAGTTAGAATTATTTTTAAACTTTAAAAGTGGCAATAAAGTTTGTGCTTTTGACTTGAATTTACTTTTTAAGAAACTCAAAATAGTCTCTTTGGTTCTACAGACTTTAGCTTGCTTATCACTGACTTAATATCTAATATGTACATAAAAGTGAATACACACAATGTTTGTCTTCCTGGATCTGGGACACCTCACTCAGGATGATGGTTTTTGTCTAGTTCCATCCATTTACCTGGAAATTTCATGATTTCATTTTTTTAAACAGCTGATTTTGTAAATGTTCCATATTTTTTTTTTTACCCATTCTTCTGTTCAGGGACATCTAGGTTGTTTCTAATTTCTGACTATCATGAATAGAGCAGCAATGAACATGGTTGAGCAAGTATCTGTGGTAGGATGAAGCATCCTTTGGATATATGCCCAAGAATGATATATCTGGATCTTGAGGTAAATCGATCCATTGCTTATGGGACTGCAAACTTGCACATCCACTATAGAAATAAGTGTGGTGGTTCTTCAGGAAGATGGCAATTGATCTACCTCAAGGCAAGTTTAAAATACATCAGAGAAGTGGTTTTAACAAGATTCAGGAAGTTTTTCTATAGACCCAAGATGCTATCTGGTGATATTTTTAGCTTTTGGGTTGGTGCAAGCTAGTGGTCTGCTAAGGTAATGGGTTCCATAAGATGTTAGTTCAGACATAGAGGTGGGCATGAATGGCTGTTTCAGAGAACCAAAACTAGCTTAAGATAAAGTAAATTAGCCTCTAGAAAGGCAACATTCTATTCTCTTCACAGTACTGAAATTCTAATCAGCAAACACTTTTTTCAGGAGTTTTTATTCACAACTTATTATATTAAAAAATTAAAAGCAAATTCAGATTTCTTTCATTGTCCTCAGTTAGTGATTTTATATTAGTCAATTGGTGAATGAGGAGAAAAATAACTAATGATATACATCAGTATTTATGTTTCCCATGCCTTCTGGGGCCCATTCAGGATGAAGAAGTGGGGTATGGAGCTGGAGAAATGACTCCATGGGTAACAACATTTGCTATATGAGCATGAAGACTTGAGTTGAGATCCTAGCTCAATTTAAAAAAAAGCCACATGCAGTTAGTTGTACACAGTGCAACCCTAGTGCTGTGTGGGCCAGAAACAAGATTATGGGACTTGTTGGTCACTAGCCTAGCTCTGGATTCAATGACTTAAGTCATTATCTAATGAAATACATAGTGACATTTCAAAGTTCTCCTGCCATATTTTTGGTTTTGTTTATTTGTTTGTTTGTTTTTCAGCATTCATTTGGTTAGCTTCTAAAATAGAAGAGGATCTCTGAGGTCTTCTTGAAGTCAAGAGGGAAAGGTAGATATTTAGGAGTACAAGGTAAGGGATCAGCAAACTGGTCCTGAAAGATAAAAACAACAACAAAAACAAAACAAAACAAACCAAAAAGAAAAAAAAACCCTCTTCAGGCTTTGAAGAAATCATGTTTTCAATGTTTATGTGTTCCCTCTCCCAATTCATATCTTGAGTGTTAAGTCCCCAGTCATGGTGCTAAGGGTTGAAGCTTTTGGAAGGCAATTAGATCATGAACCTTCTGATTAATTCTGGGATTAGTGATCCTATAGGTGATGTCCGAAAGAGCTTGGCTGTCTGCTTGTCTCGTGACAGCACATAGATTGATCGAAAGGAACATCTATTGGGGCATGTCCTTACCATATACAGAATCAACTGCTTTTCTGATCTTGGACTTCTTGGCCTTCATAACTATGGACAAATAAAGCCTTACTGTTTATGAATCAACCAGTTTATAGTATTTTTGGAACAGTATCCCAGGTCACAAAGCCTATCTTAGTCATAATTCTTCATCTCTGGACATTGTAGTATATTATCACTTAGAGACAATATGAACTAATCTCTTTCCATAAGACTATGTACTAATAAGACAGTAGATAGGATTGTCCCATGGCCTTCATTTGCTGACAGATTCCAAATCACAGTTCTCACCTCAAAAAAGATGGAGCCAATCTATCCTGGAACCAAATATGAGTTACCCCAAATTCTACTTCCCAATGTGGCAACAGTTTCATGAAGTATTCATAGTGATACAACCAAGAAAACCATAAACGAAGACATGTTTCAAATACGTTGTTGAAAACGTCAGGTAGATAGGTTACTAAAAAGCAGGGGATCCCATTATAGGTCTCAGATGCTATTTGATGACATTCTTGGGTTTTTTGTTGTTGTTGGTGGTGTGGGTGTGCAGGGGGAGGTAATGATTTGTTAAGTTAATACAATGCAAAAGGCTTCATCTATTTGTCACAACTATTTTAGAATGGACACAGAGGTAGGCAAGGGATGACTAATAAGGGGGCTAAAGATAGCCCAAGGATCTGGGGAGATAACTCAGAGATTAAGAGCACTTTCAGAGGACCTGGGTTTAGTGTCCAGAACCCACATTGCAGCTTACAATGGTCTTTAACTCTAGTTCCAGAGGATTCAACACCTTTTTCTAGCCTCTGTGGATACTAGGCATGCACACAGTACACATTCAGACATGCAGGGAAAACACACACACACACACACACACACACACAAAATAAATAAATAAATAAATAAATAAATAAATAAATAAATAAATAAAAATGCATAACAATGTTAAGAGATAGCCTTATGTAAATTGTAATTTGGCTACAGCCTGAGGTAAATTATACTTAGGCTATGAACCTGCAACATCCTAATTTCTCCACAGTCATTGGCATTCTCACCAGTTAATCATCATTGTAGAAGTTTCCAGAAAATTTTCATTCAGATGCCTTAGATGCCAACTACATATAAGGGATAAAATAAGTATGTGTTTAATAGATGAATGAAACAGGAGTGGATTTGGAGGGTTTACACAGTTCCTTTTGGATGATCTCTATTTTCTTTTAACTGTGTGGGGCAGGTGTTGATTTGACTTAGTGCTTGAGATTGTTGATGATGGTTTAAGGCCCCTGAAGATTAGGGACAATATCTGAACTCAAGACACAATCCCTATACTTCCTAAGGAATAGTTTACTCGAAAGGGAAATGGAATTCATTAAAACAAGTAAGTGATTTTTAAGCACATTAACATTTAAGAACCACTGTCTTGTTGGCATGAGAAACTTATATTAAGTACATGAAACAGATACTGATCCCACTTTACTGATGAAGATATTGGATCTTGAAGAGGTAAGAAGAATTACCCAAAGTCAGTAAGTCATTGAAAGTATGAGATTTCTTAGTCAATTTTGTCTGCATTGAAATTCACCTCATCAGTATTCTGTTTCCTTGAACTCAAGAAACAACAGGTGTAAAAGACATAAATGTTTTAAGTTTTATTAGGTTAATAATTGACACTGTCTGTAAAAAGCTAGAACACCATTGAAGTGCAATGTGAAATGACAGGTCTGAGGATGGGCTGTTTTGAACCAAGACTTAAGATGTAATATGAGCGTTAAGTGGAAGCAAATCAATATATCTCAACCTGTGAGTGACGGCCCTTGTGGGGGGTGGGGTGGGGGGGTGGGGTGTTGAATGACCCTTTCACAGGGGTCGCATATCAAATATTCTGCATATCAGATTTCTATATTACAATTTGCAATGGTAGCAAAATTGCGGTTATGAAGTAACAACGAAATAGTTTTCTTTTATACTTTTATTTTATAATTAATTTAATTTTACATATCAGCCACAGATTCCCCTGTCCTCCCTCCTCCCACCCCTCAGCCTTTCCCCCCAATCCACCCCCCATTCCCACCAACTGAATCTACCAGGCTGAGCTGAATCCCAGGGGAGACCTTGCCTTGGAACAAAATAGTTTTATGGCTGGGGGGGGTCACTGCAACTTGAAGAACCGTATTAAAGGATCGCAGCATTAGGAAGGTTGAGAACCAATGAGTTAGATGCTATTGAAAGTCACAATACTGGTGGAGGGTTTGGCATAAGAAAGAGCTTCTCTGAAATGTGTTATAGTTTTCTTCTCAGCAGCATACAAAGAAAATATAACAGCAATACTTTTGGGAGGTCTTTACTCTAGTGTATTTCATACAATTTCATTCTGATTTATGAATTCAAAATTTTAAGTTAGCTTGTATGATGAAAGAGATCCTGGTTTTCTTTCTTTCTTCTTTCCTTTCCTTCCTTCCTTCCTTCCTTCCTTCCTTCCTCCCTCCCTCTCTTTCTTTCTTTGTTTCTTCCTTCCTTCCTTTCTTCCTTTCTTCCTTCCTTCCTTTCTTTCTTTCTTTCTTTCTTTCTTTCTTTCTTTCTTTCTTTCTTTCTTTCTTTCTTTCTTCTTCCCTTCTTTCCTTCCTTCCTTTCTTTTTTTTGCAGCTGTATTTTATCTTATTGTACTTAACATAATTAGCTCCATTTTGTATGAAGCTCTATTATTTCACAACATTATGCATTATATGTACTATACTGTAGACCATGTTCCAGGCCAAATGAAGGTCATTTAATTCTGTTTGATTCCAAGTCAGTATCATCATCGATTTGTACAGGATGGCTGAAGCCATACAAACAAAGTCAAAAGATGATAACATCTCCATTTTAAATTCAAGTCATGAGGGCTTAAAGAATGACCCTGGGCTTCTTCTGGAAACTAGACATTTTAGGGGTCCTTATCATCTCCTATTGAGTTGCAAACTTGCTGGTAAACTGGGTCACTGTTCATGGGCAACATGCAGAAACACAAGGCCATTCTAACGACTCAAGAGCTGGGGCATGCTAGGGATCATTAGCAGAGTAGTGACCTAGATTAACTTTTCAATACAATGACTATTTCAAGCTTCTTAAAAAGTAAATTCAAGTCAAAAACACAAACTTCTTTGCCATTTTTTAAAGTTTAAAAATAGTTCTAACTATACGCAGATTCAAGTTTAGGTGATATCTTTGAAGCAGCCCTCTTCTAGGCTGTTACTCATTCTTTAGAAATATTTGACACATACTGAATTACACTTTAATTAGATTACTTTATGTGTTCCTGTATCCAAAGCACAATCAGCACTTTATGAGCTATATATGAATTTTTACCACCTAGTTTAAAAATCATACCCTGGTTTTCTTGCTAGTTTTATGTCAGCTTCACCTAGGGTAACATCATTTCGGAAGAGAGAATGTCAATTAAAAAAATGCCTCTGCCAAATTGGTTTGTGGGCAAGCCTCTGGTACCTTCTTTTAAACTGATGATCTGTGGTGGGAGGGTCCAGCTCACTGTGAGTTTTACCACACCTATGCAGGTGGTCCTGGGTTCTATAAGAAAGCAGGCAGAGGAAGCCATGAGGAGCAAGCCAGTAAGCAGCACCCCTCCATGGCGTCTGTATCAGTTCCTGCCTCCCAGTTCCTCCTTTGAGTTCCTGTCCTGACTTCTCTGCATGATGGATTACAAGCTGTAAGAGGAAATAAACTCGTCCCTCACAAATTGATTTGGTCATGGTGTTTTAATCACTGCAATAGAAACCCAGCTAAGACACCTGGATTTTGCTCATTGCCTTCTTGTTCTTCATAAAGTGGCTTGCAGTGGCTGGGTGTTTATTTAATACCAGTCAAGAAAACACACAGATGGAAAAATAAACTTATCTATTTAAATTTTGCCTATTGTAATAGATAGGCTCCCAAATTATCTTGCAGATAGTATGTTGAGTACAATGTACACTGAGGTTAATTTCCCTTTCGCATGGAAAACTAAGAATGGACCAGAAACCAAAATTACAGTGTTTATAAAAGGACAACTTTGTGAACCAGAAAGATAATGCCCTCTTTCCTGCCAAGTACGAGAAAGAACACCTTCCTCCCAAGTCGTAAGGTTCCATCTGCCAGATGCTATGGCATTACAAGGCACAGATGATTGTACTGTCTGCTCTGCTTCCACTCTACAGGGAATCGAATGTCTGGGACATAACAGGAGGAAAAGCAGAGAGCTCAAATCCTGAGCAAGATCTACCTGTCCGAACACACGGCTCGGCCAATACCCAGCTGATAAGTAAGGGTCAATTACTCTTCTACAAGAGGTAAAAAAAAATCTAAAAGCTCCTTAAAGGAACACGTGAAAGTGCTGCCAGAGTTAGAAGGAAGAGAAAAGCCAGTGGTTGAAAAGTCTCAAGATTCTTTTTGGACTCTGAGGCTGAAGAACATGGATCCTCCCGTTCTATAAATATCCAACTTAACATCGGTCTACATATAAGAACAGGCAGCCTATGCTAATGGAAATGCGAGGGATATATATATATATATCAGTTAGAAACAAAATGAGACATATCGTAATAGGAGCTTGAAAAGAACAGACACCAGTAAGATGAAGAAAGGAATGTAGAAGATTTTAACTATGAGAATCAAGCATCTCATCACCTGTGTCTGGAATGGGGCTGCTCTCTAGGGTAACTGCTTCTAGGGTGTGATGCCTGGACTCCTGGTCTCTGGTATGTGCTTCTCTTATTCTCTTTTGCTATAAATTGGTGAGGAAACATAGCAGCACAGACCAAGGCTAGACCCATTTTATGTGCTCTAATGGAAGCCACTACTGTAGCATAAACCATGAAGGCTGCCCCAGCCTCAAGGTCAGGCCTGTAATCAGATATGGCTGTGTCTGCTACCAAGCTGGCTGCACATGAACAAGGCCTGAGAGGAACACAAGGTAAACAACCTGCCTTTTTTTTGCATCTGCCGTTTTGCCTGTTATCTGTGTGAAATGGGCTGAACCGTCTGGGAGTGTTAGGAAGAAGTAGCAATGCTAGGAGATGAAACTGAGTGCTAGGTAGAGCACCATAGAAGAGGAGGATGCCTCTGAGCAAGTGGCTGAGCCTAGAGCAAAGGAAGCAAAGGTGAAGAGTAGTGTGGACTCTGCTCAAGAGGATAAAGTCTTACACACTGCTATCTTTTGAATTTGCAACCCTCACCCTGAAAATGATGGTGTTAGGAGGTAGAGACTTTGAAGAGTAATTAGGCTCCGTCCTTAGTCTTTTATATGGTGGGACCTAAGGAGCACATGTCTCTCTTGCCATGTGAAGTCACAGTGAGATGATACGGTCTATGAACAAAACAGTGGGCCTTTCCCAGACATGAGCTCTCAAAATCATGATCTCTGACTTCTTGGCCACTGGAACTATGAGAAGCAAAATTCTAATGTTTATAAGGCAAATAGTCTGTGACATTTTGTAATACCAACTCAAACAAATGAATTAACATAGCCCTACAGCCATGAATAGAGCAGTTCTTTGAAACAGAAACATAAAAATTAAGCATTTAAAACTGGAGTGTGGAGGTGAGCTGCGGCGGCTGGTACTACAACTATGTCCTCAATTGGTTCTATGGATTTTAATGACAATATTTTACTGGTAGTGTACCCCAAAGGTAATAGTTATACTTCATCTGAGCTGTTTGTGGACTCAGAAAAGAGAGATCTGCTCTGAAATAAAATATCTGTACATAGAGCTGAATGAATTTTTTTCCTACCAAAAATAGCTAAAAAGGTGATGTTTTTTGTTTGTTTTATTTTGTTTTTTATATTGTGACATAAAGAAGAAACACAGGTTGAAATTTCTCCTCCTCTTGGAAGAAATCAATGAAATATTTTGAATCAGTGGTAATAATTTAAAATTATTTTTAAACTTATAAAATGAAATGAACACATTTGGTTTAATTAGGAGTTGACACGTTTTAAAATACGGTCATAACAAATAAGGAAAAGATACTGCCATTTTAACAATTTGTAAGACTATATACTTTACTAGATAATTTGCATATTGCATTACTAAATTAATTATCTTGTATGTCTTAGCCTCTCTACTGAGTAAAATATAAGAGTCTTCAGTGATTAGAGAATTGATTTTAGGAATCACTTATTAAACTTTAGAAGACTGAACTTCAATTTGCAGCAAGTATTTCTTAACTGGTTTACCTTATCTGTTCTTTCTTTGATTTTGATTCTAAATTGTATAAAAATGGTTGAGATTTGAAATTAAAATAATTTTACTTTTGTGTAGGTATTTTTTTTATCTTAATAGAAATCAGAAGTTAGAATGGTTAGAAGCTGCTCACAAGAACGTGGCCTGGTGTTGACTGAGTATCCCCATATTTATGAAAAATTGCATTTTCAAAGAAGTTTTGTTCCCTTAAGTGTGCTAGGTTAGAGCGTATGTCTGGGCTTAATGTTCAGAAAACACAGGCATTACACAGATAACAAGGGCTATATAGATTTTACCAATTTTCCAATTTTCACTTGGAAAGCTTAGGGCAAATTGGCTGAGATGAGAAAACGGTCACACTGCGAAAAGTAACTTAAAGGACATGAGGCACGTGGTTAAAATGGACACAGCAGTGAGTTCCTGGGCCACATCTAGAATTCAGCTTGTTAGGATGCAGATTGGACCAAAGAAAAATCATTGCAAAAGGCAATTCTCAGTGTGTGTATGGGGGACTCACAAATCAGTAACCCTGAAGGAGACACGGGTTGAAAAGTAATTTACGATATCCCTGAATGTGCTAGAGATGCACAACTCTTAAGACAGACTCAGAAATGGCTGTTAAAAAGCAACAAGAAGGCCATTTGTTTGAGCTGCCTCTGAGAGGGCAGCTCTCCCTGGGCTGACAAAGGACAGCAGCTGGTAAGATCTACCTGCTGTGATACAAAGCTATCTCAGGCGAAAAGCAGACAGGGAAACCAGATCAACACTTCAGCAAGGTACAAACAGCTTCCATCCTCCTTGGATGTCTTCGTCCTTGGTTTTGCTTTTTACAGAGCACGGGAATAATGTCTGCCATCACCAGGTTTCATGTCCAACCGGAATCTAAGAATGTTGTTTTACTTAAGAGATATCATCTTGACAGATGTAATCAAAGACTTTGAAACAAAAAAAAAAAAATCCTAAATTAACTGTGGGCTTCAAATGAAATGCTTAGCATCCTGATTAACAAAACAATATTTCACAGATACAGGAAGGATGCATGTATGAAATTCCAGGTAGAGATGGAAGTTAGACTGTCAGAAATCAGTCCTAGGAGTCACTAGAAGGGACAAGGATGCCCTCTTCCCTAGAGTCTTCAAAACAAATGTGGTCCTTCTGATACCTTGGGTTCAGGCTTCTAGCCTCCAGACTGGAAGATAATGAATTTATGTACTGTTAAGCCATTAAAGTTTTTAGTAATCTGCTGCTGCAGATCTAGAAAGCTGAAACCAAATATGAGCAACTCCTTGAACTTGCCCGTGACAGTGGCAAGTTCCTAGTAGCCACAGCATCTGACTGTATGTAGAAAGACTTCCTTGGATTCATTGACAACACCTCGTTTGTCAGGAGAGCAAGATCCAGAGCAGATAGTCACTGCATGAGAGGCATGAACTTAGTCAAGTGAAAAACTCATTATACACTGTCTCATTTTTAGAAATTGTATGTATGTGGAGAATAGGAGATGGGAAAACATTCAAACATGAATTGAGTGTCAATTTACCAGCAGATAACTGGCTCCCACAGGGAACTGGCATATATTTTTTAAAAATGCAAGTTATCCCTGATTGTCCAAGTACTAAATAAGAGGAAAAATACAATAATATATGTGTTGCTTTTGTAGCCTAACGTGGTATGTCAGAAAGAATTCATGGCACTAGAGGCTCTCAAGAGATGGCCTTTTGAAAGCAAGGTGCAAAAATTCCAACTGGGTTTTTGTAATTAAGTATGTCAGACAAATGGATGAAATATGCTATGATGGATATTTAATGATGGGAATTCACAAGCTGGTTCTGTTCCCCTGTTGCTAAGGATGAATTGAGTCTGTAGATTTATGTGCTTTATGTATTAAATACTTTCAGAGCAGTGCCATATCTAAACAAGTCAAATTCAAATTCTGATCTTTACTTTTCTTTATCCACTTAAAGAAGATTCATATATATATATAATATATATATAATATATATATATATGTATACACACACACACACACACACACACACACACACATATATCTCCCAATTCTATTCCTCTGCTCTCCAAGTTGAGAGTCTATCATTCATCCACTTCAAGGAACTTTGCCATTCCTGCAATTGAGTCACCACTGCCTTGGTTCTAAGGCCAACTCTTCGGTCACTGCTATCTAGCTTCATGCACACTTCCAGTATTTCAAGGTCCCCAGTATGGTCATGCCCCTGGGCACTGTAGCATTTCCCTTTGTACTCTTTTCTCAAAGAACATAGAATGTCATCCTTTTAATACTTTCGGAAAAGGAAATAAGATAGAAAGCTTAGGTAAAAAGGATCAGAGAAAAGTACAGGTACAAGTGTCTCCACATTAAACATTTTTGTTCAACTGCATGCCATCTAATAAATCCATATATCATTTAAAGGAAGTGAACCTTCATGTATAATCAATTAGCCCAACTACTTACGAGTAAATATTAGCTTTAATATGCTATGGATGGGAGAACAAAACTAAATAAAAAACATTCTGGAAAAATATCACAGAGAGAAAATGGAAATATTGTTAGATTTCCCCATGCCCTGAAAATATGGTGTTCTAGTCAAGTCCATAAATTCTTCAAACCTTCTCCTTCATCATATCCTTTCTTTCTACCTCCTTTGGGGATAATGCTTTGCACCATATCACCAGATTACTTACTACATAGTTAATTCTTTACTGATACTTTGTAAATTGTATGTGTCTGTGTGTTGGTCTTTTGCTAGTGAGGACTTCTATCATTATGATCTAGAACATGCCTAGATATTATTCCCTAAATGTTGAATGCACCTTGACTACTTGTACATTTCAACTACAATGATCTATCTACATTTTCCATGTATTTCCAGCTGTTTATAACCAAACAATTGGGCAGATGTGGTTCCAATAAGAAAGGGTACTGACCTAATCCAATGACTCATAATTTTTAACTTCAGTGAGTATTGACATGTGCCCTTTGAGTAAATAAATGATTGAGGAAATGTCCTTTGTGTGACTATTGGCCATCCTTATTTACTAGGCTGTCCTACCAATTGAGTGGCTTCCTATAAATGAATTGCTACTTTTTAGAAGGTGGGCTCAGACAAGAGCAGAATGGAAACAGTGTATTCAGTAGAAGAATAAACCTGAATGTGGCTCTTAGGGAAAGACATCCACCCTGGTGCCTATCTAGGAAGCCTTTACTTTGTTGTTTTCTTAAGGACTGTGCTTGTCTAGGCTTAAAACAGTCCTCTGTGGACCAAGTTTCTTTTGTTTGCTTCCAGAGGTTTCTTTCATATATATGTTTTCCTTTTGTAAAGACTATGACAAAATTGGCTGTGATTTTTTTTTTCTAGAAACTGAGGCACAGGGAAGCTCTGAAACAGAGAGGTAATGGGAAGTGAAAAGCTCCTTTTTTGTGAATGTGACAAAATGGAAAGTTAAGGTAACTTTGAGACTGGCAAATAATCTTTGGGGTACATTGGAAAATGAAAATTTAAACACAAATAGAAGAAGAAGGTTCTGTCTGATTGCTGACCAAATGGCTTCCTGACATTTACACTATGGGTATGACTAAATGTCTTATTGGAAACTTGTAAGTTTGATTTAAATTCGATTATCTTCTTTAGCAATGCTTCCTAAGTTGCCTGTCACTCTGTTACTGACTTAAATGGTGGTTACCCATCCAATAGCACAAACTATTGCTTCTGAAGCACAGATCCTGTCACTCCCCATGATAGCTGAATCTCCAGCTGTGTTCTTTCGCCTGAAAAAATAGATACTAATAGGTTGCAAAAGTTTTAGTGTTCTCTGGATGACAGCAAAAAATACAACTGACACATTAACAGTCATAATGATAATAGAAATTATTGTTTCTGTTTATAGGGACTACAAAAGTCTAGGAGACTGAGGCTGATTTCATTTATAAAAAATAATAATTAGTAACAGCTAAAGTTGCTGGAAGGAAAATTGAGCACACCATTATTTGTTTCCTTTTTAGAAGCTAAGGAGCAGAAACTTCAGGCGAAACTTTTTTTTTTTTTAAATCGGGACCAGTTAAATGACTTCCCTCCTTTTCCTATGAGCCAGAAATCAGGGTGAAGCTATTTTGGATATTTTATCCTTTCAAAGAAGCAGGCACTCCATTCCCCACTAAGAACCTTCAGACTCCACAGCTTTGCAGAAAGGATTAGCTTAAAAGAAAACACTATTATCTAGCCTTGCAGAGACTTTCTGCTTTGCTTCAAGTCATGTTTTTTTTTTCCATCCCAAAAGTAAACACAAAAGGCATAAAGGCAGATAGTCAGAAGGTCAAATGAATTATTAAAAGTAGGATAGATCAACCTTCTCCATTTGTAGTGTAGTTAGGTGATTCAACATTGAATGGGAGTTTTGGCAGAGATGAGTTATCAGGAAGATGGGATGCAATGGGTCATGTTATGGAGGAAGCTGTTCTGGTTCAGACAAAACTTCCCTGATGAGACAGAATAAGAGAAGAGAAGAAGGAAGCCGGAAGGAGGAGGAAGAGACATGCATGATGAGCATGAACCAAGGGCTCTAAGAGAGAGAGGAGAGAGAGAGAGAGAGAGAGAGAGAGAGAGAGAGAGAGAGAGAGAGAGAGAGAGAGAGAGAGATGTGTCACTATGCACGCAGACAAACTAATACAGAAAACTTGGGGAGTAAGGGTGAGGGAAATGAGAAAAAGGTTGAGAGACAAGTTGACTTTGAAGGGACTTTGAGAACATTCTAAGCATCTTAAAACTTGCTTCTTTGTAATGGAAAATGGCTGAAGGATTTTGCATGTGAAAATTTTGGTCAAATTTGCCTATTGGAAAGATCATTCTAATTCAATAATTGGTACCATCAGTGATCAAAAGTGGGTGCTGTGATGGTTTCATTTTTCTACTTAGCTAGACTGTGGTCAAACGTCAGTCTAGAAATTGAAAAAATTTGAAGATATAATACTTGAAATAGTACAAGTTTACAAGTCCAGGTTGCTTTTTTGAATTTGTTAGCACGTTGGCAACTTGATACAAGCCAGGGTCGTCTGGAAAGAAGAAACCTAGGCTCAGAAAATGCTCTGTTCTGCAGACTGGCCTATAGGCAAGTCTATGGGATGTTCTCTTGATTGACAACTGGTGTAGACCCAGCCCACTGTGGAATGGTATCACATCTGGGCAGGTGTTTTTGAATTATATAAGAAAGTAGGTTGAGCAAGCCACAGAGAGCAAGACAATAAACAGTGTCTCTTTCTTTAGGGTCTTTGTTTCAGTTCCTGGCCTGGCTGAGTTCCTGTCTTGGTTTCCTTCATGAAGAACTGCAAGCTGGAAGATGAAATAAACTCTTTCTTCCACCGCCCTCCCACAAATAAATAATACAGTTCAGGTAATTTATCTCCCACAATATTAATAAATCTCACTCAGTGCATTAAAGGGTTTAGGAGCAATGATTGATGTTTCTCAAAGAGGGAATTTTCAAGATTGCAACAGAAAAAAAAATGTTTTCATTCTCAGCACACTGTCTTTCAGAAACTGGAGTCAATATCACAATATTACCTAAACTTTAAACTGCTGGATAGCCCTACAGCTTTCAAACTTGCTATCGTCCATGGACTTGTCAACTATTTCCTTAAAAATTTGTACACCCACATCCCATCATTCCCTTCAGATGCCTAAATCTGCAGAAGCTCAAGTTCCTTATATAAAATAGTTTCCAATTTGCATATATACCACACACATTCTTCTGTATATTTTAATTGCTTCTAGATAATTGCTTATAAGTCCTATGTAAATAGTTGCTATATTGTTTAAAAAACAACAAAAATCTAGACATACTCAGTGCAGATTAAACTTCTCTAAGCATTCGTTACCTGAGATTTGTTGAATCCATAGACAGAGACGATTGGCTGTATACAAACAATTTATTTTCAAATAGAAAAAATAGAAATATCAGAATATAGAGTATATAAACATATATGTGTGATGTAGTAAAGCAAATGCCATCCTTATAGGACCTGAGTGCAAAATAAATGCATATACATAGTAAAACAATTTTGAAGATTTTCATAATTAAAAGTAATAGGGAAGATGAATACTGTAGAATAAAGAGAAATTATGAAAGCAAGAGTGAAAGTGGTAAGTAAATCGTGTATTATTGCCCTTGATCAGGTAAGACCTAATGATGTACAAACTTTGGGTGTATAGTTAGTGAGTTCAACATCGGATAGGAGTTCTGAGGGTAATCAGTTATCTTGAAAAATAAAAGTGTGAGTGGATAACCCAAGATTAAAGCAGAAAGACGAGCAAAATGCAGTCAAGATTCTTACTTTAGCAGTTCGAATTGTGGTAAGACCATTAATTAAAGCAAAGTAGAACGATCATATTTTAGAAGAAAACTTATATGAATAGGCTGAGGTGGAAGTGTCTTATGAATCATCAAGTCAGAAGCATCAGGTTGGCAGTTATGTAGAGAGCTCAGGTAGAAATGATTTCAGAGTTGGCCAATAAAGTAATTAGAGCTTTCAGAGCATAAAAGTGTCAAGAAAGAATTTAATAAGGATAAAGCCCTGCAACACTAATACTTTTGGTGCATGGGCAGAACAGGGGAGTTATGTAAGAAGACTTAGCAAAGAGTTGGAGGAGAATGGAGAGAATAGCAATAAGGAAGTTGAAGGGAGGGCATTTTAGAAAAGAGACAATAGTGAAGAGTCTCATGTGCAGTCGAATACCAAGCATGGTGGAAGTGAAGAAAAGGAAATACAGACCCATAGCAACCCCCTTTGGGTGTATTGTGAGAACATCTCCACATATGACTGGGTGATGAAGTTCTGGTATAATGAGTGGATTAATCCTACAATGGAATCAGTATCATGGTAGTACTAGGAGGTGGGCTGAATTGGAGCAAGGGAGTTACTGGGAATTAGTTCCTAGGGTCTACATCTTGCCCTGGCCTCTTCCTCTAGTCTTGTTATCTGCTTTGTCTTCACTAAGAAGTGAATATGCTTCTCTGTCACATGTCCCTCCCACCATGACGCTCTATTGGAGCTCATGGGAACACGTGACCATGGATGGGACCCTCTGAAATCACAAGTCAAAATAAAGCTTCCCTTCCTAAACTGTTCCTGTCAGGAATGTGACTACATCAATATAAAAGTAACTGTGTGGATTGGAGAGGCTAAGCGCCTATGCGTAGACACAGGAGGCTGAGAGCAAGTCAGGAACAGGGAACAATAGGCAACTCCTTCAAGGGATAGCACTGTGAGAAAAGAGACACAGGTTGGGACTGGGAAGAAATTATAGACAGAGGAAGAAATTCACTCTTCAATGTGGTAGACTGTAGCTAGAGTTTTCTTGCCTGGCCCACGGTCAGGGCAAATCTCTCTCACCTGCCAGTCCCACAGCCACTCAGACCCAACCAAGTAAACACAGAGACTTATATTGCTTACAAACTGTATGACCATGGCAGGCTTCTTGCTAACTGTTCTTACAGCTTAAATTAATCCATTTCCATTCATCTATACCTTGCCATGTGGCTCGTGGCTTACCGGCATCTTCACATGCTTTTTGTCATCGTGGCGGCTGGCAGTGTCTCTCTGACTCAGCCTTCCACTTCCCAGCTTTATTCTCCTCCTTGTCCTGCCTACACTTCCTGCCTAGCCAATGGCCAATCAGTGTTTTATTTATTGACTAATTAGCAACACATTTGCCATACAGAACATCCCACAGCAGTAGACATTTGATTTTATATGCAAATTATAAGGAGACACAGTTCCAGAGGAGGATAGTGTAAGATTTCTAGGCACACTACAGGTCTTGAGATGTGAAGCAGAGGTATGGAAAAGAGACCCTTCTCTGTGGCACAAAAGAAGTGGAATGCAATTACAGAATCATGTTTGTTATATGAGTCTTAGAGCAGAAAAAGACTTGTTTATTTTTTGTTGTTTTGGTTTTTGAGACAGGGTTTCTCCATGCAGTTTTGGTGCCTGTCCTGGAACTCACTCTGTAGACCAGGCTGGACTCGAATTCACAGAGATCCCCCTGGCTCTGCCTTCTAAGTGCTGGGATTAAAGGCATGTGACACCACCACTGGGCAAAAAAGGCTTTTGACTGATGACGTGTTGCTCACTGTTCTTGTTGCTGTGATGAATACCTGACAAAGTAACTCAGGGAAGAAGAAAATTAGTTTTGGCTCACACTTTTGGGTACAGCCCATAAGAAAAAGGAGGCATGGTGAAAAGTGACTCCAGCTTTGGTGGCAGGAGCATGAAGCTGATGGTCATGTTGCATCTGCATTCAGGAATGAGAGACAGGGGAGAAAGATTGGTGATCATTTCACATTCTTCCTTTTATTTAGTCCAGGATCCCAGCCCAAGGGACTACACTGCCTAAAGCCATGGTGGATCTTCCCATCTCAGATAAACCTCTCTGGAAATGCCCTCACAGACATGTTCAGGTATATGTCTCTTTGGTGACTCCAAACCCCATCTACTTGGCAATCAACCATCACAAGTGGCTTTACTGTCTCTAGCCCACTGTAGGAGGCAAGGAAATTTCCTAAGAAGAGGGGAGAAATTCGAAGAAGTCAGGGTTTATGCTGAGCATGAAAAGTGTGAAATAATCAGTGAGTGCAGAAGGGGGAATGAGTTGATTAGAAGAATAGAAGGATTTTTGAACCGTGATAAAAATCTAATGAGATGGGAGACCACAAGTCCCATCACCATTTTGCTCTGGAATGGCTTTATTCCACTTGTGTGGGCGAGGTACAGAGACAGCAGATGGTGGGGTTCAATTTGGCGTGAGGTTCTTCACAGTAGGATACATGGTATAGAGTTGAAGGCCTTGGAAAAGGTGGGGAGGTCCGGGATTCTAAGCTTGAAAGAGAAGGATTTGAGGACAGAAGGAGGCTATTAAATAGTGAGAAAATAGAAGCAGATGGGAAAGTGAGATGCTGAATAATTGTAAAAAGAGAAAATTGGAGCCAAAGAGAATGACTACGGATAATTAGCTATGTTATGCTTCATATTTTTATTGGTGAAATGGGGTTACGGACTGAAGGATTTCCAAGGTTCCTTTTGGTTCTAGACATTTATATTGCTTAGTGCCTAGAGGCAGTGAATGGGGCTGGAAGAAGGATCCAGGTAGTTATCAAGAGTGTACAAAGACCACAGAGAACAATACATTACAAGGTCAGGAATGATGTCTTTGAGCAGACAGTGCTCCTGGGTCATCACCTACACAGAGCTGAAATGAATGACAGGACCCCAGCGAAAGCTAGCCTAAGCCCTGAGGTGCTGCTGGGTACCAGTTGCATCTGAGCACGACAGGAAAATAGAGAAATCACACTTGTTTTTGCATTTTACCAACGGCTGGTCATTTCAACTGTCAAAGAGTTAGTGACTTTGTAGATTTGTTTCTACTATTGGTTAAATTAAAAAGTCTTTCCTTTTAGCACTGTACCTATATGAAACTTTAGGAAAAGGCTTTGGCATGCTTAGACTTTCATTTCTTATTTCTATGATGACTTTGCCTAATATAAAGATATTAGAAAGAATACACACATACAAATCAGTGAAAAGAGATACTAGGGGCTAAGACATGAAAGGAAGCCAACACAGGCTAGGAGAAGATGATCAGTATATATATATACATATATATATATGTATGTGTATATGTTTAAAGTATATGTATATATCTTGCAATTTTAATAATTTTATGTGTCATCAAATACATTGTTATAGTTATCTTTGTAAACTTGATACAACCTAGAATCATCTGCGAGTCTCACAGAGGAATTGTATAGATCATGTTGGTCTGTTAACATGCCTGTGGTCAATTGTCTTGATTGTTGATTGACGTAGGGAGACCCAGCCCATTGTAGACAGCATCATTCCTTAGGCAGGGGGTCCTGAACAGTTTACGGGAGGAGAAAGCTAGCTGAGAACAATTAAACAGGCAATCAATGATAAATTTATTATGGATTTAATATGACTATTTGCTTGAGATACCACCTTTACCTCCCCCAAATGAAGGATTCTAACTCTGAATTGTAGCCCAAATGAACCCTTTTCTCTCCTGTTGCTTTCTGTCAGGATATTTTATCACAACAAAAGTAGAACTAGAGAACATATTAACATCATGGTGCAGACATCACCATCATCTTTATAGAATACTTTTATCTTCTTGAACTGAAAATTTACCTATTAAACAATGACTCCTTTTGTCTCCAATTTAAAGATAAAGCTGATAAGGCTTAAAGAAAGTAAAAATATGTTTTCCAGGGACAAAGGGAAGTGTTTAACTTGAACTCAATACAGATCTTCAGGCAGGAATTCTACTCTATGCCCTAAGTTACTGGACCCACTGAAGAAGGATTTTACTGAGATTATAAAACAGTCTGTAATGTGACATCCCTTATAGAAAGTTGACGTATTATGTTTGCAGACATGACTAGTGAATTCTCTGTTCTACTGTCTTCCTCACACTGGATCAGTGCTTTGGCATTTATGATTTCTCTTTCATTTGTCAAAGAGTAATCATTGACACTTGAAAACCACTGGAAACTTTGATAAATTATCTTTGGCCTAGAACTTCAACAGGGCAATCTAATAAAGTGTATCAATAGTATAGTATAGTTAACCTTAACTATAACCACTCCAATTAACTATATCATAACATGACTTCAGCATCGTTATCATCATCCTCAACATGATCTTCAGGGCTTAACTATCTTTTTATTTCTGATTGAACAGAGAAAACTTATGTGGAAAATTGTCCTTCTCTCCTGTGATTTTATTTTACTTTCGCCTTTTCAGCCTTTCTACGTCCTTCTCTTAATGCCGTTCTGTAAAGTCAAACTTACCTGCAGACTAAACATTCATCACTTGACACTTTAATATGTTGCTTGGATACAGACGTTAGGAAATATAGGAGCATAATTTATACCTCATTCTGTTGCTAAGGAAACTGGGGAAGCTTTAGGAATTTTCCTTTGGGAATCAGAACCAAAAACTGGAAAAAAATGTATTAAGAGTTTTTAGAAGAAGAAAAACTTAAAAGACATGGACTAATTATATTTCTGCAGTGAGATGTTAATATTTATAAGCATCTGTAGTCTCCTGCTTGTGGGATAAATATTGCTTTATGCGTCTTTTTCAGTAAGTTGATCACATTACAAGGCATGTGGGGGTGGCCAGCATATTGAAATATAAACACAGGCTACACTTGTAAAGCATTTCTTATGACACGCTATAAATAAATTCTTTAATGCTTTAAGGGATAGCACGTAAAAGAATTTAATTCTATAAACCCTTCCTTCCTTTCATCATCAGAGCACGGGACTTGCAGGGGGAAAAAAATCTTTGTTCATGTGAACTCTGCTGGAAAAATCATCTCCAGAAAAACACAAGAAGAGAACTTGCACAATCTATTTTGTTTCTCCAACTCCAAGAAAACATTTTACCTGTATGAGATTTCCTTAAAACTACACCCTGACAGGCATACTTAACATTATGGACGCTGACAGAGTGAGTGGCAAGTTTAATTCACCAAGAAGAACTCTGCCTGCCTAGCCTAGCTGATTGAACTTTGTAACAGGAATATATCATTGTGTGCTGAAACATAGCTACTCATAAGAGTGCAAATGTTCTCTTCAGACGTTGTCTTTAACAAAGCCCGGTGTTCTTGTTATAGCTCATCGTCTTCTAAAAACTGCTGCAGCCTAGCTGTAGGAAGTACCTTGTCTCTTACCTCTGTACACAGAGCCCAAACAGTGCTAAAAAGGGAAATGGAACATATGGTAATAGATTCTCTGAAGCTTTGATGCTGGGTTGTAATCAGCAACCGGAGTGAGAGAAGCAATGGCAACCATGAACTCTCCCCCAAGGGCCTCATTAACTTGGCCAATTGTGCTACTGTAAAGGAAAACAGTACCGCCTACTTGAGAGGGGAAATCAGGGTGAACCCTAGGTTTTCCTTAGCTGGAAGAATTTAAACTGGAAAGAAAAACTGTACAAAAAAAAGCTGGAATGAAAAGAATTGAACAGGGGCCCCCATTCCCAAAAGTATCTTCTATAAAAATATATTTTAAAAAATTTCATTTGGGGATCTCTTGCCTGCATGTATGCCTGTGCACCCTGTGCATGCAGTATCCTTGGAGGCCCTAAGGTGTGAGATCCTCTGGAACTGGAGTTACAGAAGCTTGACACAGTGTGGGTGATGGGAACCAAACCCTGGTCCACTACAATAACAATAAGTGGTCTGGAAAGCTGAGCCACCTCTCTAGGGCCACAAAATATCTTTGTTTGTTTGGAAATAATACTGTAGCGTTTTTGAATGTCGACTTAGATCAAATGTTGCAAGTAGAGCATTGGCCATATAGGACCTGAAGATTCTTTGTCTAGTCCTCCCCACGGACAATGAGGTGGTGGTGGGAGGCCATTCTTTGCTCAGATTTTCCATGATGAGAATGAGAATTACACTTGAATTTTGAAAGTTTGTCTGGATTTCATGTTCTGAAGGATCACCTACAATTCTCCTATTCTTTCATGAAAAGGCAATGGTTTACAGATATTTTTAAATTTATTTTATTTTGTGGGATTATAATATAATTACATCATTTCTCCTTCCCTTCTCTCATTCCTAATTCTCCCATATACTCATCTTTGCTTTCTTTCAAATTCACAGCCTCTTTTTTTTTTAAATGATTATTGTTTTACACAGACAGACAGACAGACAGACAGATGGACAGACCTACACACACACAAAGTATAACCCGCTCAGTTTATATAATGCTAATTGTATGTATGTTTTCAGTGCTGGCTATTTGCTATTGGGCAGCCAATTGGTGTGCTCCTCCCTGAGGAAGTCTGTTTCTCCTACTCTCAGCATTCCTTAGCTGCCTATAGTTCTTTGTGTTTAAGGATTGAAGCCTTTTGGGCTCCTCCGCTGACATCACATCAATATTATCATGTCTGTTGTCCTTTTTCAACTCAAATTTAGGTAGTTGTGTTGGTGAGACTTTATGGGTGTAGCTTCTAACGTACTAGGAGACACAGTCTTGCAGCAAGCACCTTGTTCCTCTGACTCTCACAATCTTTCTGCCTCTGATGAAGCAGCCTGCTTCCATCTTATAGTAAAGACAAATTAGACTCAATCTGTTTCTCAAGGATTGGGCTATACTCCACCCGTGACCTCAACTTCAAATGGTTTTGTACTTCCTGTCCCAGGAAACAGCAACCGTGTCTTTGTTTCAAAGGGTTGTTATGACTACCTGTTGTTATGACTGTCTTGTTATGACCACTTGCAATCATGTCTTTGTTTCAGGATGTCATTATGACTAACTTGTTATGATTATATTCTGCTCCTATAACTCCACCTATTTTGCCTGTCAAATGCCTCATTTGGAAACTCCCTACCCCTGAGCAATAAAAACATTGTCTTCCTCATATTCAATGCTGACCTCTTGAACTCTGCCTTAGGGGGAGTCAGCCTGTGTTCAAAATAAAAGAGCCTGCTTTAATTAATTACTTGCTTTAATTAATTTGGCCATGATGATTTGGGTTGGTGGTCTTCTCAAATCTTTGGGATTAACACCTCCTCTTCCTTCTTAAAGGTCTCTGAACTTTAGGTATAAGAGTTGTATTGTAGATGTAGCCTTTGGGACTGGGCTCCACAACTTTACATTTATATTGGTTGTGGTAATGTAGACTTTTTTTTTCAAATCCAAGAGTGATTTTATGAACACTACCCAGACAGTGTTCTTCTGTGATACCCCAACTGAAACAAGTTATGAAAATATTGAATATTGTATAGTATTTTTATTTTTGTCAATTATTTTATACACAATAGCCTCTATCTATCTGTATTCATTATTATTTATTTGTTTGTTTGTATTTTCAGCTTAAAAATCATTTTTATAACTATATCTAATCTCTCTGTCAGCTTGAAAGCTGCTTCATTTTACAGTTTTCCTTTGATAATAATATCAATTATTATTAATAGGCAGTTGCTATTTACTCTGAACATACTTTACATTTTAAATATTTCATTGCAATTAGTTACCCAAAGTATTTGATTTGTTCTGACCTTTCTGTCCTTTTCCATTGTTCAATATGTTTGTCTTAATGCCACTAATTCATTGCTTTAATTAAAATATCTTTATGGAGTTTTACATTACTGTTTTTGCTTTATAAACTTGGGGTATTTGTAGTTCTGTGTCAATTAAAGGGTTGTGTTTTCAATTTCCATTAAAAATAACATTGAAATTTTTAGAGATATACTAAGTCTGTAAATTGCTTTGGGAATTTTCACAAGATTAAATCTTCTAATCCGTGAACATCAGATATCTATTTGTATTTTAATCTTTTTATCTATAAGTTTTTTTAAAAAATCATTTTCAGAGTATGGCTTTTTCAGTCCTTCACATAATTTAATTTTGTTTTTGTTGTAACTTGGATGACTTTCTTAATTTTCTTTCTGGATAGTTCATTATTAATATAAATGCTTTGAACTTTGTATGTTGATATAGTATCTTGCAGCTTTACTGACTCAACTTATTCATCTTATCATGTTTGCAGTGGAATTTTTAAGGTTTTTTTGTATATAAGATAATTAATGGTTAATTAGCTTTGACCAAGATGTTAAGAGCACATAACAGGGAAAAGAAAGTCTCTTCAACAAATGATGTAAGGAAAATAGGATTTCAACATGCAACAGAATAAAATTTGATTATTATCTTATACCACAGATAAAAAGAAATTAAAAGTAAATTAAAGATTTACATGTAAACCTTGAAACTGCAACACATCTAAAAGAAGAATATTGTATACTGTTGGTATATTATATAATTGTGCAATGATTTTTAAAAATACAACCCTACCCCAAAAAAGAAGCAAAAATAGACACAAAGGAGTTCATCAAACTAAAACAAACAAATCCCAAATTAAAATAAGAAATAATTGACAGAGTGAAAAGACAATTCCTAGAATATGAGGAAATGTTTACATACTATGGTAGCTTGAATATGAAATGTCTCCCATTAGCTCCTGTATTTCAACACTAGATCCCTAACTGGTGGCACTGTTTGGGAAGGCTATAAAACCTTTAGGAGGTGGAGTCATGATGGAGGAAGTACATCACTGGAGGTGGACCTTGAGGCTTTATAGTCTAGCCCCATGTCCTATTCCTGCTCCCTTTGCTGTGTCTTTACTACTACAATAGACCGTATCTCTCTAGGAATTGTAACCCAAATAAATATTTTCATCCTTAAGTCACTTTCATTAGGCTATTTTATCAAGCAATAGAAAAGTAACTAAGAGACATCTATACATTTCATAAGGAGTTAAAAATCCAAATATGTAAAGAAAACAAATGCCTTGATGACAAAACAAATAATAATCAAGTAACTTAATTTAAAAATAAAAAAAGAAACTGTGGTGATATTGTGTTCCCCAAAATATTGTGCACCCTAATAAACTTATCTGAGTTCAGAGAACAGAATAGCCACTATATATAGAAGCCAGAAAATGGTGGCACACATGCCTTTAATCCTAGCATTCTAGAGGCAGAGATCCCTCTGGATCTCTGTGAGTTCAAAGCCACACTGGAAACAACTAGGCATGGTAACAAGAGCCTTTAATCCCAGGAAGTGATGGCAGGAAGCAGAAAGGTATTTAAGGCATGATGATGAGGAACTAGAGCTGGTTAAGCTTTTAGGCTTTTGAGCAACAGTTCAGCTGAGATTCATTCTGGATGAGGACTCAGAGGCTTCCATTCTGAGGAAACAGGATCACCTGAGGAATTGGCAAGGTGAGGTGGCTGTGGCTTGTTCTGCTTCTCTGATCGTCCAGCATTTACCCCAATACCTGGCTCCCAGGTTTAATTTTATTAGTAAGACCTTTTAAGATTCGTGCTACAAGGAACCAAACAAGTATTTCTCAAATGAAGACATACAAACAGTCAACAGTTACTTGAAAATGCTACATGAAAAAAATCCTAAGCTTCCTTAGTCTTTGGGGAAATGAGGATTAAATTCGTAATTAGATATCATGTCACACCTATTAGAACAGCTTTCATTAGAAAAGCAAAAGATAAAAGAATATTTACTGACAAATACTCAGAAGGAAAGAAATGCTTGTCTCTTGTTGATGACACTGTAAATCAGCACAACCATTATGAAAACAGTGTAGAGGGTTATCAAAAATTATATAGCAAAGCCAGGTGGTGGTGGTACACACCTTTGATACCAGCACTTGGGAGGCAGAGCTAGGCAGTTCTCTGTGAGTTTGAGGCCAGCCTGGGCTACCAAGTGAGTTCCAGGAAAAGCACAAAGCTACACAGAGAAACCCTGTTTCAAAAAACCAAAAAAAAAAATTATATAGCAGTATCATATACTCTAATAATTATATTTCTAATATATATCTAAAAGTTGTAGTCAATATGTTGAGAGTATGTCTGTGACATGTATATTCATTCCAATATCTTTGTAATAGTTAATCGGCGTAAGTGTCCATCATTGAAAGCATATATAAAACAGAATGTAACATATATCAACAATGTTTTGAACCTATACAGACAAGGAAATCCTGATATCTACTTGAACAAGAGGATACTGTGTTAAATAACATAAGCCAGGCACAGAAATACAAATACCATACGTTGTTATCTGTATGTGGATTCTAAGGACATTTGGATTTGTAGAACTCAGTAGTTACACTCATGGTTGACATCAGTAGAAAACCAGGTACAGCTGTGCTCATCTCTAATTGTGGTACCGTGGAGGTTAAAGTGGGAAGATGGGAGTTCCAGGCCACCTTGATTATTACTCAGTGATACTTTCTCAAAAAGACAATGATAGGAAGAAGAAGAAGAAGAAGAAGAAGAAGAAGAAGAAGAAGAAGAAGAAGAAGAAGAAGAAGAAGAAGAAGAACAAGAACAAGAAGAACAAGAACAAGAACAAGAAGAACAAGAACAAGAACAAGAAGAACAAGAACAAGAAGAACAAGAGCGAGAACAAGAAGAACAAGAACAAGAAGAAGCAGCGATATCAGCAGTATCACCATCAGCTCCACCAGCATCAGCACCACCTGGGAGTAGAAAGTTGGGAGTGTAAAATTTTCGGTTGTATTGTGTGACTCTAGGCAACTGTACCTGCCATTGAAGCTAGCCACCCAACTTTAACATACTCTGGCCTAGAACTGTGGCCCTTGACTTCCCATTGGCCATGTCAGGTTGAAAGAGTCCTGGGTTGGATGAACAATCTCCACCCACAGTATACTTTCATTTAGGATAAATATGTAGAGATTCCGAGACTCCAAATGTCTGACGACACAGTATTTTTTTTTTTTTACCTGCACGGTTTCATCATTTATGTCTTCTGTGAACTCTGACTCAAGCTTCAAAGCAGAAATGCACTAGCACAGTGTTTGGATTTCTATCATTTTCTCCTCAGTAGGAACTTCAGTTTAACATAAATTTTGTGTCATTTGCCGTTGAATGAGTCCAGATGGACTCCTTTGTCTGTCCTTCCCTACTCCCATTGTCTTTTAGTTACTTTTGTACTTCATGACTTACATGGTGGGTCCAGTCATTCAGATCAACCTCTTCTACTTCATAAACATCTCATCCTTACATCAGGCTCAGTAAAGCCACTAGAGTCCCCATGCCAGTCCAGAGGTCCCTGCTGAATCATGCTTTTTAAAAAATTTCTTGCAAACACATCTGATGAGCAATGTTGTTCTGTATGCTGTGAATGTGTTGCTCTGATTGGTTGATAAATAAAACTGTTTGGCCAATGGTGAGGCAAAAAAAGGTTAGGCGGGACATTCCAACAAGTGAGAGGAAGGAGAAAGGCAGAACAGAGGAGATGCTGCTAGCTGCTGCCATAAGAAGCAAGATGTAAAGTACCAGTAAGCCACAAGCCATGTGGCAAAGTATAGATTTATAGAAATGATTAATTTAAGATATAAGAACTAGCTAGCAAGAAGCCTGCCATGGCCATAGTTTAAAAATAATATAAGCCTGTGTGTGTTTATTTGGGACCAAGCTGCTGCGGGATGCAGGTGGGAGAGATTCCACAGGACTGGAGAAAACTTCTGGCTATACACATCCCTATCTGGACAAGTGAAGTGGACATCAAACATCACCACTCATCCCCAATTCCTCACTTACACAGTCAGGTTCCTACCTCTTTTTTCTTGCTGTTTCTGATATTCATAAGAACCTCAGTCAGTGATGACTAGTGGTTTATATGAGCCAGTCTATCAGAAACTAATTTCCCTCATACTGTCTATGTGGCCTTTGTTTCAAGGAGGGATAGGTAACTAACTATATCTGTTTCTAGAGCACACAGATTGATTTTGTTGACTACCATGTTCCACAGTCTCTTGAGTCAGGCTCTTATTTCCTTGTCATAAGGTGAAAGGTTGCTTACAGAAGCACAGGTGACTCAAATGTAGGCACACCACTAAAAAGCCCCCCAGAATAAGGGAGTACTAATGAAATTTGCATTAAAGAATATCCTTATATAACATGCATGCAACACAGTGAATGGGAGAGTTCCTTCTCCCAGTATTTATTTATTCATATGTAGCTTATTGGAGGGACCCTGTGAATCTTTTAAGTTTCAGGAGCTTCCTGAATTTTGTAAGATTTATCTACTTTCTGAGTTTTATGAACATTGCTCCTACCTTCAAGGGAAAATGTGGATGCTTCAGTTTGGAAAATGTAGCCCCACAACAAATAGTCAGGAATAACTTGTTTTTAAAACTTATATACAGTAGAGTAACTATAGTTAATAGCAATGAATTGTATATACCCAGATGCATAATAGTGTAACTTTAAAATATTTCAATGCAAAAATGGTAGGTAAGCAAGGTGAGGATGAATTAACTAGTCTAACTCAATCATTCTATATCATATATGTAGATATTAAACATGACATTGTTTCCTATAATTGTATTGAACCACTTCCCAACTTAAAATGGCATGAACTGAAATCTAAGTCTTTGGTGCATTACTATTCACATTTTATAAATGAGGAAACTGGAACTACTAGAAGCTCCAAGTCATATAACACCCTAGACTAGATTCCTTTATTTTTATTTTTTAAAATTTTATAATTAAACTTTACATACTAGCCATGGATTTCCCTGTCCTTCCTCCTCCCCCCGCCCCCGCCCTCCCTCCAATCCATCCCCCCCCATTCCCATCTCCTCCAGGGCAAGGACTCCCCTGGGGATTCAGATCATCCTGGTAGATTCAGTCAAGGCAGGTTCAGTCCCCTCCTCCCTTCACCTAGGCTGAGCAAAGTGTCCCAGCATAGGCCCCTGGCTCCAGAAAGCCAGCTCATGCACTTAAGGACAGGTCTCGGTCTCACTGCTGGTTGTGGTGGCACACGCCGGTAGAATTTGCTGAAGGAGGCAGAGGCAAGAGGATCACGAGTTCGAGGCCAGCCTGGGCTAGACTAGATTCTTAAGCATCTTCCTGACTTTGAAATTTGTGGTCCTTACATCATATCATGATTATCTGTGTTTGCATGGCTACCAGACTACTTCAAGATCTTAGATAACTGAATTATAAATCACCTAGTGATGTTCTTTTCAAAGCTATAAAGTGATACAGAAAGTATGGCAAATATTGAAAATATTGGCAAGCATCAAACTGGCAGCTAATTGGTTAGGACATACAAAACAGTGGTTGGGAAGCCAAGGGATGTGCATTCTACCCTTATTTCAGTGACTGAAAAGTGTAACATTGTGAGAAAATCATGAACCAATTTCTTCCCCTAACCCCTGCAAAAATCCATTGAATTTTTTTACAAATTTTCTGACTACTTTTGAGGAGGAGTAAAAAGTATATATTTCATTTTATCATGGAAAAGTTGAGCTTTGCATAAGATGTTTGATTTTGCAATGCCACTTGAAGCTTTACAGCATTCACTAACAACCCAGGTGTATGTAATTCAGATGGATATCCATCTCTAAATGACAATAGTGTTTCTCTGGTAGACTGCAGGTTGAATAGAGGGAAGGCCACAGGAATCAATGATGGAGACAGATTCTGTACCGTAACCAAGATCCCAAGAACTTTCTATGGCAGTATCATAGAATTAACAGATTGTATGAGTCTATAAAAACATATGGAGAGAAATCTGTAAACTAACTAAATCATTTTCCCCTTGCAGTTCATGCTTGAATTCAGCTCCACAGCAAAGTCCCATACACATACTCTGCTTTATTCCCTTCCCCATGAGGAGGTGATTATTACTATTGATTATAGAACAACCACTCTTGCTATAGAACACTGATAAGCACAGGCCTTCATGTTTATGGCTGCCATTCCTTGAGCCCTGGTCAAACTCAACATAATACACTTTGTCCCAAACTAGTTTCCTCTCCCACATCAGGACTGCTGTGTTCTGTAAAATGCTAAACTATATAATAAATACCCACTTACTAACAAATAGGTGAAACCTGAGATTGCATCAGGAGCAAACATTGTAATGCTGACACTTTTTCTCTAGGATATTTTCCTAAGCCAACCACTTAAACTTTTATGCAGGGTTCTGGTGACCGTACAACACAAGCCAGTTTTACAGCAGTACCTGCCAAGGTGAGATGCAGAGCAAGGCTGTCTTTTTCTTGTTCAGGCATCTCCAGCAGATGTCTTGATGTAAACCACCTAAAGCTTCACACTTAATGATGTCTGTACCATCCGTCTAGCACACTTAATTCCATATTCTGCACATCTTGGCTACTGGATATTTATTTTCAATTGCTGTCATCAAAACCTTCTCTCACCCCTGATACTTCCTGTTGTTTTGACACCTCAAAACCAACCTGTCAACAAATCAAGGCATTCTACCTTCAAAAACTAACTAGAAATAGCTTGTTATCCTCATTGTCTCTCACCTGGATGATTCCAGTAGGTTTTTAAGCTGGACCACTTCTTCCCTGGTACTTTATAGTCTGTTTACAGCAGTTTGCAAAAAGGTCTTGTTAAGAATATAAGCCAAGTTCTTTGTCAAAAATCAGGTGTTCATAGGTGTTTGGATTAATGTCAGAGTCTTCAATTTGATTTCATTGATTTATGTGTCTGTTTTTATGCCAAAACCAAGATGTTTTTGTTACTATAGCTCTAAGCTCTATAGTAGAGCTTGGGGTCAGAGATGGTGATGCCTCTGCAATACTCACTCATAAGTGGATACTAGATGTAAAGCAAATGATAACCAGACCACAACCCACAGCTCCAGAGAAGCTTGGTAACAAAGAGGACCCTAAGAGGGACCCATGGATTGCCTTGGGAAGGGAAAATAGGTGAGATCTCCATGAGTAAATTGGGGATAAGAGGGACAATCGAGGGGAAGAGATGGGGGATGAGAACATAAAGGAATGGGATGGTAGAGCTAGGAAAGGGACAGAGTGGGAGAGCAATGAAAGAGGTATCTTGATAGAGGGAGACATTATGGGGTTAGAGAGAAGCCTGGTGCTAGGGAAATTCCCAGGAATCCACAAAGATGACTCCAGATTAGACTATTATTGATAGTGGAGAGAGTGCCTGAACTGGCCTACCCTGGTAATCAGATTGGTGAATATCCTGTCATCATAGAGCCTTCATCCAGGAACCGATGGAACAGATGCAGAGATCCACAGCCAGGCACCAGGCCGAAGTACCAGACTCCAGTTGAAGAGAGGGAAGAGGGGTGGTTTGATCAGGTCAAGATCACGAAGGGGAAATCTGCAGGGACAACCGACCCAAGTTTGCCCGAACTCACGAACTTTAGACCGACAGCTGTGGAACCTGCATGGGATTGGAGCAGACCCTCTGCATATGGGAAACAGTTCTGTAGCTGGGTCTGTTTGAGGAGCCTCTGGCAATGCGATCAGGATTTATCCCTGGTGCATGAGCTGGCTTTCTGGAGCCCATTACCTATGGTGGGACACCTTGCTCACCCTTGATGTGGGGGAGATGGGCTTGGTCCTGCCTCAACTGAATGTGCCAAGCTTTGCTGACTCCCCGTGGGAGGGCTTACCCTTTTGGAGGAGAGGATGGTGGGATAGGTCAGGCAGAGGAAGTAGAGGAGGAGTGGGAGGAGGGCTGAGAGAGGGATCTGTGGTTGGTATGTAAAATGAATAAAAAATATTTCTTAAATTAAAATAAAATACAAGTCAGGTTATGACATCCTCTGAGCAGCACTTCCCAAAGCTTCCCATTTCATATGGAGTAGAAGGCAAACTCTTCATAATCTCGTCCTTCTTTTACTTCTTAGAATTCGTCTCCTGCTACTTCACTCCTTGTTTGCTCTGCCTCTGTCATTGGAATATCTTTGAAGTTCTCTGAACATCTATGGTATGTTCCACAGAGCCTTTGAACCCGCTCTTGTCCTGCATCCACAAGTGGTTTGCTTGTATTCAGATCCTAACATGCATGTCTCCTTTTCAATCAGGACGACATGGCTACTTTTATGCCACATATGACCTCTCCACTTTCTATCTGCGTCCATTCTCTGCTTCATTTTCTTGTGGAGTTTATTATGGGTTGGGTTACTTCCTCATAAAGGGTTGTTGACATCTTAAGCCTGTAGTACCTATAAATGTGATATTATTTGAAAATAGGGGATTTTTTCTTAGATCTAATCAAGTTGATTTGAGGTTATTATGGTGGGCTCTAATCCAAAATTGCATTTTGAAATAAGGGAAAAATATAAGGTGAAAGCAAAACACACAAAAAGATTATTATATGAAAGGAGAAATCGAGGCTGGAGTATTCTAGTTGCAAAACTAGGGCCACTGAGGAATTCATAAACCACTGGAAGCTTTGAGAACAAGAGGTGGATTCCCATTAAGACTTCAAGAAGAAGCAGGAGCCTTTGACACTTTATCTTGGACTTCCAGCCTACACATGAAGAAAGAATAACTCTTTGTTATTTTAACCTACTGAGTGTGTAGTGTTTGTCATGGAGACTTACGAGACTAATCTTACTACCTGCTATCCCACAGTATTTTTATTTATTACCTATATCTATTGTTTGTCTCCCCAACATTGTAATGAAAACCCAAGAGGGTACTCAGTAGTTCTGCTTCTTCATGCCACACTGTTTTGAACTCTGCTGTGTTCTATGTATTCTGACTTGTGTCTGCAGGTTAATTGGTCTTAAGTCTTGCAAACTAGTCTCTAGAATATCAGGACTGAACAAAACCAGATGTGTGAATTTTGCTCTGTTTGTAAATTTATTTTTTAGTCTTCTTGCATGCAATATATCCCGACTGCAATTCTTCCCCCCACTCCTCCTAGTGCCTCACCCACCTTGCTTCTCTTCCAGATCATCTCTTTCTCTGCTTCCCTTCAGAGAAGTGCAGCTCTCCCAGGGATATCAACTGAGCATGACATAACAAGTTACAGTAAGACCAAACATAAACCTTCGTATCAGAGTTGGGGGAGGCAATCCAATTTGCTCTTTTCCAAAGATAATAGATGAGTATATTGGGATTAGGTCAATCAACAATCCCTGGGGACTGTGTTGACTGTAGTACTATTGAACAAGACATAGTCACTTGAGCTCCATGTAATTCTGATAATACATCATGGCCATGTGGTGAAAATATTAAGAATGAACCTGAATATTATATGAAGAAAATACTGGTGGACCAGTTGGAAAAAGAAGAAATATACTCAGTATAGAGAAATCAGGACTATTACAAAGATATTTCTGTCAAAATTTACTTACTTTTATTTCTTTCCCATACTGTCAACTTAAATAGCTTTTAATTACTTCCCAGCTCTCAAAATGTCTCAATAACACTATGCCCCAAAGATAAAAATGTATTATCTTTGAAACACAATATTCTATGTATTATTGAATTCTGAAGCTAACCATGTTAGAAAAAGCAATGTACAAAATGTTCCCTAGAATGCTTTAGAGCATTTGAAATGACACAGAAGGAAATGTCCATCACCCTGGAGATGCTTTCTATCTTGTTTCTAGCCTATAAATGTAAGTGCAAAATGTTAGAGGGATAAAAATGTAGGGAAACAAAGCAGTAAGAAAATAAAGACTCCTCAGGCATCATACTGTGTTGACTGGAGATATGTACATAGTTCCAAGACTCTGCAGGTGTGAATGGTCACTGACCAGAAATCCTGAAGTTTCTAGCAATAATGAATACTTCCAAGTGTTGTTACTGATGTAAATGAGATACACTTGAAAAATAGCCCAGAGATCTGCAAATGATTGCCATTATTGATATGTCTCCAGAAGCAATTGTTACCTGTAAGAGAGATGTACGTTGACCTGGTGTCAAGAACATCCAGTAAGAGAAAGACTAAGCTCAGGGCTGCTCAGCTGCTCAGTCTCCTTCCAAAAAACATGTGAGTATGCCTGTTAACAGTAGCTATTACAGTGGGAAAGGATTCATTCACAGCCTTCCTGATTAACTGCTGCATCACTTCTCATTATTATCCTTTCATCTTACACAACTGTATATAATCTAATGATCCTTTCACTGAAATAGCATCTTTGATGATGGGATTTTTCAAAGTACTTCTTAGTCATTCAATAATTAGGCAGATTAACCCATTTTTCTACAGCCAATCACTGAGATCTTGAAGAGTTGGGGTAAATAAAAAAATCTTCTACTGAAACAGTAATTTTCTAGAGAAGACTGAGGGGTAGCCTCAAAATTTTGATGGATCTTATGGAGGATGGAAAATGATTTTCTTGGCATTAAACTTATTACTGTTGCTTTACTTAATCTGTTTCTTTGAAAGTTCCCTTTAAAAATACTTTCAAGGAATGCTTGAATGGCCAAGGCTCTGGCATGGCAATTGAACCCTCTTAGAAGGTTAATTATCTTCCTCTCTAATGTATCATGAATTCTTTCTCCAGAACTACTTTCATTTCATATGTCATACCATGGTGCAGTTATCCAGCTGAGCATTTAGTTTTCTTTTTAAGTCTGCAGGGCTGCTATTAAAACTACCTTTCTAAAGGAAAACACCAACTTGTCAATGAAACAGAAACTTGATTAGATCTAAGATTTAGTCTACAGGCTGAACAGGAAGATTGGCTGTTAGCAAACACTAAGGAACTTTTGTGAAGGCATGACAGAGTGTGTGACAACATAGCTCTGGAGACTGTGCTGGTAGATTCTGGTGTGAGGCTCAAACCTGATCTTCCTTTGTCATTACAGAAGATGATGAGAAAGAAAACGTACTACTTTGACATGCACAGTAGCTAACAAACTGAATTCTTTGAAGCTATGAAAATGTGTGTGTGTGTGTGTGTGTGTGTGTGTGTGTGTGTGTGTAGGTGTATTTTCTTCAGAATGCCCATTTCCCTCTGCAGGAAATCTACACCCTATGACAATGTAACATGTCACAAATACAAATGTTACTTTAAATGTTCGTCCTTTGTGGTACACACCATAACCGTCTTACTGCATTTTATATAATTTTAGAGTATTTGTTGTCTGCATATCCCATTGGGACATGAATTCTATGAGAGGAGACACTTGAAATGGTGACTGCACTATCCCTAGTCCATGCTTATTGAGTGAAAGTTGAACACCTTTGAAGGAGATGCTAAGAAGGCAGGATGAATAGCAGATGGTATAAAATAATAAAAGAGTTAAGTCTACTGAGTCTTGGAATGACTGAGCCTAGTTTCAAAGAATTTGAAAAAAAACTCTGATTCTTAAAAAATTCACTTTCTTCCATTGTGGTAATGCAAAGCAGGAATAATTGGCCCTGAGGTCTTGAACTTGGCCAACAGTTTAACGTCTCTCCCACAGCAGAGCTACATCTTATTGTCTGCACTGTTTCTGTCTCACGAAGGCATGACAGAGAAGATTCGAGACAGGTGAGCATGAGGGAGGAAAGGAATGATGGAGACTGAATATGTTGGGATGCAGGGGTCTTGCGATGAATGGTAAGTGTGGGGACTTTTCTTCCCTTTGGCTACAGCTGGCAACAGCCTGATACATTGGCAAGTGAATTTTCCTCCTGAGCTTTACAATATCCACCCTTCATTCTCACTTCTAAACCTTAATGGAGCATCCTTCTTTCACTGCCCCTGTTTCTATGCTACATTCATGAGTGAGACAGCAGATAACTCACACTCCTTCTGGCAGAAGTAATAGCATTGGGTTAGGAGCCATGGGACAAGGAAGCAAAGATGTGATGTTCTTACAGATATTGACTGAGACTCCCAAGATCATTCACTAAGGGTTTGTCATTTTTGTTTGGTTTTGGGAATAATAGTTAAAGACAGAAGGAGGTTTGAATGCATTTTAAAGGTATGTTTTGCTGTCTCTGCTTGCTTTCAATAACAATTGTTTATCATTAGTTCCTGCTTTAAAGTATCACCCATATTTTGATGGTAGCTGCCAGTTTTGATCCTGAATGCTCAAGGCTCAGCTATACATGCTATATATATGATTTATTTAACATTATCAACAGTGAAGGTAAATATTAGTATTAGATCCATTTTACAGGTAAGAAAACTGAAATTAAGTGCAAGAAAATTGCCTAGCATGAAAATTATCATCGCAATATATGCTTTTAGTGGTATAAAGAATAGAAGTATATGATTATCTCAACTGATGCAGAAAAGCATTTGAAAAATTCACTACTATCCTATGGTTAAAATAAAATTCTACAATCTGGAAATAGGAAGAAACCGCCTCAAAATAATAAATGCTATTTATTAAAACTCCCAATTATATCACACTCAATAAGAAAGTACTGAAAGTTTTTCATCCTTTAGGATGAAGAATAAAGTGATAGTCACAGCAACTAGACAATTAAAATATGACAACTGAAAGTGAAACAACAGACCAGCCAGGTCGGGAGAGAAGAAACAAAGCAACCTTTGTTCACATGTTACATGATCTTCTATGTAAAAAATCCTAAAACACACACAGAGAAACATGCGTGTACAGACACACACACTCTTTCTCTTTCTCTCTCTCATCACTGACACGCATCATGTTATGACCAATGACACAGTAATTCGCTAAAGTTGTAGGCTGAAAACTTAGTTGTATTACCTATATAACTAACAATGACCAATTAAATATCAATTAAGAGAACTCTTCCATGTATAATTTCAAGAAGAACAAAACATTTAGGATGAGATTTTTACCAAAGTGACAAAGACTTGCATATTGAAAATTATTAAACATTTCTGGAGTGTAATTATATTGAGTATAAATAAAGGAAAACCTATATTTTTGTATTAGTTTTAATATTGTTAAAATGTCTATTCAACCCAAAGTTGAATTCAGTTCAATCCATATCAAGATCACAATGGTGTGTTTGGACTAGAAAAAACAACCTAAAACGTGTATGGAATCTTGAAAGTCTAAATAATCCTAAGAATCCTTTTAAAAGGAGTGTGAAACTTGCTGTGCTCTTCCTGGCTTCAACTGGGACCGCAAGAAAATGAAAAATAACAAACACATGGGCGCACAGAAAAGCTGGTTTACGTGGACTGGGCTCTGATGGAGATATTCATATGTAAAAGAATGAAGTTAGACCTTTAATCCATACTACATACAAAAAATAATGTTGGATCTAAGATCTAAGTGAAGAGGTAAATGACAAAACTCTTAGAGGAAATAACAATATTGGGCTTGGTGATGATTTCTTGGTGTCTTAGTCAGTGTCCTATCACTGTGAAGAGACACCATGATTACTTAGGATTTCTATTGCTGTGATGAAACATCATGATCAAAAGCAAGTTGGAGAGGAAAGGGTTTATTCAGCTTACACTTCTACATCACTGTTCATCATTGAAGGAAGTCAGGACAGTAACTCAAGCAGGGTAGGAATCTAGAGACAGGAGCTGATGCAGAGGCCATGGAGGAGTACTGCTTACTAGTTTGCTTATCATGGCTTGCTCACCTGGCTTTCTTATATAACTCAGGACCACCATCCCAAGGATGGCACACCCACAATGGGCACTTCTGGGCCCCTCCCCATTGATCACTAATTAAGAAAATGCCCTATAGATGGATCTTATGAAGGTATTTTTCTCAAGTGAGGTTCCCTTCTTTCATATATTTCTAGCTTGTGTCAAGTTGACACGACACTATCCACGACACTTGGATATAATATAAAAAGCAGCAGGGTGGCTCTCCATTTCTCTGAAAACAAAAGTCAAAGTCCATAAAGTGGCCTGTGTGATTTGCCTGCTCCTTCGTCACCATCCTTTCTTAGTGTTCCCCCTTCCTTCCTTCCCATGGGCAGTACTGTCTTCAGTGTGCCAGGAATCCCCTCCCTGGGACAGTTTTTACCAAAGATCTGCGTAGCTCATCCTTTATCACCTTCAAAACTTCAAAGCTTTGAAATCTTATATGCTTCCTAGTGAGACTTACTCTAAATACCCTTACTGAAATAGAACATGACCTTCTCAGGGCTTAGCTTAGTTATTAGTAAACAGTAACTTCTTGAAAGTTAGTAGCAATAGACACTTAATGATATTACAGAACTAAAGTGATAAAAACGGTAATGTACTAGCATGAAAGCAGACATGTAGACACAAAAACAAATGTGAGTACATGTCGCTGTAGCCATCTTACACTGGACAGAGGTGCCAAAAACAAACACTGGAGATCAAATAGCATCTTTAACAAAGAGTTCTGGGAAAGCAGGATGCCCACATGTAGAAGAATGAAATCAAGCCCACATCTGTCACTTTGCACAAAAATGAACTCCAAATGGATCAGAGACTTCAATGCGAAACCTGAAACAATGAAACTTCTAGGAGAAAGCATAGGCAGTTCTCTACAAGATATAGGTGTAGGAAAGGATGTTCTGAACAGGACTTCATTTTCCCAGGAATTAAGGCCAATCATTGACAAGTGGGGCATCATAAAATTAAAACACTTTTGTACAACTAAGGGAACAAGTAAGCAAGGGAGGGAATCTTTGCCAGCCATACATCTGACAGAGCATTAATATCCAGAATATATAAAGTCAAAAAACAAAGAGTCAAGAAAACAAATGACCTGGTTTAAAAATGGGCTATGTTTTAAGAAGCTGTGAGATGCTAATTGGGTTATTTTCTAAACTATTATCGAAGAACGGACTATGGATATAAACAAAGCATTCTCAAATAAAAAAATAAAAATAAGCAATAAAGAATCCATTATCTTTATCAATTATGGAGATGCAAATTAAAACAACTTTGAGATTTCATCTTTTACCAGTTAGAATGGTTAGTAGCCATTTTAAGGACTGTGTAATAGTGTAAATTTGAAATCAATTTTCATGCTTGAATTTTTGTCATAATAAATACAAGGGGAGACAATTGTTCAGGCACAATATAGGAAGAGTCCTCTGATACATAGATGGCAAAAATATTTTGAACTGTTCACCTTAATAGAGTTAAGGGTTAGAGATAAATTTTAAATGCTATTTAAAACAAACAAGGGTCATCATGTGATCAGATTCTTGGAAGGGAAAGTGTATTTTTAGATTAATCTTTTTAAAAGCATTCTTCGCTAACTCTATGATGTTGAGAAAGTTATTAATGTAAGTGTACATCAGTTTGATTATATGTAACAAGAGTATATACAAGAGAACTTGGGATTTAATCCCACCCGAGATACAATTCAGGGTGTAGTCTATCCAGAACTAGAAGATATAATATTCTAAATTTTTATGGGGTAAGAGCATGGAATGTTTTCATGTAGAACTATTCCAAATAGGTATAAATGAGGACCTATATATCCATCTAAGACAAGCATCAGGGAACCTGTATTTACCAAGTCAACATTTGTTTCAGTAAATGTTTGTTGACCTTTTGTAAAGTTGCTACATTCCTTTTCGTAGTTTGCTTTCTGTTAGCTTTTTCTTCCTCTGTGCTGATCATTTTCCTTTGCTGTGGCAAATACCTGAGAAAATAACTTAAGTCAAGAAATATTTGCTTTGGTTCAGTTTTTCGTCCATAGTCCCTCTGCTCCATTGCTTCTGGGTTTGGGCACCTAGAGGCAGAGCTCCACCGTGCAGACCCATTCAACTCACAGAGGACAGGAGGCAGAAGGGGAAGAGACTAGGGACGGAGACCCTCCGGGTCCACTCCCTTGCAAACTCCCACTCAGGTGAGCTATTTCCTCCAACTAAGCCCTCTCTCAGGGTTTCCACTACTTCATAAAAGCATCAAATTATGCTGCTACTAAAGTTTGCAGCCAATTTTATGGTCTACTCACCTCAGGTGGAGACCAAGATTTCAACATACAAACACTGAAGAAGAACATGTAAAAACCAAATCTCAGCACCATCCATCTCTCCTACCATTTTTAGGGAGTTTGACTTGCATTGTACAACTGGTCTTTTGTAAAGACTATACCCCCAAAGCAAGGCAAAACCATATTCCTATCTAGTCCTGCAGATTTTTCCTACATACAGCAAAGTGATGACAACAATATAATTGTATACAAATAAGAAACTTAGATGAAAGAGAAAAAAATACAACTTGCCCAAACTGATACAAAGTAAAGATTGGAACAGGCTTTTTTTTTTTTTTTTGCCAAAGAAATTGAATCTGTAATAAAACTTCCCATAAAGAAAACTTCAGTTAAACAGCTGTAATGGCTAATTTATTTTGTTTCCACAGAGGAAATTTCCTAGCCAAAAAAACCCAACCAACCAACCAAACAAACAAAAATCCAAATGCTTTGCACTTCACTTTGTGGAATCAGCAGAATCATGATGATGAAAATTATATTATAGGAAAAATACCATTTATTTATCTTTCATCAATATAGATTCAAAATTCCTAAACGTAGTGTCATTAGTGTCAGGAAAGAAATCTCCCAGTGAGTTGTGGGTCAAGGGTGTCCAAAAGACTGTAAAACAACATAAGCTATTGCGTTGCCCTTGGTTTCCTTCCAGAACTTGAAAGAAGGATCCTACTACTGAAGACATTGCACCTTTTTACACAGGAATTGGAGAAATCAGGTTCAAACCAGTAAGGATGCCTCTTCCCTGGAGACTAGCTTTCACAGTATCTGAAGGTACTATGTAAGCTCCCAAAGGAGAAAAGCAAACTATAGCCCTATCTAGCTGTAAAGCCTATGGCTCGCAAAAATGGCAGGTCCTGAAAGTTACCCCCAATGGTGTAATAGTGAGAGTTTTCAGTCAGGGATAAGCAAAAGATCTCTAGTTGGATTTAAAGCCTACTCAGTAGGAGGGAATTCATACCTGGTACTGTAGACCTAGTCAAGTATCCATGGCTGGAGAGGTAATAGACCCTGACAGAGAATCCAGTATTTCCATCTTCCTAAACCAATGCAATTCCTAACTGCGTTTCAAAGACTTATCCTTATACTCACAGTTAAGTGAAGTTCTCAACCTTCATCCAACAAGCTTATCTCTGTCACCGATGGAGACTATTACAGAAACCCGTCAGTAGCTAACCTGCAGAGAATAAGTGAATTAGGGTGTTCAACCCCAGTTTGCACATGTATGATGTAATTTCCTCAAGCTTTAAGTTTGGATGAAAGGGTGTTGGGGGACACAGGAGACATTGGAGGGGGTGGAGAAGTGAAAATGATGGAAGTACACTGTTGTGTATGAAATTATCAGGACAGTAAAATGCTTAAATAAAAACAGGAAAAAGGAATACAGAAATACAAAAGTAACAATACCTCTTGAGTGTCATTTTTTTTTCAGAAATGCTTTGACAGCTTAATACTCAAAAAGCAAGTCATCATTATTTATTTCATAATAAAATATACAGAAGACATATCATCACTTTTGTAGATATAAAAAGGCATTTCACAGAAGTCATGATTTTATAACACACACACACACACATACACATGTGAGGGAATTAGGAATAGAAGACAGATTTCATATTGTAATAGATAGCATGTACAAAAGCCTAAATTTGACATATTCTTAAGAGTGTATTACACTCTTTACCTTAAATATGGGAGCATAAATGTTCACTATTAGTGTTTCTATTCAACATAGTTTCAAAGATTCCACTCAGTAGAAGAAAAAAGTGTGAAAATGAGCAAGACATCAAAGAATGAAGGAAACGAAACTGATTTTATTTAAAAATGATGTGATTCTGTACATAAGAACTCTAAAGACGTTAGAAACTATTACAATTAATAAATCAACAAATTTTATGGATTAGTATCAGCCCAGAATTTTTATATAAACTTTATTTATATGTGTCAACCAAAATAAAAAAGAAATACAGTAAAAAATTAAAATAAAACATTACCTACACTGAAATCCATGTTCTTGTACACTAAACTTAATAAAAGCTGTTTAAGATGTCTGCAATAAAAGTTACAAGATGTTTTATGAAGAAGTTAAAATAAAAGTAAAGAGGTAGACAGTGGTGCTATATTTGTGATTTGTAAGATACAGTTGATTTGATGCTGTGTCTCATTATTGTAGCCCAATAGGGCCTTATGGTCTTCCTTCCTCAATCTCTTGAACACTGAGATTACAGGAATGAGCCACCATGCCTGGGCTTGAGGCTTTTGTAAGACATCATTTTACCCAAAATGGGCAAACTTAATAAACCTCAATCACACTTCTAGCTAGAATTGTTATTAAAATCTATGGAAATGAAAAAATCTAAAATAGCTTATACATTTTGAGGAATAAAGGTATAAGTTCATACTACCAAATGTCAAATTAAGACAACATGGTATTATGTGTGAAAAGACAGATGGGCCAATGGCATAGAATTAAGAGTTCAGGGGTAGACTCATATATATGTGTGTACATATGTATGTATGTATGTATGTATGTATGTATCTATCTATCTATCTATCTATCTATCTATCTATGAGTGTGTGTGTGTGTGTGTGTGTGTGTTTGTGTGTGTGTGTGTGTAAGGGGATGAATAGGCAAAGCTGTCATTAAACTGTCATTCAGCACTATATGTTTACATTGAAGAAATTATCTCTGTCTTATAGAATACATTCATTTGAGATCAACAGGTGGAATACAGTTTTACTGAGAAAAGAGAAAGATATCATCTCTGGGAAGAATCAGAAGTATATCTTATGATCTTAGGGAACAGGGTGTAAATACTGGCATAAAAAACAAAGTCCAGATAAAATGGATAGCGAATTAAGTACTTTTGAGTCACAACAACAACAACAGCCAGTCATTAGGAGAACAAAGTAGCACGCACACACCGGAAGGAGATACTTGTCATTTACATATGTGGTAAAAGACTGGGGACTCCAATAGGTAAAAGCACACATGACGTCATAACAATTCATGAAAAGAGAGAACACGAATTTGAAAGAGAGAAAGGAGGGGTAGATGCAAGGGTTTGCAGAGAGTAATGGGAAAGGGGGAATAATATATCTATTATAATTTCAAAAATAAAAGAAATAATTTTAATGCTGAATAACAAAGGACAACGTTGTGTGGGTAGGGAAGACAGCAGAGCAGGTCTCGGGGGGAGCTGAGTAGGAATGACTGATCAAAAGACAGGGTACAAAATTCTCAAAGAAGAAATAAAAAAGGAAGAAAGAAAAAATTAATATGACCAAAATAAGCCACATGAATTAAACATTTAGATGTTTCATAAATATACCCGAATAACCAATAAGCAAATAAGAAGATAATATTATCAGCCATCAAGATAATATAAATTAGCACCACAATAAGATAATACACTAACTAAATTGGCAGCAAATGAAAGGATTTACTGCATCAAAGCTTATTTTGATATACTGTTGGTGGGAGTGTAAGCTGTTACAAGCACTTTAGAAAATCCAAAGTATCTGAAAAACTTACATTCCCTGTCATTCAGAACTTTTATTCATGGACAAGAAGAGAAAAATAGAAATGTGCAAAGACACATGTCATGTATTCTGTACCCTAAATCAGATGGTGTCTGCAAAGGATACATTTCTAAAACACACCAGCTGCACAGTGAAGACTCATACATTCTGTGCAGCTTAGTGGATGTGCGTTTCACTTCAGCTAAGGCAGTAAGCCCAATTAACTTTTAAAATGATTGTTTTGTTAATTACTTGTGTTACATGCATGCGCAGGTGCCCACGGAGTCCAGAAGAGTCGGGACTACTGGTTCTGGAGTTTCAGGCCACTGTGAGTCATTCAGTGTGGGGGATGGGAACTAAACTTGGATCCTCTGGATGAACAGCAAGTGCTCATGACTGCTGAGCCGTCTTTCTCCTTTATTTTGTGAGCAAGCAAAATATGTGTGTGTGTGTGTGTGTGTGTGTGTGTGTGTGTGTATTTTTCAATGAAAGCATATAGCATCCGTTAATAAAATTCCATAGTCAGGAAGAAAGATGATAATGAAGGGATACAGATTCTCAGTTCTCACACCCCGTGCAGTAACCGGGTTGCAGAGGTGTGCAGAAAGGACAGGTTATGTGAATATAATGGTACACGCAGGATTTAGGTTCAGCTAAACAGCCTGAGCAGCTGGCACTAGAAGCAATAGCCCTTCAGCTCCCACAGAAGGCTCTGCCGATACCAAAGGGGCATGAATACTTCAAAGGCTAGAGGGGAGAGCAGCCTTGGGCAGTCCGTCTGAACTCTGAAGTCCGGTAGCCTCCAGCAAACAGAAACCAGTTCTTGGCACTGCTTTCCTTTTGGTCTGCCAGCAGACGTCTGGAGAATGATGCCCTTGGCATAGACTGGCACAGGAGGCTGGCATTTTGTCTGTTGTTCACAGAGAAGCATTTCCAGTCAGTGTAGGCCTTCTCTCTGTTGAGAGGTTTTCAGGGCATGGCCCACAAACTAACGCTACGTAAAATTCTTTGAAGGACATTGGAAAACTACTTGAAATCTCTTCTGCTTGGAAAATCACATTCTCAATCAATGCTATCTAAAATAGATGAAATTAACAATTAATAAGCCCGGCTCAACTAATTGTTGCTGTTTTCCCTAAGCTGGCTCAGTGCGCGTGCGCGTCCGGAAGTTGAGCTGAATCAAGAACATCATGATAAACATCTAGTCCTTGGTGTTGTAAACATGGAGGAAGCTCTAGAATGTCGTTATAGAAGGAGGGGCGTTAGTGTTTGTGGTCACACATAGACTTGTTAAAATCTCACAGACCGCTTTCAATAGCAGGGCAGAAAGTGATGTTTAGAGTTGACACACTGCAAAAAGCGGCAGGAAGCTCTAACTGCACATTCTTTTCTTGGCACACATCCATACTTCAGTGGCAGCAGGCTTCTGATGATTTGGTCTCATCTGATATTCAGAAATTTCCAGATAGTGGGTAATATATGTGGTTGAAATCCATTCAAGGTCATCCACAGAATGAAGGAGTGGGGACTAACATTCGGATGTTTTGGTTAGTACACTTTGGTTGCTCTGGCTGTTGGGGCTCAGATTACTCAAGGAAAATCTGCTACTGTTGAGTTTGCAAATCTGGGACATTGGAACAAGCAAGTGTGTAGATGTAATCAACCTTCTTACTAAATAAGAAACACAGAACCAATGCAAAGAAGAAAGCCAAGAGGTCAGAGCTAAGAGCTAAAACCTTACCCTTCCTCCTGCGGTGGTCCTACCTCTCTGAACCAGAGCTACCCCTGTGTTAAAGTCTTTATATAGAGTTCCTGTTCTGCCTTCTCATTGGTTGTAAACCCAACCACATGACCGCCTCATCATGGCCTGTCTGCATAGGCCTCCAGGTTTTCTATGATTGGTATTGAAATTAAAGGCATGTGTCTCCAATGCTGGCAGTATCCCTGAACACACAGAGACTTACCTAGCTCTGCCTACCAAGTGCCGGGATTACAAGCGTACGCCACCACTGCCCTGCTTTCCTATAGCTTGCTAATAGCTCTGACCCCCAGGCAACTTTATTTATTAACATACAAATAACATTTTAATACAAATAAAATATCACCATACAAGTGTCCTTTTCCTGTTCTGTCTCATCATGGTTGGGACTCGCTGCATTTTACAAGAGTGTTTACATATGGCTGCATGAGGCATGCCATTCAAGGACTGTGGATCTCTTGGAGCTCTTGCTATATGGTGATCAAAATCAGGAGCCGAAGAAAGCAAGTCAAGATGGTTCACATTTTGCTTGAGGCTGAGGAAGTGCCAGAAAACCTCATTAAATCATAGCGACCATCTCAAATGCCCAAGAAGTGATGGTAATTTTCTCTATATAATATAAAACACAAGAGCTAATTTTGAGAAAGAAATGAATTGAAACAAATCTTTCTTAAACTATGCAGCATCTGAAATGATTCACAATAGATACAATTAATAAACCTTACTGTTTTCTGTACTCATTATTTTTCTCCACTGCCCTATGAAGACACTATTTACATTCAGGGATGGTCCTCTTTCTTTTGGTTCAGTTATGCACATTTTAGACAGTACAAACAGTTAAATAACTATCAAAAATAATCAAGAAGCAGAATAGTCTTGTCACTGCCCCTATTCTATACCATGTTCATGACTTTACTTTTTACAAATACATAGTATGTTTACAAATTGCAGCAGCCTCAAATACAAGAGACCAGTAATATATATTAATTGTGTGTATTTGTGCATTATTTGCCCTAAAATATCAATTGGAAATTACAGACAGAGAGGGGTTGGTATATTCTGAATGCTGGTGTTCTCTCCAAGCTCACATCTCTAATTCCATATCATTTGGGAATGGGGCTTTGTGGAATTAAGACACAAGAACAGAATCCTTACGAACAGGATTAGTGCCCACTAACAGAGGCTTCCAAGAATTTCTCCTTTCCTTTTGTCTTATAAGGAAATACTATCATCCTGAGTGAGGTAACACAGACCCAGAAAGACAAACACTGTATGTGCCTGCTCATAAGTGGATATTAGATGCAAAGCAAAAGATAATCAGGCTACAATCCACAACCTCAGAAGAGCTAGGTAAAAAAGAAGACCCTAAGAGAGACACAAATGGAGGGTCACAGGAAGGGGAAATAGTTAAGATCTCCTGGGTAAACTAGGAAAGAGGGTAGAAGGGAGGGGTTGGGGGATGGGAACATGAGGGATCAAGATGGCCAAGTTGGGGGAGGGATGGAGAGAGAGAGCAATGAAAGAGATATCTTGATAGAGGGAGCCATTATGGGGTTAGGGAGAGATAAATTGCCTACATTTTGGATCTTAGGATAGAATGTCTGTCAGACTCCCCAGATTTTACCATTGCCTTTTTTTTTTAAATCTAATACACACAATGACGAGATCTGCATATGTACATGATGCCTCATATATGTACATGAAACCAAGGAAGTCTTGTCACTCAGGGAAAAGATCTTCCTGAAAATGGGCCCCAGCTTTTTTATTATTCAATGAAAGCATTACTCCCCCTTTCCTTTAGTAAGAAAGCTCTTCATTATCAATCACTTAGCTCAGTGAGAAGCTTTTCTCTCCTATATTAATGCTCCTACTTTACAGCAGAAATTTGTTAAAGAACAAATTTGCAGAACTGAATTGTGCCATACTTGTTGAAATGATTAATTCTACTATTATATGATTCAAGGCCCAGTTTGGTCATAAAGCAAAGGATGCTTAGTTTTATCAATGGGTAAGCGATACTGAATTGAAACCCCACAGAGGAAGACAGGATGTTTAATCAGATGAGGGGAAATTCACTTCTTATAGCATCAGCCAGCTGTGTATATACAGCAAGCATTATTATATTTTAGCATGCTGGGAAGAGTTATCTTGATTGAATGATAGTCAATAAAAATTTTCTTTTAAAGGATTGCTGCTGTGGGGTCTGGTCTGATTTCCAGAAACTGAGGAGACATGCCAAGAAGTCAGAAAAATAGATTGTACAATAAAGTGCTACGAAGTACCAAAAGGTAAGCCTTTCTCCATTAAAAATGCAGAGTTCTTTGAAAATTACATTCAATATCATGTGTTTTTCCCCACTTGATGCCATACATTATTTAACACTTTTCATCAAGTCTGCAGTAGATTGGCATAATAAACATAATTAAGTGAAAAATTATAGTTATACACTCTATATCAAGAGGAAGAAGAGATAGAGAGATTCATAATAAAAATATAACTCTAAGGAATTAAAACTCATCCCATTAGCAATTAAAGTGAATATTTAAGTTACAAGGTTACCCAGTCAGGGAAGATCAGCTGAGTTAATTTATAGTTATTTAATTAACTCCATAGGATGAGATCCACTGTTGATACTCTGTGAATATAATATTTATATTAGTAATTATAAAACTGATTTAAAATATTAAATGTAATATAAGTGAATGTTGTGAAGCCCGTTCTTTCTTAGATCCCAAACAGCCCTATCAGTTTGCAAAATGGACACAACATCCAGAAGTAGCTTTACTCAGGAGCCTCATTAGTGGAGGCCATGGGTGCAGAAGAAGAGAGAGATGAAGCATCTCTCTGGTTTCCTTGGTTGCGGTGGTGCTGGTGCTGGTGCTGGTGACCAGTGAACTATAATCTAAAGAGTATACCATACCGTGCTCGGTTTTCAGTTTTGGCTGAAAGCACCATAGACCTCACAACAGGAAGTGCCTTATTCTTTGAAAGAAGCGAACCAGATATTTCCTTAATATATATTAAAAATCCATCTCATTCCCCCCACTAACTACACTGATGCTTTTTTGAGTTTTTTGTTTCTTTGTTTGTTTTTGTTTTTCGAGACAGGGTTTCCCTGTGTAGTTTTGGTGCCTGTCCTGAATCTCACTCCGTAGACCAGGCTGGCTTTGAACTCACAAAGATCTGCCTGGCTCTGCCTCCCGAGTGCTGGGATTAAAGGCATTTGCCACCACCATCCAGCTGCTTTTTTGAGTTTTAAAACTGCATTAAGTGTATGAGTGTGTGTGTAGGGGGGAGGTGTGAGTATTCATATGTATGTTTGTGAACATACAAGTGTCATAACACTGATGTGGTAGTCGTTGGAAAGCTTGCTGGAGTCCATATTCCTCTTCCACTAGGTGTATCATAAGAATCGAGCTCTGGCCATTAGGCTTTGTGGAAAGTACCTTTACTCACTAAAACATCTCAGCGCTCCAGTTACTGTTTTTATTGTTTCTTTTAAAATTTAAAAGCCGTATCACTTCTTTATCTATACTTGTATAAGAACTCACTCTACTCATGAGTTCACTCAAAAGTCAGCCTATGTTCATCATATAATTAGGGTTATTATTGGAATGCCTATGCAATCTTAACAGCAAAAAAAAAAAAAAAGAACACAGTTGACTTTAAAGGGCAAAATACTCTTCATAGAGAATCTAACACAATTGTTACCAAATGATGAATGGCTAAGAAAATTTGGTACACACACAAAAAAGAACACAACTCAGCCATACAAAAGGATGAAGTTCTGTCCTCTGTAACAGCGTGAATGGAACAGTTGACTAAAACTTAGGAAATGAGCCAGGTAAAGAAGGATAATTTAGATTTCACTAATATATGGAATCTAAAAATATTGACCTCCTAGAAGCAGAAAGTAGACTGAAGGTTACTAGAGGTCAAGATATGGAAGGAGGGAAAGAATGCTCAATGAGTTCAAAGACACTAAGTAGAGGCAGGAGGTTGGGGTATGCTGTTGTTTAGCAGGATGACTACAGATAACAGCAACATGATGCCTGTGTTAAAAAGCTAGAACAAGTGATCCTGAATGTTTTCTCCATACATAAATGTTAAAAATCTGATAAAGCAGGTATGTTTAACATGATTTAAACATTATACAATGGGTATGGGATAGCAAAACATCACACCCCCATTAATACATACAATTTTTCTTTGTGTATATATCACTTAAATATGTTTTTTTAAAATAGTACTACCTTCTTCTAGAGATGGAGAAGGAAGTGCTTCCTAGTTGCTGATATTTATTGAGTACTTAATGACCAGAGCATAGTGTCTGTACAATTTGCTCTGCACTTCATTCTTAGCTGTCTTTGAAGAACAAAGTGAAAGTGTTCATCTTGGAAATCGTCTTGCATTAAGGCTGTGATGGAAAACACAGGCATTAGAGACATTGTGAGTAAAGTATACATGCCTGTAAGAGAATAAGACATTACTACTCAGAATTGTATACTGAAAGGCTAGCACTGTTGCTACCTAGTATTACACTTAATTCTTTGGATAATGTGTAAGGAGACTCTTCTGGTAATTTTAAACTAGTTCTTTTAACCAAAAGGAAATTTTCTAGCCTAGGATTTAAGAAAATCACAGTGAAATTTTTCAACATCATGTTTTTTTTTCTGTAAAAACAGAACAATAAAATCCTGTTCCTTGAAAAAGAAATTATGGAAACTGAAAGAATGGGATACCACTGGAGAAGAGACTCAGTTATAGTTAATGAAGAACTCTGAAACAATCACTTCAAGTTTTGATTATTCAGGTGCAGAAAAGTGAGTTCCAAAGTAGTTATAATCAACGATGGAGGTTGAGCTCAGTAGCTAGATAAATAGACCAATGTCTGTTGTCCTGAAGTGGATCACATTTTTATATGGTTTTTTTTCATAACATGTTATTTCATTGTCAATGTTTTGTGATATTGGAAGTTCAAGGGTAAGCTGCTATGAATAGTACTTATGACAGGCTCCTTTGGAATTTTAGGTGCCCAATGAATTGTCTCATTATACTAATTACTTGGAATAAGTAATAAGTCTAGGCTATAATATCAAACTAAATGCAAATTGTTTTCGATCCTAAATTTTATCTAAGCTTGTCACTTACACAACTAGAAGTTTGTGGTTAATAAAGAATCAAAAAATCAAATGAGCCATTTAAAAAATGAGCCTAGGACCTGAACAGACTCCACCTCCCCGCACCCCAAAAGCAACATGACTAAGAAATATCTTCATAGACATTTGTTGTCCCTAGAAATGCAAATGGAAACAACTTTGAGATTTCATCTTACCCCAGTCAGAACTGCAAAGATCAACAATACAACCAACAGCAAATGCTGGAGAGAGTGTGGGAGAAAGGGAGCCTCCATCCACTGTTGGTGGGATATCAAACTGGAGGAGCTACTATGGAAATCAGTGTGGATAACTCTCAAAATGCTAAAAATAAATCCACCATATGACCCAGCTATACTACTCCTTCACATATGCCCAAAGAACTGGACCCCCTACTCCACATGCCTGGTTAAACACAAGCTGGAAAATGATGATATCAATAGACATACTAAAGTGGATGGAGGAAAGCTCACAAGGCCTCAGCCCTACACAGGAAAAAAAACCAAAAACCAAAAAAAACCCAAAACTACAGGCGACTAAGGAATGCTGGGATCAGGAGAAATAGTCTCTAGGGAAGAACACGCATACACTGATTGGTTTTCCAACACCAAATGGTCAATCCTGAAAACTTACACATACAAGTACATTGTATAGACTGAACAGTATGCGTTTATACATTTATAAATATGTATATACTATATACATATATATGTAACAATTAAAGAATAGGAGGCTGTGAATTTGAAACCAAGCAAGGAGAAGTACATCGGAGGGTTACAGGGAAGAAAAGGAAGGGTGGAAATGATGTAATTATAACCTAGTGCATTTTATTTTCTAAGACTTTGGGGCTATGATTAGTTATTCAACTTCCCCAATACGTGTACACAAAATTAAAGAGGCAGTAGCTTCAGAAGAGATGGTTGTGAATAGGTTGAAAGAAAAGAAGTTATCTCAAACTTGATTGGTAACAATTCTTCTTTAGGAGCCACCATGAGCATTAGATCTAATATTAGTTGCCAACTTGACAGGACTTATAATCACAAGTCAGCCTCCAGATATACCTGTTAGAGTCTGGAAATGGCTGAGAGGAATTGTCTTGATTAGGTTGAGAAGGTAATATCCACAATAAAATTGTGTGGTACCACTACTAAGACTAGGGTTCTGGAGTGAATAAAAAGAAGACATCTCACTGAGTAGAAGCATTCATTGTTCTCTGCTGTGAATGCAATGTGACAGGATGCTTCAAACTCTTGCTGCCTTTAGTTCTCTGCCATGGCAGACTGCATCCTTGAACTGTGAGCAGCAATGAGCCCTTCTTCCCAGTGAGCGAATTTTGTCAGGGAACTTTAGCACAGCAACAGGAAAAGAAATTAAAACGAAGAAACAGAAAGAGACCTATTTTCCCAACCAAACTACTTGAAAATATTATGAGGTCACTTTTTCCCATTATAGAGCATTCAAAACTGAAAATCGTTCGTATTGATTTTGCTACTCTTTTGAAACAGAAAAAAAAACATTTAAAGAAATTACTATATTGATTTTAGAAAATCCAGATCACCTAAAATCTATACTGAAAACATATTTTGACTGGCCAAATTTAATGTTTGTGCTCTTTTAAATATTACTAGCCCATCTCAATGGAGAGCTTGCTAAAATTTCATGCAGGTTTTTACATGGAAAGAGAGGGAATGTATAAGAGAAATATTTATTAATTATATAGTTTTGCTGTCAAGTCTTTAAATTTAGTGTCAAAAATATATATCCATTTGAATATCCTAGATGTTTGCTACTGCTTTGTTTTGATACCTCTTGCTGAGGACCAACACACTTGACATAAAACAATCATGATTCAAACGTGGAAGTATAAAATTAATTATAATTAGCTCTGCTTTCTATACTTTTGGAGGCCAGAGTCTGTGTAGAGGTATTCATCAGACAGAAATTATGCTTCTCTAGAGTTACTCTCCTTCCATTGACAGACTTAACAATATTATTTTAAACTTGGATTTCATCCTTTACTCTCTCCCGATCCGTAAAACTTCAGTGCTAACTAGAGTTCCTTAAGGTTATTCAATTCTGGAAATGAAGGGATGGTGCTTTGAAAACATGATACTTTAAAGGTAGGGTGAGAAGTGATTAAAAGTTGTGTGAGAGGTGAGGGCATAGACATACTGAATTTTACCATGGGTCTAAAGATGAGAAAATAAAAAATGGCGATGTAAAGGAAAATACAATCCTCAATAGGAAAAAGAGAAATATTAAACTACTTTTTTTGTACATGCACGTATGAGTGCTTGTATAAAAGGTCATGAATGGTATTATCATGTTTCAATCTTAAGTTACTGTAGTGATACAGAACTCAAAATGACACAAGTTCGGTTATGTTGAAAGAACTGAAGTGCAACCACACCTTTCCCTACTTGTTGCTGCTCTGTGCCCTGCTCTGCCCATCTGCTTTACCTCTCTCAAAGAGCAGAGACCCAGCCTTTTCACGGAGCTTTCTATACCATGGGGGAGGCTTCTTTACAGAGAATGTGATGGGGCTTATGATGAAGTTAGTTACTTTTTGTTTAATATGTTAACCCACCACAGAAATGGCCTTAACAATTTGCGTTTACATAGTTCAAGAGATTCACAATGCTTGTCAGTTAGAAAAGAAACAGCAGGTTCTAGGGGAAAACAAGGCTTATTTGAAAATATAAAGATGAAATTTATATACCCAGGCTATATGCTGGGAATTTAATTACTATAGAAAAAATTATTATCTGAAAAGGTATCAAAATTGGAATGAAGAATCAGATTTAGTGAAGAGTACATCTTACTATAAGTTAATTTAAATTTTTTTTCATTATTGAGGATTGAACCTAGGGTACCCTTCAGTAAACCATGCTGTAAAACTCTGGGAAAATGTCTAACTCGAAGCTTGATGCTATTTCCAGACTCCTACATATCCCTTCTCCTGACATCAAGAGTAGAGACCACAACAAAAGTTAAATCATTAGAAAACCATGTATTAGAGGCTGCTAACGGGATCTAATTGCATAAGGAAGGGATGGGGAGATTTAGTACAACAGAAGAAATACTTAGAACACAGCTACAGTCAAACAAATGGTAAGTGAATTTGTGTGGGTCTGTATTTAATAACTGACCTTTGTATTGCTTTCTGAATTGAACTATATGTTTAAGCACAGCACAGGCTTACCCCCTCAGTTGGTTAGTATATCTTAATTCCCACGAGAAACTATACAATAATCAATTACACAATATGTTGCATATGTTAGCTCCCGTAGTATATATTATGGATCCAGTAACTGTTACACAATGATATTTGTGGGCCAGCAGTCTATGCCTCTGAGTGAAATGTCGTTGATAATTTCTACTTTAATTATTATGTCAGTGAAGGTGAATTTTCTTACAGTATTTTTTCAAGTATTTAATTTTCTCAAGAAGAGAAAAGCATCCTTCCACAGTCATTATTTTCTCCATATGCCACTATTACACAGAATGATATTAGACACAGACAAATGAGGAGGATAAAGAAATAAAATGAATGTATATAAAAAAGAAATGATTGCGAAGAACTTTATAAATTTAAAGTCACAAGATTGTAATTTTAAACCTACATATCTCTAAGAAAACTTAATTTGTTCAATTATTTCTAACACAAAGATATTAAGACTAGTCCTTTGAGTTTTGAGGAAGAGTTATTTAAAAACTATTTCAGTTGTAGTCATGGGCCTGTGTTCTGGTTTAGATCACTCTATCACCAAGTTTGGATTATATATATTCCTAGCACTTTTTTGGAAATATTTTTTTTTCTGAAAACATGAGTTGTTCGTGTGTTCTTTATTTTGTAAACTCTGGTATACATAGAATTGCAAAGATTTGTAAGGAGAAAAAGATTAATATCATGAGGTGTGTGATGCTAATAACTTACCATTTCTTTATTAATTTTCCCAGGCAAATCCCTTAGGTCAAATCTTTAGGAAAACGATCCTTAAAAGTACTTTCTAAGCAGAATGAGAGCATTAGCTAACACAAGCTTTAGATTTCACTGTTCTGAATTTCATTACAAAACCCAAAGTGCTTTCAAACCGCAAGGGCCATCACCGCTTTCTAATGCACAGTGGTGTGCAGTTTGGAAAACAGTAGTGCTCCATAGGGCTCTACTCACCCAGAGCTTACAGGAAACAGGGTTGGGTCTCACCATGGAAGACAACTCGAGCATAATTTGTCAGTGTGTAGGTCCAATCCAAGTTCTGACAGTGAAATATGTGGGTATATGCCTACATAGCTCATTTTTTAAAAAAGGTTTTTTGTTCATTTGTTTGTTTTGAGACAAGTTCTTTCTAGGTAGTCCAGTCTGGCTTCTAACTTGAGTCCCTCTATCTCAGCTACTTGAGTGCCGAGGTTACAGGCTTGTGCATTCACACCTGACTCTTTGTATGTATCTCATTTCCATCTTCAAAGGTCACTGTTGCTAAACGGAAGTCTTAACAACTTTTTAGCCAGCTCCATGTCACCAGTGATTTCAGTTGACTTTGAACGCTGCCTGGCAGAGGATTCATTTTCCCAGCCACGGCAGACCGTCTGTACAGGCTAGACGTCATGATTGCTCCATCATGCTTTTCATTTGAACTAGGAAGCTTCGAGACCTCATGTTCCCCATCCAGGTGGCTTCTTTTCCCTCAGGGTCATCTGTCACCTTGAAGGAAAAAAATATCCCAGATTTTCCTCACAAGCTGTTCCTCTCATTCTTGAAGGGGTCACCTGCAGACTGGATTGGAGGAGCCTCGCCTCCTTTGGGAACATTCTAAAACGGCAGACATATCCAGGGGAACTCGTTCATCTGGCATTACCAGCACAGCTGCTGAGAGGCCCAAGAGATGCTGGAAAGTTTGCATCTGGAACCTGCCTCCTTCTGACTTCCCCTCCCAGATTCTAGCTGAACATTATTTTTAAAGCATTACTCTCCACCCCTTTTGTAGCCTGCCATATGGCCCAGGTGACACAAAAATTTACAACTTGGATTTGATTTGAAATGTTACATATGCTCAAAATATCTGAATGGAAGAAGAAAGACCCGGGCCTTACTAACGTGGGCAGAAACATCTGTACAACTGAATGAATCAGGCTGTTGAACTTGAGTGTTTTGTCAGTGAGTAGGTTTGAAGTTTCCAAACGACAGAACATAAAGAAGAACAGGCTACTCAATTGCACCAAATAAAAGTCTGGACATGCTAAATTTATCACCTTAAATTAATCAATTTTAAATAATGTTGAGTTAACTGAATAATCTCCAAATTTCTATTTTTGTTGTTATTTTGATTGGTCAAAAATGAAACTCATAATTTATTTCATAGTAATCTTTGTCATATTTCTTTCTTTTTTATTTTTAAAAATGATGTAGTTATACTATAATCTTAAAAAATAAAAATTAAAGTTAAAAATTTGTTTGAGAATCTCATATAATTTATTTTGATAAAATCCGTCCCCTTTTCCCTCTGCTCCACTTCCTCCCCTGTGCACCCCCCCACTTCCATCTCCCAACTTCTTGTACTCTCTCTCTCTCTCCTGTTTTTAAACCCACTGAGTTCACATAGTGCTGCTTGTGTTTGCGTGGATGGAGAACCATCTACAAGAGCATGGGTAGCCTCTCAGGGGCTGCAATCCATCAACAGTCATCGATATACAATAGCCCCTCTGATAGGAGTGGGATTTCATGAGATTCTCCCCCATCCAGGCTGGTATATTGACTGGCTTGGTTTTGTGCAGGTCTTGTGCATTAATTCAGTCCCAGCCACTGTGAATGAGTTGTGCAATGGTCTTGATGTGTCTGACAAATACAGTTTTATTGTAGATGTCTACTACTTCTGACTCTTCTACAATGATGCCTGAACCGTGGGCAGAAGGAGTGTGATACAGATACTCCACTTGGAGGTGAACACTCTGCCATCTCTTATTTTATGCCTGCTGACCAGTTTTGTATTAATCACCATCTATAATATATATATAGTCCTTTGGTAATATGGTAGGGTGTGGTATAAGTAGATAATATGTTAAGTATATTAACTCTAGCTTTTTAAAGAACTTCAACACTGATTTTCATAATGGTTGCACCAGTTTTTACTCTTACCAGCAGTGAATAAGTTCCCATTTCCCCACATCCATGCCAACATTTTTGACATAATTTTTATATTAGCTATTCTGATTGGAATATGATGAACCCTCCATAATGTTTTCATTGGATTTTCTTGATAGCTAAGGGTGTTGAACATTCAAAAAATTCTTAGGCATTTATTTGTATTTCTTCTTTTCAGAACTATTTAATTTCATGCCCCCAATTATAACTGGGTTGCTTTCTTGATATTTAGATTTTCTGTTTGTTTATTTTTGTTTGGATTGGTTTGGTTATCTTTTTATTCTTTGATTATTCTAGAAACTAACCCTCTGTCTGATGTATAGCTGGTATCTTAGTTACTTTTCCATTGCTGTGATGTTACACCATGGCCAGGACAACTCATAGAAGAGTTTATTTGGATCTTATAGTTTCTGATGACTAGAGTCTATGACCATCATGGAGGGGACCATGGCAGCAGGCAGGCAGGCATAGCTCCGGAGCAATAGCTACGAGCTTAATCTTGATCTACAAACATAAGGCAGAGAGAGGCATATACAAAGAGAGATAAATGGAAATGAGTAATGTAGTAGTACTTTCTTATTGGGTTCACCAACCCACAAATAATGACACAGAGACTTACTATTAATTATGAAAGCTTGGCCTTAGCTTAGACTTTTTCCCGCCTAGCTCCTATAACTTAAATGAATCTGTCTCTGTTAATTTATATTCTGTCGTGTGGCTCAATTATCTCTGCTCCCTAAACGTATGTCCAACTTCTTCAGAGTTCCCTGGCATCCCTGTCTCTCTTCTTCCCAGAGTTCTCTCTCTCTCTCTCTCTCTCTCTCTCTCTCTCTCTCTCTCTCTCTCTCTCTCTTTCTCCCTCTCTCTCTCTTTCAGAAAGTACCACCTATATCTCCTACCTAGCTATTGGCTGTTCAGCTTTTTATTACACCAGTCACAGCAATACATCTTCACACACTGTACAAATATTCTACAACAGAATGACATGCCTCCTCCATCACAGCTATATCTTAATCCTTCCCAAACTGTTCTACCAGCTAAGGACCAAGTATTTATATGTATGAGCCTGTGGGGTCTGTACTCATTCAATTCATTATAGGTAGTATTTTTTTTTTTTACCATTCTGTATATTGCTTCTTCAATCAAATGATGGTGTCCTGTGTTATAAAGAAGATTTTTAGTTTTGTACATTCCCTTTGTCCATTATTGATCTTAATGCCTTTGTTCTGGGGGTCCCATTTAGAAAGTCTTTTACCGTGCCTATTATGTGACCATATTCATTACTCTCTCAGCTGTCAAATTCAGACAATCAGATCTTTTGTTAAGGCCTTCAATCCATTTGGAGTTGAGTTTTATTTAGGGTGGGAAACAAGGATCCGGCTTTACTTCTTTTACAAGTAGCTATCCAGCTGGACTAGCACCATTTGTTGAAGATGCTGCCTGCCGGGGTCTGGCACTGGATGAGGGCAGGATCTGAAGATGGGTGAATGCAAGAGAGGTGACAGGAGGAATCAGATATGGGACACTTCTTAGTTTTGTTTTAGGAGAGATGGACAGAGAGGAAGCACATCTTGGTACAGCTTGTCCTACTCTGACAGGAGCTGTCCCTGGTTGGACAGGTCCCAGCAGAGGATATAAGGAGTCAGCAGGGGAAGGAAGTGAGCCAGGCCATAGTGGTCGGGAGAATCTTGCAGCCTGACTGACTAGCAGCCACAGTGCTTCTTTATTTATACAGAATTTAGTACTTGAGGATACATTCATGATGTTCCAAAATATCGATCATATCATTTTTGTTTTGGGACATATGTTTCACTTCTTTTTGCTCATCTTTTAGTCATCATTAATAAACTATGAAAGAACAGAGTTATCATTTCCAATATTTTTCCTCAAGTTTTGACATCATTAGTAAACAGAGTTATCATTCTTACTCATTAACCCAAAACCCAGTTTTTAAGAATCTAGAGGAATATGACAGCCTGTTCTCAGGCTGGTAGCTTTGGTTGCTTCAAGGACACTAGACCAAAACAAAAATTGTCAAGCCACCCTGGGCATTTTGCTGTGTCCCAAGCACTGTATTATTAACTCTTAATGGTCAGAGTGCCCAAGAAAAATCCTTGGGCCAAAGCTGCTGCAGTTTTTATTCAAATTCTGGCATAATACAATATTTATATTTTATAGCCTTATAGAATTTGCCTATGTGTCTAATCTTAGCATTCTGTTGTTCCTTGGTCATATGTCACCATAGTGGCTTTGCATGAGCTAACTTTTCTAAGAAAGGGAGGTTCTGATGCCTCATATTTTTATCATGTTTCCACTCCATACTTTGCTCATCAATATGTCTCTATGTAGGACAGAATTGTATGCCATGTAATTGTTTGAGTGTACAGTAGGAAGAGACTTGTAATCTGAACTTTGGCCAACTCCTCTAGCCCACCAAATCTTGTTGATCTTTTTGAGTTTACTTTGTTTTGAATGTCTTGTTCCTGTGTGAGTACAGGAACAGATGTTTCAAGAATGTCCCATAGCCTCATGAAGAGACCTCTGGCTTCTTTATGTGTCACAACCTCCAAGGCGTAAGGAAGACCTCCAAGTAGATAAGGATATCTCCCTAAAAGTGGGGGAATATTATGTTCAGGACTGTCCTGAACAGCAATTGAGGAAGCTTAGAAGCAATAATCCTGGGAAAAGGCATAAATGATTCATATGAAATTTTCCATCAATCCAATATCCCCAAATGTACAAATATTAAAAATCTCTCAAGTATGCAAAAGGTGGAGATGAAAACCAAAGGTGGCATGGCAGCCATCATGTGACTCAGCTTTACTGGATCTTTGTCAAGCAGCTGTGCTGGCTTTATGACTTCTGTCATTCCATCCAGATATGGCTTTGCTAGCTGTCTTTTCTCCAACATGTATTTTTGGCTTCTTTGTCAAAAATCAGGAGGCTACAGTGAGTTTACATGTGAACCCTCAACTATTCCATTGATCAATGTGTCTATTTTTATGCCAATATAATACTGTTTCTATTGTTGTATCTCTTTCCTTTTCTAGTTCTTGGCTTGTAGTACAGGTTTTAGGACATTGTTTATAAGCTAATTAAAAGAGATTAACTATTGTTAGTGATAGATGCTTAAATTTATCCTTAGTCTCAAACCTAATATTACCTTAATGTTACCTTACAATGTTCATATAAAATCTGTATGTATAACTTTAAATTGGTTATTATGTATTTATTGCATTTTATAATCATTTTAATGTATCTACCTGTCGAATAATCTCATTAAAAATGTTGTCTGTGGAAATGTGCATCCTCAACATCTCATTGTTTATATTTCCAACAGTTATTTAATATAATTTAATTTTAAATAGTTTTTGCCTATGTGAAGGTCAGTCTATCTCCTTTATACCCATAATAATGAGCTTCAGCCAATGCAGACCCATTAACTTCTTCTCTGAGAGGCAGCTTAGATTTTTTTCATGCTTGTGAATAACACAGAGAGCAGTATGAATACACATAATAGCAGATGTATCTTTTTTCAGCTGTACTAATCAGTTACTAACCAGGTAATAAGAGTAATATCTCTTGGATAATGATAGCATCAGTGATAATGTTGGAAGAATTAAGTCTTGTAATTCTGCACAATTTATGACAGTGGTGGGGTGTAAGTATGGGATATAAAAATTTTATGCACATATGTATGTGTTTCAAAGCTAAGGATCAAATCGAGGGCTTGGGGATTGCAGGAAAACACTATCTCATTGAACTGTGTGTGCCATCATGCTCAGCTGCTATAAATTATTTAAAATTTCCTTCTTCATTAGTTATATACTGACATATGCTGTCCCTTAACAGATGTCTACCTTACTTAACCATAAGTTTAAGTATTTCATGGTTAAATTTCTAACAAAATTGTTAGTGTTGTGACTCTCTTGTTTGCAAATCATCATTACTCACATGGAGTAATGTTCCAGTCCCATATCCTTCACCATGCGTGTGTTTTCCTGACTAACTTGTTGTCTACATGCTTCCTAATTTTGTATTTCAGGGAGGCAACTCCATAACTTCCTCATTTCATAAGAATATGTATGAGAGGAAACTTTTAGGTCCATTTTCTCATTTTCCTATTGGCTTCCACTGTGTTTGAATGATTCTAACATCCCAGCCAGGGAAGTGAGGTACTGAGGCATTGCAGTCTCCTTTTGGGCTTTCTGTCAGTGGCTTTGTGACTTATGATAGATTTTGACATTTATCTCCTTTAGAGCTACAATTGTCTTTGCTTCAGCCAGAAAATCAGCTCCTAAGTCACCTTATATCAATAATACTTTCTTCTTTGATATGGTATAAACGTTGTAATAACTTCTGCAGTGTGTCTAAAGACACATTTCTACACAAGCTCTTCTTTGGATGCTTTAAAAGACACTTTGTTTCCAAATACAGCCATTTAACACTCAGCAAAAATATTAAGATTATTATTCCAACACATATCTAATTCTTAGAAACATGCCATTTGTCTTTAGATATATTTATGAAGACATCTGCAAATGTACTCGTTATGTTTTTATCAGATGTTTTCTACCTGACTTCAATAATTAGATGAAATTATATTATTTCTTACATGGAATATAAAAAGAAATAGTACATCATATAGATGTGCTATATAATAAAATGATTTAACAGTCATATTTCTTTGGTGTGTTATATGAAGAATGAAGTTCACATCTTAGCTTTGCTTATTAGGAACAGGGGGTGGGTTGGGGGAGAAGGCTGGGTGGGAGCGGAAGAATGTGGGTGGTATGTAAAATGAATAAAAAATTTCTTAATAAAGAAAGAAAATAAACATGTTTTCATATTTAAATAACACTAAATGTGATAAGCATACAGATAATTCAATCATTTTAAAAGAGAATGGTTTTGATGATTCAGAATGCATATGATTATTAGGATTCTTAGATACACAGAAGATAGTGTGAGTTTTAATAATTCACACCAAAGTGTAACTGAAGGGTGTAAATGTAGGGTAGTCTATATTTGTGAAGTTTAATTTACTATTTATAGTTTCCTTACAATACAATTGCATGTATTTAGCCTATATTTAGCCTAAGTTAGGTAAAAATATTTGAAAATTCACAATGATTGTATTTAGGTAATTAATTTCCCATACTAGAAAAATTGGTGAGTTAATTTAATAAATTATTGCTTTATTTATTTTGAAATTCTGAATTGGATTTATTATTAAATTAAATGATAATTAATACAAAAACTTTAGGCATTAATGCTATACCATATGAATTGTAAATAATCTAGTTTGGAAGGCAAGTATGTGAAAATAGAAGACTTGCTCATGAGCTGCTATTTTTGAAACTGAGTGGTGAACTTGTAGTGGTATTTTAACTACTATTTCCATTTTGCTGTTTAAAATTTCTGTGATGAAAATATTTTAAAATAACAATACTAAATGCCAACTATATTTTTTAATTTAATTTAATTTTATTTATTTTTTATTATTTTTTTTAATTTTTATTTTGCAATACAATTCAGTTCTACATATCAGCCACGGATTCCCTTGTTCTCCCCCCTCCCGCCCCCCCTCACCTTCCCTCCAGCCCACCCCCCATTCCCACCTCCTATTTTTATTAAGAAATTTTTTATTCATTTTATGTACCAACCACAGATTCCCCTCTCTTCCCTCCTCCTGTCCCCTACTATTCTCCCCCCTAAATCTACCCCCCATTCCCTCCTTTGAAAATGTAAGGTCTCCCATGGGGAATCAGCAGAGCCTGGTACATTCAGTTGAGGAAGGTGCAAGCCCCTCCCACTGCATCAACACTGGGTGAGGTGTCTCATCATAGATAACGGGTTCTAAAAAGTCAGCTCATGCACCAGGGATGGATCCTGATCCTACTGCCAAGGGGCCCCTTAAGCAGATCAAGCTACACAACTGTCTCACTTATGCAGAGGGCCTAGTCCAGTCCCATGGAGGCCCCACAGCTGTTGGTCTAAAGTTCATGAGTTCCTACTAGCTTAGTTTGGTTGTCTCTGTAGGTTTCCCCATGATGATCTTGATGCCTCTTGCTCACAGAATCCTTCTTCTCTCTCTTTGACTGGACTCCTGGAGCTTGGCCTGGTGCTTGGCTGTGAATCTCTGCATCTGCTTCTATCAGTTACTGGATGAAGGCTCTATGATGACAGGTAGGGAATTCACTGATCTGATTACTGGGGTAAGCCAGTTCAGGTACCCTCTCCACTATTGCCAGTAGTCTAAGCTGGGGTCATCCTGTGGATTCCTGGGAATTTCCCTAGCACCAAGGTTCTTCCTATCTCCATGATGTCTCCCTCTATCATGGTAGCTCTTTCATTGCTCTCCCACACTGTCCCTGTTTCAGCTCAGCACTTTACTCTATTTTATTCTCAATTTTTTGAAACTATAAATAGTTTTATAAAATAGAATGAAGCATTTTCTCTATTCTCATTTTCAAAACCTGTTTGTCAGGTATACTATAGTCACCTATTGTAGGTGCTATAAATAACATGATATTGACTTTCTTAAAGAGCACATAGTAAGATTTCTGTAAAGCATAGTTATATTTAGTATTTGAGCCCAGGTGTAAGAAGGAATATCTTTAATATTTATATTGTTAATTATATTATGAAAGCAACAGGTTCAAAATCATATTTGAGGAGTAAGGGCTATGATGACAATCTTCATTGCCAACTTGACTGGGTTTAGAATCACCCATGAGATACATTGCTGTGCTGATTGGTCAATAAATAAATCACTGATTGGCCAGTGGCCAAGCAGGAAGTATAGGTGAGACAAGGAGGAGAATAAAGCTGGGAAGTGGAAGGCTGAGGCAGAGAGACACTGCCAGCCGCCACGATGACAAACAGCATGTGAAGATGCTGGTAAGCCACGAGCCATGTGCAAGGTATAGATTTATAGAAATGGATTACTTTAAGCTGTAAGAAAAGTTAGCAAGAAGCCTGCCACGGCCATACAGTTTGTAACCAATATAAGTCTCTGTGTTTACTTGGTTGGGTCTGAGTGGCTGTGGGACTGGCAGGTGAGAGAGATTTGCCCTGACCGTGGGCCAGGCAGGAAAACTCTAGCTACAAATGGCACCCAACGTGTTGGCAAGAGTTTCCACCTAAAACCTGAGAAAAAAGATTCTAAAACAGAGCTAAAAACAGTTCCTAATTGTCTCTCTCAAGTTAGCGGCAGCCTGCCAGTTTGAGCTACTATGGTGGGTTCCTGACATGTGCATTTGACCTGCATTATGGCGGGAATGAGGCCTCTGCAAGTAGCACATTAAGCTGTGTGGTGGATTTAGCCTTTGCTAGTACAAAACTAAAAAAGAGGTTTCTGGGCTACAGGCTGCTTTCATAGAAGCATAGATAGACCCACTATTTCTGAGAGCTGATGGCTCCCAGAGCTGGCGGAAAATGTACCACTGCCATGTTGGGAAGCTGAAGTGGGCAGAGCCAGCAGCCACAGCGCCAGCACCATTTCAGGCTTAGAAGGCTGCAGTTTAAAGCAATAGGCTCAAGCTAATATAAAAAAAAAGCCACACAAAGATAGCTAACACACAGAGAATCTGGATTATGTTCTCTTTGATATTCGTAACTGAAGAAAAACATTTGATTATAAAAGCTGTTGAGTTAAACCAAAATGTATATTTTAAAGGTACCTTGACTTCAAAATTTGGATGTAAGGATGTGTTGCTTTGGAAAAGAGGCTCTGCTTTTGTTTCCACAGAAAGCCAGAGACTATGGATTTGTTCCAAATTAAGATACATCAGGTTTGACCAGCCAAGACCACCTGAAAGGTCTCCAATGACACCATGGCCCAGATGATCCAACATCCAGAACCATTTCAAGGCAACTGGCTCAGACGATACAGCCTCACGGACTACTCTATGATCCTAAAATTTTCTTTGTGTCCCCATAAGATACAGCGCCCCCTCCAGCAGGTAGTAGTAAGAGAAGCTATGCCCAAATTCCCAAATTATATGTAATTTTACTTTGTTAAGGTTAAAACCTTCCTTTTTGAATTAAAAAAAAAAAGAAAACGGGAAGTGCTGTGGGGTGGTCTGTATGTCAAATGTGTTGCTGATTGGTCAATAAATAAATCACTGATTGGCCAGTGGCCAGGCAGGAAGTATAGGTGGGACAAGGAGGAGAATAAAGCTGGGAAGTGGAAGGCTGAGGCAGAGAGACACTGCCAGCCGCCACGATGACAAACAGCATGTGAAGATTCTGGTAAGCCACGAGCCATGTGGCAAGGTATAGATTTATAAAAATGGATTAATTTAAGCTGTAAGAAAAGTTAGCAAGAAGCCTGCCACGGCCATACAGTTTGTAACCAATATAAGTCTCTGTGTTTACTTGGTTGGGTCTGAGCGGCTGTGGGACTGGCAGGTGAGAGATATTTGTCCTGACTGTGGGCCAGGCAGGAAAACTCTAGCTACAATACATCTCTGGGAATGTCTTGGAGTTCAATTCCCAAGAAACTAAATATTGAATAGGGAAGATTTATCCTGAAAGTAGGTGGCGTTATCCATGGTCTAGGCTCATGAATCAAACCAAAAGGAAACAATGAAGAAAGTGATCTCTACGTCCCCATATATGTCTATGCTTCCTAACTACAGATGTGACATCACCATGCCCTCACACTTCCATCAGCATGCCTCTCATACCATGTTGGATTGTATTCTTAACTCATGAGCCAAAATATATCTTCCCTCCCTTCAGTTCCTTCCTGTAGGGTGTCTGTTCACAGCAACAAGAAAAGCAATGAAGAGAAGCACCACAGAGTTTTAAAGAAAAGATTATGACCAAATCAAGATGAACATCCAATGTTTAAATAAATCTTTATTAGTGCTACAGTCTCAGCCATATGGTGGATCATACCTATAGGATCAGTGCTTGGGAGGGAGAAGGAGTAGGATCAGGAGTTCAAGTCCAGCCTCAGCCACCAAGCAAAGTTGGGGCCAGTCTGAACTACATGAGATGCTGTCTCAAAAAAAAAAAATCTAAAACAAAAATGAAACTTAAAAAAAAAAGCTGTGATCATAAGTAATGGAAGAGCAGTAGCTAGAAAATTGAAGAAGCACAAAATGTCCAAGTCTCTAATTCAGCCTTTGCCAACATTGCCCAGAGTTCCCTGAAGAGCCGGCTGCTTATGTCTTCACATCACATCCAAATTTCTGACATCATCTTCCATGGGCTGATATGTAGTTCTGGGACTAGGGCTAAACTGAAATCTCATCATCAGACTCTTCTTCTCATAGTATTTCTCTAAGGTGTGAGTAAGTGTCCCAAAACACAGACTACGTCTGCCAGGCAACTCTAGACATAGATGTCTGCTTTGGAAGTAGGGGTGCCAGAAGAGACTGGAAATGAAAACTGACTGAGTTACTCTGAAGCAGGGATTATCTTCACTTCCTTGTAGCTGTGAGACTGTTTGAGAATGTCAAGAACATACAAAAGGTTTTGCTGTCATACCTGTGCAAGAGTATCCATGACCTATAATAAAAAATTATTGCATCAACTTCTTCTTTCCATAAAGTGTAAGTGAAAATGTCACCAATAGGAAGCACAGGTCAACATTAACAATGAAATTCAGCACTGTCAGTATGGAGGAACCCTAGATAAATTATACTACTCTGTGTCCTACTTATTAAGGAGAAGAGGAGAATATTCCTTGGCATCAGGAATTGTGCCAGTACTATCAGCAAGGCCTTGGAGTTCTTCTGCTGAACACAAACGTTTTATGGAACATATACAGCATGTAGGTGCACTCTGTAGCTTTGTTCTGGGTTATTGTGATGGTATGCTGCCTCACTGCAGCAGGTAGTAAATGGGATTTGCTCAACTTTAAGTATGCTCTTTCTAGCTATTTCCTGGAAGATGAACCATCAAGCAATGGAGTCTCTTAGAATCAATTAAATTAGCATATTGCTTTGTCCAACAGTCAACAGCATCCTAGACATTTTAAGTGTACCCTTGAATGGCTCCAAATACACTCACCACAATGTGCTTCCACTGCACTACACATCATCTCCAGAATCTTTTAAGAACCCTGAAGTGAGGTTCTACCCACCAAGCAATAAATCTTCAGTCCTTGTTGCCCCTGCCTTCGATAGCCAGTATTCTTATTTCTGTCTCTGTACATTTGACTAATCAGAAACCTCAGATTTGTGGAATCACACAATATTTATTTTTTGGCATATTTTCTTCAAATTTCCTCTGTTTTATAGCAGATATTCGGACTTTTTAAAGCTGAATAATATACCAATTCTCCACATTTGTTGATCTATTTATTGCTATGTGGTTATTTGAGTTGTTCTTGACTTGCGGAAGATACAAATATCACTGATTCAGATATTGTAAGTTTTTGTCAATGACAAGAATAGCTTTTTCTGATTCATGTTGTGCTGATTTAGTTCATTGACCTGAAGCAATTTTTCTCTTCTTTTCCAGGCTATCCCTAGCTCCACCAATCTCTGTGCTTTGAGAAACCATGTATTTTGTAATTATCGTCCTTGGGAGATCGAGAAGAGTACCAAATGTAATTTCCAAATGCAGCTACTAACTTATTAAGATAACAATGAGGAGAAGAAATAGGGGAAAAGAACATAAAGAGTCAAAGTAACCAAGTGTTTTTCTCTACCAATCTTTCTTTCAAGATGTATTTTCAACAATAGGATCTAAACCTTTGATAATATTTTTCTCTTTGGTGAAGGGATAAAAATAGAGATATTAAAGGAGATTTTCCTTGCAGTGTGAGAGACCCATCTACATCACTTATTTATTCATCTACTGAGGTATCATTTAACACCTTTCCCCTCGAACATGTATTCAAAAACTTCAAAGAGTTCAGGGACTTCATGCTCAATTTTCTTTCTCTAGGACAGAGCACATATGAAATAGTCAATAAATATTTATGAAATTAGTGACTAAAACTAATTATTAGAATGGACTCTTACATCTTAGTCATTGTGACAGGCATTATAGAATACTAAATAACACCATGTCTGCCCTAATCATGCTTTAAGACCAACTAGGGAGTCAGAAAGATGATACATCACAGCCATAAACACACACCGGTGGCTGTTAGGAGGAAGGAGAGATTACTTCCACTTATGCATGATAAGGACATTTGCAAAGAGGAGTTGGTTTTATAGGAAGAATCTTGACAGGTAAAAGCCTGAAGAGCATGTATACCATGAGCAGGAAGAAAAACACAAGGGTGAGAAGCATAACAAGGTACTCCAGTATTCTGAGCTCTCATTCTATTCCAGAAAATTTAAATTTCCTTTCTTAATTTCAGCTTCATAGAAATCATATTTTCCCATCTCTAGGGACAAATCATCTTTCCTTATGCTTCACTACAGGAAACCAAGTGGCAGATAGCAGCCACGTGTGAAAGCCTAACTAAAAATCTAGGCCTCCAGATCTCATAGCTTATCACTCCAGTCACTAAACTAACCTATGAGATTTAGTTAGTTTTTCTGGATGACATATGAACTGTAGATGCAGAAAGAAAGAGAAAACTCTGTAGTATTAAAATAGTGGAGCAAAAACTGTGTTTTAGCTTCAAATAGAAACAATTATTTTGTAATTCAGACACAGTAAGTTTCTTTGGATAGAATATTTAGTTAGATGTTACAGAGAATAGAAAGAAAGTCATGTTCATTATTATTAATTTTACAAAGGCTATTGCCTTTGGTGTATGTATTTCTAAAGCTTGACTCTAAAAATATTAATTTGCAAACACTGTCTTAAAAACAGTTTGATTGAATTGCCTGAAGCAGATGTTCTCTTCTGAGGCATTATCTGACTGAAATGTATTGTAGTGTTTCCTGACTTCTAAGAATTCTTATTTTTCCTAACTCAATTCAAAATTGGTTTAGCTTAAAAAAAAAACAAACTTATTTTAGCAATTAAGGGAGATTGTGAACTGAATGTATAGATAAGGCAAGTGGCTACTGTATTTTTATGGGTAAAAGGAACAGGAAGTATGGAGATGGTTGAGAGGAGTAGTGATTTTTAGGTCCTCTGCATAATGTGAGTTTGATGGACAGCTGATTGCATGAAGAGGTTTAAGGGTGCTTTAAGGTGCTACTTCAACTCACTTTACTCTTTTCACCTGTGCTTAAAAGACTTTGGTTTTTAGAGGTGGATGTCCTAGGTAGTTTTAACTGTGAGTTTCATACAGCTCTAGAGTCATCAGAGAGGAAAAATCTTGGTTGAGGAATTAGCTAAATCATATAGGCCTGTAGGCACGTCTATGGCAGATTTAAAAAAAAAATGTCGATGAAGACGAGCCTAGCCCACTGTGAGTGGAACCACCCACAGGCAGGTAGTCCTGGTTGTCTACGAAAGCTGCCTAACCACAGGTCTATAAGGGAAGCAAGCCAGAGAACAAGCAGCAGCCCACATGGTTGTTACTGTGCTCTCTTGGCTGTGTGCTCCCTGGTCGGAGGTAATACTGCATGCAAGAGCAAGCAGTGTGACCTTCAGGTTTCTGCCCTGATTCCCTGCCTTGACTTCCCTCAAAGATAAACATGACATGGAAGTATAAGATGATATAAACTCTCCCCACCCCAAGTTGTGTTTGGTCATCGTGCTTCATCACAGCAACAGAATGAAACTAGAATAATAAATTACTATGAAACTCTACAATGAAACTTCAATAGTATTCCCCATGTTGTGGGTATAAGAATACAGAGACATACCTTGACTTGCTTGCATGATTAAAAATCCAAGACAAGTATCTATGCTTTTTCTCTTTTTATTTCTAGCTACCATGCATGCGATAGTTCTTAACAGCAACAGAATTAGAGAATAATTTGGGAATAGAATCCCAAAGAGACCTGGGGATTGATAGCAAACTCTGTGTTAATTTTCCAGTGAGTGTGATGGCTTTCTTTGTACATCACAACTTGGCTGAGATATGATGACTAGCTATTTGTTCAAATACTACAGTAGATGTTGGATATACAGATGTTTGTAGATGAGGTAATGTTTTTAATCATTTGAATAGAGCATATTACCTGCTGTCATACATATTGACTTCATCCAATCAGTTGAAGGCCTTAAGAGCAAACATTGAAGTTTCTTGAGGAAGAGACAATTCTACATTAGAACAATCATCTCTTAAAAACTGTTTCCTAAAGTTTTCAGGACACATCCTCACAATGCATTTGGATAGAGGGTATTTTTCAAATACATCTTACACAACAATATTTCCCAGGTTGCATAATTAATCTACCACCCTGGAAAGACTATGTTAAAAGGCTAGAACAGCCTCAAAAAGACAAAGAAAAGTGAATATACGGATCCTGCTATTTCAGCAAACATCTACACTCTCTCCTGGAAATGTCCCCACAAATTTCTCAGTTATCAGGACTGTATAATGGAGGAACCTGGGCTAATAGGGACTGATGGACTTTTCTCAGAGACAATGCAGCTGTCTCTGTGTTCTGAATGTACTTGCTGCCCCAAAGCACTGCCTTGAGAATACTGGCATTAGCCAGAAAACTGGTGCTTAGAGCTCTTTTGGCCAACAAGCTCAAAGTGAGATGATTCTCATTCTAACTAAAAGGATATGAGGATCTGTTATGTTAGTGAGACCATTAAGGATCCCCAGAGCAGAAGTTCTAGTACATCTCATTCTCATCCCTAAAGATAGACCTATCATGTCCTCATGACACTGGGAACAGTTTCCCTGGGGAGAAAAAGAAAATTTGATCCAAAGAATTGAGCAGTGTCTCTCCTCTATCTCCCCGACGGTGATTTCGATAGATGGGAATTTGTTTTGGTCCCAGCATCCTTGCACAAAATAAGAAGGCTCTCTGGCTTTTAAAATGCTAATGGGTTTACTGGACTGAAATGGTTATTCTCATGTTTCATAGTGTTGTCTCTCCTACCTTGATTTTTGTTTCTTCAACTTAATATAACATTTCCTCTGGGGAAAGAATTTACACACCCCTCCACAGGAAAACAAGCCCCTTTCGGCCCATCCGTTGTTTGAGTGGCAAAGGCCCCACACATGTTCAGTCCGACTCACATAGTCCTATTCAGGCTAATGCCAGTTTCATCACATCCGTAAGGCTTGATCTCCCCTCTCTTTCTCACTTGGGAGCAGGTGGACCCAGACAGTTCTTTGGAGCCACGTGAGTGATTTCTCTCTGGAGAGACACATCTCTCTAGTCTGCCAAGGAGTGAAAATCCAAACAATTACATAGATCACTTCAAATGGTGCCAAATACATTCCACCAAATGCTACTGGCAGTCATTACAGCATGTCGTTGGGAGATGTGGTTTTCTTCCAGCATTAGACTTTCATGTTATCTTGAATGCCATGAAACCAAGAAACGAAGGACATCACTCTACAGAAATAGTGGAGTCCTCACAACCTGCAGCCGTTCTTCTTGACTGTGAAATGTCTGGAACCAGGAATTAAGAACCATACTGTAGAATATACTGCCCTGCCTGCTTACCACATGTATCAGCTTCTCAAAAAAATTAGGCAAAATGTTAAATAAAGACCACCATTTTGTACAAATAGGGCTGAGGGAAGGCGTGACCTGTTGTGGCTTAGGAAAAAGAACACTCTTTGGGAAGAATGGAAAGTCCTGAGAGCCAAAGATGAGTCTGCTCTTCAGGAGGCAAGAACATCCCAAAGTCTACCAGTATTTTTAGATTCAACTGCAAGACTGCCTTTCATGCAAACAAGACCAGAAAGTCATACCAAAGGACAGAGAAAGACCAGGGACAAAGCAGCGTGGAAAACCAAGTTTTTAAAAAGATAAAAGACTAATAATAAGAAGCCATGGGGAGCTGCAGGATGGCAAGGAAAGGCAGAGCCACCTAGGAGGGGTGAGATGGGAGGAGGGAGTTTGCAGGGAGGGGGAGAGAGCAGAGAGCTGAGCACGGACGTCAGGAACAAAAGCCCAGGCAGTGGAGTCTGGCGAAGGCAAGGAGAGAGCATGGGGTGTTTTTGAATAATTATTAAAATGAGCATGTGTCTGCGCCATCCTGTGGGTGTGGCGCAGAGCAGAGTGTAAACTCTAGCGGGGCCGAAGCAAACATTGGCTTAGCGGCAGCAGCTGCCAGTCTGTGCCTAGGAGTGTGGGGACCAGCGCGGCGGCAAGCAGATCGACACCATGGCCTCCTCTCAGGGGAAAAACGAGCTGAAATTCGCCGACTGGATGGCAACTCTGCCTGAGAGCATCCACAGCATCCCCCTCACCAATTTAGCCATCCCAGGTAGGTACCCGCTGCACCTGCCCCGCCCTGCTTCACCTTACACTCAGTGCTAACTTGCTTCGTGCCCACAGGAGGGAAGCTCGTCGGGGGCGGGGGGTACCCGGGTTCTCCAAACCTTGAAGGACCCTGGCACCGGGAGTCAAGGTGACTGCTTCTCCTGAGCTTCAGAAGAAGGCTGTATTCGCAGGGCTGGGTCAGGGGAGAAGGTGGTTCCAGGATCGCGCCCTGGGCTCCCTTCTATGGTTTTCCCGGAAGATTCAAGGGGTTTGGGAGCCAGGCAGATGAGGATTCTGAGTCTGTGGTTCCATGGTGCGCTAAGGGAAGAAGCTGGCTGTCTTAGGAGTTCGGCTCCTGAACATCACTGAGTCCCTCCTCAGCGTGGACTTAGGAGGATTTGGTAGTTTCACTGTTAGAATCTAGCCGAATCATTAGTATTCGTACCCAGTCTCCTTTAAAGAGACAAAGCGCTCTCTAAAGAGTGATGAAAGTTTAGGGACCAGTGGCGGCGGCGGCGGCGGCAGCATAATCGCTGTCCTTGACACAGAGCTGAAGGGGGCAAGAAGCAGAAAGCAAGCATTTCCTAATTGGCTTGGGCGAGGAGGGAGTCTGGTCACAGGGCTGCTTAAGGTAGAGCTCCTAGGTGAGGAGAGCAAACCCTTGCAGACCACACATTTGCTGCTCCAGACAGAAGCCAGGCAGTGAAATCCACGTGAGCAGCAGCAGCGTAGAGGTAGAGATGGCAATAATGAGCAGATTGCCCCCGGAAAGGTGACTGAGCTGGTGGCCTAGAAAGGAAGCTTAGGACCAGCCAGGTGTAGTTGTGTGGGGCGTCAAGAGGCATTAGCATGGTATGCACGGTTTGGACCAGAGCACTGGCCAGCTTTCTGGGTCAGAGCACACAGTAGTCCCTAACTTAGGTCTCTAAGAGGGAAGATTGTTTCTGGACAGTTTACAAGCGCGGCAGCTGGGGAAATGCCTCTATTTTTTTAGCAATTCGGTTATGCACATGAGTTGAGGGTATGCACATCCGATTCTTCTAAGACTAGGCTGGAGGGCAAATTACTCATGGATAATCAACCCCCTGCCCAGAGGAGAGCTGAGTTATTAAGTTCAACCTTCTGGTCGGTCTGTTTCCTCCGATCTGCCCTCCCCCCACCCCACAACCCCCAACGGAAGCACGATGAGTTGGGAGGAACGGAGTGGAAGTGAAACCTAAGAAATAAGGAGAGGAGCAAGAAATAAAATGGGTTTCTGGAAAAATACCAAGCGCCCAACCAACAAGCGCTGGGACTCACCAGCAACGTAACTTAATTGGAGTGGATGTTTGGTGGCAATGACAGACACAGGCTGAGCAGAGCACTGTCCTCAGAAAAAGGTTGTCTCTCCCTTTGTCCTTCCTCACCAAAGGACTTCCCAGGGGCCTAGGTGTCTCTTTGGGAAAGCACAACCCAGCTTCCCTCTGCATCAGTTCCATTCTCCTGGTTGAAACAGGGGATTGCTCTTTTGAAGGAGTAGAAAGCACACTACTCTGTCAGTGAAATTCTACTTTCACTTCCACCGGCATCCTCATCTTCTCTTGCTTTTTATTTGTTTTCTTAGACAGTTGTTTCACGTGGTTCCACCTGCTTCAGGCATTGAGCTGGTAATAAGGGCAAGGACCGAGATGCTAGGTCTCTGGGAAGAGAGTCTCTAGGGATGGAAGGAGGTTAAATGCCTGGGATAGCACCAGCTCTGAGGGATGGTGTGATGCTACATTTGAGTCTCACCATAAATGTCTGTAACACTTCAATTTTCAAAGCCAATGCATGTCTGCTACCTCACATTCTTCCAAAAACTCTGCAAAGTAGGCAGTGCTGGGATTACCATCCCCACTTCATAGACTAAAAACAAGCAACCTCCCCCTCAGAACCAAACAAAACAAGACCCAGAAACTCAGTGCAGGCAAATGACCTAAAACCTGTTTAGTGATCTAATCCCTAAAAGAAATGTTATGGACTATTTCTTAGCGATGCAGGGGTAAGGACTTTGCAATGTATGTGAGCATAACTGAGAAGCAACAAGTTCTCACTGAGGTGAGAAGTAAGGCATCTGCAGAAACAGGGTGATTTTCCTTTTCTATTTCGTGGGACTAAGTGGAACTTTGAAGTCAGAGACTTCAATTTTCTGTTGTCTCTGGTAGAGACATAAAGATGATGAAATTTGGAAGATAACTGTCTTTCTGTTGTATTCCTAAGCCCTTTTAGTGTAAGATTTAAAGTAAATGGCCCACAAAGCCTTGCACTTTCACACCAACACTTCTGTGAAACACACACACACACACACACACACACACACATCCCATGTCACCAAATATATATTTCCCCAATACCCATATAGTTGTACAAAAATAGGTTTTGCAAAATTCTTAACTATAAAACTGGGACTAAAATGAGTCTGGTACCTTTCTGCATCATATAACACAGAATTTCTGGAGAAAAAGAAGACATTCAAATTTTGATAGAGCAGACTAATTGGAGACTATTACACACTAATGGAATAATTGCCTTAAAATCATGCTAATAGCTTCCTGGCTGCTACATGTTTACTTGGCCAGTTGCTCCAGCTTGAATTAAGCAATTATCTCCACCATTTAAAACCACGTCTGGTGCACAACGCAAGTGTTTCTGTGGAGAGGAACTGCTGCTCAGTCGTCCTACAGCCTCAGGTTTTCTTAGGTGAAGCCTATAGAGGGTGAAGAGCCAACTAATTATGAGGCCACCTACTTGGGGCAGCTGTCTCACTTACCTAAGATCATAGCAAAGAACAGTTTCTCTCTCTCTCTCTCTCTCTCTCTCTCTCTCTCTCTCTCTCTCTCTCTCTCTCTCTCTCTGTGTGTGTGTGTGTGTGTATGCTCTAGTCCCCACCATGTGTGCAATTCTAGTGTCCTTGAATGTTTCTCAAACAGGTGTGTCGTGAATGCTTTCAGAACCGAGTCTCTCAGTGCTGTTCTGTATTTAAAATTTTCATGACTTGGTGTGGACTGTGATAAATGATTGTTTGTAACTGGTATTAGTGAATTATTTTTAATTTATTATTGGCAGAACACGCAATTGTTCAAATTTCAGTCTTTTCATTTCTTTTCTCTCTGATGAAACCAAACTTTGGCATTTGGAATGTGAATGATGCTGGCTCTCACCACAAGCAGGTCAGAGACGATAAAAATCAAGGAAGCAGGAAGACAGAGTATAAAATTCAGGATAAGGTGAATCTGATAATTATTTGGCATCTTTGATGCAGAGTTCTAATTCTAATCACAGTGCCTCTACAACCATTAAAAAGAGATTTGTCATGGCAGTGTGTAGTGTGTTGATAATCAGGGTCTGTGATAAAGTGCCTTTTTGGTTCAAAGCATAAGATACTGAGAAGGATTTGGCTTATGGGAGGGATCTGCTATACAAGTCCAATATATAATGAAAATCATTTACCCATAGTCAAACTGATCGCCCAATAAGGAAGAAATGATCAAAATGTAGGACTGGAGTGTCAGAAAGAATGTGTGTACTCTTGAACAGGGAGTAGTTGATTATGTTTAGATAAAGAGAAGAATGCTTTATAAATCAGTGATTATGTGGGTAAATTTTATTTCCCTTAGAAAACTGGAACACCAGCACAAAAGAACAGTTTTATGGAAACTAAGCACTTGTATAATTGATTTCTTGTCCAAGAACTTTAGCTTGTATTCATGTTGTTGTTTGCTTTGTGTGTGTGTGTGTGTGTGTGTGTGTGTGTGTTCTGAACCTGGTGCCTCACATGTGATAGCAAGTACTCTACCTCTTTAAGGCTTTGTTCAGTTTTAACTTTTTGCCTCATGGTAATCCTTTCATGTTGCCAACACTCTTAGAGTTAACTTACCTCTTCTTTACTTTTTTCAGACTTTTATTTTATTTTTAATCACCCATGTGTTTTTCTGGGGAGCGGTATGTGCATGTGAATACAGATGCCCTTGAAAGCCAGAGTGATGAATTCCCCCAGAACTAGAGTTACAGGCAGTTGTGAGTCTCCTAACGTAGATGCTGGGAACTGAACTTGGGCCCTCTATAAGAGCAGTACATACTCTTCACCTCAGAGTCCTTTCTCCAGCCCCCTTTCTCCTCTTTGCAATTTTCTATTTCTATTTTAATTGAATGAAACTACCTATAGGGTCAATCACGCATAGAATCTACTTGAACACATCTCTAAAAACACGTGTATTTTTGGTCAGAATGGTCATATGAAGTAAATCTTTCATCAATCAAAACACAACACGACTGTTCAGAATGGATATCTCTGTGTTATCCTGCCAATTCCCCATTTGACTTGATTTTTCTAAGAAAAACCGAAGAGAATTTGGAGGATTGAGCATTTCAAAAGTTAGTTTTGAAACTGGCACATAAAAGCTGCACTAATCTGTTCTACTACAACTTTTTCATGATGATTTGAATTGAATTCTCAAATATTGTTAACCAACACAAAGTTTTGTGTATTATACTTTACTGTTTACAGTGTTTTCTCATATACACATGTGATTTTAATGTGTTCTATTAATGATCTTCTAGGACCTTGTCACTCAAGGCTGTCCAGGCAGGACACCGGCATCGTCATACATAGACTCATGGTAGAAATACAGTGTCTATAGTCCACTCTTCCAACTTATTTAATCATAATCTACAATTTAATAAGATAGCCAGCATATTCACATACACATTTACAGTCTAAGAAACACTTTAGTACACCGCTAAAAGGGAGCTTTATTATGTGAGTGGCAGAGTCAAACCTAAGTATACATCTTTCTAGTAGGCTTTTTGTTGAACTATCCATGAGCGTTCAAGTTTTCAATCAAGCTTAAAGCCAGAGCTCCATATTTGATTCAAGGCTAATTGCTCAGTCTGGGAACACTTCTGATAACTGGCATTATAGTTCATCATGAACCTTGAGCAATAAATGTTATTTAATTGCTATTTAAGTGTTCAGATTAGGCCACTGTGATAAATGTAAAACCTTCCCCCTCATTTCTTTAAGCCCTGCTGCTCATTGATATTGGCTATCAACAGCACTTACGATCAGCCCATCTGGTGATGCAGGTGGATGCTAGTGCCAGCTTAAGGAAAGGAACACCCCTACACTGGTTCTGCATCAATTTGTTCTCATTCCTTATTGTTCACAGAAATAAGGACTTGTGTGATATTTACGAGGTGAAGGTTTATTTACTTTATCTACGATGTAGGATTTTCAATATTTCTCTTGAGTAAAATTTACTTTATAAACATAAAATTTCCTAAATGGTCATCGTCAGGAAACTATAAAAAGCATGGGTGAACAGTAAATTGATGTATGATAGAAATAAAATAGTCAATTTTGTTTATATTTGCAAGGCATACCTCATTTACTTAAAGCACAGTTTCCATGGGATAGAAACATGTATGAATGTGTATATAATTCCCTTGTTTGAATATCAGTTGCTTAACAATTAAAATGTTCTAAAATAGATAACATTTATAATCCACATGCACGTGCACACGCATGCGTGCACACACACATATACACACACTTCTCAAATGCTAAAACCAATATTACAATAAATAAATGTTGAAGGTCATGCACTATATGAATATGAAAATTGCATAATTTCACAACCCTTATTTGCAAAGAAACACAGACATATGAATACATACTGACACAAAAGAGGGTGCTCTTCAAGTACTGTTAGCTGCAAAGTAAAGTCAGAGACATGATAATCCACTTCCATTCATCCTAAGTGGATTTCTGACTAGTTGTAACCATCCTAGGATTGATTCTAAACATGCTGCACGGGAATCACAAAAGTCTGGCTACCATACAGTCGAGGCTTTCTGCTTTCTTCTCTTGAGGAGTATTTAGGGAGTGGTCATTTTTTGTGTCTTGAGAGGCTGAAATTTGAGAATGTTAATGTCTAACAAGGATCAAACGTTCTGAGAGCTGAGATCCTTATGTGGAAGCTGCTGATGCTGGCATCTACCACTGCTGATTCCGCATCACTGCTGATGCCACAGGGGCCGGCATTGCCCAAACCTGTCCATATTTTGGACTAACTCATATTTATTAATCTGTAGTTATTAGCATTTGGTCCCATGATTCAAGTATGAGTTTAAGGGGGATGGCAGAGGACAACATGTTGAATAGAACTCTTTCCTCTTCTTTAGTCTTTTTGTTAGCTCAGTTTCTTTCTGTGTGCACATATATACGTAGGCATACTTGCATGTGTGTATATGTGTATGAGTGTGTATCACTTTCTTTTTAAAGAAAAATACATGATTTTTCCTGTAGGGACACCTCTGGATGGTGCTGTGCAATCACTCTTACATATAGGTCCAGAGTAAAAATAAAAATGTGATCTAAATTTTTCTCACCAAGTAGTCTGAGTGAGTGTAAATAGAACCAAATAATCTGATAGAGCTGAAATAATCCCTAAATGCACCGCTGTATTGAAATGTAGAGTAATAATGTAGTCTTGCCCTTCACAGAAATTACACACACACACACACACACACACACACACACACACACAATCTAATTATTGGTACTTAAGAGAGGAAACTGTTTCTTGAAACAAATTTCCCTGCTACTGCTAAAGAGAATGCTTCTTACCAATAAACATTCGTTTTTGGAAAGCCAAGAGCTTTCTACCATGTTAGAAATACCACAAAGTCCTTGATATAATTATGCAGGATTTAATGTATTAAAATGCTATATCATCTTATCTTTTCTGGTCTATGTAGGGTTATGATTAGCCTCAGTAGGTTAATGACCAGAAAAGCATCTAAACCACATGCTCCCTAGGAAGGAGAAATAGTGAAAAAGGAAAATAAAACCTAACACATTTCAGATAGAATTCTACTGCCAAAAGCTTTCTATGGCACCATATGCTTTTATTATGCTCTATTAAGAGAGGAAGATAGGCCAGGCAGAGGGACAGGGGAGGGTGATTAAACCTTCTCAAGAAGCTTCCAGGATTAGTCACCTCCAAGGGCTAGGTTTTGAAACAGATGACCCATGAATTTTGTTAGATACACTCTTGCTATGTTCTTGTACTCATTACAGATTCCGGGAGTGGACAAACCTTACACTGCTCTATATAAAATGCTAGCTCTTATTGTGTTTTGCACAGGGTAATTCTTCCCGGGAAATAAGTTTTAGGAAGCAATTATGTTTAACATCTTTGGTCAATATAATGATAGTTCAGTTTCTCATTTCAATGGAAGACTTTTTATTTTGAGGAGGGGAGTGAGCTATGATGACGAGTTGTCTACTCAACTTTCCTGGTGTCCTCCATGCTTGCCGGTGAAGGAAAAGATGTGCATGATATATCCTTGGTGGGTTAACGGGAACTTACCTCAATGCATGATTCAAGCCATGTTGAGTTGTGTTGTCATATGGAGCGAGAAGGTGGCCAGAACTGCCTCAGTACAAAGTTAGCTTTAAACACAGTCCTTCCATGACCTAGCCTGGGCCTTTCCCAGTAAAAATTTAATCAAGGTGATGTCAAGATCCTGTTAGATGGGAAGGCTTCAGACATTAAAAAAAATCCAGTTAAAGAACTGTTCGGAGGTACAGGGAAGATGTAGCGTGGCAGGCCCAGTTCTGTTCTCAGGGATGATTCAAGCTACAGAAGTTCAGGACCATTGAAGATGATGTACTGTGGTGATATATTGTGTTCCCCAATATATTGTGCATCCTAATAAACTTATCTGGGGTCAGAGGACAGAACAGACACTAGATAGACATAGAGGCCAGAAAATGGTGGCACACACACCTTTAATCCTAGCATTCTGGAGGTAGAGATCTATCTGGATCTCTATGAGTTCAAAGCCACACTAGAAACAGCCAGGCATGGTGGCACACGCCTTTAATCCCAGGAAGTGATGGCAAGAAGCAGAAAGGTATATAAGGCATGAGGATCAGGAACTAGAGCCTGGTTAAGCTTTCAGGCTTTTAGCTGATTTCAGGATTTCAGCTAAGATCCATTCGGATGAGGATTCAGAGGCATTCAGTCTGAGGAAACAGGATCGGCCGAGAAGTTGGCCAGGTGAGGTTAGCTGTGGTGTATTCTGTCTCTCTGATCTTTCAGCATTCACCCAATATCATCTGGCTGAGGGTTTGTTTTTATGAATAAGACCTTCTAACAATTCATGCTACAAGGCACAGCATAGGACTGATGGGGACTGAATCGAGTCACTACCAGGAGACAGTTGAACAATTTCTGCCTACAATTCCTTTGGTGTCCACCCTGGGTAATCAGCTTATGGGTCAGTGGGGGAATTGCAATGGTAGTGTCAGTTTTTTTCTCCTCTTTATGGGGTCAACACGAAGGTTCGGTACCTTTTGTTAGTCTAGTACATTTAATGAGTTCTCAGACTGATGCTTCCGTTATAGTTTTAGTATGTCCATCTGCTCACAGGTTCCCAGTCTGCTTTAACAAGCTTCTGAGTGGCGCATTTTAATTTTTGGCGGTAAGTTACTTACCAGTCTGTGTCTCATGGGTGGTACTGGATAGGTAGTGGTGTCTATAACACAGTCATCCTTTCTCTGCATTTTCACTCAAAGTGGAGTCAAATGCTCCTTTTAAAATGGAGCCCCTCAGGACAAAGCACACCCTAAAAACTGCTCTTTTATACAGTGTGGAGTAACTGTGAGCAGGCAGGTTGTAGTTCACAATCACTCTCATTAGCACAAAGCATTACATTAGTAACGCACCTTTTAGAAAGTCCACTTAACACCACACCTGCCTCTATCTACCGAATTGTACTCATAGATATAGCCTCTTCATACTTAGGTTGTGACAATTCCTCTAGCCCACATTCATCTCACTGTCTCCCATCACCACAATAAAATTGTTCCTATTATGATTGTTCAAAACTTATGTTTCCCCATTCTGATTGCCCAGTCCCCATAATCTCATCTGATCTTCCGGTAGCGTTTGGTGTGGCCCATGAGACTCCACTACTTGAAACGTGTTTCTAGATGTGTAAGTCACTATTTTTTTTTAAATGCTGCTGCACTACGTAACACATACTTCAGCATTTTCCCACTTGTCCTTCTCTATCACCTTGGCAAACACCTTTAGATTATCTGCTTTTAGGGGTTTGGTTATGCATACATCCAATAAGTGGGGTCATGTCATTTCTGTCTTTGTGTAAGTGGTCAATTTTACTGAGTGCAGTGTCCTCAAGGTTCACTTACTGAAAACCACATCAGGATTTTCTTATTATTGAGAGTTAAATAAATAGAACACTTATATCGTTCTTCCACTTTTTTCTTACGCCTTTATCCACTGACGGGCTTTTAGGTTGTAAACAATACTCCAGTAAACACACATATGTTTCAAGATTTTGATTTCAGTTACTTGGTAGAAAATATCCAAAGGTGGGTCTTCTGGATCATATGGTGGTTTTTTTCCTCTTAGCCATTTTGTTTTTCTTAGAAAAATGTATATTCTAGCTCCTAGCCTGATTTTTAATTGGCTGCTTCTTTATCTTTGTTATCCATTTGTAGGACTTCATCACATATTCTGGATATTAACAACTCATCAGATACAATATTTATAAGTGTTTTCCTATTTCATAAGCTGCCTATTATTCTTCTGGTCATTTCCTTTGTCACACTGAAGTTTATGTATAGTGCGATTTGAGTATTTCACTCATTATTTGATAATTTAATGTACATAGTCATCATATTCTTTCTCATCCCCAAACTTCTCCCAGATCCTCCCCTATCTCACCCTCCCTCCCTAGCTTCATGTTCTTTTTCTCTCACAACAAATAGAAAACACAAAAGAAAAGAAAAAAAAAACACTAAAAATAGGAAGTCTGATTTGTGTTGCTCACAAATTTTGGGACTTCTGAGCAAAGATCCAGCCCTGGTGTGTGGATGATATACCCAGTGTCACGTAATTGAAGGAAACTGATTTCCCCTCTCCCAGCAGTTATCATTTGTGAGTAGCTTTCTGGTGGAGTGGTGAGACTTGGCGCTCACTTCGCTTCCTTCATGCTGGTATTTTTCTCTGCCTTGAGCTCAGGTAGGTCTTGTCCACGCTATTACAGCCTCTGTAGGTCCAGATGTGCATCTATCCTGTTGTGTATGGAAAATGCTGTTTCCTTAAAATCTCCCACCACCTCTGGATCTACAACCCTTTTCTCTCTCTTCTACATAGATCCCAGAGCCTTGAGGGGAGAGGTGTGATAAACACTCCCCATTCAGGGCTGGGCACTCCTGAGTCTCTCTCTAAACACTGTACCGATGTGGGTCTCTGTGTCAAATACCATCTCCTTCAGGAAGAAGCTTCTCTGATAAGGACATATGCCATTGTGAGTTGTTTTACTGCTGTGTTCAGTTAGAATAATAGTAGATTTTCATCTGGAACCCGAAGCTAGATATGCCACAGGCCAATTTGAATATTTTTTATTTTAATGCTATATTTTTTTTGGTGTTGCATCCAAAGGTTTATCACCAAGCCCAGGAACATGAAAGTTTCCTTTTTAGTCTTTATAGTGTTAGCTCTTGTGTTTTCTTTTACTTTTTATAGTGTTAGCTCTTATGTTAAATCTTTAACCCATTTTGAGTTCATCTTTGTGTTCAGAGTAAAACAAAACTCTAATTTTGTTTTTCTGCATGTGGATATCTGGCCTTCCAAATACGATTTGTTGAAGATGCTGTAATTTCATTGTATTACAGGGACAGTCAGATATTATATTTCTCCATCTCAACATCTTCGCAGATAACATGTTACAATTTTTGTTTATCCTTTTTGTGTTTGTTGGTGTATGCATTTTCATAGTGGTCTCTTATCATCCTTTTTATTTTTGTGGCTTCAGTTGTAATGTCCTTTCTTTCATTTCTAATTGAGTCTTTGTATTTATTCTTGGCTGAGAGAAATGTTTGGCAATTTTATTCTTAAAAAACAGTTTTGTTGCCTTGTTTCTATTCTCTCTTTTATTTATTTTTGCTTCATTATTTACTATTCCTTCCTAATACTAATTTTGGTCTTGTTTTGTTTTAGTTTCTTGAGGTATATAATTAAGTGACTTAAGTTTTCTTCCTTAAAAGGCATTACAGTATAGTTTCAGGCATTACAGTATAGTTCAAATTCATTGTTTGAAAATTCATTTTCTAGCTATTTGATGTATTTGCTTTTTGATGTGAAATATGAAATCACTTTTAAAATGAGCATTCTTAGTCTGAGAATCTACAATTAGAAATACTATAAAAATATTTGAAACTTTTTGGATGCCAACCTGATGTTCAAAAAGCTGTAATATTTTAGATTTCAGATTATTGATAGTCAGCCAGTAAAATATATGCAAATATTTCCAAAAATACTCAAAACCACACAGTTGTTAGGGTCTTAGTTTCAAGTATTTTAGATTGGAGATATTTAATTTGTACTGTTATTATGTATCATATATTATTATCTTAGTTAGGGTTTCTATTGCTGTGGAGAGACACCATGACCACAGCAACTCTTATAAAGGAAAAACATTTAACTCGGGTGGCTTAGATTTTCAGAGGTTTAATCCATGGTGTGACATGGTGGCGTGCAGGCAGACATGGTGCTGGAGAAGTAGCTGAGTGTCCTACATCTTGGAGTGCAGGCAACAGGAAGTGGTCTGTATTACTGAGCATGGCTTGAGCATATATAAGACCTCAAAGGCCACCTCCACAGTGACATACTTCCTCCAACAAGACCACACCTACTCCAACAAGGTCACACCTCCTAATAATGCCACTTACTTTGAGGGATATTTTACTTCAAACCACCACAATTATTTATTTATAACTTTTATCCTAGACCTGTTCTTTTTTCCCTTCATGTGGACCTTTTCTAGGTACTTTACTTGTTGATATCAGAAGAATTATATGAAGCAGTTCACAGTTTTAGCACTCTGTTTTAAGATGATAGTAACTTGCCAGTGGTGGTGGTGAACGCCTTTAATCTCAGCACTTGGGAGGCATAGGCAGGTGGATCTCTTTGAGTTGAAAGCCAGCCTGGTCTACAGAGTGAGTTCCAAGACAGTCAAGGCTACATAAAGAAACCCTGTTTCAGATTTAAAAAAAAAAAAGATGGTAGTAACCTAATTTCAATCCCACATAAAAACCATTTTTTTTAATTTTTCTCACTCCACACAATCTCATATTACATCTTCTTATATTTTGTGTCCACTAATGTATTTGACCACTAATGTATTTAATAACTATGATTCTTACATTTTTCCCTTTAACTCTCATTACCAACATTAGATTATTATACTCATCTGTGTTTTTTGATATTTACTACTGAGCTACATGCTTGCACAGTTAATGTTTCTGTGCGGTGGTTTTTATGTGAATTTGAAGAGTGCCTTTCAACATTTCTTGTGAGATAGTGTTGTCAAAACTAGTTTCTAGAGTTTTATTTCAGTTCCTCATGCGACTGTATTCTAGTATCTTCACATCCCTTGTGCACTGGAGCTGATATCAATGTGTCTGAAAACAAGAATTCCTCACCATCTTCATATACCACATTCATACAAGGAAAAGTGCTTACCAGCAAGGTTATGGATCCTGGGGCCTCTCAAGCCTTGTGTGTTTGTTCTTCTCTGGGCATTTATGTGTAGATTTCTAACTAGAAGTCTAGCTGGAATTTTATCTAGAAGCTTGTAATCTCTCTTACCTTCCTTTGGTGTCTTTCTAATATGCCAAGATTCTCTGAAGTAGGATCATGCCCCCTGCATGCTTTATTTATTTATATTTTTATATCTCAGAAAACCCTCTGAGAATGTTAGGTTGGTAGCTTCTACATGCACCTCATATTGGACTCAATAGAAACTAGTTGTTTTTTGTTTGTTTGTTTGTTTCTTGCTGGCTGGAATAGCCAATCAAAAGACTGAAACGTTGGATGTATTCTCCTCTCTTTCTGCAAAGACACTGGACATGTCCTGTGCTCTGCAGACGTTAATGTACATCTGTAGTCTCAGGGCTACGAAAGGGGGTTTTAAACCAGATGACTAACTCTTAAGGTTAAAAGTTTATATCAGATATGAATGTAACCATCTCTTTTTAGATACACAAAGCATCAGGATCCTGCACTTCTAAATTAAAGCATCTAAATGATAAAGGTTAAAAGAATGAAGATTTTCATAAATCAAAATTAAGAAAAGAAACTTTTATTAATGTGGCTCATAACTAGAAAAGTCATCTTCTGCAGCAGAAATAGCTACAGAGAGCCTGGATGCTCACCTTTCAACTCTGAATTCCCATAAGATTTGAACCAGATCCTTTGAGGCTGTTCCTTGGCTCACACATTCTGTGTAGTCTATGGCATGTTACTTAACCTCTTTGAACATCAATTTCTTTATCAAAATTGAGGTAAGAATCTATTTTTAAAAGATTATTTCTGTAAATGACCTGGAGTAATTAGTATGATATATTTAGCCTAGTGCTTGGCACCTAATAAGGCCTCAATGAATGAGTTATGTGTGATGTAAATTCTTGACAGACTGATTAAATTGAATTTACCCATTACTATTTATAACTTAGGTCTTTTAATTTCTTATGAGGTCTCACTAGTATTTAACTACCTAGAATCATTTAACAATTTCTAAGCAGTCAGAGGTGAACTGAAAATTAAATACAGCAGAAACAAATTTCAGTCTAGAGCCTGAATGTTATTTCCAAAGCTATTTGATTAAGAACAACATTTTGGCATGTTAGTAGCAGGAGTAATTTTTGAGACTGATCTCCTGCGATAAGAGGTATGCAGACTCCAAGCTACCATCATTCTATTACCTATTCACAGGTTGCCTTGGGTTACTTCTGAATTCAATATGCTGATGAAAATACTCTTAATGCAAATGCCTTGAGCCAAGTTCTTGAAGGAGAAAACTGACTTTTTGAAGGAGAATTTGAAATTACATGAATAGTGTTTCTCCCCTAAGTCAACTTACCTATCACAAACTTTATGCCAATAAAAATTATGAAGAAATGTTTAAACAATTGAGTGACAGGGCATAGTATTTGGCAACAGTATTTGCTTATTATATGCTGATATAATAAAAGATGGGAGAGAGACACTTAAAGGTGTAAGAACAAACATTTTCCAGAGAATTGCTCAAAAATAGAGGCATGTGACTCATGCAGACAGTCACTTAAACATAAATGATTTATTTTTCTCTTAACTATTCAATAAATGTGCATGTATGTACCTCAGGACATTGATCTGTGTGTGTGTGTGTGTGTGTGTGTGTGTGTGTGTGTGTGTGTTTGTGTGCATTAACTGTTATGTTAAACAATTTAAAAGTATCAAAAATTTATAAGTCAATAAATTGAACTGAAAATCACACACACAGAATAACCTCTGAATCTCCTCATATATATGTTACAATAAGCATTATTTTTTTTGAGGGGAGGACATGACTTACAGTCTTTTAACACCTGTGTCTTCTGTTTTTCTTCCTGTTAGAGGATAACATCAGTAATTGTTTTCTTCAAAAGGAATCATACACTAATGCACTTGGATATTCAAAATACATATATATTGAAATATATAAAATATGTAATGTTGAAACTAGTAAAATAATTCTGTGTGTGCTCTAGTATAGCACTTTTACACAGGGGAGGTAAAATGGCTATTCAAAAATCTATATAATGATTTTTAATAAAGGGGGCTGGAGACATAGTTCAGTTAGCACTGTGCTCATCACAATCATGGATATCCAAGTTAGGGTTCCCACTATTCATGTAAAAGCAGGACACAGCTGCATATATTTGTGACTCTAGCTATAGGGGTTTGGGAGACACTCAGAGCTCATCTGCTAGTCAGCCTAGTCAAACCAGTAAACTCCAGGCTCAGTGAGAGACTCTGTAGTTGTTTGTTTTATTACTCTTCATTCTTTGGGGGGGCATCACCCAGCTCCCAAATAAATACACACAGAGGCTTGTTCTTTCTTATGAATGCCCGGCCTTAGCTTGGCTTATTTCTAGCCAGCTTTTCTTAACTTAAATTATTCCATCTACCTTTTCCCTCTGGGATTTTTGCCTTTCTTACTCCTGTAATCTTACTTTCACTCTTATTCCATGGCTGGCTCTGTGGCTGGGTAGCTGCTCCCCTCTTTTCTCGCTCCTTGATCTCTCTTGATTCCCTCTTTTTCTCCTTGTATTTATTTTCTCTGCCTGACAGCCCCTCCTGTCATTTCTCTTGCCTTGCTATTGGCTGTTCAGCTCTTTATTAGACCAATCGGGTGTTTTAGACAGTCACAGTAATGCAGCTTCACAGAGTTAAACAAAGGCAACATAAAGGAATGCAACACATCTTTGCCTCATTAAAATAAGTGTTCCACAGCATAAACAAATGCAACACATCTTAAAATAATATTCCACAACAACTCTGCTTCAAAAAATATGGAAAAGAGTTGTCAAAGCAAGGAAGACATCCAACATCAACCTATGGCATTTAGATGCACAAACACCTGTGCACATACATGTGCAAAGATATAATCACACAAGCAAATATAAATATATACACAGTACTATTAATATGAAAGGGAAAATAATGTGAGCTTGCACATCTAAAATATATCCTCTAAGTCAGCAATCATTTTTCAAGACTTGAATACGAGTTTGTGTATAAATACAGTTCTCTATTTTGATAATTATGGCAAAGTAGAACTGTAACCTAAAGTTCTACATTTTTAACCCACTTATATGTGTAGCTCCATAACATTCTGTTCAGTCACATTTCTGCAAGCATCACTCCATCTAGCCACAGAATGTTTTTCCATCTTGCAAAACTGAGGCTCTGCATATTTTAAATAAACTTCTGAAATTTACCTTAAAATCATTTAGCAGCAGGTGTTTTATTTGTGGGTCAACATTCTTTTATGGAATCTAGAAGCTAAAAGTTCAGAGACGCCCACAAAGTTGTTGACTGGATGAGAGAACCAGCACCCCAAAACATGTCAACTGTCACCCTCTGTAGTGATTGTGATCTTTGCTGCTTTTTTCCATACGTAATGCCACCCTAACCCATTGTCCCTCTCATATGATCTAAGTGACAGCTTGTTTAACTTTATAATGAACTACTTCAAGGTTTGGAGTTGCTTCATAGGTGTTCTCTTTTAAGCCTAAGTATTTGAGCTCTAAGTGTGTGTGCGGGGGGAGGGGGGAACGGGTTTCTCTGAAATCAGATCATGTTCACTTAATTGAGACCATTAATGCTTTATATTGTATACTTAGAAACTGATCTTGAAATGAACCTGCCCAATAAATGAACTTTGAGAACATTGTGCTAAGTGACTTCACTATTCACAAAAATGTGCACACTGTATGCTTCCATAAATATGAAATAATTAAATTTGTGGAAATAGAAAAATGCTTGCCAAGGTCTGGAAGGTATGGGGTATGGGGAGCTATTTAATGGGTATAGTTTGAGGTGTTTTTGTAATGAAAAAGTTTTGCTTTAATCCCAGCACTCAGCAGGCAGAGCCAGGTGGATCTCTGTGAGTTCGAGGCCAGCCTGGTCTACAGAGCGAGATCCAGGAAAGGCACAAAGCTACACAGAGAAACTTTGTCTCGAAAAACCAAAAAAAAAAAAAAAAAGAAAGAAAGAAAGAAAGGAAGAAAGAAAAAGTTTTGCATTCCATTTATGATAATGTGAATATATTTGACACTTTAAATTTTGTATCATTGTTAAACACATTTGAAAACCAAAAGAAGAAGACAAAGAAGGGGGAGAAGGAGGAGGAGGAGGAGGAGGAGGAGGAGGAGGAGGAGGAGGAGGAGGAGGAGGAGAAGAAGAAGAAGAAGAAGAAGAAGAAGAAGAAGAAGAAGAAGAAGAAAAAGAAGAAGAAGAAGAAGAAGAAGAAGAAGAAGAAGAAGAAGAAGAAGAAGAAGAAGAAGAAGAAGAAGAAGTAAATGAAAGACCCTGCCCAGTTAGATTAAGTTAAGCGTTGCTCTAACAACTTACAGGTTTGTCCTGTACGGTTTTGTTCTGTTTTGTTTCTGGTGTCCATAATTCTTTCAGTATCTAATGCTAGAAAAGCTTTAACTTTGCTTCCAGCTATAAGGATAACAATCTTATTTGTCATCTTAGTTCACTCACAGTCTTACTGACTGAACATGGCCAAATCACATTACCTTCTTAGGTGAGTTTCTTTCGTGTGATATTACACTAAAATACTTTGTCATCTTCAAGTGTCTTGCTGCGAAGGGCTGAGGGGAAAATATAGGAAAACTTTTGAACTCTTGTCAAAAACATCTTCTGGAGTTTGTGACTTTCTGAGGATTCCCACTGCATAGAATTCCGTGGGCAATTTATCAACTTGGATAGAGACGGTAAATCCCATAATATCACTTGGATTCAGGATTCATTCATATGTAACTTATATATTAATAATTGAATATATCTCAGCTGGAGATAAAGGCTGAAAATGGAAGTGAATAAGATAGATTAGGCATTTCCCTTCTACTGACTGGAGGAGATAGTTTAAAAAAAATCTGTGGAGAAAAAGACCCCCTGAAAGAATAAACCAGAGACATTATGTAAATTTCCATAGAAATATATGAATTATCAGTACAAACAAAAGCTCTCTTTTAGAGCTCTACTTTTGTATCTCATTTGTATATTGAAATATAGAACATGGTCATAATGGTTGAGGATTCTCACCTACAGGTCTTCTGCCTCTCAGACATTCACTGTCCATGTCAGATGAACTCTGATATCCAATTAAATATTAGAGAAGGTCAGTATTTTTTTTTTACAGTTCCAAATATCTAGATAAAGCTGGACCATTTTACCTTCAACTTGATAGTTTTATGGGATCATTTTCTATTTTTGTCCCAGAAGGGTAGAGAAAAGGAGGAACCTGTGGCTGAGGGGTTCAACCTGAATCAGTGCTTTGCTTGGGAGCCTCCCCCGCTGCCTTTCACATGTTTTACACAATTTCACTTCCATTCATGGCTTCCTTCCAGGCCTGATGACAGTTGCTTAGAATTTTATTGTACTTTTTATGTGTCTTCATCTTTAATTTTAGGTTCCCAAGAGGGCAATACTGGAGAAGAACATCTCTGTTTTGTACTGGCTCTTTTAGAAGCTATTGGTGTAGGTAGGAGACCTTGCTAAACTATGTACAGTAACTTTATAGGAGCTGATGGAAGCTGTCAAGAGTTGACCTGGACCCAGGACGTTGTTCTTCAGTCACAGGTTCCTGACAGAGCAGTGGCCAGGAGACAGCAAGAAAACAGAAAAGTTTGCAGTCAGGAGCTCTTGCACAAGCTATGCCTATGCCAAGCAAGTTTTTTAAGAAGTACACCATCTTATTCAGTTTTAGGGGAGAAATGGGAACAAAGTCAGCAGAAAGATAATCAAACAATGTTGTATAAGAGGAACACAGAATATTTCAAGAATGTCAGAGACTAAGCACACGGCAGCCTTGGGACCCAGTCTCTTCATGGGAGAAAGCCAAGTTACCAGGAACCAAAACCTTAACTTCTACAAAGCTCTCTCCCCAGTCTGAGACAAGTTCTTACCGAGTCTTGTCTTGGGCTAGGACACAGAACGAGGTTCCTCTGGGCCTCTAAGAAAGCCTTGGATGGGTCTGGCTCTCAACAATTAGTTTTGCTCCATAGGTGTGATTACCTGCTGCCATGTCTTCATCTTTGTGTAGATAAAAGTCTTTCAGAGATATTGCTAATGCATCATAGCACTGTGATCATAAACCTGTGATACCATTTAACAGAGACCTGTGGTCAGCTCTGAAAACATATATACACAAATACCTCTATACAGAATGAGCAATTTATATATATATATATATATATATATATATATATATATATATATATATATATATGTGTGTGTGTGTGTGTGTGTGTGTGTGTGTGTGTGTGTGTGTGTGTATGTAACAGTAATTAATAAAACAGAGGCCATGGTTTTGAAGGACAGCAAGGAGAGGTATATGGGAGGATTAGGAGGGAAGGGGAAAAATAATATAATTATAATATGATCTTAACAAATAAGATAATTAAAAAACAAGGGTCTACATTCCAATAGACATTTATTTTCATTTCAACAAATGTATTTATTGTCTAGTCTTTATCACAACCCTGTGAGTCAGTGTCGTTCTCATTTTGCAGGTGTAAAAACTGAATAAGTGTGCAAGCTCATAGACATGTTCTGTGGTGAAAACAGAGAGCTATCAAGTTTCCAAGAGCCAATTTTAAAATTTAGGTCTTGTTAGCTTTTTGTTTTGTTTTCAGAATTCTTTCCACTAACAATTATAGATTACGTTTTTTTGCATAGTTCTCATTCAAGTGGATAAAACCTCTTTTAGAAACACTGTTACTATATTTTAATGTTTTACCTTACCTTTTAAAATGGACCTAGATATTTCCTCAAATTCTTTTTACAATGAACAAATCGAACATGACTACTGAATTCCAGCGAGAGTGAGATTAAAAATTTGCTTTATGTTTTAAGCCAGGAAGTGTGTTTTCCTTTGTGTCCCATCACTGCTGCAAAACGGCATTATACCATTTGTTGTTAGACGAGAAAAAAACAAATGTTATAAATGAAAAACAAAACAAAAACCCCCTAAAACTTGGTGCAGCTACTTTAGCCTCACAAATCCCCCAGTAAAGCATCAAGTCCCATGTTAATCAAAATGACTCTGTTGTGATGTGAAGTTTGGAGAATCTTTCAATGGGAGACATATTAGTCCTTGACCTTGGAAGATAGCGTTTTCATTTTGATTGCTTTTTTTTGTCTTTAATAAAACTGTGTTGATTTTAGGTTTTTTTTAATTTATTCTTCTCTCATACATTACATACCAACCACAGTTTTTCCTCCCTCCTCTCTTCCTAGTCCCTCCCTCTGCTCTCCCCTCCCGCTCCCCCAGATCCACTCTTCCCCAGTTTCACTTCAGAAAAGAGCAGGCTTCCCAGGGATATCAACGTCACATGGGATAAAAAGTTACAGTAAGACTAGGCACAGACCCTCATATCAAGGCTGAAGGATGCAATCCAGTAGGAGGAAAAGGGTCCCAAGAGCAGGTAAAAGAGTTAGAGGTGGTTCCCGATCCCACTGTTAGGAGTCCCACAAGAACACCAAGCTATACAACTGTAACATATATGCATATACGCAGAGGACCTAGCTCAGACCCATACAGGCTCAGTGATCATCAGTTCAGTCTGTGTGAGTCCCTATGGGCCCTGGTTAGTTGATTTTGTGGACTGTTTTCTTGTGGTATGTTTGCCCCTCTGGCTCCTCCAATTCTTCTTCGATCTCTTTTATGGGGTTCTCTGAGTTCTGCCTAATGCTTGGTTGTGGGTCTGTGTATCTGCTCAGATAAGTTGCTGGAGGAAACCTCTCTGATGATGACTGGTTTAGGCATTGATATAAAAATATAGCATAATATTGTTAGGAATAATGTTTTCTTGGTCAGTAGTGTTTGGTTCTATCCTAGATCTTTGGGCTGTCCAGCCTCTGCTTCCTGTCCATTCAGATAATGTCAAAGAGATGACTGGAATTGATTGCTCTTTTATGGAGAGCTTCAACCTTCCCCCAAACACTGCTTTCAGATAATTTTTCTTGGCTAATATTTGGGCAAAACTACATTTTTTTTCCCATAGAAAGGGATATTTTTTACTATACTCAGACCATAATATGACGAAGCTTCAGCTCAGGTCTCCCTAAACAAGTTTGATTTCACCATAACACTTGCCAAGAATCATAAGAAGCACGGCATTGCACCTTGTGAGTAAATGTTTTTATAGAAAATTAAGTGCAAGAAATTTCATTAAATTGTTTTCCCCAATTAAAAAAAGTATCAAATAGAACTAGCATTGAATTTTTATTTCCTATATTCTAGGTAGTGTGCTACGTCCTTCAGCAAATACTGGCTGGCACTGATGTGCAAGGATCCTATGAGATAATTTTCTTTTTTTAAAATTTTATGATTAATTTAATTTTACATATCAGCCACAGATTCCCCTGTCCTCCCTCCTCCCGCCCTCCCCTTCCCCCCAATCCACCTCCCATTCCCACCTTCTCCTGGGCAAGGACTTCCCTGGGGATTCAGTTCAGCCTGGTAGATTCAGTTGAGGCAGGTCCAGTCCCCTCCTCTCTTAACCCAGGCTGAGCAAAGTGTCCCTGCATAGGCCCCAGGCTCCAAACAGCCAGCTCATGCACTAAGGACAGGTCCCAGTCCCACTGCCTAGGGGCCTCCCAAATAGTTCAAGCTAATCAACTGTCTCACTTATCCAGAGGGCCTGATCCAGTTTCATAGGGGCTCCTCAGCTATTGGTTCATAGTTCATTCATAGTTCATGTGTTTCCATTAGTTTGGCTATTTGTTCCGGTGCTTTTTCTCGCTCATACAATCCCTCCTCTCTCTCACCGATTGGACTCCCGGAGCTCCACCTGGGGCCTGGCCGTGGATCTCTGCATCCAGTTCCCTCAGTCATTGGATGAGAGTTCTATCACAGAATTTGCCTTCTTTAGATGACACCAATATTGATTTCAACTGTTTTACATGATTTTTAAAAGTTACCTTTTACTCTGGTTCTCCCTCTTCTACTCCCATTCTCTCTCTCTCTCTCTCTCTCTCTCTCTCTCTCTCTCTCTCTCCCAGATGGCTAGGACCATCACAACTGAATACCTTTTTGTGATATAGGACTGTTATTTAGAATATTGTATCATATATCATAATGAGGTATTTTGAAGGAGCAATTGGCAAGTAGATAGGAGTTTATGCATGTACTTACTACTGTACATATCAGCATTATTTAAGTGTTATGTGATTTTACTACGGTCAAATAAATCTTACCATTCTAGGACATTTTAAGTGTACTGTTATTTGTCACGTTTTTGTGCAGCTATTATCTATCTCAAGTACTTTCTAATTGTTGCAAATGTGATTTTGTACCTACTGAAAATCAACTGCCCCTTGTTCCCTATATCTCAACCACAATTCTTTCTTCCCGTATGAATGAGGCTGCTTTAGAATCCTCAAATTATTGGAATCGTTGCATTGGCTGTTTTGTGAGGGGCTTGTTTCTCACAACAACATGTCTGGAAGTTTTATCCACACTGAATCCTGTGTCCCAGTTCCCTTCAAACTACTAGTACTGCACTGTCACACTGTAGCCTGCATCTGTGTTTCCTTCAACACTAACATTGCTGTGTCATATGCCCATGCCACATTTTGTTTATCAGTTCATCTGTCAGTAAACACTTCAATCATGTCTATCTTTTAACTTTTTAAACTAATGCTGCTGTGATAATGATGTACAAAGTATATAGATAGATAGATAGATAGATAGATAGATAGATAGATAGGCTGAGTCATTGCTTTCCTTTTGAGCATATTCCTAAGAGCAAAATTACTGAATCACAGGATAACTCTTTATAATATTTAAAGTCACCTAATAGTTATAATTTTGATCTTCCTTTCCTTGTCATTGTTCTTTATTGTTAATGTATTTAGCATCAGCAATATCTCTTTGTCTAGTTATGCTTTCTTATACGTTATTGGTTATATGGAGAAAAATAGGCTGTGAGAGATGTCTAAGTGAAAGATATCTAGCCCCAGTAAATACATGTTATGATAATCTATCCTAATAATCAGTGAAGGTCTTCCTATTTTATATGCTTTGGATGCCTTAATTGTGTTTTAAACAGTGAGTACTGTAAGGAGTAGTGACATACAGAAAAGAAGAATACTGTAGGTATAGTATTAAGAATACATAACCTAGGTGCCAGCTGTGTGACTTTATGTTTTAATGACAGATCAAATGCTAGGTAACATCCATAGCAGTGCCTTCTTCTCTAAAGACTTATAAATTATTTGTTAGGGACACTTATTGTGTATTTCTGTTGGGCCTTAAGTGCAGGTTGTATTAGTGTGTGTCAATACAGAGTGGGTCTAAATATAGGCTATTAAATTCACACAGAAGCTCTGTACACCTGCCGAGAAACAAAACACAACATAACTTGCTGGTGGCACAACTGTCTTTAGTAATTGCCCAGAATTTTACTAAAAATAAGTTCAAAGCATCAGTAAAGTTATATGGATAAAGAATTTGATAATCAGTTTTCTATGATTATTAAACATTAGGTTTTATCCATAATATATGCAAATCATCTCCATTATTTGATTTGTCAATTAAGTTGAACACTCAAGCATTGTTTATGATGGGTCATGTCACTCAGTCTTTTTAGCCTTCTAATCCTTAGGAGGATCCTATTGGTCATGGTACATGTGATGTAGTATTCAAGGTATTATTTAACTCTTCTGGTACCCAATTTCTTTTCTTTAAAACTTGAGCATTCCCTGGGATATGAAAAAGCCTCTGAGTGGCTGTCTTGTCTCATGGCTGGGTTGTGGATTGAAATATTGACCCAAATTATCCACACTTACACTCACCTGCTTGGCATTGACTCATTCATTGCGCCACTCAGAGTCTAAACATTAAAGATGCCTTTTGTCACTGTTGTAGTAGATTTGCTTGGACAACCTGCCTGTTCCAAGGGAAGGAGAAGGGATGTGCAGCACAAGCCACCTTGAAAATCGCCATCTGAAACTAGGTCCTCCCAGTCCCAGCCACGTCAAAACTATGAACAAGGGGAGGTCAAGACAGCTAATGGGTAAAAGGGCTTGCAAGACATTCCTGATGATCTGAGTTTACTCTCTAGAACCTGAAGTGGAAGGAGTGAAACTAAATTCCTAACGTTAGCCTCTCACGCCAACACACACCTGTGTGTGCACACGTGAGATCGTGCATGTGCATGTACACTCACAATAACAATAATTCTAAAAGCTGTGATCAATAAGTGAGCTTAATGAAGCTTTGAAGTTGGTGCAGAGAATTTTGTGGGATTATGAAACGGATACAGTCTCTATATATGGTAGGCTTCATAAATTCTGATTAAATGGTTCTATTATTGAGAATTGCTTTTATTGTATCTGTTTTTGCATGAAATCCAGCGGTCAAATAACGTATTTCCTGTTTTCAGTTACTATCCATTGGAAGACTAGTGACAGGAGGCTCCCGAAACTGTTTTGTGTGGGAAGCTGGGATAGTAGTCATTACTATATTTTGTCAGGCATTTCTTAGGCCTTTTTATTGCTACGAGTGCTACCAACCTCGCCCTTAGACAGCACATGTCATTGCTTCTGCTTCTCAGCCTTTGAGTATCTACTCTTTTCAAGCTCTCTCTTCAGAAGGTTTGTGAGTGAGCCTGTAATTTTCCCAGCTATTTGTGTGGGGCCATACTGACCTAGGTCATGAGGAGGAAGAAAGGCAGGCAAGCTGCTAAGAGATAAAAGGTTTTTAATTAGTGTTTCTTTTGTTGTCATCTTCATAAATTAGATCAGTTGCAGTTTGATAAAAGCAGAGGATAAGCTACAGTGGATAAGTAAGAACTTGAAGTGAGATACAGGGGAGCCTCTACAAAAGGACTGCTGATGTCTACATGTGCATTGCTTTAAAGCAACTACAATGGGAAAAAATTAAAATAAAAAAAGCCCAGAATACAGGTGTAATAGCAAGGTGCAATCTTAGGAATCATGAAGAAGCATCTTGATTTGTACCCTACAGATGAAGAAACTGAGGAAAACATGTTCCTAAATCTTTGCAGCATCCTGGAAAGTGAAGCCAGGAAAATGTGATTGGCCTGTTAGCACATTGAGGACTCTGACTCACAGAAATGGTTACAGGTGAACCCAAATTCTCTCAGCGGGTATAGGAATTGGTGGTAAGTCTATATCCAGAGTCCTGCTTATTTTTTGTAGTACCAGGCTGATGGGTTTGATAGATCCCCTAGCAACTCATGGCGTTAAAAATTGGTTGGCCTCTTTGGTTGGTGTATTGTATAATGTAGCAAGAGCTGTTTGGGATGGAAATTTTCTTTGCTTATAATTATATCCTTTAAGTTGCTCATAGACTTTTCATCTGATAGATCAATTACAGAATGAGTTTGTAGTTATGAAATTTTTATTTAAAAAAAAAAGCCCTGGTATTCAGCTGGTCATCTTTTTGGAAGTGACTGAATCATGAAGGCTCTGACATCATCAGTTTATTCCACTGATAGAATAATAATCTGATGGCATCTTTGGGAAGTGGCAGAAACCAACAGGTGGCGGTGGAGGGGGGCGGCTAGCTGGCAGAAATAGTCACTAGGATGGGGGTATGTTCTGAAGGCTTCCTCTTGCTAGTCCTCAAAGAAAATCTCTTGTACTTGGATCTTTTCTTCTCTCTACCTTCTGGCCACCGTGAGTTCAGTAGCCCTGCAGCATCACCACACACTTCTCATTATAATGTCCTGCTTCACCTCAGGCTCAGAGCAATAGAGCCAGCCGACCAGGGACAGAAACCTCTGAAGCTGGGGGCCAAAAGAAACCTTTCTTTATTTAAATTGTCTTTCTCAGACATTTTGTAGCAGTGACAAAAACTGGTATTTTTTTTTAATTCTTATTTACTATCTAGATTAAACTCTATTTCACATAAAGAAAAAATTCCTGGATAATACCAGTAGCAACTACCATTTCTGAAGTCCTTGCTTTAAACTAAATTATTTAAATCATGTTTCATTTCATTTTAATAATGACAGTATTAAGATAATACAGATAACTTTGCAGATAAGGAATTCGGGTCCTTGGAAAGGAAGTGACTTATCTACAAATTCATGTCAGAAATGCATAATATTGACTCTGACTTATTGATAACTGAAGAAGAGTGAAAGAAAGTGTTAATACTATGATTCTGCAGAATAATTTTTGATCCTTGTGGAAAGCCTTGATGAGAACTTTTGTGTGCCCTTAACCTCTCTGTACTTCACTTTTCTCCTGTGTAGAATGTGAATGATAAGAACATGTGGTCTCCAGGAACCATATCACTGATGTCCTCAGAAGGACCAGAGGGCTCAGCATCAGTCACATAGCTTTGCTTTTCTACTGTGAAGGGATACAGAGCAAATTAGACACCCAGGGAAAGTCTGGGGAACCACATGCAAACTTTCAGTGGGCTGTTCCCAATGGAGTCACACAGGATGTGTTTAATTCTCTCAGCAACAAGTTATGGCAACATAAGTAAGATGTTCCACTGTGGGAAATCCCCTTAGACTCTCAGCACTTAGGGAATTTTATTTGGATGTGTGTAGTTGAACTTTGCACATATAAAATTCCCAGCATCTAGAAGGTAAGCAGATATTCAACATAAGTCATACCATTATACAAATCATTGGAGCAAAGCAACAATCATTCTAAAATGATGGAAATCTACCTGGATTCAATTCAAGTTCTTAGAAACTAGCCTTGGGAACACTGTGTTGATAGACCTTTCTCAGGATAATGTCCAAAGACGTTATTCAAACTTTTTTACTGCACGTTTTTTTCTGAAGTGGTAAGAAGTAAATATGATATTTACTTCAGTAATGCTTCCCAAAGAATAACAAACCCTACATCTCAATGAGAAAAAATTGTACACTTCAATCTCAGTAAATGAACCAGGAGGCAAGACGAACATAAATAAATATCCCATAGCCTCTTAAATATGGCATCCTCCTATGAGAATATGTTGTATGCTATGAATCATTATTCAACATGTGTCACTACATAGAAAATACCATTAATTTTACTTATCAGGCTATAGATAGATAGATAGATAGATAGATAGATAGATAGATAGATAGATAGATAGACATAGAAGACCTACCTGGTTATCTGTTAAATACTGTGCCTTAATGGCACACACAGAGAAGTCCATGCCCAAGTAACAATGTCATCCTGGGCTTCACAATTCCCATAAAATAGGAGGAAAGCTGCATACATTTGTTTAAAATTAACAAGAGAAGGAGAACACTTAAAATACTCCTCTTAAATACAGGAGAAAGACGCAACCCAACTCCTGTAATCCTAACTGACAAGGCTATTTCTGTGAATTTGTCTGTAATATCTACTACATAACTTATTTGCCATTAAGTAAACTTAATTGCTGAATGTTTCTATCAGCTCAGGCATCATATTGTCAGGTTTGTCACCAAGAAAGGAGGGTAAACGTGCTATCAATTTGCATGAGGGAGCTGGTTGTTACTTTATGTTGTGTTTTAAAAATCCCAGCAGTTGTAATTGATTCATTAAAGCCTGAGAAGTCAGAGTCCCTCCTTTATTCTCTTTGAGACACTGCTAATCCTCAATTATCTGGCAATGGATTTTCCTCTTCGTGGATAATTTCCATGCTAATCTTTAATGCCAGACAGGATCTTCCTAGCAATTCAGAAATTTGGGTCATTTGTAGATTTCTCTAGGCAATAAAACAAAATGCTTTAGGAATTAAAACATCTAAAAGTAGCTGCATAAAATGTCATATGGAATGTTAAGGAGATAGGTAGGGAAGCTCATCATCTCAATAGCCTCTTCATAATATTTACTAACTTGATGTGAATATTTGAGTAAATCCTGAAAGGTTTTCTCTTTTCTTTAAAACAAAAAATGATAGCTTTGTTTATAGAGAGAAACAATCATCCTTTTGTAGTAAGCATGTAAATAAGATTTATATTAGCTTCTGCAATGGTGGTTTTTCCTCTGCTGGTCAGCTAATGAATCCACCAAGTACTGACACATGAGACCAAGCTCAAAGCAATCAGCTCTCTAACACCAGCACACTGTCTTAGTCAGGGTTTCTGTTGCTGTGAAGAGACACCATGACCTCAGCAACTCATATAATGGAAAACATTTCATTGGCTTACAGTTTCAGAGGCTCAGTCCATTACCATGGTAGCAGGACATGGCAGCATGCAGACAGACATGGTGCTGGAGAAGGAGCTGAGAGTTCTACATCTTGATCCACAGGCAACAAGAAGTGAATTCTGTCACTGGGTGTAGCTTGAGCATAGGAGACCTCAAAGTTCACCCCCACAGTGACATACTTCCTCCAATAAGGCCACACATACTCAAACAAAGCCACACCTTCTAATAGTACCACTCCCTATGGCGCCATTTTCTTTCAAACTACCATACACATTTCTGGCAAATACTACATCTTCTAGAACTATCTTTGATTATTTCAAAGAACATCCTTAAACCACTCAGCGTCTCCCCTGAAACAGAATGTGGCTAGCTTCAAGTGAGATTTCAGGTCCTTTTTTTTATATAAAAACTATACTAAAACAGTTTTTTTTAAGGGCCTGCTTTACTTGTTCAGGGCCTTCAAAGAAAGTTAGTTGAAATAACACAATTGTTTCCCAGTCCATCACATACAATTTAATGTATATGACTCGTTATCATCTTAAATTTCCTGAAGAATTTTATTATCAAGAAACCAAATGTCATGGAAAAAACTGTAATCACAGAATGAAGAGTACAATTGTTTGCCAGTTCACAAGCCATGTTTTATGTTCTTCCTTGTGCTCTTTTACAATGCATATTTATATTATCTAGTCACTTGCCTAGGAAGAGCAAATCGATTTGTCATCTGTTCAGATTTTTATGCATTATTCATACTTCTATGGAAACAGCTATCAAACTGTATATGGTTAGGAGTTTTCCATTGACTTATCTCTCTGTTTTGCAAATTTGTTAAGTGTAGTACTATTTTTGCATTTTAACACACTTGGGATCTAACATGTTTGGCACATGATAATGGTTCAGTAATGAGTGCATTTTTAATTATCAGGACTCACTTTGATAACTGTGGATTTTTTGTTTTTACTTTATTCATTATAATTAATTTATTTTAAAAAATCATAGCCAAAAACTTTATTGTTCAAAGGCTTGCTGTGGAAAACAGATGTTCCTGTTTCCCATTCCTTCCTATAGGGAAACTCTCTGGATATTGCTTTTAGCAACTTCTCCTGACATAAATTTCCATGTCTCTAAGTAATAATCTCATGTTGATGCTTCCTGATTTGTCAGCTTTAGGATGTGCCTGTTGACTTCTTGGCATACAATTTGAAGTCTTAGTTCTCCCTCTTACCCTCCATCATTTCCTTAGCATAATTAAAATAACAAATTAATCATTGTTTACATTCCTATGATGCGGTCATTATTTTTAATCATTGCACCAACTAATACACTATGATTAGATTTATTCAGTTGTGCCTAAAGTTCTAAATCTTAAGAACTGACTCTAAAACAATTTTCTTTATGCATATGGTCATGATGTTCCAAATGTTCACAATAATTTGTCACTCACCTGTTATAATTTATCCAAATGTTCATGGCTTCAAACAGAGCAGCAGGCCCATTTTCTCTATATGCCTCATTCCTGAACCTGGTACAGGTTGCTCTCTAGGTCTGAGGCTGTTACCTAGGCGACTTTATCAGATGGTGTGTAGAGTTTCTTCCATGCCAGGTAATAAATCTGCAGCTTGTGTGGACTAGCAAAGAAAATGATGGTCTCAATGGACATATTTTGTCGACATTATTCACATGTGTGTATTCAGTGAGCCATTTGGTCCCAAGATAGGTACTACTAGCATTCCACAGAGCCAATGGGGAAGTCAAGTCCCCCAGGTTAAAGCTCCTGCAGCAGCACACAGCCAACTAGATGAGGAATCTGGATTTGAACCCAGGATCCCCATTCTGATATCCGCACCATCCATTCTAATCTATTACTTCTTATTCTCAAGATATGTCCTTAGTAGAGATGAAGATTCATTTGGGATTTAAATTTTGAAGGTTTGCATATAAAAAACACTTTTATGTTTAGGATAGTTTGCTTTATTAGCTAGAAAAAGATTTCTAAGTTGTAACTGACCTGACTTTCAAATTTTGGAGGCCTTAAGACATTGTGTTTTATCACTAGTGTTTACCTTTAAGAAATAAAAAAAAAATGTCATTTTTTTCCCTGGCTCCCAGCATCTGGCTTATTTGTGAATGGCATCTGTGAAATCTCAAGATCTTCTGTTTATAGCTAGTGTTTTGATCTCTGACAATCATTTCATTTATTTGCTTTGATGTATAATTGGTGGTTCTTTTAATCTATAAATTTATGCTTTTGACACTCAAATTATTTTATATTGCTTCCTTGTGAATTTTCTTTGGTCTTTCTGGTTCTTTGTAAAAATTTTATTCATCTGTGTTCTTGGAGATTCTTTTTCTTGCATTCTGTGATCCCTTTCTTTCATGTCGGAGGTTTCATTCATGTGTCCTGTGATTACAGGATGACCATTCCTATTTATTTTGCAGCTTGATTATAATTATGTGTCCATTTGATAGAAATGACAAATAGCTCTCTGTTTCTCCTGGATTCAGCTCTGGTCAGGTAATTCTGAGGTCTCTAAGCTTTGACCATTAGTGTCCATTGTTGTCAAGCCTACATAGCACAGCTTTCGTAAGAATGCTCTTAAGTCAGTGTAGGAAAGACTCTTTTCTTTAATGTCTCATCAGCCCCTCCCACCTTTGCTGTCCCATACACTGAGTCCCTTCTCCTTGACTCTTAATTCCTAACTGCCCACATTGGAATTGAGTCCAGCTCTGCAGTAAGGTCTCTGTTCCTCAGCCGGAGTGGTTACTTATCAAAATCTGTTTGTTGTTTTAACTACCGTCCATCTCTGTTTTACCTGAGTAAGGATCCCTTGTGGATGTAGCTTATTAATTCTTGGGGTCAGGTGGCAGATTTATCTTTTTATACTGAGACATATGCCTCTCCTCGTAAGTAAAAGAATACTCTAGTCTTTTGGTTGTTCAAGTTTTAGAACATGGTCAGGAGAAGAGCATCTTTACTATTTAGTGACATTTACCACCTCCAATTTTTCAGATTATATGTGTGCCTCCTGAATCAAGTTTCCAGACAAATCTTGGTTCTCTATTTTTGGTGCAGGAACTCCTTCCTGATTATGTGGGGTGGAGGGAGAGTCCAATGGGTGTGGCTGCTCCCTGTCAGGCTCAGGCTCCCTGTTCTAGGTCATAGTTTTAGCTCCCTGTTCTGGGTCACAGTTCTAGCTCTGTGTCCCAGGTCACAGTTCTAGCTCCCTGTTCTGGGTCATAGTTCTAGCTCCCTGTTCTAGGTCATAGTTCTAGCTCCCTGTTTTAGGTCATAGTTCTAGCTCCATGTTTTAGGTCATAGTTCTAGCTCCCTGTTTACTTCATTGCATCTTCATACTTCTAAAGCTGATCTTCGTGGTGAGTCCAAATTTGAGACTTTTCTAGGATTCATGAACTGATGATCATTTTTTTTCACCTATATTCAACATCAGGGTTTTGTTTTCAATCACTACCACTCTCTTGTTATCCCCTTCCTGTTTTCCAAAGCTAAGCCTCCTGGGATCCTTGCACACTTTTTAAAAATGTTTATCACTTCTCTCTCTCTCTCTCTCTCTCTCTCTCTCTCTCTCTCTCTCTCCCCCTTGGGAAAGAGATAGAGAAAAACTTGCATATTTAATCTGCCGTATTTCTTAAACTTGCACCACAGCATGTGTTATTACATGGCACCTGAACTGCCAGAAGCATCAGCACAAAGCTGGTGGTAGTGTCACATATAAAACCAATAAACAGGACCCCACCGATTCTCTACAGTTTTTGTTTATTAATTTTGTTCTTTGATAGTTTCACACATGTGTATGTAACAAACATTCTGATTACTTTGCCTATCTTCTTAGGTCTCCCTTCCATTCCTGTCAATCCCACACCCATCCCTACATTCCTTTATCTCAGATTTATGACTTCTGGTTTTATTTCATGACCCATTTTCTTTAACTAGGTATATTAGAAAGGAAAGAACCTCCTTGGTTCTTGCTTTTTTCTTTTTCTTTTTTGGTTTTTTTGAGAGAGAGTTTCTCTGTGTAGCTCTGGCTGTCCTGGAACTCGCTCTATAGACCAGGCTGGCCTCAAACTCACAGAGATCCGTCTGCTTCTGCCTCTGGAGTGCTGGGATTAAAGGTGTATGCCACCACCATCTGGCTCCTTGGTTCTTTCCAAAGTAATTTTTAATTGGCCCATTTTCACCATTTGTTCTGTTATTCTCAGCCTCCCCCTCCCCCGCAAAGAAACAAGACATTTAAGCAGGGGATACTGTGGATAAGCTCTGAAGAGCCTAAGATGCCTCATTTGGATAAAAGAATACAAGAGGCAAGTTTGTGACTCATATTACTAAGACAACTAATGAGAATGTCATCAGCACAAATGAGGATGGCATGGATGAAGGCATATACTAATATTTTTTCTCACCTATTATTTCATTGATGGCATTTTAAAACCACTGTTTTATGAAACTGTAATTATGATACATTTTTGTGTTACATGTGTTTTTTTCTTCTAATACTGCTAGAGTCATTTGTTAATTTTCTGCACATTTTAAGTATTTTTTACCCTCACTTTTCACACATTTAAGCATATTTTTATGAAATCCTCCAGAAATAATTTCACACTTTTATCATGTTTTATGAGACATTTACATAGAATGCTAAGTTCAAAATTTTGTAAGATTTTAATTTATTTGCTGATGACAACATTTCAGGAAGTTGAAAAGGTACATAGGAAAGTCAGCAATACTTTCTTTAGTGTGCTTAATGAGATCTAGGGACAGAGATGAAAGAAATGGGTTTCCTTTTGTGTTTGCACAAGGATAAGGTGAGAAATGAAAAAAAAAAGCATAATTGGCCAATTCTTTTATTTGAGAGCCTATTTTATAAGTTCAGAATACTTAGGGCTTATGATCTCCTGGCCAATTTCATAACAGAAGTGTATTTCCAAATTGATTTGAAGGGGAAGATTAGTGAGGAGCATCAATAAGCGAGAGGAGATGGCAGCTTTTTCCTCAAGCAATTTCAAAAGTCAGAACAGGGCTAAAAATAGATGTTGGCAATGGTCAGTGCAGGGCTCTTCCCACAGGCACATGCTCCCTGTCCCCATGCCTGCCTGGAACATCATCTCAGAAAATGCAGTGACTGGCTGTCTCTGTCACTTCCTTACTCAACCATATTAAAAAAAAATATATATTCCTCTGGTTCATCCCTTGATTGAAAACAAGGCCAACAGAAGGGCCAGTGAGCTGTTTTTTATTCAAGAGAATGGACTGAAAATTTAACATGTGTTGAGCCTCTGTTTCAAAATCATGAAAACCCCATGCAATTATTTAAATGGCATCTGAAAATGATTGTCAGTAGAAATGCTAAAAGTGAGAGGGGAATCTGAGAAGTGGGAACTGAGCTGTCTTCCGAGCTGAGTTTCCTTCACAGCTGAGCACTGCACAGCTGGTGCTGAGCCTCCGTGGATTGCTTCAGGCTGGCACAGGAGATGACTCCACGATTTGGAAAAGTTAAAATGGTGAAAAACATGATCTAGCTAGATCAAGCTGCGCTACCCATGTCCCACAAAATATGAATAACTGAATAATCAGAAATGCTTTAAACACTTTTAAAATTGTTTCAGAGATAAGGAATGGGATATGGGAACACTAAAGTAAATATGGTGGATAATACAATGTACAATAATACAATAAACAAATAATAATGAATCAAAAGAAAATTTGAAAATTATCATTATGACTTGTAGGATTTAGTGACATGACTATGGTATTAAAAAGAAAACAAAAGGACACACATTGATTAGAAAAAAAAAAAAACAGAGCCGGGCGGTGGTGGCGCACGCCTTTAATCCCAGAACTCGGGAGGCAGAGCCAGGCGGATCTCTGTGAGTTCGAGGCCAGCCTGGACTACCAAGTGAGTCCCAGGAAAGGCGCAAAGCTACACAGAGAAACCCTGTCTCGAAAAACCAAAAAAAAAAAAAAAAAGAAAAAAAAAGAAAAAAAAAAACCAGCTAAAGAGAGAATGACAAATCAGAATAATGTAGTACAAAGATGTGGAAATTCAAACTATGAAGGAAAGATTGGGAGACATGAAAAAATGAATCCATTCCTAGGGCCTATGCTGAGACACTTTGCTCAGCCTTGGTGTAGGGAGGAGGGGACTAGACCTGCCTCAACTGAGTCTACCAGGCTCTGCTGACTCCCCAGAGGAGACCTTGCCTTGGAGGAGGTGGGAATGGGGGGTGAATTGGGGGGGAAGGCTGGGGGTGGGAGGAGGGAGGACAGGGGAATCAGTGGCTGATATGTAAAAATAAATTAATTATGAAATAAAAATATTTATTTAAAAAAAAGAAAAAATGGATCCAGAAAGTCCAACATTCATGCTACTGACTCACAAGGAAGAATGCATAGAGAAATGACATTTAAAGGGATAATATTAGAGAATTCCCCACAGCATAAGATGAAAATCCTCTGGTTTGGAATACCTTCAAACTACTGAGTAAGAAACAATGACCAGTAGAGGCTGAAGCTTTTGAAAGTAAAGACTATAAATAAATACAACTTGTAAATGTTTTTATATTAGTTGTTTGAGAATCTCATACATTACCTTTTGATCATATTCATTCAACTCATGTGTATTCCATATCCACCCAACTCTGTGTTCTCATTATTTTAAACCCATTGAGTACAGTTTGTGCTCCTTGTATACTCTTGGGTATGCAGTCATCCATGGGAGCATGGCCCATCTTTCAGAGGTAATGTCATTAAAGAGAACTAACTCTCTCTCTCCTGGCACTACCAGTTACCAATAGCTCCTTAGATAGGGGTGGGATTTCAGACTCCCCTCTCCCATCCATGCTTGGATCTTGTCTGACTTAATCTTGCACAAGTCTTCATGCTGTTACAACTGCTGTGAGTGTGTGTGTGCAACTGGTGTGTCATGTTCAGAAAACAGTATTTCCTTAAACTATTAAAAACCTCTTAAGATTATACTCCTATTAAATGAATTCAGTGAGTTCTGAACATTTTTAAAGCTGTACACCACTTTCAATAGAAAAACAAATTACATTACACTACTGCCTTATATATTGTGAATATTATAATATATACTACATTAGTAGTGATCAATGCCAATGCACAGCACAAGAAAGCGTAGAGAAGATATTAGCAAATGAGTCAGATACCTGCTCGTCAGGAATGCAAGCCTTTTGTGTTACAGTGTTTGGCACCAAGGGAAATGTAGAGTCTTGTGTGTGCAGATGCTTAAGAACACACAAACTGGATTAGAGACGGAAAGTGCAGAAACATCAGAACCTCAAACTGTTTCCAATAGATACAATAGACTAAAGCATATTCTTTTGATGTGGTATTATGGATAACATATTTATGTTTCCCCCCATGTACATGCTGAAACATGAACCCTTGATGTGATGACATCAAGGGAAGAGACCTTTGGGAAAGCCTCAGATCATGAGAGTGAAATCCTTACATGAGATTTGTGTCCTTTTTAAAAAGGATCCCAAGAGTTCTCTTGCCTCCTTTAGGCCACACGAACAAGGTAAACTGGTGGTCTGCAAGCAGAAGGACCTCCTAGGAACCTAACCTTGCTGGCACTCTAATCTCAGGTTTCTAGCCTCTGGACTATCAGAAATAACATTTTGTCGTTTTATGTTACTGTGTGGCACTTGGTTATAGCAGCCATAACTGACAAAGATAAGTGAGATGAATGGATGAGTGGATGGATGGTCCTTTACAACTGGTTATAAAAGATGTTGGATAAGCATTTCATATAAATGTTTCTCAAAGATAATTTTGCTTAGAGTTTTGATGCATTGTTTCCAATTTAGTTTCCATTAATTTTCCTACTGAAATAAATGTTGTTAGTACTTTCTCATTCTACTAAAAATATTCTTTCAAAGTCACAAAAACTCTAGCTTGGCTAAACCAGCAACCACAGAACTGCCCAGTGGCTCATGTCGTGGCTTGTTGTAGCATCCTACAGGTATCACAAGCACATTTCAACTGTTCCTCTGACCATTACCTGTCTCCCTACCTACCTTACAATCTGACTTTTGATTTTTGCACTCTTTCTGTTCCCCTTGTAACTGGAAAGAGATGAAATGTCAAAGACATCTTTAGACAGAATGGATTATAAGAATGTGACTCTGGACTTTTCGCGTGAACCAGACTGGAAGCAACTCTATATTGTTGATGTATGTAAACATTTTATTTTGGGCTTTCTTGAGTTTGATGACTCTAGTAGTTGCTGTCTTACCGGGATGTGCCTGGATTGGATATCCTGTGGTAAAGTTAGCTTGAGTGCCTATGTGTTCTTGAGGCTCTCTCAGGCTACAGAAACAGGTTAATGGCATGCATTCCTCAAGACTTTGGATAGAACAAAGCTATCAGCGACAACACACCTGCTTCTTGAGTAGATTTAATACCTAAATTAAAATTGACTTTGTTACTCCAAAGCATAGATGTCTAGGACCGAATCACCACAGCTCAATTTCTAATGAGTCCCCACTGTGAGAACTAAAATGGCTGTGGAATATGATGGATTTCCACCTCAGCATTGGACTGACCCATATGATGGGGAATGGGAGAAGCTACTTCTCCTGCCAAAGTTCAAGTCACCCTACTGGCTCTTTTGCAGGTGTCACCGTTTCTCTGGGTCTCTCGGGGTTGTCTTCTCACTGAATCATTTGAAAGATGATCAGAGACCTCTGACATGCTGCAAAGTAAGGGGAAACTTAGAAATGTCTATGTAGGTTAACAAGTGAAGGAGTGACAGCAAGTGCTTCTACAACCTTAGCTCTGGGAAAGAAAAAAATCCTGTAGCTTTGTAGCCCACATACCAGAGGAGAAAAAAACAAACAACTCCAAATGTGCATGAAACAGCACAGAGACTCAGTGAGGGATTACTACCTCACAAGTTATTGGTCTTCCTCCCGTTTTGCATGTTATTTTGAGTGGGAGAGATAATTTCCTGACTTTAAATAGGATGTAAGAGAGAGAGGAAGAGAGAGGGGAAGAAGAATTATTTCAATTATGTGTTACATTCTTCTTGGTGACTTATTTTTCATTAGCAGATAGTAATAGAACAAAATATAAATTTTGTTATGACATTTTCATAATTTGTAGTTCAAGATTCTCCTTCCTCCATCCCCATTGATACTATGCTAATATTCACTTTAAATTTTGTGTACTAAGTCAGTGTATGAAGTCCATCCCAATATCTAGAGAAAATATTTTAAACTAATATAATACCAAAATGTATTCTATAATTTTATTATTCATTTCATTCTTGGGAGCTAGGCCAGATAAATTTTGGAAAACAACATGTATTATTTATTTTTTATATGTCTAGGTGTTTTACCTGCATGCATGTCTGTGTGCTACATGTGTGTCTACTGCCCAGATAAGCCAGAAGAGGTTGTAAAATTCCCTGAGACTAGAGTTATAGACAGCTGTGAGCTGCCATGTGGGTGCCGAGAACTGAACCCAGATCCTTTGAAAGAAAAGTCCAAAGTGCTCTTAATCTCTGGTCCATCTCTTCAGCTCCAACAACATATTTTATAGGACAGAGATTCAACACTACTAAGAATATTAGCATTTGCTGATGAAATATACATATAAAAACTTACCTTATGTTGGTTTGGATAACAGAACATTCTATAAACTCTTTGATCTGAGACAGGAAATATTTACCAATAACAGCAACAAGAAGAAAAAGATGATCCCCAAACAATCAAAACCCCGCACCTTAACAAGAATTAAAAATAAAACACTTAACAAAGGGCAAACTGTAACCCACTTGATAACAATACAGGAAAACCAATTATTACTACTTCAGATAAAACTATATTTTATAACTATGTAGCAACTCTGTCACAATATGGCAATGAGTCTCTCCATTCTTTCAGAGTACCAATGGCTTACTAGATACAATTATGTTTGTGGAAAGGCACTATTTTTCTGCTCACCAAAGTCACAATGGTACCAGTGCAGAAGTGATACATTGGTTTTCATCAGTGTCAACACTCTGCTCTAAGCACTAGTGTTGGTAATAGAACCTGGGATTTTCATGTTAGCATCTCCTTTTCTCACACTAAAGTTTCCTCCGCTTTAAAAGCAGTAGACCTAATGATGCTCATATGCCTTCAGGTGAGGAGCACATTTGTAGTGTTACTCATCAAAACCAGCTGAACATCTGAGCACCTGTTCATTTGTGCTTTGAACAGTTTATATACAGTTAAAGCAGAAAAAAGGCTGGACACAAAACTCAGCCAATGCTTTTGAAAATTCACAATGTGGACACCAGTGTGGTAAATGTTAGAAATTCTTTGTCTCCGAAATGTTTACAATGCAGAGCAGAAACAAGGCGTTCACAGAAGAGCATCTTAGTGGAGACTGGGGATAATTATTTTATGTTCTGTATTGCACGTGTTTTTGTTGAAAGTGAAATAGGTTTGTTTTCAGTTTGTAATGCACAGGTAAGTATTTTGTTGCATGTGACCTTGATCTGAGGCTCTTCCTGGTGCAATATGTTGGACTCTGTAATTAGTTCCTTGCTAGGTTGGTGTTTGTCATGCAGAATTCCTCTTTTTCTTGTCTTTCATGATACTTGGGCTCAATGGCAGGCACAGAATACACGTTCAGTAAATACATACAATTTGCTTGGGTACAAAAGAAGCTGGTGGGAAGAGGTGTGACTTTAATAGGTACCTCACCAGTGTTGATTGATGATGTTGACAGAACATGTAGATAAACTGAGAAATTATTGTATGGCAGTGTCTCTGATGGAATGGAGTAGAACTTTCTAAAGTGGTTAGAGATATGGCTAGTTGGCAGTCTTGAAGCCAGGTCTATGAAAACTTGTTATCAGACTCACAAACATGAAGTTTTAGAAGCATTACCTAGATATTGGTAAACAGACAGGATTTGAGCAGTATGACACTAGTTGACAAGACCTACACATATTTTCCATATGAATTTAGCATTCTTGCAGAATTAGCAAGATTGGATGGGACTTTTACTGTGGCTTTCACTGTTGTGGCATTATTTATGGTTCTATGTTTTGTCATTGATCTGCCATCTCTGTTTACAGCAGTGGGATCTAAATCTAACTATAGCGTGACTCCGCTGCTTTTCTGTGAATGACATTTTGGTAGCGTCTCTGAAATTCTAGAGACTGGTTTGTTTTCACTCTTGTCTGGTCTATTGCCATTTACATTGGGAAGAGTCAGGACATGAGTCCTTCTAACCTGTTCAAACACTACAGTTGCTGGAGATCCACTGGCTGCCATTTGTCCTTCTTTGCCAGATGCTTGGTGCAGCCTTGGACCTGGGTGAAAAGCCCTCTCACCCCTCAAAAGTGAAAGGGAAATTTACAGCTTTTTATTCTTCTTCTGTTTAGCCATTTGAAAACATAGTTGCTTTTGCCTTAAGGAAATAAATTATAGGAGTATATGCTCTAAATATTAATATATCTATTAACTTAGAAATATACAGCTAAATTGTAGTGTTATTACATGTCTGTAGCTAACTCTGTCCAATTTCTATATAAAGTATTTGTCTAATAGAGACAATTTTCTTTTAAACGTGTTTGTAGTGCCTAAAAATAAATGCCATTTATTTAAAACAGATGCCTTTAAGCTTTTCTTCTGAAATCCTCTCCCCACTTAAAAAAAATCTAGTCTATTCTTTCTGCTTTGGCTTTCCTTCATAGTGTTAACAAAAGATTTCCAGGGGTGTTTGCTATTAGTGTGAAATGATACAACCCTCTCCCTGGCTGCTCACTATAAATCACTGTTTCATCCAGATCTTGATTTCAACACATGATAGAATTCCTGGTATAGGATTGGCATTCAATTAACATTTGTGGGATGAAAATCATTAAGCTTCTTTATTTTTAATCCACTTTCTTTGCTACTGACAAATGTCTGGTCATCATTGTAGATGATATGTCACATCTTTCATGCTCTAGTTTCGTTTCTTCTTGCTATTACACTACAATGGTATTTTCAGTAATTCTGATTTTATTTTCAACTTTTCTGTTTTTATCTACTTATTTCTCAAGCTGTTCCTTGTGTCTTTTATTCCATCTATATTTAGTTCTTTAATTATTGAATTGTTGATTCTTCAGGTTATTTGAGTCAACTTGATTTGTTTTATTGGCATTATATTGGTCACCTCCTAACTCTCTCTAACCTAACTAATCTTCATCGTTATTGACTTTGTCAAGAGGAAGAGGAAAAATGATCTTCACATGGCAGTTAAACACTACATCAGTGACAACTCCCATGTAGCTCATTTAAATTTCTGTTGTGTCTCAGACACATCTTGCACAGTGATAGTTGATTTCCCTGAGCTGAACATGCTGTTTTTGTTGTTGCTGTTTGTTTGTTTTTTTCTTTCCCCCACATATCTATACAGTTTCCCTTTGCACTAACAGCAGCATGGTATTGTTATGGTTTATAACTGTTTTCTCACAACTATACACATTTTTTGGTGGTGGTAGGGAGAATAAGCTGAAACATCTTAGTGTATGAAATGGAAAAACCTAGTCTTGTGTATCTTCAGTGTCCTTCCTCCAGAGCCCTGTTCTAGAATGTGAGATGCTATACTGGGAGCTTTCCTGCACATTCCAGGCTTAAAAGGCCAGATCTTATAGGAAATTTCCAAGTCAAAAACAAGTGAAAAGGAATTCATGTGGAATAATTTAAAGGGCAAAATTTTGGATATTGCCTCATTTTTCAGAGAATGGAGTTCTAGGACGTGCAACTACCTTGAGTAGGAATGGTCCCCCAGTAATCAATGTGAGACATGGCTTCCCGGGAATGCGTTCTTTCACAGGTTGGCCATTCCAGGGGTGATATGGTTCTAATCAGACACTGGAAACTTTCTTGATCAAGACATATTATTGGTTTCTTTGAGTAACTTGCCATCTCCAAGGTACAGAAGCATCATATTGCACTCTATACCTATTTCAATCGTTGAAATGCATGTTTTCCTCTAATGCAATTAGGTTATTCTCTTGGACAGGAACAGATTCCAGGACATATAGATGTCAACAGTTTGTTAATTTGATTACCTAATAAATTGAATTATAAAGTGTTTACATTGACTTGAAGTTTTTGTTAGTTTTTAAAAATGGTTTAAAATAATCCCCAAATATATAATTTTATAGAACACACTTATGCCTCATGGATTCATCTGGGCTAAGTAATTGTGTTTTCCCACCAGAGTTAATGTACTGTCATGTACCAGCATTTCTCTGAGAAAGAAAACAGTAGGAAAGTAATCTTCCTTAACTACCTAAATCCATTCTGGTATAACAAAATACCATAAACAGAATATCTTATATATGATAAATTTTAGTTTCCTACAGTTCTGGAGGCTCCCAATTTCAAGATTATGGCACTGGTAGATTTGGTGTTTGATAAGAGTCTGATTCCTAGCTCATGGCCATTGCTTCCTAGCTCATGGGCACCTTTTTGCTCTGTCCAGGACATGCATACCTTTCCCAAGGATGCAAACCTTGGTCAAGAGGGTTCTGATCTCAAACATTAAGCAACAGCCCCAGTGACTTTCCTTCAAATGCTCTCTCTTCAAGGATTGGGCTTTCGCATATTGTTTGAGGGCACAAGAACATTCAGTTGATAGGATCAAATCAAAAGGCAAAAGACAATTCCAGAGTTGGAAAATGTGTGTGTGTGTGTGTGTGTGTGTGTGTGTGTGTGTTTACCAGTGTGTATGTTTATTTTATTCTTCACTCACAAATAGTTTTCCATCCTGTTCTTGTCTCTTTTAGAATATTAGCCATTTCACATACATATTTCATAACATAGGATGTTTGGAGCAACAGGATTTAATGAAATACAATCGAGAATTATGTTTCCATTTGCCAAGTGGGTTGTACTAAGATTTTAAACAGAATTCCAATAGCTTCCACAGAAGCAGACGGTATTTAAGATACCAGAATTCTATGAGTCTTGAATGTGATAAGCAATTATTCATTACCTATTTACACAGACACATCTTACATCCCTTCAGATCTTTGCTTAATGTAACTTTAATTACCATGTCTACCTTGACTATCCAATTTAAAACTGAGCCACTCCCTCAGCATTTCTGACCACATTTATCCAACTCTACATAACAACAAGTTGTCCTCTGACCACTACGCATGTGCCACAGAACATGCATAGTCCTCTCCAAATACATAAATAAATGTTAAATGCTATGTCTGGGTGTTTGTGACTCCCCCCTGTTCTGTTGATATGTGGAAAAATAATCTCCAAGATGACAATCTTAGAAGGTAGTGCATTTGAGAGCTAATTGGGTCACTAAAACTCAGCCCATGCAAATGGTAATTGTGCTCTAATAAAGACAATCTAGAGAGATATATTTCTTTCCATCATGCGAAGACACAACTGGAAGGTGGAATCTGTGACCAAAAATCAGGACTTTACTCAGGTCTGTGCTCACTCTTCATTTTTAATGGCTGTCAGAGGAAAGGAGGTCTTACAAGAGAACACAAGAAACCTTTGAAGATGATAGCTATGTTCATTATCCTATCTCAATAAGTCCATAAGTATGTATATGTGCCCATGTGTATAAGTAAAATTTCACTGAATTCTATACTTTTCCAAATATATGCACTGAATTATATGTTAATTATACTTTAATTAAACATTTAAAAAGCAAAAATAATTAATGTTTTTAATTTATAACATTTTCAACTTAGATTAATTTATCAGTACATAATCCCTTTGTAAAGAGAGGAACACCTACAAAGAAAATGCTTAGATAATAGACTTCAGGTGTTCTCACCATAAAAAAGTGGTAAGTAACATAATGCATGGTACTTTGTTTGATTTAGATATCCTACAATACATGCAGGCTTTGAAAGGTGTGTTGTGCACCATAAATAGACTGTAAACGCTTACTTAATGCTAAAGAAAAAGAACACAAAAAGGAAGAAGATTGAATTGTCCAGAGTTTTTGAGTTTGGAGGTAGCTATGCATGCTTTAGAATTGTGCTCTTGTTTTACTAGCTTGTTGATGGTGGTGGTGGTGGTGTGTGTGTGCTTGTGTGCATGAGTGTGTGTGATTTGTGCATGTGAAAATGTGCAAGCATATGCCGTGGCACAAGTGTGGATGCCACAGCACAACTTGTAGACGTTCGTCCTGTGCTTTCACTGTGTGTCCTGGTGATCAAATTCCATTCATGAGGGGATATAACACAGAGCTTTGGTCTTCGAATGCAGTTTTACCCGCTGAGCCATCTCTTCAGAATTTTGTTCCTTTAATTATAAATGCTTTTAAATTCCTGGTAATAGCTGAGATTGCCAGCAATCTTCAAGAAAATCAGTCACCATTGTTCAAATAAATATGTCTCTGCCCACACTGACCTTGAAGTAGACTGTACAGGAGTGTTCTTGAGGCGTGGGGAAGCTTGGGTGTGCAATGCTGCCTTTGTGTATGCTTGTACGGTTTTGAAATGTACGGATAGAATCTGAATTTGCACTAGATGTTTTTTTCTGGAGGCTGTGGCCCAACACCTTAACAGCAGATACAAAAGCCCTTTACACTATAGCACATGCTTGTGCGTGTTGTGAGGGTTGGTGTGTGTGTGTGGGGGGGGTTGGTTTGCCTGAGATGAAAGCCCTAATAATACCTATAAAGTCTAGATCATTTCAATGTATCTTCTAAATTTGGCCAAAAGCTAAACAGCTCTCCATCGTGTATTTTATGTAGACTGCTTGAAAATCACTTTTTTGCACTTCTGTAGTATTTAGTAAAGGTCGATGCTTTTGAAATCCTGACACTACTGAACTAAAGAGAAGGAAGGGAAGGTGGTACAAAGTTGGTACAAGCCACATAGCAGGAATCAATCTATCAAAATTTAGGAAGATGGCTTGGCAAGGGAAAATCAGAGCTCAGTCGTCCTCCTCTCCCCTCACCACCACCCCCAGCCCCCAGCACCTCTTCCTCCAGCCTCAGGTTTACATTTAGTGTTAATGGTCAGCTTGACAGAATTCTAGAAACATCCAGCAAATGGTCTCAGCCATGCCTACAGGTTAAATATTGGTTAATTGATTTGGGAATGCCCATAATATTTGTGAGTGGTACCATTCCCTAGGCAGGGAGTTCCAGACTATGCAAAACGGAGAACATGATCTGAGCACTAGCAAGCAAACAACAGCTTCAAGGTCTTCTCTCCTAGACTTCCCCACCATGATGGACTGCAATGTGAAGCTCAAGCAAGAACTGACACTTTCTCTTTTAAGGTGCTGTGTTAGGACATTTTATCATGGCAACAAGAAAATAAATTAAGATAGTGTTCTTGGTTTTGTTTCAATTAGGAAAGTGATGCCCTTGAGAAGCAATACTTGGCTGACAGTATGGCACACAGAATCTCAGTGCTTCTCAATACGGTCATGAAATTGGCCTCAACTGAGAGTTGGGTAAATATACTCTGAGGGTCAGGAAAGCCTTTGAGATATATAAGGACCAACAAGAAAAAATGACATTTTATCTTACTGTTCACTGAGTCAGTTGATTATATTAAGGAAAATTGCTATTGGGATGCTCTAGAATAAAGCACCAAGAGCTGCACGCCAAAGAAGCCCAGGAGAGCTGGTTCTCAAGGTGAATTCCCCAATGCTATGCCCAGTTAGGTGAGTTATCAGGTCATCTGCTGATCCCCAAATTAGAGGAAGATACCCAACGTAAAATAAAAAGATCTCTTCTCTACTAGATGAAACAAGCACCTTACTTATATTTGGAAATGTTCATCAAATGTCCCCAACACTACAGGACTTTTTTCTTTTTGCATAAGCCTTTGAACAGTTTAACTTGGTTGTCACAGTTGTTTGTACCCATCCTTCCTGCTTTGAATGACATTGTGGACATCAGGGACAGTTTTGTATTTGTTTTGCAATCATAGGAACTTAACCACCTGTCATCATGAATTATGACCTTCCTCCTCAAATAGATAGCTTTGTATCACACTGGCAGGCAATTGCTATGTGATATTTATTTTGCATATTTCTTTTTTTAAAGATTTATTTTATTTTGAATTGTGGTATGCGTGTGTGTCTGGGTGTGGGCACAGGTGCCATGGAGGCCAGAAGAGGATATTGATCTGTTGGAGGTAGAGTGGCAAGTGGTTGAGAGATGCCTGACAGGTGTTCCAGGAATGGACCTTGGATTCTCCACAAGAGCATTACATGCTCTTAACCTCTAAGGCATCTCCCAAGCCCCTATTCTACACATACATACATTTTCTTTGCTATCTTTCTATCTATCTATCTTTTAATCTGTCTATCTATCTATCTATCTATCTATCTATCTATCTATCTATCTATCTATCTATCTATCTCTCTATCTCTCTATCTATCATCTATCTATCTATCACCTGCCTATCTATCATCTATCTGTCTGTCTGTGTCTATCTATCTATCATCTATCTATCTGTCTCTCTGTCTATCTATCTATCATCTGTCTGTTTATCTATCCTTTTAACTGAGATGTCACTTGCTATATAATAGTGTGGGAAAGCCTTGGGGGGCCTTTAGTACCTTATGATGAATGTACTCTAGGGTAAAATCATGCATTTGCCATGTACCAAAAGAACGTTTTGTTTCTAAACTCCATCTGATGTGAACACTGTGAGGTCATCTCTAGACCAGAGATGAAGGTGCAGGCTCATACTCTTGGGTCATTAGTTCATAATAGAGAGAGCTCCCCACAGCCCACTTTGTTAGACAGCCTTTTGTTCCTTGTGATTCTTTTTCCTGTTTCCATCCTTTTCAATGTCTGTGCCACAACCCAGATCCTCTCTGTTCTTCTCACACCCCTGTTTGTTCATCTCTGTCTGTGGATCTCCTGACTAGGGAGAGGAGAATAGCTGGGTATCTTCAACCCCTCTCCCTGTGCCTTATGCAGAAGGATCTTCATACAGTCATCAGAGACCACCCAAGGACCAGGGAAGCCTGCATCCAGATGGATCAAAATTTCTAACCAGCGGCATGTTCTGAGAAAGTGACAGAAAAATGGGGAAACAAAGAAATCGTTTCTCTTTTCCAGTGGAGACCTGAAGTTAGGTGTGTCTTTGGGAGAAACTTCTAGCCTGCTTTTGTCATGTTGGGCTTGCAAAAGATATGCAAACTTTGAGCGGCTCCCCTAATAGACACTTTCTTCAGCTTCTACCCGTGGAACTTCATCTTGAAGTTATTGATGGATGTAAGGTTACATTTTAATTCTCAGTTGATTGAAACTTGCTAATTAAAACCTCAAGTCCTTTCTTTTGGAGACCTTTGAAATATAGAGTGTAGACGCTTGTTTGGAGATGATATAACAGCTGCCCAGCTGGAAGCTCTAGTGTCTGGGATGCTATAAATGTTAATTTGCTACCCATTCTACCTTGTCAGAAACCCAGCAGGTTTTCTGCTCTTTATGTCAGTCTTTTAAAACAGCATCATCTAAGCTTGACCTCCATCCTTACTTTCGCCAGATTTCTCAGGATCTTGGGTCTGGAAAAAACTCAAGCTGAAAGCAAGGGCAGGTTTGAAGAATGAAAGAAGATGTTTCACAGTTGTACAGTCATGTTTTTCCCTTCAGCATCTATATGTGGAAGTATCTGCATATTTTTGCTCTCGTTTTTACTTCTCCCAAGACATTCATGGACCACTTCTTTAGAATTGAAATGATGAAAGTAGTCCATGTAAGCACCTTTCCTCTGGAAGAGGAAGGATTACTCAATGTCCTCAACACTTGATGCTTACCATGCATGGCCCAGCAGATTTTTCAGTGTAAGACTCTATGATTGAATAGGGATAGGAAGTTAGCCTTAACCAATGACAAAATGAAACTGAGGTAAATATTACAACCTCTTTAATTCCCAAATGAGACAGCTGTGGGGATGATCTATTGCACGTCACATGTGTCCTTAATATGTAACAGCCAGACTCTGTCTTAAAACCTGTTCATTAGAGAACCTTGTATTGGTTTCATTTCTCTCCCAGCTTTATTTCCATACCTCCTTCCTTGTGCTATTGGGATCATCTCTAAAATAAACTACTTGCACAAAATCTCAGTCCCCTCTGGGTCTTTAATAGGACCATTGAAAAGCATCACTCAATAAGAATTTATTTTCACATGTGAGCATAAAACTATTTGATAGTACTGATAACAAACAGTAAAAGAATTGTGATTGGTTTAGACACCTGGAAAGTCTCCTAAAACTTTAGCAGTATGCCTATCCTCAAAGATTTCTGCTTCTTAATATCAGTACCATCAGTCTTTAATCATTCATTTAAAATTTTCTGATATATGATATGAAAAGCATTCATGAAGATTGTTATGAAGCTATCCATGAATGTAATCTTTTTCCTATTTATAAGAACTAGATTATATGTATGTATTTTTTTTTTTTTTTGGTTTTTCGAGACAGGGTTTCTCTGTGTAGCTTTTCACCTTTCCTGGAACTCACTTGGTAATCCAGGCTGGCCTCGAACTCACAGAGATCTGCCTGGCTCTGCCTCCTGAGTGCTGGGATTAAAGGTGTGCGCCACCACCGCCCTGCTGAACTAGATTATATTATTGATAGGAGTGAAGTTACTCATAAGGAGTTAAATGATAATAAATAATGTAATGCATAAAACAATGAGGATACATGAAAAAATGTATCATGAAAATGAAGACAATACACACAACAGGAGTTTAGAGGCTAAGTCATGGACAGGGAAAAAAATGTCCTAAGAATTCCCTGAGTGAGGAACTATAATGGTTTTAGTGGAAAGAAAACTTTACAGGTATAGAAAGTAGGAGTGAATTTGGGTCTAACTGAAATGAATTCTTTTAGGGGAGCACTGAATTAATAACCATGTATAACAGCATCCCTAGCTTTAGCTATCTACTTATCATTTGCCAGTCTGTGCTGGTTAGTCTGTTTCCAACTTGACACAAGATTGGGTCATCTGGGAAGTAATAAACTCACTTTAGAAAACACCTACATCACCATTGACCTGTAGGTAGCTCTGTGGGACATTTTGTATTTAATTGAGAGGTCCCAGTGCCATGATGATCAGTACATCCTTTGGCAAGTAGTCCTAGGTTGTATAAGAAAGCAGGCTGAGCAAGCCATGGATAGCAAGCCAGTGAGCAGAATTACTTCATGGCCTCTGCTTCATTTCCTGTCTCTGGGTTTCTGTCATTAGTTCTTGTCTTGGCTTCTCTCAATGAGGGCCAGTTATAGGGACATATAAACTAATAACACCTCTTTACCATGTTGCTTTGGTCATAGTCTTTATGAGAGCAATAGAAAACAAACTACTATGCTAATTCAACATCTATCTACTCATTTATTTATTTTTACAGCACTAAGAAACAAATCCATGACTTTGAACATGCCGGGCAAGTGCCACACCTTCAAGCATACTCCTAGTTTTTGAAAACTTTCAAACTAAAGTATTTGGAAGGTCGATGTTTTTCTTTTTCTTCTTCTCTCATTGAAAGCAAGGTAGAAACATTCATTCACTTTCTTATTCATCCATCCATTACTAACTAGCTCTTTTAAAAGTCATATGCTAGTTTTTGTTTCTTGACAAATAAAAATGATAAGTGCAGCCGGGCAGTGGTGGTGCACACCTTTAATCCCAGCACTTGGGAGGCAGAGGCAAGCAGATCGCTGTGAGTTCGAGGCCAGCCTGGGCTACAGAGTGAGTTCCAGGAAAGCCACAAAGTTACACAGAGAAACTCTTTTTTCAAAAAACCAAAAAAAAAAAAAAAAATGATAAAAGCATGACAGCATGACTCCTGACTTGGATGATTGAGAAGTTAAGGAAATAAGGATGGGATTTAAATTTGGAGAGATATTACACTTACCAACTTGTTAACTTTTCCTGAGAGGCTCAGTGCAGGCTAACCCGAGCCTATATACCAGCTCTGTATAGTTTATAACATGAGAAGTTGTATGTCTTTGTCTGACTCTAACATCCTATTTTCTCTATTTTTGGAAGCCTATCATCATCAATTCCCAGAAAATTGTCAAAGAATAATCTCTCTCTCTCTCTCTCTCTCTCTCTCTCTCTCTCTCTCTCTCTCTCTCTCTCTCTCTCTCTCTCTCTCTCTGTGTGTGTGTGTGTGTGTGTGTGTGTGTGTGTGTGTGTGTGTATGTGTGTGTGTGTGTGTAGCTTTTTTGGGATGTGGAGAATTAGAAGGCTCTACTAAGTCAGTATGCCCCGAGCTTATCTGTAGCCTCAGTCTGTTCAAGGGCAGGTTTTCTTCTTTTTAGCAGTTTGCCTGACTTGAATCTGTCAGGGAAAATGGGCTTTGTGTGCCAGTCAAGAGCACCTTGCTAGACGCATTGATCCCACAGAATCCTTGATGTCTGTTATGAGCCTGGAACTGTCGAAAAATGTGATCCATGAACACCATGTTCCACCTTTTATGGCCTTGGTTACAGCTGCACTGGGCCCGAGGACAAGCATCTCTCTTTCTCCTTCTTTGTCTTCTACAGTTTGGGTGTATGAATGATTGGTGGCATTTTCACTGGCAGCGTGCACGTCCACCTACAACAGGAAGAACGCTTCTGATTCTGCACTTAATTTATTCATAGCCCAGCATGTGGCCAGATGATGATGGAAAGTTAATGGGCTTTGCCTTAATGAGATAACTGTTCGCCTCCCAGGTTTGGAGGTTTATGCTAGCTGTATTTGTCAGCCTTACCTCAGCAGATACAAGAAGAAATTACAGCTTTGTGCTGACATATTTTCAGGTCCATTTGCAGAGAAAAATGTTATGGCTTCCTTCTCCTCCTGCTGTGGTCTTTGGGCCATTTAGATACGCCGTCCCCCTTTAGTGGTGGTTTGCAACAACCTCTCAAGCAGGACCATCCATGTGGTTTAGAATAAGAGGCTATTTTAATCATAAGTATTCCATGGTTCTGACTCTTAATTCTAATGTGCAGTTATTAAACAAGGTCTCTAAGTGTATTGGCCCTGTTTCTCAGTACCATACCTTATGCCCTTCTTTCCTTCCATCCCTTCACTGAATCCAGCTGGTTTTAGGGCCCTGAAAATGACAGAATACAGGTAGCCAATGCCTCCCAAAGAAAACATTGCCTGGAGGCTTGCCCTTAGCTTTTAAAGATATTTTGTCCTTGTCCTTTTTGCCCAAATTGTTTTTCTTCATTCACTTCAATTACCATTGACTCTTTAACACTGGCTAATGACCATCTCTTTCACAGCCTGCTTTTCTGGTAACTTGTAATGCTTAGCAAAGAGAAGAAAAGGGCAACAGCTCTATTAACACAACCAAATTGATTCATAATCAGACATGAACCAGGAACTGGGTAAGAGTTTTACAAGTACTAAAGGTTAATAGAACCATTCTCCAGCCTAATTTTCAAACCACCCTGCATGAAGTTTTCTGACCTCCACCCCCAGATATACAACCATTGCATAAGAACTTTGGGCATGGGTGGCATGTAGGTGGAAGTTACTTCTAAACATTAATAGCTTTTTCAAGTATTGAACAATTATTACAGAACCCCTACAATGTAGCCCCAACTACATTCACAATAAAGAAATTATATAGTTAATTTAGCATTTTTACAGAAGATTAGCTTCCAAATGAAAAGGCTTTTTCAGTTGAAACTAGTGCTTAGTCATTCCATGGGGATTTTTACACAGGTTCCATTTGTCAGTAGGAAACACCCATGTGAAGGTACTTTTTTTGGAGGTAAGTAGCTGAGTTACACAACCACCCAATCAATTTTTAAGTGAACATCCAGCTGAATCAAAGCCATGTCTTCCATTACCTGCTAATTACTTTGGCATGAATATGATTGACAACCAATCTGTCTTCCAAAGCTAAAGAGACCTTGCAATGGCCTCTAGATGTCTGTTCTCAGATGGGAAGGGACCAAGCAGAGGCACTCCCTGTCCACTCATCAAGACATTAATGCTGGGATTGGTTTGGATTTAATTTCACCTTCTTATTCCTCCTATCCACTATACCTGCCACTACCTGGCACTTTTTTGGTAATTTTACATCACTGATCTCTTCCTCAGAGAAGACTATGATGGCCCAATTTAGACATTTTAGAATCTGTTTCCAAGTGAGGAGACTGGGTGGCAGATTGCTGTGTTCCCATAGAAGTCTAGAAGGCATGCATAATCCTTTACCTCTGAATGTTTTGCTTGCTGTCATACCTGTAAGGTGTTGTTGAGTTTTCTTTGTCTCACCATGTGTGACAGTGGCATACACACATCCCCATCAGTACAATTCCTGTTGTGGGAGCCAAAATGGTCTGACTTATGTGCCCTTCATAATGAGAGAACCTCCACACTGCATATAATAAATTAGTACTTGAAAATACTGTGTCACCAGGACTTACTCCCTGCAACGCAATGAACAGGCTTTGTTATAAATTCAGTCAGCAGGATCTTCAAAGCCACAAATCAAAATCGACCTTCCCCCTTGTTGACTCTGTTCAGCATTTTCATATAAAAAGCATATTCTGCTCAGGGCAGTGGATTTAGATTCTCATTAGTGAAGAATTTTTCTGGAGATACTTCCAGAGACCATATTTACATATTTACACATTGTTTCCAGCTGTCTGTATTGACAGAAGTTCATCAAATAAGCTCTCTCTTTCACCTCGAGAGCATGAGCCAATTATTATTCTTCCTCGGTTTTTCTTCTTTAAAACAGAGCAACACCATAACGTACTCTAAAGTTCGCCAAAATAAAAATTCATACTAAGAGCAAATCCTTCTAAGGAGCTTACTGTATGCCACCCTAATCTAAAAGCTCATAAATAACTTTGGCACAACTTCGCAAGGAGTAATTTGCTTTTACACGCAGTTAATGGACTTCAGTCCATGGTAGCTATTTAAAATGGAACTGGCCATTTGATAATTTGCATTATTATCTATAGCCACAGAACTGCTGCCTAAGGTGTGCTTTCCTGTATTAGCGCATGTCTTATTAGTTTGCAGCACATGCCATGGCCTCACTGGTATTGCATTACATGGGACATTTGTAGAAGTAACAAGAACAAAGTAAGAAATGGGCTCTCTGTCAGTTGCTTTTCTTTGCCTGTGATTAAATGTCATGACCCAAGAGTAACTTACAGGAGAGAGAGTTTATTTGGGAATTACAGCTCTGGAGAGGTAAGAGTCCACCATGGAGGGGATGCATGGACCCAGGGGCCAAGAGCAAGAAGAGCAGAAAGAGAGGTCACATCTTCAACTACAAATATGAAGTAGAGAGAGTGACTATGTAGTGGGGTGAGGCTATGGACCCTCAAAGCCCACCTCCAGTGACACACTTCCCCCAGCAAGGCCACATCATCTCCTCAAACAGTGGGACCAACTGGGGACCAAGTATTTAAATACTTGAACCAGTGGGGGACATTGTTGTACAACCACCATAGGCTTGTAGTTCACCAAGGATTTAGCTCAGTTACAGATAAACGGGTCATTCTTGGAAGACAAAGTTGATGTACTACCAGCTAGAAAACATGGGCTGGTACTATCCAAGATGCTCTAAATGAATTTCTCCAATCTAAACCAAATTTTGACTCAGTGTCTCTTGATATTCCAAGTTAAGGTAAAATTAGAAATTTTTCTTTTGACCTGACTCTTCCATTCTGAGACACAATTGGCTATCATACCATTGTTCCATTATTCCTAAGAAAGATTAAGGAGTTGGCAATATGGCTGAAGGTGCTTGAGGCCAAGCCTGGGATTGGGCCACAGAACCCACAGGGTGGAAGGAGAGAATCCACTCCTGTAAGTAGTCCTCTGACCGCAACATGGATAGCTGTGGCATGTATGAGTGCCCCTACGTGCACATACACACACACACACACACACACACACACACACACACACACAGATAATACATATATACATATATATATATATATATATAGTGTTAAAATTATAAGAAAAACATTTAGTACATTTGGAGACGTATGTGAATAAACTCTAATCTGAGGGAGACACCCATGCTCAGAAAGGAGCCACATTTAAAATAAGAAATACTAACCTATTAAATATTATGTAAGAAATACTACACAATTATTGCCATCACTGTTCACCTCCAATTAAAGTCACCATTTATTGGGTAAAACTTAAGTACAAAACCTGATCCAGGCACAACTAAAATAACTCAAGAAGAAACTATACCCTCAAACCATTTTTTTACTTTATTGATTTTTTTTTTTTTTTACATTTCAAGAGTATTCCAACTAACGGAATGAAAAGATAAAATGTACTCATGAGATGTCAACACAGTTTGGGAAAAGTAGCCAACCAGAATAGGGTTAAGAATAAAGCTAAATGATGCTAAATAATAACCATGAGTTCTCAGACAAATGTGGGTTTCTTTTTTAGCACAGTTGCAGATTGTCCTGATACCTCTATCTGGTTCTGTTCTGTCTGTACTTCACCCAACCTGCTCTAAAGCGCTTGTCAAAAAGGGTAATCAGTTGGTTTTATCAATATATTTTATGTCTTTGAGGAGGAGACCTAGTTCAGACTTCCTCCCTCAGATTGCTCATCCTTTCCAGCTTTCTAGTCAAGTGTCTGCATAGTAGTTCTACCTTCCATGCTGTACAGTGACTACAAGTAAACGCTTACTGACTTTCATGTTCTGAGGTAACTGATTGTATATGTCAACTGTATGTTGAGCATCCCTAGTCTGAAGATATGGTGCCCAATGTATTATAAAATCTGAAGTGTTTCAAACACCAAGTTGACATCACAAGTGGGAAATTCCACACCATGAGACATTCCATGCATAAAGTCATTAAAAATACTTCATGAAATTACTTTCAGACAAGTGCATATGAAGCATGTTATGATCTCCAAGATATCTCACTGTAGTCCCGCATCACTAATGATGAGATATTGATACGTTCAGAAAGATGAGTCATTAGTCACTGTCATCACTGTGTACATCATAGTGTGCTCACACACCTGCATGGATCTATCACCTAATATGGCCTTCGATGTTGTAGAGATACTCAAAAACCTATGATGTATGAGGCACTTAACACTGCGAATTCTTTTCTAGTTTAATAAGTAAGAGTGCTCCTAGAATAACACATTTCAGAATAGCAAATGTCTAATGCAGTAGTATGGTCAATATCAATATCAAATATTAGGTATCATACATAGTTGTGTGTGCTATTCTGTTTTGGAACTTGCAACATTGTGTTTTTTTTAAACTGGCAACACCACAGCCACAATAGTAACAACTTGTGCTACGGTGATATTTTTGAAATATCTGGCGTCATGCAGTAAAAGGAGGTTTTCAGTTTCACTGTAGTCTGACAAGGTCACCCACTGTGTATCAACTCTATTGTTGACAGATATATTGTCACATAGCCAAAACTTGAAAAATGTGAAACTGGAAATACTTTGACCCCAATAATTTCAGACAATTACTGAAATAACATTATGTACATTAATATAGTAGGAATGTTATTTGTATCAAAATATAAACATAGTACATGTACAGCAATATATAATACATGCAGTATAAACAATATGTCTGTATAACTTTAACAGAAGTGAGGCATTTTCTTGTCACAGCTTCCAAGATCATTATTTATAATTATTGAATTATTAGGGCCCAATATGTTCTCTGCCCACCATAAACACAATTATAAGTAAACATATGTTGATGTGATTTTACTTCAATACATATTCAGTTTTCAATAAACTGCTCAGTGTGTCAGGAACAACTATGATTTGCTTCATTCATAACATAGGTAATGTGTTCTTTGAAAATCACAAATTCCTTGAATGTCTCTCTTTTGCTGGAAGTTCTTACATGGAATTAGTCCTCTTCGTTTACTTGAGTTCAAATTCTTCATTGTAGGTTGACATAGATTTTGCCTAACTCATTATCAGGATTAATGTCCTCATGTTTTAACATTTATATATTGGAAAACATGTTAATATCAACACTTTTCAACTCTTTAACACTATAAGATAAGGTATTTTACTGCAATTTTAAACTTGTAGATATATACTATGCGTTGAGCATATCTCCTCAGACCTTCCTACACTCCTTTTCAGGTTCCTCCACCTCTTAGTCCCTCTGTTCTCCTAGACACTTCTACTTATACTCACACAGGATTCTGTATGACTATTTAAAATCAGGAACCACAAATGAAAGAAGCTATACTATGGTTTTCTTTCCAAGACTGGCTTAATTTGCTTAGTTTGATTGTCTCCAGCTTCACCCATTTCCATGAAAACTACATGATTTCATCCATCTTTATGTCTGAAAAATCAATCCATTGTTTAAATGGACCACATTTTCCTAACCATTTTTTCTCTGCTGTTGGACACCTAGGTTGGTTCTGTAGCTTAGCTATTGTGAAAAGTGTTCCAATAAACTTTGATTGTAAGTATCTGGTATGTGTTAAACTGGAATCATTCAGATAAATATCCAGGAGTAGTTGTATGTGTTGTGTGTGCACATATGTGTACATGTGTGTCTATGTGCACACATTTGCCGTGGAACATGTATGGGGGTCAGATAACAATATGCAGGATGTTGTCTTCTTCCAATATGTGAACCTCTGGGATCAAATTCAGGTCATCAAATATTTCTACCCACTGGGCCCTCCTGCTAGTCTAGTTTTTACTTTTTATTTTCCAGATTTTGCCTTCCTGGTTAACTTGAGTGAATGTATGAAAAGAAATGATCCAATGGGGCTGTCTCTGGAAAAGTTAGTATTTGACAAATGACCAGTTTAGGGGGAAAAAAAAACCTAGTAGGATCTTGAGGTATTGGTACGAGAGATTGTCATTTTGGGATTAAGTTTCATTACATATTACCAGGGGATAAAAATCTAAATTATAACAGCTTAAATAACATATTTTATTCCTCACACCTAAAAGATGCACAGAGAATAGTCTTGAATGCTATTGCTGTGGTATCTTCAGGTGCTGAAATTCTTTCTTGATAATTTGGAATTGTTAGTGCATGGCATTCACGTCAAAGTCACTTCATCAGACACTACAGTTACATTCCAAATAACAAGTAAAGGGAAGGTTTTCTTCCGTCAGATAACTTCCTGAGGCATTTAGATTGATGTCTCCTAAAATTCAGACAACACGTAACTTACATTTCATTGGACAGAACTTTTCACACAGAGGTCCCTACCTGAAAGCAATGCTTAGTCTTTTATCTAGTATAATCCACCTTAAAAATTGAGGCTCTTATACTAATTTGAAAAGAAAATTAACATTAGATAGGAAAGTAGTAGCCTTTGCTCCAGAGAAAAATAGGAACAACCTTTGATGAGTTACTCTCTAGCAATGTTTGATTTCTTGTGGGCAAATATTCACTCTTGATTCATGCAATAAGAAATGCCAGTGTGCTTTGTAGAGCTCACAGGAGGTCCAGAACACCTGTCTCCCTTGTCTAAAAATAGAACATCAGGAAAGTTCCCTAACAACTACTTCACACCACCAACTGTGCTGCTTTCCTCTGCTGAGCTTGGTAAACACAGGCCCTCTCCTGCAGTAAAACGTGAAAATTCACAACCTCCCAATTGACCTTAATAAGCAGATTTTGATAAGTGGAGGGATTAATGACAACCTTTGATTTGAAAGGCAAACATTTAGTTGTCCTTACATTGTAATTGTAAATGGCATAGATAAGTTGTGATGATACTGTCTTTATCATAGATTAAGTACTAAAAGTGGTAGTTTCAATGAGAATGTCTTCCATAGGCTCATGTATTTGGATGTTTAGTCACCATTTAGTAGAACTATTTGGGAAGAATTAGAAGGTTTGGCCTTGTTGGAGGAGGTGTGTCACTGGGAGTAGGCATTGAGATTTCAAAAGTCCACATCAGGCCCAGTCTCTCTCTGTCTCTGTCTCTGTCTCTGTCTGTCTCTCTCTCTCTCTCTGTCTCTCTCTGTCTGTCTGTCTCTCTCTCTCCCTTTCTCTCCTGTCAGCCTGCTATGGCTCAGGATGTAGCTCTCAGTCCCATACCTCCCTACCACTATACCCTGATGATAATGGACTAACGTTCTAAAATTGTAAGAAATCCCCTAATTAAATGCTTTATCTCATCAGAAGTTGCCTTGGTTATGGTGTCTCTTCACAGCAGTAGAACAATGACTAAGACATTGCCTGCGTTAACAACTTTGGGCTTGTCTAGTAGAAATACTGTATTAATATGCTCCTTTCATTGCATTGTCATAATTAAGATAAACTGACTATATTGCGGAAATAAAAAAAGTCAACCATTCTTAAAAGTAAGCAATTTAATTTCCCTCAAGTGTGATACAAATATTCTAAACTGGCAGCAGCTGTGTTCCACACAAACTGGATTTTTGTAACAACTTCTGTAGAGACTACCTTTCCAGCCAACTTCAGGAATAAAGAAAAAAAAATCACACATCTGGGTGAGTTATTTCTTTCCAAAAAAAAAAAAAAATGAAGAAGAGATTACATACATTACTTTCCTCACATTCTCATGACAAGTACTATCCATAACTACGAGTGAAGTCAGAAAGTAGACTGGACAACCTGTGTCCAGGTGGAAGACAAATCTAGATTCAACACAAAGCAAAAGTTAATCTTCTCATCCGTTCTGTGCATTCCATAAAATACCTTCTACCAAATGTAGAAAAGGTATATTTTTGAAAAGACAAACTAGACTGTGCCATTCTTGTGATCCAAGATCTCTGATAGTTATCCCTAATTCTTGAATAAACTCCCAAGTCTTGTTGCCTAACTCTCAAATAAAGTCACCTTGTTTTAAAAACCAGACAGGACTTCGGTCTGCCCTATGATGACTCTCTCATCATGTGGATTTGGCCACATTGGCTTCCTTTTATTTCTTGGACTTACTAAACTCCATCCTATTCCAAGGCCCATGAGTTTGCTGTGTGTGCATTCGTGATTTCCTCTCAATGGTCCAATTCCTGCTTAAGCATCACCGCTGCATGGATGTCTTCTTCAAATGATTCCACATTACCCCCGAGACTCTATCACATTGGAATTCTCAAATATTTAATATTTTATAACTAAAATTATATCTCTAGTGGACTTATTTATTTATAATATTTACTTGCTACATCCCATCACAATTTACCTGAGAAATTGTTGTAACCATAGCCTCTCTCTGCTTGTCCATTAGTTTATGCAAATCCACAACCATTTCAGCAGACCTGATGTCTCAGTATCTCACACTCTATTGTTTTATTTTTTATTGTTTTTTTCTTTTTTATTATTAAGACTTTTCTATTTATTTTACATACCAACCACAGAGTCCCCTCTCCACCCTCCTTTCACCCCCAGTCTTCCCTCCCCAACCCATCCTCCATTCCCACCTCCTCCAAGTCAAGGCCTCCCATGGGGAGACAGCAGAGCCTGGTACATTCAGTTGAGGCAGGTCCAAGGCCCTCCCCCCCTGCACCAAAGCTATGCAAGGTGTCTCAGCATAGGCACTGGGCTCCAAAAGGCCCGCTCATGCACCAAGGACATATCCTGATCCCACTGCCAGAGGGCCTCCTAAACAGTTCAAGCTAAACAACTGTCTCACCTATCCAGAGGACCTTGTCCTGTCCCATAGTGGCTCCATGGCTATTGGTCCATAATTCATGAGTTTCTACTAGTTTGGCCTGGCCATCTCTGTACGTTTCCCCATCATGATCTTGATGTCCCTTGCTCATAGAATCCCTCCTCTCTGTCATCAACTGGACTCCTGGAGCTTGGCCTGACACCCGACAGTGGATCTCTGTATCTGCTTCCATCAGTTATCAGATGAAAGCTCTATGATGACAGTGAGGGTATTCACCAATCTGATTACCAGAGTAGGCCAATTCAGACACCCTCTCGACTATTGCTAGTAGTCTAAGGTGGGGGTCATCCTTGTGGGTTCCTGGGAACTTTCCTAATATCCTGTTTCTCCCTGTCCCCAAAATGTCTCCATTTATTATAATATCTCATTCCTTGCTCTCCCACTCTGAGCTCGAACCTCCCGTTCCCTTATGTTCTCATTCCCCATTCCTTATCCTCCATTGCCACCCCTCAGCCCCAGTTTGCTCATGTAGATCTTATCTATTTCTCCTTTGTAGGGCGATCTATGCATCCCTCTTAGGGTCCTTCTTGTTAGCTAGCTTCTCTGGAGCTGTGGGTTTCAGCAGAACTGATGTCTCAGTATCCCATACTCTATATTTTCATGTATAGTAGTCTATCACATGGTGTCCAGACTATAAAATCTCTCCCTAAAGGGTGATGCCTTCCATTTTAATTGTCTTTTAAATTTTCCACTAGTATAAGTTTATGAAGTGAAAGATAAGGGGAGAAACAGAATTTTGAAAGTTGGAAAGGGTGAGGGTTAATGTTTAAGACAAGAGTTCAGATTTTGCATTATTCCCCAGGATCCTGTGAATGGGTTAATCCATATTATACATAAGTGAATAAAATTGTGTAAGTAATTAAGGGGGCATTTTCTGTTGAATTGATACTTTCTTTAGGTTATGTGAAGTATTTAAAAATACAGAATACATGAAATTTAAGCAACAAAAATGGACCTTTAGTGGACTTTCTTTTTCTTTCTTAAATCAAGGTCAGGGAACAACTTTCAGGAGTCTTTTATTGTTCTCCACCCTTGTGAGTCAGGACTTTGGTTGTTTATGCTGCACTGCATACCCCAGTTAGCTGGCCTTTGCTCATCTCCCATCTCACTATCAGGGCTCTAGGATTGCAAGCGTGCAACCCAGTTTTTTAAAGCTAGTTCGGGTGATTGAACTCCAGTTGTCAGGCTTGCAGAGCCATCTGCCTGCAGGATTCTTGAAAAATCAGTGCTGAAGGAGCCTGTGGACACACAGAGCTGTTTTAGGATATTTAATTTTTTTTTCAAGCTTTGGATCAGGTGCTCAGTGCTCTTCTGCTTCACACATGCCTTGTGTTTAGGAGCAGTAGTGGTGCAGGATTGCGGTTTTGCATCCTGGTGGGTTATATTGGAAGGGTGTAATTGTGGGGTTTATTCTAGTGGAATATCTTCTGATGCCTTCATACAGAAGTGCTAAGAACTTTCCAGACTCTGTAAGGAGAGCAGTAGCAGTAAATGCTGTAAGGACAGCATTTGTGGTGCATATTAAGGAGTAAACTCTGTAGTAACTTTGTGGGTGTACTTATCTCAGAAGTGATTGCTTTGAGATGAGGTAACCCAGGCATAGATATTAAGTGCCTTAGACATTAAGATCACATAATAAGAGGAACAGACAGGTTCTGAACTTAACTGGATTTTATAAAAAGGAATCTATTGCTTTAAACAGTATTACATTGCTTGGCATTAGTGAGTGTTTACATGGATGGCATTCACTGACACATATCATAGGAACTGCTATGTTAATTGCCAAGGTAACTTTCAGGGTTGACATTTACGAATCTAAGCAAGTGTAGAATTCAAAATATGTGTATGTCATCTATTCAGAATAGATGTTGCCCATGCAGAACAGACATGACACGTTCTCCTCACCTGTATCCACAGACTGGACAGGTTGTCAGGTGCAGAGACACCATCCAGCAGGGAGCACATGAAAGTTCCATTTCATTTCGATGTTGAGTATTGGGTCTTGCCTCTTCATAGGAGAGTTTCCTTTTCTGCCTATTTCTCATCCGAACCCCAGCATCTTTAGTCTTTATGAATCTTAATTTCCAAACTGTATCCAGCATTCTAAAGATTTTCACAATAGAGCTCATTTTTGCCAATTATTATTTCCTCTTTTCTGAGAATTAGTGCTTTTGGAAGTTCTACCTAATCTAAAATGTCTTGTCCCACACAAATCAGAGTTATAGAGATCAGTGAAGGCTTTTAATGATTATTCAAGCCAATAACAGAGACTTGAACCCAAATCTTGATCCTCAGGCCCAGCAACATTTTCAACGCGCCCTTGATTTTACTGCTCTTCTCCTGTCCACGCTAATAGCAGCTCCAGGCAGCAGTTTTCGGGATCCATTGCATACAGCCCATATTTGCACAAGGTTTACTTCTATGCAAGTGCTTATTAGCCTATGCCCTGCTTTCCAGGGCAATGCCTGCCCCTTACTTTCCATCATACTATTACCAACTATCAACATTCTCAAGTCCAGATCAAAATTTTCCCTGGAGAACCGCAGATACTTGAGAGCCTGTAAGTCACCACACTGATCATGTTCATATTCTAAAGATTTCAAACATCAGCATTGGCTGTCTGACTTCAGTGTTTATTGTGCTCTGGGCAAAGAAATGCAATTGAGGGAAGAAAATGTAGGGAGAATTCAGGCTGCTGTCTGTCACAAGTCCAGGTCCCTGCCCCCTCCTCAAGCCTATATTTGATCCTTCTGCTGGGAACAGTTATCCATAATCAATGCTCATCTTATTTTTCACCAAGAAGGAGCATGTCTTCCTCTGATAGCCATCTTACCACCAACACCTAGTACAATGTATGACACATAGATTATTTAAATCAACATTTGATGAGTACAGTAATAAATTAATTTGCTTGAAATCTTATGCAGAACTCAAATCTATGTATGAAATATAGCATCATGAGTAAAAGCCAACAAGGGCAATGGAAATGAGCAAGGAAAAGTCGAGAATCATGAAGTTTTACAGCTTTGATCATGAAACCTCCAGGATCTTTATCATCTGCTACCTGCACATTTCCCAGTTCCCCTGAGCATCCCACTGGGAGGCAATGGTTGTGGCTCTGCTGCTGAACACGACTAGGGTGCCTGCCCACTCCTGCCGAAATGCTCCTATACTTTGACTCTCATAAGCTCCTACCACATCACAGCTGCACGACCAACCCATTCTTTTTTTTACTTCCCTCCCTGGAGCATTTAAGAGACATAGATTAGAAGATGAGGGAAAATCGGATTAGCTCAAGGGAGAAGAGTCATTGCATGGTTTTGTTTCTGTGCATTTCAAGAACTGATTCATGAGGTTTTAATGTATAACTGGATAGGCAATGCAACAATTTGCTCTCCCAACTGTGAAGGTGCTGATTAGATCAGCTGAGACGAGTGGGGTTGGATTCATGCCCCTGTGTTTGTTCTTGGGATTCGTACTTTATGTCCCGATTTCTAGTGTCGTCTTTGTGAGTCAGTAACAGAAGAAAGAGCAAAAGAGCTCAGGTCTTTTTTTCCTCCTGTGCCAGTACAAACATGGAAAAATCTATAAAGCTCTCAGAGGTTACTGAGAAACTAATCTGGACACTCTCGTATTGGAGACTGGGCTAAGGGATATTTTGGCAATGACTGAGTGGGACACTGAGGGCTTTAGAGAAGCCGTTGTCAGTGTTTTTCTGGCTTTTCCTTCAGCAGGATTTGGGTGCCTAATGGTTAGAAGAATGAAGATCTTTAAATGGACACTTAACATATTCCAGGGATGATCATTGGGAACTTAGAGTCAAATAATCCTTGTACAAGGGATGAGGTTCCTGTGATTATTTTCACTTGAGATAGAGGCTTTGAGGTTATTAGGAATTAAGATTTGTCCAAGGTTTTCTGGCTGACAAGCAGTAGAGTCCAGTATGCATCCTGGTCTGATTCCAGTAGAGAAACAGCCATAAAGGCAAAGAAGACACACCTTACATGCCACCTTATAGTACAGAAAACTGGACTCTATGAAGGTTAGCTGACCCCCAAATACACACACACACACACACACACACACACACACACACACACACACACACATTCAGCACCAATTCACTGCCCAGGACCTTGAAAATAAGGTCAAGCTCCCTGTGACATTCCGGAATGGTCTGGGCTGAGAAACGAGGCGAGTCAGAGTGACAGAGCAGGCGGCCTTGTGTGTCTTCACCGGAAGAGAAAACACAGTGTTCGTTCAACCTGCAAACAGGTCAGCTGAGTGAATTATTAAAAGCAGTAGAGCTTGGCTATTTGTTGAGGTGAAACAATTCATTCAGTATGTTTTTATTCTCATCTGTTGGTTGCATTATCTGAAAAACATTTAGATTCTTCACGTTCCTTTTCATTTATTTGGTAACTATCTATTACTCACTGAGGGATTTTACTGGGCACCTAGGCATCACAGACTTGGAGCCTTCTCTCTTGGGACATGACTCCTTCCCTTTTGGGACATAGTTCCTTCCCTTTGGGGATGTGGAATTTCCTTTTGCGATACAGCACCTTCCTTCTTGGGACATGGGACTTTCCCTCTTGGGACATTGTCTTAGTCTAGGGTTTTTATTGCTGTGAAGAAAGCCCATAACCCCAGCAACTCTTATAAAGAAAACATTTAGGTGGGGCTGGCTTACAGTTTCAGAGGTTCAGTTCATTATCATCATGACAGGGAGCACGGCGGTGTGCAGGCAGACATAGTGCTGAAGCTGATAGCCTACATCTTGCAGCCAACAGGAAGTCGACTGACAGTCACACTGAGGGAAGCTTGAGCAAAAGAGACCTCAAACCTATCCCCATAGTCTCCAACAAGACCACACCTCCTAATAGTGCCACTCCCTTTGGAGGCCATTTTCTTTCAAACCACCACAGACATGGCCCTCTTACTCGTTCTTCCCTGGGAGATTTGACTTGGGAAAGGGGGAGTTTCAGTGCTGTTTCTGGAGGATCGGTCTATAACAAAACTTTAGGACTCTATCAAATAAATAAAAAACAACCAGCCTCTACTTGATACATCTTTTCTCTCCCTTTCCTTTCCTGCCCTCTCCTGTCTATTCCCTTCTTGCTTTTTTTTTTAATCGTTTAGAGCAAATCCATGCCGGTCATCAGAACACAGCCTCATCTAAAGAAGTCAGAGCTCCCCAGCTCTGCACACTTACTAGAGTTTCATAACTGACTCATTTAGAAAATAGTCCTCTACTTTTAGCATAAGTGTAAGAATGATGATTTATGTATTAAAACATATTTTATTTTGAATTACATCATAGGAAGAGGATGCCTGGAGACCTCCTAAACAAACTTAATCTGCTTTGTACTGTAAGGGCAAATAATTTGCCTCAACTAGAGGCAGAGAATCACACAAATCTGGGCTCCTTATCAGTGGACACAGTAGTTGGAAAAGACAATGTACCTACAAGATAAGAAGATGCTCACTTCTGTCTTCTCTCCTTACCTGTCCTCTTTCCCCTTGCCTGGCTTCTGCTGCTCCTCATGGACCAGTTGTGAGAGTATAAGATGAACCTGGATGTGATCACAGTGTTATTGCTTTCCTCTATGTCTAAACACAATGCCATCTGCATTCTGAAGTCAAAGTCTTTTTACATTCAAATGTCTCTATTAGAGATTCACAGGGAACAGGACAGCAAGACAACTTGGTTCACGAGGCTTCCCTCTGTGGGTTTTAATATAAAGTAGTCCACATTTGTCCTGGAAAAAATGAAACAAAACAAAATGATTTTGTTCTGCTGTTTTTCTGTTTGAGTGAAGAACAAAGAGGTATAATATATAGACAGAGAGGAAGCCATTTACTATAACATCTAGGGAATATTTTTCCTCACAATGCATGTTGTGTAATTTCTAGAACTCTATAAAGTGATCCACCGTGGCATGAAATTTAAGATAAATTCATCATGACAGTAACTGTGTGGTTTGAATAAACTTGTAAGTTAATGACAAAGTCACAACTATGTACAATATAAGAATTTTAAAGTCTTGTATCAGGAATGTGTGTGTGTGTGTGTGTGTGTGTGTGTGTGTGTGGGCAAAGCATGTGTTTTATCTCTACAAACTCTGAACACACTCTCTAACACATACTTAGAGAAGGGTGCATAAATAAACATCAGTTTTCCTCATTCCCTTTCAAATCAGAGACTAGGCCAACATTTCTACCTATAACCATTTTACTTACAATTAAATACAAACTTTAACAAGAAAACCAAACCTAGCACAAAACATTACCAGTAAGGGATGAAACTTCTACAGGTATATAGACGGATGGCTGCAACCAAAAAAGTTGGCATTGGTTACCTCCTCTCTAATACTGGAATTCTGTGTACTGGCCAGGTGTCTCTTGATCATTTTCGAATGAGCTTCTCAGCAGAGAACACTGCTTACATGTTAGCAGGAGAAGACCTTTTGATTATCTGATGGTCATCATGAAGTTGAGAGAAAAGTTGGTCCTAAAATCAGTTTGATAAGCAGGAAATAGAAGTGTTTTGATGCATTGGGGGAGCAAATGACTAAAGTATCAATATTTTACTTAGTATTGTAACTCATCTCTTTTTCATATGGCAATAATTTCTTAAAAGATTTGTTTTAGTGTGTGTGTGTGTGTGTGTGTGTGTGTGCGCGCGCGCGATTGCATTTGATGTTGTGTGCGTGAAGGCCAGAGGAAAGCATTGGATACTTCAGCACTGGGTTACAGGTGTCTGTTTGCCAGATTCCTGATTAACAGATACTAGGGGCTGAATTCCAATTCTTGTGATTGTGGAACAAGCATTTTAAATAGCTGAGCCAAGTCTCCAGACTTAGTAATACATTTGTAAAGATGATTTTATGTTAAATACTTCATTTCTTAAAAATTACTTCAGTAATTTATGTTCTCAATTTGGGAAGTCCTACTCTATTTCTCTTGAAAGTGTCCAGGAGAGAAATGAAGGAAGGAGCAGCTCACTTAGTGATTTCCCTCTTCAGTCAGCACACATTGCATCAAGGAATTCTCTCTTCACCTTTTTTTATGTTAAGTCTGCAGTGGGAAAGACTCAGACAAAGATGCAAATGAAAATTTAACCAAGGACTGGAGAGATGGCTCAGCAGTTAAGAGCTCTGGCTGCTTTTCCTGAGGGCCTGGCAGTTCCCAGCACCCACATGGCAGCTCTCAATGGTCTGTGCCTCCAGTTCTAGTGGAACCAATGCCTTCTTCTGGTTTCACAGGACACTAGATACACGTGTGTCATTAAGACACACATGCAGATAGAAAACTATATATAAAAAAAAAGCAAAATTCAACCACACAGTGGAGGCTTTGGGTTTTTGTTTTTTTTTTTTTTACCTGAATCTTCTCTCCTATAATCCAGGAATTTTGAAAATATGCAAGTATATATTTATTTGTTTGTTTATTTTTTTTTGATATTTCAACAGCATCTATTTCTAAATGGAATTAATACTGTTTATATACTTTACCTTGGAAAACTACAGACACAGCAACTATTTCTGATTCTATTTCTTTGGTTTATAATCTCATATTGTCTATGTTTGTGAGATTTATTCTCCCATGAAAGCAAATTAAGAAACTTTACTATGTATTTAGATTTATTTAAAAGGCATTTGTTATATACAAAAAATTGTTCACAATGTCTTAAAAATAAAACTCTTTTCTATATTAAGAATTCCGGGAGATAAGTAGTTGTATGGTCACCATGTGAAGGAAGTAGAGAACAGAGACAGTAAGCAATTTGCTCAAGCTTGCACATCTAGCAAGTAGAAAAATAGATATTCAAATCTATACAGTAATGATTCTGTAGTTTGCCTATATGTTTTAGATCATAGGAAAATGTGTTATCAACTTGACGTTAAGCACATCTGTGGCATTTGCTTTACTTTGCTTTCATATATTTTTCCTTTCACATATACATATACATGAATGTTGTCAAGATCATAAACAGTGGTGGGAAGTGAAATACTTTGTCAGTGTTTGCTATTATATTCATGAATAACTCTTTCTGGATAATAATATTTTTCTGGGTACTTATGGAGTTGAACCCAGAACTTTGCAAATGCCTGGCAAGTGCTCTACCACTGAAATATATGAGAATATGAAAAATAAAAGTATAACATCAAAAATCTTCAAATAATTTTATAGGTTTTTGGCTGTTTGGATATGAACAGATGTTCTCTTACAGTCTCAGATATAAAGTCTATCCATTCACTTCTATCTCATCCTACTTCCTTATGTCATTTTCTTGGTTTTTATTTTTGTTTGTTTTGTTGTTGGTGGTGGTAAAAGGACATTTATTTCCCCAACTCGCCCCCCGCATATCCATAGCAGTCATTCCCAAACTGACTTGTGCCTTCATTTATTACTTGAAATCATATTAACATATAACCATTGATTTGGAGCCCAAATTATATAACATGGAAATCTAACACCTACAAAATACAAAGCCACAAGGGGGTTCCTTAAGTCACTTGGTACATACCTTGTTCAACAGATCTTTCCAATTCCATCAGGCCAGGCACATTGCAAAAGCAATGTGAGAGAATTTCACTAGTTCCTTCTCTTTTCCTCTTCCCCTTTTCCTCACCCTTCTCCCTTCCCTCTGTCTCTCCTTCTCTCCTCCTTTCAACTCTTCCTCCCTCCATGCACTCATCTACAATAAATTACTTCCAAGTGCTGAATTAATTATCTCCCTCCTTATAGCAATGCAACTTTTGTCCTCTTCTACTAGCTTTTAGCTTCATCTATTTCTGACCTCCTTGAAAGTTCACTTGTCAGGGGACAAGTGAGGGCTCCTCTGAGTGCTGTAAGTTTTTTAAATTAATTAAATTATTTTTAAACATTTCACATACATATACAATGCACATTATCTGCTCTCACCTACTGCTGTGGGATATTTGTATACTGTGTGAAGATGCACTGCTGTGATTGGTATAAGAAAAAAAGGTGAATGGCCAATAGCTAGCAGAGGGTATAGGCAGAGAGAGAACTCTGGGAAGAAGAAAGGTGAAGTCACCAGCCAGACGTGGAGGTGGAGAAAGCAGGATGTGCAGTACAGAGATGAGGTAACGAGCCATGTGTCAGAATGTAGACTAAAAAATATGAGTAGATTAAAAATATAAGTCTGAGCATTCATAATTAATAATAAGTCTCCATGTCATTATTTGTGGACCAGCGGTGCCAATAGGAAAGTACTGCCACAGCCTACCACTTTCCTATCATCCTGCTCAATATTCTCACCTTTCCATAAATCTCTCCTTCACTTTCCATATTATTTTTTTGTTAATCAACTGAGATTAAACAAGGCTATTTGTGTGTTCATGGATTTGGTGCTACCTGTTAGAGTCTGGTAGGCTCAGCAGTGGGCTTTACATATGTAAAAAGAGTGATTCCCTCATTCTCAGAGTTTATCAATAGCCAATAGTTCTATGGTAAGAGATACAGAAATTCTTTTCTTCTACAGGCAGAAAAAGATTTGAAAGCCAGAAGAGGCCTCTGCTTAAGCCAGGATATTTTGTGAAACAAGTATAGGGAGAAGGATAAAACTTACGTTTTTAATATAGTCATAATGATAATTTACTAGCTCGCCGATGCAAAGAGGTACTAAGGAAGGTGGAGAAGAAGAATTTAGAACCCCAACTCAACCTTGAATGGGTGCTTCCCTAAGAAAGAGAAGTAATATTCACGATGTGACTTGGGGAAAGGGCAAGATGTTGATTTATGTTTGCTTTGGTGAGGCTTAGGGTTGAAGCTTAACCTTAAGCTCTACCACTGACTCACAGATTTAGCTCTTATGCTTTGAGTTTTAATGTATTTTTGTTGTTGTTGTCAATGCTTCTCACATGCCTTCAATATAGTCAGAGATTGTGCTTGGTAAGTGGTACGTCAAACCTAGGCTGATAACTTAGCAACACTTTTTTTTAAAAATGTGTATGATGTTATTGGGATGGATGGGTAAATGAAGAAATGCCAAACTATTTCAGGATATCTTAAAACCCTACCTTAGGAAAGGTGGTCAAAGTTTTCTTAGGAAGAATAATGCTTACACAAAATGACTCCCTAATAAAAAGCTCCAAAATTCACCTAAACATCATCTCCCACAATTATGAGATGGCAGAAACAAGTCTGATTACGGAATTATCTTTCATAAATTTTGAGTTAGAATACGAACCATCTGAAAGAGAAATTTACAAAATATAAAGTTACTAAATGAAAATAAAGTTTAGATGCTGAAAAGAAAGGGGAAATTACCAGATGTCAAGGACAATATGGAAATATATATATATATATATATATATATATATATACCTACATACTTAGAAGAGTGGTCTTCACAGAGCTTAAAATCTAATGACTGGGTAAACAGCAGGTTAGAAACAGCTGAGGAAGTGTTATGAACTAGAAGACAGAGCTGGGAAAATTAACCAGCTCATAACACAAAGGGAAAGGGACTGATACAGGGAATAAGAGGCCAAACAGCATAGAGATTAGATTAAGAAAGCCCACATTAAAGCTAGTGGAGTTCTAGAAGAAAATTAGACAAGACAGAAAATAAGTAACATACAATAAAATCATCACTGATATTTTACAGATTTGATTAAGGTGAGTCCTCCTTTTGAAGAGCTTCTATGAGTCCTAAAAGAAGGAATAAAAAAAAAATCAACATGGAAATTTATTATAAAAAAATTAGGAAAAAAAAAGATAATGGTATTAATAACAACAGAAAGGAAACACTGATGTGTTTTACAAAGAATAATATTGTTTATCAGAATGTTTATTAGAGTCACTAATGACAAGAGTGAAATGTATCTTCAAAATGTGGATGCTAAAAATAGTCATCCTAAAATTCTTCACATAGATGAATTATTATTCAGTGAGAATAAAGCAAGACATTTTTAGAACAACCACTCAAATACCTTCATCAAATAAACTACCTCTAAAATAGTGAGCAAAGAAATTAATAAGAATATACATGCATCTAACTGAATATGAACTGTAAACTCTAATAGAAACTATGATTTGGGAAGAGAAGAAAAACTTTAAATGGAGGGCTAAAAACTTCTGGACAAGAATACCCTGTGAGGTAGAAGGAGACATTCTGTGTGTGTGTGTGTGTGTGTGTGTGTGTGTGTGTGTGTGTGTGTGTTGAGTGTGTGTGTGTGAGAGAGAGAGAGAAGAGAGAGAGACACAGAGACACAGAGACACACAAAGAGAGACAGAGAGACAGAGAGAGAGAATGATGCCAGGCCTGTATGCAGAACCCAAAGGAAGATGTGATGTCTTTTCCTCTATAGTTGTTGACTTTATTTTGTAAGATGCACTTGCTACACTGGTTAGGTGACTGACCAGTGAACTCCCTGAGTAAGCCAGCATTGGCCTCAACCACCCACTTCCCCTCAACACTGTGATTATAAGCACTTGTGGCTCTGACTGGATTCTGGGGATTTGAACTGAGGTCCTCCTAATTATCCTTCTTCTAGCAGTCAAGAGTTTCCTGTAGTTCTTTGTCTAGGGGTGGAGCTTCATGAAAACTTTCTCCTTCAACCTTAACATATCTATTGATATCGTCAATGTTCTAGTGTTGTTTATTCAGCCATTTCTAGGAAAGACATTTCCCAGCATATTTCCTGGTATTCTCACTCTTATTATCTTTCCTCACCCTCTTCTGTGATGCAGAGGTATTCCTTAGGGCTGGGCTTCCCATGGTCCATTGATCTCTGCATTGTGTCCAGTTGTGTTTTTCTGTGGTGATCTCTGTTTGCTATAAAGAGAAGTTTCTTTGATGATGGTAGCTACCCTTATCTGTGAGTATAAGAATAAGATTTAGAATGTAGTAAGGAATTATGCTGCTCTAGCAAAGTGGTAGTAGTAGATTCTTTTCTAAGGTCCAAGCCCCAAGGATCTGGCTAGTTTTCTAGTACAAGGCGTGATTTTCCTTGTGTTCAGCAGATCTTCAGTCCAATTAGACAACTATTACTTGCCACTGACATGTGAGGGCCACTTCTTACAACAACATAGCATATCTTGCCATGCTGGTAATTGTGGGTGTATAATAATGTATTGGTGTGGGTTCTTAATTGAAACCAGTTACTACTCTAGTAAGGAATGTTGATTGGTGTGCCCTATGTTTGTGTTGTAGCCAGGAATACATGGGAAATCTCTCAACCTTCTTGAATTTTTCTATGAACCTAAAAGTTTTATTAAATTTAAGGGAAAAAGATCAATAAAAATGAATGTACTTTTACAATCTTCTTGATGGACTCACCTAAGATATGACAGCACATTGAAATTGAAAAGAAAAGATTGAAAACATACTAAGTAAATTCTCACCAAAGAAAGGCATTATGGCTACATTAGTATCACATACTGGACTGCAACATTAATGGCATTGTTATTAAAAGTTGATGTCATTTAGTGGGTAAATGAACAATTCATCACAAAATTCTTATTACCCCAAAGCTACATGTACCTATGAAAATTGCCCCAAAATGCAAAAAATAAAGGCTTATTACATTTTAATATCAGAATTTATAATTTTAGTTATGATATATTTTGTATTGGTTATCATAATTCTCATGTGTTAGATCATGCAGTTAGGAAATTATAAAAACATAAGAATTTATGGCAATAAAAGTTTTTGATAGGTATGTCTTTCCAACAACAAAAGGATACTCATTCTTCTCATGCTTACTTGGAATACATTTACATGTTAATTATTTGTATCTATTAATTATATATATTTAGTTTGTGAAGCTCTTTTATGAAGCTTATTCTCAGTTCCATACTGTTAGATCTTTAATTTCTTTTACAATGTGTTCTGGATTATATTTCTCTAATAAGTGTTTCATACATTAAATAATCCTATTTACAGTGCCAAAAATGAGAATATGGAAATACAGAAAAATAACTAGTTTTAATTTAAGAAAATAACATCTACAATATTTTCTCAGTAAAACAAAAAGCAATGGTCTGTAAGAGTAGACAGATATCAAAACTCATGATATTAAGCAAAATTGATCTTTAAGAATGAAAGTCGGTCCCTTATGCCCATAATAGAAAGGAAAAATAAGAATTTATAAGAAAACCAGTTAACCCATAAAGTTAGAAATATAAAAAGAAAGTGAAGTATATCTTGAATATTATGAATTTACTGCTAAAGGACAGGGGAGGAGAAATGGAGGAGGTAGGTACAGGGAACAAAAATTCTGAGTTTTGCAAGGTGAGTTCTTAGGACTAAATGAAGGTAAAAGTTAGTGCTGGTTAGACAACTGTGTTGTATGAAGGATGTTTGCTAAAAGTGTAGATCCCAAGTATTCTCAGCACACACACACACACACACACACACACACACATACACAGAGAGAGAGAGAGAGAGAGAGAGAGAGAGAGAGAGAGAGAGCAGAAAGAAGAAAGAGAGAGATAAAGGAAGGAAGGAAGGAAGAAAGAAAGGAAGAAAGGAAGGGATAAGAAAGAGTGGGAGAGCCTGTGGTGTAAGGTATATGCTAATTACCTTATTATAGTATCATTTCACAATATAGTACATGCATGCCAAAGTATATGATTGTATATTTTAATATATGCAATTTTATTTGTTAATAATGCCTTAATAAGTATGGAGAAAAGTAAAATCCAAACAAAAAAGAGGAAAGGAAAATTGGTGAACTATCAACAGAATACCGAAAGCTAAATATTGAAAATCAATTTATTACTAAGCATACAAGTATGGAATGGAAATGAAATGAAATAGAAAGAGAAATGATCAAGATAATTCCAGGAATGCAGAATCGTAACTACTGATGCAGTAGACTTTTAGAATTCCAAGAACTGCTTTATATCAATATGTTTGAAAAACAGAAATTACTGAAAATGACTCAATTAGAAATAGAAAATCCCAGAAACCTTAATGATTAAGCACAAACCCCAAGTCTTTGAAAATCAGCACTAACTGAAAAATCCATTTAAACCAGACTACTTCTAATCATACTCCACCAATCTATCAAGAAACACATAACCCATACTTAATATAAATGTTCTGAGAGAATGGGAAGAAATTAATATAATAAATCAGAATCAGATGGGACTCACGACAAAAATGTGAGAATAATTTAAAATTAGAAATTGTGTTAGTGCCATTCACCACACTAAGATATACAGCAGTAAAAGATGAAATTAATCATCTCCCAGATACAGGAAAACAACTAATAAAATTCAACTCTCATTCATAATTAAAAAAAAACCATCATCTTTTAGCAAACTAAGAAAAGCAGGTAGATTCTTTGAGCAGATAAGATATATCTATAGCATGCCTAATTCTTGCATCATATTTAGCAATCAAAAAGGCTTCTATCTAAGCTTAGAAGTAAGACAAAGAGACTGCTGTCAGCAGGTGTAACAGGATCAGCTAGTATAGTTGGAAAAAGGAGCACACACATTAGAGAGACAGAAATAAAAATGCCATATTTCATAGCAAACAAAGCTAGAAAATATCTGGAAGTATATCCATGAAAAGACCTTTATGAATGAAAGTGTAAACTTTAAAGGACAAAAAAGAAGGCCTGAAATGAACAAAGAGAACTCAGGCATTGGGAGGCAGAAGAGTCAGTGCAGAGAAGTGCAATTTGCCCCAAATTATTGTATCAGTCAATAAAGTCTGAAGAAAATCCTCAACAATATATTGGAAAAATATATCCCAAGACATACCCTATGGAAGAGAGAAACTCCAGGATTAACCAAGGGCATTTTAACAGAAGGGGAAAGAAAAGAAAAAGGAACCTATCCTATTGAGGTATGTAAACGAACTTCCCAAGGCCCAAGAGTGTGGTACACAGGGAAGCTAGGAGTCAGCTGGTTCCTACTGCTGCCAGGTCTACCTCTTCACTACCATGTTCATCATGGAGATGTAACTCATACTTCAGAGATGTTTCCAGGACTGAGAAAAAGAAGAAGGCACATGGGCATGAATGGATGGGGAGAAGGAAGTTGTGATATAGGGGCAGGCTGATCAAATGGCTGTTGGTGTTTATTTAGAACTGAAATCCTAAATGCAGCTAAACAGCTATGTATATTTTTTCTGTTAGCTCTAACAGATTAAAAACTACAATATGTATATATCAGCGATCACATACAGAAACAACACTAAAATCAAGATTGAAGTAGTACCCTTCTATTTATTAGAAAAATATCTGTATCTAGGAGAATCTAGATTGTTTATCCTTTTGTAACTGATATCAGAAATAATAGCAAATACTTGAAGGAACAGTATGCTGATATATCAAAGTTGTTTCATTAATGAGTAATTAGAGCACATGATCTCAATGGTTTACCTTCTAAAAACATTTTTAAAGGCACCTGATTCATTTGAGCTTGAATATTTTATTTGCAATCAACTGGAACCAGATTGTGAATGCATTTAAAATTTCTACTCATCTGTTTCCTATGAAGCAGCATTTTTTTTTTTTTTTTGGTTTTTTGAGACAAGGTTTCTCTGTGTAGCTTTGCGCCTTCCCTGGAACTCACTTTGTAGACCAGGCTGGCCTCGAACTCACAGAGATCCGCCTGCCTCTGCCTCCCGAGTGCTGGGATTAAAGGCATGCACCACCACCGCCTGGCTATGAAGTAGTATTTTTAAGCAGCTACTAAACACTATAATATTCTACAGACTACTCAGATTATTGTAACAAATGTAATTAATTGGCCCTAACTATCCTCAAATTCCTTACTTTTTAATTAGTCAGACATGGTCCAGAACACAATCTTTAAAAAGCAATTAAGAATTGAGCAAGATGGGACTGAGAATAAATTGCATAAAAAGAATAAACAAATAACAGTATAAGTGGGAAAGAATTTGACACATTCTGAATAGCATTTGGAGACCTTCTATTAAGCATATTTTTCTATTTATGTGTACCAGGGGGAAAAAAATCTTACAAATTCAGAGATCAGACACTGTTGCTGGCAGTGTGTTCTGCTCATAGTGGGAGAGCAGACGGGTACCAAAGGTCTGCTGGTGGGCTAGATTTGGTGGAAAGAACAGAGGGATCACAGTAGGGAAGAGTCCCAATCTGCCAGCATCATGAACTGTAGGATTCTGTTGCCTTTAGCTTCACACAATGGAGTGTTCTGGCCATATCTGGTTGCAAAGATAAGCTCCCTGAAAGACGTTCTCATGAGGACAATGCAGAAACACTTGGAAGAAAATAAGGAGTGGAGAAAGACTAAAAATGAAGAAATCTTGTCATTTTATATCTGGGTCCTATGTCCCTGATTATTATTATTATCCCTAATGATAATTTCTTTAGGACAGCACCGATAATTTCTTCTAAGAATTTGAAGTGTGGCCACTTGCTGGTAAGCAGAGGGTTTCATGTGCTCATAAGGGCAGGTGGGCAGAAGTCTAGCATAGAAGGTTTAGCCTGGCTGCTGGCTGCCAGGGCAAGGAGCAGGGGAGGAAACTTAGTTCCTTGGAACCTCCTTTTTACCCTATGCTTTCCTTATTGTTACAATCTTGCTTCCTGTGACATCTGATGGTGGCTGCTTCAGAAGGGTGAGGAACACTGGATTTTCACTGACGGATCATTTGAATCACTGTCAACATCACACTAAGATTTTATAATGGCCAAGTGATTCTAAAAGATGAGATAAGGTATTTGGGAATAAGAGTTTACTAAACCTAATAGATCGAACTCATAGAAGTTGAATTTTGGGGACATGGGCAAGTTCTTTATTCCTTCAGTTCTAGGTCTTGTAATCAATAAACATGAAGATGTTAATTCTCGTAGAATGACTATAGAAAATAATCCATTTAAAACTCATATTGAAGCCAGGGAGATGCCCTAGCGAATAAAGAGATCAGCCATCAAACCTGAGTGAGTAAATTTCTTGGGACTCACATAGAGGAAGGAAAAAACTGACTCTCATATGTTGTATTCACACACACACACACACACACACACACACACACACACACACACATATTTATATAAATAAATGAATATACAAATGTATGTTTTAAAAACGCTCATGTAATACAAGTACAGTTGCAGTCTTTTAAAAATTTATACCTCATATATTTTTAAAGGTTTGAGACATATTGTAGCAATAAAACATATGTGACAGAATAATTAAAATTAAAAAATGAAAGAGTTTAACGTGGAAAAGAAAAAATGAAACTATCACGTAACTGTGACACAATGTTTATTTGGGAAGCTTGGTGCAACAAAAACAGAGAGAAAAAAAACATCCAAGCAGTCATAATCATGACAGTTAATTATTTGTTACTTAAGCACTGTGCTAAGTAACTTCCATGTATTACCTCATCTGATCCTCTTTTAAGCCTACTAAGTAGGGTATACCATTTCGCCTAAAGAAACCAAGGCACTCAGGTTAAGCAATCTACCTTGTCATCCATGTTCAGAGTAATGGAAGGAGACAATTAGTTTCTAAGTCCCATGTTATTTTTCCCATATGGTTGTTCATACAGAATTATTGATGGATGATAAGATTATGCTATTCTAGGAAACAGGATTTTCACTGCTATATTGGACAGTTTCAGTATTTCTTAAAAATTATTTCATGATAGGCCTGGGAAGATGACAGATCATTGGGTGATGGGCTTGCTGCCCAAGCATGAAGATCTAATTTTGGTTCTCTGGTATCCATGTTAAAGCTGGGTATGGCAGTACATAGTTGTGACTTCAGCACTGGTGGGGGAGGGGAGTACAGAAGCACACACTAGGACTTGATGGCTGGGAGACCTATCTGAAATGATAAAAGGATGAGCTTCGGGTTGAGCGATTGACCATCTCAAAAAGTGAGGTGGATAACATAAGAGAAAGATATCTCAACTCAACCTCTAGCCTTCATTTGTGTATGCACAGGTAAGCATAACACACAAATAAGTAAATAAATATAATTTAAAACTTCTAAAATAAATTTATAATAAGCATGGATCAGAAACTCTCTCTTTGTTTTCCCGAAACCTCAACTCTCCTGATATTGTGGAGATTTGCCTGAGAGCATAGCTTGATATGCTATTTCACAGGAATAAAAATACTATGCTCTATGAAACCTCTCAAATTATCTATTCAGTTTGTGATGCTAGTATTTCAAGTACTTATGATTTTAAATCACAATTTGTTGTGATTTAAAACCCCATCATTTGAAAGGTATTCTCCTTTAAAAAATGGTTAATTCCTTCTATCCACTGACTCTACAAAAACATCTCAAATTCCATATGTCTAATCTACACAGAATGAAAAGAGGGAATTAAATAACAAAAGAACTCCACAGACCACCAACCAATAGCTGTGTCCTCCGTGACTATCTCCTTATTGGCTGTTACATAGCTGTAGTCTTTCTTCAGCCTCCTACTTCTCACTACATACAAGATACGTAGTGCCACCTTTGAGGTGTACTTGATCACAATTTGGTTGTGAGTCATAGGAAATGACAAAACATTTTGGGTTGTGTACTTTCAAGACGTGATAAACAATTCAGTGTCCCCAATGGGATGGCAAATGATTAGGACAATTCATGAGCAAGTTCAGTTATGAGCCAGGATGTGGTGTGGAATGCAGTGTGGAAGTATAAACAGATAAATCATAGGCCAGATATGACTTCTACTTTAGCAACTTTTAACCTAGTTTAATTAGTAATCTGAGAACTTGCAGGGAGATAGGACACTATTCGGCTTTATATTGAGCTCAGTACTTAGTATGATGCTGGAAAATTATTCAATATTGAGTAAAGTCTGTCCCCCAAATTAATTTGAGTCTTATATGTTTTCATTTATTTTTGTGTGTGATTTCTAAGTTTTTAAAACACTTTACAAGCTCATTCTACTAACTTTATTTCTGCTTTTAGATGAGGTTGATTTCGCCATAATTTCTTAGATTTCTCAACTCAAGTAATTCTAGTGGCTACATATGAAGATTGGAGCCCAGTGGATTGGCATGTCATCCATAGTATCTTGTTCTGTTTCATATTACAAACAAAAGAAAAACAAAATTTGTTCTATTTTCCTTAACGTAACTGTGTTTGTGTATGAAAGTAAAGTTTCACTATGTTAGACCAAAATGTTGTGCTTTGCTAAATTGTGTTTTACCAATAAAAACTCCAGAGTCACATATTGGGGTGAAAACCTTATAGATCAAAGAGGCAGAGGAGGAGCGACCAGTTGACCTTTCTTTTCTTACCAGAGACTCAGCCAGTGCCTAAGAGAGGACGTGAATTCCAAGTCCCTCTCTTCTTCTTTCTCTTCATCTTCCCTATCCATATTCCAGGCTTCCATGTGGCTAATTCCAGTCAGCTACAAGCTGACCCCACCCCCAGATCAAAGTTAACTTTATTAGCACTGTCTAGGAGTGTCACAGTGCAATCAAATGTCCTCCAACAGAAAGGAAGAGTTTTAGATAAAAAATAGATTTCCTTCTTTCAAATACTCAATAAAATTAGGATTCCCTAAGGGTATATGCTATGCAACTTGCATTCAATTCTAGAACATAATGCTGCTACTTTTGGTATTGTGGTTTGAAAGGAATAGATATCCATTACCTTGAACAATTTTTCTCCCTGCTAATAAAGTTACATTTTGTGGGATTTGTTGCTGGATTTTGATTTCAAATGTTTCAATATGCCAGCTGAATTATCAGAACAAATACATAGATAATTCTATTCTGTGGGCAGTGAGTGAAACAATACCTGATGTTTCCTTTCCTCTAGCCCATGTTTCTAAGCCTCAGAAATCAAACTTAGTGTACTAAGCCAATCCTAAACACATACCACACCGGCCCCCACTGTTGACAATCTTCTTCTCTGAAGACATCCATGGTTTCCTTATTAACGTGGGATGGTTTGAATGAGAATGTCTTCTGTAGGCTCAGAAGTCTGAATAGTTGCTCCCCTATTGCTAGTGCTGTTTGGAAGGTTTAGAAGGAGCGACCTTCTTGGAGGAATAAGAATTTAAAGATGGGCAGCATTTCCAGTTCACTCTCTCTGCTTGTTGCTTGTGGTTCAAGATGTAAATTCTTAGCCCCTGGCTCCAGCTGTTGTACCTCTGCTCTGCCATCATGGATACAACCCTCTGGAATTAAAAGCCCGAATAAACTTTCTTCTACAAGATGCCTAGGTTATGGCGTTCATCACAGGAATAGAAAAGTCACTCATACATCTTGTATCTCGGTTACCTTGGAAAAGTCCCATACTCACAGGTTTGCGCAGGATAGACCTGTGCCATGGCTTAGCTTTGTCACAGCAATGCCATCTTGATTGTCAGGGAAAAGGTCAACAGACTTATTTGCAACAATGAAGTGTGATCCTAATTAGTCTTACCAATAAAAACCAGGAGTCAGATATCGGGGTGAAAGCTGAAAGATCAGAGAAGCAGAAGAACAGCCACAGTCACTTCCTATCTCTCAGAATCCTCCCACAAAAAGGGCCGAGATCCTGTCTCTGCCCTGCCTTGTCACTTCCTGTCTCCTCTCTATACAGACTTCCAGACCTCTATGGTTAACTAGTGGCTAGCTCCACCTTCCGATCTCCTGGCAAACTTTATTTGTCAGAACACAAACAAAATATCACACAACACAGCAATTACCTGCTAATCAAAGAGCAGTTGATAAGAAGGTTCTATTCCACGAGTTTATTTTCCTCCTTTGAAAGTTCTCCCGTGACTTCTCAGAGGAATGGTTACCTGACTATTCTTCAGTCACCAATTCTATCTTCCTGCTCAGCTGAGTGGGAAAAAAAAGTCAAGGGAGTTCTTTTCCATTGTCTGATCATATAGAACTGTCTCTGTTCTCTTGGTATGAGTCAAGTACTGTTATCTGTGTCCAGCTTGTAATTCCTGAGGTGGGGAAGAGAAAGCTGATCCAGAAACTACGCAGGGACTTCTCTGAAGTCACAGCTCTTCACCTTTTCTACCAAGCTACAGTGGAGAAACTGTAATCCTGGCTTTAGTAGGGGACTCCCAGAGAATCACCTTCCTAAGGGCAGACATAGGTGTGCACTCTTGGAACTCTTAGTCCAGAATGGATAAAACAGTAGTTGTCACATACAGAAGACATATATTTTTTAAGGTTAAGTATTTTTTTATTAATTAAATTTCACTGATTTTTACATTCCGATCCAGTTTCCCCTCCCTCCTCTCCTCTTATTTCCTCCTCCACCTAACCCTCCTGCTCCTTCCCCAATCCATTCCTCCTCTGTTTCTTTTCAGAAAGAGGCAGGCCTCCCATGGGTGTCAACAAAGAATGGCCTATCAAGTTGAGGTAGGACTATGCTCCTCTCCTTGTATTAAGGCTAGGCAAGGCAATTCAGTATGAGGAATAGGTTCCTGGAAGCCAGTTACAGCTCCCATCACTAGGAGTCCCACAGGTAGATCAAGTTACACAACTATCACACATATGTAGAGAGCCTAGGTAGGTCTGATGCAGGATCCCTGGCTGTCTGTCAGTCCAGAGTCTGTAAGCTCCTATGAGCCTAGGTTACTTGTTTCTGTGGGTTTCCTTGTGATGACCTTGATCCCCCAGGCTCATACAATCCTTCCTCCCTCTCTTCAACAGGGTTCCCTGATCTTGGCCCAATGCTTGGCTGTGGATCTCTGTACCTGTTTCCATCAGTCACTGGATGAAGGCTCTCTGATGACAATTGGGGTAGTTACAAATCTGATTACAGGAGATGGCCAGTTCAGGCATCCTCTCCACTACTGCTAGGAGTCTTAGCTGGGGTCGTCCTTGTACATTCACGGGACTTTTCCTTGCACCCAGTTTCTACCTGACCCCAAAATGCACCCCCATCAAGATGTCTCTTTCATTACTCTCCCCCTCCACCCACCCACTCCCAACTCAATCTCTCATGTTTCCCCAGTCTACCCAGGAGATCTTTTCTATTTCCCCTTCCCAAGGAAATCCATGTGTCCCTGTTTCCCTTGGGCCATCCTGGCACTGTGGATTGTAGCTTGGTTATTCTTTACTTTACAGCTAATATCCACTTATGAATGAGTACATGCCATGTTTGTCTTTCCGGGTCTAGGTTACCTCACTCAGGGTGATTTTTTTTTTTTTAGTTCAGTCCATTTACTTTCAAATTTCCTGAAGTCATTGTTTTTAACAGCTGAGTTAAATACTCTGCTGTATAAATGCACCACATTTTCTTTTTCCATTCTTCAGTTGAGGGGCATCTAGGTTGTTTCCAGGTTCTGGTTATTACAAATAGCACTGCTATGAACATAGTTGAGCAAGTGTCCTTGTGGCATGATTGAGCATCCTTTGGGTATATGCCCAAGAGTGGAATAGCTGGGTCTTGAGGCAAAATGATTCCTAATTTTCTGAGAAACCTCCATATTGATTTCCAAAGTGGCTGTACAAGTTTGCACTCCCACCAGCAATGGAGGAGCATTTCCCAGGAGCTATACATTATTAAAATGCTATTTTCATTTGATTATCACATCCTACTGAGATATGTTCACCAGAGGAAAAATAATTATATTAGTATTAGCCTTATACTTGGTAGGGGAGCAGATGACATCTATTAGGTTATGGTGGAACATACCCACTGTTGTTGTTCTTGTCATGTCCATGACTGGTCCTTGGAAGTAAGTATCTTTCTTCATGCTAGATTAATTGATATGGTATCTCCCCTTTTGTCATGAGCTGTTCATCCCCACAATAGGAAAACTCCTCACTTTATACACCTTGGGGCTCATAGTAGTGGAGAAGTAGGGGATTTACCTCAAGCACAGAAAGTGTTGTGGATTCACCTCTGCCTTTCAGAGCTCCACTGCACACCTGACAAGACCAGGGATCTTATCCTTTAGGGAAAAGGTAGCTAGGACTCTGTAGCTCTTTCAACCTGCTGAATCTCTTCCATGGAAAGATACTTCACAAAGCTACCTCCTAAATTCTTAAAACTAGCCCATTTCTTTTAAACCAGACCAAATCTGTCTTTGGCTACGGTCCTCTACTTCACACAGTGTCCAGCATACCATATGCTGAGTTGTGTCACTGTTTAGCAAGAGGATACTGAGTGGGTCTGGGTGTTTGGAACATTTCACTTACTTGGCCCTGGGAACGGCACTGGCTTCCATCTGCTCCTGAGTACAGCTTTTGGACCTGATTCTAATGCTGCAAGCAGATCCACCCTCACTGGGCTCTGACTCAACAGTAGATGCTGCCCATGCCTTTATTCTTATTGGGAAGTTTTCATTCAGTCAAGCTTAAGTCATCAGGTATCTTTTCTGAGCAGTAGAGGGGTTACGTTTGGGTTAAAGAGTTAGGAAATGTGGATTCCAGCACAAGCTCTTTGTTCTAGCTGTCACCTGGTTTCTGCTCTCCCAACTCTCTTTGCTTTCGCTTGTCCATTGATCCCACCAAAGTGTTCTGGAGTTTCTAATGGGCTTTTATTGTTCTCTGGTCCGTCGATGGGTTTTTAGCAGTGGAGAGTCCCCAGATGAATACGGTAAAGAGAGGTTGAGTATTAATTCTTTCTGAGCCCTCTCTCTAACGTCTCAGTCTCCTTACTGAGTCCTCATTGCCCTCATAGCCCCTCCACTGCAACATGTTCCTTCCAGTTTCTGGTGATATTCCTTACTTACTCTTATGCTTTGTGACTGCGGAGTGCTTAATGATTCAACTGTAAGTAGCTTTGAGGTGCCCCACAATATGTGTTGCTTATACCCCATGCACATGGTTGTGTTATAAATATCCTTATTTCATTTACCCTAACTGGGTCGAACAGTCTGTTTTTTTTGCTGATACTTTGGATACACTTCATAGGACTGGATACTTAGAATTTGAGAAGTGAGATTTCAAGAAGATAACAACATCCTTCCTGGTTCTAAATTTGCTTGGCAGTGACTGAAGATGAATTTCTTCTTTGGAAATGTTGATTAGCATTGAGGAAGTAATTTATGTGACCATGAAATGGAACATGGAACTAAGTATCTAATTGATTAAGATGCTTGATGAATGCTCTAGGAATCCAGACGTGATCAAAGTCAGTGTGACTGGAATGGTCAAATGAAACTCATCAATAAGCTAGTAAGTCCCATCAGCACCAAAGAACTATGTGTGAATTTTCTAACCTGGACCCGTGATAGATGTTATATTAGAAGCTGTACCAAAGCACATGGCCCTACAGTGGTATTCTAAAGAGTTGTTATGGTATTGGTCAAGTTTAGCCAAGGTCTTCTGGAAATGAATCACTAATGGGCTCAGCACATACAATGTCTACAGTTCGTGATTAGATTTAAAGCATCTCTCCATGAAATATAGAACTTCTTAGATTTCTTAGATTGAAACATTCTTTTTGAAAATCATAGAAAATGCTTGGGGTTGGGGACTTCCATTTTAGTCATGTGTAACCTCTTATCAATATTCTAAATATTTTCAAATTTTAAAAATAATGACCACTTTTGCTTTTGCTTGTTATAGACTACCTCTCTTCCCTTTGACATGAAGATATTAGAAACATATACAAAAATGTAAGAATCATACTCATCATCACCGCCCAAGTTAAGAAATAAAATATCCCCAATGCAATGCCAGTGAATAGCACGGCCTCTGGAGTCAGATCACTTTCCTTTTTTTTTCACTCTCTTCCTGGCTCACATGAATGCAAAGCCATGACCAAAATAGACAAACAGCTTTTAAAACTCCCTTTGTGACAGGCAAACCACACTGTCACTGAGCTGTAATGAAGCATGAGGCTATTGTCTGGACCTCAGAGGGTCATGACTTCATGTGAATACTGTACTCCATCCAAGGCCTTGCTCCTCTATGCCTAGAAAAATACAAAGCCCATTGTTCTTAAATCAATAAATGTCCTTAGGACATTCAACTTCAAGAACAGCTTACCCTAGTAAATTCTGGATTTGGTTTAACCAAACAAAACATGAGATTTTTCTTTATTTCTTGAGTAGCCCAGCTGTGTATTTCTAAAATAAATACTTTAAAATGTTTTCATGCATTTCTCTTGAAGCAAGAGACTTTTAAAAAATAAATATGACTTTTCATGTTGTAAAGTACAAAAAAATCAATACTTTTCAGCATATGGAGAATTGAAAATTATACTAGGAGTTTGAAAGCCCTTTCAACACATAGTCATGACAAGTATTGCCTGAATTAATTATAGAAATGGAAAAAATTTCAGCAAGAAGCTAATCCAGTTAGCTTAAACCTTCCACAGCCAAAATCCATTGACTGTTAGAAATGAATAATAGAAAAATGAAGTGATTGTCTCCCACCAGAATTTATCATAACTTCTTATTTCAAGTTCCTTATAAAGACACATCTATGCTTTTAAAAATATTCAAAAGTTTATTGGGCATGAGTTTACTGGGGCCAGAGACTTTCGGCATATCTTATTAGTGTATCTTGTTTCACACTGCAAGTGTTAAATATATATTTATTCACTTGATTTGAACTAATTTGTCAAAGTTCAGTATAAAACAAAAACACTTGCTTCTATTATTTCCTGGACCAGGTCTGGTAATGCACAGGAGGATCTCTGTGAGTTTAAGGTTTAATCTACATAGTGAGCTCCAGGGCATCCTGGACTACATAGCAGGAATTTGTCTCAAGATATAAAAAAAAAAAAAGCAAAACAAAACCCCACAAATGTTTCCTTTTACTTTGCTTGCCCTGTGCCTGAAAATGAGTCCACTCACAGCAATGCCTTCCTTATGTCCCACAGGATTTGGGACTTCTAATCTATTCTCAGGCTCATTCCCTTGCAATCTGTATTGTGTAAGTATAAAATAAATAACTCATAACCAGGAAACAGGCTTTAATTATTTGCAGTATTGTATGGCTGAGTGCTAACTCCCAAATTAACCATAAACTCTAACCAGCGTGGTCCAACAAATTGGCATGGTTCTCTCTTATTATATTTTTATTTTGCTTTGCTTCCATCTGAACCTTGTATCATTAGAAAAAAAAATACATTTCATGGGAGATTCATGCAGCACACTATTGGTGAAATTATTAAGGCCACTCCACGTAGTTAAAAGGAGAGTTATTTAATGGTGTAACTTACAAATTAAGGGATAGGTAGGTCGCGGGGTCTGGGGAAGGTGTATCGCAGTCCAGTGGTGTTCTCTGGAGCTCTGCTTGGCCCACTTCCACTGTCCAGGGTCCAGGAACAGAGAGAGCGTTGACCCATCCAGATCTCAGGTCTCCAGGCGCCTCCGCTGGCCCCGTCTTGTAGGCGTGACAGTTTCCGAAGTCTCAATGGGGATTGGAACTTCCAGATCAAAGCTGGAATGGCTACCCACTACAGCACACATTGTTTCCTTTTCCTTTTTTTCCTAAATATTCCACAGAAGAGTTAGAACATGCTACATATATTTGACCACATTTTTAAATCCAGTCTGGATAAACTCTACCAGAGGACAGTATAGAACAGATATTCTTGTAAAATAAAAAATCTTAGAGAGAGGGAAAAATAGTACTAAAGAGACAGAAAGACAGAGAGACAGAGAAATAAAGAGATAAAGAGAAAGGGAGGGAAGGGACATAGGAGAGAGAGACATGGGTGGGCAGACCAGAAAGACACCCCAGTGGGTAAGGTGCTTGGTGCCAAGCCTGAACACTGGAGTTTGAGCCCCAGAACCCTCATAGGACAAGAAGAAAACTGACTCTAACGAAATATTCTTTGACCTCCACATGTACATGAAAGTGAATGAATAAGTGTTGAAAGAAAGAGAGAGAGAGAGAGAGAGAGAGAGAGAGAGAGAGAGAGAGAGAGAGAAAGGAAGGAGGGAAGGAGGGAGGGGGAAGGAGGGAGGGAGGGAAAGAGGGAGGGAAGGAGGAAGGAAGGAAAAAACTTCCATTATCAGTGTGTGTTACAGAGGGCAGTCCTTTAGACTATTTGAAGACAATGTAACACTATGGGAAAGCATTGAAGATGTTATCTAATGCATTTGCTGTGTTCCTGTCTGTTTACATCCATGATTAATACTATACCTGAGCAATCCCAGTGCAATAATTACCCAACAATTTATAACATATATGTTTGAGAGTATTTTGAGAATATATGCATATTCTATCAGATTGATGAGACGAAGCATCCTCTAGCATCAAGGCAATGCTGTGCAGAATCAACTTGTGATAGACCCAGGTGTGGTTCCCATGTTTCGGGATTTAGAAAGCATTCTATATGTGTGCAGTCATCTGACAAATGTTGGTCATTAGCCTGCTGCAAAGTTGGAAAGTGTGAGGGGTGTAGGAGAAAAAGACAGTCAAAGACACGACGTTCTCTGCACAGCTACATCTCAAATCTCAAGGATGGGAAGAGAATGGAAGACAGGAAGGAAAGCAAAGGAAAAATCCCCAAACCCCAAATACTTCTTCGATAAGGAAAAAGACCCAGCCTTTGGCAAGAAGTGGCATTTTGTGAGCTCATGAGAGAGTCAAAGGCTTGTATTTCAAGGAGACTTTCTTCTTTTCTGTAGCACAAACACGACTAAGGGTAATGTGTGTTATTTTAGGGTTTCATTATTCATAAAAGAAAAATAAATAGTGCCGGACACGCAAGACAAAAATAAATAAATAGTTGGACTTCAGAGGCTTTCTGGCTCTCAAATCTAAGAATTTAATAACTGGACTGTTTACATGTTTCCAGAGTTGTTTTCATCTTATGGGGAAAAAACTCAATAGGATGCTTTGTTTTGCTTCATTTCAGAACAGGTGGTTTTAGTGATATGGGTTTAGCTTTAGTGAACATTTTCCCTTCCTTCCTCTAGAGCATTCATTCTATGCCTAGGCAATCAGAGCGGCTCTTTTAGCCATAGATACTGAGGTTACCCCAAACTCTGTACTGATAGTGAAAGACATGACTTTTTTTTTTTTATTCAGCATCTTATAAAATCAGCTACTAAAGAAGAAGGAGGAAGCCTGGGCTGACTTCCTGGCAAGTACACAACCCTACACCTCTTTCTCTTAGCGTGTGTGTTCACCAAATGGGAAGGTGAACCTCCTCTGCTTCTCCCTCAATGGCTGCTGAATGGTGTGCAGTTGGTGCTCCCTGTCATAAGAACACAGTGTTTGGGGAAGAGGTGTTCTGCATTAGGCTGCCCTGTACTTGAGGACCCTTCAGAGTCTTGAGTGGAGGAGAAGCTGTTGGTGACAGCTCTGGACATTAGAGGAGCCAGCACTCACAGTGAGAACCTGGAGTGCATGAGCACAGGGAGAGCCTTTCCAGATAGAGAGGTTTGCTACTGTGACATCTAGCACAGAAAAAAGCAGCTTGTGCTCTAAGGAATGAAAAGGGAGAAGAGCGTGCAACAAATTATCTCTCCATACTACCCTGGAACCAGTACCAATGTTTTCTTTGTATAATTCTAAAATTTTATCGTAGCCATGGACATTTACAGTCTTTCAGTGCACTGCGGGTGCATTCTTTCCTCCGTTTAGCTAATATTTGGTGAAAGCCACTTATGTGCCAAAATCTCAGGGCTCCATGTTAAAGGTAGAAACACTGACCCAGAGTGATAGTAAAGCTAATGCTTCTCAATTATTTTCTTAGGGAATAATCTTTTGTATTTACCAGTTGATTTATTTTATAACCATCATAAATGGTTTTATCAGTCCCATTGATAGATGAGGAAATTGAGATGAACAGAGATGATACTATTACAGATGATACTGTTACAGAGAAAGATACTATTTCATGTAATAGTTATTGTGTATCTATTAATAAATAGTCATTAAATGTCTCTCACATGCCAATCACTGGGCTTTGTTGGGAAATGCAATAATAAGCAAGACAGATCCATTCTTATTCTCAAGGAATTCAGTATCTATGTGGGTGACAGAAAACAAGCAATCAAAAATTAAGCTTTGAGTTAGCTATAAATGCTGGGAAGAAAACATGACTCAGTCATGTCTTACAGACAAAGAACAAAGGGTTGGATAAGTTAGACGCTTTGGAGACAGTGCTTTATTTAAAGACACAGAGTCTAAGTTGAGACTTGAATATGAAGGTTAAGAGGCAATGGGGATCCCAAGGGCAAAACTAAGTGGGAATGAACTTAGTGTGTTCAAGATGGAGAAAGAAGTCAAGTGTGGCTGGTGCTGAGGAGAGAGGTCCACCCTGGATAATCACTACCAAAAACGACAGAAAATACCTTTTCTTTTAATTTTATCGAACAATTCTGGGGCAGAACCAGACACCTTCTGTGACAAACAGATTTCTATGGGTTTTATTATAAATAAAGCAGGCATCTCTTTTAGGTTCAGACATTCCACCCTTCTTAAGCTGCCCAGGACCTTGGAGGTTGAGGTAGAGCAGAATGCCACAAGGAACCAGGTGGTTCTCTTCCAAATCATTCCCTTGGAGTCAGGTCCTTTTTGAATTCCCCTTTGAGCTATGCCAAAATTGTCAAGACCAATTATTGATAAATGTGCCATTTTCCTCTCTGTTTGTTAGATTTCTTTCGCAGACAAATCTTCACCCTGCACTTTATTATTTAGTCATCATTGATTCATTCTTCTCCCTGACTCACTGCATCTGGAAGGGGAATCATTCTGAATCTGGAAATAAAAATACTTGAAAGATAATGCAGTTTAATGGTCTCAAGAGTGAGAGGGATACACACTACACCTTGTTCTGAGGTTTATGGCCCTGAGTTTAGATGCTCCGTTAGGAGATATAGAATCAACTGCCAGAACTCTTGTGAGTATCAAAAAATGGTTTCATAAAGTTTACCAAAATAAAAGTTGATTATAGAAACATACTAATGTTTCATTAACTGAAAATAATCAGCCCAGTTCTCATTTTTGATACAGTATTTAATAAATAACCCACATCATGAACATTATAATACCATCCAAACTTGGAAGTCTCTCATATAGACATAACTCAGGTCACATATGCAAAAATATGTACATTAACATGTATGCATGTTTGTGTATGCATGCTGGTATTTCTATTCATGTGTGTATGTGTGCAGGTATCTGTATACATGTAATTATCTGAGTTGATGTGTGTCCATGTATGCTTGCATATATCTGTCCCTGACACTATAGATACTGAAAATTAGAATGCACAAGAGACAGGATTCAGGAGAAAAGACCATTTCACAGGCAGCTGATTAGCAAAGAAATATCTTGATAGCTCACTATTCCAAGAGTGGTGGCTGGGGCATGGTATTCACAATATATGGGAGCTTTTAGAAGTGCAGAATCTCATGTCTCACCCAAGACCAATTAGTCAGATTTTAACAAGCTCCCACGTGAATCAGATGTGCATTAACATTGGTGAAGTATTGTCTAAATGGTTGCATTTATTTGAGGTTTTGTTCTCACCCTTCACATTTGCTAGTAATTTCCTCTAGAAGGTGACATTCCACTCAGGACTGAACTACTGTTTTATCTGAAGGTGTCATGTGCAGTTTATCATAGTATTTATCATATTTTGTGGTAATAATGATTTCCCTGCCTGTTTCTCCTCACTGTAATATAAACGCCATAAGGAAAGATCCAGATAATGCTTGTATACTATTTTACTTCCTAATGCGTGATATATAACAGATGTTCAGTAATTACCTATCAAATGCTCAGTTCTTCAGAGGAGGGAGCAAGTGAGTCACTGGAAACACTTGATAGAATTAATAACCCTACCCCTTCTCTTTTTCTTTTCTTTTTCTTTCTTTCTTTCTTTCTTTCTTTTTTTTTTTTTCAAGACAGGGTTTCTCCATGTAGTTTTGGTGCCTGTCCTGGATCTTGCTCTGCAGACCAAGCTGGCCTCAAACTCACAGAGATCCATCTGCCTCTGCCTCCTGAGTGCTGGGATTAACAGCGTGCGCCACCGCCCCTTCCCCTTCTTACCCACCTTTGTTTTGTTAATCTTTCTCCCAATCCCTGCCTATTCATAGCCACATACTCGATACCCATTACAGTATCATGTGTCCACTAGGTGCTCAGTTTAATGATTTTTAAAGAGTTAGATAAATATTCTCCAGCAAAACTTGTGCTACATAGGAGCTTTTGGAGTAGAAATAGAGATCAATGACTTTATTTTAGCCTGGAAGATTTATTCACTTGGAAATCAGCCAGAACAATCAAAAGACATTCAGAAGCAAAAACAACAACAAGAAGACACAAGTAGTTGGGTGAACTAAGTCCCAAAACTATGTATTCTACTGAGTTTCAATCATAGTCAAAAGCGATCCCTTGTATGTCAGAGTCCTGTTGCTGTGTGCACATAGAACAGCTTCAGTGTAGAACAGCATGGTGGAAAGCACGTGTGAGATAAGCTATGTGGAGGAAAAGGTGGGCATTGCAGGCAGAGAGGACTAATTCAGAGTACTGGTGGACTCTGGAATTATCTGCCTGTAAGGTTTTCACTAGGGCAAGCTGTCTCTACTTGGTTACTAGTGATGTCTTAAACCATATCATTCTTAGTTATAGAGGCTCCTTAGGTATTATGTGATGTTTATCGGCCTCCTTTACTCATCATATGCTAACAGCAGCCCCTTTGTATTGTAACAACCAGAATATCTCCTTAGGTGTTCAAATACCCCTGAATCAAAATCACCCTTGGCTAAATATCACTGCTGCAGGGGGCTCAAGTGCAGAGGTCTGTTCCTACTTTGCACTATCTGGCAAATGGTGCTATTAGGTTTTGGTAATTCAATATAGATTTTCTCCAAGTCCCAGTATCTTCCCTTTGTAAAAGGTCTTTTTCCCAGTGTTGCGATTCTGGGTTAGAGGGTTGTGATGTGTTATTATCAGGTTAGCAGTGCACTGCAGAGCAAAGCTTCAGGGCGTGAGTCCATTTGAGTTAACGCCGAGCAGTGCCAGGGGTGAGCATGTTGCACTGGAAAGGGAGAGGTCTGCGATGGCTGCTTTGCAGGAAGTTGGAAGTAACTTAGTAATGTTCTATTTCTTGGAGTCTTTCTATGGCTTTTCTTATAGATCTGTTGAAATTTTGAAAGAGAAATTCAAATGCATGGGAGAACTGATAGGTGGCAGCAAGGATGGAAGTTTTCTGCTCCTTGACTGGGAGCCATTGTTCTTAAATGATTTGCCATGAGCTCATCTATTGGCTTAGCAAAAAGGATCCAGGAAGTGTATCACCTTCTCAATGAATATTGAGCATCCTTACTCCTGGGAGACATCAGTGTAAGAGGACTTCCAAATTTAGCATCTGGAACCCTGGGCCAAAATACCAAAGTAAGACAATCTACCTCTTTCACTTATGGTCTCTGGGGTGGGCTAAAGAAGGATTCAAACAAATGAACTTACAGACTTGCCCAAAGAAACATTAAAGTTGAAGCACGCTAATGTTGGCTTTTCCATTGCAAAAGGATTCACCTCAGTGCTTTACTAGATAGGTCAGGTTTAATATTTAAAAATTCATTTTCCATGCACCTATTCTTTCAGATGAAGTGTGCACGTTAAATTACAACTCTGTCTATTAATTATTTGTTTGATTCTACAAGTATTTGATATGTGATACATGTTCATTATCTTTGTTGACAAAAAAAATATATCTTTTTTTTTAATCCAAGACCCAGTCATAGACTGGAAGATTAAGTTAAGAGCATGTGTCAGAAATGAGAAATAATCCTTCCCATTTAAGGTTTTAGTCACAGTCTTCCAAAAACACAAACAACTGATTGGTTTAATAAGTGCGATAAACAAAAAAAATTAATGAGATTAATTATAGACTGCCAGGTGAGAAAAAAGTAATTACTTTTGAAAGATTTTAATTTTTTTTTCCTGTGGGGTTGAACACACATAGTCACAAATAGAGAGTCTCAATTACCTTCTACACTGAAGAAAAGTAATTTGAGTATGAATATTATTTTGTAATATGTTTACTTTCTCCCCATTGTTACATTGATAAAAGAAGTAAATTAGTGTTTTCGGGCATGTTACCTGTTGAGAGGGCAGTGCATTGAGGTCAGTGTCCTCTGTGCTCTCATTCAGGTGGGCAGCATCAGAGAGGGTGGTATTTAGGGATTTAGGAGAAGGACTCAGGGACTGAAGCAGCTGTTTAGCACTCCAGAAACTGGTACTGAAGGAGCACCGAGGAACAGTTTTTCAACAGACCAGGGTCTAGTGATCAGTCTAGCCTTCAGTGATGGCATGTCTGAATCCTCAGGGAGCAGGGCATTATAAAAGCAAACACTTTCATTAGGGGAGCTGGATACAGAGTAAATTACTGGGTCACAAAGTCTATTAGTGGAAAGATGGAAAGCAGGGGGAACTTGATGATGAATGAAGGGCTGGAACCATATACCTTTTTCTCTCAGATTAAATCCAGTCTGGAGACTGAGGCAGGCTAACATTTGAGGAGGAAGTCTGAACTGTGACAGCAGGGATGATTGGGAACCTGCTAATCTTGGTCAAAGTGGTACTTGAGAGCTGTTTTAGTGATCTATACAAGACACCAGGCTGCTTGTACTGGGATGAAAAGAAAGAAACAGCTCTGAGAGAGGATATTTATTTTAAAACAGTAATTACTTCAACATAATGCAACTTGAAGACTGTGTGGCTTGAGAGACAGTAAACAAAAGTTGAAGACAAACTCAAGGAAAAACCAGAACTTGGTGTGATAATTACATATTGCTGGTAGAAACAGGGAAGGACAGGTCTAGAAGCACACTGAGCTCTGTTTGGGACATTTAAATTCAAGATATAAATAAAACAATAAAAATTTACTTTCCTAAAAAGATGGGGGCTCTGGAATTCAGACCAAAGTAAATGGTGTTAATTTTTAAATCATCCATAGAAAGACAAAGAAACTAAAACTTGGATGAGATCACCAAAAGGAATTGAGAAACTTAAGGTCATAGTTTAAATACACTTTTAATTTGGATCTGGAAGAACAAGAGAAAATGAGAGAGATTGAGAGGGGACAACAGCAAGGAAAGAAGAAGATACTAGGTGTTTCTGTGTCCTCACAGGTCTCTCAGGGGAGGGGGTGAGAAGGCGGCACAGCGTCAATGGCACAGACACGGGAGTCAGGTGAAAGGCGAACAGCAGACTCATTTATTCACTAATGGGGAAAGCCTTATATACCCTCCTCCCAGCACCCAGGCTGTGTCAGATCTGGTGACATTGTGTGGTCATCCCACAGTGGCTGGGCCTGATCAGGACCTCTGACAGCGCCTGCTGCTAGGCCCTCAGGCAGACTCCAGGTTGGCCCATAAGGAAGTATGTTATGTGCATGCCTTGACAACTGGTCTGAGCCAATTTCCACTACCCTATGGGCCTGTCTTACTACATATACTAGTGAAAAGTTAAATATTTTAAGACATATACCAGCATCAAGTGTCTCAGAATGGCTGAACAGAATATGCTGATTTTTTTTGTGTGTGTGGCATTAGCCCTGTGCCTATCAGGCTCTGTGGCCAGAGGTATGTGACACACACCTCTATGTGTCACAGAGGTGACAGGCAGGTTGTCCTTCACAGTCATCTGCAATGTTCTTAAGGTTTCATGTAGGCTACAGTACTCATTAGCCTTATCTCAGTAAGAGAAGGGACCAGAGTTGACAAAGAGAAAGCCACACTAGTCTTCACCAACTGATCACCTGAGATGGTCCAGTCAAATTCAGTAAGAGGAAGAAGGCCTGATGATGCTGTGCAAAGTGGCCCAGCCTGGCCTAACATGTAAAAGTGATTATTAATAGATGTAGTTTTTTCACTTCTGTAGTATTTCCTTTGCAAACCATTTTGACCAATTGATATAGATAAAATACTTTTGTGCTTATGTTGCTGGATGTTGGAATGAGCCCAGAGATTTAAAAGGTACCTTTTTAATACGTTTTGTATTATTTTTGCAAAACTTTCAGCCTGGTTTAAAATCAAGTGTGTATAGATGGAAAGTTTAAGGTGGAGAGTAAGATACAATGATAGAGGAAAAGGTGATAATCAAGTTCTAGTAGTGACATCCAACACCCAGTGACAATTAGAAGTTGTTGTAGACAGATGAGCTGTGAAGCTGAGGGAAGGAAAGTCCACCATGATTGCTAACAGGGCTTCCTCACACAGGAAGAAATGAAGTTAGGATTTGGACTTACATTTTGGAAAGACAAAAGGGAAAACTTCATTCCAGATTGCCTTTCTCATGGAGCATGGAGGCAATCACCTTTGTTCTGTCCCGGAAAATGATCACAAAAGTCCACCTTTTGATATCTTCACCCAGGAGTTATGTTTGGTTCATAGAGGAAGATGACATTCATGCTTCCCTATCACTGTAGTGTTGCTTCTGTGATTATATAACAATCAGGTTATCAAGTACCCAGGAAAATTGCTGCCAGAAGCAGGATTCTCGGAAGAACGGAAGTGAAGATGGAGTCTTATGTCCTGGGCAGTTGCAAGCAAGCTCAGTGCTCTGCAAGGGTAAAGATGGATGAGATTTTTACTGTGACACTGACAGAGCCTGGATTTAATGGTAAAGCTGTGGCTATTGGAACTGAATGGTTACACACCTTTCAGACTTTGACTTGCTGAAGTTGACTTGATACATCTTCAATGCATATTGAACTCATAATTTTGTTTGAAATGAAGCTATGGTCAAACACAGATGGCAACCAAAAGTTCATCTGGAAGATTTTGCATAAATAATACTGGATGTATATTGAAGGAAGAGCACTAGAAATTAGTCTATATCATACACCAATTTTATTAATATAATGGATGTGAGTCATCAAATGTTGTTCAAAACAACAATAAATGGGGTAATTTTTTCTTTTGTTTTACACTTGTGAACCTTGGACACATGTTGTCTAGGACTCTAATTCCCAATAAATATTTCCAAACTTGAATTCTGAAAATTCAGTATTTCCCATCCCTCCATCCCTATGAGCTTGTACAGTCACCTTGTGTATACTTGTGAAAATAACATGTGCTTAGTCTTAAATGGACGGATGTTTCCCTAGTTATAACAATATAAAAACAAGCAGCAATTTAAACTTCAATTACTGTTATCTTTATGGTACTATATAGTATTTATTTATAGTCCTATTATGGTAGTCACCCACTCCTTATAATAATCTTTTGAAGTATTTTAATTAACACAGAAAATAAAAGCCATATCAATGACTAATGACCTGATAACTCTCCAGTGTTAAGCCACGAATCTTGGCCCTACTCTTCCAACATCTCCTTCAATGTTGCCTATAGCACATTACATTGCCTAGTGTATTTTAATCAAAGACTTATTTAAATGAATGAATTTCTTAGAGTATCCAGCTTAGAACTAGTATATTTTGATGCCAGATTTTACACATCACTGTTATTTGTCAAACAACCACGTATAAACCTTGATAATCATCCAGTACAGTTAAACTACAGAAAGCTATTTTACTTAGGCTTATAGAATAGTTACTTAGTTTTTTCTTATAATGTTTGTTTCAAATGTGAAAAGAACTTTTTTTTTTTTTTTTAGCTTTTTGAGATAGGATTTCTCTGTGTTGTTTTGGTACTCGGGAGGCAGAGCCAGGCAGATCTCTGTGAAAAGAACTTTTTAAGTGATATTTTTAATCATCATATGGATATGTTGCTTATCATACCAGAAATTAAAAACTTTAATAAATATGAATAGTAAAGTTCAGTAAGCCAGGAGATAAGATGGAATATTAGGAAACTTAATTAATCCAAAGGAATAAAGGAACAGATTAAAACCAGGGATGAGGAACAGATGGGTCAATAGTAAAATTGTAGCAAAATAACTCATTTGTCTCACTGAGGCAATCCCATTCAAGAGCAGACATTGTTTGATTAGATATAGAGCCAACTCCAAGGAATGTGTTATATGCAAGAACCCCCCTTCCATGTAAAGACAGGAGGATGCTAAAAGGAAAAAGCAAAAATGTCATGCTGACCTAACATCTAGCACTAAGGATATAACCAAGGGAGAGGAGGCATGTTGGAAAGATTAATGCATTCAGAAGGTACAATATTTATAAATGCCTATTAACAAAGTTTCAAAACCTAGAAAGAAAAAAAAAGACTGTCTTAGTCAATGTTCTATTGCTGTTCAGAGACACCATGACCATGGCAATTCTTATAAAAGAAAGCATTTAATTGGGGCTGGCTTGCAGTTTCAGAGGTTTAGTCCATTATTGTCCTGGCGGGGAACACGGCAACATACAGGCAGACATGATGCTGGAGGAGCTGAGAGTTCTACATCAGCATCCACAAACAGCAGGAAGAACAGTGAGCCATTGGGACTGGCTTGGGCTTCTGAAACTGCAAAGCCCATCCCTAGTGGCACACTACCTCCAACAAAGCCATATCTACTCCAACGAAGTCACACCTCCTAATCCTTCTCAAATTATACCACTCCCTGTTGTCTAAGTATTCAAATATATGATCCTATGAGGACCATTCTTACTGACAATAATAATAATAATAGTAATAATAATAATAAATTATTATGATTGATTTTAAAACTTTTCTTAGTAATTAAGAAAATAGAAAATTAATAGGAATATGAAAGATTTGAGCAAAATTATCCACCAAATCAACCTGATAAACATTTAGAGTACACTCAGTAGCAACAGAATAAACATTCTTCCCAACTGTACATGGAAAGTCACCAAATAAAATAAAAGTGACTACATATTAAAAGATGGAGCCAGACAGCAGTGGCACATGCTTTTAATCCCAGCACTTGGTAGGCAGGGGCAGGCAGATCTCTGTGAGTTTAAGGCCAGCCTGGTCTACAAAACGAGTTCCAGGACAGGCTCCAAAGCTACACAGAGAAACCTTGTCTCAAAAACCAAATAATAATAATAATAATAATAATAATAATAATAATAATAATAATAAAAGATGGAAATTATAATATGAGCATAATGGTGAACTCCTGTAATCCCAAAACTCAGGAAGCTGAGTTCGATGTCAGCATGAGAGACATACGGAGCTCCAGCATATCCTGGGTTACATGATCCTGTCTCAAATAAAATAATTATACATGGTATGAGTATTCTCTGATTTAAATTAAGATAAAATAAAAATAAGAATGAACATCTACTTGATTATATATAAGTATCCAGAAAATAAAATATAAAATAAATTACCCAGAATATAGCAAAGACTATACCAAAAGCAAAATTTGGAGAATGTTGCTAAAGCAACTCTTCAAGAAAAAGATAGGACATTAAATGGCTACATTCAAAGGTAACAAAGCCTAAAAATTAGGGCAAGTGCCTTAAGGGCTACCTAAGAAGTGTTACGACCATGCTGCTTGACTGAGGAAAGAAGTTGTCAAATGGAGAAATTAATCAAACTGTCGATTTTGAAAGATGTGAGAGAACAGCCTCTTAGAGGTGAATTCCTAAGGGCCAGAGCAAACCCAGGTATGTGGAGACGTCTGCATTTGTAGGGGGGTGTCAGCCCTATGCTGAGAAGACAGGACAAAGCCAGCCCCAAACAGCAAGAGTTGCTTTAGGTTCAGGTTGTTAGTCTGAGGTCAAGTACGACAGATGTCAGGAGTCCGGGAACACAAAGACAGCACAGAACAAAAGATTAGATCACAGACTACAGATGATCGACAAAGGAGGAGAGCTCTTCCTGTTTTAAAGAGACAAGGGTAGGACAACTTTTTTCTGTCTCTTTTTCAGTGGTCATAAAGTATGGCTTCTATTTTTAAGGTCAAACCAATAGAAAAGAGCTCAGTGAAAACATTGGCATTGGGAAAGATCATTCTAAATAGAATTTAAAGTCATTAAGCTATTTCCTTTGGAGAAAACCCAGTTTAGGTTATTTACCTCCACACCAATGCATGGACTGTCCTTTGTATGAACTGATTTAACTCTTTTCCCAAATAATACCTACAGAATGAAGCAGTCCTAGTACACCACCCCCAACAGTTGCTCTTTATATGCCATGGAGCCACCTAGCTTAAAAGGAACATTGGCAAGAACATCAGTTGTTTCTTTCAGTGTAATTTTAACTGTTTTTTTTTTAATTGTTAATGTTCTCTTCTTTTGACCTCAATGACATACTTTCCTTGAAGGCCAACAAACAACATAATTTTAAAACCATTTTTTTTAATTTTCACATGATTTTCACAATTGATTGTTTTCATATTAAAATATATTTACTATGTAGTCCATGATAGAAAGGTGTAACTAAAGTAGTAATAAAAAGTCTTGAAGAAGAATGAGGTAATGGGGCTACCCTTCCCTGAGGATAGAAATGCAGTTAATGGTTGTTGGGGGATGTAGAGACATTTTTTCCGTCCTGTAGCCTCTAGTTAGGTGTGAATGATCTTTATTTATGATGCTATAAGCAGCTGTAATAAATGCAGTGGGACACATGTATATTAAAAATATATAAAAGAGAGGAAAGAAGGAGGTCATGACATTTGAAGGCTAGTAGGGAAGAAGGAGATATATGAAAGAGTAAGGGGGCAAGAAGGGAAATGGATATGATCAAAATACACTACATACATGTATGAAAATGTCAAAATAAAATGAAACTCATTACTATGTATAACTAATATATACTAATGAAAATTTAAAAATAGCAAAAAAAAACCCACCCAAAAAGCTCATTTATAGAATAAGAAATCTAGCTATATTGACTTTTCGTTCTGCCTGATTCTAATTAATATCTTTCCTAGTCTTGGAGAAGTATCCAATATTTCCACCTTGTTTCTTGAGGAACCTTTTCTGACTTTTCTAGGATGGACATGATTATTTAACTATTTTGATCTTACATCATTCAATTATAATTCTTCTTACATTTCTCTGTATAGATTGATCTATAGTACAGTTTGTTCAGCTTCTTCACTTAGATCAGGAATCAGATAAATAGCTACTAATAAATCAATATTCTGAAACTTAAATACCTATTAAAATTTGCTAGTGACAGATCCAAACTTCCAATATTATTTACTCAGAAATGGCTGACATTTTCTTCCCATACCATCAACTAAAGATAAATAGATCACACAGCTTGAGATTAAATTCAACATGGCGTTTCAGTTTGTTTGGATTACCTTCTATTGTTTAAAAAGTCTAAAAACTCTGAAATGCTCTCTGTTCTAAACCTTAAAGGTCACAATTTTCTGAATATTAAAGTAAATTTACAAATTATTTTATCACAGAATGTTCTATAGTATCCAAAGTTGATATGCTCTGACTTCTGTCTATGTATAGTTTCAGCTCTGCAAAGATTAATGGTTATACACATGCATGGAGACTGATCACACACAGGTACAGGTATAGAATTCAGGCAGGATTAATATTGCATCCCTGGAAAAATGTGCCAAGTATACTATTTGACAAATGCCCTGAGATGTTGCCTCCATAAAATTAAATTAGATTAGATTAGATTAGAGAGAGAGAGAGAGAGAGAGAGAGACAGAGAGAGAGAGAGAGAGAGAATAGAGACCATAGAGAGCATGCATGCGTGCATGCATGCCTGTATGTTTGTGTGTCTAAGTTTTAGATTGGAGAATTCAAAGATCTACAAAAACAATCAGTTCTTTGTGAGGCCTATGTCAGAATCAAGGCAACAAAATGAATCAAGAGAAAGCTAAGTGACAGATGGGGAACAATGGCTCAGGGACAAGGTGAAAGAAAGCGTGTCACAATTGGAAGCCCATCTGCCTTTTCTGGTGTGTGAAGTATTCAGGATGCATGAATTCCATTTCAATCATTCAATAATCATGACCAAAATCTACAAGGAAGATGAGAAGGATAAAACCCAACCTTGAGATCATTTTCTTTATAGGTCCTGATCACATGCCAATAGTACTTTGTACTTATAAGCAAATAATAAACATGTCATTGCATATGATTGTTTGACATTTATAACTTCCTCAGATAAATAACTAAACAAATACTTCTTGTTTTCTGATGGAAGGAATTCTTAAAAATTTGAAAATCAATTCCACAGAGAGGCTTTTCTGTTGAGAGAAAATGTCTTTGAGGAATGGGTCTATGGGTTAATTTTTAAGCACAGTAAGTGTAACTTGTATTGATGTCCAAGAAGTCCCATTGTTTATTCAGTATGAAAAAAGCATTTGCTCTCATCTTAGTCCAGAACTGGCCAAGCACAAGATCGAAAGTGAAGTTAATGGTACTATCTTCTTACTTCTCCTTCCTTCATCTTATCACCTCTCCTCTGCTCTCCCAAATGTGTGGGGTGAGAATTCACACTCAGATTGTCCACCTGTACACAGGACTTTGTTCAATGAGACAATCCTTATAGGCTTAGAACAAAAGGAACTGGTGTATTGGTTCTCTTGCTACAATGACAAAACACCGTATAAAAGCACCTTAAAGACTGGAAATTAACCACATTATGCCTTCTTGTTCTCCCAGGGTCCCATGATTCCTTCAGCTTCTACATTGATGAAGCTTCTCCAGTAGGCCCTGAGCAGCCAGAAACTGTCCAGAACTTTGTTTCCGTGTTTGGAACTGTGGCCAAGAAGCTGATGAGGAAATGGTTAGCCACTCAAACGATGAACTTCACTGGTCAGCTAGGAGCTGGAATCCGCTACTTTGACCTGCGAATTTCCACCAAGCCCAGAGACCCAGACAATGAACTGTACTTTGCTCATGGCTTATTCAGTGCCAAAGTCAATGAGGGTCTTGAAGAGATCAATGCATTTCTCACAGACCACCACAAAGAGGTAATATTCTTGGACTTCAACCATTTTTATGGGATGCAGAAATATCACCATGAAAAACTGGTCCAAATGCTGAAAGACATCTACGGAAACAAAATGTGCCCAGCTATTTTTGCCCAGGAAGTGAGTCTAAAGTACCTATGGGAGAAGGACTATCAAGTATTGGTCTTCTACCACAGTCCAGTGGCATTGGAAGTGCCCTTTCTCTGGCCTGGGCAGATGATGCCAGCACCCTGGGCAAACACAACAGACCCCGAGAAATTGATCCAGTTTCTTCAGGCATCCATCACGGAGAGAAGAAAGAAGGGTTCGTTTTTTATATCTCAGGTGGTGCTGACACCCAAAGCAAGCACTGTGGTCAAGGGTGTGGCAAGTGGCCTCAGAGAAACCATCACAGAAAGGTAAGTGCCCTTCAGAAAGTAAGAAGAATTATCTAGTAGTCTAAACTCAACTTATGGAAAGCCAAAGTTATGGAACTAAAATTCTACCAATGTATATTAGTTTGCTAGGGTAACACAGTACCACAACTGAGTGACTTAAGACAACAGGCTTCCCAAGATTCTGCTGATGGCTGACAGTTCTTGTTCCTCGGTTTATAGAAATATCACCAACTGCACCTTCTTCTTTACATGGTCTTTCCCTGTGTGCCTCTTTTCTAATATGTATAAAATGGTACTGAATTAGGGTCTGCCTGGATTAATTCATCTTAACTTGATAAGTTCAGCAAGTATATCTTTCCCAAAGAAGGTCATATCCATAGAACTTTAACATATTTTCTGTGCTACATATCTATGTATAAGAATATATATTCTGAATCCAGCGACAAGTCTAGCCCCTGATTATAACACTTCTTTATGTATCTGTGTAGCATTCCATATATTAGATGGCTCTTGCTTTGTTTGCTGTTTGCAGCCTTTTTGTATACTGAATGCCATTTGATATATGACAACTACAAGAAGTAGAAATTATCTTACAGATTAGAAAAAAAATAGGTCTAGGAAAATATAATTCTTTCCCTTAGGCTTCACCAGTGAATGATGAAACACATACTCAGACCCCATTCTCAAGCCACATCTTATGCCCTATAAATTACATATTCTGCCTTTTTAAGAAGGATTGTTCTCCCATGAGAGAACATGCCATTGGTCAAGACTGGCTAACAATGTACAGTCATGATCTCTGGTAAGGTATAATTTGAGACATGACCAAAGATCTCTGTAACTTCCTCTAATGTGAATAACAACATCCAGAACCATGCATGTTTTTTATTTTAGTTAAAATATTAAGTAATGTTAACATAAGAAGAGAGTACCCACATTCTTTTTATACAATGTATTTTAATCTTTTAATTAATAGTTCAAATTGTGCTGATGAGACAGGGGATGGATGATTTGGTTAGAGTCAAAGTCTTGTGTGGAAAAGAAAATGAGGAGAAAAATCTTTCTAGCAATAATAGTGTAGGTGACCCTGTGGAATATGATGTCGTGTGGACAACGACAGTGGGAGAATCTTTAGAAGACAAGGAGATAGTTGAAACAGTTATTATACCTAAGCTGCAGAGAACTTTATCAAGTCAATGGGAGAGAGCTAGCTGTTGGTGTCTGACAGTTAAGTGATCAGAAGTGTCATTTAGATAATAATTGATGCAGACTGCAAGATAAGGTAAGTGGTTTAGACCAGTTTTAGTAAGCTAGTCCACACTAAGTGAGGAAGTAAGGAAAACTTGGAAGAGGATGATGTGCAATAAAGGATAGGCTCATAAAGTGACTGGTTAGCTCTGTGCTAAGAATGAGAGAAGAAAGGATGAGGGTTTTGATTGACAAGCAGAATGGAGGACCATTCACCAAGGCAGAAACTAAAAAGTCTTGGGTAGGAGAAGGAGACTATGCAGTTAAAGTTTAAAAGCCACTTAAAGCATGCAAATAGATGCAGTAATTGAGCATTAAAATTACAAGCCAACTGATTTGGAGCTATTGGCCCTTATAGATAGTGAGAGCCACAGATCACCAGAGTGGAAGTAGTCTTCCTTGCAGAACCATAACTTTCTTCTGTTGTTCATGTACTAGCTTAGATCTCCACATACTTTGAGATTTAAATGCAATTGCAAAACTTCCATTTCATACCTATAGCACTGCATGCCCTTTCATGTTGTTTCCTGTATTGTTTCCTCTTCTCTTAAGACTTGAAACCTCATTACTGCTGCATTATTTGATACGTCAGTGATCTCACATGATCTGTCCATGTGTCCCATTGCTCCAGGCTCAGTTTCTACAGAATTTTTGGATATTACTGAAGATCTATGGATATAAGAGAAATCGCATAATCACTGTGATATACATAATTGAAAAAGTGATATTTTGTCATTAATTTTAAGTCTTCCTCTGAGATATCTCCCCTGATGATATGTACATAACTCTGTATCTCAGTCAAATACCGTCTGGTGGGATCTACTCTTCCTCCCCTCCCTCTTGTTCTCACCACTTTCCTTCCTTTACATTCTAACTGCTCGTGGAAGTCTACATTCTTCTCTAGATGACTAAGGCTAAACTCACTGAGTTCCATCAAAGTATCACCAAATCAAGAAAGATTTTTATCTAATAGCCCTACTTTCCACCAACACTAACTGATCTGATAAATGGCTACTTGACCTCTCCCAAATTAGCAAGCAAGGGACTTACGTACATATAAGAAATGTGCTATTTTGGTAATTGTATCCCATAAAGTCTCCATGTTTTGAAGAAACCCAAGGATCCCATTGGAGATGATGAGGAAACATAGCAATCTCCATTGTGAACTGATCCCATTTCTTGCCATTCTCCCTCCATCTTGAAAGGAAGAAACTGTATCTTTAACTTTTATATTCTAGGCATGGCACAAGTCTTCCTACGATTTCTTCAAGTTCACAAGAGCATACCCATTTCAATATACAAGGCTCTATTTACATAAACGTTTACCTATATTACAAGAATGTTTTGCCTTTTGGCCAGGAGCCATTCCATGGTTTTCCACGTTGAAAAACCCATGAAGAAGAACACACTCACAGAGTGAATGGCTTTCATTTACCTTTTTAATAGCATTTTATGTAATTTGGATGCTTCTAAGTCATATTTAAACTGCTTTCTGGCTATTTCTGCTCTAGTATGATACTGTAAAGGAGGGCTTGGGGAGGTTAAAAAATGTTAGGAAAGTACTGAAAATTATATTTTACACAGCTCTCCCCAGAGTCACAATGTATATTACCATATAAAAGACATTTGCGAATATCTTGAAGAATCCTATTTAAATTTAACTAATAGTGTTTTCTACATACTTTTTTTGAGATAATAATACTTGCTAGAAGCCCATGAAATTGATTGTGAAGAACTGTCTTCAGCCATCTGTTCTAACTCAGTACCTCTCACTTGCTTGAGACATATATCTGGAATAGTAGAGTGATATCACCAAAAGAGAAAGATAAGCACGGGAAAAGGCAGGAAGCAAGTTTTAAAACTAGATAGGAAGACCCTAGAGTTGTGACTCGTTCTTTTTGAGCTCTTTACCCAGCCTTGAGTATCATTTGCTGAGGCCCTTCCCCACCTCTACCACCCTTACTTAAATCGAAATTATAACCATAATGAATTCTAATTTCACTTCAAAAAAAAAGAGAAAGAAATGGGAAAAAAGGATTTAAAAAAAGAGGATCCTAGAGTAGAACCAAATTTTGGCCCCTAAGATCATACTAACGACTTGACAATAGCTTGCAAATCTATCTGCCTTGTAACCTGGCCACCATACTAGTCTTATGAGCATTCTCCAGCAGAGCTTCATCTTCCACACACTAGAATCACCTGCATTTTACATTTGCATTGCTGGATTGAATGTGGTGTTAATGTGAAATCTGGGTTTCTGCTTTGTTACCTTTGGGGTAGGAGGGCAACATTCTAGCTTTCTGGACAGAGACTGAGAGGAAAAAGTGACTTTCTGGCCTTGACTACTGGCTACCAAAGGCAATTTGCCTCCCTCTAAAAGAGTTAGTGAAGGGAGAGCTTTGTTGCCTTTTCTTCAGATCAAGTGAAGAAGCATAAAAATAGACTGATGTTTTTTTCAACTATTCTATTGTGCCAACACTATTCATCCCAAAAGTTCCATGTTAGAACCAAAAGACTCAATGAACATTTCCGTGATCAAAGAAAAAGTCACCAGGCAATCATCAGTGCTGGGACTTAAGAATCCACATCTGATAATTTTGAAGTTTGCGCTGAATCCCTAACTTTTTTTTTTCTTCTACAGTAATCCTTTCTAATATTTTTGGTTAATGAAACCCCAAGCACCTGACCAGAGAAGCCAGTGGTTGAAATTGTGGTTGGTATTCAGGGAAACTAAACACAGCCTGGACCTAAGGACCTCAACTTTCAATCTGGCCATCAATTCTAAAAACTACAGATGTGTTTTCTGCCACTTCAGCAATGCCAAAAGACACAGGTTTTCATTTCTTAAAGACCTATTTTTAATCTATTTCCCAAACACCAGCTTTTACACCTCACCCCCACGGAATTCACACATTCTTAAAAAGAAGGTGTGCATCTTGAGTCAATTCCTTTCCTAATATATGGAAGTTTATTAAACTCCTGCTTTTTTTAAAAGCAAATATCACTTGTCAGATTTTTAGGAGACAATATATCTTTTTAAGTAAATTCATACTGTCCAACACACTGTATGATTGTAATAATCATACCATATTATTGTCAGTTATCTTAAGGAGACCTCTATAGGGTGTTATACTAAACTGTTTAACATGTATTATTTGATTTGACATTCATAAAATCTCTCAGATGTAGGCACTACTGCTATTCCATCTTTAAAATGCAAGAACTGAGTATTAGAAGTGTTAGACAACTTCCCTTCATAGCACAACTAAGAAAGTGTAGATCCAAGACTTAAGCCCAAGCTTCTGTGTCTATTAATTCCTGTTTGCAATCTTATTCTTCTCTGAACACTGTAGTTCAAGTATGTGGCAGTAGAGAGTCTTAAAGTCACCACACTGCATTATCCCCCTGCTATTGTGAAGCTCTAAAACATGACTGCAATTCTGTTCAGTTTTCATTAACTGGTAATATCCAAACCAAATTAGGCAGTATATTCAAGTGACTAGGTTCAATTTAGTATTTATTTATTGAAGGCTCTGAGGAATGAAATATATTAAGTAGTGTGAAGTGTATTAAAATCGGTAAGGTAAGATACTATTGTTACTGTCACATATCAAATAAATTTGAAATAGAAGAATATGCATGACCTAAATACGAATTGCATAATAGTAAGAGAATTAGAGTCAAAATCTATAGATTTACAGGAATAATGCCTAGTGCCTGTAAATGTTTTGATTGGCTTTAAAGACAGAATGTCATTGTGACAGGCAAAGACATTTAGGGGGTGGTTACCCAAGCTGAGGAAATAGAAAGCACAGAGCACAGATATAGAACATCTTGTGTAAAATAGAGTTGAGCACTATAGAGTGATTTCAATGGACCGTGAAACATAAGGGAATTAGGTTACCTACTATTATTGGGCCATCTAAGTTTGCTAATTGGTGCTTAGGGGAATTAGATTCTTATACTTCCATACAGATGGAGGCGGTAAGGGTGCTTGAGTATTGCATTTCAAGAAGATGGCTCAGGTACTTGAGAAATGAAGTCTGGGATTACACAACTGGTAAGAGACTAAGAGAAAAATACATCTTAAGAATAGAGAGAAATATTTTTCAAATTGCAAATTTTCTAATTCTCTAGGAGTTAGGAAGTCAAAGATCAATTGTCAAAAAAAAAAAAAAAAACTCTCCAAAATTTAGTCACACTGAGAATAGCACTAAGGTTGTCTTGGAATAACTTTACAGATAAAATGAAATGTGTTAATTATGCTTTATACATCAATAAAGTTCATGAGAAAAATAGACCCATAATAAGGTGGAAAACAAAGAACATGAAAGACTGGTCTCAGGAAACCGAAGGGAAGATTTTATAATTAAGTTTAATCAATGTTGTATTAAAAGGAAATTGAGTGGTCAGATAAGAACGGAACCTCGGGGATGAAAATAACTCAGATATGTAGGTTGTCTGAAAAAGGGAAAAATTGATGCTACACTCATCTCCACTTATTCAAAGGTGGAAACAGCAAGTGCTGGGAAGAGAAATCTGAGTAAGAGATGTTAGCCTAGAGTGACTTCAGTTCTACTTGCTGTGCTGCCCATTGGGATCCTGAGAAACACTCTAGCATCATTCTAGGTGAACAGTATGCCTTAGAAGCATAACATGGGCATCTCTGTTCACCAAATCCCAGTCGACAGTCATTTCCCTGACTGTGATGTAGAGGATCCAGGTTGCTGTTGTATGTACCATATTACCCAACTGGGCAAACACGGAGAAGGCACCTGCAGTTACTGAGCTCTTGTAATGTGCCAGGAACTGTGGATGCTCTGCATCAACTGCGTCCATTCACTCTTCACAGGCTACCAACCCAGGTACTAGTAGCTGGATACCGTGATACATATTCATAACCACAGCATTTGGAAGGCAGAGGAAGGATGTCATTAATCTGTGGCCAATGTGGGCTAAATATTGAGAACTCAATCTAAAAAAAAAAAAAACACACACACACACACACACAAAGAAAATAAAGGCAAAAGAAAGAAGAAGGGAAATAAAGGAAATAGAAAGTAGGTAATAGTGAATCCATTAGCGATGAAAATTTGAGACTAGATTTCTAGTACTTAACTCAAAAATTTTCACAACAAATTTCCCATAATTAAGGTATGAGAGAGGACTCAGCTATGAAAAGCTCTAGTTGCTCTTTCAGAGCACTTGAGTTTGATACTCAGCACCCACCAGCAACTCACAAACATCTGTAACTTCAGTTCCAGAGGATCCTGTTATCCTGTCCTGACTTTGAGCACTGCATGCATGTGGTACACATATATATACACAGGCAGACCACCTCCATAAATATAAAACAAAAATAAGCAAGTCTTTAAAAATGCCATAATTAATAAATGAGGATTATTGTGTGGGTCTATTTTACCCTCGTTTCCATGCTTATTCTAGTAAATCTGTACAGCTTAGCACTAGATGTGTGTTAGTACAGTATGTGTTTAGACTGGGAAACAAATGCTGGGGTAGAAAGGGCATTCAAATGTGGGGTGGGCAAAGCCATGAGGAAAGGAGGCCTGAGGTGAGTGACATAGGATTCTGGCACAGGGCCACTGGAAATGGCTGATGGAGAACCGAACAGGAGGGGAACTCAGAGATGACTAGTTCCTCCTTGCCTTGTATCCATTTCCAATTTGGCCTCTTCTGACTTAGTAAGAAAGTTGAGACTGAAATGAACCCTAAAGTGGTTGCTCAAGGTCGTAGAACCACCAGGCAGCAGCAGTGAGATTAAAACCCAAGTGTCTAGGTTCCAGAACAGAGTCCTTCAACGCCTCCCATGGAAGTATAATGGGCAGAGGAGGAATAAGAAGTCCAGGGAAGGCCAGAAAGCATCATGGTGCAGAAACCACCAGGGATGGATAAGCTGGTTGTCAATCTGCACATAATGTAGTGTCCTGGACCAGTGATGCCTGTGGTGCTAGACCCAATGTGGAGCCTGATGACTCGGGCATCAATGTTTTCTGAGCTTATCTTCTCTGAGCTCTCTGGTTCTGTGCTGGGAAGCCAGTCAACTCATCTTTCTTGTCCGGTGGGAATTCAAACAAGCTTGTGAGCCTCCTGCTGTTCTATTTACAGTTTATTGTCTGGAAGCTATTCAGCTCCAATATCAGACATCATAGCAGCATTTGGGAGCCAAGAAAAGCCTTACCAAGAGGCTGAGTCTGAGAATGATTCCAAGTTAGCTGCAAAGTGACATGAGGCAGCGTTAACCACATGAAACGCAGCTTATTGTCTTCCCTCCCCTAGGACTTGCCATCAGATAGCTCAGCAGACTAGTAGAGCAACTAGTAATAGATTTTCTATTTAGCAGAAGGACAATGGTGTCTCTTCGGTTGCTTATGTCTGAGGAACAAGAACATTAGTGGCACTGTAGAAAGGCATCAAAGATTCATTTCATATATGAAATATGGTTAGTATCACATTACTAGTCCCAAATATATGTTAAGAAATTGAAGGTCAGAAAAAAATGAAATAATGTATGTTGGTACTGAAGCCAGTGCTGTGTTCAGTTCAGATGTTAGCTTTTCTGAACCAGTGAAAGGAGTCTAGTGTAGAAATCAAAAGGAAGTTCCAGAAAGCAATCCTTCCCCAGCTCAGAGCTTGGCAGTCTGGAACATGTTTATAGTGACATTGTTAAAATGCAAATTTCTGGATGCCTCCCTCAGAGACTGATTCAATAGTCTGTGACTCAAAGATTGTCATTTTTAAGACTGCGGTGAGGCCATAAAAATGTATTCACTTTGAGTAGTGTTGCTCATGGCTGTACTTTAGCAAGCCACTAATCTGGAAAGAGCCAATCTCTAGATCCACGAGGGTCCTCCTCTGTAGACTCAGGTAGTTCTCCCATAAACTGATCATAATCCCTTTACTCAGAAGATCCAAATTTAAGTTCCTGTTTGTTGGGTCTGTCACTCAGATGAAACACCTGTAAGTGATTTCCAAAATTTAGCCATTCCTATTGACACTAGCTCTCTTATGCCACTGAAAAGTGGGACCTTTATGCATAAATCCCAGAGTTGTTATGAAGATATAAGCACAAGAAAATGATTCCTCTGAGCTATCCTTGTTCCCCTCTGCTAGAAATCACATTTACTCTCATTCCAAGAGCTTAGTAATTTTCAAGCTCAGTATTTCCACTACATCAATTAATATTATGATTCTATGCATCCCACTTGTCCCCTAAGATGATTTCAAGCAATATGAAGAGGAGGAAGTGGGAAGAGAAGGAGAAAAGGGAGAAAGAAATTGTTGTTGTTGCTGTTGCTGCTGTTGTTGTTGGAAAACATCTCATCTTAAGACTCTGTGACATAGAGTGACTTCAGCATGGGTCTTGCTGTGGTTTGGAAGGAAGGAAGAGTTATCTCCAAATCTCTTCAATTTAACAACTTTAACCTAAGAAATTCTGAAAGCAGAGTATGCATAAAATCTCTTTCTCTTCCATTCAGCCAATGATATGCAAGCAGTCATAGACACCTTTCATTGTCCATGTCAGCAAAGCCAAAGACTGGAAGGGATTCCAAACTGTTGGGAAGTTGGATTCATTCAATTTATATTAAGTGTATTTGTGGATATGAGAGAAGGAGGTGGAAAGAGAGAGTATGGCATGTGATAGAGAGTTGCTGCATGCTTTAGAAATCCTTGACAGATCCCATTTTTCTTATGTGGAATTTCTGGGGGCAATTGAGTTCAACACAGAAAAAGAACTAGCCTAGTATATAACTATAAGTCTCTCTGTATATAGATATATATAGGCTGGCTATAGAGATATATAGAGATCACAAAAGACTGAGAGGAAGTAGGTCAATGGGGGTACAGAGAGAATAATGAAGATAAGTTATTCTCCAGGGAGCACAGATATTTCATCAAGTAAGTTTTAATACAGCTGTTGTGCACTTCACTCTGAAAGTATGGTGTTAAGGAGATTTATTTGGGCTTTTATTTTATTTATTTGTGATTTATTACTGGTAGAAAAGCAAGATGTCTGATTCAAGAGAATCAGATCTCTGGCCCTCGGGTCACATTCTGAGCCATAAAGAAGAGGCCTTCAGATCTTCAGAACATCTCTTCCTTTCTACTTTGTGTAGACAGAGCTCCTAAGGTGGATCACAAGCCCATTCAATTGAAAATTCATCCAAGGTGTGACAAATTCATTCTAGCAAGAAGTAAAATTTAAGCTGGAGTGTGAAAGGGCAAAAGGGTTCTGTAATTGCCCTTTAGAGAAGATTTCTCCGTTTCAATATATAGCTGGGCACGCTGGGGTTATTACCTGTTGCAGTGGGGGGAACGTGTCACAAGAGGGACCACGAAACATCCACTAAGAGGATGCTACAAAGGACTTACAGGATGGGATGGGCAATCCTGGGGAAGGCTCTGTCTAGATCAGTGTTGTTAGAAAGCAAGGACAGTTCCACAACTGGCCATCTCAATAAGCCTTATCTGTAAACCAGAAAAAATGAAACTGATTGGTAACAAAAATCACAGTCACTCATTTTGGTCAAGAGAGCTGAGTACTTAGTTATTTGCTTATGGCACACAGGCCTTGTTTTTGTTCTTATGTGAAATAGGCTTGAAAAGTCTTTCTTTATCATGACCCCAGAGTGACCTTGTCTGAGGATGATATTCTGAGAGATTGTTCGTGTACAAGAAGAGAGTAAAGTGACCTATGCAAGTCACCATCCAGCTGCCAGGGCTGCTGCTTTGTTACTTCTGCCGTTTTCATTTGGCCTGGAAGTTCTACTGTGAGGGAGGTTTCCTGCAAACCTTTGTCTTTGCTACATTTTTTTCTTCTTGAAGCAACTGGGGCTATGTCTATTCCAAAGGCCTAGACCACTCTGATAACGAGAGAAATCAGAGTTAATTATACTGTAGACTACAGATGACCTACTAAAAATGAAAGCTCTTCCATTTGAGCCATACTGAGGATAATTTCACCTCCTCTGTGATCTAAAGTCTATCCCTACTCATTGGACAACTGTGGAAATTGATTTTGAAGAAGTATAAAGATTCTTGGGTAGTGGAGATTGGAAGCTGAATACGGGGGAGAAATGTGAAAGCATGACTCTTTGTAAGATACCTTTTGGAGCTCAGGAGTATTCCAACTTTTCTTCAAGGTTTTCCAACTCTCTCAGGGCATGAAGAGGCAGAAGGTGGAAGGGAAATGTATCAAGTTTTTAGGAGACTGGGGTGATTTATGCTGATGAGGCACCTACACACTGTCATAATCTAACCCCAATTGTTTTGCCACCCTTTATACCAGAGACGAGTAAATGTTAGGAGGTAAATGGATGCCCTGCTCTACTCAGATACATTGAGTGTTATCACACACAACTCCGAGTGACTGATCTACTTTTTAAAGTCTAAGTGTTCAGTTGTGTGAGGTGAAGTGAGCCAAATCCTTGCTGCCAAAAGACGAGACAATTAGGAACTGCTCTCAGCATCCCCACATGGCGAAGCATCCCAGAAGCCTGGAACGCGCTAATAGCACTCCAGGCAAGGACAGCTCAGCTTTTAACGCACCCATGCAGCTGAGAACATGTTATCTTCTGCAATAACTTCAATATAACACCAATAATCAAAAGCTGGGAATAGGAACAATTTTCCAACGTATCAGAGCTGGGAGGATTTTTAGAAGAAAATACCACAGGAGTTGTCTACAGGCTTTAATGTTTGGCTTTATTGATCAAAACACAGGTTCTCCAGCTTTTGTTCTGTCTGTGACTATAGCCTCTTATTGATTAACTTACTTTAAAGTACTAAAAATAATTAGAGAAGAATAGCTGGGGAGTTACTTGTTGTAATTGATTTTTTTAAAAAAAAATCATAAGCAGAGCTTGAATTTTTGCCTTAAAGTATTTTTTCCTCCCACCCCCTCATCACTTACTTCCCTGTGCTCTCGGCTGTTAAAAGCAGAACAGCTTACAGGTTGTCACAGAGGCTGTGACATCCTGTCTGAGAGGAGAGGTGGGCGGCGACAAGACTGTAATGTGTGATTTCATTAGCAAATGCTAAAAGCACGAGCTGCCCTTTGGAAATGAGTGTGAGATCCAGACAGTATGCTACTGGGTCCACAGTGTGGACTTGTCCGAATGCCAAACAGGAAAGACATTGCCTATATTATTTAACATAGGCTTGACTATAACCCAGGCAAGAAAATAAATGACATATAATACTATCAAGTGCTATTTATGAACACAGATCTTTCCATTTTGTGGTTTGTTTTCTCAGTGTTTTCTTCAGGTTGCTTTTTTTATTCAAATAAAACACTTATAATATGTAGGTTATAATGAACAGAATCATAGCAACCTGATGGTAGTTCATAGTTCAATATACCTTCACTGTCCGTAGAAACCATATGGAAATTTAAGAGATATGATGACACTGTTTCTCAGTGGCCTGATGAGTTCATTCTATTCTTGTCCCCCACTTACTGGTTGGCCATTAAAGGATGGTGTAAGGAATTTGACTCTGTTGCCATTCAGGAACAACTGACTGCCACAGGCGTTTCTGTCTTGCTGTATTTGACAGGAAGCTTTGATATGCCGGCACGCACACACACAATTCACTGTAGTTGTATACTTACTCTTCAACACTTCATCCACATTCCCACAGGCAAGTAGCCCCCAAATAAGATAGAGCCAAGAACTCTTATCTCTTCTAGCTGAAGAACCATGAGTGGTTCTTTAATGCTATGAGCCACGGGCAGTAACATTTTGATGTTTCCACTGCACAAGGTATGTGGAGAGAGAGAAAAAAAACTGTCTCAATGGTATACCATTCTCTACTCGTACTCATACAGGGTAGTTATCTGGAGACTGAATATATATATATATATATATATATATACATAGTGTGTGTGTGTGTGTGTGTGTGTGTGTGTGTGTGTGTGTGTGTGTATGAAAGCATACTAGAAGGGGTGAGAGAAGTAATGGAAATAAGCATTAAACTGGCCTTCTTTCAATACATATACAGTTACATTTCTTGCTGCTCATGACGAGAAGACGAATTTCCCAGAACTGTGTCCCTGCCTCTCAGTTGAAGACAGAGATAACTAGCTCCTAAAAGTGTGCCTGTACTTTCTCTCCTACTATATTCATGCCCTAGAAGATGCATTCATACTCTTTTATCTTACTCTGGATATTAACTTTTCTTTTAGTAAGTTTCCCAGAGGTATTTCATTGGGAATAGGAGAAAGTAATTATGAAAGTTACATTTTGCTTTCGACGCTGTGTAGTTTATCTCTCTGATACTTTCAGCATCTTATTTGTCTATGACTCCTGTTAAAAATCTAGACAGAACTCATTTATGGGGGACAAGGGGGTGCAGTCACTTGGTGACTAAGATAGCATTCAAGCTACGACTTTGAGAATTCAGATGTCTCTATTTCAGTGTAATCCAGAGTGGTTCCCCTGGATGCCTCAGGATATCTAAGGACAGAAAGAAGAATCTATTGACATATTAAACTGACTGCTCAGCCAATAGGAAAGTGCTGAGGATGTGCTAGGCACTTGTAGTAAGGACAAGAGAGGAATGATGTATTATCCTTATAAAATTTTGCCTCAGAATCTTTGTCCTTGTTTTATAGGACGATCTCTTCAACATGTGAGTTTATATAAGATACATAATTATAGAATTGTACAAGACATAGTTTGCAGCTAAGTACTAAAATTGTAACCTGTGGATGAAATATTCTGTAGGGACTGAAAGGACAGACGACAAGAATGTTTTCTCCATATCTTAGGACAATTACATTTTGACCTTTCCTGCCATTTTTCTTTCTTTAAAACTTCTTGGTTTTTGCTCTTAAGTATTTCAATATTTAGTATGATGTATATCTCTTCTTAAATGTTCTTATCCCATTATTGGCCACCAGAAATTGTATTTTAAAACATCCTTTTATGGGCTGTTGAAATGGTTCACAGGATAGAGTTCTTGAATTCAGGTCCCACATAAAAACCCAGGTGTGATGTGGTGGCACACAGCTGTAGCCCCAGTGTTGGGCAGGCAGACCTAGGAGGGTACTGGCAAGTTTGCTGACAGGCCAGGCTGGAGGACTAAGCTCCACAATAGACATGATCTCAAAATATAAGTTGGAGGGTAATAAAGAAAGACACCCAATGTAAACCTCTGGCCAGCCACATATAGATTCATGTATGTACACACACGTGTACACACATTTGCACAGACATACAAACATGCATCACACATAAACACACACACACACACACACACCCCTCCCTGTGCTTAAAACAACAACAAAAACTGAACCTAATTTTGAAAACATTTCCAAATAAAATGTTTCAAGCTGTACCAACAAGTGGGATGTCCGTGAATGTCTAAAAGCTCCATCCAGCACTTCTTGTGCTTATTGGTGACAGTCTACGTAAGGGAGGCAAAAGCAAAGCCATTCTGTAAAAAGATTTTCAACCACAAAATTCAGTAAATTCCTTGATAATATGATAACATTGTGGCGCATATTTTGGTGTAGTAATCTGAGATGGGGAAAAAATACACTTTTAGACCTGCCAGTCTTTTTACGTAGTTTCTCTGCTAAAATGTGTTCTTTGGCTAACAGCACACAGCAAATGGAGTAAATGCTCTTATTGAATTAACTTGACAACAAGGGAGTCACTGTTGGGACCTCTGAAAAACAGCTGAGAAACAACTTTTAACAAATATGGCTGACCTCTGTACCAGTTTTCTCTCCCTGTTTCCCAGTTTCACGGTGAGAACGGATAATTTTACAAAAACTTGGCAAAACCAGTAATGCTGGAAGTCCCTGCCCTTCTGGCCCCGACTGTCTGTGAGATCTAATAACACAGGGTGGGAATACCACCTCTCTCTGAGAAACACACACGTTTTAAGTTGCTTTAATTTCCCTGCCAATTAGACATTTAAGATGTCAAGTGCATCTCCAGGCAACCTCTTTGATAATTTAGTATTCATTGGTAAAGGAGCCTAAGGCAAGGAGACATTCTAAGTGGCCAAAGAGTAACGAGAAGAAAAAAAGGCTCCTCTTTCAATAAGAGAGAAAAATCTGTATATGTATTTATGCATTGACTGTAGTATTACGAGATTGGGCAGCAGGATTCTCAGCCTAGAACAGTCTCTCAGCTTTAGCAAAATTATTTTGGACATCGTAATTTCTTGTGGGAAGTGTCTTGTGAATGGCAGGAAGTTCTAAAGCATCTGTGGCATCAAAGCAGTAGATTCTAGAAGTCTCTTTCCAAATCATGATGGTGGAAATCATCTTCTGAGGTTCCAAATGCCTCCTGCCCAGAGGAAGGCAGACTCACGGAGTGTTGCCTCTGAGCAAAAGATCAGTCAGCTTCGCTTACTCTATCCCAAAAGTCTACTTCCTTTGCATGTGAAGTAGATGGAGCCAGCAGCTCAGGAGGTAGAGAAACAACAGAATTATCTGTATGGTTTGCTTTCTGCCTAAACAAGTATGACAGAACTTACACATTTTTAGAGTCTACTGACACCTTCGAATTAGTCATCTTTGGAATTTACTCATCTATATAAGTGGTACTGTAGCAATTCTGGAATAATTCTACTGGGGGTAGAGGCCTTCTTTAGAATTGGTTTTTGAAACAACCTAAACTCATTCAGAGTCAAGTTCAATAAATAAGGTGGGTGAGCAAAGTAGATGAGAGAGAGAAAAATCCAAGGGAACAATAATGAGATCAGGTTTTGTTTTGTTTTGTTTTTTTCTTGTGAGACTCATGAACAGCCCGTGACGTTGATTTTAGTAGAGGAGTCATGGAAAGATTTTGAGTCATCCTGTCACGGAAGGGATAAATGAGCAATCGTCTTCATGAGCAAGTTTGTGGGATAAACTATCTAAAAAAATACTTACTTTAGAGCAATACTTCATAGAATAAAAAAACAAGAAAAAAAGTCTAGATTCTTATAAATGTCTCTCTTTGTTTATGCAATTATTTGTATAACTTGAATCAATTTCTCCATTTTGCATTTAACTCTTTTTCATTTTACATACCAACTGCAGTTCCCCCTCCCTCCCCTCCTCCTGCTCCATCCCACCTCCCCCACCCCACCCCCATTCACTCCTCACAGAGGCACAGAGTTTTACTATACAATGCAATGTTCCTTGCTTGCAAAGGACTAAGACACAATTGCTATCATCTGAGAGCCTTCCCTCTAGTGAGAGCACAGACTCCTGACAGTTCCTTTCAGCCTACTGCAGTTTGTGCTATAGTAAAGCACAATCAGGCAGTTACTGAGGTTTTCAATACAGTGTTGTTATAGACCCTCTAACTATGCAGGCTGGAAGAGGCAGCTCATTTTATGTGCTCTCGATTTCTTAATTCATGCACTTAAAGGTATCAACCAAGTGTTGCCCTCTCTTTTCATATCAGTACTCAGAGTCAGTGGTAACAACAGCAATTTTGTTTTAAATTTCATTCTTTACATAAAGTCCATTTATTATTTTATTGTTGGAATATGCATCTCTATGAAAACATTACATTTTTCATGCATATAAAATACTTTGAACATATTCACTAACCCCTAATTCCCCTCTCTTGTACCAACTCTCAACTCTCTGCTGGTCACTATGGTTCTCTACTTTCAGGTCATTTTTGTTTAAGTCTAGATTCCATATCTGAGAGGCAAACAAACAATATTTTTCTTTATAAAGACTGTCTTATTCCATCAACACAGTGGTTTCTAGTCCTATTCATTTTCCTGTACATGGTATAATTTCATTCTTCTCTGTAGAAGAATAACACATCTTTGTATGTATTTAGAACATTTTCTTCATCCATTCCTCCATTAGCAGGCCCCTGGGCTGATTCCATAACTTGATTAGAAAATAGTGGTTTATTTGAAAATATGAATGACACAGTTTATAACAGAATTCTACTCATGTATCTAAACATTAATCATTACTCTCATTTGAATCTTTACCCAAAGAAGAAGATACAACCAATTAAACATGTATGAACAACAATGTTTCAGTAGATAGGATATGTTACTGGCATTTCATTACTGATTAATAATGAACAAAAAAAATAAGTTTTCCTTCTTTCTCTCCTTGAGCTATGAGGGTTATAATGATTTACATGTAGCCTTGGTTGACCAGCAACTTCAGATTCTAGGAAAATGGAGGCAGAAAGGGAAATGAAATACCTCCATTTACAAACTAACTTAGAAATATTTCTTAATTTAAATTACTGCACTGCTGTAAAAATAAAAGATGACATTCATAAACCCAAGATTAAATTAGTACAACTTTCAGAAAATATTCTTAACTGTATGATGAAATGACTGGGATTGAAAATAACACATTTTGAATTAATAGAAGTAATACATTACATATTATCCCATCATAGTCCACCAAACAACTCATTATTCAAATACTTTCATTTTTATTTTACATGTGGAAAATGAATTAATCCAACTCACCCAATTTCACACAGCATCTCAGACAGAAGAAGTAGGATTCAAACATATGCCCATCTGAATTGACAGCCTGTAGTTTTTTTATTGTTGCTGTTTTTGTTGTTGATTTTATTCACGAACTGTATGGCCATTAGCTCAAGCTTATTACTGACTAGCTCTTACATTTAAATTAACTCATAATTCTTATTTATGTTTAGCCACGTGGCTTGGTATCTTTTCCCATTTCTGCCTTCACATCTTGCTTCTCATGGTGGCGGCTGACAGTGTCTCCTGACTCAGCCTTCCACTTCCCAGAATTCTCTTCTCTGCTTATCCCACCTATACTATACTTCCTGCCTGGCTACTAGCCAATCAGCATTTTATTTATAAATCAATCAGAGCAACACATTCACAGCATACAGAAAGATATCCCCAGCACTTCCCCATTTCTTTTTTTCAAAAAGGAAGGTTTTAACTTTAACATAGTAAAATTACAGATAACAAAACAATTATCAAGCAAGAATTATAGTTATAATATCTAGTCTATTTGTATTTGGCAAAATTAAAGAAGATATCCTATCTATCCTATATTTGTGAGTCTAAGGTTTCATGTCTAATTTATCTTTTATCATAACTAAGGAAATTATGACTATCTAGTCTTCAACTACATCAAAGACTTCAGAAGGATATATTTCCTGAGAAATGGAAGAAGGATGCAAACAACTTTCAGGAGTCTTGTGAGAGTAGACAGAGACAGCTGGCAGCCTGGACAGTCATCCGAAGTGCCCCTGTAAAATTGGGGCATCTGTCTTCAGCCCATAGTCCTAGAGTCCCTCAGTCACTTCTCTCTGTGTCCTGTAGAATGTCTGGCAGTATCCTCTGTGAAGCAGGAACCTAAGGACCATTTTGCCTCTCAAAGTTTAGTGGTCACCTTCCTATGGGTCCTGCATGTCCAGTTAACCAAGCAGTCCAGGCAAGAAGAGTTTCTTGCCCAAATGGCTATTTTTGCCAAGAAGAAGATAAACTCCATATAGAGTGTCTTTGATGCCCATCCTTCTCTCAGAAGTAAATCAGTGCTGCCAGGAGCAGACATGTCTCACTGTCCAGAAACTCTAAATTTTTAGAACATTTTAAATGCCATATTCTGTAGGACTTTGAAGTGTTTGAAGATTACCTATCTATCTAAAACATATCTATGTATACCTAGAAAACTTAACATGACTATAAGTTTGATTATCATAGAAGACTAATTGTTAATCTGTATTTCTTAATTATCCATTACAATCTAAATGACTTACATAAACATAATACCTCAAACAAGAGTAGAAATATATATATATATATATATATATATATATATATATATACAGTATAACAAAATCAACTCTAAATTTGTATCAATAAACTAAAATCTATAGCAATGTAAAACATTTTTAAACAAGTTGTTGCTCTTTAAAAGTAGGTTCATTAATCTACTCTTTCATCCTATCATATCTATATCATATCCCTTTTTCTTCTTTAGAAAGAGATCACATTTATAATCAACCTGCTTTAAATACAAATATTGGTTTTTCTCTGTCCCACACCAGAGGGCTCTTCTGATATGGGACAGAAGAATCTCTCAACTTTTTTTTTTTTTTAGCAATATGCTTGGGTTTAGAGAAGGAGTGAGCCAATTCCATCTCCAAAGCCACCTTGGTATATTTAGGAATTTGGGCATAGCTTCTCATAATACTTCCTGCTGGATGAGGGCACTGTATTTTTATGGGGACACAAAGAAAATTTTAGGATTATGGAGTAGTCTGTGAGGCTATATTTTCTGAGCCAGTTGACTTGAAATGGTTCTGGATGCTGGATCATCTGGGCCATAGTGTCATCGGAGATCTTTCAGGGGTTCTTGGCTGGTCAAACCTCATGTATCTTAATCTGGAACAAATCCATAGCCTCTTGCTTTCTATGGAAACAAAAGCAGAGCCTCCTTTCCAAAGCAACATACCCTTAGACCCAAATTTTGAAGTCAAGGTACCTTTAAAATATACATATTGGTTTAACTGAGCTGCCTTTACAATCAAATGTCTTTCTGCAGTTAAAAATCCCAAAGACAATACAATCCAGATTTTCTGTGATATACATCTTTACATGGCTTATTTTTTATATTACTTTTACTTTCTCTTTAAAGACTTTATTTTTTAAACTATCTATTTCTTTATATAACTGCATACATTACTTTTTTTTTCTCTTCCAAGCCTACGTACATTTTTATACACATTGTAAACTGTTTAGAGGTTTATCCCATCTGAATCTGTCTTACTGTGAATCTATTGCTTTAAACTGCAGCAGTCTAAGATGAGCTGCTGGCTCCACTCACCTCAGCTTTTCAACATGGTGGAACATTCACCAGCAGCTTTGGGGGAACCATGGTCACTGCCAGACTCTGGGAGGCAATGAGTCTATGCCTCTATCAAAGCAGCATGTAGCCCAGAAACCTTTTTTTTTTTTTTTTAACTAGCAAGAACTATATCCACTACGCAGCATAGTGCACAGCTTGGAGACACCTCTGTGCAACGTGGCGTAGGTCAAGCCTGCATGCCATGAATCTGCCATAGAGTAGCTCAGGCCCGCAGGCTGCCACTAACTTGAGAGAGACAACCAGGAAGCTGTTTTTAGCTCCATTTTAGAATCTTCTTTCTCAGTCAGGTTTTAGGTTGAAATTCATGCCCCACGTTCTGGCGCCATTTATAGCTGAAGTTTTCCTGTGTCCCAGTCTGCCTGTGGTCAGGACAAATCTCTCTCACCCACCAGTCCCACAGCCACTCAGACCCAAGTAAACACTCAGAGGCTTATATTATTTACGAACTGTATGGCCATTAGCTCAAGCTTATTACTGACTAGCTCTTACATTTAAACTAACCCATAATTCTTATTTACGTTTAGCCAAGTGGCTTGGTACTTTTTCCCATTTCTGCCTTCACACCTTGCTTCTCACAGCAGCGGCTGGCAGTGTCTAGAGCCTGTAGTTTCTTATCCCCCATAGAATACTTTTGTTTTTGTTTTGCTCTTGCATTGTTTTGCTTATGACAACGATGTGAAATTATGTGATTCTTTCCTAAAGGTAACCAAAGCAGGAATATGAAAGTCTCACATATTTGATAACAAATTCAAAATGAAAGAGAGGTACATATTTGCACTTACTTCCAAATTTGAGTGTTTTAAATGAAAAACAAACAAACAAAACTTGAAAGTCCTGGCCAATGAATAGCATTCCACAATAGGTGAAACAGCTCTGAGGCTATTCATTTATTTTTATCCAAAATGTCCAGTGTTTCAAAGATAAGGGAAAAGACCATTCAATTTTCAGATTCTTACCTTCAGTTATCTTTACTAAATGTCACTGGCATAAAACCACATGTGATTTGGGTGGCTTGTCCAAACAGCAGCTATCTCCATCTCTACTTCCAGCTTTTGTCTGTGAAAATTCTGGTGATTCAAGAATAGCCTACTAAATTTATGACAGTTATTTCAATACCAACACAATACATTAAGTGTAATGCCCATTGATGTCATTACTTACATAACATTTAGAATTTTAAATTTTAAGTGAACTACAGAGGTATGTATTAACTGACAACCCTGAAATGTAGCTTCTGGAAGAGAGGGGAAAATATCCATTTGTTTACCTTCTTCTTGTAAGTAAAGGAGGCCATTTGTCTTGCATTCATCTTGTGTCATAAGTTTATGTTCCAGTATGGTATAACTATCCCAGAGTATTCAGCTATCACAGAGTGTAACCTTAGGAAGATTTCTTACTCTCCCCAATTCTCAACTCTTCCCTTTTGACATGGAGATAAACTACACCTAATTACATGACTATTGTGAGGTATAAAGGAATTCTCAAACAGGTGTTTCATTCTGTAACTACAGAGTTAAGACTTGGTAAATATTAACTATTATTACCATTAACAACATATTTCTGTTGAACACTGAATAGTGCTCTACCAATTAAAGGAGAAAAAAATTGTTTTTGAAAACACACTTTCCTAGAAAATGTTTTTATTATTGGGTATAATAAAGTTTACATAGGATAGAACCCTACTTTAATCTAGCATATTTAACATTTTCAATAGATAGCATACAGAACAATTATACTGTCAGATATTATATGGATATAATAGATGTCTCAGGCTTTTGTTTCTCTCTAACCCCAATATTACAGATTTCAATTTTATTTATTATTTTTATTTGATTGTTATTATTCTTAGAGATATAAGCAAGACTATCATAGTGATTCTGTATATTTGAATTGTCAAGGAGACTTTACAACCTACACACATTCAAGCTCCCTCTGTGGGGGTTCTACAGTTGATCTGGAGCCCAATATGAGCTTAAATGGCAGGTCAGATCTGAGAAGTGTGGATGGACTATAGCCTGGTACTAGAAAACAAGAGTGGCATCTCAGTTATTATCCTCTATAATGGCTCTAAGAGTTATTAAGGCTTTTCTTTTTTGGTGTGCAGGCCATCTATTACAGACACTAACAAAAATAGTAAGTTACAAACTCAAAGACTTACAAGTCTTAAGAAGTGAGAATTAAAATTAGAATCTGGCAAAATTCATATTTGGCTGATGATCCCCTAAATAATCATAATAATTTTAGTTGAAAACATTTTTCTAAAATTCACTCTCTAGTGTTTTTCTGATAACTGTATTGCAATATTTTAAGAGGAAAAGACTAACCACAATTTAAAAAATGGTTTAGATACTTGTACTTCAAGAAACTGTTGAGAAGTTGTAACTGGATAACGCTGACAAATAACTTTTATGAGAAATACGCTTTCTTCATTAATTGTATTTCTAGTGTTTAACTACATCAGCCATCACAGCATCTCAGGGTTAGGGCAAGCTTGTTTGAATAAGCATGGTTGTCATAGTAAAACTGAAAACATGTCATTAAGTCACTAGTAAGATCCCTGTCACCGTGGGTGACAATTTGGTGTGACTGGTGTAATTGTGTAGCTAATTACAGCAGCTAATGGAGGGCTTTGGCATGCATGACTTCTCCAATCCCTCTGTGGACCCTCTGGACCATGGTTTAGTGAGTCCTTACCACTTCAACACATCAGCAGAGACATAGACAGAACTGTGTCTCCTATCTCTGAGAATGACTGGTAAGAAGGCTTTGATGTTAAACATGATGCTCTATAGGGTCATTTATTCTCATTTTTATAAAATAAATCCACACACATAACTTGAGAAATTACTTTTGATGATAATCTTAATTTTTGTATTAATTAAATAATAAGCAAAAGAAATATCCCCAAAGACAGTAATAAGTGTACCTGGCAACTATCAGTATCCATATTCCTCCATCTACACATGCAAAATATTATTCCAAAACCACATTGTAAAATTTTCCCTCGAACCAAGGTGTCCTATGATCACAACCATTTATGCCACTGGCATAACACCACCCATTAGCAGCAACATCCATTATTGATGTAAATTACTGAGGGACAAGTTTCTCAGGTATTTATCATTATTTAGCATCATCATTGTGGATATATGCTGTATGTGCACGTATACGGTATGTGTCTAAATGAGGGCACATGGATGCTAGAGTGCCTATATGTCACAGTAGGCATGTGGGGATTAGTGGACAACATTTGTGTGTGCTGTTTCTCTCTTTCTTTTTTTAAAATATTTTTTTTTATTTATTTATTTATTTATTTATTTATTTATTTATTTATTTATTTATTTACTATCTATACGGTATGCCTGCAGGCCAGAAGAAGGCAGCAGATCTCATTACAGATGTTTGTGAGCCACCATGTGGTTGCTGGGAATTGAACTCAGAACCTTTGGAAGAGTAGCTAGTGCTCTTAACCTCTGAGTCATCTCTCCAGCCCCCTGTTTCTCTCTTTCTAATATAGGTTCTAGGACTCATGCTCAAGATGTTAAGTGTGTTTACCTGCTGAGCCATTTCACTGGTCCAAGATGCCCATATTCTTTTGGAGAAGAGACTGAATAGCAAAGACAAATGGTCTGTTTATGTAACAGTGTCATATAAATTAAAAATGATGCCAAAAAAGACATATCAAATGGAAATAAGCAGTCTCTGATATTTTTTGGGAAATGTTTTCTTCTTCTGATGTACCAAATGTTTTCTTCTTCTTACATGTACCAAATCTCAGCATAAGCTGCATTCTCCGGTGCCCACACATGTTGAACCAGTTTTGTTTTATGTGGAACCCACTGTTGTAGCTAAGCCTCTTGAATAGGACAGAAAACAAAACATTATTAGATGAATGAAGCAGTGCTTCTCTCCTTTGAATGTGTTCTAGTTCAATGCACTAGAGAAAAAAAAAATCCCTAGAACAGTCTTTTAGTTCCCACAGCTAGTACTGAGAGTCTCTACTAGAAAGGGATTTGAGTAGAATATGATAACCCCAGACAGACAGGGTTCAAGTAAAGGTTGGAACATTAAACAGAAAGCTTGGAGTAAATACGAACTATAATCTCACCATTTCAGAAAAGTCTATAGTTGCAAAGATAATCAAGCAAAGCAGATGTGTTCTAGAATGTATCATCCCCTTTCTGTTAAAAAAGGTGTCATTCCAGGTGGCATGACATTCTTTGTAACTCTGTTCATTTTAAAATCTGATGCCTAAAGACATGAGAATTATTTACATTACATAGTCTGACTTTGGGTTAGGAGAATTGATACATAAGACTCCATGGCATTCTTTTCTCCCTGTCATAGATCTGAGAGACTCTCTTAGTAGAATGAGGCCTGGTGGCAGTCCAGTGTTTCAAGAGTGTAGCTGGAGTTTTCCTGTGTCCTGGGCCGTGGGAAGTCAGGACAAGTCTCTCCCACTCATGTCCCCCAAGTAAACACAGAGAGGCTTATATTAATTATAACTGCATGGCCATGGCTCAAGCCTTTTGCTAGCTAGCTCTTATATCTTAAATTCAATCCATTTCTGTTAATATGTTGCCATGTTTTCTGGCTTTACCTGTGTGCCATTACATGTTGCTCCCTGGACAGCTGGCTGGCCTCTCCTAACTCAGCCTTCCTCTTCCCAGAATTCTCCTTGTCTGCTTATCCTGCCTATACTTCCTGCCTGTCTACTGGCCAACCAGCATTTTATTTATCAACCAATCAGAGCAACACATTTTCACAGCATACAGAAAGACATCCCCCCCCCATCACAAGAGGGAAGAAATTATGGTATGGTGAATTTTGTCTAGGACTATTCACGGACGTGGTTGGGATATCAGAAGCATGGCACATGTTTATATGTATTTTAATGATACTTCTTCAATTCCAGAGAAATTCAAGTGCCTGGAGGTAAGAAGTTACACAGTTTATTCAGAAAATTGTAAGTCTTTCTGCTACTGAAATTTAGCTTTTGAGATTAGAGCAAGAGTTTATTCTAGAAACAGAAAGGGAGTGCATATAATAATAAAAAAAAACCCTCTTCCTTGTATTTCCCATTAAAAGAGCAGCAGCATTATTGAGAGGAGCGGCAAATGAATGGAAGGTTAAACTTAAGAATACAATAAATCATATTTGGATTCAGAAACATCACCCTGCAGTAGAATGAATAATTTCAAATGGGATTATACCACATGCAAAGAGGCAAGAGAAGATTTTGCAGACCCAGATCTCCAGTGAAACAAAAACATCCTATATCTTTGTCTCAAGGATGTAGATAGGTAGCAGGTGGTTCATGCATGATTACCACTGAAAGACTGTGGTACCCACTGAGAAGTCACAGGATGGTGAACAGAAATGAGTGTTAGTCATAAGGATTTGAAGAGGTAGCTAGAAACTATAAATAGATCGGTGGTGTAGAACATACAGAAATTTAATTCATGTTTTACGGAGTCCAGGGAGATAAGTTAAAAGAGTCAAAATAAATATAGGTTCCTACCTCAGTCACGATGACACCATTCACTGAGATCATAAATATTGGGTGAAGGGGAGAACAATACATCAATGGAAACATAGGGATTTTGAGAAGTTAGTGGGACATTCAGGCCAGAGTGATCATAAAACCCCCTGGATATATCGGTCCTGTTCCCTACAGTGCAGAATGGAATAGACTGCAAAGGTGACTTGAAACATCAAAAAGCTTAGGGGAAACATTAGAATTCAAAAAGAAGTGGATGGATTTGTGACAATGGTCATTTTAAGTTTGCGCAAAAGGAAAGTGGTAGAAAAAAAAACAGAAAGTGCCAAATTTTGAAAGAAAATAGAAAAGATGGAAGGAATATGATTTTTCACAAGCCAACGTCGGCTATTTGAAGAAGAAACATATATCACCGGCACTGAAGATACAAAGATAAAAGAAATACAATCTGTCTCTAGAGAAATTCAAGTTCTGGGGCAAGGGAAGACAATTCAGTAATAACTCAGATGTAGAGAGACATGAAGTAGTGCTTCGGCCCAGAGGGAAGATTTCTCTATCAATCTTTCTACTTGTGAGTCCAAAGCTAGAACAAATTTAGAAGTAGACACATATTCAGCCACTGCTGACCCAAAGAGTGCTGTTTATAACACAGCTTTATGTTATCACCTGGTTATTTGTTTATTATTTATTTTCCTTAAATAAAACTCAAACTCTACCAAAAACAAACAAAGCAAACCCACTGAAGTCAGTGTATCCCTTTTGCTGACTCATGTATTCCTAATGCTTACAACAATTCTTGGCATAGAGTCAGTATTCATTAACTATTTGCTGCATGAATAAAAATGCTAATAATAAAACTATTGACCTTACACCATTCTCAGGAAAGTTTATTTAAAATCATGATAGAAATTTTCTTATTTTCTTGTGTTTGTCTTATAAGCTGAGTGTTCAAGATACTGATTTTGTCTGAGAGGTTTTTTTTTAATGCAAAAATGTAATTAAATAAAAGTTCATTGTATTGTGAGGATTATTCTAAACTTCTCTTATATCTCCTCAGCTGTGATGTGCATTGTCCCTGAATCATGCTTTCTTTTACTCCAAAGTTTTTCATCTGGGGATTTGACATCAAATAAATCCAATTTTGGGAAACAGTCTATGGCTAGTGCTGAGATGCAGGACTTTCTTCTAATTAAATCCATCCATTTAGAACTCTTCTAAAAAATGCCTGAAACATAAAAAAGTAATTCTTTACTTCAGAGAGAATGATTTGTTTTAAAAATTGTTTCAACATCTGTCTCATTTAAATGTCTGTAAACAAGAATCTTGAGCTGCCAATAGTTCTCATGCATGCTTTATTTTGACTTCGATAACCCAAGGGGGAAATTGGGCCTTAAAATGTTCAGAATTTACTATGAAGAATTCTGGATAGGGAAAAGTTGCTTGTGTTGCTACTTTTATTCCAAATACATAGAGAAAAATGGCCAAGATGTAATTCAGGATGATTCTCTCTCACTCATTTCTCTGTGAGAGCATCTGCCCTGTCAGAAGCTGCCACATGTTGCTGAGTGAATTAAGGTTAAGTAAGAAACTGTTCCTGTTCCTGTGAATTAGGACTTTCGGGAACATCTCACAGAGAAGCAGCTCTTAAATTGAGAACTAAAGTGAGTAGAAAATTTCTAGTTGAATGAAAAGAAGCTTTGAGGTCAAAGAAATAGTATCTGTAATTTACAGAATATGTGACATAGAAAAGGGTATTTATGCATGTCCAAGGTGTGTAATGGATCTTAAACCCAGATTTATGCAGGGACTTTACAGATAAAATAAAAAGTTTTAATAAAAATCAGATAATATAATCTCTGGCATGCTGAAGCCCTTGAAAGGAGATGCAAACCTTTATTTTGTAATTTCAGTAATGCATGGCCACAGGGAGAGAGTGCTGGTAGATATTGTCCATATTATGAGTAGTTTTACTATAAGCAAAGCTCATTAAAATTTTTGGATCTGGCCAGTGTTGGTGTGTCAGTTCTCTGTGAACTGTAATAATGCACCTGGGACTATCAATTTATAAGGAAGTTTGGGTCCATTGATCTTGGACTAAAGTTGAAACATAACATCATGGCATAGGGCACATGGTAGAGCAAAGCTGCTCACTTAATGACAGTTAGGAAGCACACACACACACACACACACACACACACACACACACACATACACACATACACATATACTCACACACATGCACACATAACTACCCTCTACATACATGCATGCATGCACACACATGCTCACACACATCTTTACACATAAACACACACATGTACACAGAGGGGGTCTCAATATGCCCCCAATTGCTTAACTTCCTTTTACAAACCTTACTTTGAATTGTTATATCACCTTCAACCTCCTAATGCTGCCAAGCTGGAGAATAGGGTTTGGAGGGATAATTCAGAGCCACGAAAAGCAGCAGGTAACAACAGGCCATATTACCACATGTGTTAAAGCTACAATACATTAGTAAGCTCCAATGACCTAGATCTTAAATTAAATGATCACCATGAATATTGTAATTAATTTTGTATCTTTTTTCAAACATTTCCTCAAAAAATGAATACACATCATCTGTCATATATTTCAAAGCAGAAAAGTAAAGCAAAGAAGTTGAGTGGCATAAATTAATTGACAAATAATACAAACTACAACTTAGCATCTTAGTTAAGTCCATTTGTCATTAAAATATATAGTTGGTACTGTTATTATCATTTAATATTTCTTGCTCATCAGAATAATAAATAAGAAATGTCATGCATTAGATGGGAAAAGAAACAATCTATAAGTCCAGTACTACGAGAACCATGGGTCTTAAGAGCTGCAAAGGATCATAATCACACTAATAGAATAATTATGAACTATAAAAGTCGAGGATCAGAAACCAGAAAGTAGTTCTGTAGAACTAGACCTAGAATTGAGGCCCTTGGCTTCTCAGGCTCATAGTTCCTTTCACTATGTGACTCCTCTTGTGAATGAGTCTGAACTCTCTTATTTTATCAAGTCTACAATAGGGCATAGCTGAGACTTGGAAATGCATTGAACCCTATTGTTGCATATTCTATAATCTGTGAAGCAGGATTTTTTGAAGGGCTGTTCTACTGTGTCATGGCAAAGTTTGATGGTCCTTTCTTTTGTGTCCTGCTTGTCCACTTTGGACAGCATACTGTCAGCAGTTGAGGTAAGGGTGATTTCTTGCCCAGTAGCTAACTTTTGCCACAAAGAAAGTAAACTCCATATGGAGTTTCTTCGGTGCCCATCATCTTCTATGAAGTAGATTGGTGCTGCCAGGAGCAGACATGTCTCATTGTCATAAAAAAAAATCTATGTTATTAAATTCTGTAGATCTCTGAAGTGTTTGAAGATAACCTGTCTATCTAAAATATATCTCTGTTTTACCTTGAAAACATAACTAACATGACTACAAGTTTGATTGTAATAGATGACTAACTAGTAACCTGCATTTTTTATCCTAAATAGTTTGTAATAATAACTTTCAAGAACTAGTAATTTTTATTACATTGTTAAATGAACTGTATAGGTACAAACAATACCTTGAACAAGAGTAGAAATGTTTATACAGTGTGTTCCAACAAAAATAATCTCAACAATAGCAATGTATGCAATTTGTATACAATATACAAAAATCCAATCCAATATAAAATATTTAAAATCAGTAGTTGCTTTTTAAAAGTAATTTCAATAATCTATCTTTTTATCTTATCATATCCATATTCTTCCTTTTTCCTTTTTAGAGTAGATTCAATAATCTACCTTTTACCTTATCATATCTTATCCTCTTTTTTTCTTTATCTTTTTCTTTTTTTTCAAACAAGAACCCTGAATCTAATCTCCTTTGTTTAGTTTTTTTCCTGACCATTACCAATAACAACTTGTAATCAACCAACCAAAACAATGACAAATGTCTATAATTCATTTAATGACCAAAAACCACCCACCCCACCTCTGGGAATGTGAGCGTCATGTTCTTAAAATTACTTCCTACTGTCTAGGGGTGACAGCATCTTTAGAGGATCCTGAAAAAATTTTGGGTTAATTGTCAAGTCCTGGGAGAGAGAGCTGTATCATTTGTTGTTCAGCCTCTATATAATGGGAAAGTGCAGGGTTTGTCTCAAGTCATGGATAGAGTAGTCTGTGAGGCTAGATCATCTCAGCTAGTCATCTTGAAATTGTTCTGAACAATTTGTAGTTCAAAGCTGATCTTTAGGTAGTGTTTGTCAGCTTAGTGGCATTATCATAGTCCATGTGTAATCATCATTGTAAGATGCCATCATCTTTTTGGAGACTTCAGATATTGCATTAAGTCAGATATTTCTTATATTGGTAATTATTTCCAGGCAGTTCTCCCTTCTTCTTTGAATGCTTATTTGTCCAAAGGTCTTTAAATTCCTCAAGATGGTTGTTTTTACTTTCCTGAAAAGACAAAAACAAAACCCTTCCACAACCCTGATTTTGGGGAGTTTTCAAATCTAATCTTTATCAATTTTGATTCATGGTTTCTCCTTTTTGTTCTCTTCTATAGCTGTTTTATCATCCAGAGCAGTATGGTTTTTTACAATAGGCATTATGTTCTTTAATTTCTCTGGGAGGGAGTTTCTTCCATGATGACAGAAAAAGACTGAATGGAATTTGACATGGGAGCCTGTGAGAGGTCCCTCACAGCATTTTCCAAAGGCAAAAGACAAGGGATTACCTTGTCTATCCCTTGTTGACCTACATTCATTAGTTCAGTGTTCGCCTTTGCTACATCTTCTGTATAATCCAGAAGGGAGGGGTGTTCTATTGGAATCATTCCTTGAAAAAACATTGTCTCTGGGAATGCCCTGTTTACAGTCCCTTTTTAGGTGACATTGTTTACAACAATTGAAATATTTGACATTGCTCTTTTTCTTCAAGCCTCTGGAAATCACCTCTCCTATCCAAGCATCATCATGGTCATGAGATTCAATACTGACTGTATCTCAGATCCATTCCTCCAAGGGTGCTGATCTTGCCTTTAATGGCCTAATTGCCCTTTTGCATTGTGTATTAGCATTTTCAAAAGCCAGAGATTCAATTATTACTTGTCTAGCTTCAGAATCTGGTATCCATCGATTTACTGCTGAAGTCAGTCTTTGTAAGAAATCAGTGAAGGTTTCTTTTGGGCCCTGTATAACTTTAATAAATGATTCAATTTTCTTTCCTACTTCTTCAATTCTGTCCCAAGCATTTAATGCTGCTTTGCAGCATGAAGCTAGGGTATGGTCATCCTTATAAAGATTGTCTTTGTGTATCAGCATAAATCACCCACTCCAAGAAGTTGATCTAGGGAAATTTCCATACCTCTAGCCCTACTTTGTTGTTAAATGGTCTTAGCCTCATTCTTCCACCAGGTCCTCCATTGTAATTAGGGACTAGCCTCTAAGACTGCTGTAACCAAATCTCTCCAGTCATGAGGGATAATTCTATTACAAGTTGATCATGAGTTTAATATCTTCTTCACAAAAGGTGAAGGCATACCACATGAGACTATTGCTTCTTTGAATTTCCTTAAATCTAACATTTGCACAGGAGTCCATTCAGCTCTTACAGTCTTGCAGATATCTATCATTTGCAAGTTCATGTAAGGTTACTGGATAAGTTAAGGTTGACTATTTGAAAGCCTCAGGCTGTTTCTATGTAACCTTATAATACAATGCTGAGATTGGTTCTCCTTTAAATTCCTCTGTCTGGGTCTGAATATCTCTACGATCTGTTTTAATAAGTTTTTCTAAGACTTGTATCTTGACACTCATATCAACCAACTTGGCACTCACACAAATCAACTTTTTTTAGAGATAAAATAAAAACGATCAAATCAATAATGTTTATAATTGACATTACATCAATTCCATTCAAGTTAATTATCCTTTCATTAATTGTTCCATTTTCAGACCATCAATCATATTATCAATCAGAGACCAAACTCCTTCCATTGTAATAATGTTTCCCATTATTTTTTAATGTGGGGAAAAAAAACTCTGTTTTAACTAATTTCTACCTTTAAGAAATCCCAATTGACTCACCAAATCTGCTGACAGTGACAGTTCAGATGATGGTGTGTCAAAAGCCTGAGGAGGGGCCCAGAGAAAGCCATGACCCACTGGTAGAAGGGAGAAGCCAAAGAGCCAACAGTCTCACAGAGGAGTGTGCGAAAGCAGTTAAGTCCAGTGTTTGGGGCTTGAGCCTGGGCCCGCACTCGTGCCTGAGCTTGGAAGAAGTTAGCAGAGCACTGCACTTTTCTTTTCTTTTTTTTTTTTTTAAAGATTTATTTATTTATTTCGTATACAGCATGTATGACTGCAGGCCAGAAGAGGGCACAAGATCTCGTTACAGATGGTTGTGAGCCACCATGTGGTTGCTGGGAATCGAACTCAGGACCTCTGGAAGAACAGTCAGTGCTCTTAACCTCTGAGCCATCTCTCCAGCCCACTGCACTTTTCAGTCTCTGTCTTCTGACTGGACACAATGTGACAAGTGGCCTTCTGCCCCTGTCACCATACCCTCCTGGATGGACTCTACCCCACTCTAACCATGAGACAAAACTGAACCTTCTCTCCTTAAGTTGGTTTTGTCAGATGTTTTGTTCTGCAATGAGAAGATAAACACTGCCCAGTAGAATGGGCAGTGTGGTGCTAATAAAATCACATGGCTACAGAATGGCAACATGTGGGGAGCAGTAACCAGGAAAGGTGTATGCACCACTGAAACAATGGGTTACAGCATCCTAGAGATCCTGTCACCTTTTAGTCTGACATTTAAAATGTATTTTTAAAATATATATGTATCTATTTAAGTACATATATATTTAAGACTACTTTTCTGGAGGACCCAAGTTTGATCCCCAGCACCCATGTCAAGAGGCTCACAGTTACTTGAAACTCCAGCTCCAGGAAAGGATATCTGACACCTCTGGCCTCAGCAGATACCTGCATCCACATACACATACCCAAACACACACACACACACACACACACACACACACACACACACACACACACACACACTTAGAAAAATAAACATATAAATATGCACACATACACATAATTAAAATTTAAAAAATGCAACCAAATGTACAAATACACACAAACTTCTTATTGTCATGGTGTTCCCAAGTTGGCCTCTATTCTGTTCTTTAAAAAAAAAAAAAATGTCATTGACCTTCTCTAAATGATCAAATTTCTTTGAGGCCTGAAACCAGTTCTCCACATGCTCCATTCCATTGGTGAGAACTTCCACTGAGCTTTGCATTTAGCTTATTGAGTCTTTCACTTCCAGCATCTTTTCAGTTTGGATTTTCTTTTTCAACTCAGTGTCTTTATTGAATTCTATTTCATCTCTTGAATTCTATTAGACTCTTTGCTCTTGTACTCTTGTACACCATGACTTCTCTGAGTTGTTTGAACACAAATATATCCTGAATTATTTGTTTGGAAGCTCTTCCAAGCTGTTCTCGTCAACATCTATTACTACAAGATTAGCAATTTTGGGATTAGACATGATGTCCTGGTTTTCTGTGTTGTTTTGTTTCTTTGCTAGGATTTGTGTATTTGTAGTTTATTGGCTGAGTTTTTCTTTCTTTCTTTCTTTCTTTTTTAATTTAAGTCACCTTTCTTCTTTTGGTGAAGGTGTTTCCAATGTTTAGGAGAGGATTAAGTTGTTGTAGGGCTGAACTGTCATTTGTTCTGTGGGACGTGTATTTAATGCTGCAAGTTTTATCATCCCCCTCTGAGAGTTCACCATCATCTGCAGTAACATGCATCATCCAAGGGTCAGCACACTCCTGGCTTTTCCTTACCTGTACTACATACAGTTGGTGTGGCTGTCTGTGTCCAAACACACTACTGTTTAGCTCTAACCCAATACCTGTTTCGACAGCCTTCCTACCCTGTTCTGGGATTCTGTATATCTGGACAACCTACCCTAGGTCAGCTCCAGCACACACACACACCCTTGGGGGTTTTCAGCTTCTGCCACTTGTGGAAACCATATGCCTGGGCACCTTACCCTTCATTAGCACTGATATCTTCCTTGAGTCCACAGCTTCATCTGAGTACTATAGAACTCCTAGCTCCTGGATGCCTTATCTGGTATAAGTCCTTCAGCTTCTACTGGGTTCTGCAGCTTCCACTGGCTTTACAGCTTCTGCCCTGTGTTATGAAATATGTGCCTCTGGCACTGTACCCCAAGTCATCTCCAGACCCTTCCTTGCATTTGCAACTTCTAGCATGTGTCATGTGGTTCCTTATGTTGAGTACCTTCCACTGATTTTTTCCTAGAAAATTAAAAAAATCTAATGGTTAGAACAAGATTTATTAAAAAAAAATCTGTTCTAAGGATTTGGGACTTCTTTGATAGTTATAAAACATACCATAAGCCCATTTAATGTATTTCCAAATCATTGGCACAAGTAATATTTTAAAATATAGTTTACTGAATTTTGTTCATTGTAAATTTTTTTAATTTTTAATAGAGCTTTGTACCTAAAAAAATAGACAAAAAAACATGTTATATTATCAGTCCCAAATTATACAAACAAACCAAATAAATAGCAACAAAGCTCTATAAAGGAATTCACAAAGTGAAAGATTTGGTAGCATGTTTATAATTGTGCAAGATATGCAGATAAGTTTTTTAGGAAGACAAATGTTCTGCTTCATGGAGCTCTTTGGGCCCTTGCTCACACCAACTGTTCCAGGATGAGTAATACCCCCAGGAAAATGTCCTTAACCCTATTTATGGATAGAAACAACCTGAGTTCTCTAATTCATGTTATATGCCTATATCACCCCCCATTTTATTCTCTAAAGCATGGTTTTACAATATTTTAAGCTGCCTAATTCCTCTATATCTTGGAAACTTCTTTTTTCTGAGAATTCATCTCAAGCTCTAAGAAGAAAGAATCCCATGAAAATGTATAGAATCCTTAGCAAGATGGAGCTAGGGTTCGATATTTTAAAATTATGTTCCCTGCTTTTATATCTTTGTATCATGAAAAAAATGAATGAATGAATGAATAAATAAATAAACAAATGAATGAATAAATAAATAAAATGGGAAGAAGTACAGGTGGAAAAAAGATGGTCAAACAAATACCAGAAATGTACATAACCTTGGATGAGTGGGGTGATTCCATAAACAGAAGTTGGGGGTGTTCCAATAAACAGGGCTCTCTTATACATACCTTAATTCTGATAATCACTAGGCTGAAATTAAATACATACCTTTCATTTTCAGTGAATAAGCATAAAGCACAGACTAAAGAAATGAAAGAATCAGGGTCATCAAGACAGGAGAGGAGAGCCAATACCAGGTTGATGGTTTTTAAAGCTTGATCAAGAGGGAGCTGTATCCAGGTAATAGCATATTGCAATATAACAAAAACATAACATAATGGTGTAAACTTCTGGTACCTCCTGTTGGCTGGCAGAGCTTGTCAAATGAGTAAGTCTCATTATAGTCAGCTGGTAATTTTGATGTATTTCAGATCCTGATACTGAATGAGCAGAGCTAATTTTTGGATACATGGCCATTATCCGATATTCTTAGGTCCTCTAACTTTTCATGACCCTTGGAAGACTTTCTGTAGCTTGGTATTTCCATGTTTTCTCTAAAAGACATGGCTTATTCTCTTCGATTTCAAGGGAAGACTCTCTTCTTTGCCATTCATAGGTCAACTATAGATTTCTTTGTGCCTTTTTATTCAATTCACATGCATTTTAGAGACTATCAGTCACCTAATATATACAGCATTGCATCGGCTGGGGGTGGTGATACATTTTCCAGAAAATACATGTTGTCATAGCTGAAAACTCCTTTGTCATCATAGGTGCAGAAAGCATGCTACCTCATAAATTAACTACAGAACCACACATCAGTTCTGCAAGCAACTACAAGCATTTATTTTATGGTTTCCTACTTAAATACATTTTTTTGTCATTTCTGTGACATAAGATGTGAAGATACCAGGGAAGAAAAATGAAACGAAGAAAGAGAAGGGAGAAAGGAAGGAAGGGAAGGAGGGAAGAGGAATACACAAGGTGGTAGGAGGCTGTAAGACTTCAGACGTTGGAAAAGCCGTCCTTTGCCTGGGAGTCAGAAGTTTCTGCAGAACTATGAGCTGATTTAGCCCATTTCCAGAGCAGAACAATTCTAGCAGACAACAAGCATTTTCAGTGATGAGCTAAAGATCATCTTACTAGATGAAAAGGTGTCTTTTTCTAAGCCATTTTTGTTGTTCTATCTCTCCAGCATTTTAATCTGGAGAGTTATAAAATATTTATTAAAACAAGATATACTAGGTCAGAATGGCTAAAGTCCAAAACTTGGACGAAACTAAATGTTCTACCAAAAACCCTTATTCTCTCCTGCCAGAGATGTAAAATAGAACAGTCATTTTGATATTAGACTTACCAGATACACTTCGAATATTTACCAAAATAAGAGGAAGTATAAGTCCATGCAGAATCTATGTGAATTTGTCTAATGGAAGGTTTATTCTTAACTGCCAAAACATAAAAGCAAACAGATCAACAGGGCATCCTTCTGGGGCTTGTGGATAAACTATTACATCCACATAATGGAAGATTACTTAATGATAAACATCAATGTGCTACAAACAGGCACTAAGAAATTTTAAATGCACATTGATAAGTGAAGCAAGCCATGCTAAAAAGGTTACATAGTATATACTTCTCATTATATCGCATTCAAATTTTATTTATTGTTCTTGTTTATTTGTGTGCATGTGTGTGTGTGTGTGTGTGTGTGTTTTCCATGTGTGGTAAAATGTGTGGGGCATACATGCACATGTATGTGTACGTGTGTGGAAGTTGACAATAGGAGATGTCCTCAATCACTCTCCACCTTACTTATTTAGGCAGGGTCTCCCAAATGAACCCAGAACTCACTGATAGGGCTAGTCCAACCAGTTAGCATGCTCTGAGACTTCCATATCTCCTTCTTCCAAGTGCTGGCATTAAATGTGTGCCACCACAGCCACCCAGAATTTAGGTTCAAACTCCAATCTTCGTGCTGTGTGATAAACACTTTAATCTTAAGCCATCTCCTCAGTATTATTTTTTAATTGAAAAAATTAATTTTTAAATATTAAAAAAAACTACTATAGACAGTGGCACTAGCCACAGAAAAACTTGAATATACTTAATGCTGCTGGGCTCATCACTTAAAAATAATATGATAAATTTTATATTATGCACATGTCTATCATATAGAACACATATTATACATTACAGAGACGGTAAAAGACTGATGGTTGGCAGTGGTGTAAGGCATGAGAGATGAGTAGGGGAGAACAAAGCAGTTTGAGGACAGTGAAACAATGATAAAATAATAACAGATTCAGGGCACTGTGTATTTGACAAAACCCATAGAACTGTTTAACACAGAACAGAATCTGATGTAAATCACGGACTTCAGTTAATGATAATGAACAGTGATGGACTTATCAAAGTATGAAATGTACCATATTGATGGAAGATGGTACTTCTAGAAAAACCAATGAAGGGATATATGGACACTCTCTGTACTATATAATTTTTCTTTACACTTAAAATTACCTTAAAAATAGCTTATTAAAATATCCATTTGTTTATACTGAGTAAAATAAATACAAAGCAAAAAATAAATATGGGTGTTAGTAGGATTTAAGTAAAAATCTTTTAAAGTTTGCAGCTTTACTAATTTGGAAAAAATACTATGCGTGTATGTATATACGTAAGTATGTATGTTTGCATAACATAGTGAAAACTCATTTGGCCAAACGCATAATGATGCCAGTGGCTTGAGCAGAATAAGAGATTGCATTCAGAGTGCAGCTGTGACTGCATGACTATTCTGTAGGACTTCCTGTCATGTTGCCCTTTCAGCTACTGCTTTATTGCATTGCAGTAGCTAACATTAGGCAAAATGGCCCCTGTGCGACACAGTCAAGAAGAATGCCTCCTGGGCAGGATTGTAACTCTACTGCTGGGTGAAAACCATACAGCGGGAAGCTTCTAATTCAATGCCGTGATCAGTTTCCACATGTAAAAGTCTGGACAGATGCTCTCTAAACAGCTTCGCTCTCAAGTTCCACCATCATACTAGTAAACAGATCTAGGCAATGATGCAAATTAGAGGCTCTCAAGGAAAGCGTCCACATACACAAAACATCTCATTTTGAGAAAAAAAAAAATCCAGTGTTGACTTGCCTCTGCTCTTCAAACATAGAAAGGAAAATACCCCCCAAATCAGTAGCCTTTTTGAACTCAGTGGTTTAAAAATCACCCTGATATAAAATCTCACCAAGCTATTTAGCCTTCTTCTGTGCCTACCACTGCAATTCATAATGACTACCTTAAGTGTCTGAATATTTTGTGAGTGCTGCACACAGAGGCCACCAGATTGTGAGTTATGCAAGGACAGACAACAGTCTACTTGGATGCACCTTTAACTCCTTATAGTCAGTGCCAAAGCCGGTGGGCACTTTGCATGTATTGAACCAATGAATTATCCACTATATTAATGTAATGCAGTATAGATACAGTAATCAATTATCTGAAGGAAAAGAGAATTAAGATTTTTAAAAGCATGGCTTACTCCGTACATCTTAGGAAACTTTTTCTAAAAGGTTGAAGATTTGAATGAAGACACTTCCAGTAGAAATTTATAAATTTTATCTTTTTAGCCATCACTGTGAATTCCATGTACATAAATGATATGTTGTCAATTGATGACAGTCACAGGCATCAGCTGCTTTTTCTTGTTTCATATCTAAAATAATTTCTAGGCACAGCAGTGAATTAAAATTACAATCCTAAGTTAACAATTATTCTACATATAAAACCTGTAGAATATCTGCTCCCCTAAATGATAGATGAAAATGAATTTTCATTCTGGCATCTAATATTTCTTTAATTGATGACTTGGTCATTTGAAATTTAAATTTTTGCTTTGCTGTAGAAAAAGTGACAGAAACTTGTAAAATGTCTTTCTTTTATTTGAATAAGAGTTCACAAAATCAGAAACTTTAATTATTGAGCATGTTTGTTTTTTTCTAGAAATACATTGTATTTCTTCTGGTTGACTTGGCACTTAGTCTTTTGATCAACTATGCCAATACAATATTGGGCAGGTTATCTCTTTCCCTTTTGTGTCTGTCTATGGTTACTAGACAATTTATCATCCATGTTTTAGAAGTCTATCTGAAATCATTCCTTTAAAACATTCCCGTTAATTCTGGAGATCAGTTTACGAAAATTTTTTATTAGGTTTAAGATAATGTTTTACAACAAATGGAGAATCACTGATTGCATTTAAAACCTACAGCAAATACATGAAGGCAAACTATATTATGTATTGTAACCACGGTAATATAGTTTTTCTTGCTTATCTAAAAGTGAAGTAGATGCCTAAGATGGAAAACAAAGTCTTTTCAAGCAAACAGATTGTTGAATTTAGCTTAAGTAAATCACACAATTCATGAAAACATTTGCCCGGTGAATAGCAAATATAATGGTTGAGCTTTAGGGAGAAATGTTTTAATATGGCTGTGTCTCGACATAGAAACATAACAACATTTTCATTAGGATCAGAAAAATGTCAGCATTCACCGTTAGCTGACACCATGTTTTATTTTCTCCAGGTTAAAGCATATTGAATTTTCATTGCAACTAAAAATGTTCTCCGTCTAGACACTATGTGACAGTTTTAAATTATTTCAATCCAAAACTTAGGATGCGGATTCAAACTGAGTTTAGTAATTTTTGTGGTGGTACATCATGAAACCTCCTGTTGGGACTATAAACCTTGACTTAACTTTAGAATTGAGTTGGCCATTTATTTTACCCCCAAAGAGAGACTTGCTTTGTATATAAACAACTGATTTTCCTTTGGCCATCATTTTCAAAATATTTGTCGGGTACATGGAGATATTTGGTTTGTACTTGGATTGATTTTTTTCTGTTTATGTAACAGACATTTTTGAAGCAAAACAACTAGATTTCAAATAATCATAAAATCTTCAAGCTGTCTGAAAAAGGACAGTGCTTTCATTTAAAGAAAGAGGCATGATTTTAATGTTTCTAGTCCAACTTTCTGTTCTCATTGTGATATATAGAATTTTCTTTCTGTCACTGTATATTTAGCAGCCTAGAAAATGAGTATGGTCCCAAAACAAGCAAGAATGAAGGTAGCTGGGGTGAGTTCTGAGAATACTGTAGCTCATGTGACATTGTAACACCTTTGACAGGCATGGTGTGGTAGTTATCATTAAACTACCACATTCTTCTAGTAAACAGAAAGTGTGGTTATTCTATGCTTATATTCAGGTAAGTACTGAAATTTGAAGTTGCTGGTTTCCAAGTTTTGAGAACATATAGGTTTCCAGGATACCCATTGATCACCTTTCCTTTTGTCTAAACATTATCCTTCCTACATCATTTTAAAAATGATAATAAAAGGAAATACCATTGGTTAATATTCTTAATATAAGTAAAAAATTTCAGATTATCAAAATAAAAAAGTACATTAAAAATTCTTACATGGTTGTATTTGGAATGAATCATCTTATTGACTTGCATTCATATTTATGCTGCATTTGGAGGTTTTGTTTCTATTGGAAATTTCTTTCTCTAATAGTCTTATTGATTGAACATATTGTAATAATAAACCAAGATAAATAATGAGATCTTGAAGCTTGCAATAGAGTATCCACATTAAATTTACAAAGCATTCTAGACATCTCATTTTAGTTTGAAAGATATTTACTGATTACAAATCCAAGAAAACATAGTTTGTGAACATTCATCTCCATCAACCTACCTTTTCACTCCAACAGCTTTGGGGCCCAAATTTCCTGTACCATTTTTAGTACGTGTTTTAAAAGAGTAGTTTCTTTTTAAATACTGTAACCAACACTATTTTCCTGAGAAGCATTCAATCTTTCAAATTGAAACTAGAAACATTAGTATTTTATTCCACATTCTCTTGTAGGCTCAAACTTCAGCACCTATAGCAGAGTCCCTACTAACTAACACAGCTCATTTCTCCCACCAAGATTGAATGGAAACTGTGGCATTGGGAGCTAAAAGGATTCTAAAGTGTGCTAATCTACCTGAGCCATTATGACTGTAGCTCAAGTCAGTGGAAGACTCTGTGGAATAGTACATGCTGTCCATGCACTCATTCCGGAAGGAAATCCTTATCCAGCTCCCCTGGATTTTTGTTTGAAGAGACAGATGAAGTGGCAAGTGTGCACTAGACTTACTTCAGTAGCTGAAATAAGGTGTTCTTGTGGATGGCGGAAACTCCACATTGAAGAGCATTTGTGAACCCGTATCTTGAACAAAAATATATGGTGGAGCCAGATTTAGTAGCACATCACATGCCTGTAATCCTAGCACTGGGTACCTGGGCAGGAGCACAGGAGGAACTCTAAAAGTTTGAGGTTTGCCTGGTCTACCTGCAGTATCGAGTTCTAGGCCAGCTAGGGCTACATAGTGAGACCCTGTGTCCACAAACAAAAGAGAAACAGCAAAATAATAAGAGAGAGAGAGAACATGACTATGTCTAACAATACCTTTGCAACCCAGTAGTTATTTGGCACCTTAGCATGTACTGAACTAGTTTACAGCCTGTAGGTGAAATATGAACTAGATATCCCTATCTTCATTTATATTTTTAACAACATGAGGGAGAATCCACCAAATACAAAAAGAATAATGAAAACTTTCTAACTATGACCTTAACTATGACCTTGACTATTTCCTCTACCATTTTTCATGGCCTCTTAATGCATAATCAGACAGAGTGAGTAAAATCAATAACAAAATCCAATTGCAATCCAACCCATTTATAAGTGAAAGAGACAGTTTACAGGCAGAAGCATTTTCCAGTTTTCATAATCCCAGGTAATAAAACTACGTGTATCAAATTTGTAGGTGCTTTACAATTTTCAAGTGAGTTAACCATCACAATTAAGACTTCACTTCCTCGTAACACTAGGCTAGAGCGAAGAATTTCCATTCTGCATGTTGCACAGAAAGGCTTCCATGAGCTGCAGACACAATTCAAGCAGACTCACAGTCTTGGTTTCAAACCTGTCTTTGCCTAGTCAAGAACAACCATGTTCCCTTTCAGATATTGGTGGTTTTGTATTACTTGAGTAGCCTGATAATGAACAGCCAAGTTTCAAGTCAAGTATCCAGAATTCTTAAGTCAATTTTGTATATCCTACTGATGGTGGCTTTTGTTTTTGTTTTTTCCTAATTTAGCTAGCTCCAAAGGCATTAATGTGACTAAGACAAGTAAATCAGCATTATGAAGCATCATTTGTCATCTGAAACAGTAAGAACCAGCTAGAGGTTTTGTCAGCAACATATTTTATATTTATTTAGAGCACTTTATTTTAGCATAGCATTAATAAAGATTTCTTGTCTTTTTATTATTGTTTCAAAGCCTTTTATCTCCGAAAATGGAACTGAATGCCAGGAATAAGACCAGCTATAAAATACATTCTATAATTAGTATCTAAAAAAGCCACACACTTGAGGGTATTTTCAAATGATTTCTACTTAATGGTGTCCAGTGGGTTAGGAGTTCCTAATAAAATTAGCAACACAATTATTTAGGTTCCATCATGCTGGCTTTAACTTTTACTTTGAAAGTATTTATTAATCCCTTCCCTTGAAAATAGCAGAATCTCTTAAAACAGTTTCCTGTCAGAGAAACCTAATGCCTTGGAAGAAGAGCCCCCTGGTCTGGCCTTTCCAAGGGCAGATCTGATCAGGTGATGAGCAACTGATTCTGAGAAGCCTACAAAGACAGTGGCGGCCACCAGTACTGTTATCTTACCCACCTCCGTTGGTGAGTGCTTTTCAAACGTGAACACCGGCTCTTGAAAGAAAATCTTCTAGTCTAAACTGGAGTTTTAAGCGTGTTTTTTTCAGTCTAAAACAAAACAAGCTGTTTTTTACAGTTCATGTTAATGAATGAAACCAGTATATGGTGATTTTTTTTCCTAAGATAATTTTGCAATTTCATCATAAGTTATTTAACTAGAACCTTTCATAATATCGTGTTAACTGATCTTAGAATGCTAAGAAAACACGTGTTTAAAATTTACGTGTTATATGGTGAATAATGCTGAATGCTATTCTTTCTCCTCATTCCCTCAGTAAGAAAGCTCCTGATTGTATCAGAATGGTATTGCTGGAAGCAGGACCATGAGAATAGAACCAAAAACAGTGAATGCAGTTGATGAAATTCAGGGTATGACTCTCAGAATTTTGGAAGTTAAAGCTCCCAAACCTGTACACCATGTCTGTAATGTACACATACAATGCATAAACACACAACCAGAAATACTTTACTGTATTTTCAAACTAAAAGTTGAAAAAGAACAGGAGACCAGAGCCATATACCCACCCTGCATGGATTGGCAACAGTGACCACCGGAGCCATCTGCCCCCTCCTGGACTGATTGGGAAGAAGAGCAACCACGGGAACCAGAGGCCCCACCTGCACCGATTGGAGGAAGAGTGACCTGGAGGCCAATGTGTTCGGATTAAAGGAAGAAATGGGTACACGGCAGTGTAAGAATGCATTAAACAACATAAAGAGCAATGTGGTACCACCAGAACCTAGTGATCCAACAACAGCAAGACCTGAACATCCCAAAGCAGATGACCAAGAAGAAGAAGACCTTAAAAACAACTTTTATGAAGATGATAGAAGCCCTAAAAGAGGAAATGAAAATTCCTTTAAAGAAATGAAGAAAAAGACAAACAAAAAAATGGACAAAATCAAGAAATCTCTTAAAGAAAGTCAAGACACCCAAGAAAAAAACAATCAAACAGGCGAAGGAAATAGTTCAAGATTTCATAATTGAAACAGAGGCAATAGAGAAAACACAAACTGAGGAAATTCAGGAAAAGGAAAAATCTGAGTAAACGAAAAGAAACCACAGAGGCAAGCATAACCAACATATACAAGAGATGGGAGAGAGAATCTCAGGCATTGAGGATAAGAAAGAGGAAATAGATTCATCAGTCAAAGAAAATATTAAATCCAGCAAATTCTTAACACAAAACATCCAAGAAACCTGGGACACCATGAAAAAACCAAACCTAAGAATAATAGGGATAGAAGAAGAATAATTCCAGCTCAAAGGCATAGAAAATATATTCAACAAAATTATACAAGAAAACTTTCCCAACCTAAAGAAAGACATGCCTATGAAGGTACAAGAAGCATACAGAACACCAAATAGACTGAACCACAAAAAAAGTCCCCTCACCACATAATAGTCAAAACACGAAAACGTACAGAATAAAGAAAGAATATTAAGAGCAGCAAAGGAAAAAGTCCAGTAACATATACAGGCAGACTTATTAGAATTACACCTGGCTTCTCAGTGGAAACTCTGAAAGCCAGAAAGTCCTGGATAGATGTGCTGCAGATACTAAGAGACCACGGATCCAGCCCAGACCACTATATTGAGCAAAGCTTTTAATCACCGTAGATGGAGAAAATAAAATATTCCATGACAAAATCAGATTTAAACATCACATATCCACAAATCCAGCCCTACAGAAAGTACTGTAAAGAAAACTCCAACCCAAGGAAGTTGGCTGCATCCACAAAACACAGGCAAACCCCAAAGAAGGGAAAAGCACACACACACACACACTACTACTACTACTACCAAAAAAATGAAAGGAATTAACAATCATTCGTCATTAATATCCCTTAATATCAATGGACTCGATTTGCTTATAAAAAAGACTCAATGGATACAAAAACAGGATCCATCCTTCTGCTACATACAAAAAACACACCTCTACCTCAAAGACAGACACTACCTCAGAGTAAAGGGATGGGAAAAAACTTTCCAATCAAATGGACTTAAGAAACAAGCTGGTGTAGCTATCCTAATATCTAACAAAATAGACTTCAAGATGAAGAAGGGCATTTCATATTCATCACAGGAAAAATCCCTCAAGAGGCAATCTCAACTCTGAACATTTATACCCCAAATACAAGGGCACCTACATTTGTAAAAGAATCATTACTAAAGCTCAAATCATACATCAAACCCACACATTTATAGTGGGAGACTTCAACACCCCTCTCTCACCACTGAACAAGACTACCAGACAGTAACTTAACAGAGAAATAAGGGAACTAATAGATGTTATGACTCGAATGGACCTAACAGATATCTATAGAATATTTCACCCAAACACAAAAGAATATACATTCTTTTCAGCACTCCATGGAACCTTCTCCAAAATTGACCACATACTCAGTAACAAAACAAATCTCAACAGATACAAAAAAAAAAAAAATAGGAACAACCCTCTGTATCTTATTGGACCACCATGGCTTAAAGTTAGAATTCAACAACAACACAAAATTTAGAAAGCCTACAAACTCATGGAAACTGAATAGTGCTTAATTGAATCACCACTGGGTCAAAGAAGAAATAAAGAAAGAAATTAAAGACTTCCTAGAGATCAATGCAAATGAATATACCACATACCCAAACTTATGGGATGCTATGAAAGCAGTGCTAAGAGGAAAATTCATAGCACTAAATGCCCACATAAAGAAGTTGGAGAAATCTCACACTAGTGACTTAACAGCACAACTGAAAGCTCTAGAACAAAAAGCAAACTCACCCAGGAGGAGTAGACGACAGGAAATAATCAAACTGAGGGCTGAAATCAATGAAATAGAAACAAAGAGAACAATACAAAGAATCAATGAAACAAAGAGCTGGTTCTTTAAGAAAATCAACAAGATAGACAAACTCTTATCCAAACTAACCAAAAAGTAGAGAGAGGATATACAAATTAACAAAATCAGAAATGAAAAGGGGGACATAACAGACACTGAGGAAATTCAGAGAATCAATAGATAATACTTCAAAAACCTATACTCCACAAAATTGGAAAATGTAAAAGAAATGGACAATTTTTTGAATAGGTGACACATGTCAAAATTAAACTCAGACAAGATAAACAATTTAAATAGAACTATAACCCTTAAGGAAATAAAAGCAGTCATCAAAAGTCTCCCAATCAAAAAAAAAAAAAAAAAAAAGCCCAGGGCCAGATGGTTTCAGTACAGAATTCTACCAGAATTTAAAAGAAGAGCTAATATCAATACTCCTGAAATTGTTCCAAACAATAGAAACAGAAGGAACATTGCCAAACTCTTTTTTACGTGGCTATAGTTACCATGATACCCAAACCACATAAATATGCAACTAGGAAAAAGAATTACCGACCAATTTCCCTCAAGAACATTGATGCAAAAATTCTCAATAAAATACTAGCAAACCAAATCCAAGAATACATCAAAAACAATCATCCACCATGATCAAGAAGGCTTCATCCCAGAGATGCAGGGATGGTTCTTTGACCATATGAACAACATATGAAAATCTTTCAATGTAATCCACCATATAAATAAACTAAAAGAAAAAAACATCATTATCTCATCAGATGCTATAAAAGCCTTTAACAAAATCCAGCACCCCTTCATGATAAAGGTCTTGGAGAGATCAGGGATACCTAAACATAATAAAGGTAATATACAGCAAGCCAACAGCCAACATCAAACTAAATGGGGAAAAACTCAAAGCGATTCCACTAAAACCAGGAACAAGTCCACTCTCCCCATATCTATTCAATATAGTACTCAAAGTTCTAGCTAGAGCAATAAGACAACAAAAGAAGATCAAAGGGATACAAATTGGCAAGGAAAAAGTCAAACTTTCACTGTTTGCAGACAATATGATAGTATACATAAGTGACCCCAATAATTCTACCAAGGAACTCCTACAGCTAATAAACACTTTCAGTAATGTGGCATGATACAAGATTAACTAAAAAAAATCAGTAGCCCTCCTATATACAAGTGACAAATAGGCTGAGAAAAAAAATCAGAGAAACATCATCCTTTACAATAGCCACAAATAAGTAAAAGTGAATATTGGTGAAATTATTAAGGCCACTCCACGTAGTTAAAAGGAGATTTATTTAATGGCGTAACTTACAAATTAAGGGATAGGTAGGTTGCGGGGTCTGGGGAAGGTGTATCGCAGTCCAGCGGTGTTCTCTGGAGCTCTGCTTGGCCCACCTCCACCATCCAGGGTCCTGGAACTGAGCGAGCGCTCGCCGATCCAGATCTCGGGTTCCCAGGCGCCTCCCTTGGCACCGCCTTGTAGGCGTGACAGTTGCCGAAGTCTCAATGGGGGGTTGGAAATTCCAGATCAAAGCTGGAATGGCTACCCACTACAAGTGAAGAACCTGTATGACAAGAATTTTAAGTCTTTGAAGAAAGAAATGGAAGAAGATATCAGAAAATGGGAAGTTCCCCCATGTTCTTAGATAGGTAGGATCAACATTGTAAAAATGGCAGTCTTACCAAAAGCAATCTACAGGTTCAATGCAATCCCCATCAAAAGTCCAATGCAATTCTTCACACACCGTAAAAGAACAATATGGAACCAAAAACAACTCAATATGGAAAAACAAAAGACCCAGGATAGCCAAAATAGTCCTGTACAATAGAGGGACTTCCAGATGCATCTATCACTCACTATACCTGACTTCAAGCTCTACTATAGAGCTATAGTAATAAAAAAACAGCTTGATATTGGCATAAAAACAGACATGTTGATCAATGCAGTCAAATCAAAGACCCTGGCATTAATCCACACACTTACAGACACCTGATTTTTGACAAAGAAGCCAAAATTATATAATGGAAAAAAGAAAGCATCTTCAATAAATGGTGCTGGCATAACTGGATATCTACACATAGAACAATGGAAATAGATTGATATTTATCATCATAACTCTGAGATACGATCTTTTTGTTTGTTTGTTTTTTGTTTTTTGTTTTTTGAGACAGGGTTTCTTATTAAAGTTTTGGTGCTTTTCCTGGCTCTCGCTCTATAGACCAGACTGGCCTCAAACTCACAGAGATCTGCCTGCCTGGCTCTGCCTCCCAAGTGCTAGGATTAAAGATGTGTGCCCCACCACTGCCTGGCCTCTGAGATATCATCTTACACCTGTCAGAATGGCTAAGATCAAAAACACTGATGACAGCTTATATTAGAGAGGATGTGGAGAAAGGAGAGCACTTCTCCACTGCTGGTGGGAATGCAGTCTTGTACAGCCACTCTGGAAATCAGTATGGCGTTATCTCAGAAAATTGGAAATCAACCCACCTCAAGACCCAGCAGTACTACTCCTGGGCATATACCCAAAAGATGCTCGGCCACACCACAAGGACATTTGCTCAACGATGTTCACAGCAGAATTATTCATAATAGCAAAAAAGTGAGAACAACCTAGATGCCCTTCAGCTGAGGAATGAATAAAGAAAATGTGGTACATATACACAATGAAGTATGACGCAAAAGTAAAAACAAAACAAAACGTCATCATGAAATTTGTAGGCAAATGGACAGAACTAGAAAAAAATCATCCTGAGTGAGGTAACACAGACTCAAAAAGACAAATATGGTATGTAATCACTCATAAGTGAATATTAGACGCAAAGCAAAGGATAACCAGGCTACAATCTACAACCCCAGAGAAGCTAGGTAAAGAGTAGGACACTAAGAGGGACACACATGGATTGTCCTAGAAAGAAGAAAGGGTTAAGACCTCCTGGGTAAACTGGGAGTGAGGAATAGAGGAGAGAGGATGGGAGGTGGGAACATGAGGGCTCCAGATGGCCAAGTTGGGAGGAGAGACGGAGAGACGGAGCAATGAAAAAGATATATTGACAGAAAATACCATTAAGGGAATGGGGAGAAATTTGCAGCTAGGTAAAACCCCAGGGAATCACAAGACTGCCCCCAACTAAGACTCATAGCAATGGTGGAGAGGGTTCTTGAACTAGTCTTCCCCTGCACTGAGATTGGTATCTACCCTAACTGTCATCATAGAACCTACATCCAATGACTGATGAAAGCCGATGCAGAGACCCACAACCAAACACTTGGCCAAGATCCTGGAGTTCAGTTGAAGTGAGGGAAGAAGGATTATAGGAGCAAGGAGGTCAGAATCATGATGGGAAAAACCACAGAAACAGCTGACCCAAGCTAGTGGGAGCTCATGGACTCTGGACTGGCAGCTGGGGAGCCTTCATGGGACCACACAAAGCCCTCTGAAAATGGGTGAAAGTTGTGTGGTTTGATGTGTTTGTGAGTCCCCTGGCAATAGGACCACAACTTATCCTGTGTACACAAACTGGCTTTTTAGAGCCTATTCCCTATGGTACTATGCCTTACTCAGCCTTGATGCAGTGGAGAGGGGGTAGGTCTGTCCCCAACTTGGTATGCCAGCCTGTGTTGATTACCCAAGGGAGGCCTCACCCTCTATGCAGAGGAGATGGGGGTTGGATAGTGAGAGGTAGAGGGGGAACGGAAGAAGGGGAGGAAGGGGAACAGGGGTTGGTATGTAAAAAAAAAGAAAATATTTTTTTAAATAAAAAATTATTTGAGAAAAAGAGCAGGAGAAACCTAAATAACTATGTTGTTAGTCTTGTTAGGAATGTGTGTCCTGGAATTGCCATGGACTCCTCCTAAATTCCTCTGGTTCTATCTGTAGTCAGTGTCTTCCTTCTGTCCACAATCAATCCAACAATGTCTAAAGACCTTTCCCTGAAAATCTTCTCTTAAATTACCTAGGATTGAGTATGGTTTGTTATGCAACATAATTTACTTTACCTTTTCTTTTACAGTCATTTCCATAGCATTATACATCAGTTTTGGGGGAAAAGACTTAATTTAGGAAGTAAAATTAAATGAAATTAATTAATCAAAAGTTCTTTTAGGACCACAATGTCAAACACTTCCCTGAAACACACTCACATTGTCCAAATGTTTCCATTTCATAGCATAATCTATGTAGGAAGAAATGGAATCAATAGATTCTTAATTAACGATTTCATTAAGGCTGAAGTGAGCAGCAGCCTGAAGAAAGACAACATTATGGTCTTTACAGCACCTTGTAAACCCGGTTTCTGTATTTGATAAGTATAGACTCAACCAAGCAACTGGATAGTTCTATAACCAAATATTAAAATAAACGTGTGATTCCAGTTTTTGTAGAAAAAAATGATAATTACACCATTTCTCTTTGTTCACTGGCATCAACACTCAAAAGCAGCCAAGGGATGCTTAGCTGGGTGGCTATTACCCTCTGACACACCATCACTACTAACAGCTGGAGACGCTGTCCATGGGTTACAATTTCTGTATTCCTAATCCATTACTGTTCTCCAGTTTTTAAGCACTCATAGCCTTAGGCTCCCACTGATGGCTTTTCTTACAGTTCTGCTTGGATGAGCTAGAAGAAGTCATAAGGTAGAAGGCTTATGTTGACTCTCCAAAGAGTGGAGTTGCTTACTTTCTATGCTTCCCTCTCATTGCAGCTAAAACCAGCCTTGGGTGCTCATGAGAAATTATACTGACAGGAGAAAAATAGCAATGGAATGATTGAGAAATGTTGAGTGTTAAATGAAGGTAATGGGGGCTTGAATCTTTATTTATAGGGCATTGAGAACCATGCAACACTATGGAGAAATAAGAAACCTGGGTAATCATCATCTAGAATGTACACGATGGAACTGTTCAAGTGTAACTTTAATGTTAAAAAAGTGCGACAAGCCATGTTTCAAAAGAGTAAGACTAATTTATACTGAACAGAGTACACACCAAACAACTTTCTGCCTCAGGTGTATATTTGGAAGTTAAATGTCCCATTGTGAGTAATAAGAGGACAGAGTGAAGACGGAAACACCTTGCTATTTTCTACATCCCTGGGAGACAACTGGATCAGCTTATGTACCATTTTGAGGAACTATAGATAAAGTGGAATAGTCAGAAGGATGGACAGAGCATGTTCTCAGATTTACTTACAGAAAGGATATTGTGGGGTTTTAGAACAGTATAGGAAAGTTATATTTGATAGAAATAAGCGATACTAAATTTCAGAATTTAAAAGAATACCATGTTAAAGAAGAATAGACTTGTTCTGTGTAAACCCACGTTGGATTATTTAATTGTCAAAAAGAACCTTCCAAGAGTAGGAGTGATCCAAAAGTAAGAAGGCCAGATTCAATCAGCTGTACAGATCCAAAGATCCTGAAATATATGGTGATCTCAAGCCCTTGAAAATAATGCTGACCAGGAATACAAAAATACAGTATTGTTTAGGTGCCTAGTGCTGGCTTATGAGTGTGTGTGTGTCTGTGTGTCTGTGTACATATGTACAAGCGTGTTAGTGATGTGTTAGAAGTGGAAGATGGAGGAATGCTCTTGGATCATGTAAGTTTGGGGAACACTATATGAAGACATGAAAATAAGTTCTACAGAATATCTAAATATCTCTAATATAATAATAGGCTTCATGCATTGTTGTGTGTGTTTCAGATATTAAAGGAGCTTCAACACTTCCTAAACTAATGAAAATTTGACCAGTGAAACTTTTTGTCTTGGGAATATCTTCTCATTTCTCATGAGGCATTTCCCCCACAGAAGTAAACTTAGGAAAAAATTTTGTAGAGATTGTAGTCGGCGATTATAACTGCATTAAGGTATTTTTAAACGAGGCAGTCTTTATCATATTTCCGAATGTGGTAATGAGGTAATATACAGGAAGAAGGCAAATGTGTTACCAAATAAGGCACAGATATGGCACCTCTATGGTTTGACATACTTGTCACATATTATTATAGACCTTAAGAATGTCTGTGTTGCTGAAAATGAAAAATTGGTCAATTTAAGAAGTGTCTGGCAGCATAATTTCCTAATATATAGACAACAAATCACACAACATAAAATAGTTTTCTAACTTAAACTGAGTTAAAATTTTATCTCCTGGACTGTTTTCTAAGGGCAATTTTCTAAGACTGTTGTCAAGAGGAAATTATAAATAAACACTTGGTGGATATTATTTTCTTTCAGAAAAGATGACTTCATTCGATCCTTTTCATCTGCAGGTGTCACTTACTAGAAGAGAGAAGGCTAAGGAAATCACCTTTAGGATCTTCCGTGACTGCATGGGCCCCCAGACACACTAACTCATTAGCACCTGGGTTATTATGATCAAATTAAATTTGGCTTGTGTTCATTTCTGCCTGTTAGCATTTTCTCTGAGGAATGTGAAATTTTAGAAAGTTGATTTCTTTGTTACTTTTTAATTTTTTGAGACAATATAATTACATCATTTTCCCCTCCCCGTGCCTCCTTCCCAACCCTCCCACAAGTCACTCTTTGCTCTCTACCAAATTCATGGCCTCATTTTCCATTATTTGTTGTTACATGCATGTATGCATATGTATATACTTGTAAATTCTTATATATTACCTGTCCAGTCTCTAGAATGTCACTTGTAGGTGTGTTCTCAGGACGGTCCATTTGGTATTGAACAAGCAGTTGGTGCCCTCCTCCCTGAGGAAGACTTTTTTCTCCCACTCTCAGCATCTCTTTGTTACTCGTAGTTCTTTGTCTAGGGCTGAGCCATCCTGGGCTTTCCTCCATCCACACTAGTGTGTCTACTGTTGTTGTACTTGTTCACCTCCTCTTTAGCAGTCAAGTTGATTACTAGAACACAGTCTCACAGCAAACTCCCCTGATCCTCTGGCTCTTACATGTTTTTCTGCACTCTCTGCTGCAATGATCCCTGAGCCTGAGGGACAGAAGTTGTGTCGTAGATGTATCCACTGGGACTGGGCTCCTCTACAGTCCGTTTTGATTTGTTGTGGATCGCTGTGGGATGGTCTGTATGTCAAATGTGTTGCTCTGATTGGTCAATAAATAAAACACTGATTGGCCAGTGGCTAGGCAGGAAGTATAGGAGGGACAAGGAAGAGAATAAAGCTGGGAAGTGGAAGGCTGAATCAGAGACACTGCCAGCTGCCTCGATGACAAACAGTATGTGAAGATGCCAGTAAGCCATGAGCCACGTGGCAAGGTATAGATTTATAGAAATGGATTAATTTAAGCTGTAAAAACAGTTAGCAAGAAGCCTGCCACGACCATACAGTTTGTAAGCAATATAAGTCTCTGTGTTTACTTGGTTGGGTCTAAGCGGCTGTGGGACTGGCAGGTGAGAGAGATTTGTCCTGACTGTGGGCCAGGCAGGAAAACTCTAGCTACAGTGGATTTGCAAAGAAAAGTTTCCTTGATGAGGGGATGAGGACTACAGACATCTGTGGGTATAAAGACAGATATTTAGAGTGTATTTATGGATTCTGCTGGCTTAGCAAAGTGGCAGTTACAGGTGCTCCTTCAAGATCCATGACTTCAGTAGCCTTGGGTAGGTTTCTAGTAATAGATACCATTAAGGGATATGTATGGCTTTTTTTCAGTTGAACACCTGATATGGATTTAGTAATCATGCTCATCTTTAAAAGGGTATGCCAGGAACATTGAGATGTACAGAGTATAATACACAAAACACTGTGATAAGGTGATCAGTTCCACTCACTACCTCTGGGCAGATTGGACTGGAGTGTTTAGAGACAGACTGAGAGTTCAAATTCCTGGTGCAGCGCAGTGGCATTGAGTTGGGGGCTGCTAGTATCGAAGAAGAGGGTGTGAATTGAGAACACTTGATCCCACGCAGAACTGTTCGTTATATTGAGGTTCTACAATTGAAAGAAAAACTATTGTCTGTCTTCTGGCCATCTAATCTTATTAATATATTGAAAGGGCTCTTTGTTTAGAATTGGTAAAGCTTTCTTGCTTGCTTCATTCCCTTGAAAAATTAACAGACACAAGAGTTCTTGCACACCAGGAGGCCCCATCAGAGGGCTGGCTGTGCTCACATTCTATCTCCTCTCCAGGCTGTGACTCATTCTGAAACGCTTTTCTGGGAGTGAGCAATGAGCCTGAGGACACAGTACATTTTCTGAACTCTCATTTTTCTTGTACTTTATGTGATCTTATTTTAATTGAAAATGGATTTTTAACAGTTTTCCTAGCTACAACAACATGGGCTGCTGTTGCCATCATCAAGGGAAATGGATGGCGTATCGTATGTTGCTTCGATTTCGTTGCTTTCTGTTAAACAAACAACACAAACACAGAACTAAGCTAGCTACTTTCTGAGCATGGGGATCAGTTTAGAAATAGCTCTTAAACTTCCAAAGACTTGGAGACTTCCCCTTGGAAATCTTAAGCTGCTCATACCTTTTGGAGAAGGTTGACATTTGATTAATTCCTGTGCCCCACCCCAACCCCAACACTCCATCCCCCCACCACTACCCCCCACCCGTCTCTAGTGTGGCTGTAGCTTTTTGCCTGTATCTTGCAGGGCTCAGAACACATCTGTTGTGGCTAAGTGGTGTTAACAACCCTGAACTGCATCTGAGGTGCCCTGTCAAGGGCCTCATCCTGGGAGGGTATGAGTGTATGCAAAACTCAGTGTACTATCACTTCTATTTTACAACTGAGGTTAATTGGGACCAGAAATACAATTGTAGTACTCCCCTCTTTCTCCCCTCTCTCTCCTTTCTCTATCTCTCCAGTTGAGATGATAGTCTTTAACAGGACAAGGATCAAACTTAGGTCATCAGATATGGCCACAAGCACTTGTAACTGTGGAGTCCACTAGCTGACACTTGTTATCATGAATGTTTCATGTGCTTACTTACCATGGGAACATGTAAGTACTAGGTGCTCAGTGAATGGATTGGAAGGAAAGAGCCATGCTTATACTATACAATTTTTCTCAGAGTGCAATTTTAGGGAAATAATTTAAATCAGTTATTTTTATCAAGCTTTAATCAGATATGCTGCTTCTGGCCATCTGTATGCATGTGTGTGCATGTGTGCATGTGTGTGTGTGTGTGTGTGTGTGTGTGTGTGTGTGGTGTGTGCGCGCACATGCGCATCAGGCTGAGTTTGTGGATTTTATGATTTATCAGATTTACCTGTTTACCTGGAGTTATTTTGAAGGCCCACCCTTGTGTAACCTGAGACATAAAGCCCCTGTTGGGACCACCATGTGCTTCCATGCACAAAGTGCCAGCCTTCAGGCCAAGAGTCTCTTTTGCTTTATCTTTTTGTTCTTTATGTTTGAAATGAAATCGCCAAACCTTTAGAACTGGCCAAGTTGACAGGAAGTCACATTTAAAATTTTTTAGACTTAATTTTAATGAAGAGAAGGAAACCTGGCATTGTTTTGAACTCTGCTGAGGGACAAGGCCTCTAGCTATCAGGAGAGGCTGATGCCAGCAGATAGCAACAAGTCCCTGACATGTTCAGTGTTCTCAGCAAATCATATCTCAAGTGCACTGAAGATTCCTATAAAAATCAGTGCATTGTCTTGGGGAACTGTTGTCATCCAGTAAAGGAAACATTGCTGAAACATTCAAATAAAATTTACAAAAGGCACAATTAGTTTATTAGCTATAATGATATCGTTATTTATTCATAGTCACAAAATGCAGTAGTTTAGAGGAATAATGGAAGTACCATGTATAAAATAGAGTTGTGAAAGTGTACCATACACACATGCATGCATCCTTGAATATGAGTTCAATGTGGACTCCTAGTACATTTCTAATGAATTAAATTCTAGTTAAACAGAAAGGCTGATAACTAGTAAGTATAATGAGTATGTTAAATAAATTTGAAAAATTGGCAGGTGCAATTAATATGCATCATTCTTTTTTTTTTAACTTTAATTTTTTTTAAATTTTTATTTTGCAATGCAATTAAGCTCTACATATCAGCCACAGATTCCCTTGTTCTCCCCCCTCCTGCCCCCCTCACCTTCCCCCTAGCCCGCCCCCCATTCCAATCTCCTCCAGGGCAAAGCCTTCCCCACAGACTGAGATCAACCTAGTGGACTCAGTCCAGGTAGGTCCAGTCCCCTCCTCCCAGGCTGAGCCAAGGGACCCTGCATAGGCCCCAGGTTTCAAACAGCTGACTCATGCAATGAGCACAGGACCCGGTCCCACTGCCTGGATGCCTCCCAAAGAGATCAGGCCAATCAACTGTCTCACCCACTCAGAGGGCCTGATCCAGTTGGTGACCCCTCAGCCATTGGTTCATATTTCATGTGTTTCCGTTTGTTTGGCTATTTGTCTCTGTGCTTTATCCGACCTTAGTCTCAACAATTCTCTCATATAAACCCTCCTCATTCTCGCTAATTGGACTCCCAGAGATCCACCTGGGGCCTAGTCATGGATCTCTGCATCCAGATCCCTCAGTAGTTGGATGAGGTTTCTAGCACGACAATTAGGGTGTTTGGCCATCCCATCACCAGAGTAGGTCAGTTCGGACTGTCTCTCGACCATTGCCAGCAGTCTGTTGTGGGGGTATCTTTGTGGATTTCTGTGGGCCTCTCTAGCACTTTGTTTCTTCCTATTCTCATGTGGTCTTCATTTACCATGGTCTCCTATTCCTTGTTCTCCATCTCTGTTGTTGATCCAGCTGGGATCTCCCACTCACCCAAGCTCTCTTTCCCTCGACCCTCGCCCTTCACTACCCCCACTCATGTCCAGGCTGTTCATGTAGATCTCATTCCATTTCTCTGTCATTGGGCGATCCCTGTGTCTTTCTTGGGGTCCTGTTTTCCAGGTAGCCTGCCTGGTGTTGTGAGTAGCAGTCCAGTCATCCTTGTTCCACATCTAGTATCCTGTTATGAGTGAGTACATACCATGTTTGTCTTTCTGAGTCTGGGATACCTCACTCAGGATGATTTTTTCTAGATCCATCCATTTGTCTGCAAACCTCATGATGTCATTGTTTTTCTCTGCTGAGTAGTATTCCATTGTGTATATGTACCACATTTTGTTTATCCATTCTTCAGTTGAAGGGCATCTAGGTTGTTTCCATGTTCTGGCTATTACAAACAATGCTGATATGAACATAGCTGAACAAGTGCTCTTGTGGTGTGGTTGAGCATTCCGTGGGTATATGCCCAAGAGTGGTATAGCTGGATCTTGGGGGAGATGGATTCCCAATTTTCTAAGAAAGCGCCATATTGATTTCCAAAGTGGTTGTACAAGCTTGCATTCCCACCAGCAGTGGAGGAGACTTCCCCTAGCTCCACATCCTCTCCAGCATAAGGTGTCTTCAGTGTTTTTTGATCTTAGTCATTCTGACAGGCGTAAGGTGGTATCTCAGAGTTGTTTTGATTTGCATTTCCCTGATGATTAGGGATGCTGAGCAATTCCTTAAATGTCTTTCAGCCATTTGAGTTTCCTCTGTTGAGAATTCTCCGTTTAGTTCTATAGCCCATTTCTTAATTGGACTGTTGGGCATTTTGATGTCTAATTTCTTGAGTTCCTTATATATTCTGGATATCAGTCCTCTGTCAGATGTGGGATTGGTGAATATCTTTTCCCATTCTGTAGGCTGTCGCTTTGCTTTGTTGACCGTATCCTTTGCCCTACAAAAGCTTCTCAGTTTCAAGAGGTCCCATTGATTGATTGTTTCTCTCAGTGTCTGTGCTACTGGTGTTCTATTTAGAAAGTGGTCTCCTATGCCAATGTGTTCAAGACTACTTCCTACTTTCTCTTCTAGCAGGTTCAGAGTAGCTGGATTTATGTTGAGGTCCTTGATCCACTTGGACTTAAGTTTTGTGCACGGTGATAGATGTGGATCTATTTGCAGCCTTCTACATGTTGATATCCAGTTTTGCCAGCACCATTTGTTGAAGATGCTTTCTTTTTTCCATTGTGCACTTTTGGCTTCTTTGTCAAAAATTATTTGTTCATAGGTGTGCGGATTAATGTCAGGGTCTTCAATTCAATTCCATTGGTCCACATGTCGGTTTTTATGCCAGTACCAAGCTGTTTTTATTACTGTAGCTCTATAGTACAGCTTGAAGTCAGGGATCGTGATGCCTCCAGAGGTTGTTTTATTGTACAGGATTCTTTTGGCTATCCTGGGTTTTTTGTTTTTCCATATGAAGTTGAGTATTATTCTTTCCAGGTCTGTGAAGAATTGTGTTGGTATTTTGATGGGGATTGCATTGAATCTGTAGATTGCTTTTGGTAAGATTGCCATTTTTACTATGTTAGTTCTGCCTATCCATGAGCATGAGAGATCTTTCCATTTTCTGACATCTTCTTCAATTTCTTTTTCCAGGGACTTAAAGTTCTTGTCATATAGGTCCTTCACTTGCTTGGTTAGTGTTACCCCAAGGTATTTTATGTCATTTGTGGCTATAGTAAAGGGTGATGTATCTCTGATTTCCTTCTCAGCTTCTTTGTCCATTGTATATAGGATGGCTACTGATTTTTTTGAGTTGATCTTGTATCCTGCTATGTTGCTGAAGGTGTTTATAAGTTGTATCAGTTCCTTGGTGGAATCTTTGGGGTTGCTCAAGTATACTATCATGTCATCTGCAAATAGGGAAAGCTTGACTTCTTCCTTTCCAATTTGTATCCCCTTAATCTCCTTATGTTGTCTTATTGCTCTGGCTAGAACTTCAAGTACTATATTGAATAAGTATGGGGAGAGCGGACAGCCTTGCCTCATTCCTGATTTTAGTGGAATTGCTTTGAGTTTCTCTCCATTTAATTTGATGTTGGCTGTTGGCTTGCTGTAAATTGCCTTTATTATGTTTAGGTATGTTCCCTGTATTCCTGATCGCTCCAAGACCTTTATCATGAAGGGGTGTTGGATTTTGTCAAATGCCTTTTCAGCATCTAGTGAGATGATCATGTGGTTTTTTTCTTTGAGTTTGTTTATATGGTGTATCACATTGACAGACTTTCATATGTTGAACCATCCTTGCATCCCTGGAATGAATCCTACTTGATCATGGTGGATAATTGTTTTGATGTGTTCTTGGAGTCTGTTTGCCAGTATTTTATTGAGTATTTTGGCATCAATGTTCATGAGGGAGATCGGTCTGTAGTTCTCTTTCTTTGTTGTATCCTTGTTTGGTTTGGGAATCAGGGTAATTGTAGCCTCATAGAAGGAGTTTGGTAATGTTCCTTCTGTTTCTATTGTATGGAACAATTTAGAGAGTATTGGTATTAACTCTTCTTTGAAGATCTGGTAGAATTCTGCACTGAAACCATCTGGTCCTGGGCTTTTTTTGGTTGGGAGACTTTTAATGACTGTTTCTATTTCATTAGGGGTTATTGGACTATTTAAATAGTTTATCTGGTCTTGATTTAATTTAGGTATGTGGTATCCATTTCTTTTAGGTTTTCCAGTTTTGTGGAATAGAGGTTTTTGAAGTATGACCTGATGATTCTCTCGATTTCCTCAATGTCTGTTGTTATGTCCCCCTTTTCATTTCTGATTTTGTTGATTTGGATGCTCTCTCTCTGTCTTTTGGTTAGTTTGGATAAGGGCTTGTCTATCTTGTTGATTTTCTCAAAGAAACAACTCTTTGTTTCATTAATTTTTTGTATTGTTCTCTTTGTTTCTATTTTATTGATTTCAGCTCTCACTTTGATAATTTCCTGGCATCTATTTTTCCTGGGAGACTTTGCTTCTTCCTGTTCTAGAACTTTCAGGTGTGCTGTTAAGTCACTAGTGTGAGATTTCTCCAGCTTATTTATGTGGGCGTTTAGTGCTATGAATTTCCCTCTTAGTACTGCTTTCATAGTGTCCCATAGGTTTGGATATGTGGTGTCTTCATTTTCGTTGATCTCTAGGAAGTCTTTAATTTCTTTCTTTATTTCTTCCTTAACCCATTGGTGATTCAGTTGGATATTGTTCAGTTTCCATGAGATTGTAGGTTTTCTGCAGTTTTTGTTGTTGTTGAAATCCAACTTTAGACCATGGTGGTCTGATAGAACACAGGAGGTTATTCCAATTGTTTTGTATCTGTTTAGATTTGTTTTGTGACCAAGTATGTGGTCGATTTTAGAGAAGGTTCCATGGGGTGCTGAGAAGAAGGTATATTCTTTTTTGTTAAGATGGAATGTTCTGTAGATGTCGATTAAGTCCATTTGAGTCATGACATCAATTAAGTCCTTTATTTCTCTGTTAAGTTTCGATTTGGGGGATCTGTCCAGTGGTGAAAGTGGGGTGTTGAGGTCTCCCACTATTAATGTGTGGGGTTTTATATGTGATTTAAGCTTTAATAATGTTTCTTTTACATATGTGGGTGTCCTTGTGTTTGGGGCATAAATGTTCAGAATTGAGACTTCATCTTGGTGGATCTTTCCTGTGATGAGTATGTAATGCCCTTCTTGATCTCTTTTGATTGATTTTAGTTTGAAGTCTATTTTGCTGGATATCAGGATGGCTACACTCGCTTGTTTCTTAAGACCGTTTGATTGGAAAGTCTTTTCCCAGCCTTTTATTTTTAGGTAGTGTCTATCTTTGAATTTGAGATGTGTTTCTTGTATGCAGCAGAAAGATGGGTCCTGCTTTCGTATCCATTCTGTAAGCCTATGTCTTTTTATAGGTGAATTAAGTCCATTGATATTGAGGGATATTAATGTCCAGTGATTGTTCATTCCTGTTATTTTTTGGTGGTGATGTGTGTGTACTTTTCTTCGTTGGGGTTTACTGCTGTGGCTTTATCTATTGCCTGTGTTTTCAAGGGTGTATCTGACTTCCTTAGGTTGGAATTTTCCTTCTAGTGCTTTCTGTAGGGCTGGGTTTGTGGATAAATATTGTTTAAATCTGGTTTTGTCATGGAATGTCTTGTTCACTCCATCTATGATGATTGAAAGTTTTGCTGGGTATATTAGTCTAGGCTGACATCCATGGTCTCTTAGTGTCTGCATTACATCTGTCCAGGACCTTCTGGCTTTCAAAGTCTCCATTGAGAAATCGGGTCTTATTCTGATAGGTTTGCCTTTATATGTCACTTGGCCTTTTTCCTTTGCTGCTCTTAATATTCTTTCTTTGTTCTGTATGTTTAATTGTTTAATTATTATGTGGCGAGGGGACTTTTTTGGGGGTCTAGTCTGTTTGGTGTTCTATAGGTTTCCTGTATCTTCATAGGCATTTCCTTCTTTAAGTTGGGAAAGTTTTCTTCTATGATCTTGTTGAATATATTTTCTGTGCCCTTGAGTTGGTATTCTTCTCCTTCTTCTACCCCTATTATTCGTAGGTTTGGTCTTTTCATGGTGTCCCAAATTTCTTGGACATTTTGGTTCATGACTTTGTTGACTTTAGTGTTTTCTTTGACTGATGAATCTATTTCTTCTATTGTATCTTCAACGCTAGAGATTCTCTCTTCCATCTCTTGCATTCTGTTGATTATACTTGCATCTGAAGTTCCCAATCGTTTTCTCAGATTTTCTATTTCCAGCATTCCCTCTGTTTGTGTCTTCTTCATTTTTTCTATTTCCCTTTTCAGGTCTTGGACTGTTTCCTTCATTTGTTTCATTGATTTTTCTTGATTTTCTTTCAGTATTTTATTGTTCTCTTCCAGGACTTTTTTGATTTCTTCTAATTTGTTTGCCCTTTCCTCTAGTTGTTTACAGCGTTCTTCACATTTTTTTTGTCTTTTCCTCTACACGAGCCTCTAGCTTCTTCATGATGACATTCATAAGGCTATTTTCTTCTGCTTCTTCCAATTTCTGATGTTCAGGTCTAGGTGTTGGAGGAGGGCTAGGGCCTGGTGATGGTGTATTGCTATTCATTTTGTTGTATGTGTTTCTGCCTTGACGTCTGCCCATCTCCTTGTGGTTCGTTCTTGGCCTTATCCGCACACTTGGTTCAGACAGAGCTGACAGATTCAGGAAGTCTCTCTCTCTTGTCCAGATGGGAGCTCTCTTGTCCAAATTGGAAGTCCGGGGCAGGATGGAAGCTCTTGTTCAGAAGGGAAGTCCGGGGGAGGATGGGTGCTCTTCTCTCTCTCTCTCTCTCTCTCTCTCTCTCTCTCTCTCTCTCTCCTCCAGATGGGAAATCCGGGGCAAGATGGGAGCTGGGGGCCAGCCTCTAAGTCTCAAGAAGAGGCTTGGGGCTAGAGTGGATGGGTGTGGGGTCAGGGCGTGGAGACTGCAGGGTCTGTCAGGGGTCTTGGAGAAGGGGATCCTTCCCAGTGGGGCTAGAAGGGAACTTGCCCGGTGACCAGAACCTGGGGCCAAGTTGGACAGGTCTTCCCGAGTGGCTGGTGCCCAGGGATGGGGTTGGGGGCAAGTTAGGGGACTCACCTGTGCTTCAGAAGGGAAGTCCGGGGCAAGATGGGAGCTGGGAGCTGGGGGCCGGCCTCTAAGTCTCAGGAAGAAGCTTGGGGCTCAGGCAGATGGGGGTGGGGGCAGGGCGTGGAGACTGCAGGGTCTGCCAGGGGTCTTGGAGAAGGGGATCCTTCCCGGTGGGGCTAGAAGGGAACCTGCCCTGTGACCAGAACCTGGGGCCAAGTTGGGCAAGTCTTCCCCAGAGCGGCTGGTGCCCAGGGATGGGGTTGGGGGCAAGCTAGGGCACTCACCTGTGCTTCAGAAGGGAAGTCCTGGGCAAGATGGGAGCTGGGGGCCGGCCTCTAAGTCTCAGGAAGCAATATGCATCATTCTTAAAGGGAAGGTGATGACTACAACCTTCGCTGTCACCCAGAATCACTTGGCACTTCCTGTAGATGGGGGAAGGCACTTAAAGTTGATTGATCAGTTAGAAAATCCACATGCAAGACTTGCTAAGAAGAGAAACTGCAAAATTCTTCAATAATTTTCTCAGCAATACTTTTATTCCCCCAAAAGAGCAATGAATCAGAACTAGTACTCGTGACAGTACCCACTAGGGAACTGAACGGTGACTTCATGGGCTGTGTTCTGCCTATACTTCAGAAGCAGATCTTTTGTTTGCAAGTTTATCAAATGCCTATTGACTGCTCAGTTCATGCCAGACCCTATGCCAGGCGCCAGGAATGCTGCAGTGTGAAAACAGTCTTCATGGCTCAGATTGCTGGCAATTTCGTTACGGGGGCAGGCACTTGTTGCCGATTAAATGTGTAGACACATTCACTTCTGACTACTGTTTTGAAGAAATGTCATCTAAACTTTCATCTAAAAGATGAGTGAATTGACTAAGTAATGAAGCAGAGAATGTAAGAATTCTTCGTAACAGAAAAAAAAAAAAATTTAATCAGAAGCCCGAAAGTTCTCTGAAGGAATGAGTCCCTGCTAGCCACCAAAACTGCCAGCACACCCTTCCAGACCCCAGACTATGAGAAACAAATTTCAGTTGTTTAGGAGCCTGGACTGGCTTCTTACTACATCTCTTAACTAACAAAACCCAATGCTATTCAACGTTGCTATTTTATTTCTGCCAGAAGAGACTTGTTGGTTCATTCTAACTACCTCTTTGATGCTAAGTAAACCTGTCTACTTATCACTTAGCTGTACATTGTACACTCTCTATGGCAATATTACCTCCAAGGGGCAAAAATTGATTCCTGATGAAGCAAATTACAACTTTTTTTACTTTTATATATTTATATATCATAAATATATAAATAGTATGAACACAGACAGATAAATAAATAGACATTCTGTCTGTGATATTAAAATGTCACCAAGGAGGAAGGAAACAGGAAAAGTTAATCAGTTAGGACCTAGAAGAGCAATCATAAGAGAAACACCACTCCATATAAATGTTCAGTGCTATTTGCCAGTTTAATCAAGTGTGCTGGGCCTTAACATAACTACTCACAACTGTCTATTTGAGAGTCAACTTGGCATAATTGTTTGTTTTGGTTTTGGTATCATATTGACTGTTAGAAAGTATGTATGCATAGAAAACAGAAATATGCTCATAACTTGGCAAAATAATATTTCCAATGTAATACTTGTATTTCATTTGAGGACTATAAGCTATTCCAAAAAAATGTTCCATTAATCCACAAAGCGATCTATTATACATTTCCAAAAAAGGAAAAGAGCTGTCTTGTGTTTTCTGGCCTCTCTCCATAGGGGTAACAATTAGGTCTAAATTCAGGCACTAAGAAGTTAATCACAGAGTAGTGAGGGCGTCTGAGGCTGTCTGCAATGGTCATGGTTCCAAGATGGATAGTTGGGTGCTCATTAGCCTCCGGTGACCTGGTACCCAACATCTGGGGAACAATCTCCACAGTTAGGTAAACATAGTCAACACTGGATTTGGCATTGGTTGCTTACTCTTCCTCTCTCCTCTGTAGGTGAGTTAGCTGTTGAGGAAGGATTCTCCTGAGAAATACACTCTGCTCATGACATCCTTCCCCAGATATATACACATATGCATGTGTGTGTGTGTGTGTGTGTGTGTGTGTGTGTGTGTTTGCCTTTTGTAAAATGCAAGGGTGATGCTGTATTCACAGCAGGGACACTTCATCTGCTTCAGGTAATCCAAAAGAGACTGATGGGGTCCAAATCTGAGGGGCCACACACACATCAGCACAGTGCCTTTCCAATGAGCAAAAATGCTCATGTGTCTTTGTTCCAGAGATCCAGAGTGGTTAAGGTGAAAACCTTTTGTAACTGTTGTTGTGTGAAACAAATTTCCCCACCTACTGGTCTGTTTTTGGAGGCAGTGAGCCTCTGAGAGCCTTTGAGAAGCAACTGTATCCATCTTGATGGGTTTCTAATGGGATGATGCAGAGATTAAGGAATATGTATCAGAATTTTAAGGTATGGTCCAAAGCCTTACTGTAGCCAAAGGCTATTCATTAAAGTTTGCTCCAATGGATTCAGTTGTATGGATATGTTTTCCAGTATCTGGAGAAGTATCAACACATGGCATCCTCACCAAATGATGCTCAGTCTGGTGTCTGTGCCCATTATCAGAGCTTTTGTTAATGACTACTTGAGGTCTCAATTCATGCATTCTGCAGTCACATTGGTATCTGACTCTGAACTTAACTCTTGTGACAGAAAGACATCATCCTGATCTTTCAAGATAGTAAATAGCATCTACACATCTAAATTTTGTTAGGAATCTAGTATAATCCATGACCTCTTTCTCCTGTCTACATCTAATCCCACACAAACTGTCGTTTGTCACTAGTTCAAAGACACATTGCTGCTATTCCAAAGCAGGATACATTGTTTCTGTCTTGATTATCCTAAGAGCTCATCATTTTTTTCTTAATTGATGCATGCTTATACATAATTATGGACCACCAGCTGATATTTCATTATAGGCATAGTGTGTAATGTTCAAACCAGGGCAAATACATTGATCTCCTCAAACACTGATCCTTCTTTTGTAGGGAAAAACATTCAACATAACTTATTCCAGCTTCTTCTACAAATATATAGTATGTTATCATCACCATTTGTTTAAAGACAAGTTTTTGTCTTACTTTTCTCTGTGTGTTCCGAGAACACAGGACTTCTATCTCACTACCAACCTGTTTACCAACCTTTCTTCATAATCTCAGTTTTGAATTTTTCCTAGGCATTGTAACCACCAGTCTACTCCCAACTTCTAAGAGGCAAAACTTTTTAGATTCCACATGTAAGTGAATTCACATGATATTTGTCTTTTTTTTGTTTGTTTCTGGCTCATCTAATGTAGCAATCTCCAGTTCCATCCATGTTGTTGCAAATACCAGCACTTTATTCATTTTACGGCTGGATAATATTCCTTTAAGTACATCTATTCATCTGTGGATAGACATTAAGTTGTTACTATTTGTTGACTTTTCTTAATGGTGGAGTTTTAACATGTAAGTACAGATGTTATTTTGATACACTTATTTTATTGCCTTGGCTATACAATTATATATTTTTTATTCTATTTCTAATTTTTTAGGAAAATATCTATTGCTTTCTACAATGGCTCTGTTAATTTATGATCCAAAATGTGCAAGGATTTCCTTGTACCTGTATCCTCACAATCATTTTTTATCTTGTGTGTGTGTGTGTGTGTGTGTGTGTACGCTGATCACAGTGTTTCACATATTCTAAACATACTACCACAGAGATCATCCCTAAGCCCACCTCGTTTGGATAACAGCTAATCTAACTAAAGTGATTTTATTTTTGTTATGATCTGCATCTTCTTAACAGCAGATGATACTGCAAACTTCATATACATAAGCCAGCTATTTACATTTTCTTTTGAGAAAATGTCTACTTTTAGATTAGATTATTTGTTGAGTGATACTTTATTTGCTTTCTCTACTGAGTAGTCTCAGCTCTTTATGTAATTTGGATATTAATCAACCGTTAATTATACACTGCACAAGCATATTCTCCTGTTCTGCAGGTTGTCTTTGCTCTGTTGACTGTTTTCTTAGCTGTGAAGAGCTTTTAAGTTTTGTTTAGTCTCATTTTTCTGTTTTCACTTGTAAAAAAGGAAAGATATGATCTCATTTCTGAAAGCCCTGTATTCTAATGTCTTGATGTGCTCCAACTATATTTTATTCTAGTAGTCTCATAGTTACAAGTTATATTTGCATTTTTAATCCAGCTCCTCCTAATTTTTATATAACTGTGGAGAGATAGAGATCTGACTTCATTCTTCTGTTTATAAAGACCCAGTTTCTAGAACCACTTATTTTAAAGCCCATCTTTTCTCCAACTCATGTTCTTCATGCCATTTTTGAAGGTCAGTTGCTGCAGAGGCACAAGTTGACTTCTGGTATGTGCATCTGTGTGCTTTTGATTTTACCACCACCGAGGGAGATGTTTCCTAACAACATGGCTTTCAGGCTGTGGCGTGGCTATTGCTCACTGAGCTTACCTAGTTTTACAGTAGGAAGGGAAGCAAACAAAGAGAAAACTTGAGTTTTGAATGGGAGAATGGAGAGTTGCCTTGAGAGCAAGATACCAACCAACCAAGGCCTCAGATTTCAAACAAACAAATGTCAGAAAGAAAAGAACCTTCATTTGGGAAGAGAGAGACTCAATTAGCCACACCAACAAAGGGATTCTCTGCTCCAAAACAACCATTTAGGAATTTGTTTTCCCCAAAGTTCAGCCACTAAAGTGTCCAGAGACCCTTACACCTATGGTAAAAGGGCCAGACTACATCTTGACCCGGCAGTAGAATCTGGCAGCATCATTCACGGAGTGATGATTTTACAGGCATTCAAAATGCAAAAAGTATGGGGAATGGAGGTTGGAAAGGAAGCTCCAGGAAGCTGCTAAGGCTCCAAAAATCTGTGACAAAATTCGATTTTCCACAAAGAGGTCTTGAGAGTTTGTTGGAAGAAGCTGCTTTGACGTCTAAGTCACAATGGATAACTCCTGATGTTGGAGATGCCAGGACTGTAGGATATCTGCCAAAGAAATCACGGAGTGGAACAGGGTCCAGGGAAGGCTACATGTATTCCAGGTGCCAGACAGGTTAGTCTGCAAGACCTTTGGTGACACCGCACACTTCAGATGTTTGACAGAGTAGCTAGATTTGGTGTTTACTCTGTTGGATTTTGTGTTTGCTTTGGGCAGGTCTTTCTTTGTTATTCTCCTGTCCATCCATTTTTAATAGGAATGCTTACTTTGTGACATTGAATATTGGAAGAATATAACTTACTTGTTTACATTTTTTTTCCAGAGTGCTCAGTTAAGAGATGGTTTTGAATCCCAGAAGAGACATTTGGCTTTGAGTGGTATTGATCCTGCCTGTTAAAAATATGGGAATTTTGAAGTTAGATTGAACATGTTTAAAATTATGAAATGTCTCTGAGCCCATAGAGAAGAGGGGTGGAATTTAGTAATTTAAAAATGATGTAGTTCTTAGTGTAGTGTTGAGGCCTTAGGGGCTTTCTCCCATCTACTTTAGCATGCTTATTATCATTGTTCAGCTCATGTTTAGGCAGTCATGTTGGTGAGACTTTATGGGTGTGGTTTCTGACAGTCCTAAGATGAACAATCTCACAGCTAACGCACTGATCTTCAGCCTTTTACAATCTTCCTGCCCCTACTTCCACAAAGATCCCTGAGCCTTGGGTACCAGAGTTGTTTTATAGATGTATCCACTGGAACTGAGCTCTACAACATCACATTTTGATTGGTCGTAGTTGTTGTAATTATATTATAATCTCAAAAACAATAAAAAAATAATTTAAAGAAAACTATTGTATTTTGGTATCAGGTTGACACGGGTGGACTTTTGATAGTCATTCCTCATTGTCAATTTGACTGGATTTTAGAACAACCTAGGAGTCAAACCTTTGGGTATTTCTGTGTGACTTTTCTGGAGAAGTTTAACTGAGGAAGAAAGACTCACCCGAAATATGTTCCTGGGTATCTAGCAGGGACACAAAGGATGAAATGAGCAGGATATCTCGATGAGCACCAGCACTTACCTGTCTCTGCTTCCTGACTGCGGACCCGATGTGACCAGCTTTCCATTCCCCCACTGTCTTGTCTTCTCCACTAGGAAAGAAAACCTCCAACTGCTTTTGCCATTATTTTGTCACAGTGTTATGTGAAGTAACTGATACCCATTCCTTGCAGGAAACACCACTCTTCTCTCACAATCCTCACTTTATCTTTAACCATTCTCCTATTTCCTTTCCAAGTTTAGTTAGCCTGCTCCTTTCGGGCGGGTCAGTAGCTAGGATGCTTTTTCTACATAGCCATGTGACTAACTTTTGTTTAAAGAAATTTTTTTCACAAATATCCCCTCACCAGTGAGGTCTAATAAACTGCCCTTTCTCAGCTTTATACTGTATCTTCATTTCTTTTTTATTTTATAGCATCTGTTTCCTCTCATCAAACTATGTAATTTACTTAAGTTTATCATTTGTTGTATGTTTTTGTTTATTAGAATATAATCTTACATTTTCCTATATTAATTTGTTTATTTGTTACATATGTGTTCAAGAGATGATATGTACACCACAGTGCACATGTCAGAGAACAATATTCAGGAGTCAGTTCTTGCCTTCCCCCATGTGGGTCCCAAGGACCAAACCTAGCTCATCAGACTTGGCTACAAGCACTCTTAACTGCTGAGCCAACTAGTTGACCCTATCTAAGCTGAGATTTTTCTCTTTTGTTCTCTTGAATGTTTCAAGTGCTTACAATGGGAACTTGTAAGTACTAAGTGCTCAGTGAATGGGTTGGAAGGGCATTGATTATACTATATATTGATTATACTATATACTGTATATTGGAACTTTCTTCTTGCTCACCTGCTTATCACCACACCATGAACTTTTTAAAGGCAGAGACATTTGTTTTGTGGGTATTTACAACAACTCAATGCATTTCCCAAAAACAATGGATATATAATAAATATTTGTTAAGTACAAGTGTTCATTTCTCACCTCATCATCCCATAGCTCTGTAAGGTAGGAAATTATAGCGTGTAAAACCAGAGGAGAAATTCAAGATCCACTGTAAACTAGAACAGTTTCTTAGAGCTCCAAAGCTGAAGAGTCCAATATAAACCAATATGGTAAAGATCTCTTATTCAAATTATATACACAAGTTAAGAACTCAGGGTTGCCAGGTGGTGGTGGCACACGCCTTGAATCTTAGCACTCAGGAGGCAGCCAGGCGGATCTCTGCGAATTAGAGGCCAGCCTGGTCTACAGAGCGAGATCCAGGACAGGCACCAAAACTACACAGAGAAACTCTGTCTGGAAAAAAACGAAAATCAAAACAAACAAACAAACAAAAAAAGAACTCAGGGTCAGGAAAACGGCACAACAGGTAAAAGCACTAGCTGTCAAGGAACCTGTGTCTCATCCTTGGCACTTACACTGTGGAAGGAGGGAAGCTAATTCCTACAAGTTATCCTCTGACCTCCACAAGTACACTGTGATGTATGCATATGCATATGCATACACACACACACACACACACACACACACACACACACACACGAATAAAATTTTAAAGGACTCAAGAATTCACTGTAGTTGATTTGATCATTTTCTACCACCTGTGCTAGTATTTGAGATATTTAAGTTAGTAAATTGGACAGCCATCGAACTTGAATGATGCAACAGCCATCGACCTTGAATGATGCACCATGCCTTATTTAACTTCTCTTTTTGTTTCCTTTCTCAGAGCGCTTCCTGCCATGATGCAGTGGGTCCGCACCCAGAAGCCGGGAGAGAGTGGCATCAATATTGTCACTGCTGATTTTGTAGAACTTGGTGATTTTATCAGCACTGTCATAAAACTCAACTATGTCTTTGATGAAGGAGAAGCCAACACTTGATATTACTCTTTGGTGTGTCCATGAGTAAGATAGAGAAGCCTCATTGTATTAGACGTATTATCAAATACACCCTCTGATTTTCCTATTCTGCTGAGCCTCTGAAGGAATTAGGGCTGGTAGTGAGTGGGAAAAGAGGGTAAACCATGTCTTCAGTGATTGTAACCATATTCTGCATTACTATAAATATGTCATTTCCCATTTGGTGAGCAAAATCTACTACTAGTGTTAGGAATAGAAAAGAACAGTGAATTTTGTTTTTCAAGATTAATGTTTGTGATATGTGACTCATGAGTGTTTACTTGATTGCATTTTCTAGTTTCAACCTCGGGCTCCTATACTATTTATACCCTCTACCCTTTCCACTCCCTCTCTCTTGCTCGCTCTTTCTAATAGATGCTATACGGGTCTCAAAGCGATTGAATGCCCGACATAATGTGTATTACATTGTTGTACTGAAATGTGTTTTGTGAGACTTGATAAAATATTCCATAGTCATCTGCAATTGAGTGATCATAGCTAATTCTTGGTCATAGAAAATATGCATCAAATCAGTTTCCCTGTATCAGTAATATTGGCAGTCATTAGTGATTTTTGTGTTCTATGGAAACAATGATGTTTCAGAGTATTTCTGTGTGAGGCAGCTAGGACTATCGTACAAAACGATTTTTGGAAGGACTATGAGCATCAACTCTATATTTTAAAAAGAAGAAGACAAGAAGAAGAAGACTGTATGCAGAGACAGCTACTATTTTAATTCAACAGTCTGGAATAATAATGCCCTGCAAATGTCAAGCTACAGTTGTGTGTTAATCTGAAAAAAAATTTTAAATCTATAAAAATTTCTCTTAATAATTTTAATTTTTCTTAAATAACCAAAAGAAAGAACATGAGACTCTCCTATAAAATTGGGATTCCAATGCATAATTCTAAAACCCAGATTATGAAAAAAGTTCTAAGGAAGCTTTATTTGTGTTTATACCTTAGAAGAAAATGAAAGAATGCAGAGGGAGTCCAAATAATGTTTTTGAGACTATATCCATAATCCCTAAAGTTCCTTTACAAATTCTTTCAATATGTATGATCTCTACAGACTCATCTACAGTCAGCAGTCCAAGTTCCATCCTGCTTGAGGTGAGAAAAAGGCCAATGGTCTGAAGTTTCGTACAAAGTTTCTGTGGTATCACTTTTGGTAATAACAATGTTAACACACTTTGTTGTATCCTCCTGTGTCTAGTAGTATTTGACAACTCCAAAAACAATCTTCAAAGGGCACAACTCCCCCTTCTCTTTGTTTTACAGGAATAATGTGAGGGATTTGCAAAAATCTATACAATTTCTTAAGTTCCTAAAATTATGAATTATATTATCTTCACATATAGAAATAATCAAACCTTAATAGTTTCCTGGGACAATGCATTTCCATGCATATCAAACTCCTGGAGAAATGAAAGCACTCCCTTGGCTTTTAATTAATTTGAATGGAAGACAAATGAGTTAGTTTCTTTGACATAGATAAGGAATTGATTTAAAGTTTATTTCTCAATATTGTAAATAACCAAGAGTTGATTCAAAGAATAATTACTCTTTATCAGAAAACAGCACTTTCTAACAACTACAGAGTGGAAAAAAAAGTCTACACTCAATAGAATGTTTGTGAAAAATGTGGTCTCTTTTTAGAATAAGTAACATGCCTATGTGTACAGCAGATATGTTTATAATTCCAGTTGTGTGTGTATTTTGTCACACATACTCTGGTTCAAGCAAGCTGATACTGATATACACAAATACACACATTATATGAAAACATAGGATAATTGTCTTCAAATAAAAGCACTGATATTAGTAAATAATTTAATTTAAAAATGAATCCAAGAGCCAGGTATGGTAGTATGTGCCCATAATCCCAGAACTTGAGAAGAAGGAGAATCAATACTTCTTCAAGAGTAGCCTGGGCTATACTTTGAGCTCAAGGTTGTCCTGGGCTACATAGTGAGATCCTATCTCAAAAATCGGAATAATAAAATAAAAATAACATCCTTTAGCAATGTATGGGAAATGTTACAAAACATTTGAAAATGAAGTAGTTCATCATATAAAATATTTTTATAAAAACATTACAGCTTAGGACTTAATATTCACAAAGTATACTTCCCCCTTTATCCTTTGCAAGTCTATTATCTATTTCACTTGATCTTCTTGTGCAGATAAATAGGAACTCTTTCTAGTCGATTATTGACATTATACTCTATAAAACTGCTTTTGGAATCAGTTCGTTCTCTGACTCCCCAATTTTGATGCCTCATGAGCATCTATAACCAAGCACAGTTGCGTTGACACAATTGTTTAGCTTATAATATGACAAAAAGAGAATCTTAATCTGTTAACAAAAAAATGGATGCAATGTAGAACTAACTGTGTTGTATTTTCTTAAATTTGGATGCTTTCCTGCAGTGTACGCACATAGCCAACTTTGTGATATTTGTTATGTGGGTACTGGGAAGAATTAACATAATGAAGCATTAGACTGAAATTTCTTAACTAGGAAAGGGGGGTTTGTTTGTTTGTTTGTTTGTTTTGTGGATTTTGCCATTAATGATATCAACACAGAACTTTGTTAGAGAAAAGGTACTTTCAATCTGAACTTAGGATTTCCATGTAGATATACAGTTAGTTCCTAGGTAGTAGGCACTGAGATAAATGGACTTGCCTTAACTTCTAAGAAGGACTAAGATAGAAATAAACCATGAGAGAGGTCACTAGAAGGGATTTCCGGGAAAGAGAAGTAGAGATAAGGTGCCTTTGGCTGTCTTCTGGTCATTGGCCCTGCTATCAAGCACATTCATGGAGCAGACTGTGGGTCTTTCATAGATAAGTGATGGTATGCAATCCAATCAGGCTTTTTGTTCTGCTTTGTCTTTCTAGAGACCAGGGAGCACAAGGGCTACACACAGGCTTCCAGTGTAGCTATGTCTTGCTGCACTTTTTGTTTCACTGGCACTTTAAGACAACTTTATGTTACAAGTCCCACAAAGCAAAAAAAAAAAAATCTAAAATCCAAGTCTTACTCAACCCATGGCAGTAAATCCAAGGAGTGAGAGGAATGAGTGAAAATACTCAATAAAATCATTTTTACGTTTGTTTTCCTGTAAGTTACTCTGAAGGACCAATATAGCAAATACTTCTGCCATTACCAGTTATGTCTCCTTCTTACTACACAGTCATGGGAGCACAGAGAATGAGGAGGCATCCTTTAAAAGCCTTAGGAAATTCTGTATGGTAACCTCAATGTTACCATATAGGGAAAACTCACATTTCACAGAACACCACCCAACAGAGAATGTATCCGAGTGTAAAATATGTGGCAAGACACATACACACAGAGTCACTCTCTCTCTTCTCTTCTTCTCTTTTCTTCTCTCTCTCTCTCAGTCTCTCTCTCTCTCTCTCTCTCTCTCTCTCTCTCTCTCTCTCTCTCTCTCTCTCTCTCTCACACACACACACACACACACACACACACACAGTCGAAGTTGCAACCAATCAGCCAAACTTGTTTTATTGCAGTTTTAAACTCTTGAAATCAATCTTTCCTCTGTTATTAGGTTTGAATATAGATCAAGTATTTGAATGTTTAAGGGGAGAAAAATCATTATAAAACCAATAAGAAGTGAGACCAGCAGAAACTAGAATCACCCAGCAGTAGTGCTCTCTATTTATACTGTCAGTTACCCTCAAGAGACATGATCGAATATGAATTTGAATATATATGTTTGAACGTATACACATCTTCACTCAAAGCTATTTGAGTCTTCTAAAGTTCTGAGGTGTTTTTTGGCGATGCCACCTGTCCATGTTCCTACCTGTTAGAATTACAGACTAGAGAATTGGAAGTCTCAGGAAATGCATGTTTTTGTTAGTTTTTAGTTCCATTTTACAAATATTTAGCAACACAATCTTCGAACTTTTCTTTGGTTGGTCAACCAAAGAGGAGATGAGTAGGTCAAGTGCTTGCATCCTGAACAGCTAAGAGAAAATAACACATAGTGTCTGTCCCTCAGGAGACGCTAAATAAAATCTCTAAAGCATTTTATTTTGCTATATTTTAGTCTTTTACACTAGTTTTCAGTGAAACCATGGTGTGAATGCTCTATTTGCCATAACTTACTGGTGGCTCCTGTGTAATGTACAGTTTAAAATAACGTTCCAAATTGTTTGTTTTCGCAATGATGATAATAAAATATTCTATAGAATTTGTAACAGGTGTTAATTGCAAATTGTGTAACTTTTATTTTAATTGTGATACAATTTTGTAGTTCTTAATTCTGATCATACATCTGTATGAGTCAAAATTGTCAGTGGTATGTGTAATTATATTGTATCTTCTTAAACATCAAACTTATCCTAAAGAAAAAGGGCACATCATGACTAGCCTTAGCTCATTGTCATTTTTTTTTTTTGCTTTGCTTTGTTTTAGCATGATTTAGTTGCTCCAATTTGGATTTAAATTTTTAGCGGAAATCATATTTCTTCTAAAAATGTCACTTAAGCAATCTTATGGATTATATGCTTTAGAAAGTCACTGAGTTCTCACAACTCTACTTCCCAGCTTGTTCATCGGTTATACTATTTGAAAGTATCAGATATCACCTAGTTTACCAACTTCTTTATTCACTGGAAGACTAAATTCACATTTATTATTTCCATTCATTATTTTCAGTGCTGAAATTCCAACACAGTATTTTGTAATGGTAGGTCATTTCTACTTTAAAGGTAAGATTTCTATGGAAAGTTATTTCTCTAACCCACGCTTTTGAAGTTTAGATAATATGAAATAAGATGGACTGCCTGGATCTATAAGAATCACAGAAGCTCCATTGGCAAAAGGTGATTCCAATATGGTTTGCTTCTCAGCAAAACCAGTAACAACACTCATCTTTTTCTCTTCTCCATGTGCAACAGGAAACTCCCAACCAGTCTACAATGGTGGTCAGATTAGAAACAAAATTATAATCTATTTTAGGATTAGACTCTATTTATGAACATTGTTTCCTAATTTCTTCCATTCTTGATTATTTCTTTTTAATGATTACAGTTGCCAAGTAAAATATAGAATAGCAGTGAAATTCATATCTCAGATACATGTTATTGAGTTTCCTATCTAGTTCATCAGAAATGCTTACACTAAAATTCTTATTTACCTAAGGATTTTAAATTTTAAATGGATATGTTCTACATTGCTTCATTTATTCTGGCAATATTATACATGATTCCTCCCAATCTTTTTCAGTTGGGCTGCTGTGAGCTCTGAGATCACTGTCCTATACTAAGACTACTTATAAAATCTGTAGTTTAGGTCCCTTTATGAAGAAAATACTGTTTCACACTAAGTCTACAGATGCTTTTCAAGAAACATTCCAAAAGTCATTTGAAAAACCAAACAAATATCTTCATTAGGTGAATGCTACCAAATTCAATTTTTTCCTATAATTGCATGCTGGAGGACTAAATTCTACTGATTATTTCTGGAAATAGTATCACCCAGTTGTTGAGACAACCAAAAACATGGCACACCTTCAAAACTTCTCTTGGAAAGTGGGAGTGCCTTCTAACTCAAGACCAGAGCTGTTCTAAAATTCAGTGTCTTTTCCTTTGAAAGAGGAATCAAATAAACCCATCATCCCACTCCCTATCATTAACACCTTAAAATTATTTTATGAATTACAAGTAGTCATCTATGTCACTGTAGAATATTTGATGAAAGGAACTCTTTAGTGAGGGAGAAAAGAATGTAAGGTAAATACCGTCTAGTCCTGAGGGCTTCTTCCCATATTGGAGGATGATGCTGGGGACAGAAAGTGGTCTCTGGGGTAAAGCCCATGCCAGAGACAGTTGCTGAAGCAGATTGTATTGATAAGTTGGTTTTCAGGAACTGAAACTGAAAAACCTAGAATATGAGCTATGAGATCTAAGTGTGGTTCCTAAATCAGCTTTCAAAGACTACAACCATTCCGGTATTCCTAAATAAATACCCAGTCTTTCCAACACAGAGTCTGTCATAGTCTGAGCATGGATGGAGTTCTGGAAAATTCCTAATAGCTACCTCCTCTCTGGAAATTCTGATGAGAAAAATAGGAAAACCAAATTCCATAATATGTTTCCATCTCATGATTGCTGCCTGTATGTATTTGTGTTGACTTGCTTCATTTTTGGAGAAAGAGAATGTGTAGAGCTGGTGATGTTTCCTTCATGGATCCCAGGAATTCACCAGAGGGAGTCAGACCTGTGCCTTCTCTTTTTAGGATCTGTTCATTAATACTTTAGTAAATGTGTGGTTGTGAAAATCCATGCCTATAGTCTGTATAGAAGATGTGATTTTTATATATAAAATTGTGTTCTTAATGTAAAAAAAAGTTTATTTGTAGCTAGTGAAGTTGCTTAATAAAGTCCTGGTACCAGTTTCGTTTATTTTTTTTCCCAATTTATATTCATCCATGCTTCATTATAAGCAACCAAATAGATCTCTCAAGTTAAATATGATTCAGAACATCTTTAAAAAAAAACCCAAGTATCATCACAACAGGATCTTCTTAACCAAAAAAAAAATGTTTTTGTGCTAATAAAGAAAAAACATCACACGCTTTGATTATGTTAAAGGTCTTAATGTTGAATGTAACTATCTTTTGATATCATCCCTCATACAGTAAATATCAACACATAATATATTAATGTAACTTGTTGATATTACAAAGCATCTCAAACTAAAAACTTAAGGTGAGGGAAATAACCAGATGAGCTCCCACTCTATATGGTCCATGAGACATTCATTTGAGAAATGGAGCTACCTTTGTGTTTCACCAAATATTCCTAATTATTGGGAGGTTCAAATCATGCTTTACTAAGAAAAATCTGAATGCTATAATAGTTCTGTAAAGGCATCTGACAAACAAATGTAGGTGAAAATTAACTTTATAAATCCACTGGTTTTCGTTCGGTTTTTATTGCTGTGAAAAGCACCATGGCCAAAAGGAACTTGGAGAGGAAAGAATTTCCTTCGTCTTATAACTCCCAGGTCACAATCCACAGCTGAATGAAGTCAGGGCAGGAACTCAAGATAGGAACCGGGAGGCAGAAATTGACATCAAGGCTGAAACCATGGAGAAAAGATACTTACTAGCTTTCTCTCTATGGCTTGCTCAGCTTGCTTTTTTTATACCACTTAGGAGCCTGGCCAAAGGTGTCACCTTATAGAGTGAGATGGGCTTTTCCATGTCAGTCATTAATCAAGGAAATGCCCCACAGATATGACTACAAACAAATCTGATGGAGGCATTTTCTTGTGTTTGTTTGCTTTCTTGTTGTGGTTGTTATCTTTGAGACAAGGTCTCACTGTGTAGGCTTGGCTGGCCTGGAACTCACTATGAAAACCAGATTAGCCTCAAACTCATAGAGGTCTGCCTGTCTCTGCCTCCCAGAGGGCTGATATTAAAGGCGTGCGCCACCACACTAGATTCCAGAGACAGGTTCTTAATTAATGTTTCTCTTCTCAGATAACTCTGGTTTATGTCAAGTTAACAAAACCCACCCAGGACAGCACCCACGACTGTATATGTCATAGGTTGTTGTATATGTCATAGGTTCATGACATCAGAAGATCTCTACTTATGAAGTTGCAATGATCTCTGTATTTAGGAAGTATAAGTGTTCTATAAATAGTCTTTGACCATGATTACAGCTATGCTTCCTCGGCAGAACATTTCAACATCTTTGTTCGGCGCATATTTATCCTACTACGTGACAGGCTCCCACTAAGCAAAGCAAAAGCATTTCTAAAATGTTCCTTAGAGAACTTGATAAAGTGCATATTTGATAGATTCTCACAAGATCTAACAAGTGACATGATTTTGCTCCCTAAAGAAGCAAATAAACAGACATGCTCAATGACCTTTTCTAAGTAGTATTTCTAAAGAGTAAAATGTTAAACATAGGTTTATATTCCTGAGAGCCCAGAAAGAAGCTATCTTTCTTGATTCTTAATTTTTATTATTCATTTCCCAAATAAATATAATAGGAATAAGTCAGTTGTGGCAACAGGAAGTAAGAGCAGCTCCTGATCACAACGGTACAAGCTCAGCCGCTGTGACAGCCAGGCTCGGGAACTCTAAAGGAGAAGCAGAACGTGCTCCACACCTTGCCCTCAACGACCCTTTGTCCTCTACTCTGCCCTCCCATACCTTGGCCTTCCTCTGCCCGTCATCCTTCCTCTACTCCTTTTCCGTCCAATAACCCGGGTTCTCCCTTATCCCTTCTCCTTCCTCTGCACCGCTTCCTTCCCCTAGCCTAGTGCACCCCCTTCCCCTGGTCCCCTCTACAACTTTCCTTTCTCTGGCATTCCCCTCATCTACCCTTGTGCTCCTCTACCTTGTCCTCCTCTACCCTTGTCCTCCTCTTCCCCTTACACTCCTTTACTCTTGTCCTCCTCTATCTTGTCCTCCTCTATCCTTGTCCTCCTCTATCTTGTCCTCCTCTACCTTGTCCTCCTCTACCCCTTAGACTCCTCTTCCCCTTACACTCCTTTACTCCTGTCCTCCCTCTGCACTTGGCCCTTCCTTTCTCCTCACTTTTCAACTTCAAGTGAAGCTGCTTTCAATGCACAGGACCTGATCCATTACCAATATGATACCAATTGGACTTCTATACTTTTGTCAGGAGACCCATCAAATAAGAACCATACCTACTTCTTCTCAAGGCTCAAAATAAGGTGCTGACTGGGGTCAAAGCAATAAAAACATCATCTGGAGTCAGGGCTGGTACTTTCTTTTAGGTGGAAAGATGTGTTATGGAACGGTAGCAGATTTTAACATTAGCTTTGAACTTGAAGTTCAAGTATGCCCTTTGTAAGGATCCCTAATAATAGCCACAGAATTAGATAACAAGACATGCCTAGTGCAATGGGATATCTGCTATCACTTATGGTTTTCAATCCCATGGTTAAAAATTTTCCTGGAGATATATGGATTTATTAGGCAAAAGTGGCTCACAGTAAAATGACTGAATTCCAGAAAGTATGACTTAGTGCTCTAAGTAAGAGGCAGAGAGAGGTGGTTAAGAACCCTGATGTTGAATTTTTTTATGAACCCCTGTAGAATTTTTGGACTCTATAAAATAAGGAAATTTTCCTCATTGGAACATGGAGTCTGAGAACCTGGAGTTTCATTAAGAAACAATTTACAAAACCTTTGCTTCAACATAACTGTTTAAATATTATTAAATAATGATCTTTCATGTTAAGCAAGAACAACAAAAAAAATTCTTTGATGTAAGCATTGCAAATTAAAATCACAATTTCACTATGTTTATATTCCCAGGATACAAAGGCATTAAATACCTTTGATAACAATTAAAATGAAATTGTTTATTTGTGACTTAATCAAACCCAGACAAATGCCATATAAAGACCACACATGAGCTAAGAGCTCTTGGGTGGCAGTGGGGGTTGAAAAAGAGGAAGGCAGTTGCCTTCTTGTCTTGTTCCTTTTTAGGAATACTGAGAATTTAGGGGTAATTTCAGATTAAATATATTTATTGAATGGTACTGTTCGAAGTGTACAAAAACCCCATTTCTTAACTGTGACATTCATTATAAACTTTTGTGAAGATTACTCATCCAAGTTTACTTGACTTACAATGCATCTCTATTGGAAACAGTAAGAAAGAATGGGGAGGAGATCATAATTTTGAATTACAAGAAAATTTCTTGTTAAAAATTCTCTGTCCCTCACTTTCCTGTGGATACAAATGAGGCTGCATTGATATGTAAACTACAATCCTACCAACTCCTGCTTCTACACAAAACTCCCTGTTCTTACCATAGGAGTTCATGGTATTTCCTTTGTGTTTAATAGAAGCCTCATGGCCACTGTAGGCTACTGGCTGCTGGTGACTTTTATGTCTTGATGACCTCTCAAGCCTCCTGTCTCCACTCCTTCACACCAAAGCCCATAAACTTGTTAGTGGACATTACCTATACCCAGCTAGGCATCAACAGGAAAGTACAGGAGAACATTTGTCACATGGGTGGGTAGTCTGTGGCCAGATGAGACTCTTCCCCTTTTATATGATACCATAATGAAGGGGCTTCAGGACCCTTACATCTTAATAATTATCCAAGACTAGAGAGACAGCACATTTTGTTTTTAGATAGTTATTTCTTTATGTTTTTGTCTTTCTCTCTACAGGACATGGGCAAGCGAGATGGCTAACAAAGGTGAATGTCACCAAGGTGGAGGACATGCATTTGATCTCCAGGACCCAAATGGTAGAGGGAAAAGGGAAAGACAGCTCCCCCAAGTCATCCTCTGATTTCCACATATACATCATGGCACCCCTGTGCCCACACACACACACACACACACACACACACACACACACACACACGACAACGTAGTAAAAAAAGAATTCTAATAGCAGCCACCATGCTGTTCTATTGCCATCACACTTTGTGCACCAAAACACTATTTTTGTGTGTGTGAAAACATTATTTTCTTCATGAAAATTATCAGCTTCGCTTTTCCTCCTCTCAAGGCATTATTTTGTTGAGCCCCTTGGTTCTTATGCAAACTAACCTCCAAGAAGCCTACTTCTTGATTCTATTGTTTAGACGTATTTTAGGACTCTAGATGTGTGTCACCAAAGCAATGGCTCCAGACAGAATCTTTCTCAGTAAAGATGAGCAAAAGACGACATTGAGTAGGGAACTCTGTTCCAGTTCCTATCTTTTCCTTAGTGAGAGTCTTCTTTGTTCAGTCTCACTCAAAAACAGCTCAATATCCTATGCAAAGTCTGATAAGCTCATTCACAATGAAATATTATTTTATTTAATATAGCAGTTGTTCACGTGGTATATTTTACTTTAAAGGGAGAATTACAGGAAAGTGGAATAAAACACAGTATACTGAAGGCTGGCTTTCATAAGGGAAGGGCTAATGGGCCTACCCTCTAAGTTCTCCAAGGAGCCCCATGGAAACCTCGGGGATGAGCCAGAAAATGCAGCTCAAATTTTGTTGTACATGTGCTTCCCTAGTGATCCTAATTAAATGTAAATTTCAATTAGCCAAGCTAGTAATTCATTCTTAGACTCCAATTCTAAAAAGCTCCCACTGATACAGAAGATACCAGCTGTGGCAACCAATTTTTCCAGACATCCATCTCTGGGTAGCTATGCTATGGAGCCTAGCTTTACATTTGCTTTAAAGTTCAAATTCCCCATCAGATAAACTTTGAGATGAATAAATGGCCAGACCACTAATTATGAAATGAATTTGAATGGAGAAATTAAAATGGGGAAGAGGAACATAATCATTATACCCCTTTGGTTTCCCATGCTAGTCAACCAGATACAACTAGTAACAAATTGAACTTGGGTGAAATCAAATGCACCCATTCTGTAGAGAGAGAGAGAACACTTTGTGAAGTGAAGCCTGAGTCATCTCATCAAATGAAAAGAGAAGCTGTTATAAAAGGAGATTGCAGAATAAATGAAACAAAGTAGACTCAAAGCAAAGAAGGACCAGGTCAAGGGGGCCGATATCTGCTTCTGGCCACATCACAAAGAAGGCAGCTGTGGGATGTTGCATGCATAATGTCTACATTGCAAGCTTGGCTCCTGGGCTGTGAATTGAGCTGCTTTGCTAGGTCAAAGCGACTTCAATCCTCCTGCAAGAAGAGGAGCTGTTTATTCATGCTGATAGGATTTCAGACAACCACTCTCATGAAAGAAGGGGTTACTATGACACATTGATGCTGTAGTGTGCCCTGTGGTTACATTCTCCCGACTTTCCAGAGCTGGCTTTATCTGCATCCGTTTGCCATTCCAGCCCCATGAATGGCCATTTTATTTTCTCATTCTGAGCTGATTTTAACCTGTTCTGTTTCCAAGTGAGACAACTCAACTCAAACTAATTTAGGCTAGAGAGAGTGAGGGGTTGCTTTTCAAGCTAATAGGAACCAAAAAGAGAGGCTGTTTTGGCTATACCTGCAGCTGAAGCCTCGGATGGTATCATGGAGACTTGATTTTTTTTTTTTTTTCCTGTCCGTTTTTCCCTCAACCCCGGCTGCACGGATAGAAAATCTTTTCATACAGAGTCATCATGAATGACGAAATTTCCCTGTAATGGTTTCATCTTAAAAACAGAATGGAGTATCATTGGTCTCATTGGGGCTCAAATCTAATTTTCCAAACTTGTACAGCGTATAAGAACAGCCAGCCTGCCACAGCTGCTGGTTCCAGTACCTGTAGTTCTGCCATCAGTGGGTTCAGGCATTCTTGGGTTAAAACACCTGCAGAATAAAAATATATGAAAAAAAAAATACATCTAGGCAGACCTTTTTTCTCTTGTTGTAATTCTCTAGACAGGATTATGTAATACTTATTGGTGTAGATTTTACATTGTATTAGGTACAGGGCAGAGACAGCGTAAGGGAGAGCAGTCCCCCAGGAGCTGGTACAGGATGTATTCAGACACCAAATTCTCAGTGTGAGATGAAAATGAGCCATCTTAGAAATAAGACCAAAATGCTTTCACCCTAAAACTAAGGCCTAAGATTTCTCCTTTTAGATACAGGCCATGAGTTACTGGAATTGGCCATGAGTTACTGAAACCAGTCAGTCCAGATTCCAGAAACCAGGAAATGTAAAAGTACAGAGTCACAAGGTAGTCACAAGGTAATGACTGCCAGACTATGGAATGTCCTCTCCCTGGTTCCCTAGGTAACTGTTTGACCAAAGAATGTTCCAACCCTGGTTTCCAGGGTAACTGACCATAGAAATGTCCCCACCTGGGGGCAGCCAATGAGAAATGGTGGTGGATAACCACCCCCTTAGAAGTAAAATTAAGCTATGATTTCTAGAAAGTCCCTAGAAGCGAGCCAATCAGAATTGTACCCATACTAGCACCCATAAATGATGTAACCTTGTGGTTTTTGCCTTTAAAAGCTGAGCTTGCAGAGAGGCAGGTACTTCTCCAGCCTCTATTGCATTGGATCTGTTGGAAGGGATAGACAATTCAGAAAAACTATTTCCAGAAGAGGCTAATAATGCCAAATTAATGGTTTTACACAAGGAAAATAGTAAAGCTGTGATAGCAGCAAACATATCTCCTTCATTAATGGTAATAAAACATCCCAACGTCACTGGCCAACTTCTTAGGTCACTGTTGAAATCATTAACTGAGCCAAATATAGTTGTTACCTGATATGAAGTGTATCTAACTTACAAGGTAGATAAAGTGGGGTGTGAGTATTTATGTTCAGGTATGCTCTAAAATTTTCAGTAGGATATCTTCTTTAAAATATTTTTTTAAACATAGGTTAGGTGTTATCAATTTAAAAGCTCCACCCCTGACTATATTTCCATTTTGGCTTCCACTTCAGCAAGTGCAATTTATGAAATAATACAGAAAGGGTCATCCAAATGAGATTGTAGCACCCAAAAATGAGTTTTAAAATTAATCCTAAAAAACATAAGATGTAACAGTAGATAATGAACATAGAAGTGATTTGTGTCCTATTAACCATGAGATTCCTGGATGTGGTTCAGCAACTGCTCATTGACTTCCTATGCTTCTGCAAGTAGCTAAGCAGCTGAAAGCCATCCATCTACCATCTCACAGATCTGGATACTGTAAGTCTGAAATCCAGATCTTATAGCTTGTGCAGAAGTGTCCTCCATGGGTTCATGTTCAAAAGTCTTTTTTCTGAGTTAATAGCACTGTTTGAGGGAGAGAAATGTGAAATTTAGAATCTGAGCCTATTTGGAGGAAATATGTCATTAAAAATATCATGGAAGGATAAATCTTATGCCTGTCTCTCTGTGTGTCTGTTTCTCTTTCTCTCTCCCCTCCTCCCTCCCTCCCTTTCCTCTCTTCCCTCTCCCTCACTCCTAACCTTCCCCTTCCTCCATCGGACCTCCATGAGGTAAGTAGTTATGCTGTGCAACTCCCTCCTCCATGATTCTCTCCCTTATCACAAGTGCCCAATGAACTGTCTGACTGTGGACTGATTAACTTCTGAATCAGTTATCCAAAACAAGCCTCTCTCTTCTAAATTGATTCTCGTAGGTGTTTGTCCCATAATAAAATATGATGAATATGTAAGATTTTGGCAGGGTTGATTCCCTGAGTAGGCTCTGAGGAAGAACCTGTCCCATGCAATTCCCAGCATTCCATGGCTTCTTGACATAACAGTGGTCCTCTGTTGCATCTTTAACTCATCTTTCTCCATATTTATATCTGTGTCCTCTCTCTTTCGTAGACGTCATTGGTCTATTCTTATGGAGGATGACTTCATCTTAACTAACTACACCTGCAAAGACCCTGCTTGCACACTAGGTCACACTCTGGGACTCAAGGTAGACATGGATTAGGAGAGACGAAAGTATACAAAATCAAAATAATAATATATTCTCATTCATCCTTTTGATGAGTACATCTACCATTCAGTGTGCTAGTTGTTCTATGACTTAAAGCTAGAACAATGAAAACTGTATTTCAAATTACTACTGTGCAAGCACCCATTTGGAGCGTACTGCTCTCATAATGCTGACAATGTAACAAATACAAGAACTGAACAACATAAAAAACATTCAGTTTTGTGCAACTATTAGACAATGTGATTAGCTTACTCTTCTCAAACAGCCTTTTCTTCGCAACTGCTTTATTATGCTTCTGTATAGACTTCTCGATTAGAATGGGCATGCAATTGATATCCATTTCTCTTTTTTGCCACTTTCTCAAATGTTATACTTTAAGAGATACAAAAGATGAGCTCTGTGTTACAGTACACCTAGACAGAACCACTTTTTGTGTCTCATTGACCCACCTGAGCAATAATAATGATCTTCAGTGTTTATCCTACTTAAAAGTTTTTTAATCTTTAAATAAGATTGAAAACATCACTATATAAATTATTTTAATCAAAACCTTATTCATAATATGTTTACTTAAATTATCTTTCTCTAATCATATGCTTGTTTGCCATTTATTTTTATGTCTTCTGTTTCTGATAATAAGACAAGAAGAATATAACCTATAGTGAATACCTTTCATGTTCTTCTGTTTTCTTTATGTCATAGTCATTTGTCAAATATTTATATATAAAAATTTTTATTTATTTATATAATTATTTTTTTCTTACACCTGACTGTTTCCGCATTCCATTTCACTGTGAACCTTGTGTCAGGAGCTTTTTCTTTTGTCACTGTCTAACTCACAGGAGCCCTAATGTCAACATCTGGAAGAGATCAGAACCAAGTGTGAGCTTGTTGACAGTCCTTGTAATTATTTCCATTAAGATTTAGTGAGCCAGATCAATAAAGTAAATTACAAAAATGAAATTTTATTTATTTATCTAGAATGCTTTTCTCTCTTAGAAGAAACTTTACACATGCATACCTCATTTGAATAAAAATATCTGGCTTGACATGTATTCAATAGTATAAGTCGAAAAATTGAGGATCAGGAATTATAAGTTATAAACCTTACATATAACTAATCAGAAAAGTGTTATTCACCCAGGATCTTTGAGAACACATCTTCTCATTAGATTACATTATCAATGGCTTTATTATCTTTGCCATTTACCTCCTTTCCAACCACAATTACATCTCTATTTTGGCTCAGCATAATTCTAGATGAACTCTGCTAAGTTAAGACCACAATATCTAACTAGAAAATAATTAGCTGTACACATGTGACATAGTAAAGAAAGATTCTAAACTCCAGTCAATGGAAATAGACTCTTCATAATAAAATTAGAAACATTGGTATTTTACTAATCACTGAGATATTTAAGAAATATTTACATTTATCTGAATAATATAATTCTGGATAACATGCAATTTAATATTCTATCTGTTTGATAAACTAGAAATTAAAGTAAGCCTCTACAGGTCTTATAGATCAGAAAACCAGGACAAAAGAATCCAGGAAGTAGGTAAAAGGAACATGATGGTATGGCACATAAGAAAGATACTAATACTCATCCAACTTGACAGCCTTGCAGGAGACTGAGCAAGCCCTGCCAAGACATGATGAAAGCCTAGTGATTTTATCCATACACTGTATGTAAGACTAAAACCCAGGACCAACCACATGACTTCAAAGCTCATGGTCTTTGCATTAAAATAAAACGTTAAAGGGAGGAACGAAATAAGAAAGGAAAGAAAGGAGGGAAAGGATGGATGGAGCATGGAAAGCTATTCTATTTATAGGAGTCCCAAAGTACCAATCACAGCATGGTTACAGCAAATATATTTAAACCAAAGATACAGTGGCCTGAAACAGGTCACGCAACATAAAGTCAATGTCACCTCTTCCTGCAATTGCTCTTAGTCATCCTTATTGATTTAATCTGATTGCTCTGTTTTCCGTTAGCAGTTGCTTGATGATAGCTTTCAGTGATTAACTACAAATGTGTATCTTCACCACAGTATAAACAAATCTATTGACCCACTTAAACAAAAGAACAAAGTCCAACTTCTCCTGGGCAATTAACTAACACAAGTTCAGCATCACAAGATCTCCTCTTATCTTAAGTGGCCAGCAGCAGAGTTTATCTTGCCATATACACATGGCTTCCTACTGTGAAGAGAAGTTTTAAAAAAAAGAAATTTTACTAAAAAGAGTGATGTGCTGCCCAAAGCTTCACTTGCTGTCAGAAAAATCAGTCTCAATTAATAACTAGACTATCATTCATTTGTTGAATTAATATTTAATTTAGTGCCACTATTTATCAGATTCTGTACTGTATCCTGTAAATGCAGATATAAACAAGATATGCATACTTGTCAATTGGCCTCTTGCTAGTATATAGATGAGCTAACCTGGTTAAGGAACATGGGATGGGAGACTTCTTGCACAGCAAGACATTGGTGATTGTCAGGCAAGAGGCTCACACAACCAGATTTTTATTTTATTAGGATTAAAACCAGGTATAATGAAACATGGAGTGGACACTTGTGAACAACAGTCAAGAAGGCATTCTTTTGTTAAGGTGAAAAAACCTATAGTCTGAATAGAAAGGAAAGGAGTCTGATACCAAAGTGATGCACTAAGATTCCTTCAAAGTCATGGGCAGAATGGCAAAGCTCAGTATGATCCCAATGAATGGAAATGATACTCTATCTGGAGGAAAGGGCCAGGAACATTTTATAAAAATGTGATAGTAGACTTTGAAGACTTGCAATTCAGGCCTTGAATGACTTCTAAAATACAGATAGATATATAGATAGATGATAGATAGATAAATGATAGGTGGATAGATAGACAGATGATAGATAGATAGATAGATAGATAGATAGATAGATAGATAGATAGATAGATAGATAGATAGAGTATAGAGAAATAGAAGATAGATTGATAGATTATGGAGAAATAGAAGATTGATTGATTATAGAGAATAGATAGATAGATAGATAGATAGATAGACAGATAGATAGAAAGAAAGATAGATAAATAGATAGATAGATGAAAGATAGATGACCATGTTTCATATAGTCCAACCTGAGCTGTAACTTGTCATCAATGCTAGAATTACCGGTATTTACCACTATGCTCTGTTTTACGTGGTCCTAGGGATTGAACCCAGGATTTTGCACATGCTAGGTGTGGTGGTTTGAGAGAAAATGGTCCACAAGGGAGTAGCACTATTAGAAAGTGGCCTTGTTGGAGTAGGTGTGGTCTTGGAGAAAGTGTTCCACTATGGAGGTGGGCTTTGATGTCTCATATATTCTCAAGCCATGCTCAGTGAGACAGTTCACTTCTTGTTGCCTTAGGATCAAGTTGTAAGGACTTTCAGCTCCAGCACCATGTTTGCCTACATGCTGCCTTGCTTCCCGCCATGACAATAATGGACTAAAGCTCTGAACTGTAAGCAAGCCACCACAATTAGATGTTTTTCTTTATGAGAGCTGCTGTGGTCATAGTGTCTCTTCCTAGCAATAGAAATCCTAAGTAGGACACTATGTAAACACACTGTCAACTGAACTGTACCCTCAAGTCTCCCATCTGATAGTTTAATGTTCATATCTGCCTCTATAAATGAGCTCCAATTTCTTCAACAAATTTTAAAGAAGATTCAGCCTCATGTTGTTTACTATTCAGTCTTGTAGCTTCCTGCATCAATCATTTCTAGAAGTTTCAAGGCAAAAGCCTGTCATTGGAAACCAATAGAGTAAGAGCTAGTCTGTGGGTTGGGAAATTCTACAAGATTCTCCTGAGAATGTTCATGAGGTCTCTTCAAAAGTCCTTGTCTACCATAGCCACAGAAGAGGAATCTTTTTTAAAAGATAGCTAGTCTCTTGCACAGGATTATTTATCAGGGATTAGTCAGAAGAATTTAAACATTGGCCACATCCATGTGTTTGCTAAATGACTGTTGATAATTACTGTCCAATAGGGAATGATGATAGTTTCTGGAAAGGAAGGAAGGAACGAAGGAAGGAAGGAACGAAGGAAGGAAGGAATGAAGGAAAGAAGGAAGGAAGGAAAGAAGGAAGGAAAGAAAGAAGGAAGGAAAGAAGGAAGGAAGAAGGAATTAAGGATTTATGTATCTGTACATTGAGGTGAAATGTCTTTAACTGAGTAGACTGGTAACTGCTTATTGATGATTCCACTGATGTCAGATGGTATCTACTGCAATCAGTTATTTTTTATAAATCATTTGAAATACAGCAGCTGTTTCTGTTCTGAATTAGATCACAGAGTAGCAGAGAAATCCATGCCCTGACCGTAAGGCAGGTGAACAACCACTTCTGGATTATGTTAAGGAGAACAAGAGGATTTTTTTCTTTCTTCATATTTTTTTTTCAATCTGCCCAGAGCAATGGTTGCAGTTGCCAATCGTACAAATCACTGGGTGCTTTTTCTTGCAGCATTTGTAAAGAAGGAAGAAAGAGAATATTTTGCTCTGTTCATCTGAGAGTAACTACAAGAAAGCTGAACAAAGAGCACAGTGCAATCCAATCTTTCACAAAAGACTAGAATTGTCAATTTGTCAAATCCAGACCAGGAAAGACATAAACCCAACACTGTTGATTGTAGTGGGTAGCTGTTCCAGCTTTGACCTGGAAGTACTACCCCCAGCGAGGCTTCTGGTAACTGTCATGCCTATGACCTCCCCTGAGGCGGGGCAGAGACAGGAGCCCTTAAAACCTGAGATCTGGATGTGCCAGCACTCTTGGTTCCTGGTGATCCTGGATGCTAGATGATAAACCGAGCAGAGTTATCCAGAGAACACTGCTGGACTGCACTTCACCTCTCCTGGATCCTGTAATCTATCCCCTTACTTGTAAGTTACCCCAAAATAAAATAAACCTCCCTTTTAACTACATGGAGTTGCCTTAATAAATCCCCCAAGAACTGATGCCTATTATGTTTCCCTGAACAGTCCTAGATTCCTTCACAAAAAGTGAAGAGAATGGTCAGAAGTAGGCAAAGAGTTTATTTATGAAGAAATAAAACTGGGTATATTCTGATAAGATTTTACTGAAAATATCTCTTGGCATCACCAGATAGGGTCCCTTTCCAGAAGACTTATGTATAACCACATAGCATGATATATTTACTGACCCACAGCAGAATCCCCAGTATATACTGAGCGTATTTTCATTTACTTTCATGTGATTAATGTTACTTTTAAATTTTTATTTTCCCCTTTTATTGAAAATAGAGTCTTCTCTCATAATATATACTGATTAGTTTTATCTCTCTCTGCTCCTCCCAGTTCCTCTCCACCTTCCTTCCCATCCAGATCTGCTCTTTCTATCCTCTGTTAGAAAAGAACAGGCTTCTACTAGATGACAACAAAACAAAACAAGTGTAATAATGTAAAACAAAAACCATCACATTGATGTTAGACAAGGCAAACAAACAGAAGGAAAAGAGCCTAAGAGAAAGACTAAGAATCGGAGACCAACTCATTCACACACTCAGGAGCCCCATTAAAAACACTAAGCTGAAAACCATAAATACACACAGAAGACCTGATGCAGTGTGCAGGCCCTGTCCTTGCTGCTTCAGTCTCTGAGAGTTCATGCTGCTCTGTTCACCATAGCCGGAAATGGGAACAACTTAGATGTCCCTCAACAAAAGAATGAATAAAGAAAGTGTGGTCCATTTACACAATGGAGTATTACTCAACTGTTCAAATGACATCATGAAATTTGCAGTCAAATGGATGGGACTAGGAAAAAAATCATCCTGAATGAGGAAACCCAAAACTATGAAGATAAATATCATATGTATTCACTTATAGGTGGACATTAGTCATTAAGCAAAGGACAACCAAACAATAATTCATAGACCTCGAGAGGTTAGGTGGTACAGAGGAAGGAAATAAGGCAGTGGTTCTCAAGCTGTGCATTCCTATTTTTTGTCAAACTTCTATCTCCAAAAATATTTACATTGTTATTCATAATTGTCTTAGTTAGGATTTTACTGCTATGAAGAGACATCATGACCATGGCAACTCTTATAGGGGAAAACATTTCATTAGAGCTGGCTTACAGTTTCAGAAGTTTAGCCCATTATCATCATGGCAAGAAGCATGACAGCATGCAGACAGGCATGGTGCTGGAGAAGGAGCTGCGAGTGCTACATCATGAACCACAGGCAGCAAGAGACTGCAATACTAGGCCTAGCTTGAGCATATAAGACCTCAAAGCCCACCCCTACAGTGACGCACTTCCTCCAACAAGGCCACACCTACTCCAACAAGGTCATACCTTATAGTACCATTCCCTATGGGCCAAGCATTCAAGCACATGAACCTAATGGAGCCATACCTTTTAAAACCACCACATTAACAAGAGCAAAATTGCAGTTATGAAGGAGCAACAAAAATAATTTTATGGTTAGGGGATCACCATAACATGAGAACTGTATTAAAAGGCCTCAGCATTAGGAAGATTGAGAAACACTGGACTAGAAGGTCACATGGATCTCTGTGGAAGGGGAAAATAGATTTTACAGGAGGATTGGAGTGGAGGGGACTGGAATGTGGGTAGAGACAGTTAGAATAGAGGGGCATTTGAGAGGTGGTATGGAAATCTAGTGCAGTGAAAACTTCTTAAAAAATATAAAAATGATCCTAATGAAGTCACCAAATAATGGGGGAGTTGGAGTCCCAAGTGGCCATCTCTTGTTACCAAACAAAGTTTCCAGTACTGGTACTGGGTTACATCCAATCGAGTTGTTGAGAAAAGGGGTCCCATGGAAATTCACAAACAACCCAGAAGGTTGCCAAGACAATACATTGCTCTCGAAAAATTGACAGTGGTGCCCCATGGATGAAGACAACATCTACACAATTCATTGAACATGAGTAGGCCAAGCTTCTGCCTACATAGAACGCTCACCTCTATGTTCTAGTCTCTTTGGTTTTGAAAGGTACTCTGAAGGCTACAATATGAGAAACATAAACACCAATCCAGCTACAAAACCTTTGATTTACCCTGGTGTTCTGCCTGCAAGATACGCTACAGCAAAGGTGGAACGAAATTTGTGAGAGTAACCAACCAACATCTAATTTGACTTAAGGCCCACTCCATGAAATGGAACTCATAACCAATACTGTTTAGGTGACCAAGAACCTGAGACTGTGTATCCCAGGGACCTAGGGTAAACCCAAATACTATTGTTCTAAAAAACAAAACCAAAAACAATACAGCAATAAAAGGATTTCTAATGACATTCTGCTAATGACATTGATCAGTACCTTGCTCAGCCATCATCAGGCAGCTTCCTCCTGCAGCAGATGGAAACAAATACAGAGACCCACAGCCAGACATGATGTCTCCATAAATTCCCTCCCTTCAGAGCTCAGGGAGCCCACAAGAAGAGGAGGCAGACACATTATAAGAGCCAGAAGGGATGACACCAGGAGAACAAAGCCCTCTGATATTCTGCTTTTTATTTCATTTTCAATGTTATTTTGATTTTTAGCTGATGGGTTAAAACAACATTATATATATTAATGGGCAGCATCTTGTATTTAAATAAATGTACATGTTGTGTAATGGTCACATCAGAGTAAACTTAGCCATATCTATCACTATTTCATGGTGACAATATCAAATATACTTTTGTCTAGATTTTTAAGTACAATACTTATTAAAAGTTATTCTACTAGGCAATAGCACATTAGCACTTAGTGTCCATTGGTCAACTTCTCCCCTCTTTCACTTTTCTCAATTTTTAATTAGGAATAGAGCAAACAAATGACCAACAGAGAGAATCACATGATGCATGCTCAAGAAATCTCAACCATGGTAGAAAGGTCAGAAAATGGCTTTGATAGTTTCTTGAACCATCCTGACCAACGACTCAAAAGAATTCTCATGCCTGCTGTTTGGGTTCTTATTAGATGGTCTTTGACTCTCAGTGAGAACACTGTCACCTTGTTAGGAAATTATCATTTAATATATGTATATTAATATACATATTTCATTTACTATATGTATACTTTATCTATAGCATGTATGCATATAATATGTACATTAATAGATGTACATACATTATAGGTGTTTTTAGGTAGTTAGTTAATAGTGTGATTCCTTAGAACTGTTTCAGACATCCTTGTTATCTTACTCACTTTGTTGTTACTCTGCCCAATATAGCTTAAGGTCTAGAATGGCAAGCCCTCCAACACTGTTTCTTTCTCCCAGGATTGTTTGTTGTATCCGGAACCTTTTGTGTTTCTAAATGAATACTAGAATAGGTTTTTTCTTCTATTTTGTGAAGAATGAGATGGGGATTTTATCGGGATTGCATTGAATCTATAAATAGCTTTCAGTAAAATAATTATTTTCACAATATTAATTCCATCAACATTAAGCATGGGATGCCATTCCATTTTCTAGTATCTTTCTCCATTTCCTTAGAAGTTTAAAGTTTCATTGTAGAGGTCATTCACTTCCTTGCTTAACTTTATTCCTAGAGATTTTATTTTCTTTGAGGACACTGAATAAAGAAAGTGTATCCATGTCTCCCTTCTCTGTATGTTTTTGTTGGTGTGTAGAAGACCTATTGATTCTTGATAGCTGATATTTTATCCTTCCATGGTGCTAAAACTGTTCATAATTTCTAGATGTTTTCTGGTAGAATTTTGGGGATCTCTAATGTATAGTTATGCCATCTGAAAAAAAGGATAGTGTGATTTCTTCCTCCTTCTTTGTATCCTTCTAATCTTCTCTTGCTTTATTGCTCTAGCTAGTGCTTTGAGCGCAGTATTGGAAATGAGTGAGATTAATAGATTTTTCTGTCTCATTCCTGAGTTAGGGGAAATTGCTTTAAGTTTTTCTATAGGATGATGTTAGCTGTGGGTTTCTCATTTATAGCTTTTATTATGTTGAAGCATGTTTCCTCTAGTCTCACTTTCTCTAGAACTGTTATCATGAAGACATTGAGGTTTTTTCCCCCCAAAGGCTTTTTTGATATCTGTTGAAATGATCATGAGATTTTTGTTTTTAAGTCCATTTTGTGGTTTATTGAGTTTGTTGACTGGTGTATGTTGAACCATCCCTGCATTTTAGGGATAAAGCCAACTTGGTCATGGTGTAAATCTTTTTTTATGTATGTCTGTATTCTGTTTGCAAGCATTTTCTTGAGCATTTTAAAATCTATATTCATCAAGGATATTGGCCTGTAGTTTTCTTTTCTGTGTATCTTTACCTTGTTTTGGTATTACAGGGATACTGGCTTCATAGAAAGAGCTTTGGAGTGCTTCTCTCCCTCCCTCCCTCCTTTTCCCTTCCCCCCTCCTCTCCCTCCCCCTTCCTTCCTTCTTTCCTTCCTTCCTTCCTTCCTCCCTTCCTTCTTCCTTCCTTTCTTTCTTTTGAATAGTTAAAGAAGGACTGGCTGTAGATCTTCTTTGAAAGTGGTAGAATTCTGCTGTCAATCTATTTGGTCCTGAATTTTTTTTTTTAGCTAGAAGACTTTATATTACTATTTCAATTTATTATGGGTATCTTTAGGTATTAATATTTTCTTGGTTTAATTTTGGTGGCTTGGCTGAATCTAGAAAGTCATCTACTTCTTTCAGATTTTCCACCTTAATGGAATACATGTTTTTAGAGAATTCATTACAGTATTCTGATTTTTCTTGGTATCTTTTGTAATGTTTCCTGTTTGCTTCTGATTCTGTTAATTTGGACCCCCTCTCTCTTTTGTTTTGGTGGGCTAGAGGTGTGCAATCTTGTTTATATTCTTAAAGTGGACATACATTTTGTGTGTGTAGAATGTAGAAACATTTTATAAAATATGAGTGGAAATGGGCAGGAATAAACTTTCAAATTCAAAGCCCTCTGTCTAGTTTTCCCAGATAAATGCATACATTTCAATAAGACCCTTTGATTGTGCTTTATCATTTCTGAATTTTAAATTGCAAATGATAACATCAGCTTCCAAATGTCATCCATCATGGTAGATTGGCTTTTCACCCTTTTAAGCCATTTGCTTCTCTTGCTTTATAATGTCAAATATAAAAGTCTCCTGATAACAAAGCAAGGCATGTTGTTCTCTTTTCCCTAACCCAGAAACCATAGTGCTTAAGGAACAATTCTTCAGAAGCTTGTTTTAATTTGTAAATGCTCACATTGTTTGCTGAGTATGTGAGCTATGCTTATTGACTCGTCGTTTAAGGTCAATTAATTAATACATCTCAAACCCTCTAATACAAGCACATTGGAGATGCCACCTCCATGGAGTTAAAGCATTGTGTCTTAAAATGGCTTAAATTGGTGAATCTCTTGTTTCATTTTTTCTTTTCTGGATATGTAGATGTTTGTTCTGTAAAATGAAGGTAGGGCAATTAAAAGTAGAAAAAAAACTTCAGGCTCATGACTTGTTTGCATTAAACTTTAGCCTAACAAAACCCACCTAAGACTGCCACCTCAGAGTCATGCACTGTTGAGACAACAATTCTAGGACCTGAATTATTATGCCAGCTCTTTATTTTAATCAGAGCTCAAATGGAAATAGTTACTGTTGTGAGATATGAGAATTAAACCAATAATTGATGATCTGGGTGATTTATTTATAAGACAATTCATTTGTTCAGCACATGTCTATAGAGTATTATATTCTAAGCATTAAACAGAAAAATAAGCAGTTTTTCACCTTGACACATTATAATGTAAATGAGAGACAGGCTATGCCATAGACTTAGTAATAAGAAATCAATAGTTAAAGGCTACTTGTTTACTTTTCAACTCAACTTTGAAAATAATTTCCTGAAAGTTCAAAATTGAATACCATCCAATAATGCAACAACTCTATGTAATAAAGTGTAAAACTAATGTATCTCTAAGGGATATTCTTTACTGAGATCATATTACTACTGAATTTTTACCCTCTTATTCAGTATGCCTCCATTATTTTAATGTATGACCAGTAATTTGAGATGGGGGCAATTGTGGAACATTTATACAATGCAAATAACAATAATGACCTTTATCTGAGCAACTGCATGCATTGATCTATTTTCCTTTCCATCTTTCAAAAAAGGACATTGACATTTTGACCAATTCTCATGGTCTGAGCTACCTGCACTGGGAAAGCATGGCATTGTCAGTTGGCTTAATGATAAACATGTTAACACAGGCTTGGGAACTCCTCCATATAGTTAAAGAAAGAGAACAGTCGTAGACATATTATATGCTTAAAATATATCTGGAAGAATACACAAGAACTTGTGACATCAGCTGTTCCTGGGATTGTGGTTAAGTGGCTGAGAACAGTGATGGAAGGAACATTTTCATGCTGTGTCTTTATGAGCCTTTTAAACACTTGAAACACAAATATATTATTGATTTAAACACGTACATTAAAGACTACAAATTTCTTTAAAAAAAAAAAAAACCTAAGAGGTCTATTAACTTCAAGCATTTTCATTGACCTAACTCTCTTCTATGACATGGGTCTCCAATTTCTCAGTCATTTCCCATCCTGTCAAGTCAGTATTCTCTTCTACAGGTCATTTCACCTCACCACCCCCATTATTATCAACATGGCAAATGCTCGTAGTCCTCTGCTTGCTACACATCACATCCCCACTTTACTTCCTCTTGTCTTATCCTCAAAGTTGTTCACAGGCTCTGGGAAGCTGCTTTTGTCAACAAGTCAGAGAAGCACAGTTTTGGAGACCCTGCAGGTCATATACAAACAATGACTTTCCCCCTATATTCTGCTCTTGCATCTGCTTTTCCACGGAGAAGGAAATTGATATTTCTGAATAAGTTAAAATGCAAATAGACATAAAAATAATATGAAACCTTTTTCAATCCTTACGTGCTTTCTCCACACTAACATGTGATCTTAGCTGAGGTTACAGGGTATGTGAATATTTCAAGTACAGGGATAGATATTCTTGAGGGCAAAGGAGGTCACCTTCTTTCACACATTCCCAAGGTTACAATAAAAAGGGTGTTTTATTCTTCTGGGGAAGGACTAAGGACCTCTCAAGGCCATATAATCTATTTCTCTTGCCAGGCTACCAGTGAGAAACCAAAGAAATTGTCTCCTCCTTCATAGGAAAAACAAAAACAAAAACAAAAAAACAGGGAATTCTCATTTTTCTGCACTCATGTGCTTTTACAGAAAGTCCTGTTACCTTTGCCTCTTTGAGTCCAGGAATTTGACTCTTACATCTGAAATGACATTTTAAATGAAACATTAGTCATCATTATCAGGGAAGGAATGCTTTGCTTCAAAGTGATACTGCTCTATTTTGAATAAGTGTCATATAGTGAATCTAGAATATGCGACAAAAATGCACTATAATAATCTTCAAAGCATAGAAAATATTGCTTTTTAATGGGATTCAGAGAAGTATCACCAATGATTTTACTGCTGCCTTTCTTCTGAAAAGCATTATGAGATGTCTTTCACTAGAATTTAGACAGCTACTCAGAAATCAGGGGCAACATTGCTTACCTGTGCCTGAGCATGTACCTTTCAAGCCCTTTAAGAGAACAGGCCACAGGGAATTTGTACATGTTTTAGACCATTATTTCCATTGTGTCTTGTGAGTTTTATGGGCTGCTTCTCCAGATGTACTACGTGTTCCTTGAGGGAGGGAACCGAGTCTTATTTAATCGGAGGCATCTGTCCCAGTGTCTGGCATACAGTAAATCGTGGAGGGGTGGTTGTTTACTAACTTGAAAAGTTATATGGAGGCAAACATAGATGGCCTGGTGGGCAAAATATTCAGGTTTGTGTGCATAATTTAAGAAGGATGGTATTCTTAAAATGAAAATCCATTCAGTACAACAAAATATGAAGGTCCAGACAAATATTGTTTGTCTGCTCTTAAAGCTGAAAATGATCATCTATCCAATGCAAGTAATAGTTCCTAAGGAACAGGTAATTACTACAGTTCTCCAATCATGATCAATTAATATAAAAGGTTTAAACAGGTTTACAGTTTCTAAAGGGAGAAAAGAAGGTCTGGATAAGGAAAAAATGATGAAGACAATAAGGTGAAGAACAAAAGGACAGATGGATACAGGATATGGGGTGTGCCCACAGTTTTACTGCTCAGATAGGCTGTGAAACTCAGTGTAAACTATGACCAATTAGCTCGGTGAGGGTTTGACATTTGAGAAGAGAAGATGACGTCTTTCTTCTGTAGGATTCATTGACCACTGTTTGGCACTCAGCACTCACCTGCATGACCAGCCTCAGCCTTCCACTTCACAGTTACAAGAACTGACCTACCTCCAAGAAGAACCCAATTGCCTATCCTTATCTTAACCTCATCCCCTAAATTCCTATTCTGGATGCTTCTGTATTTAAATTAAAACCATTCTACTCTGGAGGAGTATTTTTCTCAGTGAGAAAAAGTATATCAGTTGAAGGTTGTGCAATGATAATGCCTAGCCATTATTAAAGACTGCCATTCACAGATTTTGCAGACACAGTATTTTGGGTTTTTTTATATTTATCATTTCATTTCATCTTGCCAAACTCTTTAGCTTTCACTGTTACAATCCTAAAAGCAAACCATAGACCAGAGACAACCAAATGCAGTCACAGTATGCACATGAGATCATAGCAGTGAGCCTACTGTGCGTTATTGCATTATGAGTATATCAAGGAGGTTAGGGACAGGGACAGCTTCATCACACTGTATTCGAATTCAGAGAAGCCAGCAAGGTTGTTTTGTGGTTAGTAAGGATTAATGTGAGCATAAATGGGAATGATATTCTCAAGAAAACATACTCAGAAGTTTGGTGGCTACGTGACTTTTCATCCTAACACTATCAACTCTTAAAATCTGCTCATATATATGTGATATAGTTCATTCACACTAATATAAAAGCATTCAAGCCCCATCTCAGGATCCATATTGTATGGACAAAGAACAAGATATATAAAAATCCAACTGGTAGAAGCAGGTGCCCAAAGACAGAGGTGAACATGAAAATACAAGGTCCCCTGGAGACCTTGGAAATAACTATGGTCTTCCAGTTCAAGGAACGGCACTCAAATCAATCTGTGTTAGACCTAAAATTACTTCTGGTGTCTACATTAAATATTTGCAAAGCCTTTTTCCATAACTAAGTTATAGAGAAACAACCAACCATTTTGTGTAGTTATTGTCTGTTGGGTGGTCAAAGAAAAATAATATTATGCATCATTTAAGTCACTCAAATAAAAAAATTTAATTTGATTTAAAAATACTTTTATAGTTTCTTAATTAGAAATTTAACATATTTAAAAAATAGGTCGGTCCCTGCTATGAAATACCTATTGAATTCTCTGGAGCTACGACCTTTACTCTCTTGAAGAAATCCTGAGACCTAGGCTAATGTAATGAACATTTGCCAATATTTTATGAGCACAACACGTCCTTTTCTTGCTTATAATAATGTATTTCTGCAAAAGCCATACTGAATTATCTGTAAAATTGTCAGTGAAGACATTGTCCATTTCTTTATTCCCTGTCTAAAACAGAGACTATCAGTTTTTGTCAAATATTTTTCGAGGTGTAAATTGCTACCCAGAAAACCACTATGTTTCTCCGTGATCAGCCCTGCATCCTTACATGATATAGTCACATGACTTAGTTCCAAGCAAAAATAAAAGACAGATGCGCATGCGTGAGTGTTGCATGAGACTTCTGAAAAGTTTGTTCCGCTAGAAAGGACAAATCACTTTTGTGCTTTCCCTCTTCTTACTCAGGGCCTAAAACTCAGATGTGATGCCTGCCATTCAATAGACACCCTGGAAAACAAGGTAGCTCAGACTGGATCTAGTCTTTACAAGCCTTGAAGACAGGGCATGAGAATATAGGATCCTGGGACTCTAATAACACATTAAATATTTGCCCAAACAATTGAGAAATTCTCTAATTGAACCTTCTTTGTTATGAGAGAGAGCTAGCTTCTTCTTCACTTAAATCATTTATTTGGGGTTTGCCCATTGTATGCAGCAATTTCTGCCTTTTAAAGATATACATCTTAAGTTGTTTGGCGTTTGTGTTCTTTTGTTTTAATAGAGTTTGTAGCAGAAGAGAACTTACACATGTATACACACATACACAGAGAAAGAGAAAGGGAGGGAGGGGAGGAGAGACAGGAAGAGGGAGAGAGGGAGAGGAAGAGGGAGGGAGAGGAAGAGAGAGGGAGGAAGGGAAGGAAGGAGAGAGAGAGAGAGAGAGAGAGAGAGAGAGAGAGAGAGAGAGAGAGAGAGAGAGAGAGAGAGAGGTGCCCTTTGCTGTTCTGGTTTTGTCTTCCATGAAAACCAGACTGAAATTTTGCCCCTGAAGCTGCTCTGGCCTGCCAGTACAGTGACTTCCACTCCCAGCACAGCACCCCTGTACTTTCTGACAGTTTATTTACATTAAAATATTTCAGCTACTTGATTTTTGATACCCCTTAAAGTGCTTTTTGCAATATAGTCACTGGATTTTATGTGATCTGTTGTTTAAGTGGTATTGCATTTTAGATATGAATAATACAAGACAGATCTGTGGCTTTCATTGCTCACATTGAAATCCTAAATCAACTTTGTCTTCCTTAGTTGAAGGACTTTTCTCTGTGTCCAACAAAAACACCAAAGCCCAATGAAATCTATGAGTGTTTACAAAAACAATTTTACTTGTAAATAAATCAATATAGTTCCATGGTTGCTTATTTCAAAGGTGCAGAACTCAGGAAGCTGGGACATGGTTACATATGTGTTAAGTTAATTGGCATCAAATCATGGATTTCTATCATATCTAACAAATGGCAGAACTGGATGCATCCAAATTGTGTTCCCTACGTGCATAAAATAATTACTGGTAAGGCATATTTTCAAACCATAGCAATGTGTTGCCAGTCACCACGTCCTTCAAACAGCATTTTTTAATTTAAAAACCTGATAAATGAATGTATAGCTGTACTGGCTCCACAGGCCCCTAATCTAGGCAGAGGCCCTGGCCTCTTGACACCATCATGTGCCCACTCATTGCCTGTCCCTCCTGGTCTCCCCTCCCTTCCTGTGAGATGCAGTGGGGATAGCTCAGCTGTGAGGAGCCTTGCCTCAGGGGGAAGTACACAGGGGAGACGTGTATGGTTTTCGTTGCATTGTATAAATGAATACAGAAAAACAGAAGTCTGGTCATTCACAACAGTTCGGGTATGGCACTGATCTTTTGGGAGGATGAGTAAAGTTCCATTCTCCACAGATAATTTTGCTAAACGTGCTATCAACAGGAGCATAGAGTTATATTCCTTCAGGCAATCTCTTATTTAAATGCCAAGATTTTTAGGCAGATTGTTTGGAAAACATAACTCAGTGAAGCAGCATACGAGCGTTCGCACTCCCAATATATTGAAATAATCGTTTAAAATCCAAGCCAGAAAACTGGCTTAGTTTGCCGCAGGCGCAGGTACCAGGACTGCACAGGCTTTCTCCCGTCTACTCCTCTGCCAGCACCAGCCTTAGGCCAGCGATGGCCAGTTTCCAGGAGAGTCTCCAGTGTTGACTACAGGGGGCCGCAGGGACAGCACCCTGCCAGAAGTCAGCGTGGGTACTCAGTCAATGTGCAAGAGAGACAAGTTTCTAATTTGGTCCCTCCTGGCAGCTCCCTGTTCCGCACAGAATGAGAAACTTGTTCATGTCCATTCTTTAATTTTTTTTTTTTTTTGCTTATTTATTTGTGTGTGCATGTGTAGGTACATGTGTGTGCACAAGTGTGTGTGTGCGCGCGCGCGTGTGTGTGTGTGTGTGTGTGTGTGTGTCCTGCAAATCCTGCATAGGTGTGGACATCAGAGGACAAGAGAACAATCTGCAGATGTCAGCTCTATGTGGTCGCCAGAGATCAAACTGAGGTCATCAGGCAGCGGGGCAGCAAGCACCTTTCTCCATTGAGTCCTCTCGCCAGCCTCCCTATCCACTCGCAATCTAGACTCTTATTTGAATGTTTATAGGCACTCTCTGCCTCCTCTTCTCCAAGTAACTAGGGTATGTTTAGTTAATCCATCCTACTTTGATGTGTTTCTTGGTTCTTTGAGCTTCTCTCCTCCTATCGAGTGAGTGAGAAGCAAACTCACCATGCCACTGACCAACTAAAGCAATCCCAACAGCAACAGAAATGGGCCATGGTCGTAAACTGTCGAGGAAGGCTCAGTGGGCTGGCATGAGTGACCACATCCCATACGATTTTACTTTACTGTTAAGCACTTTCAGACTAAATACGACTATAGCGCTCTAGGTTTCCTGTTACATGGTGAGTATAAATATGAGTTTTTGTTATTAATCAAGTATTCTAATTAAGAAACATTAGTCTAATTAGCTCCTAAATTGACTGCCAATTTGTAAAGGATGTAAACACAATAAAACATAACAAAGAGCAAAAGCACACTGGGTAGACTTGTTTCCAATAATGATAATATTTCAAACTCCAGCAGTCTGGTCAGCCCTTGGGACAAGTAGGCTTTTGTGCACTCGCTTTCTGAATCACAATGGGTTTACTAAGTGCAAATGCATAGACAGCTAAGTAAAAATATGATATAGAAAATACAGGGATTATATATCTACCCAGACTTTAAAGTGTTTTTAATAACATCTCAATATCAAATTTGATTTTTTTAAAAAGTTGTAACATGGAAGAACCAGGCTGAGGGATAAATTTAAAGGCATGCACAGGCAGAAGCCAATTTTTTTTAAAAAAAGCAACAACTTCATTTTGTTTATCAATATTAAATTATTATTACTTAAAACTTATCAGCAAACTCTCAGGATGCCCTAGACGTTAAGCAGAGAGTAAAGATTTTGTGGTAATTAGTGAGAACCAATGTCTGCCCCTGCTCTGAAAAAGCCTTGAATGATAAAGTACTTATGAAAAAGTGGTAAAGTATTGGAGGGCAAAGGAGAGCTTTTTTCTCATAGGACCCACGGGTCATCCAAGTGAGTTAAACATTTCCACTGAGGGAAAGCTAAACTTTCTGAGTCAATCTATCTCCTCTCACACATTCCAGTGCTTACCTCCATCCCTAACATTACTTCTTCCCCCATGGCACTGAATAAGCCATATTTGATCTCTCAGATTGACCATCTAGAACTTTGGATTCGAGTTACAGAAACTGAAAGGAAGATTAGTGTACATGAAGTGTAAGGTGGTCCTAGCACTTAAGCCTGCTGAGTGAGAGGAGCAAGCCAGGACGGACAGAGGAAGAACACATCTGCTGGTGTGTTCAAGCAAGGCCTCAGCCAAGACTATGAACATCTCCTAATTTTACCGGACACCTATAAGAATTGGGTCAAGTGGCCCAGACAATGACAACCTCAAGTCAACCAGTCAGTTGAACAAGATGCTCTGATAAATGTGTGACCTTGGCCAAAGCTGGCTGCCATTAGGGAAACAATGTCAAAAGACATAGTCAGCTGGGCAGTGGTGGCACGTGCCTTTAATCCCAGCACTCGGGAGGCAGAGGCAGGCGGATCTTTGTGAGTTCGAGGCCAGCCTGGTCGACAGAGCAAGATCCAGGAAAGGTGCAAAGCTACACAGAGAAATCCTGTCGAAAAACCAAAACTAAATAAATGAATAAAAGACAATAGTCAGCACTACACAGCTGGGCGAACCAATCTGTCTCTGCTGCAAGAGGTCAGAGAGGCACTATGACTTTCCTTTGTTCAAGGAAGCTTTCTAATATAAATTGATACTTTTAAAATCATCCCTACTCTTTTTGTGGATATGATCACTATATTGGTGTCTCCTGATTGGTATTACAATTACTAATTCTAGATCATAAAAGGCACTGTGATTTTATAATAATAAAATTAGAAAGCATCAACTTGGCCTTCGTGCTCATCTCTGTCTTCTCAGAATGGCTGTCTTGTCCCTCTTGCCCAACTGTTTGTCAAGTACATATTAGCTAATGGACGGGTAATAGAGGTCTAACCAATGCACACATCTTTCAGATTTCCATTATTATATCCCTTTGGGAGATATCATGGAAATCATTTCTTGGTTCTGGCAGAGTTTGTTGGAGACTTTGTCTTAGTTAGGGTTTCTGTTGCTGTGAAGAGACACCATGACCGAGAACATTCTTATAAAGGAAAACATTTAATTGGGACTGGCTTACAGTTTCAGAGGTTTAGTCCACTATCATCACTGGTGGAAACACGGCGGCACACAGGCAGACATGAAGAGGTAGCTGAGTGTTCTACATCTTGATCTGCAGACAGCAGGTGATTGTGTGTCACACTGGGAGTAACTTGAACATAGAAGGTCTCAAAGCCCACCCCCACAGTGACACACTTCCTCCCACAAGGCCACATCTCCTAATAGTGCCACTCCCTATGGGTCAAACATTCAAACACATGAGTCTATGGGGGCCGTACCTAAGGTATTTCTTGGGCCTCAACACCAGTCAGTATTACAACTTTTGGCCTGGTATCTGAGACCCTTGGCTAGAAAGACTTGACAGCTTTCTGGAACTCTTTTGGAGACCAGAGCCTGAGGATTATTATCTCTGGCTCCTTCCTTCTAGCTTTCTTCAGCTTCAGCTCTCTTCTTTGCTTGCCATCCATTTATTTCTTTCTCCCCAGGGCATTCTCAAAGTGTCCTTCTGTTGCTTCTCCAGGTGCCTAACATCTGGCCGCCTTCCTCCTTTCATATCTCTGCCTGCCTTCTGCTGCTAAGCCATCACTCTTCCTACCATGGACATTCCGCTGCCCCTGAAACTGCTGCTGCTTCTTCCTTCATGTTACTAGCTCAAAGCCACACTTATTAAAGCAAGTAAAGACCACTTGGAAGAAGCCATTTATAGAGACTGGTTTTACAACACCAGGAGAAACAGTATGCCTCTTCTCCCAGATAACTCAAAAGTAAGCCTGAACAATCGTCTTACATAGCGCAAGAAGCAGCACCATGGCTTTGCCTCTTAGCATGGGTCACAGACAATGAGATCTGTGTTCTAGACCAATTTGATCCTTGCCTCTTAGCACCTGTCAGAGCAGTCCCTCTGGAGACCACAAAGGAAAATTTTGCCCCTTCTAGCTTTGGAGGAAATGGTTCAGGGTCAGGGAACAGTCACTGAGACTTGTATTGAGGATCAGGGACGATCAGCAGCGACTGTCATGTTGTTTCCTCAACATGTCTGAGTACTATTCCTGACAGTCAGTTTTGGATGAGGTTAGTCCAACAGGCCACTTGACTGTAGTGCTTTTGTGCAAGACAGCCAGAGCATCAAGCTTCTAAAATTAGGGAGTCAGATTGCCCCATTACCCAGAACCTTTGCATATTTACAGACAATGAACAGCTGATGAAGTGTTTTTGATGACAACCTAAAACGATTATCATTTGCACTAATGGTGCCTTCACCAGGTTCTAACAGTGCTTTAACAGGACCTATGCTCAAGCAACAAAGGGGTCCTTCTCATCTGACTGTGAGGCCATTAAATCATGGAGGAAGAACACAAACCATGTTACAGAGGTGGACTTCATTACAATGATATAGGAAAGTCATTGAAAGCTTTTTTTAAAACACAAAATATATGATTTGATGCCATAAATAGTTGCATCATAGAGAGTACATTGGAGCAGGAATTCCAGGGAACATTCCTTCTGAATCTTTTATTGGGATCATTTGATAATAATCAATGCCATGTTCTGTGTCTGGGAAGACTAGAGGTTGAGAAGACACGGGACAGAACAGGAAGAGCTTGCTTTTGCACACTGAAGGTGGCTTTCCTTTAGACACTGAGGGGTAGATTCTCCGTTCAATTGAATTTGGCTTTTGTGCTTACAAGAACCAGAGATGTTCCTTAAAGCCATTCAAATGAGTAAGATTGCCTCAGGAATATTTGAAGACCAAAGACAGTAAGAGACTAAGAACAGAGTCATGAGGAAAATCAATATTTTAGGGCTGAGTTGAGAAAAAAACATCACAAACACATCTGAAGAGAGAGAGAGAGAGAAGAGAGAGAGAGAGAGAGAGAGAGAGAGAGAGAGAGAGAGAGAGGAGAGAGAGAAGGAGCACAAAACTAGGAGGATTTATGTAGTAGAGGGCTAGTCAAGCAACAGCCTGCTGGATCTTATTTCAGCCTCTGAGACATTAGGCTTCGCCTTCTGACCAAGGTATAGCTACCAGGATGGGATAAAGTCTTGGGGATAAAGGCTACTTTCAAGGCTACTGTAGCAGGCCCTCTCATAACAAGCTGTCTTTTTCATGTAGTGGTTCAGCTATCTGGAAGCCTTCTTTCCTCACTAGGGGAGAACACTTTTGGGTTTCACATGCAAGCAGAATAATCTTCTCCAGTCTCAGTCCACCAAGCGTCAGGTTTCTGAATTCCAACAGAAACATTACCTTCTTCTATGTAGTGCGGTTCACAGAAGCCAAAAGTGGGATTCCTGCAAAAAGAAGCGTCCTGCATTCCTTTTCATAATAGACTTGGGCATATCTGTGATCTATCTAGGTGGGCTTCTGTGGAGGCTGTTTCTGCAATCACAAAACAATTTGATGATCATGACAAACTTTATCTATAGATATTTAAGATGTCCTTTCTTAGTCAAAAACTTCTGATTAGATTTTCATTTATAGACTGGGTTCTCAAATATTTACTGGAGCTTTGGCCTCACTTGATTTGGATAGACACTTATCTAATCTGTCAGAGAAAACTTGTTACCTACAGAATCAATCAACCAATGGCTATTTTAGCTGATTACTATGCCTACTGTGAATTCTCTGAGCTTTCTATATTAGTATGTCTTCTATACATACTGAACATTGATATGCATATATTTTATTTTAAATTTTAGTATATATAAATTATTTAAATTGTGAAAGCCCAGAATCTCATATCCAAATGTCCTAATTTAGTAAATAAATCCCAGTCTTACTAAATTGCACTTGCTAAAAACTGATCTGCATCTAATAGAAAGCATTGAAATCCAATTTTGCTCTAAAATAAGGGCTATTACTTTCAGCACTAAGCATCAAAAAAATTACAAGAATCAGAAAAGTGTTTTTGTTATAAATGAAGAATAGAGAATTATAAAAAGCAATGAGCTTTTTCTTCCTTTATAAACTCTCAAGTATTATTTTCCAGTATTTCAGACATGCTCTCTTCATTATGAGATTTCAAATAAAATGCTAACTCAATGCTGAAGTCTCCTTCCAGAGCCCCAAAATACAATAAGAGGGTGAAGGGTGACATGGTAAGCTCCTAGATTGCTTTGCTGCATTATGAACTCATTATGAAGGCAAGAATAGTTTCCACTAGTCTTCAGATTCACACAAAGGCAGCTGAGGATAATGCCACCTGCTGCATTCTGATGGTGCCTGGGGTCTGTGCTGGAGACAGCTCACAAGCAATGCCTCTTCACATGAAAAATCCATCTGCTCCCGTTTTTCTATATGGAATGATTTCACCAATAGAGAAGTAAACAGCTAAGCCTTTCCAAAATGTACATGAGAGGTACATGGGGTCTTCATATCTTCATTCTTGGCCTGGACTTGGTGAACAACTAATCTTAATAGGCAATCTAATCTAGGAAAAGAAATGGGAGAGAGGAAGGGAGAGGGTAAAAAACTGGTTACCAATAACCAACTCCAAGTGAGCAGAATAATCAGGTTAGTGACATGAATCTATGCAGACACTATAGACCATCACACCCAGAATCGCTTCAAATGGAAAATCTATTAATGACTTAATTAAAAGCTTGAAAAGAGGAAAAAGTATCCCAAATGAGTTGAAAAGTAAATTGGTTAGACATATAAACATACATGGCAAAGTTTAAGTAGCAGTTCTTACCAGGAAGGTTGTGTGCTATCATCTGCACGGTAGCCTCATTCTAATAAGATTCTGTTTCTCAGTAGACTCTCAAGTTTTCTCTTTTCTGGACATAAATTAAGAGAGAGGACCTCCCTCTACCACCCAGTTGCCCAGTTCACTTCCTCTCAAAGTATTAATCTACTGTTTACTTATTCTGTTAGGACCTCCATTTCCTTACTTGTAAAAACAAAACAGATGGTAGCAGAACCAACCTCATTGTTGTCCTGAGGATTCAATAAATTAATGTGTATAAATGTTCAGGAGAAAGTGTGTGGCACTTAGTGTCATCCAGATGTTCAAGGACAGTATTAGGCAGGGATATTTCTGCCGTATCATAACAGATAGATGGAGTTTCACATTTTGCCAAATCATACACTAAACCCAAAATCATGACCCTCTTTTTGACCAAGGCACTAACAAAACCAACAATCCCAAGCTCAGAGTAGCAGAATTCAATCCGCATTGACCCTAGAATCTGAACACATCTGAGTCTGTCTCCTACAACCCTGAACTAAGGCTTTCATTTTGGCATTGTAGGCCTAAAACAGCCTCCTTCATATGGTCCAGTTATATCCAAAGTAGAAATATGACTGGAGTTGGCTTTTTTTAATTGTTGTTATTTTTTTCAATGCAGAGAAATGTCTTTGCAGGCCCTAACCTTCACTTTGGGTTTCTTTAGGTAAGGTAGCACACTGAGTGCCATTTGATGGCTCATGAGGCCATTTACCAAGTCTTGAGTAGAGACTTCCAATTTTCTTTAAAATGTTACTGAAAATATCACTAAAGTTTTATTTTTTAAATTGTAGAAACTTAGCCAATAAGAAAAATTGCATTTTGCTCAACCTGTCTCATAGGTTATGCTAACATCATCCCCCGAACTACCAGCGTACAAGAGGTGATTTGCATTAAAATATGTATTACAGAAGAATAGACTAAAAATAATGAAAACTTCAGGGGATCTGAGAACTGTGTTGTAAATTTTTTCCTTATAGGTACAGCATCCCTAGATAGTCTTTTCAATAGAGTTAAAGGTAATAAGAACTAAACTGCTAGGGACTAACCATCACTGAAGTTTGGAACATGGGGTGTGTAGACCTCTGCCATACAGTGAAGGGCAGTCAGACAGGTTGTATCTAGCTAATGTCTTAACCAGGGAAGGTACCCATGCTGTTTTCAGCACCTTTATATCGCATCCACCATAAGAGAAAGAAATAAAACTTCACTCTGAGCCTCAGATGATAAAGCCTTGTTGTTATTGTGGTTTTCCTTCATTTAGTTATTACTCATTGCTTGTTTTATCCATTTCTATTAAACTGTGGAAGAAAATAAAAAAGAACTTCTAGTATTATTCTAAAGACGTAATTGTAGGTCTCAGCTCTTTGGAGGGAAATGAATGGGACAATGCTGCTACGTCCACCATCATAGAGGCCCTCACAAACACGACTGGACTCCTACAGACTTTTGGTCATGCCCACTCTTCCTGCCCTTCAGTGACCAGGGCAAACAGAAGCGAAGAACAGTATGGGCGAGGCATCAAACACTGTACTGTGAGCAAGAAAACAAGTGTTGTGATGTTTTATTAATCTTTTCTAGTACATGCACAGCCACAGCTTATGTGGAAGTACTCGGCAAGCATGTCCTGAGTATCCTGAGGGGGTAAATATCACATTGCAGCACGTGTCTTTCTCCTCTCCATCTCTCCATAGCCCTCTGCGATGCACACTTCTTCGAAAACTTAAGTTAACATTTGTGCTAAGCTGTTATCTGTCCTTGTTATGGCTTGCCTTACAGCCAGAAGTAACTGTGTGTCCACACAATCACTTGATCCAGTGTACAGTACTGCATTGGAAAGCAAGAGCATATCCCAAAAGACAAACGTCTGAGTAGAGAATCTGCTTGGCCATAATCAAGTCAAAAGATGAACAGAGAATGGAGAGGTGGGTGGTTCGGTCGATAAAAGAATAAGGACCGTAGTTTGAATCAGCAGAGCCCATGGACAAGATGGATAAGCAGCAAAGTGTCTGTAATTCCAGTACTCCGAAGAAGAGATGGGAAGCAGACAAGAGATTATACAAAAAATATAAAATTATACACAACACGATGCTTTCTACAAGAACCACAGACAAACAAACCACCAGAACCACAAGCTCACAAAAACCCCAGTACCAGGCATGAGAAAACTCCTTTCAAATGGCTGATCAGGATAATACAAACATTCCCCCAAAACAAAACAGACTTTTTTTTTCTTTTTTTAGATGCCTGTTTGTTTTCTGAGAAGGGCCAAAAAAGGGTGTGGATTTGGGTGAGTATGGGGTGGGGTGGGGTGGGTCTGGGAGAAGCTGTGGATGAGGAAGCCATAATCAGAATATATACTATAAAAATAAAAGATCTATATATGTTTCTCTTCACAGCAAATGGAGACCATCAGAAAAAGCAAGAACTTGACACAATACAGAGATCAATGGATTGTGGGGAGTTCAGCCTCAATGGATGTACCTCTGTCACAGCTCAGGGAACATGACAGAAGGCCCAGAAGAGTAAGATCCAGAATACCAGGAAGTCAGCTCTGAAACAGTCTGTTCTAGAAATAGCAGAATTAACAAGACCAGAACAATGGTGCTAACAATGGACATGTTAACAAGGAAGAGAGAAAATTTCATGGTGTTTCACCACTGGACAGAGAACTACAGGCAAATAATGACTCCTGGGAAAGGGAGAATTAGCTTCTCCTAGGCATGAAGCCCATAGTTGGTTATCCAATACAAGGTGGTCATCCCTGAAACAATATATATTCAACTAACAAAAACCATGTCAGCAGGTTGTATTTATGTATTTGTGCATGCTTACACACATACACACACACACATATACACATACATGCATACATACACACACATAACAATGATAATCAAAGGAAAAGATGTTATCAATGAAAGAATGAGAAGGGGTCATGAAAGGAGTTAGAAGAAGAGGTCTTTGGAGGGGTTGTGGAGAGGAAAGGGGATGGGAAAGTGATATAACTATATTTTAATTTAAAATGCATTTTAAAAGAATTGGAGAAAGGGGATGGAGAGGTGGCTCAGTGGTTAGGAGCACTGATGATATACAACCTAGAAAGGTCCTAGTGGTCTTTTTCTTATATGACTCCTATTGGTTCCTGTGACCTGGTGGTCTCCTGGCTGACCCAGAGAAGCTGAGAATACCTCATTTTAGGTCTTCTTTTCTTCACTGCGCATTCGTGGTAGAGACAGATGATGGGAGAAGCTCCAAACTCTCTTTGCTCTCTATTATCTGGGCCCTAGCACAGCTGTGGTACCTATTGGACTCTGGCCTAATGGATTTTATGGAGTCAGATAATTATTCACAGGACTTATCTTCATTGAACATACACTGCAGAGAAAAAATAGCTGGTTATAGGATACATTATCTGCCTCAGATTCAAAATAAGCTTCCAGCTATTTGGTTCTGGTTCATGTTATGAAAGAGAAATGAATACTCTGCTTTTTGTTGCTCTGAATGCTTTTCCTTAACCCCTCCTCCATAATTTCAAATTCAAACAGCATAAAAGAAAACCAGTGTTTTGGCCGGGCGGTGGTGGCGCACGCCTTTAATCCCAGCACTCGGGAGGCAGAGGCAGGCGGATCTCTGTGAGTTCGAGGCCAGCCTGGGCTACCAAGTGAGTTCCAGGAAAGGCGCAAAGCTACACAGAGAAACCCTGTCTCGAAAAACCAAAAAAAAAAAAAAAAGAAAACCAGTGTTTTGTATTATTTCCTAGTGATGCATTGGTTAAGATCATAGAAACATCTGAGTTGTCTCTAGAGTAGATGATATCTGTATCTGAGCTTAGCTTACGTGCCCTGACTCAAGGTAGCCTCTATGAAAACACATGAATGTACCCAGAAGAGTGACTTGCCAATTCGTTGGATCCCCCCCAAAGAATATTTTCATGAGTTTAGGATTATGTTATCTTAATTCAATGCCACAAAAAGAGGCAAACATTTATTACCAAAGAATAAATTAAGGAATATTTGCTAGCATTTCATATTTCATGTTCTAAAATATGCACAAATATGTATGTAACAGTTAATGAAAAAAATAGGTCATGAATCTGAAAAAGAACAAGGAGGGGTGTGGGAGAGGTTTGGAAGGAGGAAAGGGAGCAGAATATGATGTAATCATATTATAATCTCAAAAAAAAATAAAGAAAATTTTTAAGTAAGGATGTTTTCACTTGTGGACAGACCCTGAACATCTCACTAGTGTTTAGAGAGAACCAACCCGGAAGACAGAAGGAGGAGAACCATGGTAGTGACTCAAGGGCTCATCATAGTAAGAGAGCTCCAAAAGCAAGCCCTGCCTGAGATTCCCTTCAGTTTAAACTTTAAGAAAGTCAAATAACCTCAAAAAAGTAAACTTTATATCTATGCCATTTAAAATGTGGATTTGGGTTTTTTTTTTTTTATGAGTTAGATAACCTTCAAATCAACAAATAAATGGCAACCAACTTCACTGGAAGTTTTGACTTATCCTTGTCAATGGAGACAGTGGGACTCTCAGACCAGAAGTCCCCAGTACATGGTCACTTATTCCTTTGGTCACTTTGAGACTTGTCGTTTCCTCCTATGGTAAACGTTGGGAAGCCAGTACCATGAGATACCCTCCTATCCCACCCCTTGGTTTCCATTTGAGACATTTGGCAGTCTCATTGATGACTTCATAGTTTAATCTTGCCACAACTATAAATCATAGTGAGCTACGTGTTCCAGTACATAATATCACAGTAACTGTTTTAAGTTTTCATTGAAAATTGATTCTTCTCTCATACAATATATCCTGGCCACAGTTTACCCTCCCTCCCCTCTTCCCAGAATTCTACAACCTCCCCTCTCCCCGAGATCCACTCTCTCTCTGTTTCATCTTCAGAAAAGAGCAGGCCTCCAAGAGACTTCAGACAACCAGGACAAAACAAGACACAAAAAGACAAGGCAAAAGCCCCCAAAGGTTTTAGCTAAGACAAGATAAAAACACTTTACTCAAAGTGAAAAGTAATCCATAAATCTCCTGACCATGAATAAAGAATCATGTACATTGGAGAAATCTGTCTTGTTGAAGGAATGATATTCGGGGAGTGAGGAAAACTAATTTGCTTTGCAGCCTATACCATTAATAGGTGAAAATAATTAATAGGTGATATGCTCAAACAGTAATTTTACCGACAGTTTGGACATATCACTTATTATTTTCATATCATTATTAACGATTTTCCTGATATTGCTCTGATGAGGTATCTGGCCATATTTCTTTAAACCATAGTTAATGGTAAGTTTTCCAATGCTTTCTTCTTATTATTTTATCTGTAGGCACGTGTGTAAGAGTTGGGTTCCTTGAGAAATCTGTAAAAAAATTTTACTAGAAAGTTACTAAACACTATAGACTATATTTTATGGTTCATAAGTCTGTAATTTCTTTCATATTTTTGTTACATAACTTCTAGGTAATGATGTCTGAAAGATGAACAGAAAATTCATTTTCACATTTTAAAAGTAAACCTTTGCAGGCAGCTTTTTCCACTACTAGTTGGAATACAGCCTTGTTGAGCTAACGTGCTTATATTTTCCCTTAGGTCATTCTGTTTTCCTCCTATTCTCTGTATTCACCCGGTTTCTACATGGGACTGTCCCTTAAGATGAGAGAAGTAGTAGCGTGTTTTATTTTTATTATGATTTCTTTTGTTTTAAACAATTCTGTATTTACTGAATGAGGAAGCCTAAGAGTTTTGTGTATTTATAACTCAGCAACTCAAAAATTTACAGTGTATCCTTTTTCTGAAGAAATTTAGGCAGCACCAAAAAAAGCTGATGTCCATGCACATGCACGTGCGTGTGTGTGTGTGTGTGTGTGTGTGTGTGTGTGTGTGTGCCCTGATTTCATTTGCCCAGACCTTAAGATTGTGAAAGAAACCCTGTCTCAAAAAAAAAAAAAAAAAAAAGATTGTGAAAGACATTCTGTTTGTGCTATAAAGGTTATAGCAAGGTTGTGGTAGAAGAATTAGCCTGAATTACTTTGCAGGGGGCGGGGAGGGGAGTAAACCTGGCTGTAATTTACGAATGCTCTAGAAACCATCTACCTGTAAGTGGTTAACCAGCCGACACATTTGTAAAAATTAGTTCTCCCTCCTCAGAGACTTCCATCTCCATCTGGGAGTGTCTTGCTCCCCAAAGGACATTTGGAAATGTGTACAGGAAGCTTTTATTGCCACAATGTTATTGCCAGAGGCAGAGATGCCAAATAAGTTTCAATCCTTAGGAGGCATCATGGATTAATGACAACTTGTCACATTATCATGCCAATAGCACCCTGTGATGAGCTGATGCTGTCCCTACCTGTAATAGGAGCTACATATGAAAGATATTAGGAAAAGAAAGTAAGATAGTTAGGAAATGGGAACGTCCCAAGTTAGTACAGACTGAAAGCAACCAGTGCCTTAAATTCTCAGACTGTGTACTAAGGGGCTTGTTGCTGGCTATCTGTCAGAAATGTCTTAATTATTATGGACAAACAGCACTATTATTTCACAAAACCAAGGATTTCTTACAAGTTTGTGGACTCCAAATTGGGACAACTACGAAGTTTTTAATGACATTGAGCCTGACTTGAAAAATAGAACTTGTAAGTAAAGATTAATGTCAACAGCCCCAAACACCATTATTCGAATCGATGGAACAAACATGAGTCTCTCTCTATAAATGCATAAATATATCGAGGAATGGAAAGTAAAGTAACTTCTGTATTTAGTTCACTCTTAACAAACTAAATATTTTACCATTTGTCTTCTCCATTAAGAACTATGCTTGATTGAATATCATTTTTAAATCTCATCAAATGTTTAATGGCTTTTAAATTGAAGAGTTATTTTTTTCAAGTCCATTAGAGCAAAATCCCCCAAAGGCAGCATCAATTTATTATGTTCTTATTTTTTAAAGCTTTTAAGATATAATTTCTCATCTACAAGAGTGACCCAGAGTCCAGTTCTTTATTACTGAACTTAAAACCCATGAACATTTAATATATTTTTACCATAAATGTACAGCTGTGGCTACATTCATTCAACATGTCTCTAGATTTAAAATCTGTTTAATGAGAGAGAGAAAGAAAATAGAGAGGAAGAGGAGTAAAGAGGGGAGAGAGGGAGGCAAAGGGAGAGGTAGGAAAAAATGATGAGGGAGAAAGGGAGGGAAAAGGGAGGGAGGGGAGAGGAAGAGGCAGAGGAGGGGAAACTTCATCCAGAAAGGAAGAGGTGTGTTGGACATTCGACAGTTAATACTATCCACAGAAGAAAGAGCAGAATGAAGGGACACAGCTTCGGGTAGCCAAAGACGTGTGGGAGTGGTCTGAGGATTTACTGTATTGATAATCTCTATATTCTTTTCTATTATTAATTTTTTCCACACAATACATTTTTCTCCTCCCCCAATTGCTCCCAGATCTTCCGCACTTCTCTATTCATACAACTCTCTGTTCTTTCTCTGTCTTTAAAAAACAAACAAAAAAAGAAACACACATTAAAAAAAAAAACACAAAAACAGAAATCAAAATAAGCAAGCAAAAAAACCAGTAATACAAAAAGGAAAATTCTCAAACAAAGAAAAGTGAGACAAAAAAAAAAATCTATAAAAATACCACAGAGTTCTCTTTATGCTGGCTAGCTACTCCTGATTGTGAAACTGGCCTTGAAATGTGGTTAATGGACCCAATGGCACTCCATTGACCGATTTTTCCTTTACCAGTGGGTATCAATTGGAAATAGCCTGTTAGTTATAGGTAGGAGTTCATATCCACTTCTCCCTCTCAGTGCTGAGACCCCATCTGGTTTGAACCTGTATGGGTCTGGTGTGCACCGCCATAGTCCCTGTGAGTTCATGTGCATTAATGTTGTTGTGTCTGGAAGACACTGTTTTGGCCTCTATATTCTTAATATAAGCTTTGCCTTAAACGTTTTAAAAATTGTTTGTATTTAAGACATTTTTTTTATTCACAGATTCCCCTCTCATCCCTCCTCCCCCTCCCCCTCCCTAGCCTGTGGTGATATTTTATTTGTGCTGAAATGTGGTGATATTTTATTGTGCTTTAATAAAGCTTGCCTAGAGATCAAGGGGGAAAGGCCAGCCATTTTAAGTAAACAAGAAGTCAGTCAGCACACGCCCTTAATCTGATCACTTATCAGGCAGGGTCTCTGTATGTTCAAGGCCATACTAGGGAACAGAGCCAAGTGTGGTGACACACGCCTTTAATCCCAGTACCAACCATAGAGACCTGGAGGTCCGTACAGACAGGCAGTGACAAGGAAGTGAGGTAGCTGGGCTAAAATAGCCAATGAGAAGGCAGAACAGCAAGGCAATAAAGGCGTGGGTAAGGCAGGAAGTAGCTCGCATAGTTGGTGAGGTAAGGTTGGCTGGTGGCTTTCCTTATTTCCCTGATCTCTGTAAGGCTTTCACTCCTGTGTTTTTTATTTACTAAGACCATTTAGAAATTTGCCTTTCCCCCTTGACCCACCTTCCAATCCCTCCTCCAAAAGGGTAGGGACTCCCATGGGGAGCCAGCATAGGCTTTGCCTTACACTTAAATCCTGCGCTCTGACTGTCATTCAAGAGGAAGGCAAAATAAATAATAAAGACTAAAGTATTAACCTCTGTATAGTTATGACAAAGATGAAAGCTATTATTTAAATGGTGGAAAGAAAGTCCAGCTCCTTTGGACATGAAATGCAGCTGAGTTACACTTGGAGATGAAGGATCACCACCAGAACCTTCCACTTGTTAGTAAATTTGGCCACAATTGTTCCTTTGCCCACTTACATCAACGAGCTGGTTGTCCTTTGGCACTTTGAAGAAATTGATCTTACGTATAAAGCTCAGCCAATCAAAAAACAAAGTTTGGTTTGAAATATGCAATTGTCATTAAAATTATTTTCACAGAAGCAAAACATTCTTGAGGAAGGAAAAAAGCTTTATGTCATGACATTTAAATCCAAGATTGGGAAATCACTGTTGAACACAAAAACCAGCTGTGCGGGCCCACAAAAGTTCCTCTGCAGTGGGGCACCAAGTGGGGTAGGCTGGGCCTTCTGGAGGATGAAACACAGTCTAAAGCCTGCCACGTCTGGCATCCCAAGCCCTTGAACCACACTGAATTTTTGTTCTTATTGCACAGCAATATTGTGATTTAAATTTCAAACTGGTCATACAATTTCCCCTTTCTATTAATACGTCTCCACTCAGATATACACATATTTCACAATGATTTTTCTCTTCTTTAGAAACTGTTCCTTGTGTAGATGTTAACTGTGGGGTGCCTTAGTTTCCTCTACCTACCTTCTGTATCCTTCCTGAAAAGCACGAAAAGCACAGAATGTCTTGATCAACTCTCTGACTTGGCCATCTGCAATTTTTCCCCCATCAGGTTTGAGCTCAAATTGTGACCTTCATCATTCCCAACAGTTAATAAAGGTATCTGGGTCTTGAGGAAAACACTGAAAGAAACTAGTCCTGGCCTTGAATCAAATTCCTTAAAGCATCCTGTAAACCCCTTTCTTGTCTGTCTTCCTTAAGACAGAACGAAGTAGAGCAACCCTCTCCTCCCACTGCATACCACAAGGATATGTAAACTCCCTTAGTCAATGCTCTGACTTGATCTTTGTGGTATCAGTGCTTCTTTCTTTGGCATCCCAACAAGCATCATTCAGCCACTTTTGGAGCAATTAATGTGGGTTTAAAATGGTGAAACACTAATTCACAGGGATGGTTTCTACATATCAATTTCATCTTTCCTTTGAACCATTAATGAACAGAACAAATTGGCCACTCATCTTCTGTCCTTTGGGAATTCTGAATTAGATTTGGGGACTTACCTTTATTCAACCTATCACATGCAAATTGCTTTTTGGAGTGCTAATTTCCTCTCAATGATTACTTAGAGGGAAAGGAGGTCAGTGCAGATGAAGAATGCTTATGGTAGGCAGAGAGGGGTCCAGAAGCACTAGCCTTTATGGTTTCTTATTCCCTGGTTGAAATTTCCTGCCTAGGTGTGGCTTGCCATGACACATTCCGTGACTACATACCATTTCCTTCAAGAAAGCTATAGTTTCTGTTAATTGCAGCCAAAGATGCAATTTTCTACCAAGAATATCAAATAATGAGAATGGATCGGTCAGAAGCATGTCAAGATACTGACGGTTTTAAAGAGAAATCCATGGGTGAATCTTCAAAGTATTCATTCCTTAGGAAGACGATGGGGATTAGTAAGAATGGACCCCCACCCCCACCCCCAGTGTGTTGAACTCCAGGTTGTGCTCCATTTCCTACAAGGAAACAAGTGACCCACTGTTTCCTTAATTGACTTTTGTATTTATTATTTCAGATTTTATAGGTAGAAACAATGGGTTGTGATCACATTCAGTCCCTCCACACCCCTCCAATGCCTATCTCTATCTCTGTTTCAAGCCCTTATTCTTATTAATGCTGCATACATATGGAAGGATGTGGTATCATCTGCTGGAGCATGTGTAACCTACTAGGAACTACATACTCAAGAAAACTCACTACTGCCCCCTGAGTCTCCACTCATCTAGGGGTGCAGCCCTGTGTCCCTCTCCCATGCTGGAAGGTGCAAGTTCTGTTCAGGAAGCAACCGCTGCTGTGGGTTCCTGAGCGCAAGGCTTTGGTTTGCAGCAGTGCTTGGTGACCTCGAGGCTTTACAGACTTTCTGCCGCCTCTCCCATGATGCTCCCTGACCCTTGGCATGGAAGGTATATAGATACCTATTCAAGGGTGAGCACTCCACTGTCACTTACCCTCTGACCTTTGACCAATTCTGAATCTCTCTATTAACTACTGCCCACTGTGAAAAGATGCTTCTCCGATGAGGACTGGGAGCTGAACTAATCTATGGGTAGAGAGATCAGTATTTAGAAGACAGCTCAATATTGTGTTCACTTAGCAAAATAATACTAGTAGGTTCTCCCCTTGGGCTTTTGAACCCCTCACTAGCCTCAGACTCCTGGCCAAGAGTTGCCTCCTCTGAAGTAGACCTTTAATTCACTTTTTGAAATTGTTAGGTTATCCACATGATACTCATACCACTAGTGCATCGATGAGCATAACTTTCCTGGTTGGTCATTATTGTAGCTCACACTGTGTAAGTGTACTGATGACTTTTCTCCCTGAGCAGCCTGCATATCACCTTCTGGCACAATGAAACAAACTTCTAGTTCAACATCAGCTTAATTTCTCCATGTTGCACAACTAAAGTCTGTGGTGTCTTCCTCAACAAGATCGTTCCATCAAGGTCTGGTAAGCAACCAAGAACCTGTACTGTTTTGGAGGTCTCTGTGACTTCCCTGGTGAACAAGATCCCACACCTGGCACTGGGATCTTCATTTTATAATTTATGGCTTCTAGGAGGAACACTAACCGTCTGGGTAGGGTACCTGTGCTGGAGAGGTCTATGTCAACTTGACACAAGCTAAAGTCATCTGAGAGGAGGGAACCTCAAATAAGAAAATGCCTCCCTGAGATCATCTCTTAGGCAGGCCTGTATGGTGTTTTCTTAATTAATGATCGATAGGAGAGAGCCCAGCCCATTGTTGGTGGTGCCATCCCTGGGCTGGTGGTCCCCGGTTCTATAAGAAAGCAAGCTGAGCAAGCCATGAGGAGCAACCCAGTAAACAGCACTGCTCCATGGCCTCTGCATCAGCTCCTGCCTCCAGGTTCCAGTCCTGTTTGAGTTCCTGAGTTTATAAAACAGTAGGTTTCTATATTTTTTAAAGCTCCTTAGTGTTAGTTGTCTCCTTTCAATTCCATTCTCTGTTCTAGATACCTTAAGCCCTCCCCATATCGTATTCCCTGTGCCCTACCAACCCCACTTCCCCGCTTAAGATCTTTCATGTTTGCGAGCATGCTCATGCACGTGTGTGTGTGCCCCTTGCTTGTTTTCTGGCTTCTAAAAGTTGATACTTGGCTATTAATTTATAAAAATCTCTCTAAGAAATCAAGATTCTGTCATGAGCCTCAGAGAGGCAGAAATAGCACAGTGATAATGGAATTGGCCAGTGTATGCTCTTTACAAATCATGCTTTCTGGGTGGATGACAAAGCTAAGTTTGCTTCTTCTAAGTAGCAACAATGCTGGACATATAATCTATAAGCATTATCTTAATTAGCCTTAAGAAGATGAAGCTATAGATGTAAGTCCTATAGAAGCCCTTAGAGATGTAAGTCCTATAGAAACTCCATTGTCCTGGCTGAGGAAAACATTCTTCTTTCTCTCTTAGTAGTAGTAGTAGTCACATTTATTACAGGCAAAGATTCATTTTCATATAGAAAGTTTCTCTAGGAACATATGTTAAATAAAGCCAACTTGTAAAATTTGCCCATATTTGCAACTTTTAAGTTTGAAGAGAACTAAAACTACAAAAATCCTAAATTACACATCACTTTGAGCATAATTATCAATTATACATTTTCTCTGCTCTATACAATGCAATTTTGAAATTCTAAAATGTCATCTGTTGGTTTAATTACGGCTTCAGAGAAACAAGAAAATGTCTTGTTTTTAAAATACACGTTCTGTTATCAGTGTTGCTATGGACAATAACAATAGTGCAAATTATTCACTCAATTACATCGTTCTCAGGGCCAAGAAAGAGCAACAAGTATCACCCAAAACAGAGATTGCACAGGACAGTGATCCATAGGAGAAAAAAACAAATTAGGTGATTCTCACAATTGCCCTAGTTTAGATCCTAGGTAACATTTTATAAAATTCAAGAAGAAAAAAATCCAACCTGGGAGTCTACCGGAGCCAAGGAGACAGTAGGAGGCTGGAGATCTCAAGCAGTCTGGAGTTCACAAGACTGCACACTAGACAGAAAGAACTCCAAAGGGCAGTCTGACAAGGCGTTCCTCCCATCTTCAGCAAGATGCTGATCAGCTCACATGAGAAAACCCCATCTGGCCTTCCAATGAATCACCCAAGACAGTCAAAGGACACTAATCAATTATTACACATGATGAGTCTATTTTAATCCATAACTTTAAAGGATTTTTTAAAATCCTTACATTGGTAAGCTGCTCTGGTAGAATGGCAGAGAAAATGTAAACAATCTTATTCACTAGGCTTTATACTCAATTATGTAACATCCGTACACAGGTGCTGTGTTTTACTTAAGCACTGGCTTAACTGGCAAAACGTGAGATTGAATTTATAAATATTTACAAATAGGAGGTAGCCATCCTGATGGAAGGCTTTAAGGCATGTTGAGGAGTAAAGAGAATATTCTGGGACTTAGGGAAGAGTAGTTTACCTGTAGAATAATTGCCCGGCCAGAGAGATTGGGGGATGTGGGGACAGAGGCAGACAGAAAGACAGAGAGATAGAAAGAGAGAGAGAAAGAGATACACACAGAGAAAGAATATATTCTAAAAGACAAACATTCGCTACAACAGAGACATGCCATTTGTAGACAAAATCCAATATGGAGATGTCATAGAATTTTGGTTATTTGACCATAAGAACTTCTCATTTCAGATTATTGCATTAGGTTTTACATAACCAGTTGACTCCTATTATGTGTTCCTTCAAAACTTGATCCAAAATTTAAATTTTTGCTAATTACTCAGAGAGAGCCTAATATGATACATTTACAGACAGTCTATTGATTAAATCTCCTTTGTCTCTGATTCAGCTTCCTTAAAAGCTATCTTCTAAAATGTTTTCAATGACCCCCAGCTTGATCAAAATTCTTTTTGGACAAGAAGGCTAGTTGTTGTATCATAAACAGATTTAGGTGTTTAGGGCTGTTTTTTGTTTGTTGTTTATTTGTCTGAACAGTAGGGAAGACTTATTTAAGAACATCAGAATGAATTATTAGTTGCCAGATTCTTTTCATAAAATTTCTTCAGAATTATTACTTTAATAAAAAATTAAGATTCATTTTCTTACTTCAAATTTATTAAATATTTTGAGTAGATAAATTAACTATCTATGATCTTTTAAAATGTTATTTTGTTAAGATATTGTACTCATGCTTAATATAAATTTGAATTGTTTTTCTTAGTGTATTTACCAATGGAGCTCTAAAATTAATCTTTTTATTTGCAATTTTAAACAGGAAAAATAAAAGACAGATTTGGAGAGATTTAGTGTACTGTTTCAAACAGCTACTGCATACCTGGTTTTTCAGCCTGTCCATTGCCTCACTGAGTTTCTCTAAGAGGTTGGATGTAAAATTCAATTCAACACATAATAACTAAGATACTTATGCTTGTCATACAGGAGAATAACAGGTAAGATGAACACAGAGTTTGGATCCAAACTCAGAATTACTAGATTTGAAACATAGCTTTACCTATTCTACTGAGGTGATTTCAGGCAAGTAGCAAACCTTCTCTGAATCTTAATTTCTTCAGATATAATTCATAGAAAGTAGCATGATGGAATTACTGAGGGAATTAAAATAATTTAGTCTTAACTAGTCTAAACTAAATTTTTATCATGTCATAAATATATTTAAGCATGTGATATTTTTATATTATATTAAAATTATTTTTTAGAACATAACATTTTTGTCCACTGGGTTGTATAATCTACTATATTAACTTCTGTACAACAAAATTCAAACACAAAACCTGATTTACAGGACTAAGGGTTGATAATGGCCTGGTTAACATATCTGGGCAGGGCTTAGAATCTGAGCTGATCCAAGTGGTGTTCATGTTGGGTCAGATAAGTGATTGATGGCCCTTAAAGAGGAGCTAATTGTACTAGTCTGCTTTTCTGTTGCTGTGATAAAACACCATGACCAAAGGCAAGTTAATAGAGTGTTTATTTCAGCTTACAGTTGCAGAAGGATCAGAGTCTGTGATGGCGACAAGAGGTCATGGTGGCAGGAACAGAAAGCTGAGAGCTCCAAGAACCTCAAGCATGAAGCAGAAAGAGTGAACTGGACGTGGTGCAGAGTCTTTACACTCTCAAAGCCCATCTCCAGTGGGCATAGGCAAAGTCAATGTTTGTTTAACAAGAACACATCCTGACATGCTACAGAAAGCATCTGTAGCATTTTTTGTCTCAGTGTCTCAATCCTAAATTAGTATAAATTAAATGTTTAAAGGATGTTTTCTCAGTAGAGTCACAATTTCCAGACCTATGGGTGACTAGACAATCACTGCGGAAGAGTCATTAGAACTCACACCATCCTTCCAACCAACTCCTTTAAAAACTGAAAGCTGAGACTTAATGTGGTCTGTGACTGTATACTAACTACCCTGACACAACCAATTTCATCTGATCTCAGGAGATTATGTAACAAATGCGAGTTCTTAGCTAGTGTCATGACTGTCTTTGGTGATGATTGAGTACCAGGTAGCATGACTTCAGCCTCTACTTGTACCACCAGTACTCCCAGCTTGGCAGAAGGATTGAAGCAGAAATTACCCATTCTCTGATGCATAGCTATCTAAGCTAAAGAATATCCAATATCATTAACCCAAACCCACTCCACCATTACTATACACTATGGATAATCATTCCTTGGTTGCAATCTGTTCTTGACAAGATGACAATGATGTGACTCCATGCACAAGTGTAGTTGGGTAAATGCAACTTCACCACAACTTAAAGAACCAAGGGCATAATGGCAAACTCTGATTGCTGAAGACACTACACATTTTGGTCATAGAATTTGAAGAAATCAACCTGATACTGTCTTGAAATCTTCATCCCTCATTTCATGGTGTTAGAAGGTACTATGGAGGCTGCTTGGGGAGAAAAGTCATCAGTATACTTATCCAGTGGTAAACCTTGCAAGCTGTGGTAACAACCAGCTTAGTAAGATTCGCCCATTAGTGGAATACTGCACTGATGTTAAAAAGTAACAACTTTCTGATTGAGTCTAAGGCCCACTCTATAGGAATGAATTCATGCCTGGTACATAAACCTGATCATGAATCCTAGGCTGGGCGCTGGGGAGTCATAGGTGCTAAAAGAGAATCTACTACTATTATTTTGCTAAATGGACATAGTATTGAACTGCCTTCTAAATACATATCTCTATACCTATAGATTAGTTCAGTTCTCAGCCTTCATTAGAGATGCTTCTTTTTTTGCAGTGAATAACAGTTATCAATTGTTCAAAGTACAGAGAAGTGCAAATGATTATAGAATGTTTAATCCTAAGTGGGACATATATATACCACACCCCTTCCCTCAAGGCTCACAGAACATCAGAGAAAAAGGAGTCAGAAATAGAAGAGGAAAACTGTGAAACAAGGTCTTCTGGACATCCCAGAGCCCATGCATTCATCACCTCACAGCAGCTGTGGTTGCCTGAACAAGACTGCACAAAAATCAAGCCATGCACAAGATTGACACTCCAATATGGATGGAGGAAATACTCATGAGTGTCCACCATGGCCAAGGAACTATTTGCAGCTGATAGTTGCAGTGGAGGGAAAGTCCATTTTCTTCAGGAATGTGACTCCATGGTAGGTTGCTCATGCTCTACAGCCAGTCAATAGCTCTATACCCAGGCACGTTTGGGCAATATAATTGGAATCACTGGGTTATAAAAAACAAAGAAGACATTAACTTGAGAAGGCAATGTGGGGATGTGTGTGGGGGAGGAGTGGAAGGAAGGAAGTGGAGCAGATGGATGTGATCTAAACACACTGTATGCATGTATGAAATTAACAAAAAATAAAAAACAAGAACACACACATTACTGTTTAAGATATTAATAATGTGCTGGTCTATCTTATTATTATTGCTTCTTTGAAACACCCTGGTTTAAAAGCTGTTACCCATAAGACTGAAAAGATGTGACTCCCATTTTCTTAGGAGTACTCTTGTATGTTGATCATGCTATCAGCTGAATTTCAGACCAGCCTATTTGTGTAAAAATTGAATTAACTAGAATGTACAATATACATGGCTTTATTCGATCTGAATCCTAGATCTCAAACAAAATAATGCTTTTTCTTTACATGCAAAACTTCAGGCCATTAGCAATGAATAAAACAGAGGGTATGACAGATCGCATGCTGAAGACAACCAAGCTGGGATATGGAGGACAACTGGCTAATCCCTAATGTTAGCATCTCTCATATGCTTTGCTGGAGGGTATGGCAGAGAGGTTATGGATAAAGGTGGTTTCTCCTCTGGTCCTCAATATTTGAGATTTATAATTCAAAGTGATTTATTATAGCAGAGAAAAGCAGAGATTTGGTACCCTGTGTGCATCTGTTTTATATGTAACAGCAAATACAACGGGATAGCTCTGCTATCTTTGGTGCTTTCAAAAATCTGATTTTAATAATTATTTTACTGTTGAAAAAGTAGTACTCAAATATAGCTGCTCCTTTTTTTTTCAAATCTTCAATTTCCGCCTCTAAAAAAGAAGAATCAATCTAAATCTGATCCACAGCCCAGTCAGTATCTTATTTGGCTTCTAAACACAAGCAAAGTAACAAGGTTATTTGCAATTGATTTAAATAAAATTAGAGGATAACATCTCATCAACATCAAATCCTTGCCTGATATCTGTCATTACTGCATGGACTTAAATATTTTTGAATCTGGTTATACATTTATTGTCTTATGTCTATTGGTAAATTGTTTCATTGCTACTTGTCTCTAGAATGTAAAGATGTATTAGTTGATTTATCCTGTTTTGTTTTTTAAACTCAAACATCTTGTCATGATTTTAGCATTCATCAACAAGTTTGCCTCTTCGCAATCACACTGGCGTTGCATTTAAGTGCTAGGAATAGAAATCCAATCAAATTAGGTTAATTACTCTATTCCAGTGGTTCTCAGCCTTCCTAATACTGTGACCCCTTACTACAGTTCCTCATGTTGTAGTGATCCCCAGACATACAACTATTTTCCTTGCTACTTCATAACTGGAATTTTGCTACTGTTATGAGTCGTAATGTAAATATCTGATATGCAGGATATCTGATATGTGACCCCCCAGGGGGTTGTGACCCACAGTTTGAGAACCACTGCTTTAGGGGCTTTTCTCAGGACAGATCAGCCTAGAGTTAGATTTCACAGGACTGGTTTCAGGGCTCAACAGTGTCTCTAGACTCCTTCAAGAATTTATTTTTTTTTCTTTTTGAGAGTATCAGACATGAATACCATCATTACATAATTTCCAAGCTGCCCTTCTACAACTCCTTCTCAATTTCACAACCACTTCTTCTTTAGTGATTATTGTTACACACCTGCATGAGCATGTGCACACACACACACACACAACACACACAACACATGTTCTACTGAGTCCATTTCATATTGCTTGTATGTACTTGTGTTTAGGCTACCAACTTGGAACTGGATAACCTATCAGAGGGTTCATCCTCCAAGAACATTGATTCTCTCTCTCTCTCTCTCTCTCTCTCTCTCTCTCTCTCTCTCTCTCTCTCTCTCTCAGAAGGCATTGATTGCCTTTACCTCTTCAGCTAGGGGCAGGACCTTGTAAAACATCCCCCTACACACACCCACAATGGCATGTCAACTCCTTCAAGAATTCTTGTATAGAATTCATGAATGAGTCACCTCCAACTTGTTTGTGAATCTGATATAGAATAGATTGCTTTATGGTTGCCATTAAATTATTTCCTCATGAAGATAACTTTGGACATTATTGACCTGCACATATGACCAAAGGGGTTATGTTACACTAGTGCCTCCACCAAGAATTACAAGGACACCTGATGTCACTTCAAGAACATTATGCATAAAGCATCAGTGAGGGTGTGAAGGACTGAGACCCCAGAGATAGCAAAGTGTAGAAGTGAATCTCGCCTGTGACCCAGCATTGAGCTAGCAAGCTTTCTTGATTTGTGTGCAGTGCCCCAGAGATTGAGACCACATCAATGCACCAAGAAATACAGAAACCAAGAGGAAAGCAGCCCCAATACCTAAGAGACTCAGAAGGATTTCTAATTGTGGGAAGAGGCAGACATTCAGGGCTTGCCACAAAGGAGACTCCCAGTAAACAACACAGCAGTCAGACTAGTCTATGTTTCAAAACTCCTGCCTTGCAAAAGCCCAAGATTTAGCTGTGGTGATATTGTGTTCCCTGACCGGAGCCGTAAGCCTAAGCGACCTTTAACACACATGCTGCCATATTTAGGCTTCTCTCCTCTTTTCTTAGATCTAGGCCTTGTTTAAGTCTCCATAGCACCAGAACCTCTTCCCACAGATACCAGAACCTCTTCTCAGATATCAAGTGAATGAGCTGCAGTTAAGCAATTAGGCAGTTAGACAAGGGTAGATAGATAACCTTCAGAGCAACTTTCCTGCTGGCCGAACAGCCCATAATTAAGTCCCTTCCTGCTTGCAACCCCCTTTGCCTACCTATGTATGCCTTGAGAGAAAAATAAAATTTTGGAGCTTGATCAGACATCCTGTCTTGCTCTCATTCTTTGTGTCTCTTGTCCCTCTCATTTGCCCGCCCTCCCTTTAGGTCCCCGTTGAAGACCCTGCTGGCCGGGGCAGTTCCCCAAAATATTGTGTACCCAAATAAACTTATCTGGGGTCAGAGAACAGAACAGTCACTAGATATAGAGGCCAGAAAATGGTGGCACACACGCCTTTAATCCTATCCACTTGGGAGGCAGAGATCCATCCGGATCTCTGTGAGTTTAAAGCCACACTGGAAACAGCCAGGCATGATGACTCACACCCTTAATCCCAAGAAGTGATGGCAGAAAGCAGAAATATTAAGGGCGTGAGAACCAAAAACTAGGGCTGGTTAAGCTTTTAGGCCTTTAGGAGAAGTTCAGCTGAGATCTATTTGGATAAGGACACAGAGACTTCCAGTCTGAGGAAACAGGATCAGCTGAGGAATTGGCAAGGTGAGGTGGCTGTGGCTTGTTCTGTTTCTCTGATATTCCAGCATTCACCCCAAAAACTGGCCATGCGTTTGGTTTTATTAATAAGAACTTTTAAGGTTCGTGCTACAACTGGTGCCCAACATGGGGCTCGAACCCACGACCCTGAGATTAAGGGTCTCATGCTCTACCGACTGAGCTAGACTCTGCCATGATTGTCTTTCAGAAAAGCTGCTGTCTTTCTCATCGTATCAGGGTGCCAGTATAATCCCAACACCAAGGCTACAGTGAGTGATTACAAAAATATAAGACAGCCCACTCTTCCTTGTGAGCCAAAATACAAACTCCTTACCAAAATATGATCAAACAAATTTGTAATAGTTGAAAAAGATAATACACACAACCAAATTTGGTTTGCTTTAGGTCACCAAATTTGGCATAAGATGCAAAAGTCAACCATGGTAATTTGCCACATTATCAAGCAAGAGAGATAATACAACTGACGGCAATAGGTATTCAGTAGAAATTCCTAACTGCTCATCAATCTTCAAAATTCCTAAATAAGGGTACAACACTTGAATTCTTAACTAAAAACATTCTCAAACAATAATTTCAAGGTTAACATAGTGGTACTGGCATATTGTATTGAAAATTTAAAGAAGAAATAGTGTTGAAATTATACAAGTCTTTCACAAAACTAGATAAGGCAGCAGCATTTCCAAGTCATTCCATGAGGTCAGCCTTACTATACAGACAGCATGAGAAAAGAAGATATAAGAAAATCAATGGATAAATGAAAATAAAAATGTATGCAAATGCTGAGACTTGGAAGATGGCTCAGCAGTTAAGAGCACTTGTTGCTAATTGTATCACAATGCAGATATGATCTCTTCTTTCATGACGCTCATAATCTTGCAAGAAAACAGGAAATACAATGAAATAAATCATAATGTATGAAAGCAGCCAGCCACTTTAGACAAGACAGCATGTTCCAGAATTAAGTAATTTGAGTTTGAGTGGAGTAACAGGCGTTCTGACAATGCCACAGAGTTCTCTCTACAGTTTTGATGTGTTTTTTTTGGCCCAAGACTTCATGGGTTGGAAGTTTGGGGCCCATGTGGGGATGGTTAGGACTGGAAGGACCTAGCAGAAGATGGCAAGCTTGGCCACTTCCCTATACTTTGTCTCCATCTTCTGCTTTGTGGTATCTTTCCTGCTGTAATACCACACAGTGGAATGATTTGTCCAGGGGCCCTATTTCTGGAGTCAGTACCATATTTGGACTTTTAATCTTCAAAACAGTGAACTAAAGAAATGTCTTTTCTTTCTGGGTATCCTGGTTCAAATATTCAATTATAGTGGCAGAAAAGGATCTAATAACAACTGATAACTCTCAACCTTGCAAAGGTAGACTTTCTTCATTTGCAAACAGAACAAATGTAGCCATTGTTAGGAATCAGAGGAGCCTCAAAATTGTAACTTCTTTTCAGTAAGTCTTCCTTGGCTTCCTGCCCCTATTCCAATGATTGAGAGAGAAAAGAAAATCTCAAACCTGGCAATTAGTATTATTCAAGTAACCCTTTAGTTAACTCAAAATTTAATGACCAAGTTTATTCTGTTTGCAAATGAAGAAAGACAACCTTTGCAATGTTAAGAAAGTTACCCACTGTGCTCGATCGTTTTCTGCTACTATGATGAAATGATTGAGGCAGGGTACTTAGACAGAAAATGGATTTGTTTAGTAACAGTTTTGAAAGTCCAGTTCCAGCTCAGGATTCTTGTAATCCTCTTATGGTGTTTCTGTTTGACTATCTGTGTTTCAAAGCTCATCTAAATATCCACAGTAGTATTGGGACAGGACTTCTGGCCTACACACTGGCCCTTCACACTATGCTGGCTGCGTGGTATATTTTGTCCTGGCAAGTCAGCAAACATTCTTAACAAGCAACTGAGCCTCACCATCTGGTCTTGTAGGTTTTATAGTAACACTCTTGATGAAAGCCAGGTTCCCTGTCACAACATTGAGTTTGGGCCTTTTCTCAACATTTTCTCCTCACCCCATCTGGTCACACAGAGCTTGTGGATATGACAAGAAAGTATCATGTGGTGGATAAAGCCATTCTGGCTACTTCCAGCACGGCTGCTTTTTGCTCTCAAAACCATGTCTTTTACGGTGTCATTCTGAATTCAGGGTTTTTCTATACAAGTCTATAATCATCTTGATTTTTATCTAGATAATGAGAGATTAATCTCTGATTTTTTTTTATTCTTCCAAACTTAGTTGGATATTTTGCTTTATTCTAGAAGTTAAACTTTGGAAGAAGAGTGAATCCAGGATCCAGTAGGGATAAGTGAGCTCCCAGCTCATAAAAGCTGACTACTGAAATTTGAGTAGTTTTATCAGCCATCACTGAAACACAGACATTGTTTTAAATTAATGAACTTGGGGCTGGGTAAATGATTCAGTCATTAAAGTGTTTGTCCACACCTATAATCTTAGCACCAAGGAAGCAGAAACGAGGATTCTTGGAGCTCACAGGCCAGCTTGTCTTTTGAAATTGGTCAGCTCAAGGTTCACTCAGTGAGATCCCCTGTTTCAGAAGGTAAGTTGGAAAATGATAGAGAAAGACACCTGGCATCCGCATCTTACCCACCCCCCCACAACATTCATACACACCTGCACAGACAGGTACACACATACATAAACTATACACTACACATGCACTTAAGCTTTTTCTTTTTTCTGGTTTTTCAAGACAGGGTTTCTCTGTGTAGCTTTGGAGCCTATCCTGGAACTCACTCTGTAGCCCAGGCTGGCCTCAAACTCATAGAGATCCATCTGCCTCTGCTGGGATTAAAGGCATGCACCACCGCCGCCTGGCTCATTTAAGCTTTTAAACAAACCATGAGTTCCTGAGTTTGGACCACTAACACCCACTTATAACCTAGGCATAGTTATGCCTGTTACCCAGCTCTGGATGGGAGTGGAGATAAATGAAATTAATCTTTAAATTCAATGACCCATCAATTTAACCTAGTTAATGAGTTCCAGGATCTTGTCTCAAAAACAAAAACAAACAAACGAAAAAACAGTAAAAAACAATTAAGACATGCAAAGTCAACTGTTAGCCTCCACACATACACAGACACAAATGATGTGTACCCACATGTGTATGTACACATACACATAAAGAACAACTACATGCAACACACACACACACACACACACACACACACACACACACACACACACATCATTTTCCCTGACTGTACAGACATTAAAGGGAGGATTCGTGCACAGCAAGGATGGTGCCCTCCATGTGCTCTGTGTCTCAGGGCCTCTGGGCTGCTTTCTTAACGCTAGAGCCTCTGCAGCTCCAGTTGCTTCATGTTCTCTTAAAAGCCACGGCGAGCAGATAAAAATCCCGAAGAAAATGAACAGTCTTCTTGAAAATACCCTCTTCTATTTAACCTAATTCTAGGACTAGGTAAGTTTTACTCAGGGTCTAATCCAACTTTCTGTTGAAACACAGCAAACGTAATCGGTGGATGCTACGCTCCTCATCTTTATCCTGCAGATGACCTCCCTGACATAGAAATCCAATGATTTCACCTCATTTTCCATGAAATTTATCCTGATTCCACTTCAGCTAACAACTCTCAAGACAATAACCTGATTCCTCAGAAATCTTAAGAACTCTGTGCTCTAGCAACATCCTACTCGCCTTCCACAGACTGTGTTTCTTCCCTTTACTTATTCCCAGCTGTTCCTGCTTTTCTTTCCCACAACCCGTAGTGATTCATTCTTGCTTGTCTTATCTCAAGCCCAAATGCCTATGGTCCACTATTTGGATCACTGTCAGGCCCCTCACATACCCTTCACACCCCTCACAACCCTTTTCTTCTGTTCCATGGGCTCTACAAAGGACCCCACAAACCTAGATCAATTCCAAAATTTGCTCTTAATCTTGATTTTCAAAATCTGTTAGACTTCAGTGAGTGAACTAGGGCCCCTTCAACCCAAACAGCTCCTCTTCCATTTCCACGTGCTGGTTCTTTACTCTCAACACATGAATATACTACAAGTTTTTCCAGTGATACATGTGGGGGCACCTCTTTGGTACCCTAGCTATCACGTATTCCTCTTCTTTTTATTCAAGATTCTGAAGACAAACTCTTGCTCGATATAATCTGAAAGAGAGGTGCACAGAGTACTAACACAGAGAATGAAGCTTATATGGGGAGGATTAACAACACAAAATAAACAGAACCAGTTGTCCAAATAGAACACACCCCAGCAAGCAAACACGGATGGAAATAAGCGTTAGTGGGAAGCAACTTCTTTAAAGCTTTTGTAAGGTTCCCAGCAGGTTAAATTCCTCAACATAAGAAACTTGTTCCTCAACACTAGAGGAGAAAGGTAAAGAAAGCACCAATGCAAGGTTCTTGGTTCAGATTTGGCTCAAATGATGTAATAAAAACTATGAAGTTCTGATACTGCATTCAGTGTCCTTTAAGAATGCAAAGGTTCTTGGGTGGGGGAGACAGATTGCCTTACAAGCATGAGGACCTGAATTCAATCCCTAGAACCTAATAAAAAGCCAACCATGGTGACATGCACCTATAATCCCAGTGCTGGGGAGAGATAAACAGTCAAATCCCTGTACTTCACTGGCCAGCTAGCTAGCCTAGCATACTGGTGAGGTCCAGGCCAATGAGAGATCCTATCTCCAGGGATGTGGGTCAAAGCTCCTGAAATGACACTTTAACCTACATGCACAACACATAAAGAAAACAAAAGAATGGTAAGATTAGGAATTAGAAATTGTAATGTGTCTTGTTAATTTCTCTTTTGTACTATGATACAGTTCAGACTTCAGATTCACAATGTGTGAAGCACAATCATTACTATAAATTTTTTAATTTAAAAATAGTTTAAAACAACTGTATTTCTTAAATTAAATGTCATAAATGTAAAACAATACCACTCGATGAATTTTAAAAATGCTTCAATTTACCACATCTTAATATCTTTCATGCATCCTTGGGTTTTTAGTATTTTACTGTTGAAATAGCATCCACTATGACCTATGTCACTGGGGTTATGTGTGCTGTGTTTAGTTTTTGTGTTATCCACTCAATAACGTTGAACTGATAGCTTGAAATCATCCAATACACAGGAAACTACAGCACCAAAGTCAGCAAAGGTTGTAATTGTTAAACATTTACCAGCACATCTATAGTCATGGGTCAGCACTTCTCTCTTGTGATCAAAGACCACTTCTTTGATCTTGCTCTCTTCTTCCTCTCTTCTCTCCTTCTGCATGGTGTTCGTGCCATTGTTTTATTTCTGCTTCATGGTTGAAAAGACGTTTCTCCATTTTCTTCTTTACTTTGATTAAAAAGACAATGACGGCGTTTGTTATTTATTAATAAAGGAAGGCAGCAAAGAGCCCAGGCTCTCTAAATTATTCTCATTGTTCAAACACTTCCTTGTCTTTCAAACCTCGTATTCAAAACGAATAGAAGAATAAATCCTAACCCAGACTTCAAACCACCCCAAACTTCAAATTAATGGAGTTGTGTTAGAGAGGATTTACAAAAGCATCAAGTAGCAATAACTTGTTGGTCCTGAGCTCTGAATAATTCACAATGGCAACTGTGTCTCTATATTTTTTACTTCCTTGGCATTTATTCTCAACTCATCATAACCATCGTTTGAGAGGTAATAAACTGTCCTGCTTTAATTGGTAATTAGTGAACATGAGTCATTGTGTCCCATTGACATCTTCTGTAGCTGGACTCACATCAATACATAAATATAAAGGCAGAGAATTTTCTAGCTGTTTTTCTTATTGGAAAAAGGGGATTTTTTTTCTCTCCAAACATTATGAGTGGGGTTTCTCTTAGTAAAAGACTCTAATCTAAGAGTGCTCAGCATTGATACAGTAATTTCTGTTTCTTTTTGAAAAGAAAGAATATGGAAGTCACCTGGAGAAATAACCTATGTGGGAAAGGGTTTCATTGGTGCAAGTTTTGAAAGCCTTGGTTGTGGCGGTGAAGTGAAGTCCTCCTATCCAGGTATCCCAAATAGCAGCACTTAGAAGCTTTCGTTTCAATCTCGGGAATTTTTCATTGAAAGAGAAATATTTGGAAAAATTACTGAAATGAATTTTGATGCTGACAATGCTGTCATATACTAAGATAACAGAATAATTGAATGAAAGGATTAAACAAACTGTGAGCATACACATAAACGAGGCTTCCTTGTTACACGTCAGCAGAGCTGGAGGTGCTTTGCTATTTGTCCTTCCGGTCTTCTAAGACAGGATTGTTCTTTAGAGTTTGGGGCCTTTATTAATGATTGTAATTATTTTATCAATCATTGAGAAGCAACTCTTTATTATATCTTTGCTGATGTATTTATCTCCTTCCAAAATGCTCCCAAACCACCACCGTCTGCTTTGTTGCAGCGGGCGTTGGAGCATCTTGTCTGAGTTCTCGCTCTTCTCACTCAGCTGCTCAGCCATCCTTCCACCAGGATTTAATGTCTTTGCAAGAAGAGTTTCTTCATCTTTGGTGGAAAATGAGAGCTACAGCTCCTTTTTAAATCAGAGGTGAACCTGGATTTCATCGCATAGCCCAGTTCTCCTTTTTAACAGACCTTCATTGATGCAATGAGGGTAGCCACAGGGTAAGCCACCATTGTTAACCCATTTTATATCAATGACTTTTATACCACAAGTCCCTTGAAGGTTCGCCATTTGCTTTGGAGGGGATCAGAAGGAGCGATTAGAAAAGGGGTCTTTGGACTGTTTTACCATTGAGGAAACTAACTGCTAAAACATCTAGTTGATATTTTTCAAAGTCAAATAATTACTGACTAGGCTGATCTCAATAGCAAGACCTCAGGGCTGGAGATGTAGTTTAACTCTGTAGCACTTACCTAGAATGCAAAATCCTGGGTTCAGTCCCCAGCACCTATCTGCTAATTTAAAAAAAAAAAAAAAGCATGGAAAACCCCACATGACTAGGCATTGTGGTACACGCCTGTAATCACAGTATTTGGGAAGCAGTGATCAGAAAATCTTGAGTTAGCATGGCTACAGAGTTGAAGGCTGGGTGTGCAGTGGCATCATGTCTTTAAAAAACAAAATAAAACAAAAAAGTGAGCAAACAAATCATACAGATAAATAGCTATATGTCTTAAAATATTTAATGCAAAAGCTACAAAATTACATCCAATAATTATGTAAATAATAGACTCTTAACTGAAAATGTGCATAAAGAGCAGAAGTGATTGGGGGGGATGCACTTCATAAATTGCATGGACGTGCTGCACCCTAGGCTTTAGTACATACTAGGTTTACCGAGATGAACAGGCATGGCCCTCAACAGAGGCTTTAATAATTTAGTAACAGAGACAAATGCTAATCAAATAAACACAAAGCAAATACATAACTGCACATTGTGAAAAGTGTGAATAAAAACAGGCTGCTATGAATAGCATCTCATTAGTACAAATGACAACTGATGTGCCTTTGTGCAAATTAACTGAAGCTGAAAAACATTACTACAAATTAACCCGGTTGAAGGTGTTGGAGAAAAAGTTCATGAATGGCTTTTTGAAATGTTTTCTTTCCCTTTCTGACTTAACAAATCTCTGCAAAATACATGTCATGTTGCTAATTAGAAGCGAGGTAAAGTAGCTGCTTGGTGAAGCAAACTTGTCTGATTTCTAATTTCATCTGAGTGCTTGGTAGAGAAGAAACCTCTTAGCATAAATAACTCCACAAGCTGCCATTCAAAAGACTATATCCAAGAAGAGGAAGAGGAGGAGAAGGAAGAGTTTAGACACAAAGAAACATGAAGATGAAAAAAAATCCATTATGGTAAGACAAATAAAAAGACCCGGCATTTTCCTTTTGTATGGAATTTTGAAGCCTTTAACCTATGTTAGCATGGAGACCTCACAGGAAACAGCAGGTCCAGACTCCCCAGTGTCTACGATGGGATGGCAGGAAGACAAGGATGAGTACCGTTGAGGACTCAGGATGGAAGAGTACACAGGAAAGGGACAGCAGGGTGCCCAGACTCCACTCAGCTCTTCCTAGTCAAAGGATTTCTCCAAGGTTTTTACGATAACTGTTAGAGAAAGCAAAAAACTAAGAATTTTCAGAAATATTATAGTTCCACTGATAGTTCTGGACACATGACAAGGAATCTGGAGTCCTCACAAACAAAACGAACTTTAAAACTATTATTGGTGTATATTTGTACAAAGTAATGATTTGGGGACATAGGTCATAGTCGAGTACTCATCGAGCATGCGTGGGGTCTTGTGTTCAGCTCCCAATACAAAAATAAATAAACATCTCTGCACATCCTCCCATCATGGTCTCGATGTCCCTGGCCTGCAGTATCTCTCCTCTCTCTCATCAATTGGATTCCTGGAGCTCAGCTTGGTGCCTGGCTGTGAATCTTTGCATCTGCCTCCATCAGTCACTTTACAAAGGCTCTATGATGATAGGTAGGTTATTTGCTAGGCTGGTCACCAGAGTAGACCAGTCCAGGCACCCTCTGGACCACTGCCAGCAGACCAAATTGGGGTCAACCTTGTGGATTCCTGAGAGCCTCCCCAGCAAACTGCCTCTTCCTATTCCCATGATGTCCTCATCTATCATGGTGTCTTCCTCCCTGCCCTCCCACTCTGTCCCTGTTCCAGCTTGACCCTCCCATTTCCCTATGTTCTTATCCCCCACTCCTCGCCCTCTGCCACCCCACCACATCCAGTCTGCTCATGTAGATCTCATCCACTTCTCCTTCGCAGGGTTACCCATGTGTCCCTCCTAGGGTCTTTCCCTGTTAGCTTGCCACTCTGGAGTTGTGGGTTGCAGTCTGGCCATCCCTTCCCTCCCATTTAGTATCCACTTATGAGTGAGTGCATACTATGTTCTTCAGAAGAGTCTCACTCAAGATGATACTTTCTAGATCCATCTATTTGCCTACAAATTTCATGATATCATTGTTTCTTACTGCTGAGTAGTACTCCATTGTGTATATGTGCCACATTTGCTTTATCCATTCTTCAGTTGAGGGGCATCTAGGTTGTTTCCAGGTTCTGGCTATTACGAATAATGCTGATATGAACATAGTTGAGCATGTGGCCTTGTGGTATGATTGAGCATTCCCAAGGATGGTATAACTGGGTCTTGAGGAAGACTTATTCCCAATTTTCTGAGAAACTGCCATACTGATTTCCAGAGGGGCTGTACAAGTTTGCATTCCCACCAGCAGTGGAGGATGTTCCCCTTGCTCCACATCCTCTCCAACATAAGCTGTCTTCAGTGTTTTTGATCTTAGCCATTCTGACATGTGTAAGATGGTATCTCAGAGTTGTTTTGATTTGCATTTCCCTGATGACTAAGGATGTTGAGCAATTCCTTAAATGCCTTTCAGCCATTTGAGATTCTTCTGTTGAGAATTCTCTGTTAAGCTCTGTAGCCCATATTTTTTTAATTGGATTGTTCAGTATTTTGAAGTCTAGCTTTTTGAGTTCTTTATATATTTTGGAGATTAGCCCTCTGTCAGATGTGGAGTTAGTGAAGGTCTTTTCCCATTCTGTAGGCTGTCATTTTGTCTTATTGACCGTGTCCTTTGCTCTACAAAAGCTTTTCATGAACTGTGAACTGGTGGCTGTGGAGCCCCCATGGGACTGGACTAGGCCCTCTAGATACAGAAGATGCTTGTTTGCCTCAAACTGTTTGGGGGGCACTCAGGCAGGGGGATTGGGATCTGTCCCTGGTCTATGGGCAGGCTTCTGGGAATTCAGTGCCGGAGGTGTGACACCTTGCACAGCCTTGGTGCAGTGGGAAGGGCTTGGACCTGCCTAGGCTCAGTGTGCTGGGCTCTGCTGACTCCCCATGGGAGACCTCGATTTGGGGGATGTGGGGATGTGGGGTGGCTTGGGAAAAAGGGCTGGAGGGTGGGAGGAGGGAGGAGGGGGGATCTGTGGATAGTATGTGGAGTGAGTAGAAAATTTCTTAATAAAAAAATGAAATAAAAAACAAAGTAAGATATATTTTATCAAAATAGCAGAAATTATGAACAAAATTGAAACAGAAAAGTAGCAGTGGATTAGCTGATATATACATAATTATATACATAATATATACATAATTTTATTATATAAAATAACTCCTGTTTTGTATAGTGTCTTAGATTCTTGTCCACTGCTGTGATAAAGTAGACTGACAAAATCAGCTTAAGAGACAAAGCATAGTACCCCAGACATGAGATCTTTTTGCCAAGTGGGCAGGGCTCCCCTCCTCAATTAATGTAACTGGGGACATGCCCAAAGTCCTACCTCCCAGGTGACTCTAGATTCTGACAAGTTAACAATTAACACCATCACAAGGGGCAAAACAAAAACAAGATCTTGTACAACTGAAATTGCGCTGACATCAGTTTAAAAGCAGCTGACACAACCATAATTTATTGTTGAGGGGATGATTGGAGGAGACACAGTATTGGGAGTGAAAAGCTCGGAAGAATTTACCAAATTAATTAAAGACATCAAATCAGTCAGACAAAATTCAACATGCTCTAAATCTCAGGAAGAAAACACCCCTGGGCAAAATGAAAATATTAAAGCACATAAAGAAAAAGATACATTGCCTCCAAAGAAATAACAACAACAAAATCCAGCTGCATTTTCAACAGAAGCTATAGAAGGCAGAAATAATGACATGATGGTTTAGATGTCAAAAGTGATGAACTGCTAAGCAAGGATTTTTATAAACTTCTAAAATATACTTTAAAGAAGTATTTTCAAAAGAAGAAAAATGGAATTTTAGGCTATGGGCTATTATTAAATAAACCACTAAAAATGCTTGTTTAGACATAAGGAAAGTGATTCCAGATAGAAGCACAAAAAGACAAGATTGGATTGAAATAGTCTGTATACAGTTGTATTTGAGTAGATACTAACTGGCTAAACCAGAAATAATAATAGTGTCTTCTCAGACTCTGTGTGTGTGTGTGTGTGTGTGTGTGTAAGGTAAAATAAAATACAACATACTACAAATCCTAATTTATGTTAACTTAAGAAAAGCAACAGGGTATGTGATGATTCCTTAGTGACCATTAAAAGAATAACAGAAAAATAATTACAAACCTAATATAATAGTAAAAAATATTCAATTTTTTCAAATTGCTTCTAAAAGAAAATAAAAAAGGATGTACAATGAATAGAATAGTAGATAGAAACTAAAATAAAAATTATATCACCCCTTCAAAGAAAACCTAACAGCCTAGACAGAAAGCCTTAGAAGAGAACTCTTTTTTTGTTTTGTTTTGGGTTGTTTGTTTGTTTGTTTGTTTTTTATTGAGAATTTTCTATTCATTTTATATATCAACCACAGATTCCCCTGTCCTCCCTCCTCCCACCCCCCAGCCTTCTCTTAAAAAGTATAATGAGGATGCTGAATTGTGTCTGTCCACAACTGATGGTTTCTAGAGGGGAGAGGACTCAGTTCTGTTTAAGAGCTGGCCACTGAGAGTCTGACCATGCTCCAGTGAGTACAGAGGCAACACAAAGTGGACTTTTTTTGTTTTCCCTTGTTCTTTATTCTTTTTTATTTTTATTTTTTGGGGAGGCACAAGGTTTGGGGGCAGACATGGAATAACTGGGAAGTGAGTGTGATGGGGTGCTTGATATGAAATTCCTAGAGAATCATTAAAAATATTATGTTAAAAAATGATTATATTAGGTGTAAGTTACATGAAAAGGTCCATTTGAATAAAAGTGAACTACTCTATGCTACTCTCAAGAGACATATTACAAAAAAATTAAAATAAAATATATGAAGTAAGTAGGTGGAAGAAGTTAGTTACTTAAAGAATGAGCAAGGAATTCCTAGATTTTATCACTTCATTGTGATAGAAGAGCATAAGTTTCTCCATTAACAGACTCCAAATATGCAAACAGTATAAGAACCCAAACGGCAAAAGAGAAGGGAGAAAAGAACAGAACATACGCACTATGGAGGATTTTGATGCACTCCTTACAGACCTTATCCAACAGGCAACCGAAGTCTTACAGATGCTAATATTCAAAGAACACCACACAAATTTGGGGGAAAATAAAATCGATATGAAACTGTGGCCTGAATTCCTCACATATGCTGTGACCAGACATTGAGTCCCTGTTTACATCTCCACAGCATACAGATCTGTGCATATTCTCAAATGCCAGGGAGATTAACTATGTGTATTTATCCCCAAATGTGTGCAAATTAAATTTCAAAATTATGAATGAATCTATGAGGGAATAGATATGGAAATTGGGACATATTTTAATTTGAATAACAAATCAACACTTCAGATCTTAGAATAGAGATAAATCAGTGGTTAGAAGAAATTTAAAACATAATGTATATGTTAATAAAAAAGAAGACCTAAGCAAGTGACATGAGTATATAATATTTTAAAACAATTAATTTTAAGATAAATTAAAAGAAAACAGAAGGAAGAGTGAAAAATTTAAAAACAAGGCAAAATGCTGAAGAGACAAAAAAAAATCAACAAAATCCAAAGTTGGAGATTTAAAAATACTAACAAAATTGAGAATAAGAGGCCAATTAGTAACATCTTAAAAATCAGATAATTATATGATCATATTTTGAACAGTTGTGAGCAAAATAGGCTGAAAAGATAAATTCTTGGAAAACTAAAATAAATTATTGAAAATGCCACAAGAAATAGGTTACCTGTATGGTATTGTTTCCTGTTAGATAGAACCTACATTTGACTGAGTCTTGAAACTCTTCTAGAAAAGAAAACTTAAAAACCTTCTTCTTAAAATAAGGTCACCATAATCTCATATTAAATTCTGACAAATATAATTCAAGAGCAGAACATTATGGGACAAAGATACAAAATTCCTAAATACATACTGGGATATTAAAGAAAATAGGATCAAACTGTACTCATTCCCAAAATGTAATGGTTGTTTGAAATTCAAACTTCCATTGACATGACACTCTTAGACAAACCCAAAGGGAAGGGCTAGTCTAAAAATATCTGACCTTTATTTTTCAAAATGTCAGAGCCTTGAATCAAGACAGAAATATAGCACATCTCTCCACATGTTGAAGGACATAGAGCAACCTTTTAAGGAAATGAAACATGTGACCCTGAGCTAATCCTGCACAGAACAGAAAAAAAAAGTCAATAAAAGATATTATTCCAATCATCAGTTCTAATAAAATATAAATTATACACTAAGTAAATGTTTTTTGTTCCTAAATTTGTTCACTGTAGTTAGACAAAGAGTAGACTGGTAAACTGTGAACTTCCTATGATATGACTTAACTTTGCTGTTTTTGATACATCTATCAAAGGAAAACTTACAGATTTAATTGTGGGTCTAATTGGCTTTTCTAGGTGCTTCAAGAATGGAGGCAGCCCCATTCTATAAAACTGAGTTCCCCATGGGTAACAGTAGTGTAGCTGAAGAGTTTTCTCTCCAGCTCCTGCCAACTCCGCCAGTCCCGGATCCCACTTATAAAATAAACACACAGAGACTCTTATATTATTTAAACTGTTTGGCCTAATGGCTCAGGCTTCTAGCTATCTAATTCTTCTATCTTAAATTAACCCATTTTTATTAATCTATAGGTTGCCACGTGGCTCGTGGCTTACCGGTACCTTACATCTTGCTCGTCATGGCGGCAGCTGGCAGTGTCCGCCTCCGCCTTCCTGCTCTCTCAATTCTCCTCTCTGTTAGTCCTGCCTATACTTCCTGCCTGGCCACTAGCCAATCAGTGTTTTATTTATTGACCAATCAGAGCAACACATTTGACATACAGACCATCCCACACCACAGTAGAACAAGGGGACGAGGCACTAGGAGAGGGCATGAAAACTCACTCTAGGTTACTTTTTGGTAAGGGTTCAAGCTGAAAGGGCTTCCTTGTTACCTAAATGGGGAGAGCAAAATCCCATTTTCAGGAAAGGGGACAGTGAAGAGTTGCTTTGTTTTGCACTCCATCTGCTTTCATGATTATTCGACATTTAACAAGTATGAGTTAGTTTTGTGTGTTGTCTGGTGAGGCCTTGTGCAGCTCATTCTAAAACAAGGGCCACTATGAATGTCTGCCTATGACTTCCAAGCCTAAAAGAACACATTGATTATATTATAAACTATTCACATCTACCTTCAACTTGCCAATTGGAAAATTGTGAGCCAGTCTAAGCACATGCAAGGTCATATCAGGTGTATTCCATACTGCCAAGAAAAGGGATGAGCAGGCCTCCCTTCCCGTGAGCAGGGCTATGAATGTACTATGTCCAAACCATCTTGTGAATTTTGCATGGTGAGTTGGCTCTTGAGCTTTCCCACCCACCCTGTCTAGCGTATAAATGTTTTTCCCTATTGCTTTTCTCTTGAATTACTCCCAAGACAGAAAAGGCATTTTTATTCAAGGACATTTTCATTCAACCATCCAGCCCTTGTAGAACAATGAAACCACAGTTGTGTGACTCTAATTCTCTCGTGCTTCCTTTGCTTTCCTGCCTCCTCTGACATATACCTCCCTAGTGCCCAATGTGGAAATAGTACCTGCTAATCGCTAAATGTCAGCTAGAGGAGAAACCATAGAAACCAAAGCAGTGCCTGAGGCAAGTTCAGCTTCAGGATAAACATGTATCTTTCCCTCACAGTAGTGTAAAGTATATATATATATATATATATATATATATATATATATATATATATATATATCTTTGATCAAAATAGATTAGAAGACCTACTTAACAATAGAGGGCCAAAATAATCTGACCACGTGAAAGTAAGTGGCTTATGATGAAAGAGGGAGATAAGGGTGTATCTGCTTAAGCGGACATAGTCAAGAGATTAAATTCATGCCTATCTAAAGGTTGATATGGTATCTGAACACATGGACTCATGCTCATCAATCTCCCATTATAATAGAATGGAAAAAAAGTGCTACAGACCCAAAAAGACAGAGAGAATAGAGGAAGTCTCAACTGACATATTCCTACAACTTTTAGAGGGTAGAAAGCAAGCGGATGATGCTATGTGGTGCCTCAGGTATGGGAAGGTGCATGTTAAAAGGTGAATACCGAGGGAACAGTCAGTTTTCACCTGCTGATTCTGAGACAAAGGACTGGGTTATCTGACTCAAACAGGCAATTACCTTTCCATCTTCCTCCAGCAGCAAATGCCAGGCTTGGAAAGTCAGATCTTACCCATGTAATGAAGAACACCAGAAACAATTTGAAAATTGCTGTGGATATCGCTCTGTATGCTGTGAATGTATTGCTCTGATTGGTTAAAGAAATGCTGATAGGCCAGTAGCAAGGTAGTAAGTATAGGCAGGACAAAGAGAGAGGAGAATTCTGGGAACAGGAAGGCTGAATCAGGAGTCACCAGCCAAAGACAGGAAGCAAGATGTGAAGGCAGAACTGAGAAAAGGTACTAAGCCACGTGGTTAAACATAAATAAGAATTATGGGTAAGTTTAAATGTAAGAGCTAGTCAATGGTAGGCCTGAGCTAATAGCCAAGCAATTTTAATTAATATAAGCTTCTGGGTGATTATTTTATAAGAGGGCTGTGGGACTGTGGGGACTTGGCGGGACCCAAAGAGAAACTTTCCAGCTACAGAAAATAATCTATAAAAATAAATGACTGTCCTTGTTAAATTTTAACAAATACAAAAAAATAACTAACATCAACTTTTCAACCTTTGTTATTTCCCTAAGGAGTCTTGACAATTTTCTTTTCTCCTAATCACCATCCTCCCACTTGGCAAGAACAGGAATGGCTGGGGAAAGAGACTGGCTGTCCACAGAATGGGTGTCATCCTATCCACTTGATTATTGAACTCCTCCTCAGCTGAAGTCACTTTTGATGTGCATTTAAATGGGTCATGAGTATCTTCACATCTTTGGCCCATTTAGAAAGATCTATCCACAAACTTCTGCCCCCAATTTTCTAATCATGCTCTTTCTAAGTCCCTGACCATCCAGCCAATCCATTGGCTACAGCCTATGAATCAATGAACATTTGCTTATCTGGCCATTTCTTCTTCCAAAAGCAAATATATAATCATATATACTGCCCGAAGTTCTGACCACTGTGAAGATTTCCCTTTGCCAGTGCCTTTCAGGGCTATGCCAAAAAGGGGTTGTAATGCTGCAGCTGCCTACTTCTGGGTAGTACCTAAATTACATGGAGAACCATCAGTAAACCCGGCCCTAATCGTCTCTTCCTCAACCAGCCAATCATAGGGAACACCCCATGAGGCTGTAGGTGCATGTTTGGCAGCAAACAGCATTTTAACAGGAGGAGAAACCATAAGCATTTGAACAAATTCTTTACTTGCTTGTGCCTTCAGGACCTGTGCAGGCCTGATCACAAACATACCACTTTCCTTTGATAGTAGATTGCTGCTGTGCACATCCTACTTTATAACTTGATAGGTCAGATAATACCCAGCTCATGATTGGAAGTTCAGGTTGCATGGTAACTGGGTGGTCCACTGTCAATCATTCAGTTTCCACTAAGGCTCAATAGCAGGCCAAGACCTGTCTCTTAAAGGGAGAATAGTTTTTTGCAGATGATGACAGAGCCTTGTTCCAAAATCCCCAAAACTCCTTTCTATGATTCATTAATAGGAGCCTGCCAAAGGTTCCAAACAGCATCCCTATCTTCTATGAACACTTTAAGTTCTATCAGGTCTAATGGATCATATGGTCCAAGTGGTAGATCAGCCTTCACAGCAGCCTGGACCTGTTGAAGAGCCTTGTTCTGTTCCAAGCCCCACTCAAAGTAGGAGGCTTTCTGAGTCACTTAATGAGAAATATGCTATCTCCAGAATTTAAATAGGCCCACTAAATGTTATGCTTCTTTCTTGGTCATAGAAAGGGCCAGGTTCAATAACTTGTCCTTCACCATAGAAGGAATATCTCTCTGCATTCTCCCACACCACTAGAATCCTAAGAATTTCATGGAGGTAGAAGGTCCTTGAGTTCTGGTTGTATTTTTTTTCCATCCTCTGATGTGTATATATGTTACCAGCAAGTCCAGAGTTGTTGCTACCTCCTACTCACTTGATCCAATCATCATTATGTCATTAAATGAGTGGACCAATGTGATATTGTGTGGAAGACACAGATGACCAAGGTTCCTTCTAACTAAATTATGACACAGAGCTGGAGAGTTAATATGTCCTTGAGATAAAAGTGTAAAGGTATACTGCTGACCTTACCAACTGAAAGCAAATTGCTTCTGGTAATTCTTATATGCAGATACAGAGAAAATGGCATTTGCTAAACCAATATGTTTATACCTGTACCAGAAGGTATGTCAGCTTGAGTAAGGACATCACATCTGGTACAGCAGGTGCCTTCAGAATCACTACTTGACTGAGGTTTTCAGTTGTCAATGGTCATTCTCCATGATGCATTTGTCTTCTGCACTGGCCAGATAGGAGAGTTAAAGGGAGATGTGGTGGGAACAACCAGCCCTGCATCTTTCAAGTCTTTGATGGTGGCACTAGTTTCTGCAGTTCCTCCAGAGATGTGATACTGTTTTTTATTCACTATTTTCCCTGGCAGAGGTAATTCTAATAGATTCTATTTAGCCTTTCCAACCATAGTAGCCCTCACTCTAAGTCTGAGAACCAATGTTAGAATTCTACCAACTGATTCTATCTATCCCAATTATATATCCTGGGACTTGGTAAATAGCCACAGGATGAGTTTGGGGTGCACTGGACCTACTGTGAATCAGACTTCAGCTGAAACTTCATTAACCACCTGACTCCATAATCTCCTACTTTAACTGGAAGGCCACAATGTTTCTTGGCATATCCAGTAATCAGTGTCAATTCAGAACCAGTATCCAATAGACCCTGGAAAGTCTGACTTTTTTTTCTTTTCCCCGAGTGTACTGTTACCCTTGTAAAAGGCCTTAGGTCTCTCTGGGGGAAGGACTGGAAAATGGATAACAGTAAAACTCATATATTTTTAGCTAAATCCTTTCTCAGGGGTACCTGAATTTCCCTTTATTCAAGGGCTTCTGGGTTTGCAAACTGGCTCAAGTCTGGAAATTGGTTCACTGGATGAGATTCCCTTTCAGCACAATCCCATGTAACCTTTCTTTCACTTGTCAGAGAATTTTACTGTTTACACAGATCAAACAAAAATGCAGCGGGCTTCTTATCTATTTCATGCCTGAAAATAACATCATTGATTAGCCAGTACCAAAGGTCCATACTAATCGTGCCACCATAAAAATCACTTTGCCTGTGCTGCCCGTTACAGGTCAGGCCATTATGGACATTACTTTGTCTATGTTGCTCATTATGATAACAATGATGACCTTGCCTTTGATGATTCAATGCTGCCACCTGGCCCCTGCTACTTAGGAGCCCAATTAAGCCCATTCATCCAACTGAGTAGCAGTATCTCCAACCATAAGGTTGAGGGCTACAACAAAGCTCTTCAAATGTGCTGGTGCCCCTCTCACAAGTTTGAGTCTTATAGAATTAGTGAAGGGCATGTCTTCTGGGCCTTCCCATTGTGGGGGATTAAGTTTTACACAGTGTACTCATTCTTGCATTGCAATTTCCCTGAACCTTAAAATCCCTTCATCAACACTAAGCCAAGCCAAGGGATATCGGGCATCTCCAGCTCCTTTTCAGTAGGCCATCTTTTGACACATACTTCACCCAACCCTTCAAATAAACTTTTGACACCTTTTTGAACAGTGCTAGTTTCCATAGTAAACCTAGAATCTCCACTCAGTGGGCCCACATCAATAAACTCGGCCTGATCAATCCAGTTTTATGTTCCGTCCACCATTATTCCACACCCTTAAAATCCATTCCCACATGTATTCACCAGACTTCCACTTGAATGAATTAGCAAACTCATTAAGCTCTCTAGGAGTCTAATGCACTTCCTGGTGGACTACACTTCCTACCTCCCCTCTAGGAGCCTGCTTAGCCTTTAGTCTGGTTATAGGTCTAGGGACAAATATTGGTGGGCCCTGGGGGAATTCCATATTGTCTTTTCTGGCATTTCCTTCAGGGAAAGTCACTTCTGATTTAGCTAAGAATGAAGTATTAATTTCTCAGTCATAAGCAGAAGAGTTAATATTTCAAATGGTAGGAGTACGTCTTCCATTGAGAGTGGAAAGACTACTTCCCCAGGTGAGATAAACTCTGAAAAATCTGAGGGTTCAAAGTTCTCAGCTTAAATCAGGTACTCCCACACATCTCCACCCCCTAGTTACAGAGTCTATTTACCAATTAACATCCTTTCTTTAACTGCCAGCGCCCTCCAAGGCTGGGACTTGGATTTTCTTTGTAATTCAGACAGTCTTATAATGAGAGTGTCAGTTTGATTTTCTTCAACTTGAGATCTGTGGCTCCTTGAGAGAAGATTCTCATCCAGAGGGCACTTAGAAACCTTTCGACTCTCTATGCAAATCTGGAACTGGTCAGTTTTATCACTGAGTTTGTTGTTGTCCTTCACCATATTCTTTTTTTTTTTTTTTTTTTTTTTTTTTGGTTTTTCGAGACAGGGTTTCTCTGTGTAGCTTTGCGCCTTTCCTGGAACTCGCTTTGGAGACCAGGCTGGCCTCGAACTCACAGAGATCCACCTGGCTCTGCCTCCCGAGTGCTGGGATTAAAGGCGTGCGCCACCACCGCCCGGCTCCTTCACCATATTCTGAGATGCTAGAAGTTGGTTAGTTTTATCACATTCTTCTATTTGTCAGTGTATCCATAAACACTAGGAGGAATAAACCATCCTCATCATTTTGCTTATTTTCCCACAAATTGTCAAAAGTTTTCTATGCAGAGTCACCCAACCCACTGCCTCTTGCAATTGGTGAATCATGATAATCAAAGGCATTTGTCTCCTTAACTTTGTAAAATAATTTACATCATGGGCTTTCACTGCTCTCTGAGCTTCTAGGAGAGACTTCAGGAACTGGAGAGGCTACAGTAACTGCAGGTGTCAACAAATTGGAAAACCTATTCTAGATACTTTTAAAAAGATCCGTCCTATACTTCTATTGCTCTAGAACCATTCCTAGTACCAAAATATGTATTTTCATGGTTCTCTAGAGGAGAAAGAATGGACTTGCCAGAGAGAATGAAAGCAAACAGACAAACAGCAAAGGTCCCTTCTTCCATGTTCATTATATAGGATGCTACCAGAAGGTGGGACCCAGATTAAAGGTGGATCTTCCCACCTCAAAAGATCTGGATTAAAAGAGGGTCTTCTGGCCCGGTGGTGGTGGTGGTGGTGGTGGCGGCGGCGGCGGCGGCGGCGGCGGCGGCGGCGGCGGCGGCGGCGGCGGCGGCGCACGCCTTTAATCCCAGCACTCGGGAGGCAGAGCCAGGCGGATCTCTGTGAGTTCGAGGCCAGCCTGGGCTACCAAGTGAGTTCCAGGAGAGGCGCAAAGCTACACAGAGAAACCCTGTCTCGAAAAACAAACAAAAAAAAAAAAAAAAAAAAAAAAAGAGGGTCTTCCGACATCAAGCAATTTAATTAAGGAAAAATCCTTTACAGGTATACCTAGCAACTTGGGCTTTAGTTAATAACAGATGTAGTCAAGCTGACAACCAAGAAAAAGCCATCATAAATTATAACAGCATAGTTTGTAGTTTTCATAAAAGCTCTCCAAAAGACATGGAAGCAGGATAAATGTGAGCATATGGTGGCAAATACAAAGAAACGCAGAGAGAGACAAGCAAAAAGAAAGGTGCAGCTCTTATTTCAAGGTCATGAGTACTAGGGAGAAAAACTGAAGTGGTAGAAAGGTTTGAAGTAGTAGCTATAGCTGGTTTGTTCCTTTAAGACTCATGTTGGTGTTCATTTTTACCTACATATGTAGATTCTTTTAATAGATACTTTAATCAATATTAAAATCAGTCTACTAAGTACGCACATTATACTTATTAATTTTATCTAGCTTACATAAAAGCCATAGCTCTGATTGTATACAATGTGTTTCAAGTCTATTGAAGGAAAACAGCATAATAGGCTAGCTGGTGTGACCAGGGAGTACTTAAAGACAACGAGGAACAAAATGCAACAAGTGTTCTAAGAAACCAAAGACTTATAAATCCTCTCCTACCACTTATTTGTTGTATAATTTGGTTAATTGCTTAGATGTCTTGGTTCTTAAATTCTCCCTTATCAATAATATATACCTGCATAAAATATAGGGACAGTCACAACAAAACTTTCAACATTTCTTCCAGCTTAAAAAGCATTAATTCTAGGAAACTTCACTCTTTCTCTAAATCCAAGCCACACACAAAAAAGGCTCAAGATCAAAAACAATAATTTACAAGGTAGCCAACCACATGCATTTGTGCATTGTGTTGCTTATGTGAGATTCAGGAAAACTCAACCAAAGTACTCTTATTTATTAAACACTACTGCTTAGTATCTCAGCTGGAACGTTTATCCTTTTTGTTTCCTGACCTGTTCCAACTCCATTCTGTACAATGTCTGTAGCATCCTATTATTTCATGGCCCAAGTCAAATTTATCATATACTTTTCATAAGTGCTTCTTTTTATGTAATCAGTTTTAACTCATTTACTGTAAGTATGCCCATCAGAACAGTATTGATTTTACTCACAACTTATTCAAAGTTTAAAATGAACCCAGGCTTTCAAGATATTTTAATTTTGGACACTGAAATGGCTCTGCTCCTTAGTACTGGCCCATCTAACATCGGCGGTTTTATTACACTACATATGCTCCTGCTGAGATGTACTCCTTCACCAGATGCCCAAGGCTAGAGGAATAATCAGTCACAAATAGAGTTAAAATAAGCTTTCTCATGTTATTACTTGCTTCAGATATTTGTTACAGGAATGGAAAGTTAGCTAAAACAGAAAAAAAAATATATATGATAATATATTCTTTCCATCCAAAAGAATTGTCAAAGCATTGACTATTTCCAATATTATTTGTTGTTCAAATTTCAACAACCATGCAAACAAAAATAATTCTTATATTACTTTGCTATACGAAAGATTGTTGCATCATATGCCAAATTTAAGAAAACCTACTTAGTGGAATCTAAATGGGGGCATATATATGTATACATATAATGCAAAACAGCAATTTTCTCATAATTTGTTATGTTCAATTCAATCAACATTTATTGGATTTCTGTGTTAGTCAAATATACAGATTATTACTATTCAGATCTGGTCTTTAAGGGACTTAAGCTCTGTTTAGTGGCGTGGAAGAGAATGATAACTAGTAAAGCTTCCAAAGGTCATAATAATTAGCAAAATTAAGTGTGTTCATAAGAAACATTATAGAAAGCTATACAAGTTAAAAAATATAAAACATAAGGTATTTGATCTAAACAGTAATGATGAATATGGAATACAGAAAGGATGTAAGAAAGAAACACATTTTAAATGGTCCATCAGGAAGAAATACACTAGCCTGATAAGATATGCTTACTGCTACAATAGCGGCATGAATGTTATGGGAATAACCACTTTCTGATTGGATCTAAGGTTCATTCCATGAGATGGAACTAATACCTGGTACTGTTGAAAGGACCAAGAACCTATGGCTAAATGGGTCATAGGCTCTATGCAAGAACCTACTGCTGTTATTCTGCTAAATGGTTACAGGATTAAAATTACTGCTGGTGACTTATTCCTGCAGCCATAGATCCAATCATCTTTCAACCCTCATCTGAGAAGTTTCTTCTTGAAGTAGATTATAATTAACACAGAGATTATAGTTAACACATAGACTGACAGAGACTGGTCAATGTACAGAGAAGCAAAGGCTATGCAGCCCTGAATGGGATATTCATGTCACACTTGTCCTCACAAGACTCAGGTATCTTCATGGAAGAAAGAGAAGAAACATTGCAAGAACTAGAGATGATATAAAACAGTGCTTTCTAAACACATCAGGGCAGTTAAAATATGAACTCACAGAGATTGTGAACATACACACACACACACACACACACACACACACACACACACACACAACCTGTGTGAACTTTAGCCAGACAAAATCCAGGCAAAAAGAGTGAAAAGGGGACAGGAAATACATCATTAGCCAAGGAGCTTTTGGCACTTGATAGCTGCTGGGAGAGGAAGAGTCCATTTTCTTCAACAATATGACACCTGGTGGGTCAACCACATGCCAGGGCAGGTCCCATTCTGAAGACTAGCTGGTCAGCACAAACTGGACTTGATGGGCTAAATAAATAAATAAATAAATAAAACTGAAAAATCTCAAAGTTACATGTGAAAGGATTGGAGGGAAGTTATGGGAGGAGTTGAGAAGGAGGTGAAATTTTTCAAAATACATGATATGAAATTCTTAAAGAGTTAACTGAAATGTTTAAAAATAATAGACACGTAATTCATTGACATTTTAAATTATGGAATTGGGAAAGAAAAATATTCAAGGAAGAAACACAGTTACAATGAAAAGCTGTAGCAATCATAACAAACAAGTTGTCCAACTTGGTTGGATGGAAGAGTATGCAAAGGAAAGGAGAGACAATAAAGAGGTGACGTAGGACCAAAGTGCTCAAGATCCATCACTCATGATGAGTCTCTTACTTGTGGTGTAGCTTCCTTTAAATATGTGCCTTGAAATTTTGCATAGGGCTGTGGTATTCATAGATGAGCTATAAAATATCAAGTCCTCAGGTTGGCAGATTTTAGGAATTAAAAGAAGAGCCTTAAGGCACAAAGAGTAGTTAAGCTATTATGTGACCTCCAAAGTGTGAGTCCACAGGAGCTGGAAGTGGAGATGTAGCCACAGATGTGGAAGTAAATTAGAATAGACAGGGCAAGTGCAGAGATTCCAAAAGAGGAACTACAAAGGTTGGCATCTGAAAGGAGAAGTGGGGTAGGGAAGGAGTTATGGCTGTGATACATTGGTCTTCTTTTGATGTTATTAATGGGCACTATAATACTGAGACTGACGAATTAGGGAGCAACAGAGAAAAAGATGAATTGTAAATCTAAGAAATAGGTGGAATCTCAAAAAGAAATAAATAGAAAGAGAGGAGGAAGGAAGGAGGGAAGTGGGGTGAAGATAAAAATTACAGGTAGTTAAGGAAAAGGATCATAGGAGGGTGTAAAGGGAGTTTCTCATGTGTTCGAAGAAATGCAGACATTGTGTCATGTCTAGGAAACACAGTGGGTTAACAAGGGAGTGCTTTGGTTGGCAATTTAAAGTTAGTGGAAGCCATTGAAAAAATGGCATGCAGGCTAATTGTATCAATAACCTAGAGCCAAGTGTGTGAGCGGTTGGTGGTGACATTAAGTGCAATTAATTTAAACTCAATTTCTGGTCATTTTAAAGTAACACCAAGAAGGGAAAGAACATGCCGGCACTTCTGTTTCCTCTAGGTGAGAGTTGTGATCTATGGTTTCCCGAGCAAAATAGTTCAATTTGTCATTCCACTTTACCTACTCCCGTATTGACCAGCAAGGTGCATTCACTGGACGTATGAAGTAGAGTGATTGGCATTTTCTCTAATGAGGATCTATAGCATTTGTCTGCAATAATGATCAGTTGGCACGTGTGTACACAACAGGTGAAAAGCTTAGTAGGTAGACTCAGAGTTTCCACCATTTGTTGCCTTATATTTGGGATTTTCTTGGCAGAAAGTAACCCTTGGCTCTGAATCTATTGTCATTAGCAGAGAAATAATGGTTTGTAACTGAATGCATAATCTCCTGGGGGAGGGGAAGGTGATTGTTTCATCTTAGCTCTTAATTTCCTTTGCTGCCATTTTCTTCCTTCAAAATTATAAGTTGTCTCACTAACCAGTTGCCAACAACTTTCCACATTATGAAAATACAGGGCATTTTATATGATCTAGATTCTTTGGACTCTGTCAACACTTGAAACCCTATATTTGGCTGAAATAGCTCAGCAAGTAGCTTCCGGGTATGTTTGTTTTTCAGTAGCAAATATCCAAATATGCCTTACAGAGTACATATATTCATTGTACACCCAGAAGTACAGCTTCATACAAGCATTCGACCCCCATCCCTTGAGCAATCACTCACTCAACAGGACACGTAGGACCACGCTTACTTTCTGAAGATTTCTCTGCAGCAACAAGAGTGATTGCAACAACCCTGAATGTGGAAATCGCTGAAACATTCAAGACCTTGTATAATCTGCTATGCTTAGAGTTTCAGGGTTTCTGCCTATTGGAGTAAAATTTAGTCAGAGTTTCAACACAGTGTTTATTTTGACAACGGTCTAAGTCACTGTAAGGGCTCTAGGACAGCACTATCTGCTGTTACCCAGCAGAGTAAAGAATGCCTTTCTGGACCATTGCACAAACCCCTTCTCATCGTCTACTCCTTTTGCTTCCTCGGCCATTCACAGCTTAGGTTCCGGAACACAACAAATCCATTTAAAGGTAAGTGATCTAATTCTATTTCAATTTTAATACTTCAAAATTGTAGATCAGTTTTCTAAGAAAATCCCCAGGTCAAGAGTGAAAGCATATCCCTCAGAGTATCACCATTTCTTTGTCTTTCTTTTGATCCAAGAAATAACTACTTTACTTAAATCTCAAAAGAAACAAAGGTTCATATACTTTGAAGAAATATCCTTTTTTGGGGACATGTGAGATTAAGTTGCTTTATGAGTCAAACCACATTAGAAGAAGAGCAAATACATCCTTCAGCCAAGGTCAGCTATGTGTCTGGACTCCCAGCCTACAATTAGCAGTGTGAGTGTCTCTTTTTGAGCCTCTGGGGCACACACAGGAAAAAAATGCAAGAAATAAGAGATTCAAGAAGACTGCAAGCAATTGAAAAAGGGAAAAGCACAGTTAAGGTTAAACTATAGCATCTGTTGCGATCCGCAAGGTCAGATTCGCTTGAACTGCCTTCCAGATACGTTGTTCATGTGAGTAAAGTGTGACCAAAGGTGACGGGGTATGATGAACTTCTTTCTTAACCAGGATTCTCTAATGCTCACAAAGTCATCTTCAATGGTACAGCTAGATTGTTGACTTTTGGAGAGGTCAAGAGGGGAGAGCAATTACCAGAAAACTACAGAACAGCTGCTCTTCTACCATGACCTGGAGTAGAAGTTTCCCAACTATTCTCAACAATTCCCTCTCTCTCTCTCTCTCTCTCTCTCTCTCTCTCTCTCTCTCTCTCTCTCTCTCTCTCTCTCTCTCTCTCTCTCTCTCTCTCTCTCTCTCTCTCTCTCTCTCTCTCTCTCTCTCCTAATCCTACTGAGCATTTGTTAATTTGATATTTCCATAAAAAAATGTGCCAGCGAGTCAAATATTTGCATTGACTATTAGCTACCCTAAAGTATTTAAAGAGATTGAGAATCAACAAACATGGAACTATATGGTGTATGATCAGCTGTGATGACAATAAATTAAAGAAATAGTTCTTTTGTTGGGATGAGAATTGTCCTTTAAACATAAAATCGTATTTATTTCTAATTTATCTAGTGTTTGAGGAGCATACCCAGGGTCTTGCACATGCATGCTAGGCAAGCAGTCAAATGCTATGCCACTGATTGACACCCCAACCCCAATATTGTTTCATCAAAACAAAACTGTTGTAAAAGGAGATGCTGCCAGCCAGCTATGTTACTACCAGCTCATCAGATAAGTTCTGTTGCCACCATCTTCTTTCATGGCTGTCCAAATTTCCCCCCAGAAGAGTTAGAACCAAATAACAAGTCAGAGTATTTTATATGAACCTTTGTCCTGGAAGTTGTGATGATAATTGGTATAAAAATCCACCTATGATTTCAAACTCCCATAAATCAAGGCAGATTAGCATTTGCTGAGAGCAGATTTGATAATGTCCTGCAGTTCCTCTTATTTCAATCATTTGCGTGCTAGTTACACAGAAGAGTTAAGATTTTTTTTTCTTTTTAATATATGGGAAAATTCTATAAGGCGTATGTCTCTGCGAAGACTATTTTATACTTGCAGCATTTACTCTGAAAACCACCCAGAGTCTCTCTGTTACCTGTCATCTCTGTGCTTCTGTGATGCTGGGGTGGGGGTGGGGGAAACAGGAAATGTAAGAAGGCAAGTAGAGGCATCTGTAAAGGAGACCCATTTTATTATTGAAATAGGCTAGGGCTACAGCGGTTTGTGAGTTGGATGAAAGGAGTCTGAACAAAAGTGTGAGTAAGATCTTCAACATCTGCCTACCCTCTGCAGCCAGTGACAATGGATTCTGTTTATTTGTATCATGCTCACTGCCTAGCAGCATTGGATATCCACTTACATTGAGGCAAATATTTGGCATGGGCCAGTGGGTCTGGTTGCTGACTCCAGCCCTTTCGGCTAATCTTGGAGATAAGGTAAAAGAGTTTAGCAACTTCTTAACAGGAACTCCTCATTTCTGGAGAAACAATTCTAATATCCACCCTTCTCTATTGGCTTAAAATAAGATTTATTAAATAAGTAGCCCTGTCGTATTGTTCTGGACATATCCTTTTATCACAACTAAGAAATATAAGCTCAGCCAGGCGGTGGTGGCACACGCCTTTAATCCCAGCACTCGGGAGGCAGAGCCAGGCGGATCTCTGTGAGTTCAAGGCCAGCCTGGGCTACCAAGTGAGTTCCAGGAAAGGCACAAAGCTACACAGAGAAACCCTGTCTCGAAAAACCAAAAAAAAAAAAAAAAAAAAAAAAGAAATATAAGCTCACTACATTAAAACATAATCAGAAACTAACCCTCTGAGACAGTTAAAAGAACTATAATTCAGTAGGATAATTGGACAAGATTAAAAATTGCGTATTTAAAAGTAACTTCACAGAGCAGTTCTGCTGCAGGGAACATACTTGCTATCTCTGTGGACATACATCTAAAGTATACTAACACCTAATTATGAATTATCAATTGCTTACACTGACTCTCCACAGTGATTATAACGTTCAGTGTAATTAGAGCACCCATATGGTGTAAAACTATGCATCCAACAGCAACAACAAAAAGAAATGTCCAGCATAGTGGCCCAAGCTTGAATAAGAAGTATTAACTATAAGAAGTCTAAGGCAAGAGGATTCTAAGTTCAAGGCCAGTCTTAGCTATAGAGTTAAGTGGGTTCGAGGCTAGAAAGAGTAACTTAGTGAGACCTTGTCTCTAAATAACAAGTAAAAGGAGCTCTGGAGGCATAATACAGTGCTAGAACATTTGTTTAACATACATGAAGCCCTATGTTCAATTAACAGTTCCAGAAAACCAAACAAAAATGAATGATATAAGTATTTCCCTATTAATCAGAAAGATCTTCCAAGTGTATTATGTCTTAAGAAAACTAAGCAGTGTCATAGGACTTCTTTGGCTGGACATGTTTAGTGTGTATGTGTGCACACATATATGTAAGCAGATATATGGCAGAATTTTCTCTCTACTGAACACTCATAAAACAGAGGAATCAGGGGTGGTCCTCAGGGGACAAGTAGAAAATATCCCAAGTTTCACACTTTTTCATTGATATTTTATATTTTTCAAACAAAAACAGGATTGTACGTCTGTTTTAATGTCAGCAGAGGTTTTTCTATCTGGTTATAATATGTCTTAAATTTCTTTGTATGTTTCTATATCTTATATGTGCAGTCTTTCTATCCAGTTCTGGCAGGCAACAAAGAGCAATGTCAATAGCCTGGTGCATCCAAATGATGGTCCAATAGATTCAGCAGGCCTGGCTGGTGCATAGGATGTGTACTGAGGGCCAAACTTCTCCACATGACATTGAAGATTTTTTTTTCTATTTCTGTGAAGAATTGAGTTGGGATTTTAATTGATACTGTATTCACTTTGTAGATTATTTTTGTTAGAACACACATTTTGGGGGTTAGAGAGGGAAGGAAAATGTTTATTCTACTTAAAGATCCCAGTCATAGTCATCACTGAGGGAACCCAAGGCAAGACCAGGAGCAATGCTGCTTACTGGCTTGTTCCTCATGGCTTAGTCAACTTGCATTTTTATCACTTGCTTGAGGATGACACTGCCCCAGTGAGGTCACTCCCACATCAATCATTAATCAAGAACTACCCTCACCCCTAACAGGCCAATCTGATGGAGGCATCTTCCTCAAGTGTGGGTCTCTTTTCTTTTTCCCAGATGATTCTAGATTATAGAACACACATTTTTACAATATTGATCTTACCAATATATGACCATATGAGGTCCTTCCATCTTCTAGTGTCCTCTTCAATTTTTTCTTTCTTCGGTGTTTGGATATGTTCATGATAAAGAGATTTTACTCCATGGTAAGATTTATTCCAAAATTATTTTTGAGGCTATTGTGAATGAGATTGTTTCCCTGGTTTCTTTCTTAGTATCTTTCTGTCTTTTGGTTTGGTTTGGTTTGGGTTTGGTTTCATTTTGGGTTTGGTTTGGTTTGGTTTTTTTGAGATATGGTCTCTCTATGTAGCTTTGGTGGTCCTGGAACTCACTCTGTAGACCAACCAGGTTATCCTCAAGCACAGAGATCCTCCTGCTTCTGCCTCTCAAGTGCTGGGATCAAAAGCATGTGCCACCACACCTGGCCTCATTGTGTTTCTTATTGGCATACATTGAAACTACCGAGATTTAATGTTAATGTTTTACTCTGCCACTTTGGTGAAAGCATTCATCAGCTATAAGGGCTTTTGTTGGAGTATTTGGAGTCTCTTGTGTATAGAATCATGATATCTCTAAATGAGGATATTTTGACTTCTGGCTTTCCTATTTATGCTTTCCTATTTATAACCCACTTCTTTCTTTCTCCTGTCTTATCAGACTAGCTAAGATTTCAAGCATTATATTGAATAGGAGTGGTGAGAATGAGCACCTTTGTCTTGTTTCTGATGTGAGACAGCTTTCAGGCTTTTCTCCATTGGACATGATGATGACTACAGGTTTACAACATCTACCTTCTAACAAGTTGAGATATGTTCCTTCCATGCCTGGTTTCTCCAGTACTTTTACCATGAAGGGATATTAAATTTTGTCAATGGCCTTTTCTGTATCTATAGAGATGATCGTATGATTTCTACCTTTGAGTCCATTTACTGAGATGAAGCCAACTTGATTATGATGGATGATCATTTTGATGTGCTCTTCAGTTTGGCTGATAAGTATTTTATTGAGATTCTTTTCTTCTGTAATCTTGGCTTTTGGTGGTGGTGGTACTGGTGGTCTTTGCCTGAAACTGGAATCAGGATAGAAAGAAGCTTGGATGTATCTCTTCCTTTTCTATTTTGTGGAAGAATTTGAGAAATGTTGGTGCTTGTTCTTCTTTGAGGGTCTAGTAGAATTCTGCCCTGGATCTGTGGGCCTGGGCATTTTATAGTGGAGGTTTTAGAATTTCTGCTTCAATCTCATTAATTGCTATAGGGTACTTAAACTATTTATTTCATTTTGATTTAACTTTGATAGGTCACATGCATCTAACATTTATCCATTTCTTTTAGATTTGCCAGTCTCATGGAATATAAATTTTTAAGTTATGCCCTCATGATTTTCTGGATTTCTTTAGCATTTATTATAATATCTCTCTTCTCATCTCCAACTTTATTCATTTGCATCTTCTCTTTTATTCATTTAATTTGGTTAGGAGTTGGTCAGTCTTACCTATTCTTTCAAGAATTAATTTTAAGTTTGTCTTTTCTTGTTTTTCTGGTGTCTTGAATTGCATTATGGGTTTTTTCTTATTTGAGATAATTCTGATTTTTTTAAATATAGATAGTTAGAACTTCCCTGTTAGGACTGTTTATATTCCATCAAAATATGGTAAATTTGTTTATTAAATGAATGCCTTAAAATTTATTTTAAGTTTACTTAAAAATAGTGTACATATTAGAACAGACTGTATAAAAGAAAAATATAGTGATAGTAAAAGGGGCAGAAAACACTAAATGAGAATAGCAAATTCAAATATGATGGTCAGGAATCTTATTTTATTTGTAAAATGTAAGTGCTTCATACCACATTTCTAAACAGTTTGCACACAAATGGCTTTATTTAATGTCAGAACGTATTTTCAGTCTTCCTGTGCTGTACTTTGGAGAGGCCCTAATTTTGGAAGATAGGAGTGAGTAATAGCTGCTGAGTCTGCAAAGGTTGTCAAGCTATCAATCTGATAATTTAATATTTGTTAAGTGGCGATTCTATGCTAAACATGTTCTGAGCATTTTACATAAGCTTTTTATTGACATATAGCAAGAGTTAAACTATTATTCCCATTTTACAGATAAATAAATTAAGACACAGAGCAGCTAAATCAATGTCCTTTTTTTGTTTTAGATGAAAGTGGTTGCATTAATTGCAGCAGTGTTGTATACATGTGTGTGTTATTAGGTCTGTCAATATCAAATTGTGAATATCAGGGAGCAGTGATGACCTTGTAAATAACTCCTAGATACTCAAGGCCCCACAGCACATCAGTAGAACACACTTGTCATGGTTTTTATTCTAACATTAGACATATAAAACCTTCTTGTGTCCAGGGTAGTATAACTCTGGAAATCTCAATGCTCCAGTAATCTGATAATCAGTGTTGCTAGAAGGTTGACAAAAGAATGCACATTATCCAGGAATCAAGAGAATGCACATTATCCAGGAATCAAGAGTCCTCATTGAGTTCTTGTCATGCTGACTCCATTGTACCTCCTTGAACATCACTGTCAGTGATGCCGAGAAGTATGACCTGGAGGTTTCTTCTTCTTTTTTCTATTTTTTATTTAATTTTGTTTTTCGAGACAGGGTTTCTCTGTGTAGCTTTGCGCCTTTCCTGAAACTCACTTGGTAGACCAGGCTGGCCTCGAACTCACAGAGATCCGCCTGGCTCTGCCTCCCGAGTGCTGGGATTAAAGGCGTGCACCACCACCACCCGGCTATTTTTTATTTAATTTAAAATAGATTATTTTCACACAATATATTCAGATTATAATTTCCTCTTCCTCTTCTCATCCCAGTTCTCCCGACTTCTCCTCCTAGTCAGATCCACACCCTTTCTGTCTCTCCTCAGAAAACAAACAGCCATCTATAGAATAAAATAAAATAGAATAGAATAGAATAAATAAAAAACAGACAAATCAGAATATGACAAACAACTCAAAAGAAAAATAGCCCAAAAAAAAAAACACAAGACACACACACACACACACACACACACACACACAAATTCACACACTCAGAAATCCCATAAAAAAACCCAAACTGGAAGCCATAATATATATGCAAAGGACCTATATGTTAGAAAGAAAAAAAATGCTTTGACTTAACATCATAAGACAAATAAACTCCAAAGATGTTTAGTTCATTTTGTGTTAGCCATCTACTGTAGGACATGGGACCTATCCTTGGGAGTTTGTTCCCCAGTGAGACTTCCTTGGAGAAAACTAAATTTTCATTTGCAAGTGGTTATTAATTTGAGACACCTTTTGGGTTAGTGATGAAGGCATATGTCCTCATCTTCTTTCAGCTCTAGGACCCCATCTGGTGCAGACCATACAGGCCCTGTACATGCTGCCTCAGTCTCTGAGTTCATGTGTGCATTGGTCCTGTTAATTTAGAGGGCCTTGTTTTCTTGGTGTCCTCAAGCTGCTCAGGCTCTTAAGCTCTTTCCCCATCCTCTTCTACAGAGTTCTCTGAACTCTAAGGGGAGGATTTGATGGTGGCACCACATTTAGGGTTTAGTGTTTCAAGGTTTCTCACTCTGAGTATTGTCTGGCTTGAGTCTAAATATTTGTTCCCATCTACTACAGGAGGAAGCTTCTCTGATGATGCCTGAGTAAGATATTGCTCTATAGGCATAGCAGAATTTTATGAGGACTCATTTTATTGTTACATTCCTTTAGCAGAACAGTAGTATTTGGTTTTACCTTAGGTCTCTGTCTTATCTAATTTCAGGTTCTTAACCACTCAAACAGCATTGGTTTGTGTTCCATCTCATGGAGTGAGTCTTAACTCAAATCAGATATTGGTTGGTTATTCCCAAAAGCTTTATACTATTTTACCAGTATATCTTGAAGGCTGTTCAGTCTTGTAGATCTAAGGGTTTTGTAGCTGGGTTGGGTGTTCATGTTTCTCCTTTGACAGCCTGCAGAGTACCTTCCAGTACCATGAGGTCAAGGCTCTGGGTAGGCAGCAACTCAACCCCTCCATGTTCATTGAATGTGTAGATGCTGTCTTCAGCAATAAGGCTTTACGGTCAGTTTGTAGAGAGCCATCAATAGTCTTGGCAAAGGCCAGGGTTGTTTGTAGATTCCTATGGGACCCCTTTGGCCAACAACTCAATTAGACATAACCCATTACAGATATTGGAAGCTTCATTTGGTGACAAGAAATGTCCAGGTGGGGCTCCATCTCCCACATTATTTGGTGGTATCATTTAGATCACATTCATATGTGTGTATGTTTTAGGAAGCTTTGACTGCAGTAGGTTTCCATACAATCCCTCAAAATGGCCATTAGCATTCCCTCACTCAAATCCCTCCCTCACCCCCTTTCGCTCCCCTCTCTTTTTGACCTCCCCATTCCTGTCCCCTCTCATCACCCATGTATTCTATTTCTTGACCTGGAGGTCTCTAAGATCTATCCCGCCTCTAGCTTTCTATGAACCATCTGTGGAAGATTGAGGCAGTGAATTGCCTTTAAAGATTCCTGAATAGTAGCCTAGACTTTTTCCTCAGTCCCCAGAAAGTATGAAACAGCAAATGTAACCAAGGTACCACAACATAAAATGAGTGGTTATTCTGAGAAATATATAAATTATAAAAAATATCAATGTTGTAGTGAATTAAATGTCTTGCAAATATCTACTACACAATTTGTCTTGTGTGTTATCACTAGTTACTGGACTATAATGGAGGTTATAACTTTGTTCATCTTTATCCTAAAAATCTTTAAAAATAACACTTATATGAATTCACATATAAATTTATGTGTTAACTTGCCCCAGGAAAGGAAGAAGAAGGAAAGTGTTTTCTATAATCACATGAGTCTGTAACTCAGCATAACTTCTAAAGTTTTATCCCCTACAAGCACTGAATACTTATGATGTCATTCATTTCAGGGCTTGGGAATTGTCAAAACATGGCCAGACATCGCACCTTGTGTTTCATTTTACTAATCTTACTGACTGACAAGAGTGAAGCCTGTTTTTGTGACCACTACCCATGGACTCACTGGTCCAGCTGTTCTAAATCCTGCAATTCTGGAACCCAGAGCAGACAGAGGTAGGTCTGAGATATGAGTACTGTGTGTTCTGCGGAACCTCAAAGATGGAGTAAGTAATATCAAATAGATCACACAATGCAATGAAGGACTTCTATATCTCAAATGAGAACTTGGGACTTTAGACAGAATTTCAGATTAAGAATCTGTGCAGAGGGAGATGATATGATAGTCTACATAAGTGACCCTAAAAATTCTACCAGAGTATTCCTACAGCTGATAAACAGCTTCAACAATGTGGTGAGATACAAAATTAACTCAAAAAAATCAGCATCTCTCCTATATACAAATAATAAACATAAACAGGACAAGAAAGAAATCAGAGAAACATCACCCTTAAAAATAGCCAAAAATAATATAAACATACCTTGGAGTAACTCTAACAAAACAAATGAAAGACCCATATGACAAGAACTTTAAGTCTCTGAAGAAAGAAATTGAAGAAGATATCAGAAAATGGAAAGATCTCCCATGCTCATGGATAGGTAGACATAATAAAACATAATAAAAATGGCAAACTTACTAAAAGCAATCTACAGATTCAATGAAATCCCCATCAAAATCCCAACACAATTTTTCACAGACTTAGAAAGAACAATACTCAACTTCATATAGAAAAAAAAACCCAAGATACCTAAAACAATCCTATACAATAAAGCAATCTCTGGAAGCATCACCATCCCTGACCTGAAGTTTTACTATAGAGCTATTGTAATAAAAACAGCTTGATATTGGCATAAAAACCGACATGTGTAATCCCAGCACTCGGGAGGCAGGGCCAGGTGGATCTCTGTGAGTTCGAGGCCAGCCTGGGCTACCAAGTGAGTTCCAGGAGAGGCGCAAAGCTACACAGAGAAACCCTGTCTTGAAAAACCAAAAAAAAAAAAAAAAAAAAAAAAAAAAAACCAAAAAAAAAAAAAACCAAAAAAAAAGGAAAAAAAACCGACATGTGAACCAATGGAATTGAATTAAAGAACCTGACATTAACCCACACACCTATGAACACCTGATTTTTGACAAAGAAGCCAAGACCTTACAATGGAGAAAAGAAAGCATCTTCAACAAATGGTGCTGGCATAACTGGATGTCAATATGTAGAAAAAGGCAAATAAATCCATATTTATTGCTATGCACAAAACTCAAGTCCAAGTGGATCAAAGACCTAAACATAAATCTAGTTACACTGAACCTGATAGAAGAGAAAGTGGGAAGTAGCCTTGAACACATTGTCACAGGAGACCACTTCTTAAATATAACACTAGTAGCACAGACACTGAGAACAAAAATTAATAAATGGGACCTCCTGAAATTGAGAAGCTTCTTTAAGGCAAAGGACATGGTAAATAAGATAAAACAACAGCCTGCAGAATGGAAAAAGATCTTCACCAATCCCACATCTGACAGAGGGCTAATCTCCAAAATATATAAAGAACTCAAGAAACTAGACATCAAAATACCAAACAACCCAATTAACAAATGAAGTACTGCTCTAAACAGAATTCTCAACAGAAGAATCTCAAACGACCAAAAGACATTTACGGAAGTGCTCAACATTTGTAATCAGGGAAATGGAAATCAAAACAACTCTTGAGATACCATCTTACACCTGTCAGAATGGCTAAGATCAAAAACACTGATGACAGCTTATGTTGGAGAGGATGTGGAGCAAAGGAAACACTCCTCCACTGTTGGCGAGAGTGCAAACTTGTACAGCCACTTTGGAAGTCAGTATGGCAGTTTCTCAGAAAATTGGGAATCAATCTATCTCAAGACCCAGTGATAACACTCTTGGGCATATACTCAAGGAATGCTCAATCATAACATAAAGACACTTGCTCAACTATGTTCATAACAGCATTATTCATAATAGCCAGAACCTGAAAACAACCTAGTTGCCCCTCAATGAAATAGTGGATAAAGAAAATATGGTACATATACACAATGGAGTACTACTCGACAGTAAAAAATAATGGTATAATGAAATTTGGAGGAAAATGGATAGAACTAGAAAATATCATCCTGAGTGAGGTAACCCAGACTCAGAAAGACAAACATGGTCTAGTATCTAGCAGACACTAGATCTAAAGCAAAGGATAACCAGACTATAACCCACAGCTCCAGCAAGCTAGGTAACAAGGAGGACCCTAGGAGGGACACATGGAGTGCCCTCGGAAGGGGAAATAGACAAGATCTCATGAGTAAACTGGGAATGATTGTGGGGCAATAGAGGGTAGGGGATGGGGGATGAGAACCTAAAGGAATGGGATGGTAGAGCTGGTACAGGGATGGAGTGGGAGAGCAAAGAAAAGGATACCATGATAGAGGGAAACATCCATAATGAGGATAGGGAGAAACCAGGTGCTAGGGAGGTTCCCAGGAATCCACAAGGATGACCCCAGCTTAGACTACTAGCAATAATGGAGAGGGTGCCTGAGCTGGCTTAATCAGATTGGTGAATACCCTAACTGTCATCATAGAGCCTTCATCCAGTAATTGATGGAAACAGATGCAGAGATCCACAGCCAAGCACGAAGCAGAGCCCTGGAAGTCCAGTCGAAGAGAAAGAAAGAGGGATTTTATGAGCAAGGGGCATCAAGACAATGATGGGGAAACTTACAGACAAAACCAAACCAAGCTAGTGGGAACTCACACACTTTAGACCAACAGCCGTGGAGCCTCCATGGGACGGGACTAGGCCCTCTGCATACAGGAGACAGTTGTGTAGCTTGGTCTGTTTAAGGGACCCCTGGCAGTGGGGATAGGATCTATCTCTGGTGCAGGAACTGGCTTTATGGAGCCCATTACCTATGGTGGGACACCTTTGCACAGCCTTGATTCAGGGGGATGGGCTTGGACCTCAACTGAATGTACCAGGCTTTGCTGACTCCCCATGAGAGGCCTTACCTTTTCAGAGGAGGGGATGAGGGTGGGCTGGGGGGGAAAGACTGAGGGGGAGTGGGAGGAGGGATGAGAGGGAGATCTGTGATTGGTATGTAAAGCAAATAAATTTCTTAATAAAAAAGAAAAAATGCAAAAAAGAGTCTGTGCAGAAGAAAGAGAGGGGGATCTATGATTGGTATGTAAAAAGAATGAAAATGTCTTAATAAAAAATCATTAAAAAAGAATCTATGCAGTATTTTGGGGTTTTTTTTTCAGTTAGTACATAATGCTGCTTGCCTATAGTTAGTGAGTTAATTATAGATAACTTTATAGTCATTAAACAGAGCCTAACAGAACCTCAGCTAAGCAGCACTACTAGCCATTTGTTTGATTGCTGGCATTATCAAAATGGCAAGGAAACTGTGCTTACTTACTAGTATTTAATAAATCAGTCTTTTCACAGTTCAGAACACTCACCTATACACCTGGCGTGTATCTATTAATGTTCTGTATGGTTGAAGTGCCCATATAGCTCTTTTAGAGAATTATTTCAGAAAAGTATTTTTGTGAATCTCATTAAATGTACCAATTGACTTCCAATTAATGGTCCATGAAGTATGAGAAGAAAGTCCACTGTTGAAGAGTTCTTCTGAAGTTCTCAACTGCCTACCAAAATGATCATGATATAGCCCATCCCTTTCAGTCATGCACAGTTAGGCTTCTCCCCAGATACTCAAGCTCTCTTTAACCTCTAATTTTTACTGTTCCTTCTTATGTCCTTCCTTTTTCTACTAAGAGAGTTTATATGAATTTTCTGAATTCACCCCCCTTATGTCACTATCCTAATCCAACTCAATCATTGTGTTTATGTGTTTGCATCTTTCAAACACAGGGTAATTCATGAACAGCCTTACAGTCACACAGACCTGTATACTTGGAAGGGCTTTCTGCATGACTTAATGACCTGCCATCACTATCTTAGGATTCTCTACTTTGGACTCCCATCTTCATCATGGTCTTGAGCTCTGTTAAATTGTACAAAGTTCTACATAAGCCAATCTTCCTGATTTCTCTATGAAAATATTCTTTTACTCTTGGTAGCTAATGCTATCTGACCGATTTGTTATCAAATCCATTTTGTTGTTGATTTGAAGGCACCATGAAAACACAGACTTAGCCTAGTTCTTTCTCACTGTTACAGACAAATAGTAGTGAGTGATTACTATTGGAATAACGCATGTGACCGGCTTTGTGCCAAGCAGGAGACCAGAGAGTGCAACTTGCAGACATGTCCCATCAACTGTGTCCTTGGAGACTATGGGCCATGGTCAGACTGTGACCCTTGTATTGAAAAACAGGTATGTGAGCCACAAGCATAACCAGATGGTCTAAATCACATCACAAGTGAGTTCCAGGGTCCCATGGCAAATTCAACATCAGAGACATGCTAAACTTTTTTATTTTCTGAAAATAAACTGCCTTAGTTTTCATTGAAAGAAAATTGTGTTTGTGTGGGGTGTTATTGGTGGTGACGGTGGTGGTGGTGGTGGTGGTGGTGGTGGTGGTGGTGGTGGTGGTGGTATTGATAGTGGTCGTTGTTGTTGTCATTGTGTTTGTGGGGGTGGTATTGGTGATGGTGGTGGTGGTGGTGGTAGTGGTGGTATTGGTGGTGGTGGTGGTGGTGGTGGTGGTGGTGGTGGTATTGATAGTGGTCGTTGTTGTTGTCATTGTGTTTGTGGGGGTGGTATTGGTGATGGTGGTGGTGGTGGTGGTAGTGGTGGTATTGGTGGTGGTGGTGGTGGTGGTGGTGGTGGTGGTGGTGGTGGTATTGATAGTGGTCGTTGTTGTTGTCATTGTGTTTGTGGGGGTGGTATTGGTGATGGTGGTGGTGGTGGTGGTGGTAGTGGTGGTATTGGTGGTGGTGGTGTTGGTGGTAGTGGTGGTGGTAGTGGTGGTATTGGTGGTGGTGGTGGTGGTGGTGGTGGTGGTGGTGGTGGTGGTGATGGTGGTGGTATGGTGGTGGTGGTGGGGGGGGGGGTGGTAGGGTTCATTTTACATTTTACATGCTCTTTGGCCATATGAACACCAAAAGGAAAGTCCACCTCTAACCATATCACACTTATTTATATCTGAATTTCACTGCTCACACTTCCTGAGACTTCAGGAAGCAAAAGTAAATGCTAAGAACTTCAGCTTTCATCCAGTGCCTAAAACTAAACAGAAATAAAAGAAATAAATCACAATTCTGGCTCTTTGCTTTTCCTCTAAACTCTGACTACCCATGGGAAAAGTCCACAACTTGTTTGTTTTTCCCAGCTGCAATATTTACCCAGCTCATACTCTTTCCTGTAAGGGGCACATCATGTGACCTATGTCAACTTCAATCAGAGTCCCGTGTTCCCAACAGCTGCACATTAGAGAGAAAAAAAAAACTCATTTGTAGAGAACAAACTGGAAATTGTGCTGAGTCCCTTATGTAAACCATACAAACTTCACATTCTAGTGTCTTGCTATATGTTTACAGATGTGTATGTTCCAACTCCTTAGGGGCTAAGGATTTGGAACAGGGAAGTACCACTGATTAATAATGGAACTGTGTTTGGAATGCAAGTTTTTCTGCAGTTTAAGTCAGCACTGGCGTATCCTGTCACATTTCTAGTCTCATTCTCCATCTCACTCCTCACCAAAATATTTCAAAGTGTGGAGAATGTGTCAACCAGTTTCCATAGTGACTTTCCTATTCAAAAGAATCTCAAAATCCTTTCCCATTTATAACTTCACAGTGTCTGAGATGTAAAAGTGCCACTTTATTGCCTGCATAGAGGAGATGCTCAGTAAACATTTTTCGTTTGCCGTTGGTATAACTTAGAATCCTATGATTTCAGAGTGAGGAAAAGCTTTGGAAGCTTTTTTGCCCAGTTTCTCATTTTGCAAGTTGGGAAACTGAGGCATGCCAAGTGGTGACTTACCTATATATGCAACACAGTGAAACTGGGGAAAAGTGTTAGTACAATTCACGAGTTGTCACCATGGGGTTGATTACAACTGGGACTGGGAAAGCCATTCTTGGATGAATTTTCACTTTGACCTTGACCTTGTTTTGAAATTATTCACCCTCCTCTACTTTTCTTTCAGATTAAAGTTAAATCTATCCTGCGCCCAAGTCAGTTTGGGGGACAGCCATGCACAGAGCCCCTGGTGACCTTTCAACCATGTGTCCCATCCAAGCTTTGCAAAATTGAAGAGGCTGATTGCAAGAATAAATTCCTCTGTGACAGTGGTAATATATACTCTGCTAAAATGTTCAGTCTCCATTAAAAATACTGAGTGCCAGCAAAAGCTATGAAAGAACAGTCCCTCCCCACTGCAAGCACGTGGTGGGCTGTTGTTATGCTACACATTACCAAGGCATTCAGGAGTGAAGTTGCAGCTCTCAAGACATAATCATCTGGACCATTTACCTGACTCATTTGCTCAGGTAATAGTGTTCAGAGTCCTATTTTGTTATAGGGGTAGAGAGGGAAAGAGGAGGACAAAGGGAAAAACACAAGCAGGTATTTTAACAAATGGATATTAATAAGCACAAATCTATAATGAGGATAACTGAAAAGAAGTGACAGGTTGGGGACCAGAAAGATGACTCAGTGAATAAAAGTGCTTGTCACCCAGACTGACAACATGAGTTCAATTCCTAGAACTTCTGTGATAGAGAGAATTGACTGCTCATATTTGTTCTGGCCTCTGCATGTATGTATGCATACACACACACACACACACACACACACACACACACACACACACGCACGCACGCGCGCGCGCGCACTCACATCAAATAAATAAATATAAAAACCAAGTTAAGTGAGAAGTGACAGATTAGGGTATATTTTTAATTGTTTGTTAGGAAAAGACTACTGAGATATTATGTCAGGTGAATCCTAAATAAGATAAAGTTTCACAATTGGTTCCAAAGGCTGCCTCCACCCCACAATAATGAGATATTGTATTGGTTTAAATGTTAGCAACATTCAAGTATAATGCACGCTGAGATTTCTAAGAACTGATATTTAAGTTATATTAGAATATAGTCAAATCTTGAATACTTTATTTATAGATACTCATCTGTTAATTTCTAGCTCATTAAATCCCACCTCTTTGGAGAGTTCATATCCAATTTCTACAAATGCTTTCGTGAACATCCAAATGGCCAATATCAGCTTTATGGTCCATGTGATTTCTATCTTGTTGTGATCACTCAACTAGCCTGTATCATCAATCCTCCTATGTCAATATATGAGCATAGACGTGTTCCAGGAAAACTGTATTTACAAAAATGAATGCAGGTCAGTTTTAGCATATGAACTGTAGTTCATTGAACTCCCACGTAAATGTTCAACTTTCAGTTAGAAAAAAGAAAGAAATTTCAGATGGATAAGCCCCACATTGCTTTTGTGCACTCTGGGTACACAGAAAAGTAATTAGCAAATTTTAAATTTCATAGATAACTTACTTAAGACCCTAGAACTAAAATTCTTTCTTCTTTACACACTGCTTCCATCCTTCATCTTTGCCATCTTTTTCTAAATATAGATGATAATGCTGATATCAAGGTTTTCCAAACCTGTAAAATGAGGGTAGGTGTTGGATAGAGAGGTATACCTTCTATCCCAGTGATGAGGTCACATCACAAATTAATGTAAGGAAGATAATAAAAACCTTGATGGAATGGCTGAGAATAATTCAGACTTGCACATTACATCCAACATCCTAAAATAAAAATTTAGAACTGAAAGCAACTATTTCAGGCTTTAAATGGAGTTATTATAGTAAACAACTGAGAGAAACGCTATTCAGCAGATGATAAACCTATGGAATTAGTTATAGATTTCTGCAGATAAAATGTTCACAAGCCTGCAAAAGCCTTAGAGTCACATACTGATTACTAATAAATAATGGCTAATTTCAGACAAGTCAGCAACAACAGCCTCTGGTTTCCAGGTCAACAGTGAGCACTAGGTCCACAGCCACTGTCTAAAAACTGGAGTGGCAAGATAGTTCAGTGGCCTGATGACCAGAGTTCAGTCTCTGAGAATCCCATGGTGGAAAGAGAGAACCAATTCTTGCACATTGTCTTCTGACCTCATGTGCCACTGTGGCTGGTGTGCCATCATATCTCCAATAGGAACTAACTAGATGAGATGTAATAAATTAACAATAAAAGATCCAAATTATTACAATGTCTGTAATTGTTGGTAAGCTGCTGTGACCCTGGACTCTGTGCTGCCCAAACCACGTCACCCTGAGTCTTAAATGACTCTATATTCCAGCTACCAATTGATAAATCCTGGCAACAATATGGTTGGCATCCTTCCAGATTGGGTGACGCAATGGTCTTTTTGCTTGTTAAATGTTTCATTAAAAATGGTATGCTACTGTCCTCTCCAAAAACCACCTACTATGAACAGGAATAAGAGAAGTTGGATGGACATTGTTGGTCTGATTAGAGATGACCCTTACTTAACAAAGAATTTTAAAAAATTAGAGTCATTATCCTGTCCCAAAAGGATAGGATACCTTACATGGCATTTTCATGACAGCTTTACCACGGCATTAGTTACAATGTACTATGCCAACTTATCTCTCAGGGCCAACTTATCTCTCAGGGTTCTGATTTTAAGCATTGAATAAAATATTTAGCTAGTCTTTCAGATGTTTATAAAAAATAATATACAATCACAATACCACAGCCAGTCCAAGTAGGAAAAAAAAAGTGTACGACTTCTGCATGACTGTATGGCTCCAACTAGCAGTCCTGTCACCCACAGTTTCCCAATGTGATTACAGTCACTTGTGGTCAACCACAGTCTGATATCTTAGATGAAAAATCCCTGAAATAAGTCATTTTAGCTTTTAAATTCCATGTCAGAGTAGAATGAGGAAACCGTGTGTCATCCCACTCTGTCCCTTCCAGGATATTCATCACCTCTTTCTATAGCATAAGCATAACACACACTACCTGCCCATTGTTTCGGTTATGAGATCAACATGTCACTCAGCTGTAGCTGGTTCTTTTCATGAACCCTTATTTTACGTATTAATGGCCACAAAGTACAAAGGCTGTAATGATGGTGATCCATGTGAGCCTAAGAGAAGTGTGAAGTGCCACGATGAAAGTTCTCAACTTGAGGAAATCAAGAAAATCGTATGTTAAGGATGCTCAGACCCAGGGTAGGAATGGAGCTACTCTCCAATAACTTGTAGAGAAGTTCACAAGCTTTGCTGTCGTATCTCAAACTGGAGTTTTGAACAAAGCATAGGATAGGTGCTTAAGATGGACAAGGTATGAATTACAAGGCTTAGTGCTCCCTGTAGTCTTAGACATGTGAGGGTTTTAAAAATTGTTCCTCACAAATAAAGGGAACTACTGCATACGTATGCACTGACCTCAGTAAATTCTGCAACATTCTAACTGCTCCTCAAGTTCCCAGCCCCCACTCTGGTATAGGCTATATTAATGGCTTATAATGTCACATCCTTTTTGCTTTTTATTCCATTGCATCACTTATAGTCATTCTCAGCTATCTCCCATCTTGCCTACTAAATATCACTCAAAAGATGTCTTTCTTCTTTCATCTCAGCACTTATTGGCAGGTCCCTTCCAATGTCTAGAAATGTCAAAGCTTGGCAAATAGGAACTGAATGTTCCATGAGTCTCTGTATACTATCTAGGAAAATAGAAAGCCCTTCTAAAAGGAACCACTACTCAAAATGGGATTTTTCTTCAATCTGTTAGCACCAAGAACAGAATTTAAATATATATATATATATATATATATATATATATATATATATATATATATATATATATCATGAGTCAAAACAACACTCTTCTTTGTTTCAAGTTAAATAACCTAAAACATGATTAAAAAATATACAAAAAACAAAAACCCTAGGTATAGTTTTCTACAAGTAACCTCCTCTAGCCTGTATCTTAAAATTAACAGAAATACACCCTTATCTTTTAGTTTTGAATGATTACGATGCTCATAGTCATCATCATAATCCCTGTCTAAACATAAGACAAAATTTTGAGTAATGTAAAGAATTATTTTGAATATGCTCTACCTTCTACATGGAAATTATTAACCAAAAGATGCGAAACTAAAGGTTTTCAGGAGTCTTTTGTAGCAATAAAAATTAAAATTCAGCAGATACTCAGGTTCCCCGCCCCTCAAGCATTTATTTAGTCAAATTAGTGACACATGGCTCTAAGTCAGACACTGGTCACAGCTTCAACATGTCAAGCTTGTAGTCTTGAGTAAGAAGTATATGAGATGACTGTTAAGTGTCTGGCTTCTTCCACTCATAAGCTTTTAGAGATTTGGAAATGTATTGTTTGCACAAGTAGGTTGCTTGTGTGCCTATAATTATAGGGTTTTTTAAATAAAAATTATCTAGACTCTGCCATAGAGATCAAAACAAAATTCTGAACCTACTATCAACTTTCTTCAGACCAATATCTCTCCAGAAAGCTCACTCCAATGTAATTTTAAAATTCTCTTCTTCAAACAAAAAAGAAGAAGAAGAAAAGAAAATTATCTTCTTGAAAATAGCCCAATAGCAACTAAATGGTCCTGTGGTGATTCTTAGATGCTCCAGACCTAGAGGTGACATCAGTTTGTTTCTTCATTTCATGCGTTCCTATACCTTACCTTTCTCTTGATGTTTAAAGCATTTGTGCTTCACCTTAATAAATGCTTTCCTAGCTGTAACATGTTGGTAATGCTGTGGTGTGCTTTCTTGACCAGGGCGCTGCATTCCCCGGAAGTTAGAATGCAATGGAGAAAATGACTGTGGAGACAATTCAGATGAAAGGGGCTGTGGGAGAACAAAGGCTGTATGCCCACGGACGTACGAGCCCATCCCTAATGTGCAGCTGATGGGCACTGGGTATGTAACATCCTTCTATCACTTGGGAAAGAAAAGGTACCCCTGAAATAAGGAGAGGTACATCAACAACAGACACTACACAAAATCATGGAAAATAAACAACACACTGTTGAATGATGCTTGAGTGACTGAACAAATTGATGAGGAAAAGGAGAACATTGCTTATGGTTGTATTATAAGTCAAAATCCCAGCAGGAAAATCCATATTTTGGATGTGAGAGGGTAAGACAGGGTAAATGAGAGAGGGGGAGAGAGAGAGAGAGAGAGAGAGAGAGAGAGAGAGAGAGAGAGAGAGAGAGAGAGAGATTCTCATTACCTTCAAATGGGAGAATCTCATTAAGAACAGTGCCCTGGGCTCCCCCACTGTCACATCACCCTAATCGATGCCCAGGTCTAGCTTGGTGCTGTGGCAAAGATAGTTCCTACAGGGAAGGCTGTGCCCTCTGTAGTTCTCCTCATGGTTCTCCAAGCAACTTTGGCAGGTCCTCTCCCACATGCCCACATGGCATTCTCTCTCTCTCTCTCTCTCTCTCTCTCTCTCTCTCTCTCTCTCTCTCTCTCTCTCTCTCTGTCCTGATGTCTAGTGGCTTTTTCCTTCTCTCTTTTTCTTGTGCCTTAAGGCAGAAAAATTCCCTCCATCTCCTCCTCTCCTGACAAGGTTGGGCATTGAGTATCATGGGGATAATTGTTTTGTTTATTTAATTCTGATATTAAAGTATTAATAAAAACAAGAAAAAATAAGGAAGGGACTGGGGAAGGAAGGAAGAGTAGTTAAGCAGTCATAAAAAAAATACAGAGTGATTATGACCAAGTGAAAAAAATAGAGTAATACGTATGTCGGTGTGACTAGGGATCCTCTCCCATAGACAACGTGATTTATGGCTAGGTCAGTGGTTTACAGGCAGAGGAGCAACCTTGTGTTACCATCTGCTCTCACCTTAATGAGAAACTGAACTTCAGAAGATTTAATTAGGTCTGCCAAGCCATGAAGGGTGGAACCAGAACTCAAGGCCAGATTTCAAAACCAAATGTGTTTCTGTAACTCCACAGCAGCACTCTCTTAGAGAAAATACTGAAAGAAACCAGAGACCATGCGTTCCTTGTTGACTGGGACTCAAAAGTCCTAACGTTACTGTTTCAGGAGGGCACTGGCAATTTAGCAAGGGGTCTAACTTCATTAGGCTGTGTCTATGTTTTTAAATAGTTTAGAGAATGTAAAAACAAGTCAAGGAAAATGGAACTAAACCTCAGTTTGAAACATAAGTAAAAATTGATTAAAATAATAATAATAATAATCTCCTGTGTCCTCCATTCCCACGAGGAAGACCCATCCTATTGTTGGGTTCAATTGGCTCTCAGACTCTGATGTCCCATACTAGGATTTTAAAACATTTAAAACTCTTGGGAGAGAACAAAATGGCTCTGTGGGTAAAGCAATGGTGGCAGCCTGGTCACCCAAGTTTGGATCCCCAGAACACACATATGAAGCCAGGAGTGGTCGGTGTATATCCACAATCCAGGCCCTCTCCTGTGGCATGATGTTGCGGACAGGGACAGGAGCCTCTGCTGGACACTCACAGGCCAGATACTTCGGAGTTTTCAGTGCAGAATCACAAACAAAAGAAATCCGGTCTCAAAATAGTTGGAAGGCCCAAAATTAGCTATTAAATATTGTCCTCTGACCTTGACATGTGTGCCATAGCAGGCACTTGTGGCACTCATGTGCACACACACACACACACACACACACACAAATGCAAAATGATGTTTTGAATTTAATTTAAAAAATGAATTCTTCACTGATGTTTTCAGCATTACTTTTGTTGCCACAGTCGAATGACGTGGAATCTTGAAGTCTGAAAGACAAACAACTCAAATACAGCCTCGTTTGATTTATCATAAAAACCAGCAACCACTGGACCAGACTCAATGACACTTGTAGAGAAGACATTAGTCTGAAATAAGGGGAGTTGGATTCCACACATATTTCTACATTAACTGTCACAGTCAAGTAATTTAATACCATGGGCCTTGGTTTCCCCCTATGTATCCTGCGTGGCTACAGACTGATCGATCTGCAGTTCTGCCCTAAGACTTTCTAATTGCTTCTCATGCACATAAGAATGATTTGACATCTTATTTTTTTTATCAACGTGCAGAAATGGCTTCCCTGTTATCCTTTTCCTGCAAGAAAATCATAGCTCTAAATGCCCACTGATGACCACAGTGTTTCTAACCTTCTGATTTTCAAGTGTTTTTAAGGTTCTGACCAGTGAATAGAACACTATAACTCATCTCTTTTTCTGTGGGTCTAGTCCACAGAGCTACAGATGAGGAAGACCACATGCTATGTGTACTTTGGCAGGCAAACTGTGTGGCCTTCTGACAGCCAGAGCTCTTGTCCCAAGGATTCTTGGAAATGAGCAAAGGCTGCTGACTCCAGGACAGCCAGTCCTTTCTTTGTCTCCCCAGGGAGAGAGTCTTGAGATGTACTATAATTCCTTTCTAATCAGCTGGCCCTAGCAGCTCAGCCTCCTCTCCCTTCGCCTTCCAATATTTTTCTGCCCACAAAAGCTATCTTCTAGGTGTCTGGCTGTTTTTTAAAAAACTACATCTTTCCGAGAAAATAATTAACCATACTTATATTCCCAGCATTAATCACTAAGTCCCACACCTAAAGCAAGAATCAAACAATAGACACATATGGCTTGTTTTCTTATCATGCTCAGCCAAGGTGCACATATAAATACATTTGGCCACGTTTATATATGCATATACTTGCATATGCATATCTTTTAGTTTATGTATTTTTAAGTAGTACAAGGCCACTTGCCCAGCATGTGTGAGACTCTAGTTCCTCTAGCACAGAAAAAAAAAAAAAAGGATGAACTATAAAGCAAATGAGATAAAAACACTTTAGAAAGCTAAAGTATTTGTTGTCGTTGTGTATTTAAAACACAAAAACATGGGACCAATATAAACATCTCAGAGGAGACTGAAAATACGAGAGCTAGAATCATCTGCATGGTTGGTTTGGCTCTGACCAAAAGCAACTTTAGAAGAAAGGGTTTAGTCTAGTTTATACATTATAGTCCATCGCCGAGGGTATCCAGGGTAGGAGCTGAAGGCAAGAACCTGGAGGCAGGAACTGAAGCAGAAATCACAGAAGCATGTTGCTTGCTGCCTTGCTCCCTCCAGCTCACTCAGCTACGTTTCTTATACAGCCCACGCTCACCTGCCTAAGTAAGCATGGCACCGCTCACAGTGGGCTGTGCCATCCTGTATCAATTAGCAATTAAGAAAATGCCTCACAGACACAGCCACAAGCCAATCTGATCTGGGAAAATCTTCGGTTGAAGTTTCCCCTTTCCAGGTGACTCTAGGTTTCTGTCAAGTTGACAGCTGAAGCTAACCATGGCAAGCTCCAAAAGATTCCTCATGCCTGCTCTGATGAAGTGACCTTCATAAAAATCGTGTCTTTATACTCCACAAGCAGCTTCCTATATTCCTATAGGAGTTAGTTTTCTTTTCTCAAACATCTTCTCATTTGTTACAGACATAGGTACGTAGTGTAAGGCTGTTCTATGAGAACCATTCTTTACTCCTCATGCGTCCCTCTTAGCTTAGAATATGCAAATACATGAAAGGCAGACACTTGTGCTAATCCTGCTGAGTACTTTAGAAAGCTCTTCCCAGATCAACTTTCCGTAATTCTTCTTTCAAATACCCACTGATATAAACTCAAATGTGAACAAATACAAACCTCTAGTTGTACTTGTACCTGTGTAGGTGTGCTGTGCATTTCAGAGAACCCCTAGAAGCTGTTCCTTCTCAAAATAACATTTATGATATATGATAGAATCCATGCTCACCATACAATTCAGCCATTTGAAGCATACATACTAGAAGGTGAACAAAAATATCATGGTTTGCAGGCCAGGCTAGACTACACAGCATGGTTCTGTCTTAAAACAGTTGGGAAATCTGTAATTTCTTAGTATATTCACAGATTTATATAGCCATCACCCGAATATAATTTTAGAATATTTCATACTGATTTTTCGGAGTGGCTGCGACATTTTATGTTTTCATTGTTATGTTTGATTGAAAATCAGTCTCTCTTCAGTTTGCTTACTTTTTTTTTAAGAGAGCAAACCTTTAATTACTGCTAAGTGTTGGAATCATGTTACAAGCAAATCCTATTTTGAATATGATACCCATTTATTTCAAATCATTAGTGGTACTTTCTGGTTTCTGAAAATTATTTATTTATTTACTTATTTAGTATGTGTGCATGTGTGTGTGTGTGTGTGTGTGTGTGTGTGTGTGTGTGTGTGAATATGGGCATCCATGAACCACAGGCCACATGTGGACACCAGACCACCTTTCTGGAGATAATTCTCCTGCTTCCCCTTGTTTGAAGCAGGGTCTCTTTTACTGTTTCTGCGGCTGCGCAGCAGACTCCAGGCAGGGTGTCTGGCCCACAACCTTCAGGCTAACTCTCCTATCCCTACTTCCCATCTGACATTAAGACCACTGGGATTACAGACGTGTGTCACCTCATATGACTTTTTGAAAGGAGTTCCAGGGATCGAACTCGGGACACCAGGTCATCTGGCTTGCTCAGCAAACACTTTTACCCGCTGAGCTACCTCCCTGTTCCCTGACGGTTGTTTTTAACACCCCCTTTCATTAAGGCTATCTGTCCTAGTGGGTGGGAAATGACAACTCGCTGCGGTTTTGATTTTTATTTCCTGACTGGGTCACAATATTGAACATCTTTTCCTGTGTTTGTTAGTTGCTTCCATCTGTTCTTTAAAGAACTATCTATTCTGATACTTTGATCCCTTGCACACCATGAACTAATTTGTTCTATATATCATTGGCTTATAAGCATTCTTTGTATATTCTGGGTATAGGTTCTTCAGCAGATAGGTAATTTATTTGTAAATATTTTCTCCTATTGGATTGCTTTTGTTATTTTGATGGTATCCTTTTAAGTGTAAACTTTTTATAAAGATATTAGAGTGTGTGTGTGTGTGTGTGTGTGTGTGTGTGTGTGCGTGCGCTGCCATGAATTTATGTGCACTACATGCATGTAGAAGCCAACTGAGGCCAGAACTCATAGAACTGGAGTTTACATGTAGTTATAAGATGCCATGTGAGTACTGGAAATCAAATCTAAGGTCCTCTGTAAGAGCACTAAGTGCTCTTTTTTTTTTTTTTTTTTTTTTTTTTTTTTTTTTTTTTTTTTTGGTTTTTCAAGACAGGGTTTCTCTGTGCAGCTTTGAGCCTTTCCTGGATCTTGCTCGGTAGACCAGGCTGGCCTCAAACTTACAAAGATCCGCCTGCCTCTGCCTCCCAAGTGCTGGGATTAAAGGCGTGCGCCACCACCACCCGGCGCACTAAGTGCTCTTAAAGACTAAGCTATTTCTCCTGCCCTGAGGTATAAATTTTTAGTTCTGATAAACTCTAATATATCTACTTCTTCTGTTACATATGTTTTCAGCATCTCATCTAAGAAGACTTTGCCTGTATACAAGATCACAAAGATTTATTTTTATAGTTTTCCTTAGAACATTTGTATTTTTAACCTTCGAATATAAATCTGTGAACTACTTTGAGTAAATTTTTATCCTATGAGAAATGATTCAAAATTTGTATATTTTCACATGACTACCAAATTATCACAAAACTAACCATTTGTTAGAAATAAATAAAAAACTGTTTAATTTCCCCTTGTTAAATTGTCTTGGCATGCTTATCAAAAATCTACTGACTACATATATATGAATTTATTTCTGTATTCTTTTTTTAATTCATTGATGATATCTCTTTTTAGTACAAGGTTTGTTAGATTATTCACTTAGTAAACATTTATAAATATCATCAACAAATACTAGCCTTTAGTAAATTAAACACTGGTTATTGTATTAAAGAAGTTTTTTCCATCATTTAGTTTTTTTCCCACTAAAAGTTCATTGATGGTCCATTATAGAAATTCTACAGAAATATGAAATGTGCTACATTTCAAAAAAAAGAAAAAAGAAATGTGCTACATTTCATACCTTCTGTGTTCAATAAAGAGAACAATTGCTAATTTGTCAGGTCACATTATAGGTGATGAATATTAAGCATTGAACTTGGAGCTGGTAGAAACAAGAGATTGTTGAGGTTATTTCTGTCTGATTGATCTATGTGTCTGTCTTACCTAGTATCACACTATCTTTAAGTATCCTTTATACCAGAAACTGTGATTCTTCTGATTTTGTTCTTGTTTCTCAAGATTCTTTCAGCTATTTCCAGATGATTTTTTGAATCAGTTTGCCAATTTCTATGAAAAAAAAATGTCAACTTAGATTTTATATTACACTTTCCATTGTCATAACAAAACACTTGATAGATTGGTGACTACCCTAATTATCATCAGAGAGCCTTTATCCAGTAACTGATGGAGGCAGATGCAGAGATCCACAGCCAAGCACTGGGCTGAGCTCTGGGAGTCCAGCTGAGGAGAGGAAGGAGGGATTGTATAAGCATGGGGGGTCAAGAACATGACGGGGGAGCTCACAGTGACTGCTGACCTGAGCTAGTGGGAACTCAGGGACTCTAGATGGACAGCTAGGGAGCCTGCATGGGACTAACCTAGGCCCTCTGCATGTGGGTGACAGTTGTATAACTTTGTCTATTTGTGGGGTTCCTAGCAGTGGGATTAAAACCTGTCCCTGGTGCATGAGCTGGCTTTTTGGAACCTACTCCCCATGCTGTGATGTTTCACCCAGCCTTGATGCAGGGGGAGGAGCTTGGTCCTGCCTCAACTTGATATGCCATGCTTTGTTGACTCCCATGGGAGGCCTGCTCCTTTCTGAACAGAGGAGGAGTGAATGGGGGTAGGAGGGAGGGTAGACGAAAGTGGGAGGAGGGAACGGGAAGAGAAGATGGAGGGGAAATTGTGGTTGGTATATAAAATAAATGAAAAAACTAATAAAAAGAAAGAAACAAAACATCTGATAGAAACAACTAAAGGAAGATTTGTTTTCAGATCTTTCCCAGAAAGTTCAGTCTACAGTTATTAGCTGTTTATCCCAAGCCAATGATGAGACAGAACATCAAACTGTTCTGGGCATGTGGCCAAGGCCACTTAACTCATATCTGGGAGAAAAAGAGAGAGAGATTAAGGGATACTGGGCAAGACTCAACTAAAAGGACAAGCTCAACTAACCTTCCTCCTACCAGTCCTCTTCCCCTAAGGGAACCTCTGAAGGCAGTGCTGCAGCTGGGTACCAATCCTTCAACCCATAAACCTTCTAAGAGGACACTGCACATCCAAACCATAGCAGATCTTGATTGAATTGTTCCACATCCACATTTCAGTTTAGGAAGCACTGCCATCTTAATGATAAAAGTTCTTCCAGTCCATAAATGTGAGGTGCCTTTCTATTTATTGACCCCTTATTGACTGCTCCACAATGTTTATACTTTTTAGGTCTTAGACTGCTCTATTTTTTTCAGTGTGTTACTGAGACATTTCTTTTAAATGTCATTATAAACGGAATTGTTCTATTAATGTTGTTTCTTTTGGGAATATAAATGCATTTCATTTGTAATATTCAACAGCATGTGGTAGTCATGAATATCTATGAGGTACAGTGTTGCATTTGAATACATACATACAATGTCTAATTATCAGATCAGGGAAATTGACACATCTGTTATCCAGACACTTCATTTCTTTGTGTTGGAAACACTCAAAATACTTTCTACTAGATATTTTGAAATACTCAATTAATTCAATTGATTGCTTTCAAGTTTTCTAACTCTACCATACTGTAAACATAGAAGTTATCCCTTCTTTATGACTGTGTACCCATTAATCATCCTATTACCATCCATTCCCAGACATTGTTAGCCATGATTATATATTTTCCTGAAATCATCTTAGCTTCCACAACTATGTGAGAACACATGGCATTTGTCTTCTGTGCTTGCTTTTTCTATTTACTGTCATATCTTCCACTATATATGTGAGTAATGTATTTTCATTGCATACTCGTCTTTCACAGCACATCTAGGTTAGTTCCATCTCTTGACTGTAATAAATAGCACTGCAGTAAAATGAGTTCAGATGTTTCTCTGACATACACAATGTCTACCCCTTTGAGTACATAGCCAATAGTAGAGGTGCTCCATTGTGCGACAGTTCTAGTGTATTTCAGGATTCTTCATACTGTTTTCCACAGTGACTGTACTGATGAACACTCCCATTGTCGCCTTTTTTTGTTTCTCTGGCCACATTTCTTATTATCTTTTGAGTAATTGGCATTTTTAACTGGAGTAAGATCATTTCTTATTGTGTTTTTGGTTTGCGTTAGATACACGGTTGACTTTTGTCCATTGATGTTCAATCCTGCAAGCAATCACTCTTGAAGTCAGTGTGCAACTCATTTAATGAAATTAAAGTCCACTTTCTCCATTGGGAAACTAAAATGTGCTATTACACCTTGTAGGGCAGGCTAGCAGACTAGTCTTGAGCTAACTGTAGAATCCTTACAACGCTCAGAAGGACTAGAAGACACCAATGTGCAATAGCAGAAAGCAGCTTTATTCTCAAGAAAAATCATTGTGCTGGGGACCCGTCCAAAGTGGTTTCAACTCCAGGGGAGGGTAAAGCAGCCCCTTTTAAGCCTGCTTAGGGGAATTCTAGCTGTGGCCAAGTGTACTTTGAAGAATCATTTTAATTGGCTCATGAACAGTTCCTGCCTGGGTAGGATCCTGATTGGCTACCAGACCGGACGTACTTCCTGAGGGTCTGGTTGAAGCCAGACATGAGTCAACATAGGATGGTGGAGTAATATGGGGCAGAGGTCTTAGCAAACCAGCCCCTGGAAAAAAAACAACTGGCCCTGGTCCCTTCACTAACCACTGTTAACTCTCCAAACTACCTGAAGGTAGCAATTGTTGCCTCCATTTTTAAGAGGAGAAAACAATTGCAGATGTTTTAAAATGTGTGGGCTGCAGTCATTTTGGCAGAAAAATCACAACTTTTTTTATATTAGCCAATAATTTGTTTTTAATGTTCTAACTTTGTTTTATAACTTTCTAATTATAATTTTCCTTTTTCCTCTCTTAACTTTCTTAGTCATTCTTATTATGACATTTAATTGCAGCTGTATTGTACTGTGCTTATATTTACCTCCTCAGGCCCCATCCCACCCTGTTTACCCTTTTTTATTCCTCTTCACATTGCTCATCTTCCTCTAGGGACATTATGCCAACTGGTTAGAGTTAAATGTCTGAATAATTACTTCTATAATCTAAATCCAAATGCATTACAGCAGAGTACCCAAATCTACATATTGAACTGCTTCTTGATGCCTTCCCAGAGAAATGAATCATTTGTCTTTTCTTGCGTAAGCAAGAAGTTAATAATGCAACTCCTGAGAAAGGTGAAGCCCTTTACACACCATTTGTTTTTTAAGCTAGCACTATAGAGGTATAACAGAAGCACACGTAAGTGGTATGTGATCTTCTGGAGGATGCAGTAGTCACTTGAGCACACACCACCGTCAGAACTGATAAGCGTACTTGTGTATCATGAGTGAGACAGGGTAGAGAGCACTTCCTCTACTACATGGAATTTCTCAATGTTATTCTCTAGAACTGTATTTTGTATCCTGTGGAAGACAAGGTTACCTGATCAAGCATATATGGAAACTGATTATTTGTATTTTTAAGGACTCTAGCATTATCTTTACAAAGACACTTTTTATCATCTATATAAATGCAACATTACCAAACTCTTGATCAAAAACCACTTTTCTCGGGGACTATATATTACAGTCTCTAAGAAACTGGAAGACTATATGAGATGAATAAAAAATTTCCTCAAGCTGCAAATAATTTCTTAAATACATGAATTTAACTAAGCTAATCTTTATGTGCCTCAATTTCTTTATTTGTAAAATAAGTATAAATAATCCTATCTATAAAATATAGTTATTGAATGCTAAATTGCTTAATGTTTGTAAAGCACTTACTATTGCTTAGTTTATAAGAGGTTAATAAATGATATATAAACATTTGATAAATAAAATACATTTTAAATGTAATTATACCATAGTATAGAACTATTATTACATTATTCAATTTTCACATTACTATTTCATAATTTACTCTATCAATATTCTTTTACCATATCATAATATACTTCCAATGTCTATTAACTTATAAATGATAAAAATTATAAGCTCAAATTTTATTTCATATTGAAATCCCAGACCTTTTTGGGTTATTGGGGCTGAGTTTAAGACATCCAGTACTTTATGAATGCCTCATCATAAGAAAGAAAAAGTGAGCCTTCCCTTGGAGTCATTTGTCAGAAGTCAGGAAACGTCTAGAAAAAGGAATTTCTTTCATATAAGTAAGGTAAATTTTAAAGATTGCTCTACATCTATTGAATTTTTGAAAATTGCTTTGTTTCCAGGTTTCATTTTCTGGCAGGAGAGCCCAGAGGAGATGTCCTTGATAACTCTTTCACTGGAGGAATATGTAAAACTGTCAAAAGCATTCGAGCAAGTAATCCATACCGTGTTCCAGCCAATCTGGAAACTGTCAACTTCGAGGTATGGTGTTGTGGTGGCTGCTCCAACACTGATAGTGGTTATAACCTAAGTTCCTAGTGGAGATTTTGATGCATGAAGGGACAGAATGCAATGATAATGAACAATGTGAATCACACATTATATGCTTCTATTTAATCCTTCCAAAACCCATTGAGATCAGGATTATTTTCATTGGTTTAATGGAGGAAGAAAAAAAAAGGTAACTAACTTGCACAACATCAAATAAACATTTTTACTCCATGAACATATAATTTTAAAACATACTCATACCCAAAAAACAGGATTATTTATTCAGAATATTCACTTGTCATAGCATAGTTTTTCCCTCACATAACCATGAGATAGATGTAAAATAGTCTCATGTTTCTACAAAAATGCAAACAAACAAGCAAACAAAAACACGATAATTCTGAGTACAAAACACATTGACTCATCTCCTGTCTATTTTACTAATTTGCTTGTTTTCCTATATAGTTGCTGTGGGATGTTCTGTATGTCAAATATGTTGCTCTGATTGGTTAATAAATAAAACACTGATTGGCCAGTAGCCAGGCAGGAAGGATAGACAGGACAAGCAGAGAAGAGAATTCTGGGAAGTGGAAGACTGAGTGGGAGACACTGCCAGCCGCCGCCATGACAAGCAGCATGTAAAGATGCCGGTAAGCCACGAGCCACGTGGCAAGGTATAGATTTATAGAAATGGATTAATTTAAGATATAAGAACAGTTAGCAAGAAGCCTGCCATGGCCATACAATTTGTAAGCAATATAAGTCTCTGTGTTTACTTGGTTGGGTCTGAGCGGCTGTGGGACTGGCGGGTGACAAAGATTTGCCCTGACTGTGGGCCAGTCAGGAAAACTCTAGCTACATATAGTAATGAGCACCATACTGCAGTGTTGGGTAGTAGCCTAGTAACTAAAAAATAAGTGAGTGTGGTGGTCTGAATAAGAATGATAAACTCATATACCTGAATGCTTGGACACCAGGAAATGGAACTGTTTGGAAGGATTAGGAGGTGTGGTCTTGTTGAAGAAAGTGTGTCACTGGGGGTGGGCTTTGAGGTTTCAAAAGCCCAGGCCAGGCTCAATGTCTTGCAGATCAGGATGTAGCTCTCAGCTACTTCTCCAGCACCATGCCTACCTGATTATAATGAAGTAAACCTTTGAAATTGTAAGCAAACCCCCAATTAAATGCTTTCTTTTATAAGAGTTGCCTTGGTCATGGTGTTTCTTCACAGCAATCAAACAGTGATGAAGACAGTGACTAATACCTTTCTTTTGATTTTTGATCAGGGAAATACAAAATACATGGTTTTAGTTGTCACATTCTTGTATGCAGATTTGACTGCTAAAGAGAATTTCAGAATCTAACAATTTGTGAGACCTTCTTTACAGTAGTAGGTACTCAGGAAGAAATACTTCATGACTTCTTTAAAAAGACCTCTTTATTACCAACAATGGCGCTTGTAGGTAAAGGTGCTTGATGCCAAGTCCAAAGACCTAAGTTCAGTCCACAGAACTTACACTGTGGAAGGACAGAACAGACTTCTGTAAGTCATCCTCTGATGTCTAAATGTGCACCATGGCATGAGGCTGTTCACACAGATAAACACAGAATAAATGAATAAATGCATGCATACATACATAATTGTCATATGTTAAAGTAAAAATGACATATTTATGCATCTAAATACAGGCATTTTTCAATCTAATACATTCAATCTAAAAACTATATAATATACTACTGGGTTTGGAAAGTGACTTGGGGTCCAATGCCAAATTCTAATAGCTCTGGAAGACTAATAACAATATTCTTCAGATATACAATATTGAATAGGCTTAGAAGAAGGAAATGTGACTGTGATATTCTACTCAAGAGTGTTTTTTAGCTCCCAAATAAGCAGTCTATGAGCTTATTCTCAAATATAGGGTTTTCCTTTTTTATTAAATTTTTTTTATTTATTTTACATACCAATGACAGTTTCCCCTCCCTCCTCTCATCCCATAGCCTTCCCCAACCTCCTTTCTACCCCTCCCCCATCTACTCCTCAGAAAGGATAAGGCCTCACGTGAGAGTCAAGAAAGCATGGCATAACAAGTTGAGACAGGACCAAGCTCCTGCCCCCTACACCAAGGCTGAGTGAGACATCCCATCATAATGAACAGGTTCCAAAACCCCAGCTCATGCACCAGGGACAGATCTTGGTCACACTGCTAGGGGCCACAAACAGACCAAGCTACACAACTATTACCCACATACAAAGACCTTAGGTCAATCCCAGGCAGGCTCCCTAGCTGTCGGTCTAGAGTCTGTGACCTCCCACAACCTGGGTCAGCTGTCTCTGTGGGTTTTTCCCGTCATGATTATGACCTCCTTTCTTATATATTCCCTCCTCCCTCTCTTCAACTTGACTTCTGGAGCTCAGCCCGGTGCTTGCTGTAGATTTCTGCATCTGCTTCCATCAGTTATTGGATGAAGGTTCTATGATGACAATTAAGATAGTTACTAATCTGATTACACAAAAAGGCCAGTCCAGGTACCCTCTTCACTATTGTTAGGAGTCCTAGCTGGGGTCATCCTTGTGGATTTCTGGGAGTTTCCCTGGCACCAGGTTTCTCCCTGACCCAATAATGGCCCCCTCTATCAAGCTATCTCTTTCATTGTCCCCCCTCTCCATCCCTCCCCTAAATCAGCCATCCTGATCCCTCATGTTCCCACCCTCTATCTCCTCCCCTCTACCTCTACCTCACCCCCAGTTTACCCAGGAGATCTCATCTATTTCCCCTTCCCAAGGCAATCCATGCATCCCTCTTAGGGTACTCCTTTTTATCTAGCTTCTCTGGGGCTGTGGATTGTAGCCTGGTTATCATTTGCTTTACATCTAATATTCACTTACAAGTGACTATATACCATGTTTGTCTTTCTGTGTCTGGGTTACCTCACTCAGGATGATTTTTTTTCTAGTTCCATCCATTTGCCTGCAAATTTCATGATGTCATTGTTTTTTACTGCTGAGTAGTACTCCATTGTGTAACTTATCCATTCTTTGACTGAGGGGATCTAGGATGTTTCCAAGTTCTGGCTATTATGAATAATGCTGCTATGAACATAGTTGCATAAGTGTCCTTGTGGTATGATTGAGCATTCTTTAGGTATATGCCCAAGAGTGGTATCATTGGGTCTTGAGGTAGATTGATTCCCAATTTTCTAAGAAACTGCCATACTGATTTCCAAAGTGGCTGTACAAGTTTGCACTCCCACCAGCAGTGGAGGAGTGTTCCCCTTACTCCAAATCCTTTCCAACATAAGCTGTCATCAGTGTTTTTGATCTTAGCCATTCTGACAGGTGTAAGATAGTATCTCATAGTCGTTTTGATTTTCATTTCCCTGATGAATAAGGATGTTGAGCAAGTCCTTAAATGTCTTTTGGCCATTTGAGATTCTTCTTTTGAGAATTCTGTTTAGAGCTGTACTTCATTTGTTTATTGGATTATTTGGTATTTTGAAGTCTAGTTTCTTGAGTTCTTTATATATTTTGGAGATCAGCCCTCTGTCAGATGTGGAATTGGTGAAGATCTTCTCCCATTCTGTAGGCTAGCATTTTGCCTTATTGACCATGTCCTTTGCCTTACAGAAGACTCTCAGTTTCAGGAGATCCCAATTATTAATTTGTTACTCTCAGTATCTGTGCTACTAGTGCTACATTCAGGAAGTAGTCTCCTGTGCCAAAGCATTCAAGGCTACTTCCCATTAAACATTACAGGTGAAAAACAAATTATCCCCAAGAACCCACATACAGTTAAACATTTATCTTTTAGATTTCTCACAGATCAGGAGCCTTTCAGCCATAACTTTTTACAGTCAGTAGTTTTTTCTAACTGCCAGAAAAACAGGTTACTAGTTTCACTTTTCACATTTTAGAATCCTGTCCAATTATTTTACCTAACCATGCAATTTTTTGTTTTCTAGTTACATGAAGTCAATTGTTTAAAGCTTTGTTTTAGCTATGGTGCACACTGAAACCTGTAAACACATTTCCCAATATCAAAAAAACTTGAGCTAACTCCTGGGACTCAATTGTTTTCCTTAATTATTAACTTAAACTACAGTCTATACAACTCCTCAAAAAACTCATAAGTCCTAGTTGTATGACATTTCCTTGTTTCTATTTTCTGTCTCTGTAGATCCTGCTTTATCAGGGTGGGGCAACACTATATCCTACCTTTACCAATATTAATTTTTCCACTAAGCTAACCTCTATCATAATCTCTTACTACCTTTGTTAAAAAAAAAAACCTTAATCCTCAAAATTCTATTTAAATTAACACTATTATTGTATTAAATCATTACTTCAGCTAAACAGTACAGCTTAAGAGGAAATCATCTTCACAGTAATCCACAAGTAAAAATACCCAGTAGAATGGGATATTTCCATGAGATAATCACACTACATTAAATGCAGTGGGAATCTCCCCCCACCCATTCATACCATGCCAGATACCAGAGAGAAAAGTGGCCGTGGCAAACATGGAAAGGCACAGTAGCAGCAAGAGACATTCTAGAACTGAAGCCCTTGGGACTTTGCCCATCCAAGATTCACTCATTAGTGCCTGTCATTCTGATGGGCCAAACTCTTGAAGCTCAATTGCCACTGTTGTTCCCCTGACTGGCCATGGGCAAATAGCGTGCAGATAGGGTCATATAGCATCTCTTCCCACCCTCTTTTGTCTCAGTAGTAGATCTCTGAATATACTTTAAATTAAATCCCACACCACACTAGAATCCCAAGCAGTCTTAAAAATCGACCTCATTGGCAATATCATAGAGAAACACACTTTACTCTGTATAATTAAAACATGCAAAAATAGCCCCTTTGGGGACTGAAGAGATTTGGGCTCAGTGATTAAGAGCACTTACTGTTCTTGCAGGGAAGTTGAATTGGTTTCCCAGCACTGCATGATAGCTCGTGACCAGTTTCCAGTCACTCGGCCTGCAAGTGGTGCACAGACATACACACAAGCAAAATACTCATACACGTAAAGTTGTAAAAGGTAGAGGTCCGTGGCACATGCTGCTGCCGAAGATCATAAGGATGTCTGTGGTCTGTGCTGTTCCCAGAAACCATGTAGAAGTCCATGGTCCATGCTCCCACTGACTGTAAAGAGCAAGGAGGGAAGCTACTGTTGCAGTGGAATAGATGACTGAAGACTTGTAGTTGAGAAAAAGGGACATAGAAATCTGTGACAACCCCTACCCCACCCCCAAAACAACAGCCCAGACAAGAAAAGAAATCTTAAAATCATGATGAGGATACTCCAGTGTAGCTCTGTACAACTGATGGCTTCCAGAGGGAGTGTGGGCAGGGGAGGACTCAGTTTTCTTTAAGGGGCTGGCCACCAGGAGTTTGACCATGCTCCAGTGAGTATATGGACAACACAAGTTGGACACATTTTGTGTCTTCTTCTTCTTCTTCTTCTTCTTCTTCTTCTTCTTCTTCTTCTTCTTCTTCTTCTTCTTCTCCTCCTCCTCCTCCTCCTCCTCCTCCTCCTCCTCCTCCTCCCTCCTCCTCCTTCCTCTTCCTCCTCTTTCTTTTTAGGGGAGGTCACAAGGACTAGACCTGGGAGGATGAGGAAGTGAATATGATCAGGGTTTATGATGTGAAATTCCCAAATTGTCAATAAAAATATTATATATGTGTGTGTATATATATATGCATATAGATGTGTATATATATATATACATATACATATATGTAAATAAAATAGCTCTTGCAGCTTATCATCAAGTCTCGGGTTCTGTGTTCTTTCCTTAATCAAGCTGCTCAAAATATTGCCTCTCCAGATCTATGTTTATCTATGGAATCCCATTAGTATTGAAGCTACCACACTGGATTGTCTCCCTAACTAATGTTATTTTATATGTATTTTGTTGGCCAGGTACAAACTGTAGAAGATGATTTGAAAACAGATTTCTACAAGGATTTAATCAATATTGAAAATAAGAAAAATGAAGCTCCTTTCTTGTCAGATGAACAGAAACAGTCTTTTAGTGTGCCGATTTTGTTTTCCTCAAAGACAAGTAGAAGATTCCAACAAAACTCAGCCTTCAAGGAAGCTATCCAAGCCTCCCACAAAACGGTAAGGAAAACAGTTCCTCGTCATTCATTCTTTCTTCAAAATTAAGGCCTATCCAAGCAACAAGAAGCTAAACTTAGACTCACTTTTCATAACTCTCACTTTAGAACATAAAGGGATGTTGCGTCACCATGCTTCCCTTCTACAAACTGAACTGCATGAGTTGTTTTTTTTTTTTTTTATTTTCAGTTTTCTGTCCCATGCTATGGTCAATGTGCTTTGTTTTCAATAAAATTTAAGGATTATTTTTTATTTTTTTTATTTATGTGTATGGATGTGTGAGTGTATGCCACATGTGTGTGGATACCCCTGAGGCCAGAAAAGGATATGGGAACACTTTGAACCAGAATTACAAAATAACTGTGAGCTACCAGACGTGGGTGATGGAACCAAATTCAGGTCCTCTAGAAAAACAGTCAGTTCTCTCTCTCTCTCTCTCTCTCTCTCTCTCTCTCTCTCTCTCTCTCTCTCTCTTCTTAAGAAATTTTTTTATTCATTTTACACACCTATCAAAGATCCCCCTCTTCCCTTCTCTCACTCACCCCCAGCCTCCCCGCCAACCTACCTCCCCCAACTCCCCCTGACAAGAAGGCAAGGCCTCCCATGAGGAGACACAACCAGTAGAGGCAAGTCCAAGTCCTTCCCCCTGCCTCGAGGCTGCATAAGGTATCCCATCATAGGTAGTGGGCTCCACAAAACCCACTCATTCACCAGAGATGGATTCTGATCCTACCACCAGGGGGTCCCCCAAGCAGATCAAGCTACACAATTTTCTTACCATGCAGAGGGCCTGGTCCAGTCCCATGCAGGCTCTACAGCCGTTGATGCAACTTTCATGAATTCCCACTAGTTTGGTTTGGTTGTCTCTGCAGGTTTCCCCATCATGATCCTGATGCACTTGCTCATAGACTCCCTCCTCTCTCTCCTACTGGACTCCTGGAGCTCTGCCTGGTGTTTCAGCCAGTTCTCTTAACTGCTGAGACATCTCTCTAGCCTCAGAGAGGGGTTTTTTTTTTAAAGCATCAATAAATTATACAAAGTAAAAGATTTAATTTCATTATGTAATTACCAGTGATGGGGTTATTTTTTAGACTGCTTGTGATTTAAATGTATTTTCTTAGTTGTTAAAAATATTTTGAGACTTTCATATATGAGTATTTATATCATTTCTACTCTTCCTTCCCCTCTAACTCTTGCCCTGCCAACTCTGCTCCCTCTCAAATTCAAGGCATTTCCTTCTTTAATTGCTACTGTTACAAAAGTCTTTAGCCTACTGAGTCCATTTAGTGTTGTTCACATGTACATGTATTTAGAGCTGATACTTTGAGATTTTATAACCTGTTGGATGATTTGTCCCTGGGAAAAACTGATTCTGTCAGCAGCCATTGATTGCCTATAGATCTTAATCTAGGGGGTAGGGCCTTGTGAAATTTACCCCATTCACACTTGGGCATGTTGATTGGTGTAGTCATTATGCAGGTTTTGTTTAGGCAACCATAATGTTGAGATCTCATGGACTGTAATTTCCCCGTCATGTTTAAAATTCCTTTTAAAAAATTATGCATTCATTTATTGTGTGTGTACATGTATGTGCGCATGTGTCCTCACTCGTGAATACACACCCTCCACAGTATTAAATGTGGAGGTCAGAGCACAAGTTGTTAGAGTTTATTCTTTTTTCCTATCACTCCAGTCTCAGGGATCAGACTCAGATCATCAGGCTTGCTTTAACTAACTGAATATGTTTCTTATAAATCACATATAATAACTGTCTTTTTTATGCAATCCGCTTCAGGCTTTCTATAGACATATATAGTCCCTTCTTTTAATCTATTAATTCATACTATCTAGGGATCTTGTCTTTGATCAAATCCTCATGTCACCCTAACAGAGCATCCATAGTTACACATAGTTGTCTCAAACTGTAGCATAAAGAGGGAAGGAGGTGGGCAAACTGAAGAAATGCAGGTGATCTTCAGGTGGTGGTCTGACCTTAAGATAGACTTCACATAGTTGGATATAAATGTTTTAAACATACTAGAAAGCACACATAAAAACCCTTTTCTGTGGTAAATAGCTAGTTTTTTATCTTAATAGTCTTCCCCAAAGTCAAAACCTTGGGGCTATTTACAGCTTAAAGTACATGAAATTGCTGCTTTTCAACCAGTCTGCCTTAAAATTGTCACCCTCGTATGGCTCAACTCAATATCATGATGAACATAGAAGACAGAGTCCATCTGAATAGAGCATGTCCTTATTCTAGTCTATCTAAGGAGAAAATGCTACTGTGGCTTTTCTTAGTCTGCAAGTACTGTGAGTTGAACCAGAGCCTTCCAATGAACCCAATGTATGCTGTGGTTTTGTTTTGTCAATCCCAGATCTGACTAAACTTATTCACTGGGCAGAGAATCACTTCAGAGCCAAATCATAATCAGTTCTATGAGGCTTGGTGAATATCTCATTTACTTTACACAACTGAAATCACACAATATAATCCTAGCACAGAAAGATCTCATGAACGAATGAAATGTGTTTGTATTGCTTAAGACTCTGTTATAATGTACCTTCTTGGTCTAGACTAGCCAGTTCCAGCCCTCATATAGTTGCCGTGCATCATGCCTGCGCTTCTACTATATTGAGCTGTCAAAGTCAAGCATATGTTTCGCTGGATGTCCTCTGTAAAGAAAACTGTAAATATTAAACCTCCAAATGTAGCTGGAGTTTTCTCTCCGGGTCCCACCAATCCCTGACAGTCCGACAGCCCACTTATAAAATAAACACACAGATGCTTATATTATTTACAAGCTGTATGGCTGTGGCAGGCTTCTTGTTATCTAGTTATTATATCTTAAATTAACCCATTTCTATTAGTCTATAAATTGCCACATGGCTCGTGGCTTACTGGTACCTTACATCTCGCTTGTCATGGCGGCGGCTGGCAGTGTCTCTCTCACTCAGCCTTCCTATTCCCAGAATTCTCTTCTCTGCTTGTCCCACCTATACTTCCTGCCTGGCTACTGGCCAATCAGTGTTTTATTTATTAAGCAATCAGAGCAATACATTTAACATACAGAACATCCCACAGCATCAAAAAGCATACATTAAAGATGCTTGGTTCTTCCCAAAAGCACAGAGATGCTCCGAGTTTGGGGGCTGTTTGACAAAATTCAAGTGTAAAAGTTCATAAGTAGAGTTGGTGAGCATACCCTGAAACATAAAATCCACAACGAAAAAGTCTTCCTCTGCCTTGTTCACTTCTACAACAAGTGCCTCTGACATAACGGAACAAAAATTAAATTGAAGGCAAGAACATATGAAGGGAAGAGAATGGGGAGAAAGAGTAAATGATAGCTCCTTTTTATCCTTGCAGTGTTTTTGGTATTTGCATTAGCGGTTTTTGATGTCATAATTATAGCATGAAGGAAAATGACTGGTTTATAATTAACAGTTACAATAAAATCTTTTTTGCTAAAACATGGTAGTTATTCTGTTACCATCACTTACATAACACAATTTGTTAGAATTGAGAGATCAGATAGAATACATAATTTGTAAACACAGTGTACCTGAATATGCTCATAAATGCCAGGAGTTGTGTGGGAGAATGTAAAGGCATGAGACCATAACACAGTATCAACTGTTTAACCTCAAATTAACCTACATAATAAGAAATGAAGAAACAAGCAGATGTGTTTGCAAAAACACAGCAATTAAAAAGAAAGCCTTCTCACTTTTGCATATGGGTGGCAGAGATGGACTATAAAGAATTAGTTTAATGTCATTACTTAGTGACAGAAAATGTGGTGTTCTTTGGCACTGAGAGTGTGAAATGTCATCTGGTGCATATTTTCTTCATCTGGCAGGAGACAGCTGAAGTCTACAGAATTTAATGCTTCTTTGTGGTTAGTGAATATCACCTACAACACTTACAGCTGAATCTTTTTGTCATCTTTTTTTTTTATTTTCAACTATTTGCATTAGGGCATTCAATAAAAACTCACTGGTGGTACAGCTGTGCACAGACAGTCATAAAGACTGACGTTGCTGATCACTGATCTCTTCCTGGGTAGAGAAGGCATGCGAAGCTACATGGTGTACATTATTGAGATGGTCTCATCTGTTTAACACTTTGAACATTGCAGGAAGAGATGCTGGAGTGAGGGACGAAGATTACAGCTTGTGTGTGAAAACCTGCAATAGAGCTGAATTATTTTCATGCTGTGGGAGGAATGGGGCTAATGAGAAGTTGACGACATTTCAAGAATGGATGCCTCACATTATCGTTACCTCTGTCTTCATTTCCTTAGTTTGACCTTTGTTTTCTTATGCTTTTTGCCCCTTTTTCTTAGGATTCTAGCTTTGTCAGGATCCATAAAGCAATCAAAGTCTTCAATTTCACAATGCAAACGACAGACCTGCAGCTTTCAGATGTCTTTCAGAAAGCCCTTCACCATCTGCCTTTAGAATACAACTCAGCTTTGTACAGCCGGATATTTGATGATTTTGGGACCCACTACTTCACTTCAGGCTCCCTTGGGGGCAAGTATGACCTTCTCTACCAATTTAGCAGCCAGGAGCTCAAGAACTCAGGTATGTGGCTTTTCTTTGTTTGGCTTGACAATAACATGGGACACGTCTCTTCTACTCCTTCCCTCTAATGACTCTGCTTTGATTTTATTTAGATCTTTTGTGTTGTTGGCAAAATTGAGATGAAGAATAATCAAAAGCAAACACACTGAAATAAACAAAATAAAATAAAAATAGTAAATAAGGACCAAAAGAAGAAGAAGAAGAAGAAAGTATGTTTAGCCTCTGTGGCCCAATGTCAGACATGATCACTTAAGGGAGATGCTTGTCAATACCTCAGGAACACAAAAAATGATCTTCAAACTTTCACATAATTTACTTATAACATTTGATAACAAATAACATATCACAACAATTTACAGCAAATTCAATAGCAATTACTCTCTTTTAATGATTTTAGGTGATGACCGATGGTATAAGACAAAGGCACAGTGAAACAAAGGCTGAGATGAGAGAGGAAGCTAAAAATAAACCCTCACACATATTCATATATACTAGATATACACAGAGACATTATATATATGTACATATATATATAGTATTTACAGCATACATATGCACATGGCTATAACCCATATATCCAATACCACTGTGTTCAATATTCTTAAGCTATGGATATTTTTATGTTCAGAAAACTTTTGAGCTACAGTAAAACTGCTGTGCAATCTTAATTATGAGGAAAATGAAGCACACTGGGCCAGAACAAATCCTACTAGAATGGAATTCTCCATGGGGTGGGCTTCCCTGCATGTCCCTCTCTGAATGAACCTTCTCTTTTTCTACCTTCTTTATCTAGGAATAAGATTAAATGTAGATTGAGATTTAAGATATTAGTAGACTTTATTTAATAGTAATTATACCTCTTGTCATTCCTTTTTGAAAATAGCTTGGGTGCTCCATGGTACTTCTCCCTTGAGAATACAATTAAACTGAACTGTGTTTTGTTTGCACCCCTTTACACTCTCTTTCCTCTGTTGTTCGGTGCCCCATCAGTATGCTAAAAACTTGAATAAAAGTTGATGTTACTTCAGCACACAAGGTGAAAGAATTTCACAAACACGGTGTAAACTGTAAATAATGGAGATATTCTAAACAAGAGGGTAATTTTAAAGTCCCTTTGTGAGGAAGTCATCTTCTGCTCTGAATTTGAGGAGAAAAAATAATCACCTCAGTATTTCTCAGCATAATGTTTTTTAAATTATTTCTAAGCCTTTACTGTATGTTAATAAGACAAATCTTTGAGCATAGTGTTTTGACTGGTGCTGCTGGCCTGCTCATTCAGAAGAGACTGAAAGGCTACAGAAACACTCATTCCTTTGCCACAGCATAGAGACAGTCAGGTGTGACAGATCAGGTACCACAGCGCCAGGGAGACTCCCCCAGTTAATATGTGCAGAGGTCATGCAGTGTACCGCTCTTAGGGACCAAAGAGCATGCGCAGAAATTCACTGATTCTTTAATCACTGACTTGTCAACGCCATGAAACAGAGTCATCCTTCATTTCTTTAAGGGAGCATGCATGGTCCTCAAGTATATGAAATTAACTTTGCCCTTAGGTAAATCATTGTCTTATAATTAGTTAGTCATATAACATTTAATCCTAATTTATAACCTTTAAAAATCAAATGAACAAGAAAAAAGAACTGTAAACTGTAGATTCACGAAAGTGCTACCATTGCTTCATATTTTGACTTATAAAAACAATGTTACCAGATACACATATTTATTCCTCAAGACTGAATGAAATAGCATCTTCTGTGTTAGAGTTGAAAGGGCAAACACAAGGGCTCCAGACTATTCTTTTCTACTCCTAACACATAACATGTACCTTCAAATGTGTCAGACTTAAAACATAAAAAGTAAAAGAAAATTGAAGGCTGACCTAATTCACATCTACTTCCATCCCCTCTGGAAAAGTTGTGCCTTCATGCCTTCACTTTGACATCAGACCCGATCCGATATACACCGCAAGCTCTCGCCATAAGTGCCAGAACTCAATAAAGCCTTTGCTCTAAAGTGGATAAGAGCTGGCATTACAGCCTATCTCCTGTGCACAGTCAGATGTCTTGGAATGCTGGGAAGAAAATAGGAAGCATCAATTCCCTTCACATTATCCCAGACAAGTAATACCACCTCCACTCTCAGGTATTCTAGATCCACCTCCCTGTGCCATCCTAGCCTCACAGAGAGACTCTCAGGTCAGTGAGCATGATTACAGGCATTGAGATGGAACTGGTTTGGATATTCGCGTGTCAAAAGCTTTAACAACTGATGGTAAGACATTGGCAAAGGACAGGGATTGGTAAAGGTCTTCTAATGGAATGGTTTCAGCCTCCAAACATCAGGGTTTTTACATGATATATAAGACATTAGAGAGCCACCCAATGAGAGCAGTACTGGGGATCTGGGAAGATGTTAATTCCAACTCCCAACCTGAAGAGACAGAAATTATGTAGTACTATCTTCTTTGAGACAGCAGAAAAATGGCACCAAATATAGATTTGAATTCAGATAAGGAGACAAAACAGCCAACGAAGAGTCTGAAGAATTCATCAGTCAAGACTTTAGAATTTCTATTATAATAACAAGGTTGGAGGAGGAGGAGGGATAGAATGAGTAACCAGGTCATGGGAAGGAAGCCCAAATAAATATGAAAATGAACATTGAGTGAAGGATGGATGGCACAGATTCATTCTTGAGACCGTGCACAAGTGAAGTGACTCACACCTCACCAAGACAGCTCCGAGTCCAAAATGTGGGTCCCACAGTGAGACGCAGACTTAATGAGCAGGGCTACCCAGAAGCAGTGCACAGCAGAAAAGATAATCCTTAGGGTCCCTTGTGTACTGTGGCAACAAGGGCAGGCTGGAAGAGACAACAGCCCTGGGGGATGGGCTTCAGTGGCCTCACAAGTGCTTCCCGGGACCAGTATCAAGGGTGAAGATGGTGGGAACTCACAGAACCTCTTCCATTTGGGATTTCCTCAGGACCTGTGTGAGGCTGAATCTCCAGGCAAAACTGTCCATTAGAGCTGAGCAGGTTAGAAGCTGATGACAGTATCCAGCCTCATGACAGTGGCCAGAGCCACGTGGCCTTCTTCCTTAAATTCTCAAAGGTGCGTTCTCAGGGGCTTTTTCTTGTATTTCATTTTCTAGGTCTAACAGAGGAAGAAACCCGGACCTGTGTCCAGTATGAAACAAAGAAGCGCTATTTCCTTTTTACAAGCACCAAGAGAGAACAACGGTGCACCACGAATAAGCTGTCTGAAAAATACGAAGGTAACAGCGCTCTCTCAGCAGTTTGTCCTGTGTATCCCGAGGCTGCGCATCATTTACCATATCGCACATGACTGCTATGTCTTCGTTATTATCTGTCTGCCTCAAAACACTACGTGCCGTGAGGGAAGGTGAAAATAAAATATCATTAGCACTACTTAAAAAGTAGAAACTGGGTGGGGGTGGCGCAGGCCTTTAGTCCCAGCACTTGGAAGGCAGAGGCAGGCAGGGATCTCTGTGAGCTCAAGACCAGCCTGGTCTATAGAGCAAGTTCCAGGGTGTACAGGACTACATAGAGAGAAATCCTGTCCTGAAAAAAAAAAGTAGAAATGACTAAGGTTTTCTTTTCCTTATCCTTAGGCTGCTCAACTCAATGAACAGTATATTGAATTTTCCCACAGGTAGAACTCCTTATCAGACACTTTATCAGGTATTGGAAAGTAAACATGAATATAAACCAGACATCCCCTCTATGAAACTTAGAAAGCAAGGATATGTAGGTAGCCAACCATTAAAAACACAGACTTGAGATCAGAATGCTGGAATCCGTGCCACCTGTCACCAAAAGGCACATGTGCAGAAGCAGGAATTGAATCTTGAAGTTTTCCTTTATTCAGACCTGAGAAGGCAAAAGACAAGTGTGTTTTTAGAAACTGTCTTATGTCTCTGACCCTCAAAGTTTATAAAGATGAAGGAAATGGTTATGGCAACTAAAAAGCTGCCGGCCCTCTGGTCCGATGGTCATCCACATTTCTGAGACTTGTAGTGGATGTCTGCTGTTCTCATTCCTTGCACTATTCCCTTATGCTCTAAATGTCTGGACTCAGGCACTTCTTGGAACACTGAGTTTAATTAGAGTTTGCCTGATTCAGGCATGGATTCCAGCAGCGGTATCTGGGCTGAAAAGTAGGATGGGGAGCTGAACTCAGAACACACCAATTGTTAACGATGTGGTATTAAAAACAAGTGTGTGATGATTCCTTTTCATAATATTCCATCTTACAGAAGCATCTTTAGAACGCAGAATGTGAAAGTGCCCTTGTGGCCTTGTCCCTCACTGACTCCCATTACCTCATATTTATAAGATCCATAATGTAAAACGGATGGCATTCTGACACTATGCAAACTGGCTGATTGTCCCCAAAGCTCCTGACCATTAAGGCAATTCTCCAGCGTAATTGTGCATGTGGGAGCACACACAAGCACTTATACCTTAGTGTGAACATTTTTTAAACACCTGTATGTCTGAAACAAATATCATAAACACAATACAAAGAGGAGCCAAGATTAGAAGGCATTCAGTTAGTGTCAGGTAACCATGTGTGAAAAACATTTTTCCAAAACCTCTTGGCTTTAGTTCTTTTTGGAAAGACTGATACAGAAGCCTCTGTTCTTATTTTGGCTTTGAGAAAGGGTCTCACCATGAAGCCTGGGCTGTCTCCTAACTCATTATCCTCCTGATTCAACTTTCTAAGTGGGAGGATTACAGACTAGTGCTACCATGCACAGTGTATACTTATTTTGATTCTGGCAATTTGTACTCTTATGTCTGAATAATTTTTTCTGAAGTCATTATTGATTTATCATCAATGGTTGGATCTTGATTGTCTCTCATTACCAAGGTGAGATAGTTTGATCTGATTCCACGTTGGGATATCTAAATTACATTCATGACATAATAAAACAAATTAAATCACCTATTCATATAGTTAAACTATAAAGTTTTATTTTGTTTTTGGGTTTTTTTTTTAGAATCTCATACATGACTATTTTATTTACAACATTTCTGCCCCTTCCTATAACCCCTCCAACTCCTCTCATGTCCCTCCTCCACACTCTCAAATTTATGACCTCTCTTCTTCTATAATTATTATTACATATTTATACACATATATGTTTATTTGTGTGTGTGTGTGTGTGTGTGTGTGTGTACATAAAACCTACTGAGTCCATATAGTGTTGCTGATATAGACATGTCTTTAGTGCTAACTACTTGAGACTGTATAACATAGGAGGACATTAATCCCTAAAGAAAATAATCTCCCCTCTCAGCAGCCACTGACTGCCTGTAGTTCTTCATCTAGAGGTGGAGCCTGGTGAAATCTCCCCATCCACCTGGCATGTTGACAAGTGTTGTCATTATAAGGTCTTGTTTCATCAACCATACTGAGATTTTATGAGTTCAACTTCCCTGAGATGTCTAGGAGTTTTATAGCAGCAAGAATTCTGGTTCTCTGGATTAGACAATCTTTCTGGCCCTTCTTCCCCAATATTCCTACACTCAGCCCTAGTGTAGGATTACATTAGACTTACTAGTTGGCACTGGGCACCCCATGACCACTTAGTCTCTTCTTTTTGGCCAATTGGAGATCTACGTAATAGCCCCTGACTGTTGCAAAAGGAAGCTTCTTTGGTGAGGGATGAGAGCCAAGTTTCTCTGTGGATACAGGGATAACTATTTAGAGGATATAATAAAGTTTGTTGGATATAAACTGTAAAGTTTTGTTGTCGTTGTTGTAGGACTTAGGCAGGCTTTGTGGCTACTGCATTTTTATAGACTCTTACATATTAGTTTCTTTGTTTCACAAAAGTCTGAGAGTTAGTCAGAATCCTACATTCTAATAAGTGTTGTCCAAGATAACAGAGACACCAGCGACCTTCGACAGTGAGCCATATTGTTGTATGAGGAAGAACCTAGAGGAGAGAAAACACAGAGAAAGCCAAAATTCTTGTTATATCAACCTTACTTAGGGTTGGAGATACAAAGGGCATTTGCTCTCTGTACAGCTGGGGGAGAAAGCAAATGGCTGCTTTTTCTTTTCCAGAAAGGCATAAGGACTGTTAGATCAATTTTTCAGAATATTTTCCCAAGAGGCTGTCACAGGAATGAAGCCTGTGCCCCCTTCTCAACAGTCATAGCTCTGAAATAAATCAAACTGAACTGACTGAACAGAAACGTACCCTTAAGAGGCCATAGAGGTCTTAACCCAAAAAGGGAACAAAATAGGCCTGAAAGCATTTTTAAGCCAGAGGCAAAGGTGTCATGATCTCATCTGGACTTGAGGCTAAGACCTTGCCTCTTTCTCTGCAAAGCTAAAGTTTTCCAATCATCTAAACAACTCACATTTTCTCATATGTCTTGGAACTATAAGAAACTTCTACTTTATATAAAATTTTTCTTCTATTTTGCCTGACTTATTGATTGCTATTTATTCTGCTCCAAACATACAGGAGTACAATCACAGAAACTCCCACATCTGAAATTTACAATCTCATGAGGAATACAGATGAGAAACAAATACAAGTATTTTTATTATAATAATTAACAGACAATTTTAAATATTGTATTTGACTATATCAGTGGTATATATGTGTGTTAAGCATAAACAAAATGAGAATAATAAACTGGCAACTACATTTATACCACAGTCCCCCCCCTAAAAAAATGAAAGAGAAAAAATAGTATGGAAAGCAGACACGTAATTTCATAATATAAACTTAAAAACTGGATACTGTGCTGAATAGTTTTATGTCAGCTTGACACAAACTAGAGTCATTTTAGAAGAGAGAACCTCAACTGAGTCTCTCACCAGGCTGGCCTGTGGGCAAGCCTGAGAATTATTTTCCTCACTTGGTTCTACTGAACAACTTCCCACCAATGCTCAGAAACTGACTCTAATGAACTTAGTGTTCCATGCACAAAAAGAAGATGTGAAAGTAGGAGATAAATGCATTGAGAAGAAGAGAACCCATGGTGCAGAGAAGGGCATGAAAGAGAGGAATGGGGTGTGTGTGAAATGACTAAAATTTATTATGTAGAGAACAGTCAACCATTTTTTTTTCAATTGAAGAAAAAGTAGGAAAATTCACACATTCACAGATAAGGTTTTCTATTTCCTAAACAGAACCTAGCATATCCCTCAAATTCCCATTCCTTCTAAATACTAGAAAAATATAAAATTACCAGTGTAACATAAATCTATTATTCTGGCTTTTAATTTGTAATTTTCAGTCACATCTAGGACCCTGACTCATCTCCTTTGTTAACCCCCAGGGCTAATCTCAGTATGTACTTGTCTGTGCACGTGCACACTTGTTGAGGGAGCATCAGGGCACTTAGCATCAGAGAACAAATTGGATCTTTGTTTTTATGTTGTCCTCGCATATCCTGGTTTCTTCTCACGTGCCATCTCCCTGTTCTGGTCCCTGTTGCCATGCATAGGTACCCAGTCTCCTGTTGATGATCTTTCCTAGGCCTGTGAAGAGCCTCGGAACAGTCCTCATCCCAAGAAACATCAGGACAGTCTATGTCCATGCAGATTCTCACTCAAGACTCCCTCGCCTTCCTCTAGGTTTAGGGAAGTCTTGACTATGTTATGCACATAACAGAGAATTATTTATGTTTTTTTTAAATCAGCACTAACTTGTGTACCATGTTAGATAAAAATATCCATTCACATACTAGTACTAGAGACAAATTAGATACAAATTTGTTTCTGTCAGATTTCTCTAATCCCAGCAAGCCCTCCTAAACTCAACTCCAAGTAATAGAACCCTCGTTCTCCACTGAGGAATTTATCAAATCTAAATTCTCATTCATCCTATTGCTCAAAACCTTTTTCTCCTTTTGAAAAGGAAAATGGCCCAAGGCATTGTGTATTTTTATCATCCTATAATTAGTATTTAGATTTCCTCTTCTGAGTCACAGGAGGCTTGGGTTTTGATATTTCAATTCAAACGTAAGAGCTGGACAATTACTTTTTTCTCTCAGGAGATTGGTCCTCCACAGTGCAAACTGTGGCCTTCCAATCTATGACTCCCACCAGACTTACAAAGGTGGGTTTGCAAGTTCAAAAGACAGAGCTTGCCTCTTTTTCCTCTGTTCTCTGACCCAGGGCTGTTTGTATGCAAAGCCCATGATGTCTTGAATCAGGAAAGGAATGGAGAAAATGGAGTTTAGGAACATAAGCAAAATAATTAATATCAAGGGTTTAACCCAGCGAGTAAGTAAGGAACTGAAATGAGGAAACAGGGGATCCAATGAGGCAGTGAGAACAGAATCGTTGAGTATGTAAAAACACTGAACAAGGCACACCTTTAATCCCAGCACTCGGCCGGCAGATCTCTGTGAGTTCGAGGCCAGCCTAGGCTACAGAGTAAGTTCCAGGAAAGGTGCAAAACTACACATAAAAACCCTGTATCAAAAAAAAAAACAAAAACAAAAACAAAAAACTGAACAAAGGGAATGAGTATTTCTGAACTTAAATGTTTACTACGCTAACAATGTGGTTTTTTTCTTTGACATCACCAAATCCTGAAATTGTAATTTTTGATAGGTGGTCTAGGATGTCTTTCCCAACTCCCATCTCCATCATTGTAGTTAGGGTCAGGTTCTTTCCGACTAGCTCACACTGTAAACTGTGTTCGTGATATCGTAGCATTCATCATATTGCATTGTGTTTACTTCTTATTTTTCTGTACTAACTTTTAAGAAAATCTAGGATGTTGTCATAGTCTCTACATTCTCTACACTCTAAATGCTTAATAGAGTCTTCAGTAAACATACGAACAGCAGAAAGAAAGAGAATTGAGGGAGGAAAGAAGAGAGGAAGGGATTGAGGGAGGAGGGAATCAACACTGGTCAAGTCCTTACTGTATCCTAGGCACTGTTTTGTTGTATGTGAGAACTGATCTGTGGTAATGTTTAACCCCTATGGCAGCCCTGTGAGACAGGTATCATTATGATGGTCAGTTTGTAGATGAAGAATGAAAGCTCAGAGAGACAAAGAATGAATATCCACAAACTGTAGATGTAACCAACCTTCTTATTAAATAAGAAACACAGAACCAATGCAAAGAAGAAAGCCAAGAGGTCAGAGCTAAGAGCTAAAACCTTACCCTTCCTCCTGCAGTGGTCCTACCTCTCCGAACTCACTACCCCTGTGTTAATGTCTTTATATAGTGTTCCTGTTCTGCCTTCTCATTGGTTGTAAACCCAACCACATGACCGCCTCGTCACGGCCTGTCTGTATAGGCCTCCAGGTTTTCCTTGCTTGGTATTGAGATTAAAGGCATGTGTGTCCAATAATGGCTGTATCCCTGAACACACAGAGACTTACCCAGCTCTGCATACCAAGTGCTGGGATTACAAGTATACGCAACCACTGCCCTGCTTTCCTATGGCTTGCTAATAGCTCTGACCCCTGGGCAACTTTATTTATTAACATACAAATAACATTTTAATACAAATAAAATATCACCATAACAAACCAATAACAAGTGTGTCAATTTGACTCAAGCCTAGCCTGGTAAAACAAAGCCGACTTTTGAAAACAGTTTTGCTAAAAATTAAATAGTACTTGCACCCCTCAGCTAAAATACTTGGATTTAATCCTAGTAAAGACTCGCACTATCCCATTTACAATCAGTATGATATTTATAGGTGATAGGGGTAGAACATGTTCTGTCTTTAGACTTGAAAACTGTGATGAGGTTAAAGGATTTTTTTTCTGAGTTCTTAAAACTATAAAGAGACTCTGACATATCCAGTAAGCTGACATGGTGTTCAGTGCTTCCTTCAACTCCAAATAAACCAAGAAAAAACATTACCAAGAAATTCACAGACTTAATGTTGGACCGTACATTCTGCAGGAAAACAGAAGGGTGGGGAGGGTAAAAAGTCAAATCAGAGAAGTCAAAAGGGTGTTTTTCTGGTTGTGACATTTTTAACACACTGAGAAACTATCACCCTTGCAGGGCCCACTGCCTGAATTTAAACTTTGTCTCCAATGTTGATTCACTATGTGACCAACATCAAGAGCTTAATCTTCCTTTGTCTAGGATTTTTCACACACAACATGGAAATAATCATAATGTCTACTTTAAGTGTGTATCTTGAGAATCCTCATTATGTGAGAAGAACAAAATCTGCCCTATATTAAACACTGAGTTTGTACCAGCTAGTTTGACTTTGTAGTTGACCTTGTGACATACAACAAAAGGCTGCTAGGGATATAACTTCATGGTAGAATGTTTGCCTAGCAAGCAGAGGACCCTGGCTGGGTACAAGGAAACTGAATTCTATTAAAACCAGCTAATAGTATTCTACTAACAATTTTCACCCCTTAAGACCCCACGCCCAGTATATATAACTTTTACTGAGATCAATCTGTTTGTGAAATATATGGTACCAATCTGAAAATTAGCTGCACGACATATCACTGTCCTGTCAATCAATACAACATCAATATAAGGTCACGTACTAATTTATCATCCCCTCAACCCTGCTGTTCTACCAAAATTAATATAAAAACGTCTAAACATTTTTTATGTCTTCCCTTTGAAAATGATGAGACTTCTTTCTTCATGTGAGAGTACATTTTCTATTCTACACCATCTCACTTGAGAATTTCTGAACAGTAATGACATGGCTACCCTTACTGAAAGTCTAGAGTAGGTACCAGAGTGATGGGGCTGACTCTCACCAGCATCACTGGCTGTCATGTCACTCAGTTTTGGTTCCCTCTTCTCACCTCCTACTCATGTTTGAAGTTGTAAGTTTAAAAACAACCTATCACTGTTTGGGAGGGGCGGGGGGGGGGGTTGGCCTGCTATTGACAGTTTCTAGCATAGCAGTCAGCAAGTACGTGGTCTGTGTCATTCCATGGACCCCAAATTTAGGGGAATATTAATCCAAAGCTGGGAAGTTGGCTTCAAATAGTCAAGAGCAAAGCAGTCAGAGACTAAGATGCATTTCCATCCCACTGCTGCCTGTTGCTAACTGCATGCTTCAGAACAAATGGCTTTCAGCCTTAGTATCTGCAGTGACACTAATACCTACTTAGGACTGTATCTACTTAGGACTGTCGAGAGAATTATGTAAGATAATGTGTGTAACGAGCCTGGTGTGTGCCCTGTGCTGACTAAATGGCACCTTGGCACCGTTACTGTAATCTGTATTATTAACTCCCCTATAGGGATAAGGAATGTTCCTTCCCTCTTTTCTCTGAGTTTACCCATTGGTACTACCTAGCCATGCTCTCTACATGGCTGTCCTGCGGAGACTGACTTGTCTTTAAAGTATGAGTTTTCAATAAAATTAAATGAATCATTTTCTTCAATATCTTGCAGGTTCCTTGTTGCAGGGAGCAGAGAAATCCATATCCCTGGTCCAGGGTGGGAGGAGTCAGCAAGCAGCAGCCTTGGCATGGGAGAAGGGGACCTCTGGTCCAGAGGAGAAAGTCTTTTCTGAGTGGTTAGAATCAGTGAAGGAAAACCCCGTTGTGATTGACTTTGAGGTGAGACTGGAGAATGTTAGGGGTAACAGGGGTACAGCAGTTTGTCACCAGCCCAGACTGCAAACCACACAATTCTCTTTCCATTTCCTTTTCAGATGATAAACAAAATGCCTGTTTTTAATATACAGGCATGACGTATCTTTTTAAAAAATGTTAAATTGCACATCTATTGCTTTTAAATTTTAAGTGAGCATTCTAGTACCATATTTAGAATTATTGGCATGCATGAAATGCTGAGAAGAGGAATTTAGTGAATAACATTGCTCACACATGCCTGGGAGTAGCACTCTTCATCTCCCTATGGAGCAGTAATATTCATTTTTGTGATTTTCATGCAACTCCACCTTTTGAACACATCAAGAAAATTTTAGATCCATTTGATTTCCAGTTTCCATAGCCATTGATTTGATTTTCCAGTTTTGTATTTGTTGTAATTAGACAAAAAGGTGAGTTTTGCTGTTCATCGGGTACTTTGTATAGTATTATGTCATGTAGAGTCAGATTTGCCTATGGCATAAGCACATTTTAAAAGGCTTCCCAAAGCTATTGTGCTTATTCATTTAAATAGAGAAAGAACAGTTGAATTGTTACAAACACAGGATCATTTACGTGAAGCAGAAAAATACACGAGTTCCACAGATGACGGTAGGAAGAAAATCAGCACTACACTAGATGGTTGCTTCTTTCAGCATAGAGTAAGCACACTTCTCCTTTTCCTCCTGTTACCTGTGTTATCTGTTTCTACAATCCTCCCATTCACATGAACGGCAAGTTCACCTCTCCATTTCCTCCCGTGGTGCATTTCCTCAACTGACTCCTGTAGCTAGAGTTTTCCTGCCCGGCCCACAGTCAAGACAAATCTCTGTCACCGGCCAGTCCCACAGCCACTCAGACCCAACCAAATAAACACACAGACGCTTATATTATTTAAACTGTTTGGCCTAATGGCTCAGGCTTCTAGCTATATAGTTCTTACATCTTAAATTAATCCATTTCTATAAATCTATACCTTGCCACATGGCTTGTGGCTTACCGGCATCTTCACATGCTGCTTGTCATGGCGGCGGCTGGCAGTGTCCTCTTCCCTTCCTGTTTCCTCAATTCTCCTCTCTGTTAGTCCCGCCTATACTTCCTGCCTGCCATTGGCCAATCAGTGTTTTATTTATTGACTAATCAGAGCAATTTGACATACAGACCATCCCACAGCAGACTCCAACAACATCCAAGGCACATCCATAGATAGAAAGCAATGAAACCTCTCCTCATCCTGTCCAGATCTCCCTGCCTGAATCAGTTAATGAGGTAACGACAGAGCACTAATGAGCATTAGTAATTCTTGGTGACCTACCTCAGCACTTTAGCTACTTGTATTTGATGCTTAATAAATAACATGATACAAGCCCAAATAAGCAACACGTGGCTTCCTCCCCTGTGGACATGCAGCGATGGTTGATTCTAGGCAGTTTGCCCTCGCCCTCAGGCACTGGGCTTTCCTCTTCTGGCTCAATAGCCAGAAATCTGTACTAGATTCTCTAAAAACCCCTCAGAAGTGTGAGGTTTTCTGGTAAGCAGTGATTCGATGAGAGCTAGATAGCAATGGTAAAACAATGCCCACGTGGAAGTGACTAGAGCTCTCTGTCACCTGTCCTTAGCTCGCCCCGATCACCGACTTGGTCAGAAACATCCCATGTGCGGTGACAAAACGGAACAACCTGAGGAAAGCGTTTCAAGAATATGCAGCCAAGTTTGACCCTTGCCAGTGTGCTCCATGTCCTAATAATGGCCGTCCCAGGCTCTCAGGCACGGAGTGTTTGTGTGTGTGCCAGAGTGGTACCTACGGAGAGAACTGTGAGAGGCGGTCTCCGGATTACAAGTCTGGTAAGTGCCAGGGGTTGATTGTGAGGTCAGTGCCTTGCCCACTCAGAAATATATTATAGCTTGACAAATTTAAGCAAAGTAAAACTCACTAGCAACCCCCGCCTTATAAACAAGCCTCCAAAACTTAGATTCCAAAGGCAAAGAATGCCCGGCTCTGTTGTAACCTATGAGCTGCATGACACTGGAAAATTTATATAACCTATCCAAAGTTACAATATCCTCATCCATAAGATAAGGATAATTCAAGCCGGGCGTTGGTGGCGCACGCCTTTAATCCCAGCACTCGGGAGGCAGAGCCAGGCGGATTTCTGTGAGTTCGAGGCCACCCTGGGCTACCAAGTGAGTTCCAGGAAAGGCGCAAAGCTACACAGAGAAACCCTGTCTCAAAAAAACAAAAAAATAAATAAATAAATAAATAAAAATAAGGATAATTCTATTATTACTTGAGGGTTCAAATGTATGCGTGTGTGCATGCACATGTGCGTGTTTAAACATTTTTAAGACACATATAAAGGATTTATAATATACTGCCTATAATATTAGACATCATAAAGTTAGTACATGACATTGTGTCTTTGTTTCTCTTTGACTGTTGTGACCAAACACCATGAACAAAACAACTGATAGAAGAAAGGGTTTATTCGAGGCTAACAGCTCCAGAGGGTTGGAATGTTGTGGAGCAGTGGCAAAATCAGGTGGCCGGTGTCTAGAGCAGCAGCTGAAACCTTACATCTAGAACTACAAACAGGAAGCAGAGAGAGAACACCAGAAACAGCACACAGCTTTTGAAACTTTAAAGTCCAACCCCAGCAACACACTTCCTCCAGCAAGGACATCCCTCCTAAGCCTCCCCCAAACAGGGATAGCAACTAGGGATCAAATATTCAAATGTCCGAAACTACAGGGTTCATTTATTATTCAAACCACCACATACTGTTACTGGAGAATTATATTATTATGCGTATTATCATGTATAAACAGTATGTTCATTAAGGGATAAATTATGCCACAAGGTAAAGTTTTCATACATGGCTAAATATATTAACTCATTTTCTTTAGAGGAGGGGAGAAGCCTAGGAGTGAGAATATGTTCTAATACCTATAAAAGTGTAATTTGATATTCATTTCTGTCTTATTCAGCGTTCTCTTGCTGTGAAGATACATCATGATACCATTGCAGCTCTTAGAAAGGAAGCGTGTAATTGGCGCTTGCTTACAGTTTCTGATGTTTAGTCCATTAACAACATGGCAGGGAGCATGGTGGCGTGCAGGCAGACACGTTAGCTGGGAATTCTATATCTGAATCTGAAGGCAGCAGGAAAAAACAGTGGGCCTCGCCTGGGCTTTAGAAACCTCAAAGCCCATCCCGCAGTGACACACTTCCTTCAATAAGGCCACGTCTACTCCGACAAGGCCACACTCCTAGTCTCTCTCAGGTAGTACCACTCCCTGATGACCAAGCATTCCAATATATGAGCCTGCGGAGGCCATTCTTATTCAAACCACCATAATCTTGTTCAGAAAATTTTAGTATTCATACATATATGTGTATATATGCCCATATTGTGTTTTTCATTCATGTATGTATAGTATATTACTGATATGTTTATTGATGATTCAAGTGATTCATAGCTGTTACTATTTTATTCACGCATTTGAGAACACGAAAAGTAATCAATGTGTCAGACTCCTTCTGTAAGTAACTTCTTTCAGTCCTCACTGTAACATCCCACAAAGCATGTTGCAAAAGCAAATGTGAGGAAAACCAGGTTACCCTAGTTTCAAAGCCCAAATTTTTGCAGCAGCAGGATGGCAATGGGTCTTCCTCTGTTCCAGACGCCGTTGATGGAAACTGGAGCTGCTGGTCTTCCTGGAGCACGTGCAATGCGGCGTATAGGAGATCGAGAACTCGGGAGTGTAATAACCCTGCTCCCCAGCAAGGAGGGCAGCACTGTGAGGGCCAGCAGCGGCAAGAGGAAGACTGTACATTCTCAATAATGGAAAATGTGTAAGGTTGGGTGCGAGGGAACCAAGGATCGCTGGTTAGCATTGACTACTGTTAATAATAATAATAACAATAATAATAATAACACTGAGAATTTTAGATGTGCCTACACAATGTACTATGAAAGCACCAAATCTGCCCCTACGCTTAGTTCACTAAGCAGTGGGTTCTCTCTATTTAATCAGTATCTGTATATTATAAATATGCAGACAGAGTGGGCATATTGCTTTAACATACGCACGTATATATGTGTGCATTAAAGCACCAAATCTGCCCCTACGCTTAGTTCACTAAGCAGTGGGTTCTCTCTATTTAATCAGTATCTGTATATTATAAATATGCAGACAGAGTGGGCATATTGCTTTAACATACGCACGTATATATGTGTGCACGCACACTTATCTATTTTTCCCTTTTAGGGGACAACCATGTATCAGTGACAATGAAGAAATGAAAGAGGTAGACCTTGCTGAGAAAGAAACAGATTCAGGGTGTCCTCAGCCAGCTCTGCCAGAAAATGGATTTATCTGGGTAAGTATCCTAACCGTAACTTTTGGCTTAAAGTTCAAAAACGGAACTTGAAACGTATGGGTTTTCTCTTCCTTGGAATTATTATTTTCCTACTTTAAGATTATGTTGTCTCAAAGGTACAAAGAAATATCCAGAAATTCTGAGACACACTTTTATTGTGAATTCCCAGGGGTATCTCCATGCCTGCTTGTTAGTCAGGGAAGAGCCAGGTGACATTTTCCTTTGTTCCACTCAGGTCATAAGAAGGCAGTAGACTGTGTTAGTAGAGAATGGAGCTTCAGCACAGGGTAGGTTTGGATGGCTGTAACAGTCTGCAACTGAGACCTGACTGTTTATTTCTGAGTCTGAGTGAACTAACACCCATCATCTAAGGCAGATTCTCTGAGATATAAAGGAGACTTGGATATAACCATTTGAGGTATTGAGTCTGTATTGTCTGTTCAGGTTAGAAATCTGTAGAATCCTTGAGCAATCAATATAAGTCATATATATATGGGCTATCTATATGGGGGGGGGGGGTAGAGTTCCAAGTCAGTGGTTCTCTGTGTTGTCCTGGCTGTCTTCGAACTCACTCTGTAGAACAGGTTGGCCTCAAACTCATGTAGATCCACCTGCCTGTGCCTCCCAAGTTCTGGGACTAAAGGTATGTGCCACCACTGCCTGGCCTAATGTTTTTTAATTTCATGTTTTTCATCAAACCACATTATGTTCCTATGATTTTTATAAGAATTGAGCATTCACTGTCACAAACGTCTGTGGCTTTAGATATAAATCTTTATATATATATATATATATATATATGTGTGTGTGTGTGTGTGTGTGTGTGTGTGTGTGTGTGTATGTGTGTGTATGTGTATATATATATATATATAATGTTAAAATTGATCACAAAAGCATGCTCTCTATCCATTTTGCATTTTTAAGATGAATAAAACTTTTAAATTAACTCTTTTCCAATAATATATTTATTATGAAAACTCAGTAACACAAATCTCTAAACCCACTTTCACAGATATCCGTGGTCAATAGCCCATATTGTATGTTCTAATGTACTGTGCCTAAAGGTCTTAAGAGGAGGCACTTTGGAAGGAGGTAATTTCAATCAGTTTTTTTCCAGAGTGGAGACCTCAGTCTCACCAATGCAGTGGAGGGCATATTAAAACACAGATCAGCCACTTCCATTTTTACAGTTTCTGGTTAACTAGCTCTCAGGTGAAGCCCTGTCATAGTTAGGGTTTCTATTGCTGTGAAGAGACACCATGACCATGGCAACTTTTGTAAAGGAAAAACATTTAATGTTTGTCTAGCTTACCATTCAGAGGTTTAGTCCATTATTTTTATGGCTGGAAGCATGACAGCATGTAGGAAGACACGGTACTGGAGAAGGAGCTGAGAGTTCTACATCCTGATTGGTAGGCATCAGGAAGTGAGCTGTGAGCCACTAGGCCTAGCTTGAGCTTCTAAGACCTCAAAGTCCACCGCCCTGGTGACACACTTCCTCCAGCAAAGCCACAACTATTCCAACAAGGCCACACCTCCTAAAAATGTCACTCCCCTGTGAGCCTATGGGGGCCATTTTCTTTCAAACCACCACAGGCCCCCAAAAAGCCAATATTCACAAACTCCCATCCAGTACTAATGCTTCTAGGTTGGGAGTCATAGAGTGGAGACCAATTCTTTAGAACAGGTGTCAGCAAACTACAGCCTAGAGGCTCAATCTAGTTTGTTACTTTACAAATCTAAATTTTACAACACAGCCACATTCATTTATTTCATAATACCTTTTACTGCTTCCAGGCAGTACTAGAAAACATGAATATCTATGACAGATGCTCTATGACCAACAACTGACTGATACAGGCCCTTTATAGAAAAACATTTTCTGGTGCCTGCTTTAGAACAGAGATGTCAAAATTATATATTATCAGATCTAGCTGCCTAAATAATGTTTAACATATTCATACCAGCTGCATGTAATAACTATTAAAAATTTCTTGTTGTTTAATTTTAAAAACCCACTGAGGCTTTAAAGAGGAATTCATTATGCTTATGGATCCTCTTACAAAAATGAGATTATGTCTCTTACTCTATTCCCTGATGCTGTAACCAAGTCCCACAGACTGGAACAATATATGTATTAGAAAAAGAGTTATTTAAACCTGGTGTGGTGAAGCACTTCTTTAATCCCACCACTCAGGAGGCAGAGGCAAGTGGATCTATGTAAGTTCAAGGCCAGCTTGGTGTACATAGTGAGTTACAGGCCAGCCAAGGCTATCTAATGCAATATTGTCTCAAAAACAAACAAACAAAAACAAGCAAACAACCCAAACAGTTATTTAGCAGACAGTTGTGGAGTTTGGAGAGTAAGCTCAATGATAACAATATATTTTTATAAGTTATTGCTTTGCTAGAGAAATGGAGACAGAAGTTCAAAGCAATAACTTGTTTCAAGAGAAATGCATGAATGAAAAGTATGCAGCAGTTAGCTAGTGAGAGGGCTCAGCAGGTAAAAGTGCTTACTGTACAAGGCCTGGCCAAGTACAATCCGTGAAACCCAAGGTAGAATTATGGAACCAACTCCCAAGTAGTTCTTTGACTTCTATACAGGAACTATGGCATGCTTACACATGCACACATCACACGCACATGCACACACACACACACACACACACACACACACACACACACACCAGTAATAAGTAAAATAATTTTTAAAGTGTTCAGTCAGTAAAAAAAGATCCAAGTCATCAATATTTCTTATCAGTTCACTTCCCTTGGAAACAAAGACACGTCAATAATAACCAACAGGATAGTCTTTTTGTATCCAAGACATTAAGACTCTTCTAGGATGTAATATGAACAAGTCATGACAAAGGCTGATTGCTCAGTTTTCACCTTCTATCAGATTCTCAAGTTTGGTTCTGAGAAGAACTTTCTAATAAAAAACTTAGTATTCTTCTCCCTCCTGGTAAAGGAAGAGGAGGCTCCTTTACCAGCTCTCCTAGGAAGGGTGATGCTTTTCACAATTTCAAAGAGCTACTAAGGCTTCTGTAAGTGTGTGTGTGTGTGTGTGTGTGTGTGTGTGTGTGTGTGAGAGAGAGAGAGAGAGAGAGAGAGAGAGAGAGAGAGAGAGAGAGAGAGAGAGTTGTGAAGTTGCCACTTGTTTCAGCATCAAAGCAGCTAAATGTGATAAAAGCTAGATAAAGCATTGTTTGAGATGCTTCAGAGCAGAAAGTTCAGTGCACCTTAGGAAGCTGGAGTTTGCAAAGAGGGTGTTCTGCGTGAGCTGGGTCTTAAGAGAAAGGCAGAAAGAAGGTGGGCAGGACAGATGGACTAGCCAGTGGAAGATGGCACGAGGGCATGGACAACAAAAGAGACTACTAGGATCAAAGAAGGGAAGGTGGCTTTGTTTCTTTAGAATACAGATTCTGCAGAAGGAAACGGCAGGAGGTGAGGACGATAGCATGGGTTAGTTCAAACCAACAGTCAAGAAGTGCAAGACCTGCTTTTATCTTGAAATATTTAGTGAGTCTGCATAAGGCAATGCTTTATCCATTATCTGGGAAAATATATGATAACTAATCAGTTGCTAGAAAAGGAACAGTTTTTAACTGATCTGCAGTCCATTCATCTCAATAACAATGGCACACGCTTATAATTGTAGGATGATCACACAGTCTATAGCCATAACACAGAGAGCAGAAACTCTATTCTAGCAACAGTAGGTATTTTTGTCACTTTTCTCATTGCTGTGACATGTGTTCAGGAAAAGAGAGAGAGAGAGATAAAATTGAAAATGAATACATCTTTGAAAGATTACGAAACAGAAGTAACTCAGGGGAGGAAGGATGTAATTTTGCTCATGGTTTCAGGTGGGAAAGTTGTGGCTGAACAGACGACAGCAAGGGGAGCTCCTGTCCATGGTGGAAAGAGCATGAGGAGGCTTGCTCACATCTCCACAGACTAGGAAGCACACAGAGCTCAGGCAGAAAGCGCAACCCGCTGTAGTCTGTAAGGCCTGCACACCAGCCCCATCGTGAAGTCCTGGCTGGACTTAAGCTCATGGAGATCTACTACCTCTGCCTCTCAAGTGCTGGGATTAAAGGCATGTACCATCATGCCCCCAAAGGAGCAGGTTTTTAAGTACGAAAATGGTAATTTGTTTAGAGCAGAAAAATTAACTCAGAGGATGAACAGCTGAAAAGTTATCTGGGAACAAAGATGCTGATGAGGAGGAGGAGGAGGAATGAAAAGAACAATGTTTGGGCTGTGTTGAGGAGTAGACTCGTAAGAAGACAGTGTGAATGAATATATACCAAGAGTATGCAATGGGCAGGATCCAGGAAGACCCTCCGATATTCAGAGATGACAATCAATCACACTCATAATTTCTGCTTTCGGTTTTAATTCTAGAATGAAAAGAAACTGTACTCCATTGGGGAGGAAGTTGAAATCTCCTGTCTTACTGGATTCAAAGCTGTGGGATACCAGTACTACAGATGTTTACCAGACAGAATCTGGAGGCAAGGAGATGTCGAATGCCAACGTGAGAGCGGGACAAGCATTTGCATGACTCCCCTGCAGAATGAATGTGCCCAATACAAATAGAGCAAAATCGGTTCAGTTCATTTTACTATTTTTTTAGTAACTGTGGTGAAAAGACTTAATGAAGCAGTAAATGGGGTTCATTTGCTAAAGTGATATTTCAAAATACCAGATTTCAGCTCTCCTGCCCTTGCATATTAGCCTCATGCACATAGTGCTATGAAGTATGTCTCTAAACAAGAAATGCATGGAACCAGAAAACTTATCTAACCACAGGAATCTGCCTTGGGTGATGTAAAAATTGAAACAAATGGATAAATCCCCAAAAAAGGTAATGCTCAGATTTGGGGTTTTGTATGAGTTGCCATTATCTCCAAACCACTATTTTTGAAGGAGGGGTACAATCACATCCTTTACTGGAAAAGATTAAATGAACATGTTTCCTGTGACTACCAAAGCTGTGGGAATGTAAAAACTGAGATGCAAACAAGACTCATAAATGGACCTCAAATACCTTATGGGACTACTTACATTTAAAATGTCCTTCACCTGTCACTCAACAGTGTTGTGATTTACCTTAAGAAAAACACAGGAAGGAGATAGAGGGATGATTTGGAAGGTACGAGCACTTGCTACTCATGCAGAGGATCCAGATTTGATTCCAAGAACCCCCAGGCAACTCTCAACCATCTGTATATACAGTTCCAGGAGATCTAGCACCCTCTTCTGACTCCTTAGGCATGGCATTAGGCACACATATGGTTCATACACACACATGCATGCAAACACACATTTACATAAAACAAAAATAAATCTTTAAAGAGAAAGAAAAACTCAAGAGGTATAAGAGTAAAATAAATATTTCTTGAAAGAAAAATATTAAAAAGCTGTAACAGAAGTCAGATGTTTCTGGGGCTAATGCCTTGGCAAGGAGAGCTCAGCTGTCAGAACAAAAGGCTTTTTAGTGGTGTTTCTGAGAAGTTGGGGGTCCAAATTTCGCTGACTAAGAGGAGGTATCGTGGCTGGACAAACAGAGTAAAGCTCACTAGCATTACCTCTTTGGTCACATATCATCTGCCTACACTTGTTAACTATTCTGCTCCACTGAACACATCTGAGGTATTTCTCTCCCTGCAGGGACCGAGTGCCTCAAGCCAGTTGTTCAAGATGTCCTGACAATCTCCCCATTTCAGAGAGTGTATGAGATTGGTGAATCCATTGAGCTGACATGCCCCAAAGGCTTTGTTGTTTCTGGGCCATCAAGATACACATGCGAGGGAGACTCCTGGACACCTCCCCTTTCAAATTCGTTGACCTGCGAAAAAGGTAAGCAGCGACTCGGGATTTGGGATTCTCATGTGGTCTGGCTCCACAGGATGGGTAATTCAGCATCCGCAACATTGATGCTCTCAAGTGCGTTTTAGATGACAGGGGACCTTGTGTCAATGATGAGATAGCACCTCACTAGCCAAGTGAAAGTCTTTACATCTTAGAGAGTGAGTTCAATTTCCCATGCCAATAGAAAACTTGGTTATTTACAGACAGTCCAAGGAATGCAAGATCTCTCATCTAACAAGATTAGAAGTGATAGCTAACTGAAAATTTTGGTTCAAATAGAGAACAATCAGAAGTAGGAGGCATATAATTAGGCATTGTATTAATTACCCATATCTGAAATTTCCTAGTGGCTTTTAGTCCATCATCTGATTCTTCCTATATCAGCTTCTCTAAACAATGTCTTTCAGTGCTGGGTGGCATCCTTTTAAAATCTGCCCAAGCCCCATCTTTCTGATATTGATGTTACTGAACTGGAAAGAAATCAGTGTCTGATATTTGTTTAAAATGCTCCCAGCCAGAGAAGATTTTGAATATTTTTCCTGCAAAGAAGTAGAAGAAATAGATCTGTTAACTTTGATTACAACACTAATTTGTGCATGTACCAAAATGTCATATGGAACACCGAGAATATAAACACATTTTATATATCAATTTTAAAAGTTTTTAGTCAATATAAAATTTTAAGAAACCTCCCTTGGCAAATCCCGTGTCCCTAGAGATGAGGACAATTGTTTTGAAGAAAAAAATAGAAATATCTTTGAAACAACTGACTAGAGGACACTACTGAATTTTCATATTTCCCTAGATCTTTTTAGTGATCTCATCCACAACTAATTTAAAAATGGGTTTTGTAAATCACTTTTATTTAACTATTTAAAACCTTTGTCTTAAAAATAAGTCCATTTTTCTTTATTTTGACATTTTACATGTTGAATCAATTTATATAATAACAAGGATAGCTGGCTTTTACAAATGTTTAATTACTTTTTGGAGTGGTGTGTGTGTGTGTGTGTGTGTGAGAGAGAGAGAGAGAGACAGACAGAGAGAGAGAGAGAGACAGAGACAGAGACAGAGAGACAGAGAGAGAGAGAAGGGGTGGGCGGGGGGAAGAGAGAGAAAGAGAGTATATTTGTATTACACATGTATGTGAGTGGGTATATATGCACATATATGCTCACATATCTGGAGGCCAGAAGTTGATATGGATGTTTTCCTTGGCCACTATCCATCTCATTTTTTTTTTAAAGAAAGAAACTTTCAGTAAACCTGCAGCTCATCTGTTTGATTAGGCTCACTGACCAGGGAGCTCCAGGAATCTGCCTGTCTCCGCTTCCCCAGTGAATACAGGAAGACCCTGCCATATTCAGCTCTCTATAGCAATGCTGGGGGTCCAAACTCAGGTCCTCATGCTTGTGTGACAAGCACTCTACCAACTGAGCATGTCCCCAGCCCTGAGTTTATAAGCTTTCCTTAAACTGACTTTTCAGTTGGTGTCATCATGACCTTTTCGCTTATGTACATCGTTGTTTCTGGCTCCTGTTTGTCTCCACTTCTCCACCCCTGTGCTCTCTCTCCTCTCTACCTCTTGTTGGTCACCTTCCTCCCCCCATGTATTCCTTATTCTGCTTCCCTGTCACATATGGAATATATATTCGTGATGTAGATAAATCTAACCCTTAGAGAAAAATACATTATTATTTGTTTTTCATCTGGCCATTCCCCTCTTTTGTACCCACTCCCTATGAGAGAAAGCATGTGATACTTGTACTTTTGAGTAATGGCTCACTTTTAATCAGAATTCTCGAGGATGCATCTGAGATAAGATATTAAGCTAATTTCGCTTTTGAAAAGAACAGAAACCCACAGAGGGAAAATGAGCCTAAGCTTATGCATCAGCTCTCCTAACTCCCTGTGGGCCTTGCTGCCCTGATCCTTTGTTCTCTTCTGGGCTTTCACAGTATTTGAGGGAAGGGGAGAAAGTTAACCTTTCAACTAACCTTAAGTAGATAGATCCTATGGGAACTGGTGAGAACTTCAGATGAATGCTGTGTCTTGGATCACAGGCTCCCGAGCATAATAATGATAAGTAATATGCACATCAGAAGAGGAGATATGCTTGGACATTTCAGGCTTCCAAAGATGCTCTGAGTAGTATTTTGTTCATAAGAGCAGGAGTGTATACATACATACATACATACATACCCACACACATACATACATACACACACATACATACACACACACATACATACATACATACATACATACATACATACACATATAAATACATACATATGTACATACCCAACTGTTTCTTTGGAAATTTAAATTATAAACAAAGAGACATGAGATGTCTTATGTCTAGATAAAGGAAATAAAATATCTCATATACTATGTCTCCCATGACTGCAATAGAAAGGCCATAGTCAAAGGAAAAAAATTTTAAATAGTCAAAGTGAGGTAAAGACATTTTCAGGCTGTCACTTGGCCAAAGACAGACTCTTGGCCCTTCCTGTGTGAAAAGGTGTTTTCACCATGAAGAAACAAAATGATCAACACTTTCCTCCACAGTTACTTCCTTCCTTCCTTTGAGGACCAACCCTTTGCACACCACCTCAGAAAGTCCTCCTGCTCTCAGCATTTCAAAGATTGGGAAGTGTTCTCCGTTACATTGCTCCCGAGTTTGGCCTTCTGGGTGACTCATTTCCAGCACCAGCTTCACCCTGAAGAATCAGAGACCAGAGACATGAAGAGCTCGTGTGTGGTCACTGAGCACTTCAAAGTGACAGTGACAAGATGATGCTCCACACCACTTGAAGTTGATTTCTCACTGCAAACAGGCTCCGGGCCTCCCTGTAGCCTGTGTGAGAAGGGCGTAGAACAATTGTGTAAAAAACAATGGTGCCTTCTCCATGTCAGTGTGCATCTGCACAGCTGCAGCCTACCACACTCACCTCTTCTGACATGCATGCTACTTACCACATTAGAGCTACAATCCCCCAAGCTTGTCTAGGTTCTTGGCTACTTTTCACCACATGGAATGAGGGTTCCAAAAGAAGATAGTGGTAGAAAAATGGAAATAGCAAAAAAGAAAAGGCACCCCACGGCTATTTTCAGTACTCAGTTGGGTCTCTAACAAAAACCCTATTTCGTCAAATCTTGTGCACAATAGGCTAAGTGGGAAACTGGGAGCCAGATCTCCTGTTCTGCTATGTAATTTAATGAATATCTGCATGTGGCTGTTTACTTACTATCGTAACAATTAACTTGTTCACAAAGGCATTCTGGTCCTGTGGATGCTGATGAATCAGATCCAGCTCAGGGAAGTTTGGCTCATCCAACACGCTTGGGATGTCAGCTTTACATCTAAGGCAGCTATTCTAAACATCCCTCTGGGTAGCCTTCCCTGGAAACAAAGATAACCAAGGTTTTTCCTTATAGAGACTAAACCTCAAGTATCAACTGCCCACTGTAGTCCCCTTCCTTCACGTGGACTCTGTTCAATTCTTTATCCTAGTTCAAGCATATTTCTTCTGGAATCGTTCCAGCTTTTCTCAGTTGAGATCAGTATGGTATACAGTCTCCTGAATCCATGTTGCCTGTTTAAAAAATTGCCCCTACTTTCATTTACAAACCCATGGTTATACTATTTTATGCACATGAGATAAAAAGTCTCGAATGTATCTACTTCTCTCCAGTTCTGTGTCTGGTACCTTGGTCCAAATTGCTGTCTCCTTTCTCCTGAATTACTAACAACCCCCCCTTTAAATTCATCAAAGAACCATGGTGGTTTCCTTCCTCTGTCTTCATTGAAATCTCTCCTTCCCCCACCTCCCCTCATTCTTTTCCTCCTTCTCTTCCTTCTTCCCTTTTTAGTTAACCGTAGAATCCTAGTACATAGAGTATATAAATGGATCAACTGCTACATTCATCCTGTATGAAAATTGGACTTTCAAGACATTAACACCCCCCAGTCACACACACACACACACACACACACACACACACACACACACACACACACCAAATTGCAAGATTCTCATAGTTAACATCCATAATGCTAGCTCTCCCAGATGTTATATTTGTTCTTGTCTTTGGCCTCCCAGAAGGTTTCAACCGTGTTGACTTTCTCACATTAGTTCCTCCCTCCCTAGTTTGTTTTTCACAAGAATGCAAGAATACTCAATGCTGGAGTCTCCCTAGACTACCATTTGCCCCACACCTCATGCTACACTCCTGTGCAGGGCGCCCTACTCATATCTGCAGCCTTAACAATTCCCTTGATGAGTTTAATCCTCAACACAGATTTCTCTGCCAAGCTCTAAACAGGGATACCCGAACCCCTCTAAGTCTATTTGTCTGGATAGGCGAAGGGTACCACAAACCCAACATGGGCGGAAAGAGGTCTGATTCATCATCTTTCCCTGCCTGAAATCAACCATCCTCTGATACTTTCCCTTCCAGAAAAGGCCCCGGTGCCTCTTCTTTTATGTAAACTAGACACTAAGAATTAAGCTTGACTGCTGTCATAACTTACTACAATATTGACAGAATTTATTCTAACACACACACACACACACACACACGCACGCACGCACGCACGCACGCACGCACTTACCTACTTCATTCTAGTTTGCCACATACACACATATAACTTACCTACTTCTCTCTTCTGTCACATCTGGACCCTTGTTCTAAATTACCATCCCTTTTGTACCAGAATCACTATAATAACATCATAGATTATATACCATAGCTGTCTTCTCTATACCTCTCCAAAACTGTTTTTCCACTAAAGTCAGAGCTTATCTTTTTTTCAAAATCCAAACCTGCTCTTGTTACATGCTTCCTTGCCTAAAAACAGTCAGTTGTACTACTTAGAAAATAAAGGGGGAATGGCCTTATTAGACACCTTAATTCCCATCATGTACCAACCACTTCTGGGGCTACAGCTTGTTGCGTGCTTATGTTTTTCTGCACTCAGCCACACTGGCCTTCTCTCAGTTCCAGGGAAGTCACATGCTGTCTTGTTTTGAACATTTTCAAGCATGATGTTCCCTCTGCTTCTAACAGTCCCCATGTCCTCTCCCTGACACACATACCTCCCTGTTCCTAACCTTCCTAGTAACATCAATTTTTCTGATTGCATGCTTTCTCTTTAATAACACCAATATTGTTAGCAATTTTCTGTGTATCCATGTGCTTGTTTGATCAACATCTGTCTGCCCCTACAAGGTGCAGAATGTGAGACACGATTTGCTCAGTCCACTTCCGGAACCTAGCAGAGTGCTCAGAGCATCAGAAATGATCCATAGAGATCTGAAAGACAAAGGAACAAAACTCTCACCATTCCCATTTTTTGTTTGTTTGTTTGTTTTCGTTTTCTGAGCTCAACAGCAATTTTAGGTTGGAAAACAGCAAAGGAAGTGAGCTGGAAAGGACATTTCAGATGGACTGTTTCATGACACCTTCTTTAGGGAAGCCCCAATGAAAGATCTGACGCAGGAGACAAATGAGAAGTCTTCTCCACCGCCTGCTCTCCTGAACTCAAGCTCAGCACTTGAAACCCTCAAGGACACTGTTCTCCTCTCTCTCTTGTCTTTTGTTTCAGATGTTCTGACAATATCAAAGGGCCTTTGTCAACCAGGACAAAAACAATCAGGATCCGAGTGTGTCTGTATGTCTCCAGAAGAAGACTGCAGGTATGAAGCACTCTGAAGTGTGCTCGCAAATTGAGAAAACCAATCTAGCGCAGCCAGTTTGATGAAGAGGGCTGACCTTGACACACAAACCACAAAACATTAATTTTCACATAACTGAAACCCCTGTGTTCAGTTGAATTCATCTTTTCCTATTGGGGAGCAAACTCTTTTTAATTATTTCTTTTATTTTCAAGATTAGAATACAATTGTCATTTCCCCCTTCACTTTCCTAACCTCCAAGAAAGCGAGTTTTTTAAATCATGTCTCAGCCTGGCTCCCTAAGTTCCTGTTGCGTTTGTATATATAAGCAGTCTAATTTTTGTGTGTTAAAAAATTACTCTTGCCCCTTTAAAACTTTCAAACTTGACTATGTCATAGCCTTCCCTTCCTTACTGAATATAATTTAAGGTAGTAACTCCAGTAAGTTGAAGTAAAGAAAGTGTTATGAGTATGGACTACACACACACACACACACACACACACACACACACACACTTGCTAGTTATTTCTTTCATGATGGGCAGAAAGCAGAAAAACTAGACGTTCTCCAGTGATTATTGTCAGCTCCCTGTTGCTATCACCCCCTTCTCTTCACTGAATAGATCCAGAGGTATCAATATTGTTTTTTACTTTTAAGGTCTCATCTCAGCTGAATGTAAAAGAAATCCCAAGTATCATTTGCTTGATAAAACTTTATTTCTCTATCTCGCACAAAAAAGTGAAAAAGCATGGTGGGTTGTGGTGGTTTGAATGGGAATGGCCCTCACAGGCTCATATAGTTGAATACTTGGTCCCAGTTTGCAGAACTGTTTGGGAAAGGTTGGGAGGTAGGGTACTGCAACTTCTTTTATTGTTTTGTTAAAAAATAAAACTCAGGAGTTAAATATTAGAAAGTAAACCTGAGAGATCTACCGAGTAACAGAGACTGACCCTCCTTTCCCACTTCCCAGATAGAACTAGCCACGCGTCTCTTTGGTCCCCTCCTTATTCCTTCTATGTGTCCCTCTATCTTCCTCTGAGTCCGCTAGGAAACTCTATGGTCAACTCCAGCCGGCTGAATGTGGACTCCGCCCTCCGAACTAGGGTCCGACTCTATTGGTGGTCTTGGAGCAGCAACACAAACCAATCTTCTGCAACAGTTTGCTCTTACTGAGGGGGAGGTTTGTCACCGGGGGTGGTTTTTGAGGACTGAAAAGCCCACTCCATTCCCAGTTAGCTGACTCTATGCTTCATGCTCATGAATCAAGACGTGAGCTCTCAGCTACTGTTCCAGCACCACACCTACCTGCCTTGATGCGCTCCGCCACTGTGGTGGTCATGGACTCCAACCCTCTGGAAGAGTTAGTCCCAAGTTAAACACTTCATTTATAAGCTGTGTTATTCATGGTGTTTTATCACAGCAGTAGAAAAGTAATTAAGGCATGGGTCTCTCATTTCAGGTAAGACAGGGACTCCTCTTTTTTGTATGGTTTTCCACCTTTAAGATTATTTCATGGTCAGAGATTCTCTGCTAGAGCAGGAAGGAAGACGCCAAGTGGAAACATTCTTCTTTTGTTTAGTTCTCTTTTCCTGGAAGACCCATCTCTTGCTTCATCTTGCTAACTTTCTCTGAGTCAAATTAGATTCATTTCCTGAGATAGTAACAGAACGTATATATGTTGCCGAGGAAGTTAATAGACTATAACTTTTGTGAATGTGTCACTTTTAACACTCATTAGCTCCCAGATTCCTCTGTACAAATGTGGACAAACTTTTGTAAATGCTCAGCCCCCATTATTTGGGAGAGCACAGTGGGCCTTTTTCTCTACAGTCCCTCCAATGTACATGAGCCCAAAGGTGGCTCAATTTGTGCTTCTCAGTTTTTTCCACAAATGGCTTCTTCCTTTTGGAGTCTTATCACCAGAAGAAGCTTTCTGGAAACTACTCCAAGTATCCACACTGTCCTGTTAACACAGGAAGCTTCTTTCTGTGTCTGTGCAACACCAAATCTTAAGCATATACGCTACCCCTGGAGAGCCCATCAGAACTGTGCTGCACCTTCCCATCCTTCCTCTGCCCATCATTTGTCCTCACAAGAAATGCAGATGTTGAGGGTGGCTAGCACATGGCTTATATGTTCTGAACAGAGAAAGCTCTACTTTCTGGAAATAACTTTACACATTGGTGCACTGACTGTTAACTCTGAAGCAGACACCATAAAAAGAACTCCGATTTGAAGTAATCTCAGAGATCTGTGCTCTCAGCCAAGAGAAAAACTGATCTCATATTACATTCATAGTAGCGGGATGTATCCTCTTATCTGTGGAGATGAAGAGAGTCAGGCAAGGAATGACTTAAAACCTCGCGCTCTAAAGCACAGCACAAACGCATTTAAAACGTTATATAGTGATATAGATACAGTACGGCAGCAATTGATTAGTTATTTAGAGTTCCCAGGAGATACAGACTCTGGGCTACGTAGATCAGCAAAGAGAAAGAATGCAATGCCAATGGGTGCTAGCAAGAGTTTAGAGATATGATTGATATAATTGCCAGATACTAAAGAGGGGGGAGGGGAAATAAAACAGGGCAGCTGATTAGAGCTAATTGTAGAAAATCTTGGTTGTTCAACTGTTCAGACTTAAATTTGAATTCAGTTGTAAACAATGCCAAGGTTAAGATGGACATTCAAAAAGATGAGTCTCAGCAACAGTACAAGATGAAATGGGGAGGGGAAGACAACTTGAGTGATGAGTCATTAAATTGGCAATGTGTCATATGTGTTTTCCTGCCCTCACATATAGGCTTGCTTTCCTTCCTTGCACAGAAATTATTCAGAAGATCTCTGCATATTTGATGTGGGATCCAGCCAATACTCCACTTCATCTGCTTGCAAATTTTTGGCTGAAAAATGTTTAAACAACAACCAGTTCCATTTTGTGCATACTGGTTCTTGCCAAGAAGGCCCACAGTTAGAATGGGGTCTCGAGAGGCTACGACTCGCATTGAATAGCACAAAGAGAGTGTCCTGTGGATACGACACCTGCTATGATTGGGAAAAATGTTCAGGTAAGCTCCTGCAGGAAACACATACTAGAAATGCTCTTACTCAAGTTCTACTCAGATGGCGTGGTCTGTTTGCTCCACATTTATACATCACATTTCTAGAAAAACCTGACTTTAATAAAAAATGATTTATTTTTATTAAAGTTTTAATGATCTAAATAGAAAAGACAAAAGATGACCAACCAGAAATTAAAAGTAACTACCTTATTATTCAGTTGTGTATTTTTCCAGTCTTTTCCTGTGCACCTTAGACAGTGTTATCTTTAGATTCCAATAAGAGGAATACTTTGCTCTCTAGCTTCAAGCAGGCCCTGCCATACCCCAGTTGAAGAGTCTTCATGAGAATTATCTAATTTTTTTCCTCTTGGTTCAGACTCAATAGAGCCAACTATGCTATCTAGATAAGAGTAGGTTTCAATGTGGATACCAGTTGCTGCAACTTTTTCCATAAATTTCTTTAATTCCTCTGCTAATGACTGGGAATAAGCAGGACTGGCAGTATTATTCAATCAGACATTCTGAGCCCAAGTTCAGGGTCCCATGGACTCGAGCACTGTTTTTTCCCTATGGAACAATCTTTGATCTTCTGCTGCTTCCCTTCCTCACCTGACCTGTAAGGTCAACCAGATCTCCACAAAAAGCTCCATGACCCATGGGTACAGTGTCATTTCTGTTCCAGAGGTAGATTCTAACTCTCAGAGCACAAGCTAGCAAGTAAATAATTCAGAAAGGATGATTTGCTCAAAATTGCTTGAAATTGGACTACCAATATTGTACTGACATTCTCATTTGGATCACTACTTATAGAGACAGCCAAATCCATTAAAAAAATTGACCCTGGTACCTCACATATCTCAGGTATTGCCCTGCATACAATACACATACATAAAAGATAAAATGGGAACATACTATAGAGGATATTTTATAAATTGATGTGTTCATTTAATATAACATGATTTAAATAGAGCTTTTTTCATGCTCTGATATTATTGTCACATAATTTTAATGTCTACAAAAGTCTGTGCAAATATTAACTATGATTTATTTATCCAATGTTTAATTAGTTTAAATTTTCCCTGATATGTTGGTGTTATAAACAGTGCTATGACAGAAAAATTTATCACAGATGGTTCTGCTAATCCAAAATTATTTCTTTAACATATGCCTTGGAAAATGAAACTTATGAATAAATAATATTTAATGATGTTTTTAATCTATATCTTGAAAATTCCTTACAATATACTTTTATCATATTCTTCCGCTTCCCCAAACTCCTCCCAGATTCTCTCCCTAAATATTAGCTTTAAAGTATGAAATGTTAACTGATACAATGCATTAACCTACTTTCTAGAAATATTTTTATGATACTATGTTCCACCTTATGGTATATACTACTCACCTGCTGACACCCTCATCAAGCCTTGAGGTTGTTACTCCTTTATGGCCTGACAATTTGTTCTTGAGATGTGGCATTCCATTCCCATTCTCCTTAAGTGTATTGCTGTCGGCATCATTTGTGAGAACTGAAAGGAAGCAGAGACCTCATGGTGGTGCATTTGCTCCAAGATAACATCTGCCCCTGAAATGGGCGGTTTCACATAATTTACAAAATGGTTGGAGATTAGGAGTTAACAAAACTCAAATGGGCATCTAGATTCCCCTTATGACACATTTTCAGGAAATGTATCTGAAACTTGGAAGTGGAGCCCACAGTAGCAACCTGTGGGGTTGTTTCATCTAAAGCCACCTGATGTTCATAAGTATGCCCTTTCAGTTCCCAAGACCAAGGTTCTTCCTCTGAGAGAAGAAGAAAATGTCTTACTCAAGCCCACACTCCTTCTGATCAGTTTGAAACAGATAACCAAAATCATCTTCTTCATGGCTTTACAGAGCACAGGCCATCTCATTTAGCCCTCACTCAGGAGAAAAAAATACCCAAGTCTTTAACATCAAATGCCACATCTGAACAGGGCAATTCCACACAAGAGGCAGAAAACAGGGGTCTGCTTCAGAAACCACCCAGTGCTGGTCACTATAAAATCTCATAGATTAAAATCTCTAGAATCCATATTTTAGTTGTTTGGCCAACAACGTTAACCATTTGTCGTCTCTCTCAGAAACAGTGTTTTGTGTTAGAAAAGAGCTGCGAGTATTATGCAGAATCCTTTCTATGTTTAAATATAAACACGTTCACTGAGAATTGTAGTACATGGATATTATTGCCAGAAACAGAGCCAGGCATGGGAGCTCAAACCTGCAGTCTTAGGACTTGAAAGGCTGGTGTAGGAGGATTTAATGAGTTCAAGACCAACCAGGGCTGCAAGGTGATTTCCAGGCCAGGCTGGGTTACAGCGTGAGATTCTGTCTCAAAATCCCTTCTACAAAAAAATAAAAAAATAAAAATAAATAAAAAAATAAAAATAAAAGGGATTTGGATAGCTAGGTGATTTTTTTTAAACGGTCTCTGACTTCACTGGGTAAGTTGGGATTTAGGGAGATGTTTACAGTTATTTTGCTTTCTTCCTCCCAATAACGAAGGTCTTTGTGGAATTCTTCCTTTAAAAAGATTTTTTGTTTTACTATTTTTCCATAAACCATTCTTTTCAAATCTGGGTGACTTGAAAATAATTGCTGCAATGCAACTTTATCGAAACGTCTGCTTCTTCACTAGTGTCCCTTTCTGAAATATCAGCTTAATAAGTGCCCACAGACTCTACTAATACAAGTTCATTTTCAAAAGAAATACTAAAATGTTTGAATACTTAATCAGTATTGCTCAAGTTAATAGAATGTTTGGGGGCAATAAAGTCAATATATAAGCATGTCCTAATGAAAAGATTTGCTTATATAATTAAAAGACAATCTGGGTTCTGTACATAGTCAAGCAACTAAAAGAACCTTTTTTCTAAAGAAATGATCAGCCTCAGACAGTATTATTTTGTACTTTTATTTATTCCTTGACAACTTTATACACGTATAGAGTGTCTCTTCATCATATCCAAGTCAAAGTTCCCTCTCTCACTCCCCTTAGCCATACTCCAAGTGTTTCCCCCTCCAGCCTCCATGTTTCCTTCTCCTCCTCCTCCTCATCATCATCACCCTCCATAACCCACTAAGTACAGTACTGCATGGTCATGGGGCCATCCACTTGAGCATGGACAGCCATCCACCTGAGCATGGACAGCCCACCAATAGCCACCCACAAGAAGAAAAAATAATTCCCTTTCCCCCAGCAAGCATCAATTGCCAATAGTGCCTTATCTCATGAGCCTTTCTCCGTTTTGACTGGATTGTCCATGTAGGCCTTACGCGGTTCCCTATGCCTGCCCTGGGTGCATGAGTGCAATGGCCACATTGTTTTCAGAAGGCAGCATTTCACAGTAGTCCTTCCATCCTCCAGCTCTTACATCCCTTCCACCCTCTCTTCTTTGATGATCCCTGAGCCTTCCAGGTGGGGTGGGGTAATAGAAATGTCCTATTTAGGGCTGAGGATACACCAGTGTCTTATTCTCAGCACATTAAACAGCTCTGAGTTTCTGCATTGAGCCCATGGCAAAAAGAGGCTTCTTGGATCACGGTTGAGAGCAGCACTAATCTACAGGTATAAACATAAATATTTAGAAGGCAGTTTGACAATATGTCCACTTAACAAAACAACAGCAGGGACCTCTCTCCTTCTCTCTCTCTCTCTCTCTCTCTCTCTCTCTCTCTCTCTCTCTCTCTCTCTCTCTCACACACACACACACACACACACACACACACACACACACACACACACATACACTGCTCCTAGAGCCTAGGACCTTCCCAGCTATATGCTTTTAACCAGTTTTAGTATACCAGGCATGAAATGCCTCCTGTGGATTAGACCTCAAATCCAATCAGAAAGTAGCCGATTATGCTTCTGTCAGTCTTTATCTGATGACCAAATGTCAGCATCACAGTGAATAACATTGGGAGTAGCACCACCAAATAGTACAAGCTAATGGACTTACAAAGAAAGAGGATTTAGAAGCGTATTTTATACCCAACCCACTCGCCACAAGCTGTGGTCCTCATAATGTTAAGTTGAATTGAATTCCATCTTCCTTAGACTATGTTCATGATTACACTGGACTCCGATACTCCTCTCCTTCCCCATCTAAAATGAAGTTATAAAAGAGTCTAAAGTGGAATATCAAAGTAACAGGATGTTCTCTTTTCAAAACTTAGAAAAGAAATGGCTCCCTTAGGGGATCTATTTTTATGGATATTAAATGTTCTGTCTGAATTACAAAAATATCCACTACCAACAAACCAGCCAACAGAAAGGGGAAATTCATTCACCAAAACCCCATTTAGCATCCCACCTATGGAAGCTCCTGTACAGTCTGGTGAGGGGGCTGAGCATAAAGGACTCTTTGTTCCCCCTCAGACTATTCACAGTCCTTGGAGAACTTGCATTAACAGTTCTTGCATGACTCACTTTAACGCAAAGCAGTGTGATAAGGACTGTAAGAGAGAGAAGAGTCTTCCGACCTGGATTTTATGAGCGTGGAAGTGTGAGGACTGAGTGTTGAAGGATTCCTGGCTAGACGTGGTGGGAACAGCCCTCAGGTGCTGAAAATAAACAGACTTGGTGTAAGTCACAATGACATAAAAAAAGAGTGAAGATGTCACCTTTCAAAAACCTGAAAGTTTTCTTATGCAAGGTGGAACAATCCCTTGGCCTTCTCCAACTCCATCTCTCTGACAATGAACAAGATTTCCCCACTACCCTTCCTTCTCCAGCTGGCTACAGATTAGTTAAAATAGGCAAGTTCCAAGTTCAACAAGACACTCTGTTTCTGTAAGATAAGGTAAAGAGCAATCCAGGAAGATGCCTGATGGCAACCTCTCCCTTCTACACACACACACACACACACACACACACACACACACACACACACGTGGAGACTCACAGAGGCTTCCTAGTGAGACCTTACTCAGGGTCAGAGAATCTGAGCTTGCTTTACCCAACAGGGCTGTGTAATGGATGATTTGGCCATGAGTGTGGTTACCAGATGTTTTGAAGGGTCTACACTTGGCTCTATGTTGTGCTTTGATCTTGAAAGGGGTCGTCTTTTGCCTCGCCCCTTGGCATTGTACAAAAAGCCCTTTGGAAGAAACCTCAAGGCAACTGGGTATTGACCCAGGACCCTCCCGAAGCTATCCTGTGTCTTTGTCTTTTTGTTTTGTTTTGTTTTGTTTTTTTGTTTTTGAGACAGGATTTCTCTGTGTAGCTTTAGAGCCTGTTCTGGAACTCACTTTGTAGACCAGGCTGGCCTCGAACTCACTGCCACCCAGTGTATCTGTCTTTCTTATCATCTCTTTCTATCTTTCTATCTATCATGTCCTCATTCCTCTATCCTCCCCCACCCCACCCCAAGAACCCTTTGACAGGTCGGAGCTAGACTCCAGCAGACACACACACACACACACACACACACACACACACACACACACACGAAAAGGAAGATGACTTCATGAATGCAATATTTGTTTGAATTATGCAGTGATTAGGTGCCTCCAAAACTGGCTCTTATAGGAGAATCACCCATATTAACTGCTTATTAAAAATACAGACGACAGGCACAACCAAGTAATATTCTAGTATGAAATGAGTAAACATGACATAGAGTTATATCAACATGCTGAGGCTTGTAGGTCATTTATTAAAATATCTTCCCCTACTGTTTACTAACTGTTTGATCACAGGTAAACTCTTGAGTTCAGTTTGTTCATCTGTAGAACTGGTACAGGATAGATCATAGACTTGTAAGGATTTAATAAAGGGAGTAAAATGCTTGGCACAATGTATTGTTTCAGAGTTCATGTCCAATAAATAATAACAATAATGTTAATAAGAAGTGCCCAGGGAAAAGATACATCACAGACCTTGTATAAATGGTTTAATAGAGTGAGTGAGAGAAACAGCTCAAATCCTGATTGGATATAGGCCGCGAGTCCCAGAAGGTGTCAGCAATGGCCCAGTTCTGGAATCTTGCTAGCTTAGGAGGGCACTCTGCTGTCTCAAAGTCTCATCTCGCCATCCAGCAACTGTTAGGTCCTTTGGAATGTCATCCTAGTTCCGGCTTTGTCTTGATCGTCATCAAGGAACTCAGTACTATGGGAAAGGCTTAAGTAAAACCAAGCCATGAAGGACTGTCTGCGATGACTCACACTGTCTCTTTCATTGCAGCCCACACTTCCAACTGTGTCTGCCTGTTGCCCCCACAGTGCTCCAAGGATGGAAACCAACTCTACTGTGTCAAAATGGGATCATCACCAAGTGGGAAAACAGTAAACTTCTGTACCGTGGGAGCGGTGAGGTGTGCAAACAGGAAGGTGGAAATACTGAACCTCGGGAGGTGTTTGGATTAGCGTAGTTACTGATAAATGAATTCCCTATTCATTGTTTTTGAAACCCCAAAAGCAGGGATGGGAACAGGGACAGGAAGTGGGGAAGCAAATGGATGGGAACAAAGTATAATGATGCATATGTTCAAGGATGCCGTGATAAAACCCATTACTTTGTACGATAACCTAAAAAAAAACAATTTTTAAAAGCATTATATGAAGAGAAAACTGGCATGGCCATAAATTACTGGAAAAAATTCTTTCGTGTGGTTTATATATCATTACCCTCCCACCAACTCACCATTCAATCACTCCCCCCCAATCAAATTCTGGCGTATGTTGTCCTGTGTCATATTTCTGAGTTGAAATGTCTGTATCAATCTGATAAATTATCTTACACTGCACAAAATACACTGGGACTTTTGAGGACCTTTGAAGTCTGTGATAAATGTTATTCTCACAATTAAAAACAATAAAATCTGTAACATTTTCCAATAGATCAATAGACGGAAAGCCTCAGAGTCCATAACACACATTACAAATACCCAACCTTCATGTATTCATTTCCCAAGCGATTTCTTAGTTTCCGCAGTGTAGAAAGCACTGTTCTGTGTCCTTGATGGTACCGCTGGCAACTGCCCGGGGATCACATTTTAAGAACAACTCCAAGAAAGACACAGGGATCGCCCAATGACAGAGAAATGGAATGAGATCTACATGAACAGCCTGGACAGGAGTGGGGGTAGTGAAGGGCGAGGGTCGAGGGAAAGAGAGCTTGGGTGAGTGGGAGATTCCAGCTGGATCAACAACAGAGAGGGAGAACAAGGAATAGGAGACCATGGTAAATGAAGACCACATGAGAACAGGAAGAAACAAAGTGCTAGAGAGGCCCACAGAAATCCACAAAGATACCCCCACAACAGACTGCTGGCAATGGTCGAGAGACAGTCCGAATTGACCTACTCTGGTGATGAGATGGCCAAACACCCTAATTGTCGTGCTAGAAACCTCATCCAACTACTGAGGGATCTGGATGCAGAGATCATGACTAGGCCCCAGGTGGATCTCTGGGAGTCCAATTAGCGAGAATGAGGAGGGTTTATATGAGAGAGAATTGTTGAGACCAAGGTCGGATAAAGCACAGAGACAAATAGCCAAACAAACGGAAACACATGAAATATGAACCAATGGCTGAGGGGTCACCGACTGGATCAGGCCCTCTGAGTGGGTGAGACAGTTGATTGGCCTGATCTGTTTGGGAGGCATCCAGGCACTGGCACTGGGTCCTGTGCTCATTGCATGAGTCGGCTGTTTGAAACCTGGGGCCTATGCAGGGTCGCTTGGCTCGGCCTGGGAGGAGGGGACTGGACCTACCTGGACTGAGTCCACCAGGTTGATCTCAGTCTGTGGGGAAGGCTTTGCCCTGGAGGAGATTGGAATGGGAGGCGGGCTGGGGGGAAGGTGAGGGGGGTGGGAGGGGGGAGAACAAGGGAATCTGTGCCTGTATGTAGAACTTAATTGTATTGCAAAATAAAAATTTAAAAAAAAAAAAAAAAAAAAAAAAGAACAGCTAGTTTTGAGATGAACCACACGGCTGACCCTGATTTCATAGTTGATGTCAAAACCTTGGTCTCTTACTTCTTACTCACTCAAGTGGATGTGTAGATGCTGCTTTCCTACATCTCCAACGCAGCGGGGGGGGGGGGGGGGGGGGGGGGGGGGAGGGGGGATGTCCTACTTCAGGGAAGGAGGCAATGAGCCGCAAGGACCTGGTAGAAATCTTCCTAGGCTTTGTGTGTTAAATGCAGACAGACCTTCCTCCTTTCATTAATCATAAAATGTTGACAACATCTAAAGACCTGGTCATACAAAATGAGAAAAAGGAGGAAGGAAAAACCCCAAGAAAACATATTTTCGTAGCGTAATTAGAGTTGAGTGAGACTTCTCCCTAGGATTCCCTGGCCCATCGTCTTCCTGCTCAAGCCACCCGCCTGACTCTGGCATGAGAGTGGTAAAGGCTGTATGCACCTCCTGCCCTCAGCATTCCTGAGACAACTGAAGAGTAAGGTGCATTAAATAGGCCTGCCTGCCAAAGAGAGTCAAGAAACTTCCTTCAAAGTTGAACTGGCCCTGCTCCACCCAGCTCTCCTGTGAGTCCCATAACTCTTCCCTCTGAAACAGATCTCAGAAAGGAAAGGAACCCAGCAAGGAAGGGCGATGGTCCTGCAGACGTATGCATTCAGTGTTCATAGTGGAAGTTTTAGTTCCCTCCTCTCTTCTGGGTGAAAAAGGAAGAAGATATAGATAGATAGATAGATAGATAGATAGATAGATAGATAGATAGATAGATAGATAGATGCGGCCCCCACCCAGACACATGACCAAAGCCACCATGGGGTCATTGGTGGGGCAAAGGACATCTCCATCTACAGTCAAATGTGAGCAGGCACAGTGAGAAACCACCAAACACAGCCATTCTCCATGGACAGAACAGTTTTAATAATAAAAAAAAAAAAAAAATGCCCGGCTGTCTTGCAAGGTAGAGAAAGGCATCCAGCTGCAAACGCTTATTAGATTGTAGAGGGGCATATGCTGTGTGGGAGGGGGTTCAACTCAGACAGAGGAGGTGCTACGGTTGTGGTCAGAAGCATTCAGTGCTGACTGACAGCTGTGGTCGGAATCATTTGGTTACGGCTTCTGAAAAGGACTCCGGTTTCTGTTTCTCGGACACACCATGTTCGGATAGGGTGGAGTCATTGCCATCGGCACTGTGACTTCAGGAAGCCACTTCTCTGTGGCCTAATGGCAAGGACCTGCTGCATGCCATGGAATGTCAGCAATGCCGATGGTGATGGGGTTTCTTTCTTTTTTTTTTCTTTCATTTTTCTTTATTAAGAAATTTTCTACTCACTCCACATACTATCCACAGATCCCCCCTCCTCCCTCCTCCCACCCCCAGCCCTCTTTCCCAAGCCACCCCGCATCCCCACATCCCCCAAATCGAGGTCTCCCATGGGGAGTCAGCAGAGCCCAGCACAGAGAGCCTAGGCAGGTCCAAGCCCCTTCCCACTGCACCATGGCTGTGCAAGGTGTCACACTACAGGCACCAGGTTCCAGAAGCCTGCGCATAGACCAGGGACAGATCCTGATCCCCCTGCCTGGGTGCCCCCCAAACAGTCCCAGCCAAACAACCATCTTCGGTATCCAGAGGGCCTAGTCCAGTCCCATGGGGGCTCCACAGCCACCAGTCCACAGTTCATGGGCTTCCACTAGTGTGGCCGGTCATCTCTGCAAGTCCTCCCGGTGATGGGGTTTCTAAGAGGGTCCTGAAGGTTCTGGTCCAAGCTAAAGCACTTCCCCCTCCCGTGATCTGAGAGCACTTCCTGTCCAGTGCTGAAAGCAAGATGCTTACAAGAATGGTTGAGCACTCAGAGAAAGAGTGAGAGAAGAGTGAAGAAGTGTGTCTAGGGTAAGAGTGGAACAACCCTTTCTGTACCTCAGTCCCAAGGCACAGAAAAGGACTGGAAGATTGGCAAGTGTCATGGTTCTGATTAAAGGACCACACACAGAAGGGCAGGCAGGCGGTGGCCAGACGTGAAGTTAGGTTATGAGATGAACGTCAGCTGTGAGACGGAGAACCAAACCTGACCCAACTTTTAAAAACAGAAACTGACTGGAAATCTATTTGATCTGTTCCAGACTTAATTCACGGAAGCAGAAACAAATTTGACAGACCATAGCAGAAGTGGGAGCTGTCAGATTCAAGGGCTACAAACTGGTTGGCCGAAACGACAAGCATCTATTCTCTGACAGTTTTGCCGCTAGCAACTGGATGATATCTTAAGGACCAGTTCACTCTGAACCGGAAATCCTTCCTTGCCTCTTCTAGCTTCCAATAATTGCCAGCAGTCCTTGCCAGGCTTTGGTTTAAGGATGCATGACTGCCTCCATCACCACATAACCCTGTCCATCTCTTCTTTCTACAAATGCCTAGATCCAACACACTCTCTCCTAGGACTCTTTTGGGTACCTGCATTCACATGTGCAAACTTACACAGAGACATACATGCATACAGATCATTAAAAATAGGGCAAATCTTTTAAAAGTTTGTTGTCCACAGTATAATCAAATGTCACACCAGCAATAACATGCTTTTGACTGAAAACAAGTCACCCTTGCTTTAAAGTATTTTTCTTTTCCTTGTAACAATCTTCCCTTTTAATGATGATTAGTTGATCTTTTACCTCTTCAGTTACTTTTGTCTCAAAGAACTTTTTTAGTGCACTAACCCATTATAGTCTGCATTAAGCTAATTTGCATACCATTTACCCGTTGAATTCTTCACACTCTGATATTAATATTAATACAGCAATTTAGTACAATAGGTGTTAAGAGCTGGTAATAAAATTATCATCGTGAAGCTGAGAGGAGCATCAGAGCATATTAAATACCTGGAATTTAGATTGGGAATCTCCAACTCTGTCCTAGAAGATTAAGTAAATTCTAGATCAAAGTAAGAGGTTTATCCTCCAAGGCTAATGGAGATGAGCGCTGAGCATCTCTGTGGCTTGCCTGGGAGATTTTGATTTTGTTGATTCTGCAATCTGCTGACAAAATAATGGAACTCCCCCATTTAAAAAGATTGTTTGAATTTGTCAAGGCCCTGGGATGTTGCAGGAATATGATCTTAAAGTTCCAATAGTCTAGTGGCATGGTGTTTCAGCATAACTGAGGGGCTCCTCTTTCTATCTTTGGTAAAGATCACAACATGTTAGGTGTTTTTCCCCCTTTCTACAAAAGACTTCCACAAGACTCAATGCTGCTTAGCTTTGAAGGTTGAGCTTCTCGAATGTTTGTAAGAGCTCAGCCACGAGCTCAGCCACAAGCTCCGCCTCATCCACATCCTCATCCAAAGCCTCATCCTCAAAGAGAAGCTGAAAGATTGTGATGATTCTCATTGACCTTGGGTGCCAAACTGCCCTGAAGCTCGATTAATTGGCTTCCAAATGGCTGGTTTCCCCAAAGGTCACCTCTGTTCTTTTGGAATACGCTGCAAGTGTAATATCAATGAGGCATCCTACTTCTAACCAAACAAATGGCCTGCAAAATCGTAGTTGTACCCAGTCTGTTTATGCATGTGAGACAGGCCACTGCTTCCCTATTTGTCTTTTTGACAAGTTCTGGCTGCAGAGTTTTAGCTCCACATGTCCACTGTCAGTTAGTGAAGGTAGATGTCACCAATCAAGGGGCTCCAGGGGACAGATGGTACACAGAAAGTCATACTCACAGAGATTTATATAGAAGGATGTTTATCACAATGTTATTTATAATAGCAAACGATGACAGATCTTAAATATCCAATAATAAATTATGGTCCCAGCAGAGGATAGCAAAGTATGAGGTCGCTGATAGCTTTTTTATTGACTTTAATGAGCATGGTGAAAACTTAAAACCCAGACTGTGAAATTTCTGAGTGTACGTAAATGGCTTTCAACCAGGCATTGTGAAACATACCTGTAATCCCATCACTTGGGAGATGGACACAGGAAGATTGGAGGTTCAACGTCAGCCTCAGTTATATAGTAAGTTTGAGACCAACCTGGACCCCATAAGACCTTTGCTCAAACAAAACAAAAATAAAATAAAATGAAATAAAATCATGCCTGGAAGAATAATGACAGGGAAAACATTTATTGCTAAAACGTGGAATAAGTTTTCTTTGCCTCTATTTTTATGAAGTCTAGATTTTTTTCTTCTAAATTTTATCCAAACTGCATGCATTTTTTAACTGGACATGAAAATTCATTTTTGCCTTCTTCTTGTGAAAACAGACAGTTAATTCTGCTGTGTACACAGACTGATAGCTTGGGTAGTACAGGCCTTCCTGTTCTGGATTTACTCATATGAGGAATGTTTGGCAGTTTTTAGCCAAACTTGTGAGTCTTACCTACATCATTCATTCATTTCTACGTATCTCCTAAATTCCTGCTAGTTCAGAAGAGTTGGGTTTATAATCATGCAGATATTAGGGATGAACTTAGAGGCTAATGTAGAGATTTTGAGGGTATACTTAAATGAGTATTGTACATAGTAGGAAGCAGTGAGTGAGTGACTATTAAATGTTATAGATACAAATAATGGCATTAAGAAATTTTAAAAAAATGTATACTAAACAGTTAAGTTTAAAAATCAAGCCTAGCCCAAAGAGAGGTGCATGGATTTCCCTGAGAATGGGAAATAGAAGAGATCTCCCAGGTAAACTTGGGGCGGGGGTGATGGAGGATATAGGAATGGGAACTTGAGGGCGCAGGTTAGGGGTGTCAGGCATGGGAGGTGAGTTGGAGGCAGGATGGAGGGAGGAAGTAACAAAAGAGACATCTTGATGAGGGGGGCATTTCAGGGTTAAGGTGAAACCTGGTGCCCAGGGAAACTCTCAGGAATCCACAAGGATGACACCAGATAAGATTCCTAGCAATAATGGATAAGGTGCCTGAACTGGCTATCTACTGTAATCAGATTGGTGACTACCTTAATTGTTATCAGAGAGTCTTTATCCAGTAACTGATGGAGGCAGATGCAGAGATCCACAGCCAAGCACTGGCTGAGTTCCGGGAGTCCTCCTGAAGAAAGGGAGGAGAGATTGTACAAGCCAGGGAGGTCAACGTTGTGACAAGATTACCCACAGAAATAGCTAACCTGAGCTCACGGGAGCACATGGACTCTGGACCAACAATTAGGGAGCCTTCATAGGACCGACCTAGGCCCTCTGCATGTGTGTGACAGTTGTGTAGCTTGATCTCTTTATAAAGCTCCTAGCAGTGAGATCAGGACCTGTCCCTGGCACTTAGCTGGATTTTGGGAACCTACTCCCCGTGCTGGATTACCTCACCCAGCCTTGATGAAGGGGAAGAAGCTTGGTCCTACCTCAGCTTGGTATGCCTAGCTTTGTTCAAGCCCATGGGAGGCCTGCCCCTTTCTGAATGGAGATGAGGAGGGAGGAGAAGTAGGTGAATGAGGAGGGGGGTAGATGGGAGTTGGGGGTAGAGGAGAGAGTATGGGAGAAGAGGAAGGGAAAACTGTGGTCAGTATGTAAAATAAATGGAAGAATTTAATTAAATAAAATAAAATTTAAAAAAGGAGTGGTAGTTGAGAGTGGGTGTGACCTTGCTTGGAAGTGCACTGGTAGGCCTGAACGCTCTGCTTGCCCAGGAGGACCACAAGGCAGTCCCTCAAAGTGCTACCTCAGATGAAGCCCAGCACCAACCTGTCCAGGTTCTTTCTGTTTCTTTTGTGTGTGTGTCTCACTCTCTAGCCCAAGCTAGCTTCAGATTTCAAAGCTTCCTCTCAGCCTTTCCAGGGCTGGGATTCTGGGCACACACCACCACACTTGGTTCTGCCTCATCCTTTGCACCTGCTGCTGCTGCTGCTGCTGCTGCTGCTGCTGCTGCTGCTGCTGCTACTGCTGAGCTGGCCCACCCTGAGGAAGGTGGGGCAGTCTTGGTGCTCGAAATCCCACTGCCCATTGTCTGTGGCCTCTTGGAAGAGCGCTATGAAAAGCCAGCTGCTCCCTGGAGCCCACATCAAACCTCATCTGCTTTCCTTGCCCCATCCATTCAAACACACACACACACACACACACACACACACACACACACACACACACATACACACACACACACAAATCAAGCCTAGGAGCTAGGGAGATTTCTCAGCCATTAAAGTGTTTGCCATGCAAACATGAGATCCTGAATTTGGATCCTTAGCACTCATTTAAAAAAAGCAAAGTATGGACCTAATAGACACCTACAGAACATTTCACCCAAACTTCTCAGCACCTCACACAACATTCTCTAAAACTGACCACATACTTGGTCACAAAGCAAGTTTCAACAGATACAAGAAAATTGAAATAATTCTCTTTATCTTATCAAACCACCACGGATTAAAGCTGGACTTCAACAATAACAAAAACAACAGAAATCTTACAAACTCATGGAAATTGAACAACCCTCTACTTGAATAACCACTGAGCCAAAATAAAGAAATTAAAGACTTCCTAGAATTCAATGGAAATGAATACACAACATACCCAAACTTATGGGACATAAGGACCACAAAGACTCAGCAAAGAAGGAGAACTACAGACCAATTTCCCTCATGAACATTGATGCAAAAATACTCAATAAAATATTCACAAACCAAATCCAAGACCACATCAAAAAGACCATCCACTATGATCAAGTAGGCTTCATTCCAGAGATGCAGGGATGGTTCAACATATGAAAATTTGTCAGGGTAATTCACATATAAATTAACTAAAAGGAAAAAAAAAACACATGATCATCTCCTTAGATGCAGAAAATGCCTTTGTCAAAATCTAACACCCCTTCATGATAAAAAATTTTGGACAGACCAGGCATACTGGTTTCACCCAGTAACTAATAGAAACAGGCAGAGACCCACAGCCAAACATTAGGCTGAGCTTGGGGAATCCTGAAGAAGAGAGGAAGGAAAGACTGTAAACCAGAGGGGTCAAGAATATCACAATAAAACCCACAGAATAAACAAGCATGGGCTCGTAGAGGCTCACGAAGTCTGAACCGACAACCAGGGAATCTGCATGGGACCAACCTAGGCCCTGTACATATGTGTTACAGTTGTGTAGCTTGGTCTTCTTGTGGGACTCCTAACAGTGGGAGCAGGGGGCCATTTCTGACTCTTTTGCTGTCTTTTGAGACCCTTTTCCTCGTACTGGGTTGCCCTGCCCAGCCTGAATACAAGGGGAGGTACCTAGTCTTACTGCCGCTTGATATGCCATGTTTGGTTGATATCCATGGGAGGCCTGCCCTTTTCTGAAAGAAACAGAGGAGGAGTGGATGAAGGTGGGTACAGAGGGGAGGTGGGAGAGAGGGAATGGGAGGAGAGAAGGGAGAGGAAACTGGAGTCGGAATGTAATAAATAATGGATAAAACTGAAAAAAACAAAAAACAAAAACAGCAAAGTATGGTGGAGCTAACATTTGTAATCCAGACAGAAGAATTCCTGGAATTTGGTAGCTAATCAGTGTGGATGAATCAGTGAGCTCCAGATTCAGTGAGATATCCTGATGGAGAGCAATAGAGGAAGCCATCCATTGCCCACCTGCAGCTCCCATACAGATGCATATGCACCCAAACATACATGGACATTACACATACAAATGTACACACAAAATTCAAGCCTAAACCCCAACATTGCTAACAAATCCTGAGTGGCTAGTGGCTATTGAAGCTTAAATAAACCTAACTGAAATCTAGTTTCCACGGGTAAAAGTAATAATAGTAAGTAAGATAAAAGACCAGCTCACTCTATTTCTTCTGAAATGTGGTTTGTGTGTGTGTGTGTGTGTGTGTGTGTGTGTGTGTGTGTGTGTATGTGTGTGTGTGTGTATTTGAGTGTATTGTAATGTAGCTCTGAACAGAGCTTAGAAGAAGATTCACCCATAGTCCCCAACCCTATATCACATTGAGATGGCAGGTGCTCCATCATTCCATGTCCCTTGGTCACTAACGTGAATCAAGCTCCAGCCCTCTGTTGAATTCCTGTGGATATGTGGAATAAGCAAAAGAAAGAAAAAAAAAGAAAAGAAAAGAAAAGAAAAGAAAAGAAAAGAAAAGAAAAGAAAATCAAAAATAGTTGCAGTGACCAACAACAGTTTCTTGTTTTCAGCTGCTGAAATTGAGGGATGATTTGTTATGACTTCATCTAGCCTATCTGTGTGGTTTTAGCACGAGTTTAGCAAATGACCTGATGCCACAAAAGGACAAACTCTTTCACTTTCTCAAATTGTGTTCCAGTATACTTTGTCTTCTCTGGGCCTTGCTGAGAATGGGAACTGATGCTTTTTAACATGACCTATAATCACTAGCGTACTTGGGGGGAAATAGAGAAATGAAATCAAAATAGAATAAAGGAATGATGATATCTCATTTTTTAATATCTCATTTTTAAGCATATGTTAAATTGCATCCATCAATCTATAGAGAAATTGATTAGGAGAATTAAGATGCAATGATTAAATCCTTGTATAGAGAATTTACCTAATAGAACTGAAAAAAAGAAAAGAAAAACAGGAATGCAAAAATGTTGAACATTGTGCTTGGAAACTGTTAGATTTCAATATTACTATGGAATCTCGGAAATGCTTATTGTTTTTACAAGCATTGTAGAGTTAATTAGATCTGCTTTATATTTTTTGATTACCAAATCATTCCCTAAGCATATTTTATACTGATTGCTGATCAAACTGAATTCTAGAGAACTCTGGAACTCTTTTACAATAATGTAGAAGTGGAAACTTAATTCCAATTTCTAACAGTGTGGTAGACCTTAAAATCTAATATATATGCAGTAGCAGGCAGTATTTAGTTCCCTGTCTTCCTCCAAATCCATTCATTCTCCCATCTAAATGCCAGCATTTAAGGAGAGACTCTTTCTAATCTCTGCCCTAGATTCAATGAGTGAATCTCAATTGGTTCAAGTCAGTCAACAAGGTCCCATCTCCCCACCTATAGGGCTTAGACAAGTGTGTGGGATGCAGGTCCCTGACTCAGGTGAGGGGAATCATCAGTATGACTTCTGAGAAGAATTTTCTCATTATTATTTTTTATTGATTAAATTTACTCTTTGCCACTTATACTCAAAGTATCTTAATTTAGAAGTAACTGTGTTCTTAACAGCACACACCTTGTTCTTAAATTACTATACAAGTTACAAGTGACAAGTTATATTAATACGTCAGAGGCTGTCAATAAAAAAAAAAGACTCAAGTTTTTGCTTATTCACAGAAAAACTTGTTCTGGGTGACCTGAATGGCATGGCAGAAATCCAATGACCCTGAGATTGTCAAACTATAAGGAAAGCAAAGACACACAGAGAAGCCACATGCTCCAACAAAAAAGGCATGACTTAGCCCAGATTTTGGTCCAGATATCAACTATTTGAATGAAGAAGGCTCCAGATATTCACAGTTTCCAAGTGCTTGAAACACCTTCTGATGTTTATGCCTTTTTCTAGATTGTGTGAGGCAGAGGCAACCCACTTCAGTGTTCTCACTCCAAATTCCTGATTCACAGAACCCACGAGAAGTACAAGGCAACTGTTGCTTTATACCAGTGAGTTTAAATTGGCTTCTTATATAACAACAGACAACCAAAAACAGTTCTGTAAGGAGTGTCTGCTCTTAGGATAAATACAGTGCAGTCAGCATGTGTAAGAAAAAGGAAGAGAATGTCCATCTCATACCCGAGTGGCTCAGAAAAAATATATATTATGTAAATATAATACAAAATGTATGTATGTATATGTGATTCTAAGCACCCAAACATACACACACACACACACACACACCAAAAAAAAAAAATATGGAGAGAAACAGATAGACAGACAGACAGAGAACTGATGAATCTAAATGAATCTTACCTGGAGATATTCTAATTATTTTTTTTCTATGATTTAGAAAGTATTTAATAAGTTAAAAAGAAAACCCATAGGTTTTCCATCATAACATGGATAGAATGCCATATCTGTGGAAAACCACAACTAACAACTTGAACCAATATCCAATTTCTGTTAAGCCAGCTGGTATAAGACCACATAATTCCATTGTTATGCATTACTGTTCTCCTGGAAAGAACATAATCAGAGTAAGATAAGGTTTTTCCATCTCAGAGTAACAGACCAGAATCACAAAAGCACTGTAATTTTATACAGAATATAGGATATGTTTTAATATGTACTTATTTTCTATCTGGAAAAAAGATGCCTTTGCAGCTGCACATCTGTGGATCACGACACCTGTTTGTATAATTATTTAGAGGTTGATAGGCACCCAAGAAACTGGGTAGACTTAGACCTGGAACACTCAGCCCTAAATGGGATGTCTGCATCCAATCACTCCCCTTAGGGTTCAGGGATCCCTGTAGAAGGGGAGACAGAAAGAGTGTAAGACCCAGAAGGGATAGAGGACACCATTCCTCTAAATCAGCAGGATCGATGCGCAGATGAATTCAGAGAGACTGAGGCAGCACGCACAGGACCTGCACTAAATTGTGTCTTAGAGCTAAAAGGAGAAGTGGACACATGCCTCCATCCCTAACCCAGAAACTGTCTCCAATTGGAAACTTAATTTTCTCCAAGGGAGTCTCACCAGGGAAACCAACTACTCTTAAGGGTAGACTGCATGCCCAGCTGAAGATGGCCAACAGAAAATGAACTTAACGACATCTTTTGGAGGTTCTCAGTCTCAGAATGTCATGTCACGGCTTTTTCTTTTAATCTTATTTTATATATATATTTTTTTCTCTCTTTTTACCCAACAGGTCCTTTGCGTATATATTATGGCTTTTAGTTCAATGTGCTGATGATGTTTCTGAGTGTGAATGACTGGGTCTCTGCATCTATATCTGCTTCTTGTGTCTTTTCTTGGGCTCTTTTCCCTCTGTTTACTTTGTCCTATTCTGGCATGTTAGTTTTTATTTTATCTTATGTTTTTTATTATTATCTCTTAGAATCCTGTTTGTTTTCTAATGAGAGACAGAAAGGGGTGGATCCAGATGGGAGTGGGGAGGAACTGGGAGAAGTAAAGTGAGAGGAAATCATAATTAGGAGATATTATATGAGAAAAAAGTCTGTTTTCAATAAAAGAAAAAAGATGTTTTGTGTTCTTTGGCTGCTAGTACTACCCTGAGCATTGAGGATCACAGCCCCACTGTGCACAAGCCTGTAGTTTAGGACCCTGGGCAGATAGATTGACAGCAGAGCTATGCACCTGAGTTTCCTGTATGAAGTTGTTGACTTATTATAATCCATGCATCCATTTTACTAACAACTAGAAATTTCATTTTCCATCTTGCCATGGTGTTTTGTACTTTGTTCCAAAGAACGCCTTCAGTTTCAGAGGACCACACTGTTGGTTTCCTTTTTCAAAAAGAATAACTGAACGGGAACAAAAGAGAGCTGAGTCCAAACTGGGGATCTTTTGTCCATATGAGGTCAACAAAATCAGTGATCATCAGATGTGCTTTCATGGACCATGAGCAACTGAATGGAGGGCAAGTAAGGAAAAGCAGTCGTTCAGCACCACAAGATGGACAACTCACTAGCACTAAGAAACTTCTGATCATTCCTCTGTTTTTACCTGATACACTGGTCTTCAATTGCTGCTATAACAAATTAGCTCAAAACAATCTACCTTTTATTATTTGGGGGAAGAGGTCAAAAAAGGATCTCAAGCAGGGCGGTGGTGGCGCACGCCTTTAATCCCAGCACTCGGGAGGCAGAGCCAGGCGGATCTCTGTGAGTTCGAGGCCAGCCTGGGCTACCAAGTGAGTTCCAGGAGAGGCACAAAGCTACACAGAGAAATCTTGTCTCGAAAAACCAAAAAAAAAAAAAAAAAAGGATCTCATTAGGCTAAAAGCACGTTGTCAACGAAACTGCATTCCTTTTGGAGTCTCTAGAGAAAAGACTCTTTCCTTGCCATTGTTACCATTCTGAGGCCATCTCCATTTCTTGGCTCATGCATCTCTTATATTTTTGATTATGAGCCTAGCCTTTAATGGCTGAGCCCTCTCTCCAGTCCTGTGGGTCTCTTTCTTTATCCAGCCTCTGCATCTGTCACACATTTCTCTTCTCTACTGCTCTTTTTTTTACTTTGTCTCACCAGAACCTCTGTGGTTGTACGAGATCTATCCAGAGAATCCAGGCTACTTTTCCAAACTGTAATCACCTGTACAGTCTTTTTTTGCCAAGAAAAATAATGTATTCACAGGTTCTGGAGACTGGAAAGGTGTGTTTGGGAAAGCATGATCTGCCTACTCTGCCTGTCGTAACTGAAAATCCTCCATTGTGATAGATTTGGGATCTTGGAATTTTTAAATTAATTATGAACCATTTCAGAAGCAGAAGACCAAAATTGTCCCTAGTAAAACTAATGCTATCCTGAAAGCTTGGCTCCACTGGTCCCATGAAGTGAGACCAGAGCTCCAAGAATCCTCAAAATCCTCAAACACTAGAAGAACTATCTTTCTCTATCTTACGTCAATTTTATTATGCATTCTTCTTGATTCTCATTCCCTAGAGGAATACACAGCAGTCAGAAGTTAAAGCAGAAAATAACTAAAGCTATATCTTCATTCTCTGAGCCTCAGGTTAAAATATCAGAAGATGCTCACCAGTCTCGCTTCAGTAAAGTGTTGATTGTCTCCTTGACCAACTGATCAAAGGAAAGGCCATGTGAGGAAGAAGCAGCTTGGACACTAACTGGCTTACCATTAGCGGTGTGGCTAACACAGGGGAGGGAGAGATTGATGGCCTTCTTCTGAGTACCACAATACAATGGGCACAATCAAGCTTCAAATTCTCCACCACCCTCTTAGCAAACAAAGGGGCTTGAATTAAGGTATCAGTGCTTTAAGGGAAAAAAAGACACACTGTAAATACAATAAAGATCTGGTAATGACTCGTGTTAAAAGACTTTCCACCACACTAGCAAATAACTGAAATGATGTGTACATGGATAGTTTTTATTTTGGCTTTCTTGAAGATTGCAGTCCATAATTGGCTGGTCCATGGTATTTGAGCTTGTGAAAAGCAGTACATTAAGATTTAAAAGCAAGACTAGGATAAAGCAATGGTCTGCTCAATATGCAATATATTTTATTTAAGACAAGAAATATATATGTGCTCACTCCATAGCTAAAAACTAGAAGAAAAAGGAACAGACAAAGCCACAGTCCTCCTGTCCCCCTTGGAGGCATCTTCCAAGAATTGAAAAGTTTCCCACCAAACCTATATCTTCAAAGTTTCCACTGTCTGTCAATCACACCCAAAGTAGGGGACAAGCCTTTAACATGGGACTTTGGGAGACAGTTACCCAAGCTACAATATTTTTCAAATCCGGTTATCACGAAAATCACTTGGAAATCTTTTTAAGTATATGGCTTCCAAAGTGCCACCAGACATACTAAAATAAAGTCTAAGAACCTGAATAAAGACTCAATAAAATCCCAATCAAGAAAACTAAGGCAAGAGATTTATGCCAGAGCCTGTTCTGTCTGCCTGCCTGTTCCAAATCCTCCATCCCTCATCCTTTTCCTCCCACCCATATGAAAACCTCTATGCCTTTCCCTAGTTTGTGCTAATGTAGTCAGATCACAAGCTGCCAATGCTTTTTTTCTAAAGCTTTACTGCTTTAAATTTCATATCTGAGCTGGAGAGTGGCTCAGTAGTTAAGAGCATGCACTGCTCTTTCAGAAGTCACGAGTTTGGCTCCCATATTAAAAATCTCAGAACCACCTGTAATTCTAGCCCCAAGGGATCTAATGCCTTTGACATCCACAACTACTGCACTCGTATGCACATCATACACATAATTTAAACTAATAAAATAAATCTTTAACAAATGTCATGTCTGCATGCTCTATTGTTAATTGTATTGGTCAACTCTACCTTCAGCTTTGGATTCCAGAATCACAGAAATTCACAGCCATTCATTACATGAACTGTTTCATCCCTACTCAAAATATCCACGATGTTTATAATTAAAGATTACTAAAGAATAGAGGAAGAATCAGAAGAAGAAATGACAGACAATGGAGATAATTAGACTGCTACAACAGATGTGTCAAGTTAAGGGGTGTGCAATTTATAATTCAAGTTATTATTTCTCCAAAGGTGGAAGCAAGATCATCTGTACCAAAATAACCTTGATTAATCCTGTGCCACGTGAACTCTACATACTTCCTTCCTTATGGCCCCCACAGGATAATGAGGCAGCACCAAAATTTAAACCAGCAAATCACTACTTTTATACACAACAAAAAGTTAAACCAAGCACTATAATTAGTGTATATGCACTCTGGCACAGAGATCTTGACCCATGAGAACCAACAAAATGTGTTCCTCAGAGGCATTCTGACCTGAGGTATTACTTACCTTATAGTAATAATAATGTATTTACCATTGACTGTGTGAGAACCTTACATGGGTCAATACATTGAATCTTGACTATAATTCTTTGAGGTAAGTATTTTCCACATTTTTAAAACTTGTGCAAAAACAAACATAAATAATTCAAGGACATAAGAAGTTAGGAATATCCTTTGCTCTTATTCTAAGTCTACTGAACCTAAATCTCCTAATCCAGAACCCAGGAAGTCTTATTTTAACTAGATCTCCAGATTGTCAGCTCTGCGAAAGCAATCCTTGAATATATTAGAACAGGAAATAAGATAATTGAAATTTTTGATTAGACAGTTAACACTTTGCCTAAGAGTCTAGCTTGAGACAGGAAAAATCAACAATTCTAAGACTGACTAGAGGACTCTCTTACAATAAATCCATGAAGATAAAGAAGGTATCAGCAAGACAGAAGAAATCAAAACAAAAGGACAGATATCAATATGCTGAAGACAAAATTTAGTAGAATCATTCACTAAGCATTCTCCTTTGCCAGGCACTGCATGCATTTTTTATGTATAATCTTAACAGGAAGTAAATTCTAATGGACAATTTTTTTATTATCTTAGGTCCACCATGAAGCTGAAAATGGCCCATTATCACATCTCAAGAGAATATTACTAACTAACACAGATTTCAGAAAAAGCTTGACAGAGTTTCAGGTATGATGCCCCAATCCACAAAGACTAGGAATGCTGAAAGAACCCTACATTCTTCCAAAAGGTCATTAGCTGCTGCTCATGCTGGCCACAGTCATGTCCTTATTTTCAGGCCCTCTTGCAGCTGTGCTCCGGCTCCTCTGTGTCTATCATGGATGCAAAATGAATGCAGATCAGCTTTCGACAGACTCTAAGTGGTAGCGTATTTTCATCCCCCAACTCAGTTTTTCTGAACAACATGCACATACCTTCTTTCTTGGGCACAGTGAGGCTCCAGGTTACTGTTTTATCTATGCTTTAAAATTTATTTTTCATAACTCAGGACTGATCCACAACTAGACACTCACAGGGATACTGTAGGTGTTTATGGTTGGCCTCAGGCTACCAGTTGGAGCCCTGTTCTGTCACTTCAATAAAAACTGGAGATGCCATTAAAACTATAATCGATGTCTATCCTAAATTATCTGGGGTTAGCATTGAGAAAAGCAACAAGTAAGACTGCTTAAGGACCACAGAGGCTCACATTCTGTACATTGATCAGTACACTGATCAAGACAGGGGCAGCTCATCCTCCCCTGGGAACCCTTATCTTATTTCACTCAAGAGTGACAAATATTAGCAGCTGGCATTCTCTGATATGAACCACCAGAGCCCCTGAGCCCCCAATGGAATTTCTCTGCATATGTGGTTTTCTATCAAAGTACAAAGAGAAGGGGTAGGAAAATGAAGGGAGAAAGTGAGGACCCTTCTCCTAGAAGACAGCCCACTAGCTGAATGCTTCATACACTGAATGTTTGCTAGAAAAATTGCAGGGAAAAAATCTATACACTAATGCAATCATGTAATATATGTCATGGTAGGAAAAATACTTTTCTCATATGTTCCGTATTTTGGCCCACATGTTAAATATAAAGTGGACTTTACCATCTCCAAATTTCTAGATGAAGCTCTAAGGTGACTTTCCCAAACACAAGAGTAGACTATCTAAAATTTTAACACAGGTCATTTTAATCTACAAAATGAGAGAAAATCTCTGCCAGCCATATGTTTGACAGAGGATTGATATCTAGAACATAACAAAAACTCAAATATTTAAACGAGAAATGAAACAACTCAAGAAATAAATGGGCTAATGAATAAATGGTTCTGAAAAGATGAATGTACACAATGAATAAACATAAGAAAAGATGCTCAACTTCACCAGGCATTAGAGAAATACAGATCCAAACTACATTGAGAGTCCAGCTCAGCCCAGTCAGAATGGCAAGCCTTTAGAAAACAAATAGTAATGCATTTTGTCTACACACTGCTGTGGGATGTTCTGTATGGCAAATGTGTTGCTAATTAGTCAATAAATAAAACACTGATTGGCCATTGGCTAGGCAGAAAGTGTAGGCGGGACAAGGAGGAGAATAAAGCTGGGAAGTGGAAGCCTGAGTCAGAGAGACACTGCCAGCTGCCACAATGACAAACAGCATGTGAAGATGCCGGTAAGCCACGAGCCACGTGGCAAGGTATAGATTTATAGAAATGAATTAATTTAAGCTGTAAGAACAGTTAGCAAGAAGCCTGCCACGGCCATACAGTTTGTAACCAATATGTCTCTGTGTTTACTTGGTCGGGTCTAAGTGGCTGTGGGACTGGCGGGTGAGAGAGATTTGTCCTGACTGTGGGCCAGGCAGGAAAACTCAAGCTACAACACACCACTGTAGACAAAAAAGAACTATAAACTACTGATAGGAATATAAGCTGACCCAGTCACTACAGAAATCAGCAAGGTAGGATCAAAAACTAAAAGCAGATCTGCCACATAACATCTACTTGATGTTTATCCAAGACTCCAAGTCTATATCTCACAAAGATACATGCACATCTATGTTTCTTTCAGCCCCACTCACAACAGACGACTGGTGGAACCAACCTAGGTGTCCAAAAAGTTGAGAAATTGGTAAAGTGATGACTTATAGACCACGGAAGTATTTTCAGCCAAGAACAAAAACAAAGTTATGTTGTTTGTAGGAAAATAGATGTGACTGGTTTCATCTCATTTGTGATTCCTAGATTGCATATAGATATATAAAATTATGTTTGTACATAAAAGCAGCAGCAGAGCTGACTGAGGGAACAAAAGGAGACTGTGTGAAGGGGAAGAAATAGAAAGGGAAAGGTGAGGTGGGCACAGGAGAGAGAAGACTATGATAAACGTATAATGTATGATTGTATGATTTAATGTAACACAGTACCACATACAACAAATATGCATTATGGAAAGAAACTGAAACAATTCTTTTAGACTTTGAGGAATGAGGAGACCAAAGAATAGTCTTTGAACTGTCTTAATCTAGTACCTAGAACAACAAGGATTGAAGTCTATAAACAGTACAGGGAGAAAATATTTTAGGATGAAAAAATAAATCTAGTTTTGGAAATCTTAAGAGCCATTTGTGAATGGAGACTGTAAGCTTTGTCCATTGTTTTTCTTCAAATAAGTGACAATAGCTATGGAGAATATAGTTATGATAAAAATGTTCTCAAATATTATTTTTTGAGATAATTTTTATCTCAAAATAATATTGCATACAGTTTTACATGGTGGGTGCTAAAACTATATTTAATAGACTGGGATTGAAACAAATAAATATTAAGTTAGAAAATAAATTTTGATCATCCACCAATAACTCAAAGACTACATAAAAATATTGCCCCAATATATTAAAGCTCAATTTATTCACTAATTTATTTCAGAATCTATTCATTCAATTAAAAATTTACTAAAGTCATTATTAAGAATATGTAATTTTCATCAACAAAGAGTATAAGCTTATCTTTATTGTTGTAGGGGATAAAAAGTAAATTATTTATTATTCGTAGTTTATTACAAACCACAAATGGTGTTGTAAAGAAAAGGGATGCTGGGATAAAGAATGATGATGGGAATGGAAAACCTGCTTTAGACGGGAGTCAGAGACATTCTGGAGAAGGAGCCCCTCAGGATGAGAACTGAAGGTTTGGAAGGAGCCACACCCAAAAGCCTCAGGAGGACAGACTCTGAAAGAGCACGCACAAGAGCATAGGGTGAGAATGAGTCTGAGGTTTTATCCGAGAAATGAACCTGATTGACTTCTGCTGTCACAAAGGTGAAAGGCCAATGTGGTGCTGAAAACAAAAATCCAGACCAACTTTAAAAACATATGTTTAAGCCCCAAGGCTGCTCTAGAAGCAAAAGGAATGAAGAGCTAACAGTGCAAAGAGCCATTAAGAGAGGCGCTGAGGATCTACCGCAGGCCGCCATGACAAATAAAAACGATCTTGCTTTTTCCTTTAATTTCTTTTTTCCTTGTTCTTCTTTTTCTTCTCCACTATATTTCTAGTGGTATTTTAATGGGGTATTTTTCTAAACTCATGTCCTTATTTTTTTTTTATTCTACTTCCCATATTTCCCTAATTTTGCCACAATGCTGTTTTAGCACTCCAATTTCTCAACATCTATTGTTCAGACCCTGTGTCTAATAGTTCTGAAAAATATTAAGAATTCTCTAGTTTAAAGTGTAAATCATGCAAATAAATGGCCATATGTCCCTTCATGGAAGAACTAGATAGAGATATATTTCCAGAATGTTCTTGGTATGATGTTGTAAGGCAGTAAATGGCCATAGCTACATTCAGAGGAAAACTAGAGATGGGTTTATAGTATGGCATTGTGGTGTTATAGGTCATCCTTTGGACCTGGTCACCTCTAGGCTCACTGAATTTTTTATCTGACAATTTCCTCAGAGGAACAAGCGTGGCTAAGCAAGGACCAGGCCATGTTCATTGGGCAATCACCACAGCCTCTGTTCCTTCCCTCCTGCTGGTACCTTTTGTGGCTGCCCTCTTACTGTCTGTCCCCATGAGCCACACAGAGTAACCTTCATGATTGGAGTGTCTTCTAGGTCGCCTTCCAGTGCAGTTCTGTCTGGCAGGTCCTGCATCTACACATGTATACATTCTAGCATTCTTGGATGCCTCAGCATTGTTCTTCCATTACAATCTCCTAAGCAAGTGAAGCAGCATTTTAGTATGACTTGGCCACTGTACTACACTCTCCAGGCTCCTGAAAATTGCTCTCTCATCACCTTTCTCATACCAGGGTCATTGCCAGAGTGTAGAGTCCCATGTTTGAGTAAGACCCCCTTAAGGCACCAGGATCTTCAGTTCCTCCTAACTAGGTCAAATATCTTAAGAGAAAACATTTCAGAATTTATGATAAAATTCAGATACAAATTATTTACAGCTGAAATATATGTCTGGAACTCTGCTCCATTTAAAGGATTCCTTGTTAACAAAAAAGGTAACTAAGAAGCATGCGCCTGAAGACGCTAGAGAAAGTGAGAATACCAAAATATTGATAGGTGGATGCTGATTGGCAGACACATGAATTAAGTGTTCATCGTGACATATGTTCCTGCATGCATTTGAAATTATCTGTAAGGAAATGACATTAGAGAGCTGCAGAGCTTTTCTTTCCCATGGAGTTGCAAGATGAAATGATTTTTTTTCTTTTCTTAGTAGAAGACGGGAAATAAAGTTTAAATATAACGAAGTGGAACAACATTAAAGAGAAAGAACAAGCCAAGAAGGAAGAAAGCAAAGGGGAGAGGAGAAAGAGAAAAGGGAAAGAAGAGAGGAGTAGTAGGCCCTAAGAATAAAGGGGGATGGCGGAGACCAGAAACTTAGGCGTCACTTAAATGACACCTGTCAGACATTTCTGGCCTACCTACACTCTAACTCAAAGAACTTGTTCCCACATAAGCAAGCTCCACACACAAAATTCAAGGGTAAGATTGTTTAATCATGTCATTCCTTGAAATCCAGTAATCATTTATTTGAATTATTCTCTAGATTAAAGTGATCTGAAGGACTGAGAGAGAAAAGGCAGCAACCAGCTTTTATAGATTTTTTAAAAATTAAGGTAACTGTCAGAAACCACAAATAATTTGTCCACATTATGCAAGTTAATTAGAGTGAAGATATTTTAACACAATGCAAAATGCTTTCCTAGCTCTTGGTCCTTCGATACTCCCTTAGTGTACATTTTTGCTTTCTTTGATATTTGAAACATTTTATCAGTAATATAACACTTGTAGTGTAGGAGATTTTAATGTGAAAATTTTATAAAACCTTATTCTTCATTTCCATATGCCATCTGCCTTCCCTTAGGTAATTTGAATAATGGAGCTTAAATGGAATATGCACAGATATAAACATATACAGAGGAAAAAAACAATGTAGATACATAGATCGTGTAACTATAAAATGATACTTTTGCACACACATAAGGTCCTGTTTTCAAATCAGCCTCCCTTTTCTCAACAGACCATAAATCCTAAGGCTCTTACCTTATCAGTATGTGTAGGGTACTTGCTTATCCTTCTTCAAGTGTGTGAGAGTCATAAATTGAATTATGCTCCTTCAAGAAGGTATGCTAAGTTCTATCTCTTGTGATCTTGGTTGGAAATAGAGTCCTTGTAGGTATGGCAAAATTAATATCAGTTCACACTGAATTATGTTATCAGTCCACACTGATGATATAGCTAGCATCCTATTAAGAGTCACTGAGATGCAGACATGGAAGACACCATGATGACAGAGATGGACATTTAGGTGAGGCTACAAGAATACTGGTAAAGTGCCAGAAGTCTAGAACTGTTCAGAACTATGAGAGAAAAAAATATTGATTCAATCCTGTCATTCAGTGGGACTTTGTTACAGCAGCAGCTGGAAGGCCCAAGATAAATGTTCTTCTTAGATGTCTCACTCACATTGGTCTATATGCCCAGGGAATATTTCTCTTTAACTCATGACCCCAACCAAATCAATCAACACCTCCATAACGTTTTGCCAGTAGACAAAAGGAGTTGGACTCAAGTAGTTTCATGTAAGACTGAAAAGCAAATTCATGTGATTTTTTTATTTACCCTATCAATAACAATGGCAGAGAGGAACATAATTCCTTCATTATGAAGAGACAGCTCTGTGAAATTTCTGATACATATTTTTAAGTGATGCTCTGACAACCTCAGTATATGAAAATGCTAAATGTCAAACCTGAATGATGTGTAGGTTCGTGTTTAAAGGAAATCATTCTTATATTTGTCACAGATATTTTCATTCTAGTTCACATACTTCTTAATTCAAATTGGGTTATCCTGTGATATGACGTTTTGTGCCTTTTTTCATTTAACATGTTTTCCACATTTTTTCGTGAAGGAATACATACAATGGCCATATTTCTTTCTCTCTAAAAATTACCATAGCATTAGAATTTAAGGGACAACCATTTTGTGGCCATTACAAATGGTTCAGTGTTGAGCATCACTGAAGATAAATTTTTCACAACTCTTAGTTCCTTGTGGTGGTTAATATTAATTGTCAACTTGACAAGGTCCATGGTCATTAAAGAGAACAAGCCTCTGGGCATGCCTATGAGGAAATCATTATCTAGATTAACTGAGGTAAGAAGGTCCATCCTAAATGTGGCCAGTACCATTCCCTGGGTGGAGTCCTAAACTGAATGAAAGTGAGCTGAGGACCAATATCGCTCTCTGACCTCTAAGAGGGGAGGAGGCAATGTGACCAGCCCCTGTGGCCATACCTTCCATTGAGGAATGTAGTCTCTCAAACTGTAAGCCAGAATACACCCTTCCTTCCTTAAATTCTCATCTGACATTTTCTCACAGCAATGAGACAAGTAACTAAGGTTTAAGTATTAAGTTCCTATAATTGGGCCTTTAGATCCAAATGTATGTGGACAGTAATATATGAATGGTAAATGAACAGAGAAAGCAGCTCATTGTCACCAATTAGTAGCAATTTCTAAATAAAAAAAAAAAGATACCACTAACCACCCATTAGGGCAGCTGAAAGCCAATGTTCTAAAACAGCAAATGCTCACGAGGACATGAGGCATCAAGAACTCATTCATTGCTGAAGGAAATGCAAAACGACATGGCCACTTTGGGAGACAGAATGGTAGCTTCTTAACAAACACTATGAGTCAGAGTTCTGATCCTCTCATATGACCCAGAATCATTGGTATTTTACCCAAAGGGAGAGCAAACTTAGATTGAGTAGAAACCTTTACACAAATGTTTATGTCACTATTACTCGCTATTGTCAGATTTTGTAAGTAATAAGGGTGTTTTCAATAAGTAAACTGCTCAACAAACTATAGCATATCTATCCATGGAAAAATTGGTTGCCAGTAAAGACAAATGACCTCAGGTCATGACATATCACAACCTTAAATGCATATTAATAAGTGTAATAGGCCTCTCTGAAAAGGCTACAGCAGTGTATAATTGCAAATATGACATTTGGGGGAAATATGAAGCTGTGCAGACAGCAAAAATGAGAGAACATTGCTAGCAGAATGAGAGCAGGAAGGGAGGGAGGGAGGGATGAGGAAATGGAGCAGAGGGGAATATTAGGGCCGTTAAACCCTCCTTAAGAACTCTGCAACACAGACGTGAACTCCCATATAAATTAAGTGCTTTAATGAACAGTGGCACATCATTATTGGTTTTCCAAATGCAGACAAGGAACCACATGAATGCAGAAATTATTAGCACTGGATACCACAGGAAAGATGTGCAAGGACTCTTCACTTGCTTCTTACCTTGTATGTAAATCTAAAACTTCTCTTAAAAATTGTGTGTGCCTTTTTTCAGTTGGTGCTACCACACACCCCTTATCTAAAAGGTTTTAATTTATTGTCACATGTCCATTTTTCTACTCCACACACAGTATTTCTGACAAAGAAATCTTTGTCACTGTTGTGCCAACCCAAGAGCACAAAGATATGAAGTACTAAAGGCTGTTGATTGGTTTTGCTCTTTTTTCAGAAAAGACCATTTAATGTTCAAAAGAAACCATAATTATACCTTCTTATCACATATTAAAATTTGTTTTTTCTAATTATGTGCTATTAGAGAATAAAATGTAATTGATGTTGCTTTGACAGAACAACAGTTATAAAGAACCTTCAATTATCCATCTCCATCAACTGCTAGCCAAAGCTGGAATGAATAAATGATAGCCCAAAACTCCAAGAGGATTAAAGGATTAGAAAATATTTCATTATAGTTACAGAAAATGTTAGAAATTATCTAAGGGTGGCAAATACTTTGTAAGCATAAAATTAATGAAGAGATATGAAGAAAATGACACTTTGTGAAATTTCTGCTTCTCAAAACAGAAGTCTCACAAAAATTAGAAAAGCAAAATGTTGCCCAAATAGGAGGTAAAGAACTGCCCAAATTACAGATTTGATGGGGTCTGCTGCCTGCAGCTCTTCAGTTCCCTTCTTATTAAACTCAAAATATGTTGTCAGAGAAGTTGCTAACCTCCTAGGGAAATGCAGTCTCACAACCCAAAACAGAGATTTAAGGAGTACAACTATCTTGCCATAAAAATGGAAGACTGTGTTATTGAAAATAAAGTCAAAATCATTAGAACTAAGACTCCAAAAATTTCACAGTAAGGATGACACATACATGAGTGCAAATAAAGAAATAAATTCAGAATGCAAAAATAATTAATTCATAATTTTCAAATGTATAATTATAAATAAAATTAGAAGAATCAGATTGAAAGGGTTATCTAAATTATACAAGCACAAAAGATAAGTAAGTACATCTAAAAAGAAAATTAATGACTTCTAAGAATGCTAGACGCTGTCCTGATTGAACAGGAAGAAGTACTACACACAGCTATAAGAAGAAAGATGACAAGATCTGAAAACTGAATTATCATGGCTGATACTGACTATCAGTAGTAAAAGTTAATGACAGAAATTTCAAAGGCAGAAGGAAAAAATAATAGGGAATTTTAGGAAATAATTTTTGTGGTTTCTCTGGAGTTAAATGTATGACTTCCCTGCTGAAAGAACACACAGCATACCCTGTGGGCAAAAATAAAGAAGAAAGCATAACGTCATCTTCGGTAGCTTTTCTATGTATAAATATAATTTAATGGGATAGCGTTACATTTACAGTTTTGTATCCTGTCATTTTGAGTTCACATACAGGCTGATGTTCTGCCAGAAGGCACAGTAAACCATTTCAGTTAATAAAATATTGAAATGCTTCCGTGGTATTTGAAAATGATTGCTGAGCCGCCTTGCTGTTAGCCTCTAGCAAATTTGCCTTGGCTCTTGCACGTGAACTTCCTCCTATTTGGGCAACTAGAGGCCAATGTCTGACACTATCAGAAAGTTCCAGAACTCTGCTCCAGCATAATTAACCAGCATCCAGTCTGATAATTTAGCACCTGTAATACACAGATGATAAATATTTACAGTCACATCATTTGTATTTTAAATGGTCATGATGGCCATGTTGTGGCTATGCCATGATTTATTCAATTATCCATTTGTTACTTAAGAAAACACTTTCACTTCCTTTTTGTTTTTATTTTTTGTTGAAAATCGGTTCTTTTCTCATACAATGCATCCTCAACACAATTTCCCCTCGTTGAACTCCTCCCAGCTCCCACACACCTCCCATCTCCCCCGAATCCACTCCCCCTCTATTTCCTCTTCAGAAAAGAGCAGGCCTCTGAGCAACCACAACCAAACACGACAAAACGAGGATATAAGAAGATAAGGCAAGACCCTCATATAGAGGCTGGACAAGGCAACCCAATGGAAGGAAGAATCCAAGAGCAGTCAAGAGTCAGAGATACATCCACTCCCATTGTTAAGAGTCCCACAAAAACAGCAAGCTAACAGCCATATCGTATGTGCAGAGGACCTGGTGCAGACCCATGCAGGCCCATGCTCATCTCTTCAATCAGCTGGCTAAACAGACAATCGAACAAATAAAAAACAATGAAATGATTCTTAATGATGCTCTGCTACACTTGTCCAGTCGTCATATAGAGACACTTCCTCCAGCAGTGGGTGGGAGAGGGTGCAGAGAACCACAGCCAGACATGTGAAGAATCTAAATTGGAGGTCTCCATCAGCTCCTTCTCCTCAAGATCAGGGAACCACCCACAGAAGAGGGTGAGTAAAAATTGTAGGGGGGGGGGGTGAAGGACACCAGGAGAACATGGTCTACCAATTCACTTTCTAAATACCACTCAGATGTGTATCTTTATTTCACTGCTAATTTCTGAAATTACTATTAGGTCACAAAAAGCAGATATTACTGCTATTCAAATATTCTTTCTAAAAAGTAAGGTTTTTAATTTGACAATTTTACCGTGACAACAGATTTGTTTCCATCTAGTTCCATAATGTCAGTTTGGCTTCAAACACATCACCTCATGCATTGCCAGCGTGAAGCATCCCTGGTATTTTAGAGTTCAGTCTTCTGAGGCTCAGGGATCACTGTGGTGTGTCTGTAATTCATATTTATTTTTAGTTATCCGACTTTCATTAGAAATCCACAAATCTATCTTAACCGAGTTTAGACTCCTGTTTTGTCAGAAATGTTCATGTCAGGAGTTTCAATGAACATGTTTTGAAAATAATTGAAGGAATTACTCCTGGGGAGGTATGATAGCAGACATATTTTTCATTTGTTTCTCTTTTGTAGAATTAAAAGAGTCCCTGTAGGTATTTGATTCATGTCAAGAAATAATAGCAGATGAGAGGTTTGTTAAAAGACAGAGATTATGAGTATAATAGATAAACAACAGCCTCATGAAGCAAGATGTAAAAATACGCAGAGAAAAAAATAGTTTACAAAGAAGAGATACAGCACTCATTAAGCCCCTGCTAGGTCCCAAGGATTTTAGGCAATCTTCAATTCATACTATTACTATGCCCATGTTGTGTGAGACTTACTAATGAGACAACACACACACACACACACACACACACACACAAACACACATATATATATACATATATATATATATATGTGTGTGTGTATATATATACATATATATGTGTGTGTGTGTGTGTGTATATATACTAATCCCAAGTAGAGAAGCTATGACAGACCAAAGTAATGAATCTTTGGAAGCCCAGTGTTGTGAACTGGAGTTTGGGTGGGTTACTTACAGGGGTGTGGTTGAGGGCTTATTAACAGGAGCAGGAATGACTCAAACACAATCGCATCACCAAAGAGCCTATCTCATCCTAAGTAATGGCTAATGAGAGCTGCAGCCCTGAAACTCTTTCCATGGCTTACAGACATCTCAAGTCTGAGGATCTCCTCCCAGCAATTTGGCAGGCCTATCTCCTTCCCCGGGGGTTGTTGATTGCTTCCTCAACTTTGGGGAAGGACCCTAGAGAGTCTTGTAAAGTTCAGGTTTTCCAGACATGTGACATTTGTTTACTAACCAAGTCTCTGGAGTCTCCCGACTCCTTCCTGGAAGGGATATTCCAATAGGGAGGAAGCTGCTATACTACACCATTTTTAGAGCCAACAACAGAGAGCAAATAAATGGCAGAACCAGGGTAGATGAAACCAAGTTTCTTTAATTCCCTAACTAATGATCTCTCTTGCCTTGTGTACTATCATGTGTGCCCTGAATGAGAGTACGATCTAACTCACAGTGGTTAATTGCAGTCTTCATTTCTTCCTGTGCCTGCACCATTTACCACATAATTTCATAAGGCCTTCTACTGCAGAGACAGGCTAACCTTTTATCTCAACTCTCGTCTTGGCCAGATCACTTGGTTTAGCCAGTGGGATGTTGATGAGTATGATGGATGCAAAGACTTGAAATACTCCTATGACTAGTGTCAGCCTTTTGCATCTCCATAAGTCTATTGCAAAGACTTACCAATGTGTGGGGGAGAATGAGAAGCATGAGGCAAATCCACCCGACCTGGGTCAAGTGAACCCAGCTAGCTGAGACGCTTGAGTGAATGTAAACAAAACCACCTGTACTATGCAGCTACAGCTGCCTTACTTGGCCATTCTCACTCATTCAACACCTCTGGGAAAGCAAAAGCCATTGTGTTTGGAGATTCGTTTCCATGCAAAAATTTAACCAAAATGAGTACATAAATAATAAAGTGTGATCACATAAATTTTTCAACCTATGAATAAAGAAATTACACTCTATAGAAATTGACACAAGGCCCAGGGCTGGCCCAGGCTCAGTGACAGAGCACTTGCCTGCAGGCGTGATGCCCTATGCTTAATCCCTGGTACCACAAAAAAAAAATTCAGAAACTCATTTTAAAAGATATTTTGACTTGTATGTATCCGTTATACCCATAGTTATATTAAGTTTATATGTTACTTATTTATATAAAATAAAGAATAGCAATCAGCGAGTAAGCAGATCAGTTACATGCCTATCTGCTTGCACTCACAGGTAAGTATTTCACATATTCCTTAGAGTCTGGAGTCCACTGATTACAACAGTAATGGTTCCTCATTAGTGTCTACAGCTTCCACAGTCAAGGACATTTTGCGGGGGCCTCTGTGAGCTCCATGGTCTGAAGAGAGGTGATCCACGCAAAGCAGGAAGGCAGTCCGGTTCCTCAGGACTAAGTAGCCGGTGTTGGTTTAAACTTCGAGAGTCTGACCCCAATATTTAGACATATTTTAAGCACAGCACAATTTGGTGGAAACTTATTCTGGTGATAATTAACTCAATTCTGTATTCACAGCAAAGCATATGTATATCTCTTTGGGGAAACTAAAGTAAGCTAAGTACAGGTCAGACATGACTACATTGAAATTCTTTGTAAAGACCGTAATGGTAGATTTTATAGATTGACAGAGAAAAACATATTTATGATAAGGATCTAGAGAAGGATCGAGTGTGGTCTCTGGCCACACAGATAGCACAAAGGTCACCAGGCTATTAAAACACACATCAGCTCCCAGCCTTCTGAGTGGATAACAAGTTATCAACTCCTTTCTTTGAAGGAACAGCCTTGTGGATTTAACATTTCAGGATCCCCTAGTGCTTATCTGTGAGCACAAAGACCTCTGTGCCTCCTACAGCTTTTGAATAGTTTTACAAAACCAGGCATGAATTCTCTACTATGGAGCCTGACTCATACTCAATCAGAAAGCAGTTTGCTGCTCCCATAATAGTCATGCTACTATCTCACCAGAGGACATTTCTTGCTGGGCAGGTCAGTATTATAGCATTCAGGGTCCGCTACTAGGTAAGATCCTTGTTGATCTTTTCCCCCAAACCTTCTGGAACGATAAAAGATAGCCAGCCAGGAGGAAGTTTCCCAATCATTTTGACATTGATATGTTCTGCAACCAAAGTGTGAAATGTCTTCAGCAATAGGGTCTTAACCTCTAGTTATGGGAGAGACAATCAAGAGTAATTAAAGTACCTTATTTCGCCAGGCGGTGGTGGCACACGCCTTTAATCCCAGCACTCGGGAGGCAGAGCCAGGCGGATCTCTGTGAGTTCGAGGCCAGCCTGGGCTACCAAGTGAGTTCCAGGAGAGGCGCAAAGCTACACAGAGAAACCCTGTCTCGAAAAAAAAAAAAAAAGTACCTTATTTCCTTTTTAGTACCTCCAGGACCTCTCTAACCAGCAGCTCATAGAGACTTAGCCCACGCCTGCCATGGATTTTGTTTAATAACCTATGGTTTCTGGATTATTAAACACGGTCCATCAGCATTATCCATCTGTGCAGGCTTCCTCCACTCAATTTCCTGTTGTTTGTTTGTTTGTTGTATTCTTTAGTTAGCTTACAAACAAGTGGGTTCCCACATGACTTTCATAAGTCCTTAATTTTAGATATGTTCCCCTCACTTGTCTCTCTCTCACACACCCCACTCTCATGTTCAATTAAACTTTTCCACTCCCAGCATACCACCCTACTGTGGATGATTGATTGATAAATAAAACAAACTGGCCAGTAGCCAGGCAGGAAGTATAGGTGGGACTAGCAGAGAGGAGAATGCTGGGAACAGGAAGGTTGGGGAGGGGAGACACTGCCAGCCGCTGCCATGAGAAGATGTTAAGATACCGGTAAGCCACGAGCCACATGGCAACCTATAGACTAATAGAAATGGGTTAATTTAAGATGTAAGAACTAGATAACAAGAAGCCTGTTGTGGCCATACAGTTTGTAAGCAATATAAGTTTCTGTGTGTTTGCTTGGTTGGGTCTAAGTGGCTGTGGGACTGGCGGGTGAGAGAGATTTGTCCTGACTGTGGGCCAGGCAGGAAAACTCTGGCTATACCACCCCCTTTCATATGACCTGTGTGATATGAATAGTGTACCCCTCCCCATTTTAACGCCTCTTGCCCTCAGTCTCTCATGGGCTTTTCTTAATATCCCTATGTGATCATCACAAAGGTATTTCACTTACTCAGATTTATTCTTGGGTTATAATACCTTTTAGTAGATATTTTAAATGAGTTTTTTTTCTTTGAATTCTCTCTTGGCAAATTTGTTGTTAAAATTTAGAAAAACTACTGGTTTTGCATGTTGATTTTGTATTCTGCTACTTTACTGAAAGTGTGTATCAGATCTAAGAGGGTTTTTTTTTCTGTAGGTTTAAGATCATTTGAGTATTAGATTATGTTGTCTGAAACTTTGAGCAATGTAAGTCCTTCCTTCCCTATTTGTACCCCTTTTATTTATTTGTCTTTTCTTAGTTCTCTGACTACAGTTACAGCACTGTTGAATAATAGTGAAGAATTCAGACCACCTTGTCTTGGTCCAGATTTCAGAGGAAATGCTTTCATTTTTTCCTCATTTAGTAAGTATAATCTTGACTGTAAGTTTGTTATATATATCTGATATCTTCAATGATCTGCTGCTCATTAAGAAGTGTGCTGTTCAATCTCTATCAATTAATTTATGTAGTTTTTCTTGAGAGAGATTCCTTCTGTCCTATCTTAACTGAGTGCTCAGGAATCATCCTTGTTCTGGGTCGAACCTAGAGCCTGAGTCTATAGGAACAGGCATATACATGGAATCTATAGAGCCTAGGTCAACAAATATTGTCTTTGAGCCAAGGTTTATGTGAGATAGCTGAGTCCACAGGAAATAGCCTGCAGTGGGGGTAGGCCTGGAACCTGGAACAGTCCAGTAGTCAGTCTGTGACCTGGAGCTTTGTGTCATTCAGGGCTCATCTGGCATCGGGGTGGACCTACAGACTTGATTCACAAATAATAGTCTAGAACCTGAGGCCATGGATATCAGCCTTGTACTCAGTTTCATTGGTGGAAACTCATGTTGAGGTGCACAGCAGAATCTGGTGATAAATTCACTTTTTTTTCTCCAAAAAGAGACTGGTCCCTCTGTGCCATGTAGCTGAGGTCTGGGGGAAAGGTCACATGGACAATGTGAAACTTTCCTTTTTTAATCTTTTCTTTCTTTGATGACATACCCAGGAACTGTTCGCTCTCACATGGATTCTTTGACTATTATTAAGGTGGTTTTTTTATGTGAATGGCTTTTCAAATTGGTGTTTCTGGATGGAAATGAGTACTGGAAATTCTATTGTGCCATCCTCCTGACATCACTTGGCTACATTTTTAAAGCTAGACTTTAGATTGTTTTCATTCAAATATAAACTGAGAGGGTTCTGGTATGCTGACGATCCAGTAAAATGGTCTGTGAGCAGACGTGAGCATAGAAATCTAGAAAGCACATTATTGAAGGAACTACTAAGAGACCATTGAGGAGGCTTCTTGACTAGGAAATAGAAAATGTTGAGATTGTCCACTGCCTCTGCAAAATCTCTCCAGTTATTTCAAGTACTGCCAGGTAGAGAAGAAAGTAGAATTCTCCCAATACTAATTCTGGACCTGCAGCCAAAGATAGGACTTTAAAACCAAAGAAATTGGCTCACATGATTGTGTTTTCCAGTAATTTCAGTTATACCAAAATGGAACAATCAGCCTGTATCTAAATGGTGAAGAACCAGTCACTGCTGGTTTTCTCCACAGACTTGCTGAGAATAGGAGGCATTATGGGAAGGAAGCAAAATTCTTCCACAGAAGCAGGCAAGGCATCCAAGATCCTCTCTCATTTTAATGTTCTATCATCCATACACAATACCTCAGCCATTAAACAAAACAGGAATCACCAGAAAGTTCCAGCCACGCCTAGTGAACTTCCTGCATTGGGAGAGAACTGTACCGCACAACGCAGTCTGTGCAAATGAAATCAAATGGCCCTAGAGAGAATGGTTAGCTCGGTAGATTGAGTAAACACTGTCTATCTGTGCATATGGTGCTCTGTTAATACGTTTTAGAAGTGGCAAAGGAAATATTTAAGTGCCAACTTCAATACCACAAAACTGTCTAAATATTATATCTTAAGAGTGAAATACTTTGCCAATTTATAATGTAAATATGGTATACAGAGATATTTTTAAAGCTTTTTCTCTTTGATTATATGAGTATTTTTATAAGAAAGTGTAAATGAACTGGACAGTGTTGATATTTTTACTCTAATTTTCTATTCTTTATCTTAACATTGCATTTTTTCTACTATAATTGTTTTATTCCACCAAAGCATGTTAATATGCTCCAAATGACGCAAGTAAACTCATTAAATTTGGGCTGTTTATTTGACAGACACAAAGGGGTTTCCTTATTTCTTTAAATTAAAATCAAGGTAATAAAATCCTTATTAATATTAAAAATGTAAAGACATATCCACTCATTTCAGTGTATGGACCATACTTGAGTCTTCTTCAAACTTAATGATGCTGTAAGGAAATAGGATTAAACTAGATATACAATGGCATAAGAAATTCTTTTGGGCAGTGGCAAAATGGGTTCAGTGGTTAAAGCACTTTTTGCATTTCTAGAGGACCCACCCACTCATAGGAGACAGCTCACAACCACCTGTAACTCCAGCTCCAGGGGATCACACACCCTCTTCTGGCTTCCATGGATAAATCACATACATATCTGCGTACACACCGACAGACACACAGTCATTGAATAAATAAAATACATCTAAGAACAAATTATTACTAGGGAAAGCAGTAAATAGGAAAGGAGAGGAAGTAACTTTAGCATTTAGACAGAAATGAGACAATCATGGCAGATGGTCCTAGGTAGAAGTATAGAAAACAGACAATCATACAGCACAATTATGAGCAAATTACATACAGCATAAATGCATGCAAAAGAGAAGACATTTAGAAATCTGTCACTTTTCAACTGACAGATCCAGGTTGTAGTTCCACATGTATTTCTCCTCCATGGGCCAGTTTCACCCAGGGCATCATGGGCAACATCGTCACCATCAAAAGAAGAGCAGCCTTTGTTTACTTTGCAGCAGATTGGTATGATCTGTGAATGTTCATAAAAAAGAATGTGAAGAGGAAGACTGAAAAGAGTGTGAGGAAATACTGCACATAAAATGAGCAGTATAATATGATGTGTTTGTCAAGTTTATACGTGATCAAATAATGTCATAACATGGAGAACAGCCTGCTAGTTATGCTTTACGAATCACAGTTGCTGCATATGTGAGCTGCTCCGCTTCTTGTTCCTTCAGGAAGTCACAATTATGGCATGCAGCAATGCTAAAAGCCCTTGCAAATATAGCTTCTTTCACAGTTTCTACAGTGGCAACCACTCTTAGCCACAGTCATGAATTATGGAAACTGCCTGGTGTCAGTACCACCTGCATGTGGGGTTTTGATAGCTACATGAGTGCCAACAGCCTCATTGACTAGCCCACTGCAATTGGCTTCTCATGTTAATATGTGGAAAGAATTAAATCTGTTGTCCTAGAATATCCCCTTCATTGTCTTTATAAATAAAATTGTAGGATGACAAGAAACCAGAATTATTATTCTTAAAAGTATAATAATGACAGCATAGTTACTTGTTATTTATGACATCTTTCGAACTCTTAACTTTTAGTACTTTGTAAAATATTTGTGAATGAAATTGTATGAAGCCCAGAATGTGCTTTTAAAATAATCCATTAATGAGAGATGTAGAGGAAAGTAGAGATGAAAGAAGGCAATATCTGTTTAATAAGCTAACCTAAGTTTAGTTCTGCTTGTAGATCATGACCCCAGAATGTCTTTAAATGAACAAAATAAAATATCATAAATTGTATTACAGCATCAAGAGTGATGTGTGTGCATTCACATATGCAAATATGTATGTGTCTGTCTGACTGTGTGATCAGATGGCACAAAACCTCAAGTGAAGGTTAAAATGAATTAAATGGCTATTCAAGGTAAAATAACAAATTAGGATAATGATCAGAAACAAAATGTATGGTCTTTACAAATATCCCCCAATGACCCACTAAAGGCTTAGTGCCACTACTGGAGATGTCATCAGACTTTGAGATGTAGCCTTGCAGGAAGAAGTTAGGTCATAAGTACATGCCTTTGAAGAGGATATAATGCCTCTGACCCTTCCTCCCAATCTCTTTCTTTCCTAACCATCATAAGGTGAGCAGGCTTACAACCAGGTTCTTTTGCTATGGTACACAATACTATCACAGCCCAAGCAGTAAGGATCAAAACACCATAGACCAAGACTTCTTAAATTATAAGTCAGGTAAAGCTTATCAAGTTTTTTGGTTTTTGGTTTGTTTTATTTTTTTTTTTTTTGCCACAGTAACAGAAAATTGACTAACAAAATATAATAATGTTTAGCTTTTGTAATTCCTATTGGAATAACCAAAGGGGGAAAATGTACCCAATTTGTAAAGAAAAAGGTAGAAAGTGGTAGGGGTGTGTGTGTGTGTGTGTGTGTGTGTGTGCGTGCGCGCGCGCGCGCTGTTCTGGTAGTATTGTTCAGTGGGTAAAGGCACTTGCAAAGCCTAGTGACTTAAATTTAATCACAGAATCTTCGTGGGAAGGAACAAACTACTCCCATAAGTTGTCCTCTGACCTCTACACAAAATCTGTGGCATGGGTTTACACACAGTCATGCGCACACACACACACACACACACACACACACACACGAGTACACATGCACACGCACACACAAATAAATAGTAAATAGTAATATTACTAGCTAATCTTAGCATGTGGCACATACCTATAGCCTCAGCACTCAAGAGTGAAGCAGGAGGATCCTGAATTTAAGGCTAACCTGGCTTTCAAGTTTAAAACCAGCAGCTTAAGCTATACAGTGAGAGCCTGAATCAAAAAGAACAACAAAAATATTTTAATGAATAAGTTTGCCAAGATTTCAAGATCAAGATAGTTTTTAAAACAGCATTTAATATTTCTATAAACTAACAGTGAACAATTGAAAATGAAATTTTAAAAATAAATTGTGATAACATAAAAAATCTAAACCTACTTTTATTTAAACTTCAGCTTTCTTAAAAATAAAAAAGCTATGGAATGCTTGTGTGTTGAAACCTAAAAACATTACTGAGCTGAAGGAAATATATATATATATATATATATATATATATATATATATATATATATATATATATATATATACAGAGTCATACGCTATTCGTAGACTGGAGGATTCTGTAGTATTAAGATGGCAACTCTTTCCAAGTTGATCTATAACCCATGTAAACCCAATCCAAAGCCTGGCATCTGTTCATTCACTTTGATAGAAAATGGCTAGTTGACTAGAGTTGATGTGTAAATGCAAAGAACTTAACAAACGCCAAGACAATTTTAAGAAAAAAAGAACAAAGTTGGAGGGTTTTGATCATTACAGTGATCAAGGCAGATGGTATTGGCTCAAGTATAGAAATAGTTCATGATAGCTAGCAAGGAGGACCCTAGGAGGGATGCATGGCTTGCCTAGCGAGGGAGAAATAAATGAGATCTACATGAGCAAACTGGGGGTGGGGGTGGAGGTAAGGGAGGGTAAGGGATGGGCGATGAGAACATAGGGGAATGGGAGGTTAGAGCTGGAACAGGGACAGAATTCGGGAGCAAGGAAAGAGATACCATGATAAATGAAGACATCATGGGAATAGGAAGAAACAGAATGCTAGGGAAGTTCCCAGGAATCCACAAAGATGACCCCACCTTAGACTACTACCAATAGTTGAGAGGGTACCTGAACTGGCCTACACTGGTGATTAGATGGCTGAATACCCTAACTGCCATCATAGAGCCTTCATTCAGTGACTGATGGAAGCAGATGCAGAGATACATGGCTGGGCACCAGGCTGAGCTTCAGGAGTCCAATCAATGAGGTGGAAACTCTTGCCCCACGTTGGGTGCCATTTGTAGCTGGAGAGTTTTCTCTCTGGGTCCTGCCAAGTCCTGGCAGTCCCTTAGCCCACTTATAAAATAAACATACAGACGCTTATATTATTTAAACTGCTTGGCCATTAGCTCAGACCTATCATTGTCTAGCTCTTACTCTTATATTTAGCCCATTTCTATTAATCTATACTTTGCCACGTGGCTTGTGGCTTATTGGTACCTTACATCTTCCTTGTCCTGGCGGCGGCTGCAGGCAATCTCCTCCTTCCCTTCCTGTTCCCTTAATTCTCCTCTCTGTTAGTCCCGCTTATACTTCCTGTCTGGCTACTGGCCAATCAGTGTTTTATTTATTAACATATTTGCCATACAGAATATCCCACAACAAGAGAGAGATCTGTGATTGGTATGTAAAATGAATAGAAAATGTCCTAATAATACAAAAAAAGAAATAGCTCATGATAAAATAATAGAGTCCATAAGTCCAAGATATATGATCAATTGGGTTTCTAACAGAGGTGTAAGGACCATTCAGTGAAGAGGGGGGCATCTTGTCAACAAATGATTCTGGAACAACTGGATACTCATGTAGAAAATTGCTGAAGATCATTAACCATGACGTAATTACAAATCTACATCATCCTGAGATACCACTTTAACAGTTAAGATCAAGTATTATGAACATGCTATGTGTTGGTTCACAACCAGAACCTCATACACACACTGTTGTCAGGAATCTAAATGGGTACTGCCGCCTTTGAAAACAATTTAATAGCCTTTAAAAAATTAAAAGAATGATTACTGTATTCCATGCATAGCTAACTACTCAGGGAAGAAGTATATGTTCACCATATATTTACAGAAACACTTGTACCTGAACGTTCATAGCAGAAAAAAAAAAAACTAGAAACATCAAAAATAGCCACCAATAGATAAGTAGACTAAGTAATTACAGTCTATTCACGCAGCAGAAAACGGTCCAGGAAATGATATATGAATAAATCTCAAAAATATTTTTGCTGAAATTGAAAACTAAACAAAAAAATACACACCTTATCAATGCATTTCCTTAAGATTCTAGAAATTGTAGTTTCCTCATGACAAATTCCAAGTGAACAAAAACAGGAAGGTGGCGTTACAGATAAGAGCAGCGAAGCTTTTAAAGTGACGTATGGACCTCTTGATTGTGATGGGAGTTTCACAAGTATATACTATGCTAAAACTTTTTGCTACTTTTTCTGTTATTTCCCCCTTTTTATTGGCCTATAGGCATTACAGTTAGGATCTGATTTTATAAAGACAGTTTCCTTCATGTACAGTATTACTTTAACCAAACTCACCCCCTTCCCTCCCAACTTTCCCAAGTTCTCTGCCTTTCCTTAGTCTACTTTCTACTTTCATTTCCTCTGTCTATGTCTCTCTGTCTCTGACTCTCTCTGTCTCTGTCTGCCTCTGTGTGTGTGTCTGTCTGTGTGTGTATCTATATAACATCTAGAACCCACAAATGAGAAAAAACATAGTATTTGTCTTTCTTTTTTTAAATTTTATTTTATTTTTATTAAGAAATTTTCTACTCACTCCTCATGCTATCCACAGACCCCCCTCCGCCCTCCTCCCATCCCCCAGCCCTCTTTCCCAAGCCACCCCACATCCCCACATCCCCCAAATCGAGGTCTCTCATGGGGAGTCAGCAAAGCCCAGCTCACTGAGCCTAGGCATGTTCAAGTCCCTTCCCACTGCACCAAGGCTGTGCAAGGTGTCACACTACAGGCACCAGATTCCCAGAAGCCTGCCCATGCACCAGGGACAGATCCCGATCCCCCTGCCTGGGTGCCCCCCAAACAGTTCAAGCCAAACAACCATCTTTGTGTCCAGAGGGCCTAGGCAAATGGATGGATCTAGAAAATGTCATCTTGAGTGAAGTAACCCAGACTCAGAAGGACAAACATTGTACTCACTCATAAGTGGATACTAAATGGGAGGGAAGGGATGGCCAGACTGCAACCCACAACTCCAGAGAGGCTAGCTAACAGGAAAAGACCCTAGGAGGGACACATGGATGACCCCGTGAAGTATTTGTCTTTCTGATTCTGGCTTATTTCACTTAACATAATGACCTCCAGTCAAATCCATTTTCCAATAAATCACATAATTTCATTTGTCTTTATGGCTGAATAAAGTTGTTTGTTGTTTGTACACACCAGATATTCGTTATCTATTTCTCTGTTGATAGACACTGAGGTTGAAGACTGCTACACAAACCTGGGCATACAAGCGTTTCCGTGGAGTGCTAACTCATAGTCCTTCAAAGATTAAATTGAAATACTTGTACTTTTTGTATATGAATCATAACACATATACATTTGAGGGGGATGGTCTTTTCAGTGTGCTCACAGTTTAAGCAGCCTCATCCCAAGGGAACTCACTTGACCTTTCCACATGCCCCCAGTTGTTTCAACAGATTTTGATCACTCACCTCTTGAGGCCTGCCTGTTGTGAGCCTTTTGAACATTTTTGTCTGACTACAGATGCCCATAATAGCAGAAAACACTCGCAGGGTTATTTGCCCTGCAACTTACTATCCCTAGAGAACAGAGTGTAATTTGGGAGACTGAATCTCTTTATTAAAATATCTCAGGAAGATCCTTTGTTTAGAGTTTATTTTTGTTTTATTATGTACTTTCAGGTATAAACAGCAAGGGAGACTCTGGATATTTGTTTTTAATAGAACCTATACAATATGAAAAAGCAGTGTTGGTTTTAAAAACACTATTTTACAAAAAAAAGATAAATGCTTAATAATTAATTAACAGTTGAGTAATTAGTAACCAGTTTAGTTTGAATACATGACAAGGATGGTTATTTTGTAAAGTCCTGGAAGAACACATTCTCGTAGTAAGAAACCAGAAGTTGAAGACCTCCAAAAAAGCGGATCCAGCTGGCATGGTGTGGTCCCTTTGGTCTGGTTTTGTGTTGTTGTTAGATCGTTTTGTTTGGGGTTGTTATAAAGAAGAGAGCCACCGCAATAGCAAACAGCAGTAAGACTACCAAGCGGATGCAACACAGTTTCCTTGTGTTGCTGTTGATGCTCCAATACTTCTCTTTTCGCAGGTTTTGTGGTGATCTGGATGTCCTGAGTAACTTCACTGAAGGCCTGTTTAATTCCTATTAGCAGGTATGTCTGCCCTCCTGCCGTAAGCACAATGCTGAGGCGGATTACAGCCCTGCCTTCTTGCACGTCTGCACGTCTGTGCACCGTGGAGGGAGACATTAACGAGCTACAGACAATAAAAAAGAAGGACAAGCCGTGAAAGTCGGTCATGCTTTCCAATCCTGGATCCAACTTAGGCTTTTTAACTTGCCTCTTTCCCAACAAAATCCGTACGGTTGTCTGAATTCTATTAGTGGCTCGAAAATTTATTATTTGAAATTTTATCTAACAGTCTGCTTTCACTTCTCCATAGAAACATTTTTAAACATTTTAACTTAAAATTGGTTTTACTATAAGCTTTATTGTGAAACATTTGCAAATAAGTAAAAGCATCACACAAGAGTAAACAAAAAGCTGCAGGTTCTAAGGGGATGCGGTCCTCAAGCTCTCCACGTCCCTAAAGGAATACCTTTAAAACTGTGCTCTTCATTTTAAAATGCAGTTCGTCTTAATGATAAGGAGAAAGGAAAGTGCTGTTTGCACATGTTTCACATTAGTAATTCCTGGCTAACATCTTGAGGATGTTTAATCAAGGAACATTCATTCAAGTCCAGTCAGCAAATTGGGGTCTGACACATACTTAACTTCCAGATCCACAGTGAGACTGCCTTGGGTTCAAGCCCTGCTAGGTTCTCCAGTCGACTCTCCCTGTATCAGGGACTTCAGCCTGAACAAGAGGGGAGGTTTTTTCCTACTGTGTTTGTAGACAGAAAAATAAGAAACTCCCTCCACACCAAGGTTCTGATACAAAGCTGCACTTAGAGTTTTGTTGCTCTGGAATTAGAGACATTATAAACAGTTGGGGATTTATCATGAAAATTGGAGAGGGTCCCTTGGCATAGGAGATGATCATAAAGCCAACTAAATGGATCCCTTCACAGTTTTGTAGTTGAAAATTCAAATTTAGTCTAGGGGCTTCGTTGATTTTTCCCCAGGAATACAGGGAGTCTGAAGCAGCTGAATGACATCAAAAACAGAGAGTTGCTGCTCAGCCAGAGAGGCACCCTAGTTGTTAAAAGGCTGAATTCAGGTGCCTTCATAAACAAACATTGAGAAATAGTACCGAATTCCTCAGTACACACCATCTTTATCAGCCTTTAGAATTGCTGTTTTATATGCTGCTAGTGCCTCAGAGGAATCAAATCTACATTGTGTTCGTCTAGTGTAAGGAGAAGAGGAAGTGATGAAAATATGCCAGAAGAAGGCCCCCCAAAAGGGAAAAATTACAGAAAATTGGCTGTTCTGAGAATATGGGGTTTTCTAATCTGTTTAAATGTGCTTTCTCTGAAAAGACATTAGTCAAGAAAATTTGTTTTGATTGTGCTGATGAATAAATGACAAAGTTAATATAAATCAGTCATCTCCTAACCTCCCTAGTTTCTATGAAATCAACAAAATCTTTATGCACGGAAATGCAGAAAAATTATTTGTTGCCATTCACAGAAAAAAGAAAATTATAACAATTTCCTAAATAGCTAGATTCTAATTATTAACTTTCTTGCACAATCTTCAATATTCCAAAAGCATATTATTTTTATCTCTTTTTCATTTTTATAATTGTTTTAATTTTTTTGAGATTACAATTGTATCATTCCCCTCTTCCCTTTCTCCCACAACTCCTCCAATGCATCCCCCAATACACTCTCACTAAAATTTATGATCTCTTTTTCATTGTTACATATGTGTGTATGCTCATATGTGTGTGTGTGCACATATACATGTGTGTGCATACACACATATATATTCTTATTTATATAAACCTATACACATACACGTATACACATATATATACATATATATTTAGGAATACATATATGTGTATTTATGTGTATTCATAAAAATGTAAATATGTGTATTCATAAATATGCGAATACAGTCTGCTCAATCTGAATGACATGACTTATATGTATATGCTTTGGGGACAGCATTAACTTCCAGGATGCTGCTAACCATCACAGTAACAGTCAGACTCACCAGTCCTCAGACCATCTTGGGAATGGTGTGAATGAATCAGGAGTCTGGAGAAGAGCAGTTGCTATTCTTGCCCACTGCAATGAACACCCTCAAAAAATGTTGAAATTTTTGTTTATTTATGAGTGAGTGTTTGGACAAGGATCCTGCTGAGTGTTTCTTAGACTTTCATGATCGTTACTCACTAAAATATAGATCAGAGCTCATTCTAATCCAAATTCCTGCTGCCTTATTCTAATTTCCCAGGCCTAAAATGGATGTGGGGCATGGAATTTACATTTCAAGTAAGAATACCAGGGGCATCTTGGGACAAGGTGCTGTGGAAGACGCACTCAGGAAAAGTGAGGCCAACTTTGAAAACAGAAAAATATGTGTCTATTAGACAGACATCAACAACATCGATTCAAAATGTATCAAAGACCTTAAGGTAAGGCTGAAACTCTGAAATTACTAGGAGAGAGCATAGAGGAAACTCTTCAGTGGGCAAGGCAGGGACTTTCTGACACGGACTCCACAGCTCAGTAAATCATACCAAGGATTGACAAATAGGATTACACGAAATTAAAAAGCTTCTGCACAGCAAGAGAAGCAGGAAAGTGAAGATACAGCCTGTACAGAATGAAAGGAACATCTTTGCTCACCATCCGTCTCACATGGATTGATATCTAGAATGCATTTAAAAAGTAAAATCTAATTCAATACTGAAAAAGCAAAACAGCCCAATCAATAAATGGGATAAAATGAAAAGAAAAAAAAATGTTGGTAAGGATGTGGGGAAAGAAAAAAATCCCCATACACAGCTGGTAGAAGTGTAATTATTGCAACCACTCACAGTGGGAAGAACGGCGCTTCCTCACAAATCCAAAGCTGGAACTACCATCTGACCCAGCTGAGGCACTCCTGGTATGTATCCATGCACTGACCCTACCACAGAGATACTAACACATCTATGTCCACTGCTGCATTGTTCACAATAGCCAAGACCTGGTACCAGCCTAGATGTCTGCCCAGAGGCAAGTGAGAGAAAGAAACAAGCTGCGTATGTATGCAATCCAGTTTTATTCAGCCGCAAATCAAAATCAAATTATTTTTTGCTAGAAAATGGGTGTCATTGGGCTTTGTCATATTAAGCAAAATAAGTCTGGCTCAGAAGACTGATATTATCTGTTTCTTCTCATTTTTGGATCCTGGACTTTATATATATATATAGTATCATGTATATATGATACGACATGAGCAGAAGGAGTCTGGGGGAAGAAAAGAAAATAGATGGAGTATGAAGGAAAATAGAGAAAAAAGAGGATGGGAGTGATATGGTAAAAAAAAAAATTCATGGTATACTTGAAATTGTCTTTATGAAATCTAACACCATTTATAAAAAATACACCAATAAAAATTCTCAACTGAAGAATGATTAAGCCAAAGGCTTAGTTTTAAGCTCTTCATCTTTGGATCTGCAATAAGCTTCCTTAATGAAAATAGCCTGAGAAAACAGCCATCAAAATTGCTATGAGCATCTTTCATTTACACCCAGCCCTATGGATTGTTAAGACTACTTCACAGTAGCTACCACCTTCCCTGTACTGGAGACTGCAATCACACAGCTTTATGCTTTAGGGGCACTTGGACAAGATTCAGGTTCACCTTATGAAAATACCATGGCCAAGAAATCCATGTAAGAAATCATTTGAAACCAAGTAGATATAAAGGAGCCTAGGGAAAGCCTGAGCCTGTGGGATAACTAAGGTTCTGAGAAGTCGGTGAGGAGTGGCAGGGAGGGGGCCAGAGTGGCTTGGTCTTGCCTCTGTGTCAGTTGGTCATTCCTTGCAACTGCCCCTGACAGGCATTCCGGTCCACTGAGCATGCCCAGTTGTGTGACTGATTTTCACCAAATAGAACTATCAGGACCACCTAAAAGCTTTACCAACATCCGGCCAGTAAAGTGGCCACCAAAACAAATCATTCTTAAACTTGTGATCCATGAACCCAACAATGGAGAAAGCGGTTCCTTTCATCTATAGCAATGGTTTGAGTCCTGCTTTCTAATTTCTTCCTCCTCAGATCTACTGGTCTCCTCCAAAGGGACAACATTTGGTGAGATGCAGCAATCTTGGTTAGCAGGAGCTCAGAAGCAAAACAATGTGAGGGTGGCAGAATCAAGTGTCATCCACGTCAACAGCAAACCCATCACCAGGAGCTCCCAGATCACCCTGCCAATCAAGTGAGGAAGGATTTTCGCTTAGGGAACCTTATGTGAGAAACTTGCCAACTTGCTTCACTGACTTTTTAGCTGAACTGCTTCCGATACTTAGGTGCTGTCTCTTGTAAAGCCTACAACAGCCAAGACAACTCCCAGCATGGAGGAATACACAGGTAAGCAGCTCTGGCTCCTGAGGAGTAAGAAGTCTTATATAAGCTGATGCATGTTTTTTCTGCATGATTATACACCTCAAAGGTTTTCTGAAATGCTCTTGCTGAGCTCAGATTATTTCCCTCTATTTCTTCTTTATTAAAAAAATAATAATGACAAAATAATGATTGGGAAAGGGCCGTGTGTGTGTGTGTGTGTGTGTGTGTGTGTGTTTGTGTGTGTGTGTGTGTGTATAGCTACATGTGTGAATTTATATATATCAGAAAAACCGATTCTCATTTAATTTTGGATATTTTAAAATCTTTGAGCAACATTTTCTTCCAATTTTTAACAGCGCTATCTTTTGCTTTGCCTAAAGTTCTACGCTAACAGGGTATGTGCTTGACTCAGAGGTTCATGGGAAATCTTTACCCCCTCCTCCTGCCAGCCTGCCATTAGCCTGAAATTGCTACAGTCTTTTGATTCCATCTTTGTGTTGCTGCTGTTGATGGTGGCGGTAGTGGTAGGGGTGGTTGGTGGGAGTGGTGGTAATGGTGTCGGCTGCAGTGACAGCATTTAATAACTTTCTATAGTCTTTTATCAAAAAACACATATTTCTGGAAAATACAAATCCAATACTGAAGTCTTTATTGGGAAAAGGCAAAGTGTCATGAACATGGGGCCAGAAGAAGGTCTTTGAAAGCACAAAAGGGTAGATAAACAAGAAGAAAGTGTGGGAGGAAAACTCAGGGCCTCATTAAGGGAGGAAGGGAGAAGAGTGAAGAAGTGATTTCCACCGTTTCTTCCAATGCTAAAGTCAGATGAAGGATTTATCGTATTGAACCCGAGAGTCAAACCTTGCAAGAGGACTCAGAGAGGGTGCTACACACTTGATCAGAGCTATAAATAGGAATCCAGCATGTTCTATCTGCATCTCTACACTGAACTTTGGTTTCAGAATGATCACTATGCATCTGTTAGCGTCAAGACCCTTGGGGATAGGAAATATACATGCAATACATTCCTATTATCAAGAGCTAGCCATGAAAAGAGAGACAAATTTTTTTTTAAAGGGGAGAGTAGAGGCAGACAAGAATTGAATTTCTGTGACTGCTGCTAACGTGGTGGGGGGAGCACAGTTTGATGTAAATTTTAATTTTCATCTGTGTATTTTAGAGATGTTTGGTGATATTAACCTCACTATTGGGATGCTGAGTAAGGAGGACAACATTAGCAAGGTATGCAAGATCTCTTTCCCATTCATCTTCTCAAATCCAGCAGTTGACACATTCTGTACATGGTCTCCTTTGCTTTAGCTTCCTTCTTTCTTCCTAGCGTCTCTTACATCATCAAATCTTTTTTTAAAAATGCATTTGTAATAGAAGTTATTACAGTGCCAAAATAACGGTATTTAGCATTTCAAGAATCACAGAAGTTACTGAAGGATACGATTGTTCATAACCATACGTAGGTAGAAGTGGGACGAGGGAAATGCCAGATTTATAACCATGCGATTTAGATTCTCCTCCTTTGTACTGTGAAGGCTGCTTTGAAAATGTGCACACTTCCCATGCCCATCTATCAGGCTGTCCCACAACCTGAAAATTTCTCTGGAAATTGAAGGTTTTTCTGGCATCAAGAGCCAAATAACAGTTACTGCCTTTCACTGAACACTTGTCTACGAAGTGGAGTGCTTGATGCTGTCTACATAACATGTGTTATGCAACATTCGTTTCTCACAACTCTACAATGTTGTATTTCTATTTTCCTTTGACAACTGAGAAAAATGAAACACCGATACAGTGTGTGACTTACCCAAATAAGGACAGCTGTGGCATATCCAGACAGAAGCCCATCTCATGCCAATAAAGTCACCCTAATAATTGTTCAACATTGCCTTTTGGGAAAGGCAATGTCTATGTTGTTATGTTGGGACTTATGGATGTTCAACCCTGCTTGCATATGGTTAACTTGAAGAAAATACCAGAATAGGCCTCACTGTCAGGTATTATTAATTATATCCTTCAATGACAAGACAAGGCATATGAAGCTCACAGAGACGGTCCTGGCATTTGGTATGATTAGCAACCATTTTATGAATCTCACAGCAGAAACTAATTTTCCCAGAGAGCACTGTTTCTCAAACACTTGGAAACACTTAGGAAATGATTTCTGGGCTGATTAAGTAGTGAGACAGGGTTTCTAGAGGAGAGACTCAAGAATAGTACTTTTAGCAACTGCTTCTAAGTTGCTTTAATGCTGGGGGAAATTGATCAATGGAAATTGGGGAGGGGTCTAAACAGTTTTAACAGCTCAGCAGTTAAAAACACAGGCTAGGGCTGGAGAGATGGCTCAGAGGTTAAGAGCACTGACTGCTCTTCCAGATGTCCTGAGTTCAATTCCCAGCACCCACATGGTGGCTAACAACCATCTGTAATGAGATCTGGCACCTTCTTCTGTATACATAATAAATAAATAAATCTTAAAAAAATAAAAACACAGGCTGCTCTTGCTTAAGACCTGATTTGGTTCCAACATCCATACCTGGTAACTCATAAGCGCCTGTATCCCTAGTTCCAAGGGATCTAACTTCCTCTTCTGGACTCTGTAGTCATTGTACTCACATGTATATAGATACACACAGGACATATACATAAATAAAAAGAAATAAAAACTTTGCAAGAAATAGAAATGGGGCCAAGCATGGTTGATCATACCTTTGATCCCAGCACTCAAGAGGCAGAAGCAGGCAGACCGTTATGAGTTTGAGGCCAGGCTGGTCTACATAGCAAGTTCCAAGCCAGCCATGCATACATGTGAGATGTCTTGAAAAACAAAAACATTGAAAAGGGCCCAGATGTGGTATCAAAATAGCCAGCACTACAAGCAATGGTGAAAGTCTCAGCTAAGATTCAAGTATTCAAAGTCAAGAGTGTAGCATCAGCACTCAACAGGAACCACAAATATAATTCTCTGTGACTCTTTCCCCAGTTATGAGTCTATTGGTGGTGCTCATAGGTTGATAAAGCATGGTTGTGAACATTAATGAAATGTTCCAACTAAAGAGTACATCCCAGCTCCAAAACATGGTAAAGGTTCCGTAAAGTGACCTTTGCAAAGAGAACAAGGCCTTCAAAAATCAGAAAACAAACATGAAGCAAGGCAGGGTCTTACAGGTGCTTAGGTAAGCTCAGGAAACAGAGAAGAAAGACAAACTGTACCTTTTTCTACCATTTCTTAGGGCCAGTCCTATAAAATAGTATAAAGACAGCTATAAACATGGGTACAGCCCTAGACGTACATGCTTTAGGCAATTGGAGATCTGAGAATTCCAGTCTCCCTTTCAACTTCTACAGGATATGTCAGCATCTACAAGTTTTGTAACAGCCCCAACATGGGCATGTGTTCAAATCATGTGTCTCCCAGAGCTACACTGCTGTCAAAGAACGTCCCCCCATATTGTCTCAGAAAAGGCATGGATGAAATGAAAGCCTATAACACACCTTGGAATGCCACTTCACAGTGCAGCAATGTCCTAGATGAGACAAGGAGGTTCTTAGTGTCGTAACAAAGGCCCCAGTTGTAATAGCAGTGAATCAGGTGATGGACACTTCCGTAAGAACTCTACAACCAGGACTGTCAGACATTTTGATCTGAGAGGCAGATACTGACTGCTCTGCCTCTAATTCAATTATACCTTTTCTTAAAAATGTAACAGGGTAAAATAAGTTTTAGAATTAATATTGCTCAATCTATAAGCCTTTGACTCCTAAAAATACAAATTATGCTTAGAAGTCTAGACCACTGTGCAGCAAATATATTTTGCTTATTTTAGTGGCGTCATTTATTTAGACTTCATCTGAGTTCTTTATTTGGGAAACGCTGATTCTTTTGTACACTTTTCTGTTCACAGGAAGACATTTACAGTCATCTCGCTTCTTTTATTCAGAATACTGACATCTTGGATGATGCAATAGTTCAAAAGTTGATTTATTACACTTCTAAAGACATGAGGGATGAGGATGTAAGTTTGGTTCTTGGTGTTGAATGTACACTAGGCTGGTATTGAAGACTTTGGGTAACTAAAAAAAAAAAAAAACACGTAAATACACAAAAGCCTTTCCTTCATGGCTTCCAGAACCATAACTGAAATGTCTGTTCTTCATGGTAGCTTACATAGTTACTTGCAGAATCTCATGGTTACCACTGCACAGATTAGGGAAATGAGACAAATGTAAGAAATATTATCCAACCATCTTTTTGATGAGGAAGTTTATACTTGAGAGAATTGATTTCAGTGGAGCACAACCATGTGCTGACAGAAAGACCTAGGCTCCAGTTTTCTTGGGTCCCATATCACTTCCTATCTCTGTATCTGCCTCCTTATCTTACATTATGTGATTTTTTTTCCCAGATCTCAATGCAGGAATTCCTTATGTTCTATGTTTAAGCTCTCTGATGCTTTTAAGAGTGCAGTTTTTTTTTATCATGTTGTGGTTTTATTTTCCTTAGTTGGGAAGGGTTGATCAAATTTACCAAGTTCACTATCACAGTAAATAGAAGTGTCTCCCAATATTTCTAAATTTTAAGATAATTAAATCAGAATTACACCAAAATTAAAGCTGTAAACTTCTGGCCCAATTCATTTTATCATTACTTATCCAGCCATGGTAACTCATATTTCTAAAATATAAAACTCTGCCATCAAGGTACCTGATCAAGTAGCAAGAAAATAATGAGCTAGGATTAGTATCTCATGCCTGTAACACCAGTTCTTGGGAAGCTGGGGTGGGAGAGTCATGAGTTAAAGGTCAGCCTGAACTATACAAGTGAAACTTTGTCTGAAGATAAGGGCAAAAAAGCAGTGATTAGCCCCAAGTCTATTAAGAATTGCATAAAAATTGCCTCTGCCTTCCCAGTTACTGACACCTACCTGAGAGATTTGTACTATGAATTTGAAGCAGTCTGTTCTTCCTCTATCTCAAATCTAGGTGAACTTAGAATACTGCATAGACTATTCCCCCATTTTAGACTCATTCTTCTACATATTTTTTTTAACTTTCCTCCTCAGATTCCCAGAGAAATCAGAATGCTGGCTGGTGAGGTGTTGGTGTCTCTTGCTGCTCATGATTTCAACTCTGTGATGTACGAAGTGCAAAGTAACTTCAGGATTCTAGAGCTGCCAAATGAATTTGTTGTGCTTGCCCTGGCTGAACTGGCAAATAGCTATGGTATGAAAGGAACAGTCTAAATTTTCCCTAGGAAATAACTACCCTAACTAATTACCTAAAATCAAAAAGAGAGTGAAGGCAAAAGCAAGGATGTCTATGTTTGACTGCAGTGAAGAACGTTGATAGAAAGACATGAGAGGTGTAAGCATAGATGTACCTCATGACCAGTCATTGACTCAGGATGCACTACATATGGCTGAGCTCTCCACCATCCTCCTCCTCCCCTTCTTCTGTCTTTGGATCTACAGGACACATTCTCCATGAGGCATGAGAGGCCATCCACAGGACACTGACATGAGAAAATGTTTTCCACCATTAGTTTCTAAAGTACTTTATTGAACAGATGCTATCGATCACTAGTCATGTTTGCTATACCTTGGGACGGGCAAAGCTAGATAGGAGATACGAACATGAATGAAGTAGCAATCCAAATAAGCAATTGCTTACTACTAATCAGCATGTATAGCTGGCTGCAGAGGCAGTGCTTTCCTTCAGGCCCACCACACCTTGATTAACCATATTCAGATGGGGGAAGAAGAGCAAGAACACAGTCTTCCTACTGCCCTCCTCCTATCGACTCTATGCCATTCAGTCCTGGGGTATGTGTTGTAGATACAAGAAACAGTCAGGATTTCCCACATGAAAAGGCGAATGATGCCTTTTCCTCTTTACCCTTCACTGCAGTGTCCCAGAGCATCCCCTTCATGATGATGACCCTGCTCACCATGCAGACCATGCTCAGGCTGGTAGAGGATGAAAGTATGAGGCAAACCTTCTGTATAGGTGGGTACCCCTCTGATTCTTTTTTTTTCCCTAAGACCAGACATGCTTCCAGGACACTTCTCAGATAGTGCAGATAGATCGCAAGGAGTCTTCCAAAGAGTTTATATCAATTCTGCTCTGCCATCAGTGTGTAAGAATACCAGCTATACCTTAATCTGGTTGTCATGTGGTATTGACTGTTAAATGTGTTCCATCTGGCCAGACTATCTCCTAGTAATAGTATATCATGATAGCTTAACTTTACATTTAATTAATTATTAATTAACATTGCCAAAACAATGTTTACGTTTATTTGATGCAATTTTAAGATGATTTAGAAACTCTTGCTAATTGTCTGTTCTCTCTTTTAGAATAATTGGTGGTTCTTCCCATCTCTATGTTCTTCTCAATCTGTGGTTGTATATTTTTTAATGCAGCCCTTGAAAAATTCAGTAAGGCCATTTACAAATATGTCAACCACTGGAAGGATTTCCCCTACCCCAAACTGGATGCTAACCGGCTCTCTGACAAGATCTTCATGCTGTTCCGGTACATAATGGAGAAATGGACATCCCAGGTCTCACCCATGACTGTGAGTGGAGCTTCAGATAGGCTCAAGTTGCATCCTTACCCCCTAATGCTGGTTACACCCTATTTAGACTTTAGTTGTCTCATACACACACACATACATACGTGTGTGTGTGTGTGTGTGTGTATTTCAAACTTCAGTGACCTTCTTCAGTTTCTTGTCTACACTTTCAGCTATTAAAGCAAGTTTGCAGCAGGGAGGGTTTCGAGACAGGGTTTCTCTGTGTAACCCTAGCTGTCCTGGAACTCACTCTCTCTGTAGACCAGGCTGGCTTTTTAAGGCATTTTATAAAAGAATCTTTGAGCGTTAAATTTGCAAATATGGAACTTTTTAAGTTTTCTCTTTTTCTTAGATGGTAAGTTCAATTCTTGTGGGTGTCATTAGTCATGTTTTGGGGGTATATCAAATCTATCAATTTTTTTAGCAACTCAAGTCACTGTTTATCCATTGTCCCATCCAAAGTTCCGTGAAAGAGAACAACATGCCAGATCCTCTTCCAGATGACAAAGATGCATCAGAGATTGAATAGACCAAAATCACACTCTGGTATTCCAATGTGTAAAGAAAACAAATGGGTAAATGAGAGAATGTCAACTCTTGTGTTTCATATATCATAAACTACATTTGAACTAAATCATTAACTTGAGAAAAGTAGAAGTTCCAAAATAACACAATTAGATAAACTGTGACAAAAGAATTCACTCATCTATGTGAAAATACTGCAATTCTTTATGGCAAATGAATTACAAAATATTTTCACATATATAATTCCATCCTTGTTTTGCTTAATATAATTTTTAATTAATATATATTTTAAAGTAGGCTAAATTATATCCTGTTTATGTTTCTTCTTGCTGTCTTATAAAAGGTTTAAGACTGGGTCTGTTTTCTAAGTCTGGGAACATCTGGGGTGGCTAAATCTTTAGCCAGTGGAACTTCTAAAGTATCTCTTCTTTGAGGCACCTGCATAGCAACATCCAGCACCCTCATTTCATGGCTATACACATTGCTTCCCACAGGAAGAGCCAGGCAAGTGACTAAAAAGTTAAACCACGTAGTAGGGCTCACTTCACTCCCTGGTGAGCTGTGCTAAGGCTGTAGCATTGGAACTGAGCCTTATATCTCACAACAGAATCAAACCCACTGCAGAGCAGGCTGGAGATGGGGTAACAGCATGCTTCAGGAGGAAGAAGGGGAACACTAGACCAAGGGCAGGAACGAATGAAACCAGAAAGTCATCTCGGTCATGTAATGAAGAGACATAAATGTTGCACAAGATCTGGGACTTTTTTTTTTTTAAAGAATGAGATCTTTGAAACATTCTCAAGAAGAAGGATTTGAATATTAGGAAAATTATTCTGATATCAGTTTTAAAGATACACCAGCGAGATGTTCTAGATTCTTTTGTTGCTGATAAAAAGCAACTTAGGGAAGGAAAGGTTTATTTTATCTTAGTTGAGAAGACACAATCCAACCACAAAGGGAAAGTATGGCTGTAGGCAGCTCCAAAAGTGGCAAGATTTTGTGTGTGTGCAGCTGGGATTCTTCACATCACACCTTGGTGAGACAGGAAGCAGAAACAAACAAACAGGAAATGGGGCTATGCTATAAAACCCACCCTTTGTGAGCCATTTCCTCCAGTATGGCTTCATTTCATGATTTCATTATACAGCCTTCTAGAACAGTACCACCAGGTAGAGACTGAATGTATAAATACATAAATCCATGGAGGATAATTCAAACTTCAATAGGGATAAACAGAGGCAAAATGATCAGAAAGCTATAAAGCTATTCCAGGTCATAAGTGATGTAATCAGTTATCACGGTGTCAGTCAATCTGATCAGAGGAGGTAGAGGCTGATGAACAGAATCAACATGGTTTCCTATGGACTGGATGCTTACAGTGGAGGAAATGGAGGCCCTTGCTGTAAGCCCCAGATTTCTGATGTAAGTGATCTTGGTGTCATAAAATAAAATAAGGGAATGAGGAAGAATAACAAGTTTGAGAAAGTGTGTTTAATGGGTTTAATGCAGACATCTTGACTTGAATGCCTATGATGTGTTAGTAGGCTTAGATATATTCAGGCTCATAAATAAGAAGAAAACCAAAAACTACCTACATATGTTTGAGTGCCATCATTATTTAAGGAAGAACTGAATGATATTAGATAATGTTATCCAAGACCAGCAGGAGGAGCTGAAGGTGGCAAAAATAAGTTCTGGGAAAACACAAAGAAATAACTCATGACAGAAGATGGAGAAAGACTTCTGAAGAAAGAAGAAAAAGGAGGATGAAATTACAGAAACTAAGAAAGAAATTTCAAAATAGCAAGTAAAGATCTACCATCCATTACCACAGAACTCAAGCAAGAAAAGTCTTGGAAAGTATGCAGGTCACAGAAGTGTGCATAAGAAGAACCACTCTCAAGTGAAATAAATGGTGTTGCTATGAGCAACTACATTTTATATGGTTTGTTGTAAACAAACATACATATGCCCTATAGAAAGTAGGCTGTCAAAGTATTCACTAAACTGTTAATTTTTACTTAAAAATTAATTTTTTAGGAAAAATACGGTGGTGATACCTAGATTTTATCGTCAATATTTGTCATATATTATGCTCTGGGAGTTGCTCATTTCCAGTGTCAAATGAGAGCTGGACTACAGTGGACTTCTGGGAAGGGTGGGAGGTAAGAAGTGGAGGTAGGAAATTTAGAACAGAATGTCTAAAACTTTAAGAAAAGGAGGAAAGTAAGTAAAATATTGTAGGGAAAATGGTGTGAGGAGAAAGTGTCAAAGTAATATGGAATATTGTGTGACACTCCTCTTGGGAACATATGAACAAACATGGACTCAGCTGAGAAGATATTGAAGACAGGGGACTGAGAGCAGATCAAAGTATCACCAAAGTCCAACTTGCCGAAGCACTGGGTTTTACTGGTGTTAATTACAGGACATAGTGGTTCATTTCAGGAGCAAAAATGACTCCTTCAAGACAGCTGTATCCAAAGACCATCCCAGCATGGGTGACAGTTCATGGAAGCTAGAAACTTATAGTGTGCTACCCAACCTTCAGGAGGCTCTTCTGGGTTGAAGGGTGTCCTTTCCAGGTAGTTCGGTTGATCTGAGCCTCTTCCAAGCAGCCCAGCTGGTTTCTGTTTCTTTTGGGCAGTTGAGTTTGTCTGAGAGTGTCTCTCAGCCAACCTTACTGCTTATATATTCCTGGGGAGTGGGAGATCTAGAGAATCTTGTCAGTTTCAGGAACTTCCTGAAAACACTGAGTTCTTTGCTTCCTGAGCTTAATGAGCATCCCTGCAGAATGGAATGTTTTGCTTCCTGTTGGATCATCCTACTGTTTCACCTCCCTCTAAACAACTTGTGCCTTGAGGAGCTTCCCTGCAAAATAAAAGGTTGTAACCTCAGATAGTGAAGTGTTCTGTCACTAGAAACAAACTTCCCTGCTGGAAGGAATATTTCATCTCCCCTTAAAACATCCTGTTGCTTTACACTTCACATCTTGAGTCTTAGCAACTTCCCTCCAAAGTGGAAGGTTTTAATCTGGAAGAAACTGTTCTACAATAGAGGGTCATGTTGTTCATGTAGCACTCTTTACCTGTGCATTTTCAAAAAAAAAAAAAATAGAACTGCTTCATTTCTAAAGGTGGTTTTTTTTTTTCCCTGAAGGAGTTTTTTCCCTAAAGGAGATTTTTGGGTTTATGGAGTCCCCAAGGCACTCGGTGCACTGAAATCTATACACAAAGCACGGCACAGTGTCGACAATGACCTTTGTTTATTGCCTTTACAGACTTTCGCCATTGTCAAGATCCATGGCCCCACCATCAGCCTGCTGCTGCATCGGGAAGACTTTCGTGAATATGCCCTGAGCCAAATACCCTGGCTCCTGACCCAGTATAAAGACAAGGAGAGTGATTTCTACATCACACAGGTGAGAGGAAAAGGCTCCACGTGCAACCTTTGTGAGGACACTAAGTCTCAAGGACACTGGGGGAGCTCAAACACCTGTTCAGTAAGTAGCTCCACTTAAATACTTTTGGGGACACAACAGACATACAGAGCTTGTCACAACTGTTGATGGAAACTCCAAAGGGGACCAAAGAACTGTCACTCCAAGCTGATGAGATCAGAATCACTAAGAAAACTTGTAAGGGCAGTGAGGTCGGGTGTGTTCTTCTCACCAAATGTAGTCATTGGCCTTTATCTCTTGTGCGGCTGCTTCTCTGGCATCATCCGTCTAACCCACAAGTGCTTCCGTTTTAGAGTCTAAAACAGATACTGACCGCAACAGTCCTCTATGACATTGCCCTTCCCATGAACCTGAGGAGATCCATCCTCTCCAGTTTGCTCCATCAGGTAGGAAGTCCGTGCTGTCAAGCCTGCTTGTTCAACCTGAACTATTTCTCTACTTTTAACTCCTGTCTACGCCCGATTGTTGCTCCTTTCTATTCAGTTCTGCAGAGTACCAGAGCCTCCGATAAAGGAAAACAAAATTGAAGCTTCAAGCTGTTTCCTCGTTCTAGGTATGACCCAGCATCCGGAGTGTTCATAAAAATACCTCAAAATGACAAAGATGGTAGAGTGTGCTGTCAGTGGGATTGCTTCCACACATACAGAATGTTCCCAACGCTCACAGCATCCTCTGCCTGCCCTTCTACTCTCAAGAACACAGGATGAGCGGCATGGGTTGGGGGACCAGTCATGTCAGGCTGCCCTGGGACCAGGAGGTTCCAGGTAGAGAGAATTATCTGCTACCAGCCAGAGGATTTTCTAGGAAACCAGCATGAATTTCTCACCCTAAAGATAGGAAATTGCTATAAGATACTCAGACACTGTCAAGTCTGACGTCATGGTGGGTTGGTTGGTTTCATTCTCGGTCATTCCTTTGATTCCAAGCACTTTAGTAAAAAAAATTCTCTCTCCTCTTTTTTCTCCTTTTCTTTCTGTTCATCTTATGTTTGCAACACCTTACTTAGGTCTCCTTTCTGTCACCTGGTAAATGCCTGGCACAGATTACAAAGCAGATGCCAAGGTCCCTGGATCAGTGTATAAAACCACAGTTGAAAACAGCCTTTGGGTTCCTCTGAAAGCACCTCCCTCAGGTCATCTCTCCCACCTCATTGCATATCTTTATGGTTTCTAAGTATTTTTAACCTTTTTTTTACATTTATGGGTGTTTTGCTTGTGTGTATGTCTATTCGCTGTGTGTGCAGTGCCCTTGGAGACCAGAAGAGAGCACTGAATCACGTGGAACTGGAGTTAAGATGCTTTAGAGGCATCATGTGAGTGCTGGGAATCAAGCCAAGGTCCTCTAGATGAGTGTTGAGTGCTCTCTATTCTCTCCTAACTCCTCTGATGATGTACATTCTCCTTCCCAGCCAGCCGAATCCACTAATTCACTTTACTCTGATAGCCATCCCTCTAGTCAGTCATTGTATTGCTCTGTCCTGTAGCCCTCCAGTTTCTAGGCTGATGAGACATTAGTCCAGGCTCTGGCTCCATCTTCAGTATTCTCATCATGCTTCTTCATATACCTTGTATCCTTTTCTTATAAGGGCCACTAGTTCCTTTGAATTAGGACCCATTCTACGAGCCATCTCTAGACTGTCTCTGCCAACATCCCTAACTTCCACATGAGACCAAAGTCACAGGTACAAGCAGAGTAACCCAGGTCCTGCGACTTTCTAGAGAACAAACTGCTTAACTGATTCTGATTACTACAGAAGCCTGGAAGTCACAGAACCAACCACAGCGCGGCCTTGACAAACCTCACGAAGAAATTCCTGTCTTGCCATTCACAAGTACCTTACCTAAGCAGAAAATTAGTTCTTGTATAGGCTACATGCACATATCAAACCAACATAATGTATAATTAATATATGCTAATACGAATTCGTCGGAGGCATGCTCACAAACTTGGTATTTCTAAACCTGCAGCTCATGCCAATCCTGCAGACCTGCTGGAGTTTTTTGATGAACAAATAAGAAGTGCCAACGAGGCTGTTCGAACAGGAATTTTAACTTTGTTGAGATCGACTATCAATGCTGAGGGTGAGTAGTAGAGATGAAGCCAGGACAGTTCAAGTTATCAGCAAGACGGTAACAGGGGCCCACGGTCCCCAAATCCTGTGCTACGTGTTCCGTGCAAGGTCCCCTAAAAATGAAACTGTCTTCTGGCTCTTCTGTGGTCTCACCCATTGAAGCGGGCATTTTCAGTTACTTCTCTTCTTTTGTGAAATTTACAAATGCATTTCATTGAGGAAGAAAGAAACTTGAGGAACTAAATTTAAAATTTGGAAGATACAGCAATTTAGTGAAGTGGCTTAATCGTAAATAGTAAAGGGATATAGAATTCTCTACATTAAAAACAAGGTAGAATATAATAAATTGCTATATCTCATGACTTCCAAAAATTATATTTTTATAATAGTGAGCATGTCTATCAATAACATCTTTAATTCTGATTTTCCACTATATTTTTTCTTTTTTAGTATAGTTAAAAATAATCATACACTATAAAATGGTTGATATAATGAATTCAGTAAAATACAAGAATTCATTTTTTCATAACATGGTAGTTTTAAAAACCTAGTTGTTGAAGACTCAGCTGATAACAATACCAAGTAGTCTTATGAATTTCACAGCTAACACACTGGCCATAGTGTATTGAATACATGCTGGAACTTAATCTGTGATGGAAGAAACAGGTATAACAGAAAACCAAAAGAGAAATTGTTGTGGTTAATGATCAGAAAAGAAGACAGATAGGAAGGGAAATGAATAGCATATAATGTTAACAACCAGAATCTTCCAATTTGTGACTTAATTCTAATGGGTTTTCACCAAGTCTAGATCATACTGCGTTCCTACTAGGTCTGACCTCAGTTTCTCTTTTTATCTTTCAGAGCCCAGGTTTAGGAATCACACAACTTCAATTGAAAAATCAGTCAAAGTTGTCATGAGTGACCTCAATGTAAAAGTAAGAGAGTTAATAGGTACTTTTATTGGATTGGTGGTGGCTTTGGGAATGATTGGAATTATTCTGGTTCTTTGAGGTTCTAGTGTGAAACTTCTTTACAAATTGCTCAATGTGATCAATGACATTCTTCAAAGAATTCAACCCCCAAAGACAAATTACATCCTAATTTACATACAGTTCTAAGGCTTCCTAGTAGAACAAAAGACTTTTGCCCATCCCAACACTGCAATGTTCTTCAAATAGATTTTTTTAAAGATGTGGGCCAAAGAGATAGCTCAGTGAGAAAACGCACCTGCTGCTAAGTATGACAACCTGGGAATTAATCCTGGGGATCCATGTAGAGGAAAGAAAGACCCATTCCAGCAAGTTGTCTTTTTACCTCCACAAATGTGCTGTAGCATGCACACACACACACACACACACACACACACACACACATAAATAAATAAATAAATAAATAAATAAATAAATAAATAAATAGAAATGTTTAAGAAAAAACATGAGCTGAACAAGAACAATAGACAGGCTAGTCATAGAGGGAAGCTCATGAGACCTCAACCCTACACAAAGAACTACAGCAGCTAAGGATTACTGAGGACAGAGAAATAGTCTTCCCTGGGGAAGAGCACAACAACTGCTTATCCAATAATAAATGCAAACAAGTAGCATACAAATAGAGCAGGTTATACATACATATTTAGTAAATGTATATGTGTGTGTACATGTGTGTAGCAACAATTAATGAAAAAAAGGAGGCCGTGAGTATGAAAAAGAGCAAGAGAAGATATATGAGAGGGTTTGGAGGGAGGAAAGAGAATGGGAAAATGATATAATTGTGTTATAATCTCAAAAAATCAATAACTTTTTTAAAGAAGATAATGCATTTTCTTCCCCCTTCATGAAAAAGCCATGAGTCTTTTTCTCAGCATGGATATTCTGTTTGTCAACCTAACACCATCAAGAAGAAGTCCTATAGGCAGAAGACTGCCTGATGTTTCCTGTGTCCTGGTATTCAAGTTTTTCATGTTAGAAAAGTTATAAGAAAAAAATTGACAATTATTTTAATTTGTATATGAAACAATACTTTGGAGCCAATCCTTTATGGAAGCCTTATGAAGAAAACAAATTCTTCTAAGAGATTCTGGGTTAAGTCATAGTGGTGTGAAAACGTATTTTTTTTAAGTTCCAACCTTTGGATGGTTCATGACAGGAAATTGGAAGGTCAGCTCCTTTCTGTGAAGCAGAAAACATTTCCAGTTTATTACTCTTCCTCCAGGTAAGGAAGTCTACCCTTCTTCTCATCCAAACCATGTGTGAAAAGGGCTACATTGAAGCTCGAGAAGGATGGCCCTTGATCAATTATATCTTCTCCCAGTTTGCCATGTCCAACAGGAACCTGGTATGAGCACACTACAATTTGGATTATTGTCCTCCTTCAAGTACAGTTGACTCAATGGAGCTCAAAGAAACTTACGGTTCCCAAACATAACCTTGGTCCTATCACTTTTCTTTATTATTTCTCTAAGCCCCTGGTTCTCTCTGGTCCCTTTCCCCTTCACTAATGCCATTTCTGGCTCAAAGTGAACACGCAGGAGGTTAAGTCAGTTTTCTCTGAGGAAGGAACCTAGCGTTTGTGTTTTAGTCATTCCCCAAGGGTCACTTTCAGGCGGGGACTTGATTGATGTTAGGGATCAAGATCGCTGGGCCCCCTGAGCCCTTTGGTTGAATCTTCTGCCCCAGAGTCTGAAAACACTCCAAAGGAAGGTTAAAGGAAGTTGTTTAACCTTTATTAAAGGAGAAACCAGTGAAATCTAACTCCCAAGATGACGAAGAAGAAGAGAGATCTATTCAAGAAACAAGCCTGGAGGTCTTAAAATCTCTGGACCCATTGGTGATTGGGATGCCCCAGGTAAGGGACTCTCATTACCACTGAAGTTACTGTGATCACCTCTTTAGGTCGCTGCTCACTTCTGGGTAAAGACTTGAGTTCGCACAAGGTGTGTCCTTAGCTAGTTTGATATTCTGTTTGTAAGAATACAATTTGATGCTCAGCACACAGCACAGAGAAGTTTCTCAAAACAAGATAAACTTTATAATTAAGGCAATGGGTATGAGTTTCTTATGTGTAGATAGCACAATGTAGTTCATAAGATCTCTAACATATTTCTTCTCATCTTATCCTAACATATCTAGAATATTACAAAGCAGAGAGAGTAGTTTTAATGTACCCAAGCTCAGAGCACGTTGGAAACCAAGTTAATCTGGACTTCAAAGACAGGCTCCTGAGAAACTATTTTTCTTGAGAAAAAATCATCTGAGAATAGGTTTTAATGGCTCAAAATCCTTGGCAGAACAAGGAGACAATCAATAGGCCCTCTTCCTCCAGTTGTGGTGGATCTGAGGCTAGTATGTAGTCGCGAGTTATTTGGAATATTTGCTTCAAAAGCATATTTTGAAGCTACATCCCAAACCTAATGAATCAGCATATCAGAGTCTACAACTGAAAAAGTGCCAATATTTTTGGTGCACACTAAAGTTTGAAACCTTCTCATCAAGGAGTCAGTAAAACAGAAAAAATAACATGCTAGAACTTGTAAGGGAGCCTAAACTTCACAGAATCTGGCATATCAGACTTTTTGCCTTGTGGTTGATGAACTATGAAAATGTTAATTAAAGGCTGAATAGAGAGAAGGTTCAGAACTAGGGAGAGTGGCAGAGGAACCGCTGAGCACAAGGAATAACAGCAGCCCAATCATTCTCTCAACTTCATCCTCGCTAGGGCCAGACTCACTTCAACATTAGAGTTTGTGGAAATATGTGGGGTGATTTCAGTTGCCGCTTTGACAAGAAGAACCCTGGCGTTGTCAAGGGAGCCCAGAGAGGCAGGATTACCCATGGTGGTTGCAGCCATTGCTCAAAATGAAGAATTTCCTTGCTCCACAGTTAAGATGCAACTCCAGGGAGAAACACCTACCCACACTCACTACAACTAGCACTCAAACATGAATGTGCAGACATTTTATTTCTTGATTTCTCTTTGACTTGACCTGAAGATTGAAATAATAACACACGAGAGACAAGTTTCTAAAACAGAGAGGGAAAAATAAGTGACTATGCTTTCTATGCTTTCTACAGGTGTTATGGCCACGAATCCTGACTTTTGTGGTACCCGAAGAATACACAGGCACGCTGGACTACCTGTTCAACATCATCAGAATTCTGGTTATGGCAGAAGAGAAGAAGAAGCGTGACATCCAGGAGTCAACAGCACTTGTCATCTCTACGGGAGCTGGTTCGTACATCCATGAGTAAAACAAAACGTTTCTTTTCTGAGAGACTCATTTCACAATGGCTACCAGCCACACTTTGAGCTCACACCCAACCCCGATACAACTTTTCCTGGCCCCCTGTGGTGATGACGAAAATTGCTTTCTCTTTCTAGTGAAACTCCCTTCACCACAGCAGCTACTGGCCCGACTTCTGGTGAGTTACAAAGAATCAATGTAAGATAAATTTAAGCTGATAATATGGACAGTTCCAGTTAAAATAAAATTCTGAGAAGAATTGGCAAAACACTCTAAAAGAAATACTAAAAATGCAATGATGAATGTTCCGCACTGCTTGTGGCATTCATGAAAATTATTACTGATAAAATTATCTTCTCACTCTGAAACTCTTATTAAAATTTAATTATTTAAAAATAATGTTCAGATCCAAGATGAGCTCCCCTAATTAAAATTAAAACAAATGTGTACTGAATCTCATCCATAAGTACCATCAAATAAATCTCACACCTACAGTATATATTTCTCTTCTCCCTATCTGGCCACCTATATATCACTTAAGCAGACAATATTCTGCATGTCCTTATTTAATAAATAAGTATATCCAAGTGTTGATTTTTTTCCATTAATTTTCCTGTTCCTTGTTTCCATATTTTTAAGCTTTATCCTCAGGGCAAAAAAAAAAAAAAATGAAAGGGTAGTCTAAATATTACCTTTGCCCTTGAATAAGTATAAAGAGACTTGTGTTCTTTGTTAACAGAGCATGATAAGGCAAAGGCAGGTAGGCCTGCTAAATACATTCTTACTTGATGTTCATTTCCTCCTCCGCCTTTAGGTCATAGCTATGCTGGCCAGTATAGGGAAATTATGTGGGGTCAGCGCAATAGGCCTTCTGAAGATAGTGCCTGAGATAATCCATCCTAAGCTGGTAGACCTGTGGAAAACACGCTTGCCTGAGCTCCTGAGGCCTCTTGAAGGTATGAGGGAGTGTGGTTGGGTCTTTATTCTAGGAGACAAGACCACAAAGAAATAATGTACTGTTTATCTATAAATCCATAAGGCAAAACTGCCAAATTCAGACAATGAGCTGGATAGGTTTTGTTTGCTTTGTTTTCTTTGACTTCTTACCCTCTAGTTCTCAAATGGTCATGGTGATTAGAGCTGGAGTGGGAGCTGTACAGGAACTTACATTTTTGCTCTGATCTTTTCCCTTATGTAGAAACATTTTCCTTTGCTATGATCTAAAAAGGCGCTACTTGCTGATGTATACCTTTGACTCTAATAATCGAGAGGTAGAAATAATCTTGTTCAAGGTCATTCTCAGCTACATAGTGAAGTTTTAGGCCAGCCTGGGCTACATGATAAAATAAAAACAGGGCCTGGGTGATTGATGTCTTGGTGGGTAATGACACTTGCCACCAACCACACCCTGGCAGCCTGAGTTTGGTCTCTGGAACCTGCATGATAGAACAGAAACAATGCATAAAAGTTGTCCTATTCCCTCCACCTGTGTATGGTAGTATGTGTGCATGTACACACACACACACACACACACACACACACACACACACACACACACACACCAAAGCTTTCCAAAACATGTTAAAATATGCATTATGAAATGTGATCATTTTGGTTACTAATTCTGAAGTTAGCAAAAATAAGTAGATTTTATCATAGATTAGAGATACTCTATTTGATGAGAAGTTTAAAGTTGCCAACTAAATTTCCTCTCAAAACAGTCATCCTGAACAAAGAGAACCTTTGAGGTAGAACTGTCTCATCCACTAGATGTTGAGTCAGGGAGAATTGATCTTTGTTTACCTGAAGTTATTATGTCTATTTTCATTTCTAGGAAATAATTCCAGCATTGTGCTGTGGGAAACCATGTTGCTGCAGGTAAGGGTAGGTCCTGCACTGACTACTAATGAGCAGCCAGGTAAGTGTGAATCCTCAAGAACTATTGACGATGGAGGGTAAAATCGGGTAGTTATCCCTCTTATCAACTAAAGTAACAGCAAAACAATGCATTCCAAAGAGGAGGGCGCATCTTGGCTTGGGAAGATGACTAGCATGTTACAGCAATCTCTTAAACCTTCTTTAGGTCGTAACGGGAACATTAATGTTTGTTCTTTAGGTTGACTGAGTTAAAGAGAACTTTCACTATTTTACTTACTATTTTTCTCTCTCTTAACTCTTGATTCTTCAAGAATTTTACCCCCTTCATTCCTTTGTCATTCACAAAACAGAGATTAATGTAAATCCCACTTCTATGCTCCAAAATGAAACTCTTTCTTCTCTATCTGCTTTCTGCTATCCTCACTCAACCCCGGTTTCTACAGCCCATGCTGTGTCTTATCTCCAGAAAACAACCTCCTCTGTAGCCAGTCAACTCCTTGGACTTTTAAACATAAACAGTGCTGTGGAGGATATTAAGTTGCAGGCAGGAGTGTACAAGAATTTCATCTCAGGAAGTCGTGGGCAGTGGAGGGGCTCACGGGCAGGAAGCTTTTGGTAAGGCAGGTTTCCCATCACCATCTGTCCACATAGGAATTTCCCATGACTTATTAAGAATGGCAGTTTTCGGGCTAGCAGAATGGCTCAGCAGATAAGGGTGCTTGCTCCCAAGACTGACAACTTGAGTTCCATTTCCACTCCCCTACAGTGGAAGAAGAGAACCAACTCCCACACACTGTCCTCATACCTCCACGCACGCACGCACCACCAAGTAAATAAACATGTTTTAAAAATTACAAAAGTGTCAGTTTTCAATGGTCTCCCCACAGTACCTCCTCTGCCTTTTTTCAATGCTTCTTCAAAAATCAGCATTTCTAGGAGCGGGACTGAAGAACTGGCGTGTTTTAAAGACTTGTTTCTTTTTTGATATAAATGCACTGGAAGATCTGAAAGCGGTGGCCCTGCTCAGCTGGTCCTTGGTTTTCAGTTCCCTGCTTCCTTTATACCCTCCTTCCTGTCTCAAAATCCTCGCCCTGTATTCACTAGCTATTCTTTTAAAAATAGCTGTTTGCGATGGGGAATTTCTTTCTTCCAACAGGAAGCCTCCAGAGCAGGTCGCTTCCTTCTTCCAGGCTTGAGTGTGTAACTAATCTTTTTTCAAAGCCGTGCAACATATGTTCTTCCCTCAAACTTCCAAGACTGTTTCATTTCTTTTCCTTAAGAGGCCCACTAGCTGAGCTCTAGTTTCAAAAATGCACACAATCTTTTCACGGGCCTTTGACAGTAAGTGTTCTTTTCTAAGCTTAAAGAGGAGGAAATGTAAGAGAAATAATATGTTCTAGAAATCCTAACAGATTTTTGTCCTCCTATAAGATAAAACTTCTTTTTAACACACCATTCCATGAGGCAATACAAGGATTCAAGAGTCTTCCCTATGATTCTGTTTGGGAACATCTGGTAAGTTCAGGAAGGTCCACTTGGAAGAGGGCAAGTTAGCAGAAGTGCACCTGTGTCTCTGTTCGGTTCTTGAAGATATTCCATCCCCTACTTGAAAGCTCTCTCTCACATTTTGTAGGCAATAAGCCACACAAACATTGACTAATGGGGTTTTTCCAAATCTACCAAAACTTGAAAAATGTTAACTGCAATTTATGTTTCTGATTATATTCTATTTTAATCTTTGTGTAAGTTTTTGTTTAAGAAAGGAAAGGAAGGTACTTGCATAAAGTAATTTCTACATATGTGTGTTTTAGTCTTAATAGGAATTCAGAACATCAGTTTTAAAAATAAATGAAGGGAAAGTTTCCAAAATAATAAATTACTTAATGAGAAAAGAATGGTCCCAGTTATAGATAGATAGATAGATAGATAGATAGATAGATAGATTAGATAGATTTCAGAAAGTCAAAAAAAAGTACCAGGAAAACCCACTAAATAGTCAAACTCACATGTAACTTTCACTTCCTGTAACAGTTGCTCAAGGAATCTTTATGGAAAATTAGTGACGTAGCCTGGACCAGTCAACTGAGTCGGGACTTCAGCCAGCAAATGGGCAGTTACTCCAACAGCTCCATAGAAAAGGTTGGTTTTTCAACAAAAAAGACTTTGGCATCCACCTGATGACCCAAAATGGCTTCTCGTGCTTTATCTTGTCTTCAGTGCATCCAAAAGGAGAAAAGAATGATTAGATAAAGGTCTCCCCTTAGGTCACTTGCTGAGTGTTGAGTATTTCCTTCTTCTCTTCTCTCACATGTAGCCTACCACGCTCATAAGACCACACCTATCTTTAAGGAATATTGGTGAGCAATAGGTTTGTGCTACAATCCAGGGATCTCTTCTAGAGGAGAGAGAATGGACACAGGAAGACAAATGGCTGAGCTGGTTGAATGTCAGTTTGTGCTTTGGTTCCCATTATGCCAGTGTTACAAGCCAAGCAGTCAGAAACAATACTAAAATTAAGCAAAGCTGGAGGCAAGAGGTTGTTCAAAATGCAGTTCTTGAGTTCCCTTGTGTCATTCCCATAACCCTCCACCCTGCAGAGTTCCATTCTAAATAGAATCTGAATCCAGGGTCTGCTATGTCCTCCTAATGTTGCCTGTGGAAAACTGTTTAAATCTCTGAATCCTCAGAATATTCATGGTTTGATATATTTCAAGGGTTTCAACAGGTGCAGAAGCAGGTCCCTAAGTATCACATGTGTGCTGGGTATAAAAGCAGCTTTGACCATGGTCATTATTAGGTTAAAAATCATTTATAAATTTTAGTATTCAAGAAAAACATGTCTTAAGTTTTACAATTTCTAATACCAAATGATTATTATTCATTATTAACTTCAGTTCTTCCATATGCTTCTCCAAGTTCTCCCTGACTGACTCTGATTTGGTTCAAAGTACCAATTCTCCAGACTGGTCCACAAAGCCTGGAGATGCAGGTTAAGACTATGTAAGCAATGCCTTTCTTTTCCTCATTGCACAAATAATCCCTGTGTACCTGAAGTCATACCGTTCACCCAGCAGTTTCCAAACCTACAAGACTGCTCCAAGATAATAACCTTCTAAAGAGGCAGACCAATTTTGAGGAGTTTGCTTTTTTCAAACAGTGTTTTACCCTGTAGCTCAGGCAAACCTGGAACTTCATGGAAATCTTCCTGAGGTTCCTGAGTGCTCAGATAACAGCCATGAGCTACGATACCTGGAGGGGCAGAACAATTTAATCCTTACAATGAAAATAAGTTAATTAAATGTGTACCCAGTTAGTTTTTGCTGCATAACAAGCCACATCTAACAGTTTGACGTAACAGCCATTCATTTTCTCCACAATCTTGCACTTTGACAACTGTCTTGGAACTGGGCTTTGTTGGGTTCAGCTTTCAGTCTTCTCAAGCAGACTCTCACTGTATACTAGAGCTTCCTTTGTACATCATGGTCTTAGTTGGGACAGATTGTTCCTATTCCATGTAGTCTCTTATTCCTAACTGGCTAGCTAACTTGACCTCATAAGTTAACAACACACAAGGTCTTCCTTGGCCATGGGCATAAAAGAGACGTAAAAATTCCAGCCTGGAAGGGAGAGATATCCAGAAGCCCCATCCCTAGCTGGGGGGCTACTGTCAGACATTTGCTGAGGAAAGGAGAGAGAGGCATTTTTCATTGGTTAGGGTTGGGGAAAGCCACTACTAGCTTTCCCATGCCTCAATGGATGACCCCCATTCATAAGTTCATATGGACAGCACTAGATAAAATGGGTTGAGAAGAAGAAAGGAGATGTGTTAGAGACGGCCAAGGGGAGCTGGAAGGAGGGAATAGGGAATGGATATGACCAAGATATATTATATGCATGTATACATTTTCAAAAAGAGGTTATGATAGAGAATGAAAGTCACAATAGTGTTAGGAACACTTTCTGAAGGCATGCAGAAGAACACCAGTGGAGAGAAAGCCTGAAGGAAACACGTTCTCAGAAAGAGAATATGTGTGAGGCACACAGCTATTAGGCAATTTAAGTTAAGACCAAATTGTTTTTTTTTTCCTTATGACTACTTCAGCTCCTCCCCTTTTTCATCAATCTTATTTTCCAAACTTTTAGAATCCTACAGCTCATCTTTTGTTTTCCAGAAATTTCTTTGGAAAGCCTTGGGAACTACCTTAGCATCCTGCCCAGACACAGAGTTTGTGAGCTCACAGATCAAGGAGTTCTTGGTCACTCCCAGCCAGCTGGGGGACCAGAGACAGGTGAGACCCCATGTCAGTCCCCTCTTCTGGTGATAGCTGTTATTCCTCTCCACAGAACTTGAGGCAACCCTGGCTGTCTTGTTAACTAGAATTCTTCCTTTGTACATTTAGAAAAGTCCAAAAGGATTTCTTTCCAGAAAAAAAAAAAGTTTCCCTGTTTAAATGTCAGTACCTTATTATTTTTCTGCCAAGTCTGTAAAAATACTGCAACATGAATTTCAAACATTCTCGCTTAATACCTCTATGATGTGTCTTATGCCTTAGCACTGATTTCTTGGAGTATGGTAATGACCGTCAGGATGATTGAATTTTCAAGCCAAGAGTGACTTTAACAGTCATCTAGAAAGAGTAATGAGCACGAACCTAACAGAGACAGAGAGATGTTTTTATTTACTCCCTGCTTAGCCTACTTGGAAGAGCATGTGCTACTGTGGAGAAAAGGAAAGGTTTATACTGAAAATAATGAAAAGGGCTCCCCCATTAATAGAAACTGCTAAAAAAAAAAAAAAATCTTGTAGCGTTATCTTGTTACATCTCTCCCCAGAAATTCTAAGATGTTTAAGTTTCTTTCTCTCACAGTAAATAGGAGAAACAACTAAACTTTTTTGGGTGTGTGAAGCTGCCTCTGCACCACTGTCCTCCCCTTCTCAGGGTGTGTGACCACAAGTCTCCCTGGGTGATATTTCTAACATGACTTCCCCATCATATTGACCCTTTTCATGGAGCTATACACTTAGAAGAACTTTGGGCCCAGTGTAAGCATCCATTAAGATTCTAACTCAAGCTCTTAGAGTTTCACCAACTATGACAAAATATGACATTCCTCGGAGCTCCTCAGCTAACTTGTTTACTTTCATTGAAGTTAGTGAGAACTCCCACACATCCAAGTCACTTAGGAATGCCATGTAGGTGAGTTGAGTGCCCACACATGACTTGGTAAGTGAGACCATGCCTTTCTCTCTGTGCATCTCACACACATGATATCATTTGAGTAACACCAGACTACTTGAGGTTAAACTTGCAACTTGAAAGAAATGAGGGAAGAAAACTAAACAAAAGTCTTGAGACAGTTCTATGGATTTGAGGGCCCCACCAAGGTGGAACTCCCCTGGCTTTCTCAAATGTTCTCCAGCAGCTCAAGCGCTGGGTCAACTGAAAATCTATTTGTCCAGGGACTGGGTTTTGTCAGGCTGGAATGACAGATGAATTGGACAAGAAAAAGCATGGAGTATTATGAGACAAACAGTCCACAAGATTCAAACAAATTTCTGTCTTAGGGCTTTGACTGAGGCCACTGGGCCACAGGCTATTTGGCAGGAGTGTGTGTGTCAAGTGCCTTCCACTGTCGGGGGTGGGGCTTGTGTGTCAAAACTAAACACAGCACCCCAGTAGTGTTGTGTGTCCAGATGAAATGTGACAGTATGCATGAAATAAACTGTAATCAAAGAACCATGACAAGATTCTTGTATGAATCATAAGGAAGATTTTACGGTGACGTCCATATTGAGAAAGCAAGATGGGAAGGAGACTATGGGCAGGGGCTGTATCATTAGAACAGGAAACAACCAGGTCTTGACAACCAGACTTCAAGAATTAAATCACCTCGTATATGAGGCCATTTCAACAGTGTAAAATTACCAACAAACATTGCTGGTTATAATGTATTTTAGGCCTTTCATAATGCCCCAAAATAATGGGTTTTAGATGTTACCCTCACCCCTTCCACACACACACACACACACACACACTCATAAGCAACTGTAGGTATTTAGGACAACAAATATGATATTCAGCCTCATTTGAATATCCCACAGTGTAGGCAGGCATCAGAGCTCCACACTGTACCCCTTAAATATTTGTTGTACCACTTCTTATTTGTTGATTGAGAACAAAAGTTAAACTTAAAAAATAATGTAAAAAACACCAACATGAGTCGTGCATCCAAACTCTTGGGGGTCAGCTGTAGACCTCAGGGTTCCCCGACCTTTAAGATCAGTCCCTCAGCTCTTTTCAGTGGCTTCACGCATTTGCATTTGTTCTGTGTTTAGAACTCTCCAGCAACTTGTAGGAATCCCAGCAACTCATGCTTTCCCTACAGTCAGGGCGCTGCCTCTGCTTGACCTGACTGTGTCTGTGCGGGAATCTCTAACCACCCTATTGACATGACAGATTTCCTCAGTCTTCATCAGCCGCTGCTTTGACGTCGGCAGCGCTTGTCACACTCTGGCATACTGTATTGCTCAGTTCCCTGTGGCCTGCCAGCAGTATTATCTGGCTGTGTACCCCACGGGGAAGGAGGTTTCGGGATGCTCTGTTCAACCTTGTATCTTCCAATGACCAAAAAATGTCTGTCACACAGTGGTAGATACTCAATAAGTATTTATTGAATGCATGGTTATACTCAAAATCTGCTCCTTCTGATTTTAGGGGACAACATCTATTTTAGGATACTGCTCTGAGAACCACTTGGATATTGTTCTAAAAGTTCTTAAAACATTCCAAGATAAGGAGAAGTTTTTTATCAATCGATGTAAGGTAAAGGAATATTTTTTTTTTCTGAAGCCCACAGTTACCTCAGAGGCAAGCAATGTTTAACTCTTCAGTGAACATCTCTGTTCTGCACTGTTCTTACCACTCTCAATTCTGAGCTTTGGTGCTGCAGGATGGCCAGCTACGTAAGAAGGCTACTCCATTTTCACATGCTAGCGCTGACCAGGAAAGCCTACATGTGTCTGCATTTGTCGAACCACAGCTTCAGTGACATTTACCTCACTTCCCTGAAGGAGGGATGAGGTGGACACTAATTAACAGAAGCTTCACGGCCCCACCACAGTCCTGGTTGTTCACATTTGTACAAGCAAGAACATACCAGTTTTAGAATCACTGCAATCATCCCAGTCCGGTTATTTAACCCTTGTGGTGGTCCACGGGATTAAGACAAACTATGAGAGAAAGTAAATTCCCTCACATGATCTATATCTCCCTCTTCTTGTCTTTAAGGGTATTTTTTCTGGAAAAAAGAGCCTGACCAAGACAGACCTCATCTTGATCTATGGGTCTGTGGCCCTCCATGCCCCCAAGCAGCAGCTTCTAGTCAGGCTTGATCAAGACATCATGGCTCAAATCCTGCTTCTCTATAACCAGTGTTCTCAGGTAACACCTGTCGCAGGACTGCTTCCATTTCCAGGCTGGGGCGCCAAATGAACATCAATAAATAAGATCTAGCATGTTAGAGAGATGAGCACATATGATCAGAGACAGTAGTCTATGGAGTAAGGCCAAATGTCAGTTCTGTCCTGAGGCTCTAGGCCGTGCATGTCCTGCAACTTTCCAGATACCTTCCCCGGCCACTTGTATCCATGGTGATCTCAGCCTTCTTTGAATATAAATAATTACCCCACACCACTGAAGGGCAGCTGGCTTATCACTTCCCTGTTGTAATAATCTTATAAGTATAGCTGAGAGTCAGCCACTTCACCTCTCATATGTCACTTGTGACATTAAATAGTAAGCACCATATATTTATTTTTAAGTTGAATAAAATGTGTCATTTATCAAGCTATTCCATCCATCTCATTTTGTACCATTTCTTCCTCCGCATTCACCCCCCGGCACCCCTGACCTTCTTGACTCTTTTCCACGCCAAGAATGTGAAGCCAGCCTCAGAGCCACCAAATTGAGCTGCAAATCATCTGATCATTTCTTCCCTCAGATCATTTTCTTTGTTCCTCTCACAAACTACTTTACACATATTGTCAATTCAAAGCTGCTTTGCTGACCATGGTCAAGGTGACCCCGTAAGAATCACCGAGGGATTGAATTCAAAGTTCAGCTTTACAGAGTAGATTTCCAGGGATATTGATTGGGTAGGTCACAAAACGAATCTGCAAACCTGTAGGCTTAGGACGTTTACAAGTGATTCTTATCCAAAAGCAGGTGTGGCGAGGTCTCCCTGATTATTTCCACATTTGCTTCTACGTTACATTGCAGACCCTCTTGCTGTTGAGATCTGACAGAAGTTTGCATTGCTGTGGACAAACTACCACAGAGAAATAAATTAAGGAAGTGAAGTCTTAACCTGGCTCATAGTTTCAGAGAGTTCTCTCCATGGTTGCTTGGCCCCCACAAGCGTGGGTAGACTAGTATGGTAGCAGGAGTATATGCTGAAGTTTCTCTCCATGGCACACAAGAAGGAGGAGGAGTTTCTCTCCATGGCACACAAGAAGGAGGAGGAGGGAGAAAGATCCATGCCCAAGATACGCGCTATCCCCTGAGCTTGAAGTTTTCCGAACCTCCCAAAATAGTATCATTATCTGAGACAGAGCACAAAACTTGAGCCTGCAGGGGACATTCTACATTCAGACCATAACAGTGCCCTTGACTCGAATTCCTATATATATGTGATAAGAATTGTTTTGTAGGGTGTTCATAAAATTATAGATATAAGCATATTCCAGGAGAAGTGTGTAGGGTAGTGAGTCCCACACCTTAGTCACCAGAAGAGCCCGTTAAAGACAGAGTTGACCAGTGAGTCCACTTTTAGGAATGGATGACAAAATCTGGATGTTTAACACGTTCCTCAAATTTCTAGACTTCTAGGGAAATGTGTCCATGTTGGGAAGAACAAATAAAGTGGAGGTCAGTGATCTCAGATCTGTCTTCCAGGGGCTCACAGAAAGTGAGGTGTTACTGGACAGGGAACCAAAGAAAATGGGTCAGGGTATGACAAAGCACATAATCTTGGTCAGACCAAGATAGATCATTATCTTAGCTCTGGTTCTGTAAAAGGTTCTGAGGAAATTGTTAGCACTACCATCATTTAAGGGAAGCAACCTCATTCCTGTGAGGCAGTCTGTGAGGTACAGCCTCACCATCCTTGATAATTGCTCTCATTTCAACGACAACCTGTCTGACAAGGCTCACTGTAACTTAAGGATGACTTCAGTCTCTTGTTATAAAAATGTTGACCAATCAGTCATGTCATTTCTAATATCCAGTGTAACTGCAGAAGAGAATGAATCAGGAATGGAAAAAAGACCTAAAATAGAGCCAGAGAGGGACAACAGACAACATAGAATCAGTTTTGCAAAGGACCAGGGCTCTCATTTCAACAGGAGATGATTCTCTTGCCCTCAAATCTAATTAGCAACAATGAGGGATTTTTTAAAACATGATAAAAATGTTTTGTGATACATTAATTTTTAGTCATCCACTGAGGAAACAGTAAAAAAAATAAAAGAAAATGGGAGATAAAGATAATTTAAATTAATATGAGTGTTTCAGAGTAAGAAATTCTGCTATTATATGTGAAAGTGAAGTAAAAAAAATAATAAGACTTGTGGGTAAATGTGGCTAGGGCATTATACTGAAAATAATTACTATAGATACACACACACACACACACACACACACACACACACACACACACACTTAAAACCAATGCTAGAGATCTAGTCTTTCATTTTTACTACACTAAACCTAGTCTTTTAAGTAAAAATAAAGTCTTGTGTGTTACTATGTGCCTGTAACCATAGTTCTTGAAGGATGATGGGATGAAGTTGAGAGTTCGAACATATAAAAAAATCAGTAAAATACTAGCAAATAGAATTCAAGACTACATTTAAAAAAAAATCACATACCATGACCAAGTTCATTTCATTCCAGAGAAGTGAGGATGGTTCAACAGAGCATTCAAAAGTCAGATACTAATGTCACAAGTCACCCAGTCAATAAGTTGACTAATGAATTGAATATGCAGTTCTCAAAGGAAGAAATAGAAATAGCCAGTACTTTACAGCGTCTTAGTCATAGGGCAAAATACAAGTTAAAACTGCTTTAAGATTCTATCTCACCACAAGAGAAATGGCTCTTGACAAGAAAACAAATACCAGCAAATGATGGTGAGGATGTGGAGAAAGAGAAAAACTTAGGTGGGCATGTACACTGGTGTAGATACTCTGGAAAATAATACAGAGGTTCCTTGCAAAACTAAAATTGGAGCTATTATATGACCCAGCTCTAGCATCCCTGGGTATAAAAGAACTTTAAGCATAGCACAGAGATAACTGTGCACCCATGTTTATTGAAACACCAGTAATAACAGCCAAAATGTGGAACTAGCATGCATATCCATCAACAGATTAAAGCAAAATGTGATATATGCATGCGATAGAATTTTGTTCAACCAAAACAAAGAATGAAATTATTTTTAGGAAATAGAGATAAGACTAAAAATTATTGTTAAGCAAAATAGGTCAGGACAAATATTGCATTTTCTGTCGTATGTATAATATATACATATATGTGCTTGAATTTATTTATATACATACAGTCATAAAAGTAGAAGGTAATTGCGATGTTTAAAGGGAGGGGGAAGAGGACTCAATAGCAAGTGATGGAATGTATGCATCATGAAAGCAGAAGAGAGAACCAGTTAGAGGCAAGGAATAGGGATGGAGGAGGTAGTGGAGGAAGAAATTAAAAGAAAATGTAATTATTTACATATATGAAAACATCACAAATCCATTTCTTTGTGTGGGAGCCAAAAAAAAAAAAAAAAACAGAAGAAAGGAGAAATTGGGATCAGCCTGGGCTACATAACATGACCCTATCTCAAGTAAATAAATAATACAACTTAAAACACAGAATACAATTAGTTAATTAAAATTAGAGCATACAGATTGCCTTTTACCTTGAAACACCTGAATTCAGTAGTATATGCTAGTTATAAAGCGGTGGAGGTGGGGGAGGCAGAGTTGTGTAGAGTCCAGTGGACAGCTGTAGCACATGATTTCAACAGAGTGGCTCACAGCACACTGTAAACGAACTTGCTGGGAGCTGTGTGCATGCTTGCACGCTACACATTCTGATAGGGCTCAGGTCAACTGGATACCTTTCCTCTCCCACATAGAGCTGCAAATAAGGGAACAGAAAATTGCCACATGCTAAAAATATCCCTAATGCTTCAATCCCACCAGAACAGACTCAAATTCCCAGCACAAGTTTGACTGCAGCCCTGACTGTTCTTTCAGCTCTACCGTCAGTGACCCTGTGGCCCTCCATTTTATAGCTTTGCCATGACTTACTCCAGAAAGCCTTTTCCCTTTCTCCCTGCCAAAACTGGCTAGAGAGGTTTTAGCCTGAAAACATTGTCTTTCCCCTTCTTGCTGTTGCTGTCCTTAATGGACCTGCCAGTGAGACGAGATGCCTCTTGTGGCTGTGTTTCTGCGTAAGGGGTGTGTATTTGAGGGTTGGAAGTGTCTTTGATTGTTGCTCATTCTGTATCTACTTTTGTCTTTGATTTTTTCAGGTTCTGGGCATGTCTGTGATAAATAAGGTAGGAGATGATAGATAGATAGATAGATAGATAGATAGATAGATAGACAGACAGACAGATAGATATGGGTGGGTGGGTGGATAAAAAAGGAAATACATGCATACATTGAACATACTTCCCCCTGGGAAGTATGACAAGTACAGATGACCTCTTGATCTGATTCTATTGAAAAGGATCTCAACATGCAAAATTGACCCAATTGAAGCCATGCCCCATAAGCCTAATGTAAGAACAAAGAGATATATTAAGGTTCTAGGTGGTTTAGAAATATAAACCATTGCAGTGTATTTCAAATTGCAGATTGTGAACTCCCCCAAGGGGGACCATAATATCAAGTTAATAAGTCACAAGCAGCAAAATGTTAAATAAAACAAAGTAAAAGTGAAAAATTAAACAATACAGTGCACATAACAAGATTATTATTAATTTTTATTTCAATTATGTCTTAGATTTTGTTTGTGCAAGTAAGTCTTAATTGTTTTATTTCCTTCTGTGGTTCATGGTTAGAAAAAGTTTGAAAAGCACCATTCTAGAAAAACTCCAATGTGTGTGGGAAGAAATTGACCTTCGTGTCCTAACTTTCCTGGCACTCAAACCCTAAGAGGGGGGTAGAGATGACAAAAGAAGCCAATGTGTCACCTTTAGTCATATTTGTAGACCCAGGCCTGGTGTCTAAGACCTAGGCTTTTACTGGGGCTCACTTTGCTTCAGGACATGGATCTGCAAATGAGTTTCACAAGAAGCATCACTGAGATTGGCATCGCCATCCAAGACGCTGAGGACCACAAGTTCCAATTTACCTACAAGGAGGTGCTGGTCGGTTTTATGCTGGTGTGTACACAAGAAGGAAGAAAGGGGGTCCTGAGTATTCCATGTAAAAGTGGGTGACATTCAGCAACACCATGAAACACATCTCTTGAATCCTTCTGACCCAAGGCACCCAAAGACCCAAGTCTTTCTGAAATGTTTTGCCTCCTCTCTTGTGTTCCAGGACTTGATAAAGGATGAACCCCTGAATTCCTTGGCCAGTCCTGTTAGGTGGAAAGTCTTAATCGCCCTCAGATACCTAAGGTAGGAGAAATCTTTGTTATTCTTAGTGCATTATGTGTTTCATGTGTGTCTGTGTGTGTGTGTACACACATGCCTATGTGTGTGTGTACCTGGTGTGCATGTGCCAGAGGTGGACATAGAGTGTCCTCTTCAATTGCTCTCCACCCCATTTTTAGACAGAATCCCTAGAACCGAGAGTTCACAGTTTCTGCTAGACTGGCTGGCCAGTGGGACCCCCTTTCTCTACCCACCTGAACACTAATCTGTCTCTCTGCTCACCTCAGCACTGGGGTTACAGGTACACAACACCACGGCAGCTTTTGTATGCAGGTTCTCAGAGTCCATCCTTTGGGTTCTAGGGATGCAAACTCAGGACCTCATGCTTGTGACTCACCCACTCCACCACAAATCTTTCTTATTCTTATTTTCTCCCTTTCCGCCTCCTCCTGACTATCAACTGACTAATCCGTCAGTGCAGGCTCCAGTACATCCTCCCCCAAACAACCACGTTTCTTCAGTGGGACTCACAAAATGACAGCTTTCTCTCCTTCTGAAGAGTTACCAAACTGGCTAAGATATTGATCATTGAATAACTGACAGGGTCAAAGAGCTATTCAGAGGAGTCAGGTTTCTTCATAGATGAGAGACTTACATTTCTACACAAAGGGAAATTTCTCATCCAAGATCTTAGCCTACAGGTAAATTTTCATCTTCAAACTAAAATCTTAGGAAATATCTAATCACACTCTAGCTTTAGGGAGCTAGCCATGACAAACCTGACAAAGAAAATAATTTTGTGCACATTTGTAGAATCATATTCCTCACAGCAATTTAGAATCATACTGTTTACTGTTAAAATTTGAAAAGTAAAGTTAAAATAACAAAACTCACCCACGATGCTCCTGTTGACATTTTTGACATATTTTGTGTCCTCACTTTCTTCATAGACCTGAGATCCTGTTTGCATAAGACCTCTCACCCTAATTTTTCTCACTTCGTCTTACAAATTCCCACAGTATCATCGATTCTTCACAAATTACATTTTTCTTTATTTGTATTTGTTTCTGTGTAATGATTATATATAAAATACTCAAGACCACTAATCATCAAGGAAGTAAATATCAAAAACACTATGAGATACCACTTTGCACCCATTAGGATTGCTGTTACCTAAAAAGAAATAAGTGTTGGTGGGGGTGGGAGAAAAGAGAATCCTATACTGTGGTTTTGGGCATGGATGTTGGTGCATTGTGGTAAACAGTATGGAAGTTTCGACAGAATTTTCACATGACCCTTCAGTGCCTCTTGAGGGTAGATACCCAAGGAAAGTGAGATCACCACCTTGTAAAATAACTCCAGTGTTCATCGCAGGGTCTTCCATAAAAACCATGGTAAGAGAGCAACCTAAGTATTCATCAATAGACAAGTGTATAAAGGACTGTGGGGAACATATGCATAATAGAATATTATCCAGCCTTAGAAATTAGAATATCTTGTCCTTTGTCATAACCTAGGTTTATCTAGAGGACATTGTGCCAAATAAAATAAACCAGACATAGAAAGAAAAAGTACCATTGCATCTCTCTTACATGGCAAATCTAAAGAAAAAAGTCAAGTACTAAAGAAAAATAGATAATAAAACAATGGCTACTAAAGTCAAGGCCAAGGGGAATAAAACAATATCCATCAAAGAATACAGAGTAACATTTTGTAAATGAATAAGTCTGAAGATAATGTGTCCCATTAACAGCTGTGCTTCCAAATGGCATGCTAATTCAAGATTTCAACTCCATGAATAAATTATAGCTGATGTTGCTACAGTGTGGGGAGGTTTTATGACCTATTACATGAGTTCACTTGTTTTCCTATAGTAGTTGTATACATACATATATAGCAAAACCATGTTTAAGACTTCTAAAATGTACACAGTAAGTGTGTCCGAAGAAATTAAAAGAATACTGTAGCTAGAGTTTTCCTGCCTTGTCCACAGTCAGGACAAATCTCTGTCACCCGCCAGTCCCACAGCCGCTCAGACCCAACCAAGTAACAGAGACTTATATTGGTTACAAACTGTACGGCTGTGGCAGGCTTCTTGCTAACTGTTCTTACAGCTTAAATTAATCCATTTCCATAAGTCTATACCTTGCCACATGGCTCGTGGCTTACTGGGATCTTCACATGTGGCTTGTCATGGTGGCAGCTGGCAGTGTCTCTCTGACTCAGCCTTCCACTTCCCAGCTTTATTCTCCTCCTTGTCCTGCCTATACTTCCTGCCTAGCCACTGGCCAATCAGTGATTTATTTATTGACCAATCAGCAACACATTTGACATACAGACCATCCCACAGCAGAATACTCTTCTTTCCCCACACTGAACTACCTTAGCATCCAAATCAAATATCAGTCATTATATTATTTGAAGGTTTATTTCTGTGTTCTCTGTTCTATTCCATGGGTCCATGAATCTACCTATATATTTACACTGCACTCTTTTAATTACTGTGACATTGTAACACGCTTTTAAAATCAGTTAAGAGCTGGGTACAATGTAGTACACTGATAGAGTACTTGCTGAGCATGCACAAAGCCTTCCCCAGCACTAAAAAGAAGATTAAATTAATTCTTAGTGCATGTTTTGTTTAATTTCACCCAATATACCCAGTAAATGATCATTTCATCATTTGTTCAGTATTTTTTAAACTACATTATCTTTTATTCAAAATTCTCAAAGTTGAGTATGCATCACACATGACATCTTAATTCATATTATCAACTTCAATGGCCATGTGTGCCTACTGGCTACACTCAGTTTGTATAGAACTGGACTAGTCTCTAATCACACACACACAAAAGTGTTGATTGTATGGGGCCAAAGTGGAGGGCAAGGCAACCCACAAATTGGCAGGAAGAAAATCAGGGGATGCTAGAAAGGTCATGTGTCGATCATGTTGTCGTTCTCACTTCCGTGTGCTTGTCAGAGTGCATTAAAGTGTAGACTTGAATAGATGCAGTGTATTGTACATCAGTTTTATAGCAGTACACCAATTTTAAGAAAATAATCGAACGATGGCAATGAGAAGATGGGAAATGATCTTCCCAGCTGGGCACTGGTTTACACTCCTCTCTGAGTACCTTTTCACACTCTTAGTTTTTTTTTTTTTCCCTAATACAGAAGCTCTGAAGTGTACCTTATTGTCTTGATTTCCATTGTCACAAATTTTAATGAAGGGCCTTTTCATACTGAACTGACATTTGCACTTTCCCAAGTAAAGTATTTTTGTGATAACTATATAGTAAATGTTTGGATGGAAAGGAGGGAGGAAGCGAGAGAGCCAAATTGCCCCATCCTTAGCCGTCTTTGCTTTTTTACCAGAAATGCTCACAATAAGAATTTATCATTAACACCAATAGCGACTCTAACGGAGATTAACAGTGCTTGACATCTTCCCACTATCCCAGGGAGCAACGTGTCTCCTTTACCTGTATTATCACGACTTCTCTCAGCATCTCAAAAATATTTCAGAGAGTGTGACATATCTGTCACCTACTCAGATTTTTATAGACAGATCTTCCTCATTGTCCTGGCAAATTCGTTTGTAATTATATCCTTTCCTCCACATGGTTCTCATTTCAGCAAACTGAAGCCTCTGCTCTCACTAAATGACCACCTGAATATTCTTGAAGAGAATATTCGGAGGCTGATGCCCCTTCCACCTCTGGAAAAACTCAAAAGTGCCGGTGAAACAGACAAGGACAAGGAACGCATTAACGTATGTGATGGGGGCCCGAGAAGAGAGAAAAGTTCCCCTGGGGCTGCTTTCCTTGCAGCCTGAGACCAATAGTCACCCTTGATTTCAGTTTCTCTATGAACGATCTATGGATGCCCTGGGGAAACTTCTGAGGTCCATGATATGGGATGACACGGATGCCCAGAACTGTGAAGAAATGTTTAACGTGAGTAGGGCCACCATTCACACTGGTTGCCCAACTCCCCAACGTGTCTGCTAGAGTGCTCCGATAACCAGCCCCTCCCATCCTCTCCACAGGAAGACATCCAGCATTACCCTCCCACGTAGGGCCAGTCTTTCTTTCTTTTTAATTTACAGGCAGGTGGACACCCAGTTATGGAAGAAGCAGAGAAAGGGGGAGAGAGAGGGAGAAGGGAAGAAAATCAAATGCAAATGAAGAGTACTAAGCAAAGACCTTCCTTCTTTGCCCAACAGCTTCTCCGGATGTGGCTTGTTTCCCAGAAAGAGTGGGAGAGAGAAAGAGCATTCGAAATCATCTCGAAAATCCTAACAAATGACATTGAGGCAAGTACTCCCTTAAGCAGGGATTGCATTGCTAGTCAACAATGGGGACTCTTGAGACTCTCGCATGATGGGTCTCAGGTCGCAGATGGAGGGGTTCAGCAAAGCTGTGGGTGTTATCTCCCAGCTCCAGAGCTGAGCAAGCACTGTGGTGACTTTGCATGCTCGCTCGCTGGAGTCTTCCACCGCCCATAAGGAATCAGGTACCTTCTAGGTGTTCAGGATTTAACAGCCTTCTAAAGGACCTGCGCAGGGAAAACAGTGGACTTAACCCTCATATACCGTCAAGTCACCCCATCACATGGGCGCCTCCTTTATCCTGCAGGCACCACAGAACTTCAGAATTGGGTCACTGCTTGGGCTCCTGGCTCCTCACTTGTGTGACACCCTGCCCAGCATCCGCCAGGCTGCTACGAGCTCCACTATTGGTCTGTTCTGTGTAAAAGGTGAGGGCGAGGCGGGGGATGGTCGAGTATAAACAGGAGACGTTTTCATAACTTCCAACTCCTGCCTTCTCTTTCCACGAATCTTCATTTCAACAACCACCTCCTACCTCTCCGGCTCTCAGTTCTCATACCTTAATTAGATCACAGAATTCACTGTCTTTTGGGCTTGCAACATGTCGTCACCTCAGTGAATCCCTCTTTTTTTTTTTTTTTTTTTTTTTTTTTTTGGTCTTTTTGAGTCAGGGTCTCACTATGTAGCTCTGGATGCTCTGGAACTCACTATTTAGACTAGGCTAGACTTGAACTCACAAGTGTAAGTCTGCCTTCCAGATGCTGGGACTAACAGTGTGTACCACCAGCTTAGTTTTCCTTTTTTGTTTGTTGGTTTATTTTTGTTTCTATATCTGTTTCTGTCTTGTTTTAATTTGATTAAGTCCCACTATGCTACCCTGGCTGGCCTGGAACTCACTAAACCAACCTGATGTGGAACTCACAGAACTCTAACTGCCTCCACCTCAACAGTGCTGGAATTAAAGATGTGTACCACCACACCTAGATTTAAAAAGAAACTAACACAAAAGCATTACAATGATTTCTTAAAGTAGGTAAAAATGTTTTGAAACCTCTGGTTTAAATGACTGGGAAATTGAACATATTAGCAGTGTCTTTATATCACACACTTTTCTCCAGGAGAAAATTACACAATTATTATGGTGCTATGTAATTTCCAGAGTTTCCTAAGAGAGCATTTTGTGGATGTTTTGAGACAAAGACTTCCCACCCTCAGTTTTCCAGTTACGTGTGAACAACTGTCTGTACTTTTAAAAAGAGAATGTGGGGCTCTGCAGTTCAGAAGTTCAAGAAGACTTGAGTTCAAGTCCCAGCACCCACATGGTGGCTCACAACCACCAGTAACTCTGGTTCCACGGGGTCCAGTGATCTGTTCTGGTGTCTGGGGAGCCAGGGCACACATGAAGTGCTTGGACAGACATGCAGGAAAAGCACCTGTTTTAGTCAGGGCTTCTAGTGCTGCAATGAAACACCGTGATCAAGGGTTTATCCGGCTTACACTTCCACATCACTGTCCATCCTTGAAGGAATTCAGGACAGGAACTTAAGCAGGGCAGAAGCTACAGAGGGGTGCTGCTTTGCTTCCCCTGGCTTGCTCATCCTGCTTTCTTATAGAACCCAGGGCCACCAACCCAGGGCTGGCACCACCCATGAGTGGCTGGACCCTCCCCCATTGATCAATAATTGAGAAAATGCCTTGCAGCTGGATCTCATGGAGGCATCTCCACAACTGAGGCTCCTTCCTCTCTGATAACTCTAGCTTGTGTCAAGTTGACACACAAAACCAGCCAGTACAACACCCAAATATATATGAAATATTTTTTAAAGTGTTTTAAATTTTCATTCTCAATTTTGAGGTTAAATCAGCAAATGTGTCAGCAATGGCAACTTGGCATTACAGGAACATAGCTCCACAGAGGTCAAATGTCACCTCAGACACTGCATATAAGTTCAATACTATCTAGTAACCATCTGTTTAGAGAAAAGGGGAGCTCTGATGAACAAAGAATCAGAATTGTTATTTTATAGCTATTTTTCCTGCAGGCTACTTTGATTTCCTAACACATACAGAACACAGATCCTCAAACACTTGATTTGCAAGAAATTCTGCCCATTGTGGGGTCACCTACCAGAAAGATATGCTGAAGAGACGAGAGGCAAGAGAATCATGAATTCAGGGCCAGATTGGCCTATATATTTAGGGCATAGGGGATGGCTCATGGGTTAAGAACACTTGCTGCACAAGTGTGACAGCCTGAGTTCAAGTTCCCAATGACCACATAAAAAGCTGAGCAAGACACATTTGCCTGTAACCCAGCAGTTCATTAGGAAGTGACGAGAGGGTCTCTGGAGCTTGTAGGTCACCATGTTCAGCTCTAGGTTCAATGAGAGGTATAAAGCAAAGAGTGTAAGAACACTTGGCATTGTGGCATACGCATACATACATACACACACACAAAGAAGGAAAGAAAGAAAGTCATGCTTTCTTAATTAACATTTCTGTTTTTCTTTTGTTGATCAAATAATCAACATGGGGGGGGGGGTAGGGAAGCATGTGTACTATTAAACATCAACTTGGTATAAGTAACTAGTATGATACTAAATTAAGTGCCCATGAATAGCCAATATGTCTTAAGATGGAAAATTAGAAATTGGAAAATACATCAGTACTTAGACCACTAAAAGTAATAAAGTAGGGGTTTTCTGTTAGTTATATCTGATTCTTTGCTTTTAAAAGAAAAAGAAGGAAGGAAGAAGGAAGGATGAGTGGGGTCTCACAGCATAGCCTTGTCTGGCTTAGAACTAACTCACACTGTGGCCTCAAACTCAAAGCCTTCCATGTACCTCTGCCTGGGGTGCTGGGATTAAAGGTGTGTGACATCATGGCTGTGCTACATCTGAATCTAAGTCCCATGTCTGTTGCATTTGGCTGGGCTGCCTCCTACAGAATGGCCCAAAGTGCATTAATATACATTCCCATGACATGCAAGAAATCATTACTGTAGTTGTTTTTTTTTTGTTGTTTTTTGTTTTTTTGTTTTCTATTTACTCTTCGGGAGGCCCACCACTAGCTCCCAAATAACCACACAGAGGCTTATTATTACTTATAAATGACTGGCCTTAGCTTGGCTTGTTTCTGGCCAGCTTTTCTTAACTTAAATTATCCTGTCTATCTTTTTCCTCTGGGCTTTTATCTTTCTCTATTCTATATACCTTTCTTTACTTCTTCCTCTATGGCTTGCTGTGTAGCTGGGTGGCTGGTCCCTGACATCCTCCTCTCCTTCTCCTTCTTTTGCTCCTTAATCTTACTTCCCACATTTCTCCTCCTATTTATTCTCTCCACCTGCCAGGCCTGCCTATCTTTTCCCCAGCCTAGCTGTTGGCCATTCAGCTCTTTGTTAGACCAATCAGGTGTTTTAGACTAGCAAAGTAACACAGCTTCACAGAGTTAAATGCAACATAAGAGAATGCAACACATCTTTGCATGATGAAACAAATGTTTCACAGCATAAACAAATATAATACATCTTTAACTAATATTCCACAACACATTAATATTTAGATCTTTTTATACACTGTTACCATTAATGAATTATGCAGTTGCTGATAAATTTTTCTATCAATATTGGTCCTTTTTAATTTTCCTCAAGGTAACTCACCACAGAATGAAACTTCAAGAAAAAGAGTAGTAATGGCAGTTACTAAGGCTCTGATATTTGTGTCAGACAGACGCAGGTTCAAATTCAGACAGCCCTATCTGTGTGACCTCAGGCAAATGGCTTCACCCCACTCTGCCACAGCTTCTTCACCTGCAAAAATAGAAACAGGAGCAGAGAACATACATACCTCAGATGACTTCTATGAATAGAAAATGAGATCGTTGCCAGGCGGCGGTGGCGCACGCCTTTAATCCCAGCACTCGGGAGGCAGAGGCAGGCAGATCTCTGTGAGTTCGAGGCCAGCCTGGACTACCAAGTGAGTCCCAGGAAAGGCGCAAAGCTACACAGAGAAACAAACCCTGTCTCGAAAAACCAAGGGAAAAAAAAGAAAGAAAGAAAGAAAGAAAGAAAGAAAGAAAGAAAGAAAGAAAGAAAGAAAGAAAGAAAAGGAGATCATTGTGTGCAGAGTGTTTAGCCCAGAGCTACCTGTAGAAACGGCTTTTATGATCACCCCCTCATCAGGTGACCTTTTGCATGTTTAGTAAAAAAGCATTTAACAGCTGACTTACTGTCACATCAAAACACAGCAAGACTTTTCAACTCTGTTTGGGTTTTGAAAGCCTCTTTCTCCCTTTGCTGACTGTAGGCATTTGCCTGGAGGTGGACAGACTGCAAGACTTGCAGGAAGGGCTGAAATCTAACGATGAGCAGGTCCAGATCAAGATAGCCTCCAAAATAGCTAAGGTAATGGATGGGAAAGCCTGGCCTCACAAACAAAGCTATTTCTGGTATAATTTCCAAATGAGTGAGCTGTGGTCCTCCCCGTTATGAAGGCAGGAAGGCAGTGATTTAGATGTTCAAACTGACCTTTCAGAGAGACCTTTTGTTCTGTCAGTTCCTAAGTATACTAACTTTGAGTACATGTTCCAAGTCCTCAGCTGTGATTAACTAGGCCATATGGAAAACATTCTGAACCATGTGACTCTGAAAGGGGTGGCCCTGGAGTAGAATGGACAGAGAAAGTGTTTTCCAGTCAATAAAATGCACCCTCTGTACACTGCAGGAAGTACTTTCTCCTTCTTCAGACAAAAGATTACAGCTTATTTCTTAGTTATTGTGAAGATTGGCCAATCAATTCTGTCATTTATTTGATCATTTATTCAATCATTCTCATATACTGACTATACAGTATGCGTCAAGACCAACTCTAGGCTCTAGGAAAAGAAACCCAAAGCTATATTGCATCCTAGTTGAATAGAACATCAAGTAATAAATAACTGAACAAAAGAAAATCGAGTAAGGGAATAAGGAATAGGTTAAAGATGACCCTCTAAAGGGAAAAAAAAATGTGTCCAGTGAAGTCAGTAGAGTATGGCATCATGTTAACAGAGTAGAGGTATCCTGACAGTGTGTATTGTCTCGATGGGTCTAAAAGATCTTGAAGGTCATAACGTGGAGGGAATAAGAGCAAAATTAATGAAGTCAGTTTGGGGGAAATGACAGGAATCCAGTTGTTAAGTGAGATAGCTGGAATCAAGGTGGCAACAGCAGAGATGGTCAAAATTAGATACGAATGAGGAAGAGATGTTAGCTCACAGCATATTGTAGGAGCCTGATCATTTTTCTTGGATTCATTAAAAACTCACAAACTGGCTTGCATGAAAAGAGTGGAAAACAGTTCATTATTTTCTCAACAAAACATCATCAGACCATTTAACACTGGGGGGCGGGGGAGGCAGTTCTGCATAGTCATTGTTCTCCTGTCAATAAACTTCAGCCAACTCAAGATAGTCAAAGGCCAAGATGATGCCCCAGGGAACTCTTTCAGTCTGCCAACGTCCACCTGGCTGCCCACCCTCAGTCATCAGCATCATATTCAGACATAGACACTCACATCCACACACTGCTATCAATCAAACACTCTGGACTCCCTATACCTAGAGATCAAAATTGCAGTTTTTATTTCCTTGACTTATTGACTGCTCTTAATAGTGAAGAATGAATACTGCCAGCCACTTGATTATTCATTATGATTCTCAGTATATGTGACAAATTCTCCAAAACTTGAAACATATTTCTATAATACATAAAATGTGTGTGAAGGTACTTTCATATATATCTATATATTCTCCACTGTTTTCCCTTCTGCAATATGCTATAACTTTGGATTTAGAGAAGAAATCGCCACAGCAGGCTTGAGATTCAATAAATATAAAATGATAGAAGAGTCCACCCCAGGTAGAGTATGCTTAGAGAAAAAAAGTCAGAATAAGTCCTATTTTCTCTGGTCTCTGTGGTTTGGGTCATATGCTAACCATTTGGAAAGCACAATAGTTTCTGTTATCCTAAAACATACCATAGTAGAAGGCTTAGGTGTCTGGATCTAAAGTGATGTGTGTGATAATGCATTTGTGGCTATATCCTCAGATAATCTGCAAATTCATTCCCAACGAAGAAATTCAGGCATTCTTGGAGGAAACACTGGATGGTCTGGAAACTCTCAATCCCATGTGCACCAAGGCCTGTGGTATATGGATGATCGCTGCCCTAAAGGAGCATGGGGCTGTGCTGGAAGATCAGGTGAACTGACAACCAATCATGTAACAGAGCAAGATTCTAGCAGCTCTGGAGTACCAAGTCAAATTCCCATTCTGTTCTTCCTCTAATCATTGGAGTCTAGTGGGAAGCAGGCAAGAGTTTTGGGTCCTCAGCAGAGTCCCAACCTATATGTTAACAAGATTGGGTGGCCTAGCTAAATCTTCAATTATTATAACAACTTTCAAAACACAATAGAGTACCGGCCTAGCATGCACAAAACCCTATGTTCAATCCCCAGCATGGCATAAACATGGCAAAGTGGCACATGTCTGCAGTCCTAGCTCTTGGAGGATGGAGACAGGAGATTCAGGAGTTCAAGGCCATCATTAGCTATATATGAACTTCAAAGCCAGCCCAGGATACATGAGACTTTGTCATACACACACACACACACACACACACACACACACACACACACACACAGCTCAAAATGGTTCCCACTCTGTCTGGCCAAGGGAAACAGCTCTGGTCTCTTGAAATTGGGTTGATAGATTTATAAGGCAGGAAAATGCGTAGGTGGGTGTTATTGTTATTGCTCTTTTTACTCTTTGGCGCTTTGCTCTTGGGGGGGCACCACCAGCTCCTAAATAAATCGCACATGGAGGCTTATTCTTAATTATAAATGCCCAGCCTTAGCTTGGCTTGTTTCTAGCCAGCTTTCCTTTTAAATTATCCCTTCTACCTTTTGCCTCTGGGATTTTTCCTTTTCTTACTTCTGTAATCTTATTTTCACTCTTACTCCATGGCTGGCTGTGTAGCTGGGTGGCTGGCCCCTGATGTCCTCCTCCTTCTCTGGCTACTTCTTTGCCTCCCAGATTTCTCCTTCTATTAATTCTTTCTGCCTGCCAGCCCCACTTACCCTTTCTCCCTCCTCCTTTATTAAACACCATTAGGTGTTTTAAACAGGCAAGTAACAGAGTTACTTCACAGAGTTAAACAAATGCAACATGAACAGAAGTAGCACATCTTAAAATAATATTCTACAATAGGTGGGTGCTTCTGAGATGGCCACTAAGCCTTGGGAGGGTCTCCAGTTCACTGCTGCTCTTCATATTGCTCTTTCCCACCCCATTAGTGTATGTTATCTGGAAAGCAAGGTTGACAGTGGGTTGAGGAAAGTGCTCAGTCCTTTGTCACAGCTGGGGACTTAAGCAGAAAGAACAGAATTTAGATTCAGGAGTCTCTGTTAAGAGCTCCAAATGGAGACACTCTATCCTGACTTCTCAAGTCAGAGATAACACACACTACTCCAAGATTAACCAGCAAGAAAGAGACTTAAACTGAATTAGGCCATCTTTGAAGGGAAGAGGTTCTTACCCCACATCCCGTTGTCAACAATCCTAATTATATAGCTTTGAGTAAGGTTATTAGAAATTATTCCTGTCCTAGTTACTTTCCAATAAATTTTTTTATAAAAAAAAAAAACATGGCAAACCACGTGTTAGGCGTGAGGCTAAATGTAGGGAAATTATAGTTGATAAGTATGGAATCCCTATGTGTTTGTGTGATTGGCATAAGGAGAGAGATTGATTAACAAACTATGGTAAAAATTTTGAAAGGGAAATTAAACCTTCCCCAATTATCATTGAACTGGACCTTTGAGATAATCATCTTGAGGGATGCTTGCATTGTTTTTGAATAATTTAGAAAATGTTACGCTTATGATAAAAATATTATGCTTATAATAAGTATCTAACTTTAATATCCATACAAAAAAAGAAAATTGTAGTAGAGGCAAAGTATCTTTGCATAGATTCATGTCCTTACCCATATAGAAAATCTGAATATATATAAAAGTATTCCCCACTGTCACTGGTTAACATCCAAATTAGGAAAAGTGGCTGGCATTTGCTGTCCTCTGGGAGCTGGCGTCATCTCTCCTGTGACGTCACCCTTGTCCTCATGCTTTTCACCTTGACATTTGTACGGTGTCCTTACTGACAAGGATGCCATTCTCCACCATCTCTGCCTTGCCCTGTAGAACTGATGACTTAAGACCCAGACCCACCGCTCCTCCAAAACATTCTGGTTGCTTCCGGACCACCATTTGCCTTATACCACCTGGAACCCAGTCTCTTGGGTAGATGACTGAAATACTTTATTAAATCCCTCCCTTCTCTCACAAAAGGGTTGCATCCTTTTCCTTTTCAATATATTGCCCAACAGTACTGATGACAATACCCAGCATAGTGTACCCTTTTTCTAGTGTTCACTAAGCTGGCCTAAAAAAAATACCCAGTTCACCAGTAATATTGAGTGAGAAATGAGTCATGCATAGAAACAATTACTGTCTTTAACATTATTGGCAATTCATCAACCACCCACCACAGCGTGAATGGTACCTTCCTTGTACCATTCGTGTTGAGAGAAAGTGACAACTTAAAGTTTCTTCTTAGCTCCTAGAGATCCTGAGCACAACTTACCATCACATGCCAGTCCTCAGACAAAAGGAGGAAAGTTTCCAGTTTATGCTAGAAGCTATCTCCCAGATTGCCAGTTTTCACATGGATGCAGTTGTTGTCAACCTGCTACAGAAGCCTCTGCCCTTTGACAGGTAGGGTCGAATGCATCTGGCCTCTTCTCCCAGAAAAGACCATCTTACAAGGCACTGGGAAGGATGTGTTGTTTGAGAGAAAGATAGCAAAGATTGATAACATCTCACCTGAACATCATTTTTAAAATTGATATTTAAACAACAAGTCATAGTTTTCTAAGCATTTTATTGAATGCAAAAGAGCTCATCTTAAAATAGAAATGCATTGCACTTATAATAAGTACATACTGAAAGTTAATATTCCTCTTCTTTCTGGTTTCCATCTGTTTGGACAGTCACATGCCTCAGAAACCCAAGGCCACATGCTGGGCTGTTAAACAAATCATCGTTATTGCCTCTTGACATAGAAGCATATCTATCTGCCTTTGCAAGCATGATTCATCATAATGCAATTTTAAAGTAAGCCAGATGGAAAAGCTCACAGTCCAGAGAGTTGTGCCTTATCTGTCAACTTCCCGACTTGTCGTCCTAGGGACACAAAGACATTGTGGAAAGCGTTGGCTGAAAACCCGGCCTCTAGTGGCAAACTCTTGAAAGCCCTGATAAGGAAACTGGAAGCCAGGTTAGAGGACGACATAGCCGGAGTAGATGCGATTTCAGTAAGTTGGACATTTGATCGCTTGCCTCTGTCTGTGCTCTACTCCGTGACCTGTTCCCACCTGGTCCCAGGTGATGGCTCATTCACCATACCTCTAAAGTGCCCTAAATTTAACTATAGTCTAGTTCACATTAGACAAATGTGACAGCCGTGTTGTCTGTGGTTAATCATTTTCAGAAGCCAATTTCTTATCAGCCCCAGAGAAATTACATTGCCAAATAAGTCTTCTCTGTATCCAGATCCAAATGACTGTTGCTGTTGTTATTGTCATCATCCCTGAAAATCCCCCATGCTGGAAAGCATGCCATTTTCCAAGATGCATCCGCCCGAAGTCATGACGCCACCATGGCAGTCCTAAGGAACACAGCCTGTTGAGTAGTTTAGAGGCCATTTTATGTTCCTTTTCTGTGTGTGTTTTGTCATGGGCATGCTTAAATTAGAAAACGATCCCAGAGACAAAGAACATGCTTCTGTAGCAGCCTTGGAGGAAAGAAATCTGCTTGACTGGGAGGTCCTTTGTTCCCTCAGGTGGCCTGTGCTATGTATGAGGTGATCTTAACAGGGACTCATATCACTCACTTGTATCCAGAGATGTTCACCCTCCTCCTGAAGCTGGTCAGCTGTTCGCTGGGCCTGAAAATGCCAACTTCTACCCTGAGTCAAAGGCGACGCGTGATGCAGCTTGGGGAACGGCAGCAGATCCCAGACCCCTGCAGGTAGATGGCCCATCAGGGAAAGTCTTCCTTGAGGCTCCTGACCCCAATACTCCTGAAGAGGGGCTGTGCAAGTCAGACTCTGTGCCGTCTGCCCCGGTATCAAACCCGTATGGAACGAACAAGGCTTTATTGTCCTTTCACTGTGGCTCCAGGCCTGGTGGTTCCTAAGGTGTGTGCTAAGAAAGGTCACCTGAGGAGTGAGGCACTGTGCTTTCTTCCCTAGAGGGCCCACGCTGTGTCTGTTTTCGAGATCTTCCTGGGAGAGTTGGAATTCTGTGACAATGACGGCCACACAAGAAAACAATTGGAATATTCCCTCCAATCTAAGACTGCAGCAATTGACAAAAGCAATCTCAGTCCATATAAAACTAAGGAAAGGGAGACGCTTCATTAGACCATGAGTCAGTGCTTTCTTTTCTTTTCTTTAATACATTTTTATCATGTTTCCCTCTTCCGACTCCTCCCAGACCCTCCCAGCCTCCCTACTCGCCCAACCTTTATGTTCTCGCTCTCTCTGAAAAACACAAAAAAAATAAAAATCAAAACAAATATAAGACCAATATGACAAAAAAATGCCAAATAAAATCAAAAAAACATGGAGTTTATTATGTTTCTCATATTTTTAAATGCTTGCTTTATATTCATCAAAGGACCTGTCGAGATTTGTAAGGTATAGATTCTCATTTTATATCATGTCATTCTGCTTCCCTGACCTTTTGCATAGCTTTTCATTCCAATATCAGATCACAATGCAACCTTTGAAAAGATACTTTAAACAGCATTTAGACTCAGCCCATGCTGCTCTGATAATATATGTAACTTCACCAAAATGACAGCAGATTAAAGGGCCATATTTGAATCCAAACACACCATGTATGAATGCATAGACAACAGCAAGTACATCACAGCCACTGACAGGTTCACAGTAAGATGCAATCTGATCTCAAAGATCCAGTAAAATATGCTATTTTTCATTTTCCACTGTAGTGTTTGGCTTGGTTTATTTTTGATGGTTTTTCCTTCTGGGCAGTTGACAAGATTTTATGTCACTATCCTCTTGTCACCTGTTGTCACCTTTGGTCCCAAGACTGAAGTGTGAGAATAAGACTATCTTACTTTTGTCTTGAACAACATCCACTAATCTAACATTGGGAACTTACCAGAAGTAGGAAGAATAAACTAGGGAATTTACAACTTCCTCTGTAGGGTTTATTTACGTCTGTGGCATCTTCTATCTCCTCTAGACTCTCAACTGCAACTCTGAAATGCTTGCAAGCCCAAGCCATGAGAGAAGGCCTTGCGAAAGAATCTGATGAAGGTGACAATCTATGGAACCTACTTAGCAATCCTGATACCCATCACCTAGGCGTGTGTGCACTGGCCAGGTAATATGCAGATGATCTAGAAGTGAATACAGAAGAGAAAAACAAAAGCTAAGAATGAAAATCAACCTCACTGATAGCCATCAAATCAACACAGATCAAGGGGAAGGAGGGGGAAGATGTGGGTGTTTCAGGCCCAAACTTACCACTTCTTTCAAAAATGAAAATGGCCCAAGTGAACTACTTTAGATAAACTAAGTAAATTGACTACTTGATGGGCCATTTTCAAATGTAAGGCTTGACAGTCTTTCATCTAGTATTTCCCTTGAGATACAAATATTGGCTTGAGGAACCTGTAAGTACACTACAGCTTCTTCCGTTAGAGGGAACTAAGTCCCTTCTAAAATGTGTGTCTTCCAGGAGCATGGCAGTCTGGCAGCAGGGGGTTATACTGGATATCATGGAATACCTACTTTCATCTCTCACCTCCTCCACTGAGAACTACCGGATAACTGGCACAGCTTTCTTCTCTGAGGCAAGGAGGATTAGTCATCCGGGCGCATTCACTGGTCCCTTGCCCCATTTCTTGTGTAGGATATGGAGTTCAGTGATACCTGGAGCCCCGAAAAGGGGCCCTCCAAGGGGAGTTTTAGTAGTAAAGGGGCCCATTCCTGTCAAAGGTACACAAGTAAAGCGTGAAGGAGAAAGGAAATCCCTCTCTCAACCAGCTCCTCCTCCTGCCTGTTGTGGAAACCAAACTCCAGGTCAGGGAAGGGAGAATAATAAATGTGGGGGGGTGGGGGAGGGACACAAAGCCAGCATGTCATTAAGAACTAGCCAATCCAGAGAAGGGGCAGTGATCAGAAACTTCTGTTTTTGCTGCTACAGTTTCCTTTTGTGAAAATTCTCCTATCTAGATACTCTGGTCCTCATTACCTTGACCTGTGGGTAGCTCACATCTGGAGCTCAGCCGATACAAGATTTGCTGGTTCACTGGGGGGTTTCCTTCCTCTGCTGCACAGCAGTAAGGACCCATCATTAATTGTAGTTAAGGTGCCTTGAGCTGTCCCCTCAAGGGAGGGTTTCTAAAGGGGAAGAGTTTGTTGATTTCAGCTTATGAGAGAGCCAATCCTCTGGAAGCATGGAAATCTTCGAGATGTACTGATTTTCATGGATCAGAGTGCCTGGGATTCCAATGCTATTCTGAGGCAAATGGCCATCCGAGGACTGGGAAACACAGCATGTGGGGCTCCTCACAAGGTAAGAGGCATTCTTGGAGGAAAAGAATTGTTTGAGTAGACTTTCCAGGTATCCCCATCCGGTAGCTTCATGGAAATTAAGGGAAAATCCCAATGACCTAGCTGGAGTAACAGCTTTGGGATTGAAGTACGTGTGAAGTACATTATAGTCTCCATGCCTGGGAATTCCTACCCTATTCAAGAGACACGTGGAATAATTTTATAGATTAGGAGACCTTGTTCCATAACAGGTGAAGAAGCATAAGCAGATAATGTTAGAATCTATCATCAGAGGCCTCTACCACTTGGCTCGCACTGAAGTCGTCTGTGAAAGCTTGAAGGCTCTGAAAAAGATCATGGAGCTACTCACAGAAAGAGACATCAGCTTCTACTTCAAGGAAATAGTGCTGCAAACCAGAACCTTTTTTGAAGACGTAAGTGAGCTTCTTTGGGAGCTTCCCTTCCCTAGAAGAAGTGAAGGAACAGAGGAGGGTCCAGGTAGTGCATGGAGGAGACTGTGGGTGCCCCACCAGCACTTCATGGCCACTCCCAAGAGTATCTGCAAACAGCTTCCATACAGGCTACTCTTCCCCCCAACATCTCTCTGCCTGAGCATACTCCCTGGCCCCAAAAACACAACTGACCTAAGCAGGGTGAGGTAGGATTGTAGCCAAGGTAGCTAGCCCTGGGAAGAAACTTGAACAAATGTCTTAAGTTCTTCATTCCACAGAAGGTTTGAGTACTATTTGCCTGTGAGGTCAGCACACCCACAAATGATCCTTTCTTTACCACAAATACTCCTTTCTTTACTTTCTTTAGTTTCCTATATTCTCATTCCCCAGGTTTGTTTCCTGGGTTTATCTTCGAAATAATTTGCTCACATCTAATTTGCTTTAGGGAATACATGAACTGGGACAATCTCTAGTTCCTCCAACATGATCTGTTCCACTTTCCAAATTCAAAGACATCCAGAAGTCAGCCAACTATAACGCATGAACCAAATCCAGCCTACACTCTGCATTTGTCAATAAAGTTTTATTGGAACACAGTCACACTCACTGATGATGTATTGCCCATAGCTGCTTTCACAGTCTACCTGCAGAGCTGATAATTGATGAAGGGATTATGGGGCTCATAAATTGTAACTTATTTGACTGATCCCAAAAGATCATTTAGCAACTCTAAGTGAAGAGGAGTCATTTCCTCTCTGTATTCCACAAACTATATTTTAGTATTTTTTGTTTGTTTGTTTGTTTGTTTGTTCACTGCTGTGGATGTGAAAATCTGCTTCACAACAACTTCAACCTAACATTTTGAGGTCCATAAACATTTCCTCAAGTCCTGTTGCCAGGAGAGCTGCTAGCTGCCTTCTCCAGTGTTCCCTTCATAAATGTTAATGCTTCATAAAATTACTTACCTTCTGGTCTCCAGACCGAAAATTTCGATTTCAAAAACCCAATTTTTCTATTCATTATATATTTTATAGAACACTTACTAAGTTAAATTCCTATTGAGATCTGAGAAGTATTAAGTTGAATTTAAGGAAAAATTACCTTTCAAGTACAACATTTCCCTATTTATTTACTCCAGATTTTTAATATTTCTCTTTCTTCCTGAAACTTTGGTGATTTATTAGCTTAGGATCTACAAATTTTAATATATAATATATGCCCACTCCCAATAATTCTAAAGTGTTGCATTTTTGCATTTTGTACTTTGTTTATATTCTAGTGTAGCCTGGCATATAAAAAGAGCTTTCTGCCTATTTCTCCCCCAAACATTTTCTTTAATTTAATTCTCAAGTTACCCTCAAAAAATGCTTCCTGGGCTCCTACCCAATATAGAATTTCCTGGGGAAAAAGGTTTATTTTTTCAATACATAGATAATTGATATCAATCTTCAACAAGGGGCTGACTGAAGTCTGCTTTTTTGGGCCACATGTGTTAGATTCCCTGGGTTCTTGTTAAAATAATAATATTTCTCTTGGATCTGAGCCCCAAGTAAGCTACAAGTCTTCTTTGACAGTTTTAAAACAATGACACACAGTGCTATTTTAAAAGAAAAAAATGCAAACTCTTCCTGGTTATCAGGTTAGTCATTTCTCACCCCCTGATAGGGATTAATTCCATCACATGTGAATAAAGATTTTACAAAACCTAGATGTTAGTAAAGATGTGCGAATCTTCCTCTAGCGGTGTCGCCTTCTTGCAAGTGTGCGTAACCCTGTAAGGCTTTGTCCTCTGCTCCTCTGTACTTTGCTGTAAGATAAGCGTGCAGTTCTGTGGTCAGTCTACTTTCCCCCCATCTTCCTCTCAGTGTGCAAGTGCTCCCCTGTAATTCTCAAAGCAGGATGATGCTTCAAGGGAGGGCAGAACTGAAAACACGTGGCAGTACCACCCACACCCCCTTCTCGCTCCTTGGCCACCTCAAGCATTCACTTTGCTCAGTGTCGATCCATTTTTCTCAACTAAAAAGTGAGAACCTTGTACTTGAGAGACAGTTCCTAATTTTTAAGCTAGTTCTGTGGGCCTGAACAGAAAACTCATCCTTGCCTCTTTTTCTTCTTGTGACTCTGAACCACATCAACAAGTTACACATGTAAGCTAACGGAGTCTTCCCTCATCATCTCACATTGTGCCCCTTGAAATAGTTTCCAACTATCCTAGAAAAAAAAGAAAAAAAATGAGACTTTTGATAACTTCCCATATTCACAGGAGGAGGGCCAAGACAGGTTTTTGTTTGACCTAAGACTCAATGCCAAGATTCCTGAACAACATCACTTTACAAAATATTTGGCATCTTGAAGAAGATTGTTAGGCCTTATGCAGCTTAGATAAGAGGACTCATAGCTTTAGGGTTAATTACGCAACCAGGACATTTTATAAAAAATATATAACAAATGGGAACCCTCCCTGGCCTCCTGCTGCCAACTCTGCTATTTGTCATTCTGCAATCACATGTCCCCACAAAGGAAGAAATCGAGTCTTAAGTTCCACAGCATCATCTGAATTTGCGTTTGGGGAGTTGCAGTCTTGGACTGCACAGAGGCAGTGACATGAATGCACCAGTGTCCAAATTATAGACCTTCCTTCCATTGCTTGAAGTGTAGCAAGGTGTAGTGGGTACCAAGGGGGTGCCGGCAGGGAACATCCTGTGAGAAGATCCATTTGTCACTGCAGGAGCAAGATGATGTGAGACTGACTGCCATCCTGTTATTTGAGGATTTAGCATCCCTAACAGGAAGAAGATGGAAGATATTTTTTGCTGAAGAAGTAAAAAAGAGCATGATTTCATTCCTTCTCCACCTCTGGGACCCTAACCCCAAGATTGGAGCTGTAAGTAGGCCTGCAGACACCTTCACCTCCTCTTTCACCAGGGCTGGGAAGTACGAGTGAGCCTGGTCTCTCTGAACCAGAAGCCACCTCAGAGATCACCCCTCAGAAGTGATCTGGAAAAGCCACTTCGCCAATTCAGAATTCTGTTTTGTCTCTTTTCCACCTTTTTTTTTAATTTCTTTTCTTTATTAAGAAATTTTCTACTCACTCCACATACCATCCACAGACCCCCCCTCTCCCTCCACCACCACCCTCAACCCTCTTTTCCCAGCCACCCCGCATCCCCACATCCCCTGAATCGAGGTCTCCCATGGGGAGTCAGCAGAGCCCAGCACACTGAGCCTAAGCAGGTCCAAGCTCCTTCCCACTGCACCAAGGCTATGCAAGGTGTCACACCACAGGCACCGGATTCCCAGAAGCCTTCGCATAGACCAGGGACAGATCCCGATTCCCCTGCCTGGGTGCCCCCCAAACAGTTTGAGCCAAACAACCATCTTCCGTGTCCAGAGGGCCCAGTCCAGTCCCGTGAGGCTCCACAGCCACCAGTCCACAGTTCCCGGGCTTCCACTAGTGTTCTTTTCCATTTTTTTTTTCTTTCTTTCAAATCACAGACTTTTACTGCTTCTTTCTCTGTGTCAGTGAGAAATTATTCCCTTCCGGCAGATGACCCCAGTCTCACAGACTGTGACCACCAAACCTCTGTATTCTAGGCTTGCCGTGATGTCTTAGTCATCTGTATCCCTTTCCTGGGCCTCCAGGAGCTCTATGGGGTGTTAGACCACCTCCTTGAACAGGACCTGCCCCGGGCCAGGGATTTCTACAGGCAACTCTGCATGAAACTGGTGAGTGTACAGCAGATGGTGCCACCAAAATAGCAAGACAGGAGTCCAGACAAACCTCACGAGAATATACATCACTGGTATCAGTCTCTAGCAAGGAGCTGACTGAAGTCTCCTCTTTGGGTCAAGTCTGTTATATTTCCAATGTTTTTTTGTTGAAATAACAAAATCAGGGACAGGATACCCTTGCAAGGATGTCGATGATCCCTAGTACTCTCACACATCGCCCTCTCCCTCAAGACCAATAAGGATCATTTCTTCTGTGGTCCTGAAACTATGTCTGTTACCTAGTTTTTTAAGCCCAGTGCCCTCCTTATTAAATCTTCATCGAAATGGCCATAAGACATCGTTCAATCAGCAAATGGCTGTGGGTGTTAGCTAACCTTTACGGTTCTCTTCTGAGCCATATGGAACGGTAAGGGTTACTTTCCAATTGCTCTCTTTGAAATCAGCCACCTCTCTTCCAGGCCAAGAAGAACCAGGAAATTCTGTGGATCCTCCACACACATGCATTCACCTTCTTCAACAGCAGCTGGGAGATGATCAGGAGCGCCGCTGTCAAGCTCATGGGTGAGCTCCCTTCCCAGTCCTGACCCACATGTGTCTGTTCTTTTCTGTTTAGTTTTTACTTTGAAAGCTGCCCCAGCGTGAAACTGGTACAGCAGAGAAAGACAGGAGTGGAGGAAGTAGGAAGAAATGTGTTATTTGTCTTGTGATATCGTCTTTTCTTTCACAAATGAAAATCGACAGTCTCTTCTAATTCACCAACACTCTCTCACTGTCCCCCACCACCACCTGACCGTTCTCATAAGTCTCCCAGGCTCTCCCCTGCTTCCAAGTCTTTGGTCTTTATTTTCCTGGAGTCTGGATTCCTAGCCTAGTACCACAGAATAAATACTTTGCTTTGCCTTGTTCCTTTCTGTGAACCACATTCTGCATCCTCAAGCTGAGCACATGAGCAGCATGATCGAAGGAAGACGACGCACATCCGTAGAGGAGCCCTTGATTCTGTTGGGTTACCCGGGACATTTCATTTCCCTTTATCACCTCCCTGCCAAGTCTTTGAAATAGAAAAATAAGTGAATCCCTAGAGACTCTTCTACTATGAGATCCTAAGTGTTCTCTGTAAGGCTTTTCTAACTAACCCATCCCACAGTAAAAAGGCCCACTGGTGTGGTCAGGTTTAATACCAAGGCCTAATGACTTTTATTGGATCATGCACATCCTTGCCTTAATTACATTATAAATTGGACAAATGCAGAAACCTTATTTCATGCAAGTTTGAAACTTGACAATACCTTCTCCTCACCCCAAGAAAGCCAGTTTGTGAATTTTTCAAATGAACTGGATATGTAAACACTTCCCCAGCACATTGCTTAAGAACTAATAGAAGTTCTCCTCACATTAGCTTCAGAGGCACATGGAGACTTACATAATTTGTTCAGTCGTCAATCAGTCCATTTGCCTGCTGACTGGCTCTAATCAGGCCCACTTTCCCCTTATAATGAAATCAGTACCATTTTCTTTTGTTGACTTTAGATGCCATTATTCTCCACTTGACCAGCCAGTATGTGGAGCTCTTAGACAGAGAGCAACTCACCATGCGTAAGTATCACCCCTAGTTTGTGCATATACTTCTGTTCTATTCTTAGAAAAAGAGAGCTGATTGCTCCAATTCTGGATCAGCCCAGAAGTAGAAAACTTTGGCATCCAGTCATTGTTTGAGGCTTCCTAGACCCTGGAATTTCTATGAATTGATAGCAGCCTCCAGCTTGGCTCCTTTGCTGATATCATTCCCAATCAACTATGAGTTTTCCAGCTGTCTAAACATTGATCAAAAAAGAAATCATGCCTGCTTCCTCCTCCTCCTCCTCCTCCTCCTCCTCCTCCTCCTCCTCCTTCTCCTCCTCCTCTTCCTCCTCCTCTTCCCTTTCCCCTCCTCTCTCCCTCTCCTCGGGATTGAAGCTTATAATTGCTAAGTACTCACTCTACCACCCAGCTACATCCTTCATCATTTTTCACCTTTTAGAGTAGGAGGTGAGCATTGACTTGGGTCCCACGCAGAACTGACCTATACAGTACAGCGGGGCTGTATAAACAGGGCCTTGGCTTGGTTGCTTTTCCTACTAGGCTCTGACTCTCCTTGTTCATTTAATTTTCTATCTCAGGACTCCAAGCTCTTCGGCACGACTCCTGTGTCAGTGTCCAGAGGGCTTCTGAAGCTGCCTTACAGACTCTGCTGAGAAGGTGTAAGGAGACCAGCATCCTACTGTAAACCATCAAGGAATAAACCGCTAGGCTTTTTCTAAAACCAACTCCTGTCTTTGTCCTATGAACTCACAAACTTACATCTTCCTGAAGGCAGACGTGGCACCTAAGCTAAAAATCTTCAAGTACATTCCTTATTCTCCAGAGCCTTTCAGGTGGCTTTCATTGGTAAGAGATAGAATTTCATGTCAGAGACAGTCTACTATAATTTGATTGGTGACAGCCACATGGCTTGCACAAGCTAGCCCTCTCTCTTAAGAAACTTACATCCAAGCAGATACAGATACCAAAGAGTGGCATAGCCTGACCCAATCACACTCTTGGAAAGAAGAGAGCTACTGTTCTCTTCTATACACAGGCCTTCAATATTTTTGTCAGACATTGAATCACTACCCACAATCTTCCCTTTCTCAAGTATCATCACATGGTAAACTTTAACCTGTGTCTTGTCTCCAAGGTTGTAATTTATGCATCAAAACTGTGCTAGGTATTATTCTGCAAAAGGCCATTCTGACATTCTGCTAAAAGGCAGTTTCTATTTTTAAGCTACATCGATAAAGTGTGCATGATCTGTGCACACGCATTGTGTATACATATATGTAGTGATGTTTTTCATATATATCTAGATCACAATTGTTTAATCTTTTCCAAAATACACATTGAAAGTTATGTGTGTGTGTATATATAATCGTTAATAATCATTTAACAACAAACATTGTGACATATTCTTGTGTATTCATCTATTCCTCTGAATAGACTGTCCATAAAGATTCCTATTCGTTACATTCTCTTATCCTCACCTTCAGTCTTCAAAGAAACATTTTTTTGTTTCTACAAAACCTAGAGACTTGAAGTAGTCTTTTGAGTTGAGGATTATGGACCTAACGTCCCTTTATTCATTCATTTAAACATTTTTTATGTGCCTACAAGCCTCCTGACGTTGTTACAGCCACTTGGAGCATAAAAATGAGTGAAAAAATGGGACAGTTGTCCTCATGAAGCCAATGTTCTATGGAATACTTGTGTATGTTCTAGAGAAGTGGTTCTCAACCTGTGGGTCATGACCCCTTGGGGAGTCAAATGGCCCTTTCACGGGGTTTGCGTAAGACTAATGGAAAACAGATATTTGTATTACAATTCATAACAGTAGCAAAATTACAATTATGTAGTAGCAACAAAAATAATTTTATGGTTGGGGTCACCACAATGTAAGGAACTGTATTTAAAGGGTTGCAGCACTTAGAAGGTTGAGAACCACTGTTCTAGAGGATAGAGCTAGTCTCCAATATGATTTCCAATGGTCCTGGGTCCTGGTATTTAAGCCCCCATGTAGTTTCCTTCAACAATAAACAAGACTGACCTTTACAATCAACAGATTGTTTCAGAAATGATAGCATATGACTTCCAAGACAGAGTCTTCTTTTTTAGTCAATAGTCACATTTATTTAGTCTTAGCTGCATACAAGGCACCATGCCTTTGGTGGGGGTGGTATTTCATACAATGTATTTTAATCATATTCACACTCACACACACATACACACACTCAAACACACACATACATTCATCCCATATCTACCCCCATATCCCTGTGGCCCTCTCCTAACTTTATGTCCTTGTTTTTTTTAATACCATTGAGTCTCAATTGTGCTGTCCATATACTTCTGGGTATAGGACAATCCACTGGAGTATGGTTAGCCTTCCAGCAGCACACCCTTAAAGAAAACTGACCATCTCCCTCTTTCAGAAGCCATCAGCTGTCCAGATATCCTCAGAAGTGGGATCTCATGAACCCCTTCTCCCTCCATATTAGAATAGTGACTGGCTTGATCTTGTGCAGGTCTTATGCAGGCAACTACAGCTACTGTGAATTCATGAGTGTGGTGGCCAAGATGGGTTCTTAAAAGATATGATGCTCTTCTAAGTCACTCATTCCAGAGAGGCAGTGCAATCTAATGAGATTTCTAAGCCAGAGGCAAGCTAAGTTATTCCCAAATTCCTGAGCCACACAACTGAGTGAGATAATGAATCTTTGGCATTTTAAGCCACTAAGTTTTGGAAGTAATTTATTATACACCAGTAGGTAATCATTGCCAAGAGGGTCCATGATCCCACCAAAATGATTTGCAGACTTCTGTGTGTAATCAAATAGATATATTATCTGGGTAATGGCCTTCATTAAATTCTTAATGGAATAACAAACTATTCCCAAGCATAACATACATGAAACAGAGCAAAAAGAAAATAGTGGAATGTGGGCTTAATTGACCTCCTTTGGCAGGTTATTTTAAATCAAATAACTTCTCAAAATAGTACTATCCAATGAAATTTTCTTCACTGATTAAATAATTTCATCTTTCTACACTAACCGATGTAACAACCACTAGCCATGTTCAGTGACTAAACACTTGAAAAGTGGTTTACATATCTGAGAAAGTGAAATTTAATTCAATTTAGTCTCAATTAATTTTCAATGTATATCCAAGTACAGTTTGCCATTATAACACTGTACTTGGTAACTTCAGAATATATAGGAAAAGCCTTACTAGAATTTTGTTTGAGCTGGGTATGGCAATAAGTGCCCTCAATGCCAGCACTCAACAGGCAGAGGCAAAGAATGAACTATTCAAGGTCTTCTACAGGTACCCATCATGTCCAAGGTTAACCTGGCCTATATAAGATTCTATCTTTAAATCAAAATAAAATTTAAAAAAAAACTATAAATTGGTTTGAGACACGCTGGAACTATAGATAATCCTCAATGGTAGTATAAATTTGACATAGAGCACTTTTCCCAATAATTCTTCATAAATCTATACAAAACCTGGATCAACTGACCCACAGAATAAACCAAATAAAGTAGGCTTTGTGGCAGAAAACTTAGATCTTTTGCTCCTAATAATCCCTTCCATTAATCTCTCCCACCCACTATAACTGCAACCAGACAGTTGCCACCAGCAGTGACTCCAGTCAGTCCTCCAGGAGCCCTTTGTGCTTCTTCCCGAGAGTTTAAACACAAGCGTGTTCGCCCTGAGAGGGAGTGTTCTTGTGGCTCTCGGGAAATTAGCAGCACAGAAGAGATATGCGTTGACTTGCTGTTGGAGGCGCTACGGATCCCTGTTAGGCACTCCCGTTGTTTGCCCAGTGGTGCTGGCGTGTGCAACCACTTTTCAACTCACGTTTGAGGTAAGGCAGATTCTGTAATGTGAACAGGCCACCCAAAAGGTCCAGCAACTGATGCAGAAGGCTGTAAATCTTATTCTTTTGCAATTCTGCTTGCTTCCTTTGGACCCAACAGTGAGAGCCAGTGTTCTGCTGGTAAATTGGGGATGTCTACTTCTGCTGACCCTTAGATGAGGACAGTTTTACTGGAATAGAGAACAGAGATTACAGACAGGAAGAAAACAAGCAGGCTTCCAGGGAAAGCCTGAAGAATCACTTAGCTGGAATTGTCTCTGTGTTGCCAGAGTTTCAAAAGATAAAATTCAGAATAAAGCATTTTGCGTGGAGCCTGCAAGAGATTCTGAAATTAAGCAAATAGTTTCTAATAGTACTTTTTATTATTTGATCACAAACCTGACAATTATCTTTTAAATCACCATTGTACAGAAATTAGAGGAAGCCCAGTTAATCAGATACGTAGAAGCCTGGGAACTAGTCAGAAACCCCTGACCAAGAGCAACTTTCTGACCATCAAGTTTCCACATTTTACCTTCTTGTTTATTCTCTTTTAACTCACTTTCTTGCTGTTGCCCCTTATACTTGAATACTAGAAAACATGATGAAATCAAGGGAAACACGAGGGTCAGTAAGATTCTTTGCCAAAGTAAAACTCTGTGTGTTTGCACCTCTGTGTGTGTGTATACATGTGTGTATACACGATCTGTGTGCCTATATGCATATCAAGTTACCCTAAAAAGTTATGACCTAAAATAATAGTATTTGTTCTTGCCTTTACTTCTTAAACTTTATTTATGCAACTAACACTCTTACACGTATTCCCCCGGGATGAAGTGTCCTAGATAACATTTATTAAATTATGTAGTTATCCTGAAGGCAAGGTAAATTTGGAGCACAGGATTTTCCAATTGCATAGGACTCACTTCTTTTTCAATTTGAGAGCCTTTGAAAGACACAAGATAAGAAAGCCTTCTTTCTGTGTTACCTACCACTTCCTCCAAATATTCTCATAGGCAAAGCCTGGAGATTAATCAGTTCCCTGCATCCATTCTTGACTACGAAGGGGTCAAAATGGGGCTCTACTTTAGAAACAGAGAGCTTGGGGAACTGTTTTGCCTACAGGACAGCTTAACTAGAACTTTTTCAGTTCTGCAGAGAAGTTGACTGTTCCTTGATTCCAACGGAATCATGAGAAAACTATAATTTCATATTATCAGAGCCTGGAACTGGAGTTGGGATCATGAGAGTGTGCCACACCTATGGATGGACTATATTGGCCTGTAGGAAAGGCCAGTCTATTACTTTTCAGTCTGCTAATTCTTAGTGTAAAATTGCATCTGGATAGCAGAAAGGTTTTACTAAGAGATAATGGTGATTCAGGAGAAATTCACACCAAAACCAAAGTGAGCTATTACTTCAGAAACAATGGCTATTACAAAAGAAATTAAAAAACTGAGGATAACAGTACAAGTGTGAATATGTAGAAAATGGAGTCCTTGTGCATGTGAATAGAGATATAAATTATGGAAATATCATAGAGACACTTCAGAAGACTAAAAATATGTCTCATGCAAACTAGCAATCCAGCTACTGATTGTATATTCAAAATGAAATCAGCATGTTAAAGGGACATGTGGACTCCTATGTCAGCACTATGCACAATAGCCAAGAAATGGAAACAAACATCCATCAACAGATGAACACATAATGAAAATGTGGTGCATATACACAACAGAATAGTCTTCCAACTATAAGAAAAGAATGAAATCCTGCCGTGTATGACAACATAAAGGGAATGGACAGTCACCACGGTAAGTGAAATAGACCAGGCACAGAAAGACAAGTGCCATGTGGTCTCACCCATGTGTCGACCCTAAAACCCAGTCTCATAGAAGCTGAGAAAGGAAAGGTCATTGCCAGTATCCAGAAAGAGCAGAAAGTAGGTAATAATGAAAGAAGAATGAGGGAAGACTGGCCAATGGGTAATAATGTACAGCCACGTAGGAGCAAGAAAAGCTGGCACAGTAGAGTATAACTGCATGTAACAGTCATGCACTCTACATCCCCCAAAGCTAGGATTATTTTGAAAGTCTCACCAAAAATAAGCAATAAAAGTGAATGAGATAAATATATTTGGTCTCATTTAAATATTATATAATGGGTACAGTTTCAGAATTTGTATATCTATTAATATGCATTACATGAATTGGTGTGTAAAATTTTAAAGTTTACACATATAAAAGAGAAAAATTAATGTTTATTTTATAAAAGCAGTAAAGTTGCCATTACATCTCTCAGAGAGCAACATTTCTCATTAACAGCATTTTTGAAGTACCAGGACCTGGAAGAAATGAACAACCATCTTCCTTCCCAAGACAAGGGATTGCTCCAGAAACTGCAAAGCCATGTGATGGTTTTTGTTGATTGTCAGCTTGACAGGAATCTAGAATTGCCGATAAAAGGGGCCTCAAGGCATGCCTGTGAAGGGTTGTGTAGATGCCTTAGTCTCCACATGCCTGTGAAGAATTTCACTGATTAGGCTAACTGAGATGGGAAGGCACACCCTACATGTAGGCAGAACCATTTCCTGGGCTGAGTGTAGGGCTGATTACAAAGAAGAAAGCAAGCTAAGTAGCACCTGTCTATCACTCTCTTCTTCCTGACCGTAGATGTCATGTGACCAATTGCTTCAAGCTCCTACCACTTCACTTCTCTGCTATAAAAGAGTGTACCCTCAAACTGTAAGGCAGACTAACCCTTGCTCTTCTTAGTTGCTGTAGACGTATTTTGTCACATCACCAATACAAGTAGTTAGAGTCCCTTCCCTGAGGCAATTGTTATACAAGGCTATGCTGATTCTCCTCGGGACTCAAACCTGTACCCTACTTTGCTTCTAAAACTATAACTAAATTTAAGCCCCAATATGCCATCTTAAACCCAATATGCCATATTAAAGGTGAAGTACAAATTATGGTCATAAAGGAGGTATATTACACTCCAAAGGAGCAAGCTGAGCATTCCTATTTACAGACATCGAAGTATGAGAATGGATACTGTGTGTGGAATTTGGGTACTGATGAATGAAACAAGGTTTGAACTGACCAACTTGTCGATAGGAATTTATTGAGCAGACATCAGATACTGTGGCTCAAGGAGTAAGAAAAGGTTCCACATTTCAGTTGGCTGACTAAACATGGATTAAAATGTGGAACACAATGAACAAATCTGAAACGCCTGACTTGCCTTGGTTTTACATAGACGTCAGAAGTTTGGAAAAATTGGAATGTTAGAGTGGATTTGTTGTTAGAGATCTAGTCATCCAGACTGGGAGGTTACAGCATCCTTGAAGAGAGCCATGATCACTATTCTTTGCAAAGAAGAACTACCACTGGGAAGAGAAGCCATTTAATTAAGAGATCAGAATGTAATAGAAATTATCAGACACCAAGGTAGCAGATTCAGATAAGGGCAGCACTGAGGGTGTGTGTGATTATCATGCTGGGCAGCAAGATCAAAGCAACATCTAGTCTGCTTGATCAGTGTCTCTAGAAATGAAATCAACTGGATGCTTATTTGGTACTTATTTGATTTGTATAAGCAGAAAAGTTCTGGGTCAAGTGACTAAAACTCTAACCTAAAAAATAAAGGGCAGAGTCCAGCTGCTTCTTCCCAGACTTAGCTTACAGACCTAGAATCGCTAATGAAGGAGAGCTTAGCTCTCTGATGCACTACTGAAAACTGAAACAGACTCTTTCCCGGCTGCCTGAGCCTTTTACCAGGGTAAAAGAAAGAAAATTTTACAGAAAGAAAACAAGAGAGGCCATTTATAAGACTACTGCATGCTGTCGGTATGCTGACACTAGGTACAGGGGACAAAAAACACCACTTAGGCCCTCGAGGCCAGTTGTGAAGGTCAAGCAGTCAATGGAATTTTGACACAAGTCCATGTATGGTGGGCCTTAACGTGCCTTGTATTTATCTTACTAGTCCAGAATGGGTAATACAGTAGTCCATATAGTCACCAGCTGACAGAAGCTCTATTGCTTCTATGAGTTGAAGAGTCAAGTCTATTATGGTGGGGAAGTCCAAGCAGAAAGTAATAGAAGTGCTTCAGTCTAGTATAATATTAATCCCCAAGCAGTCTTGCATTCCTGGAAGGATAGCTGAAGTTAGTACAAGCATTAAGGACTTCCAAGGCTCGGGTGTTCTGATTACCTCCACATCTCCATTTGACTCATCTATTTTGCCCATACAAAAGATCGATCGATCTTAGAGAATGGCAGTAGAGCCTCAACAGCTTAACCAAGTGATGAGCCCAACTGCAGCTAGCTGCTGTACCAGATGTGATTTCATTGTTTGAACAAATTAACGAACCCTCTGGCATCTACATGCAGCTGTTGATCTAACAAATGCTTTTCTCTCAAGACCTATCAGTAACGACCATCCAAAGCAATTTCCGTTCATGTAGACAGAGCAACAAAACACTTTCATTATCCTACCTCAGAGGATATCAGTCATAAATCAGACAGCAAAGGTCTGTAAAAGATGTTGTAATATAGGACACTGTGATGGATTCTGATTACCCAGGGCTAAATGCACTGCTCTACAGTGCCATGTGGTTTTTGAAGAACATGTCTGGTATATGAGAGCTCTTTTAGGATATCTCGTGATATTAACACAGCCTGTGATTAAGGTCAATGAGAAGCTTTAACCTAATATGGAAATGGTTACTAAAGGCCAAATTTCTTCAATAAATAAAGGATTGTTCATCCTTAGAATATAAAGAACCACTACCCATTTAGATGCTTGCTGACAACAGAGAATACAGACTGGGTAGTGGAAGAGGGCAGTAATAAATGTCACCTCTCGTTGGTATAGCACCTTCCATCCTGTTCAGTAGAACCTAATATTCAAGCTAAGACCTCGTGACTGAAATGAAACAGTATATTATGTTTAGATAAAGTCATGAGAGTGGACCCTTGTAATGGGATTAGTGCCTGTGTAAGAAGAAGATAGTGAGCTCTCTTTCTCCATGTAAGCATGCCATAAGAAGGAAGCCATGTGCAAAGTAGGAAGTAGTCTTCAACCACACCAGATCTTCTCAATCTTGATTTTTCTAGCCTCTTAACAGTGAGAAATGATTGTTGGTTGTTGAATCCACAGAATCTTAACTGTGATCACAACTCCATTTGGACTTAGGTAAATAAATGCAGCAGTCATGAAAAATTTGACCACATTAAAATGCATAATGACCAAAAACCAATTCAGACAAATCAATATAATGAATCTAGGGTGTTCCTGGAAGCTCTTAAGTCTGAACATCCAACATCCACACTGTGTAGTGAGCGTAGCATGACAACCATGCTGTCAGAAACACCTCAGCTCAGACTCAAGACTCTTTACTTTGTGTTATTGATTGTATTGTTTTTATCATGCATACACAGTTTCTGCTCTTATAATAACATAATGGTTTAATTACATAAAACAACACTTGCATTATTTTCCTCCTGTCTTTAGGCAGCATGTATCAAATTAGTGCATCTTCAGATTGAATTGAGTTAGAACATTCAATTTTTCAAATTGCCGTTTGAGTTGTTGACTTGAATTTTATTTTTTGAAAGTCATTAATAAGGTTGGATTCAAGATTAAGACAAAATTTCAAACAATTTTTGAAATACTAAACATACTTCTCCCATTTTTTACTACATATTTACATGAGGCAACATCCTCAGGTTGACCTTTATAAAATTAAAACATTAAGTAACTTTGAAAAGTGTTGAAGATACCCTGTATCCTGCAGTAAATCAGCCAATATTCGTTCTCTATATAAAAAATAAAAATACACATCCATCATGCTAATACGAAAATTTACCTTTATCTTTTTCCAGGGAGTGCATACACATACATGTACCTGTAGAGGTCAGAGGTCAATCTTGGGTGTTGTTCCTCAGAACTGCTTTTTGGTGGGTGAGGGGGAGTATAGATTCTCTCACTGAGACCTAGGACTCATCAACCATGCTAGACTTGCTGACCAATGAATCTCAGGGATCTGCATGTCTTTGTTTTCCCAATATGCCTGCCTTCGCTTTTCCTCCACTGGGATTCCAAGTGTACATCACCATGCCGCACTTCTTATATGGGCATGGTGTCTTCCCCATCCTTCTACTTCCATCTTTAACAAATGGGAAAACTGTATATATGCCCAAAACTTATTCTAAAATAAGTTTCTTTGTGATTTATCACCAGCAAATATGTTTGATTGGTATACTTGCTTATTTTATGTAAAATACAATATATGGTTGGGTAAAAGGGATTTAGAAATCAAAAAATCTTTAAGCAGCCCTCATATAAGCCACTTAGTCTGTAATGTTTTGTTATCACAGCTAGCACTGACTGAATCTCCCTTTTCTCTGAAAACAAGGAAGAATGTTCACTTCTGGATTATCATTTCCTGTCTAGCAAAGGAATTTTCCGCTTTAGATGCCTCTAGGATTTAAAGCATGATCATCATTTGTTGATAAATCATCATCCCAAGAAAAATTTCTTCTTTGGGACCTCAGTTTGTTTGTCAACGTTGTCTAATTCTCAGAAACGTCTCCGTTTCCTCTTAAAACCTCCTTCAACTGCCACAATTTACAACAGAAATCTTTCTTTATCCTTCAGCAACCACCATCTTTAGAGACATGAAAGGAAATCCCCAACCTATATTCCAAGGTAGAAAAGAAGAAGCACTCAGGAGATGAGGCAAAGCAGAAGGAATTGCCAGTTGGAGGCCAGGCTGGCTTACATAGCAAGTAATGAGAATCTACCTCAAAAAACAAAAACAGAAAAACAGAAAGCAGGGCAGTGGTAGTACATACTGTAATCTCAGCACTCGAGAGGCAGAGGCAGATGGATCTCTGTGAGTTCGAGGCCAGCCTGGTCTACAAAGCAAGTTCCAGGACAGCCAGAGCTACACAGAGAAACCCTATCTTAGGGAGAAAAAAAGGAAAAGGAAAAGAAACAGGAAATAAAGAAGGAGAGGAAAAGTAGGAGTGAAATGCTTTTCATAGCAGAAAAGAAAAGACACTCACTTCAACCTATGCTTCAGAAAAAAAGCCCCACAACAAGAAGTCACCCCTACTCATCTAGAGGGCAGCAATATCATGAAACAGAACAGGAAGCATGAGAGCCAATTTCAGATGAGGCACACAAGGCCTTCTGCTAACTAGCTATTAAAACCGGGACCGTTTTGCCAAGTGGATATTTCATTGAACACATTCATTCAGTATGCTCAGCCCTGGAAATTCTTTAACCAGGCTAGATGGGAGGGAGGCCTACATCTCCTCAAAGGTGTGTTTCTCTGTTGCTTTAATGGATCTGTAAACCACATCCATTAAGCTACTGAGGACTTTGGGATGTTCTGGAAGGCTCGTTATCATCCTGTCCAAGCTGTTGAACTTCTACGGCCACAAAAGTCAGGTTAGTGAGTCTGAACATGCTTTTTTTATCACTCCGGGCAGGAGTTGCTCTTATGTCATCTATTTAAAGAAGACACAGAGCTCTGTTTGGTGGTTTCAGCCATGGTGGCCTAGTAAATATTGTCTCCAGGTGGTTTGGTTGTACTTGGTATAACAAAACGAGTCCTCAGCCTTCTGTATCAGTCACTTTCTCTTGAGACTCTCAGACCAAATTTTTCCGCCATGGCAAAATTCTATTTCACTATGACAGAAATGTCCTTGCCTTCTCTCTCTCTCCCGAGCTCCCCTAACTGAGTATATATATATATATATATATATATATATATATATATATATATATATATATATGTATATTTTTCCAGGCAATTCTCCTCTTTCTCGATAATCATGACCTGTCATGTGTCTATGGCCTTTCCCTTAGAATGTCACAAGTGTCCTGTCACCAAGAAACATGGCATTCGCAGTGATGACAGAGTAAAGCACAGGACTCTCCTCCACCTATGAATAGAATCTCCTGTCGTCTCCTGTCCACGCTTTCACTTCCAGCCCACCTACTCAGGAACAATGGCAGCCTCTCTATCCGGCATCCTCAACCCTAGGCTAAAGAAACATATTTCAGTGGAACTGATGTTCTGAGTATAAATCTGGAGCATTGCCTTCCAAGCCTGATGGGAATAAATAAAAAGACAAATTGTAGGTCTGTGGTTGTCACAGCAGGGACCCCTATCATGCCATCAGCTTTCATGTTCCTAAATGTGCAAACTGCCTGAAAGACCGGGGTAATTGAAAGGCAGGCATAAACCTCTCCGGTTTCTCGGTATTAACTGAAATTGCCTCCTACTGAAGTTGCTTTCTGGCTTAGAATGCTGAGAGAAATACAGGCCATTCTGTTTCCAATGGGAGTATCAAATTCCCTTAACCAGTCCATCATGAGGAAAGTCTCTATGGACCGGGCGGAGACAGGGATAACCTAGTGGTACAGTTCTTCTAATCCTGTTCTTAAAATGGCTCTCTGTCTCTCTGTCTCTCTGTCTCTGTCTCTGTCTCTCTCTCTCTCTCTCTCTCTCTCTCTCTCTCTCTCTCTCTCTCTCCCTTTTCCCTTCTTCCCTTCCTCTTCCCCTTTTCTTTCCCCTCCTCTCTCCCTTCCTTCCTCACCTTCTTCTCCCCCTTTTTCTTCTTGCCTATCTACTCCTTTATCAAAAGGGAATGAATAGTGAACGTGTCTGCAACACCCACTTCATCATTCATCCAGAGGTTGGTGTTTTATCTCACCTTCAAGTTTATCATGCCATCTGCTAGCTATGCTGCTGCCCTCACAAGTAATATAGATGCCTAAGGTGGGTGTGATAGTTTGGCTATTTCCACAAAGTAATGCTATTGGTAATGGGAGCCCGGGGGAAGGTCCACTGAAAATATATCTTCAAAGGAAAATAGGTTTGCTCTCTCCCTCTTTCTTTTTTGCTTCTTGGCTCCTGGAGTGAGTGTTTTTGCTCTCCCGCAGGCTCCTACAGTGTTGTGACACCTTCACCTGAAGCTCAAATCTGTGGAGTCCATCAATTTGGGACTGGAATCTCCACAACCATAATCAGTCTTTTTCTAATAAATTGGTTGTCTGAAGTATTTTCTTATAGTAATGGGAAGATGACTAATACAGAAGGCTGATTGTGTGAGTGGAAAAACACTGGGTTGAAGTAGAAAAAAGTATAGAATGATAAGCAATAGGATACAAACATCTGAACCTGACGGAAAAGTAGTAATGATTTATATGCAGATACATCTAAAGCCATTTCAGGGAATGCTGGGGAAAGCAGGTGCCCAGTAGCTACAACTCTGAGCATATTCTACACAATTTGCTAAGTTCACATCTGATATGCAGCTGAGATGAGCCATCAGTTAGGTGGCTGTGGGAAGAGCCCTTAATAAGTTATCTGAGTAGTTGCTAGACAACCCAGAGTTGCAGGAGTCATTCCTCAGACAATCTCACTTACCACTCTAAACCCCTACCATACCCCATGTGCCTATCCATGCTCAGATTCAAGGTAATGACAAGAATCTGGAGAGCTGGGGCATGGAGAAGTTACATGTGGAGCAGTTTAGATGGAGCTGTGAAAACCCAGGGTACTGATGAACAGCACTTCTGTTGATCAGTTAATAGGAACTGTATGAGATCACAGGAATGCTGCCCCCAAATCCAAGGCTGCCTGTCAGCAACTTGCAAAGTCTATTTAAATGGTGGGTGAAGATCTGTTTCCTATGTAGCTTTCTTTTTTTATTTTATAATTTAATTTAATTTTACATATCAACCACGAATTCCCCTGTCCTCCCTCCTCCCGCCCCCCCCCTCCTATTCCCATCTCATCCAGGGCAAGGACTCCCCTGGGGGTTCAGCTCAGCCTGGTAGATACAGTTGAGGCAGGTCCAGTCCCCTCCTCCCTTCACCCAGGCTGAGCAAAGTGTCCCTGCATAGGCCCCAGGCTCCAAATAGCCAGCTCATGCACTAAGGACAGGTCCCACTGCATGGGGGCCTCCCAAACAGTTCAAGCTAATCAACTGTCTCACTTATCCAGAGGGCCTGATCCAGTTGGGGGCTCCTCAGCTATTGGTTCATAGTTCATGTGTTTTCACTAGTTTGGCTGTTTGTCCCTTGCTTTTTCCAATCATGGTCTAACAATTCTCGCTCATACAATCTCACTTACAGGTGGATACTAGATGTAAAACAAAGATGACTAGACTGCTACTCACAACTCTAGGGAGGCTACCTAGTAAAGAGGACCCTAAGAAAGACACAGGGATCGCCCAATTACAGAGAAATGGATGAGATCTACATGAGCAAACTGGACGTGAGGGTGGCAAGGGTCAAGGGAAAGAGAGGTTAGGGGAACGGGAGATCCCAGCTGGATCAAGAACAGAGAGGGAGAACAAGGAAAAAGAGACCATGATAAATGAAGACCCCATGGGAATAGGAATAAGCAAAGTGCTAGAGAGGTCCCCAGAAATCTACAAAGATATCTCCACAATAGGCTACTGGCAATGGTCGAGAGAAAGCCCCAAATGACCTACTCTGATGATCGGATGGCCAAACACCCTAACTGTCGTGGTTGAACTCTCATCCAGTTACTGATGGAAGCAGATGCAGAGACCCACGGCTACGCCCCAGGTGGAGCTCAGGGATTCTACGTAGCTTTCTAAAAGCAGTGAAAGTAAAGGACCCATTTCCTCCTCCCCAGGTCCAAAGGACCTTAATTTCAACACTGCTTTCAGCCTTTTAGGCAACATCTTGCCCTCAATCAGGTAATCCTCCCTTGGTCTGAGACAGAGAAAATCAGACAGGAAAGATTCATTCCTTTTGACTTTTATTTATTTATGACACAAACAGTTCCTTCTCGCTTTCCTCACAGACTTCTGCTTACAGAGCCTATTTTTAAATTTTCAAAACATCTTCAATGAGTCATTATCAAAAATAACTTCCTTCTTAAAGACCTGTTACAACGATTCTTATTCTTCTTTGTAGGTAACTGTCAATGTCCCTGCCTGACTTGAGGAAAGGTCAATAGGCATAAAAATGTTCACGGTGGGTGGGGGGGGTGGGCAGGAGGGGGATACAAAATAGAGTGTCTCAAAATCCCTATCAACAGCCATCTCCCTCCTTCCACGCTTTACAGTGATTCATCAGTCCTCTGTGTCTCCCCCAGGAATGCTGTTGAAACCTCTTTCCCGGATACCTTAGCCGCTAAATGTGCTCATCCAAAAGGTTTTGACCAGGAGAGTTTGCGATTTCAGATATATTTGGGTATTAGAATATTTGCATGTACTCGGTGAAATATTTAGGAGACTGGGATCCGAATCTAAAGACAGAATTCATTTATATTTCATATAACCCGGAGGTCATTTTTACACAACATGTTTAGCACTTTGATTGTGACCTGTCACTATGAGATCAGAGGTGGAATTCTCCACCTGTGGAAATTTTCCATTAGGGTTATCAGTAGGTTTCAAGCTTTAAAGCATTTGAGAATTTGGATTTTCACACTGGAAGTGCTCATATGTAGCTGAAATTTAATTCCAGACTAGACAAGTAAATAAAGGAAAGACTGGAGAATGTTGAGATCAATCCCCCTAAAGGATTCCTTATCTAGTTCTTCTTTGAACAGGGTCAACAGGCAACCCTGACATTTTCAAATCTATCCCAATACCTAGCGTAGAAAATCAAATCCATAGCACCCTCTAACCAGTGTGGTTAACACGCTTACATGTGATTGTTTTCAATAAATGAAACCCACCTCCCTGTACCTCCCATATATTATCATCTGCAACAACCCTCAATAGAAATTCTAGTATAAAAAGCCAAATCTGAATCAGTCATCTCAAATACTATACACTTCAAAAAACCTAAAGAACAGTATCTTGGATACGTTTTCTAACTCTTAGCAACTTAAAGTTGGTTTGAAATATATCAGCCTCAAAAAAAATACATAGTGTTTGTGCATATTTTAAATTCTACTTAAGCCCACACACTTCACCTTCCACAAGCTGCATTTTTTTGTATATTTTTGATGAAAGATGAATAAGAAATAAAACAAATGCCAATGTTTCAAGTTATGTACTTCTGGAAAAATCTAGGAGAGTAACCACATTAGGGAAGATTATTCTCAAATATGCATCACTCAATGGCTCTAGCATAAACCGATGCTTCTTTCAAAAACAGAGTGATTTCAGTGCTTGTATTTGACACATACTGAAGAAAACCTCCCAAGAGACTGAATCATATTTGTTCTCAGACAAGAAGGCAGACGGTGCCCTGTGACCATTGCATGATGAATTCTGCTCTGACATTTAAGTGGTTCAATCTTCTAACAAGAATAAGGATCCCACATGTGGGTTTGACTTTGTGGGACAAAGCACTCCAGATGGAAATAATTGCGTCTATCTGTTTTTTTCCAATGTATGTGTGTGTATGTGTTTGATTCCACTGAGGAAAAGTCAACCTTGCCAATCAGAAAATTGTTATTTCTGTTTTTCTAATCAATCCACAGGAGGCACACTGGCCCATGGACTGGGTCAATCATACTTAACGGAATCACAGGGATGAATGGGGAACACAAGCATCTCTAATCCCATCCTGTAATTTTACAGACAAAAAAAAAATCAAAGCCCAACATGGTTTTCCAAAAACTCACAAATAGCTTGTCACTTGTAAAGGAAAAAAGTCTGGACTAAGGTTTGGAAAAACAAAGGGTTTGTTTGCACAAGTGGTTGGACACAGAAGGAAAATATATAGATTATATGCTGGAGGGGAAGGAGAAAAGATGGTGTGCCTTCATGTTGGGAAAGTATGTAAGTACCAGTTGCAGATGTTTTAACTTAGCATCCCTTGCTCACTAGGTTCTGATGAAGAGGACCAAGGCCTCCTGGGTCCTACTGGGCTTCTTCAGCACAGGGCTTTATGGCTGTGATGGAGATGCTCTGTCCTCTGCACCTTAAGACACCTGCCTCACACTCAGACATTGTCTCCTCCTTGCCGTTCACGCTCACACAGATGCTGTACTCTGCTTTCTGGCACTCCGATGCTTCTCTGCAGACACATTTGCTGTTCTGAGCTGGAAAGAACAAGTGGGAGAGACTTAATGGTGCATTGTGTAGGTGGGAGACTCAAAGCACATCACCCACAAAATAATGGCATGGTGATTAGAGAGTTCCTGCCTTGAGTGATACAATAAACTATCTGCTGGAAGAACAGTAAGACCAGGACACGGGGCTATTTTCCTTCACTAGGAACAAATGGGCTTTGAAACTGGTGCCAGGCTCTCTACTGGCTGGACACATATGAGGCAGGTCTATCCAAGTCAAGAGCTCTCCATCTCTTTCTTCACGCAGGCTGCCATCCTTGTGAGCCAGAAATCAAGGATAATTCTTTGTTTCCTGGACCAAATCAGAAGGTTTCAGCAGAGAGTGGAGAATCAAAGCTCAGAGACACAGAAGCGAAAGGACAGAAAGTTCTTTGAAAGGGAAAGTGTAGCATTCAGAAGAGGCCACTTGTCCTATAAAAACTAGTCAGAAACAAGGAGAAAACATGAGAAGTAGCTTGGTGGGAAGCCATCACCCAGGTCCTCCAGGGGGAGGTCAACCAGAGAACAGTAAAGCACAAATGAGCCAGATGGGGCAAGAGTTACATATATCATCCTACTGCAACTTATGAAGAGCTGAGGGCAAGGTCCCCATGAGGCACACGGGACAGAGAATCAAGGAGCTTGCAGATGTAAATATCACATAGTTCAGTTTCCACATCTACAAGTACAGAAATCCTGGGCAGAAGCTTGGTTCCTGCAACCCAGCTCTTCCCCCTTCACGATATTCCCCAAAGCATGAGCGGTGTTGAAGATCATTGCTAAGTTCTGTTCAGCTATGTCCTAGCTGATAACAAACCACAATCTGAGAACACAGCTCCTTTGTCTAATCTCTTCAGGGCCTTCTAATTATTTTGAGAAATGTCAGTTTGGCACTCATATTTTTTAATGCTTCTCTAACACTTTTAAATTCCCTTATAACAAAGAGAGGGTGTCTTTAGTCTCAGAGAAATACCTGGCTCAAATCTTCACCTTTACTTTGTTCCATTATGTGTGTGTGTGTGTGTGTGTGTGTGTGTGTGTGTGTGTTCACACACAATGATGTACATGTGGAAGTCAGAGAAAAAAAACTCATGGGAGGTCATTTCTCTCCTTTCAGCATGTGGAATTCAGGGATAGAACTCAGGATGTCAAACTTGGCCACAAGCACCTCTTCTCACTGAGCCATCTAATTAGCCCAGTGATGCTTTTTTGTAAGGGCGTAATATAACGATTCAATTTTCAGAAGGTATTTTTATGTAAGTCCTCTTTTTCCTTTATTTTTTTTAATTTTTATTTCATGTGCATGGGTGTTTTGCTTGTAAGCATGTCTGCATACCATGAAGGTAGAGTGAGAATTAGTGGAGCTTGGAAGAATACTTAGATGACCAGGAATGGATTTTTGTCCTCTTACCTACCTCATCCAAACCCCTCTCCAGGGAGGGAACTTAAGAAGCAGTTTACTGTCAAATTAATCTATTTGGCATTTTGAGGTATATGCTGATAAACTAGAAACTACATTGTTTAAATTCTTGGCACCGTTGGCTTGGCATTCTCACAGTTAAAATATGGAAGGTTCCTTACCATCACATTTACTCCAGGGTGGACACGCACCACAAGCTTTCTCAGCTGAGGCTGGCAGGGTACAGCTGTCCTTGCCAACCAGAGTGTAATTTCGTCCCTGACAGTGGAGAACATGCATCTTGCAGATGGTCAGAGACAGGATCCTTTTGCTTCTCTCATCTCGAGCACATACATCCAAGGAGGATCTGGAGAGAGCATTTTAATGACATTATTTGCAAGATGTGTTTTCTTCAGAGCCGAGGAAGATAAGTAAGACCTTGTGCTCATGACTTGACAACGTAACCAACCCAACAACAACCACCAAAACTCTGTTTGTTCTTTATGTGCTCACAGTTTTTATATGCCCAGATGCCTGGTGCTGGCTTATCTTCATCTAGGACAGACCAGATGCAGCAAATTGAATGAGAAGGTGAGGTCTGCCAGCAACTGCAGATGGACTGATACCAAAGGAAATAGAAAATCAGCAAAGACCGAACAACCCCAAGAGATCATGGGAAACCACTGACCCCCCAGCTAGGCAGTCCTCTGAGTCTATAATTCAGCAGTGTTCACTAAAACCCTTAAGTAAACAAAGAAGATGAAATTATTTCTCAATGCTGTTTTTAAGGTTGATTTTTATTATTTTAATTATGTATATGTCTGCATGCATGTGGCTGTGCACACATGAGTACAGGTGCCTGCAGAAGCCAGAGGAGTGAGATCTTCAGGAGCTGGAATTACAGACAGTTTTAAGCTGCCTGATGTAGGATCTGGGAACCAGATTCAGGTCCTCTGGAAGAGCAGCAAGTGCTCTTAACCACTGAGTCATCCCTCCAATTCCTTCAATGTGATTTTTTTTTAAGTATCTGTGTAGCCAGTGAGATAGATCATTGAATAAAGGCACTTGCCACCAAATCTAAGGATGTGAGTTTGCTCTCCAGAACCAACATATGGAAAAAAAGAGAGCCAAATCCAGCAAGTTGTCCTCTGACTTCCCCTCTTGAGCTGTGGCATGATACCCCCCAGCCAATAAGAGTGATTGTGCTTACAAAAGATTTAGAAATATTTCCAAAAAAAAGAAAAAAAAGAAAAAAAGAAATATTTCCATTAAACATCTTACTGGGTTTTTTTCCTACCCTCTATTGCTAAAATGATATGTGATGGTTTGAAAGAAAATGGTTCCCAAAGGGAATTGTACTATTGGAGGGGATGTGGCCTTGTTGGAGTAGGTATGGCTTTGTTGGAGGAAGTATATCACCATGGAGGTGGGCTTTGAGGTCTCATATATGCTCAAGTCACACCCTGTGAGACAGACCATTTCCTGCAAGCAAGATGTAGGACTCTCAGCTCCTTCTCCAGCACCATGTCTACCTGCATGCCACCATGTCTCACCGTGGTGATAATGGACTAAACCTCTGAAAATGTAAGCCAGCCCAATTAAATGTTTTTCCTTTGTTAGAGTTGCTGTGGTCACAGTAACAGAAACACTAACTAAAACATGATATAACATAGCTATTTAGAAACATCGTTTTAAAAAGGAATATTCCCTAAACTGGGCATTATGGCATACATAATCTCAGAATTTTAGAGATGGAAGCAAGAGGATGAGATATTCAAGGCCAGTCTCAGCCACACAGTGAGTTCAAGGCTAGCCTGGACACACAAGACCTGTCTTAAACTCCTCCTCAACTCCCATACTCCTCCCACAAAAAATTTCATTTCTGAATACTGATGGATATGAAAAGTACTGTTGTAGATAAAAGTCTTACACAACAAAGCATGTTTTTATATACTAATCAGAAAGATTTTATATTCACCTATTTTATTTAGCTTTATTTTTTTTCTCTTTGACCTAAAGCTAAATTCATCTGAAGTGGCTTATGTAGGAAAAAAAAAAACTTATTTACTTTGCACAAATCTTTTTCTCTGTTTATTTAAAATTTGAATATAACTACTTAGAGTAGTTTAAAAAGCAGGAATTTTATAATGTGATGTTGATATTGGCATCCAATACTGTGAAATTATACTAAGAGTCATGCCAGGACTACAAATAACAGAATGAGGATGAACTGGGGGAGGAGTTAGAAAGAGAAAATATTGATTCAAATAAATAATGACTATAAGACAGTAATAACAGAGTTAGGACACTAGAATAAGAATGTATTTTGACTGGTCACAATTTTAATTTGTACTCTTCACTAATTTTCTGCATACTAAAAGTCATGATATGTTATCATTATCATCTACTATTAATTCAAGAAGTGGATATGGGTTGTGATGAGCATGGCAAGTACAAAGTATTCAGTAAATTGCCATGTTGATTCCTAAAGATGAACCAACTGAAGTCCTTAATCTTAAAAATGAAAATAGTCTAGAGACTGAATGTCTCCTATGTCCTCCCAGACCCCTCTCCATTTCTGCTCGTCTTCTTGGGAGTCTGGTATGGAAAGATCATATCAGAGCATCCTTATCCTCTAGCTGTGAGTGGGTTCTGTCATTGGAGAGCACTAGTGAGGCAGTTTTAAGCATAGAAGAAAGAGTAGGGAAATGTTTATAACTCGGGACTATACCTGTGGTGTCTCTCAAGTCCCTAAACAGAGTCTGTTCCTCCTTAGAAGCTGCCCCGTCATAGCCCTCTCTGTCTTCAGGTTTCTAAATGTCTTTTTCCCTCTTTCAGGCCTGGGTGTGGATATACACACACACAATAGTATAGTTTGCTTTAATCTGCCCACATTTTTGTAGGCTTGCTGATAAACCTCTCCTACTCCTCACCTAATGGTACAACCTGCATCTTGCTAGGATCCTGACACAGGCATCCAGGAGCCATGTCTCAAATCCCCTTAAAAGCAGTGACCAGAAATTAGTGGCATTCTTAGAATGCAGATCTAGAAAGGCAGCTTCCAGCATCAGAAAAGCAGCTGCTCTATTATCTAATGGTACTGCTTTTTTAAAGTTTATGTCCCACAGGAATTTCAGCCTAATCCTAGAAAGCCCTAAATCCTCGGGTGACAGTTCTGTCATTTTGCTTCACGTCATATATAGAACAAGCAGTGCTCGAGCAGTCCTTCAGTGTCTTGTCCCTCCAGATTAGAATCCTGCTGAACACCATGGCTGTCAGCCTACGACCTGTAACAGGCAGCAATGGAACAGATTACAATGCAAAGACCCTTAGCTATTCATAAGCTGTGCCTTCATTCAATAAGCTATATGAAGCCACCCCATTTACCCTGGGTAAAATCAAACAGAAGAGGGAGTAAAGACAGAGCTTACCCACACTCATAGGGCATTTTACAGATGCATTTAGAGTTCTGCAGTTTCTCCCAGGGCTGACATGCAGGAGCTGCAGGTGGCAGAGTGGTGGTGTCTAGAAGAAACGTTTAAGAGAGATGTGATCCTTAGCAGAATAAGCCTTGCTTTACAATAGAACTTGTTGAATCAAGATCCATAGGATTCCCAACTGTAAAGACTTTTCTATAGTTAAAAGAAAGGATGTGGATTTGGGTGGACGCAATGTTGGGGAGGATCAGGGAGGAGTTGGGGGAAGGGGAACCATAAAAATAATATTGTATAAAAATGTGTTTCCAACTTCAAAAATTTAAAAAAAAATCAGAACAGTGTGCTATCATCCCTAACCAAGAAGCTATCTCTCACTGACATCTGCTTGCAAAGGGAAAACTACTTTTCTCCAGTAACATCTCACTGATATTAACCACACTCAAGGGTAGGCTTCATGTCCAGCATTGGAAGACCAGCACACAATGAACTAAAAGGTGTTTTTGTGGACTTTTTGTCTCATACTGTTTGTTAGAGTGTTTTTTGCATTACTGGTCTTTTACTTTTATATCATGGTCTCCAGTTTTGTGGTTTTTGGTTTGTGTGTGTGTGTGTGTGTGTGTGTGTGTGTGTGTGTGTGTGTGTGTTTAATTCTGATTTCTTTGGGTTTGTTGTTGCTTACCTATTTGTTTTCTAAAGAAAAAGAAAATGGGCATGGAGTTATGCGTAAGGATCTGGGGAGGATGTAGGAGGAGTTGGGGGAGGAGAAACCATGATCAGAATATGTTATACAAAAAAATATTTTTCTGTTAAAATATTATGGGAACTGAACAAGTTGTATTTACATATTTAAGAGAGAGAGAACAATTAAAAAATAGAATGCCATGAATTTGCGAGAGCAAGAGGGTGCACAGGAAAGGTTTGAATGAGGAAAGGGAAGCAGAGAAATGATGCAATTATAATTTCAAGAAATAAGAAAAAATTAATGTGTACATTATAAAGCTCTAAAGCATTTCACTCTATAAAACACTGTATAGTGATAACAGATGCCACATAGTAGGTGTTTAACTGATCATGCTCTGTTCACACATTTTGATATTTGCTCCCTGCTAACAAGTACCTATGTAAGAGATAAAAAAAACTCAGGATCAAAAAAGTTTGGAAATGTATGGTATTTCAAATATTCAACAAATGTTCACATTTAGTAAAGCAGGTTCCTTTCACAAAGCTAAACCTTGTAAACTGTTGCTTTGGACTGTATTTCACCACAAGCCCACCACAGATCACAAAGCCACAAAAGAACTTAGAGCGCTGGAGAGATAACTCTGAAGTTACAAGCACTGGCTGCTTTTCCAGAGAATACAGGTTTGACTCCCAGCACCTACATGGTAGCTCACAACTGTCTGAAGCTCCTGTTCCATTGGATCTGATGTCCTCTTCTGACTTTTGTGGGTACCAGCCATGCTTGTGATACACATATATGCATGCAGACAAAACAACTATATACACAAAATAAATAAAACTATTTTTACAAGAAATTTATCTTGGAGAATATCCTGATACCCAAGGAGAGCTATAGCCTCTTACATGCAAATGTCCAGGTGGTCTCCCCTCAACAGTGTGCTTATGTCTGGAGGTACTTACATTAAAACTCCACTCTTCTTTTGTCTAGAAACTCATTATTTTAAATAAACCATTATTTGAATGTTGATAGGAAAGCACATTGGTGTGGCTTACAGTACCATAAGTTGAATGCCTTTGCATTGGCTCTGGCAGATGGGAATGTGAAATCTAAAACACTCATTTTTTTTTCCACTTTCTGCTACCTTCATTTTAATGAAAATCATTTGCATCAAACTTTGGGGCATAAAATTAGATAGTCATGTAGTATATTACAAAGATGGTTTATTAGGAGAGCATGCTTTCTTCATTTTTAACTACATTTATTTATTTAGCGTGTGCATGTATGTGGCACACACAGAGAGGTCAGAAGACAATTTCCACTGTGTTAGTCCTGGGAGATCAAACTTAGGTCATCAAGTTTGGTAACAAGTGCCTTTATACACTGAGCCATCTTGCTGGCATAAGGGCATAATTTTTTAAGTAAAAATATCATAGAATACGTACATCCCTTACTGAAGAAAACAGAAGAAAGTTAGACAAGATAACACAATCCCTTGAGAAATTCACAAAATTGGAAAAATGGTAACAATATGAAGCATGTCTTCCATAGCTAGAAATCTCAATAACAATCACGTTCTCTAAACACTTCAACTTGATGCAGTGGCACTCCAAATGCAAAACAGAAGCTTGAATCAGATCCTAGAAATTAAAATGGCATAAGGGAGAAACATGGTATCTGAATTATAGATTAGTCAATAATGTCCTAGTAATATTACTCTCTTGATTTGTTTTGCTTTGCTGTTTACTTTGCTTTTGAGACACGGTCTTATAATATAGCTCAGGATAGCTCCAAAGTTGAGATCCTCCTGTCCCACTTGTCAAATACTAGGATGGCTGTGCAGTGGTCTGAATAACACACCATGGGTCCATTTATTTGCATGCTTTGTCCCCAGCTGAACAGTTTGGAAGGATTAGGAAGGGTATCCTTGTTGAAGGAGTTGTGCCATAGCGGGTGGGCTTTGACATTTCAAAAGCCCAGACCAGACCCCTCCTCTCTGTCTGTCTCTCTCTGTCTCTGCCTCTCTCTCTCTCTCTCTCTCTCTCTCTCTCTCTCTCTCTCTCTCTCTCTCTCTCTCTCTGCCTGCTGTCAGTAGATCAGGATGTAAAGCTCTCAACTACTTCTCCAGCACCATGCCTGCCTGGCTGCTGCTACATTCTTCATCATGATGGTAATGAGCTAAAACTGTAATTCTTTCTTTTCCAAGAGTCGCCTTGGTCAGTGTCTCTTTGGAGCAATACAACAGTAACTAAGACAAGAGATAAGGGCCACCACAATCAGCAGTTTCTTTGTTTTCATCAACTAAGTTATGTCAATTTATGAAAAATGTGAAGATAGGGGAAGGTGTATAGAATCTATATTTTGTAACTGTTCTGAGATCTAAAATGACTTCAAAGTAAAACGGTTTTCTACTTTTTGTGAGCATATATTTTGGCTTGAATTAAAAATGTCTCCCATAAGCTCATGTATTTGAGCCCTTTGTGGCACTGCCTGAGGAGGTTATAGAACCTTGCAAAGGTGCAGTCTTGCTGGAGGAGATACATCGCTAGAGCTGGGCTTTGAGAATTTAGCCTGGCTCCACCTCCATTTCTCACTCTCTGTTTCCTGAGTGCAGTTGTGATGCAATCAGTCAGCTTCTGGCTCCTGTCACCTGGTCCCATCACTCCTTCACCATTATGGACTCTCCTTCTGGAACCAAATAAACTCTTTCTTCTGTAAATTGCTTTGGGTCATGGTATTATCAAGGCAACAGAAAAGTAACTAATCTACCTTATGAACTAATAGATTTCATTATGATATCTTCATTGATGCACATCATTGTACTTTGCTTATATTAAGCTCTCTAGTATTCTCTCTTATTGCCTTCTTCTTGCTCCCATTCTTTCCTCTAAATAGCTGTGTACTTTGATAAAAAATACATTTAGTACTATTGCTCTAATTTTTATTGTTGTTTGTACACAAGCACATATGTGTACAGTGTGTGTGTGTGGTGTGTGTGTGTGTGTGTGTGTGTGTGTGTGTGTGTGTGTGTGTAGGTCAGAGGACAACTTTGACAAGTAGGTGTACTTCTTCCACCTGTTTTGGAGGCAAGGGTTCTTGTTTCACCACACACTCCAGATACCTGACCTATGACCTTCCTTCTCACCATGTTACAAATGCTCACTGCTGTATCTGGCTTTTCACTTGGCTCTAAGGGTCAAACTCAAGTTATCATGCTTGTATAGCATGGGTTTCTACCTACTGAGCCACATGACCAAGCCTCGTATACATATTTTAAGCATGCATTGTACATATGAGAGAAAAACATGTGTTTGTCTCATTCTGCTTATCATGATGCCCTCCAGCTCCGTCATTTTCTTTCAAATGATGCAGTTTTGTTTCTCTTTGAGGCTGACAAAACTCCACTGTGTTTATATACCCCATTTTCTTCTTGTTCTAATTTTTAATTTGTATTTAATATTTTTAGAGTATCGAACTTACACCTCATTCTTTCCCTTGAATTCTTCTACTATCCTCCACACACACACACCTATTTCCTCCCAACTTCTTATGCTCTTCTTTCTTTTCTTAGCCCAGTGAGTTGACGCAGTGATGCTGATATGTGTATGGGTGTTTGATCATCTACTGGGGCCTGGGTAGCCTCTCACAGGCTGCACTCCTCAAGAAAACTGACCCTACACATGGCAGCCATCCATTACCTAGCTCCTTAGTTAGCAGTGGAACTTCATGACTTCCTCCGCCAGGCATGCTAGTTTCTTTCTAGTTTAATCTTATGCAGGTCTTGTGTACAATAAATCAAATTGTGTTCATTCATTCATCTGTTGGTACAAACCTAAGCTAATTCCATCTCTGCTGTTATAAATGCTGTAATAAATATGGATGTGCAGGCATTTATGTCCTGTGGTGACTTATATCCCATCGGGTAAGTAATGTCATTGGGATATATGTAGTTCTAGTTGTGATTGTTTGAGGCATCTCTGAATTGGTTTCCATAGTGATTGGACTAATCTACATTCCCATCAATCGTGTGTAAGGGTTCCTTGCACTGCCAGAATTTGTTATTATTTGGTAAAATATTTTTAATTTTATTTGCTAGATCAAAACACACTTATATGCAATGGGCATAGATGACAGCTGTTCACCAGTAAGAGTGTGCTTAATATTAGTTACCTGTGTATAAAAATAATTAAAATAGTAAATCTTATGATATGTATAGCTTAGCAAAATATTTAGTCATTTAAAGATCTAGTACTTCATTCACTTACCTATTACTCAACTGATGTTTGTGTTTGTGTTTGTATGTGTGTGGAATATGCATGTGTTTGTGTGCTTAGCACAACTTCTAAAGGATTGAATATTCAAAGACCTAGTACCTTATTCACTTATTATTTAATATTGTGTTGTGTGGTGGTGGTGATGTGTGCCTGTATGTGTGTTAGAGGTGTGTGTGTTGGTGTCTGTGGGTAGTGGGTAGCTGTTCTGGCTTTGACCTTGAAGCACCGCCCCTAGAGAGGGAGCAGGTAACTGCTTTATGCCTATGACCTTGAAGTACATCCCCCTGGGACATGGCCTCTTGGGACCCTTAAGAACTGAGACGCATGTGGTGGTGTCTCTCCCCTCGTGGATTTTGGATGCTGAGATGGAACAGGCAGAAGAACAGTGTGGATCATAGTTTGGCTTTCCAGGACCCTACCATAAATCTCCCATGCTGTAGTGAGTTTTAGCCCTAATAAACTTCTTGCCCTTTAAGCAGACTCTGTGGATTTATCACTTGTGTGTGTGTGTGTGTGTGTGTGTGTGTGTGTGTGTGTGTGTGTGTGTTAGAGATGTGTATGTGGTGGTGGTGGTGGTGTGTGTATGTGTGCAAGTGTATGCATATATAGAAGCTAGAGATCAATGTCAGGGTGTCTCCTTCTATCACTCTCCACCTTATTTTTGAGACAAGGTGTCTCTTTGAACCTGGAGTTCACCATTTTGGCTAGACTGGCCAACCAGCCAGCTATCAGCATCCACCTGTCCCCATGCCCTTGGTGCTGGGATTAAGGACACACTCCACAATGCCCGGCTTGCATCTGAAAGGCGGAGATCTGAACTAGGGTCCTCAAGCATATGCAGCAAATACTGCACCCACTGAGCCATGTCCCCACCCCCATACACAAGCAACATTTTAAAGCACTAACTTCAAAAGCTGATAAACATAGGAATTTTTGTTTGCTACAGGTCTGTCTTCAGTGCAGTTATTATTGTGATCTACATAGTCAGAAAAATACACAAGTCCATAAAACATCCTTAATTAGAACCAACCATAATACCATTGTCTACTGAGTAGGGAAAAAAAACATACTAAATTATACTATAAAGTGACAGAAGCAGGCATTTCAGAAAAACAACTACCTAATTTCCTTGGAAACCAAAGTAAATCCTCATTAAGTATATATTGTTCTCTTTCATTTTAGGATCACAGCTACAGGTGCGTTACTTTACACAACTCTATGCTGCAGGGAACATAGAAGACAGCAATTGTTTTCTGATGTGTTCAGAAGAGAGTTCACATCAGAGCTAATGTGGAAGGCGCTCCGTTAGTCCACTCTGCTCCTCTCTACTGGCCATGCATCACCACAGTCCACATCTAATTCAGTGGATCAGGGCTCCAAGAAGCCTGTTCGTCTCAGCTGTAAGCGTCTCATTCACTTAACTGTAATCGTTATAGAATCCAGTGCTTCATCCTCATAAGAACAGACAGATTTTAGCACTGAATTAAAGTTTTTACACTAAAGAAATATTACATAGACTAGCATGCACATGCGCTTCCCTTCTTTCCTGGTTATAACTGTTAAAAGCATCTTTCCAGGCTGGGGGGACAGCGCAGCAGTTAAGAGTACTTGCTGCTCTTGCTCAGTTCCTGCACCCACATAACCTCTCGCAACTGTCTTTAACTCCAGTTCCAGGGCATCCAGTGCTCTCTTTTGACCTCTGCAAGCCTTGAGCATACACACAGTGCACTTACATACACACAGGCAAAATATGCATGCAAGCAAAATAAAAACAAATTCTTCTTTTTAAATTATTAAATAAAAACATATTTACATTTACAATATACAATCAAACAATAAATATGGTTTTGAAAACATATTTGGCCCATTTAAAAACCTCTGAAAATACATAATTTTGTCTTTCTCAATTGTTTTTCCTGTCTTAGGTGTTTGTTTGTTTGTTTGTTTGTTTGTTTGTTGAGACAGGGTCTCTTTATACAGCTCTGGCTGTCCTGGAACTCACTATGGAGACAAGGCTGGCCTCAAACTCACAAAGATCTGCCTGCCTCTGCCTCTGAGTGTTGGGATTAAAGATGTGTACCACAACACCCAGTTTATCTTAGGTTCTTAAAAGAACATTCACATGTGACTAATGTTTAGAATACTAGATTTTTGGATTTCCACTACCAAGAAATCACCCACAACTCCCATACCCCCTACCCCCAGCTAAAAGCCAAGGGACTGAGACTGAGCTCAAAGGCCCCCAAAGCACCTATTTGGGGACTGCTGAAGAAAGATAGCTGACTCCAACCCCAGGAGCCAGTGGTTACAGAGACAACACATCTGCAATCACAAGGCTTATCTAAGAAAAACAGCTAACTTTCCCTAACAAGCCCCTCATGCCTCTTCCCTGCCCTTAGCTACAAAAACATCAGCCTAAAGCCTGGATTCTGCATCTCTTGAACTCTGGTCATTGAGTGATTGGCTCCTGTGCCTTGATCATGGGGTGGCCAGAATTAGAGATGCCACCTCTCTGGTATTAAAATAAAACAGGCTCTAACTACTGAGCTCATCTAAATTCTCATCTTTTATTTCTTCCTGAAAATGTAGATCTTACTTAGCCTTACAAAGAGTAGCTTCCTAACCTACAAGACTTCTCTTTGAATAATGTCTACTTTGCAGTGTTAAATATAAATGCTTTATAAATTTTCAGCTTTAATATCAATAAACTCTGAGAGTCCGGAAACAAAGCATTTAAAATTGAAAATAAATTTTCATCCTAACTCTGAGCTTAGGAAATCAGAAGAAAAACAAACATCAGTTTACAAAAAGCCTTCACTTTTCTTGGTACTCTAACAGATATAAAGCTATTCTTCCCTATGGAGGACTGAAATTCAGTGCAGCAACCTCTCCCAGCCCTGCATTCCACAAGTCTATTGTAACCATCTACACATTGACCTCATTCTCCTAGGGAGCAAGATGGCGAGAACGATGCACTGTGACACATGCCATGAAGGTCACCATAAGGACTCTCACCCTGTCTGAGCCCAGGTGGCATTGAAGACACACAGAGGCCACTCACCTTTTTGCACACACTGGGTGTTCTTCAGCTCAGGACTCCATTTAAGGCTGGAGCCACAGAGGAACGCTGAAGGACCTTCTAAGGACATGCCACCTGCACAGGAGAGGGTCACCTTCTCACCGACCGTGTAAAGGGGTTTCTGGGGGTGAATCTGCATGCCATTCATCAGTACAGGCAGAGCACAGGCAATTTCTGAAGATAAAGCAGAACAGAATGCAAGGGTCACTGCTTTCCTAAATAACCTTTTTAAAGACAGCCTTGGGGTGTGCTAATATGCATGCTCTGCCTTTCATAGCAGAGGACAAGCAGGGAAAACAGAGAGTCTACTCAGAGGGTGCCCCAAAAGGCACACTCCATGGTGTCTGACTCGTAACTGACCAATGAATGAGTGAGGACAAAACAGCTGTCATCTCCTTCCCCTGCCCTCAAAGCAATGTGACAACCTAGAATGAACAAGCCTACAAATAGAGCCCCAAAAGCCCAGGCTGCTGCTAAAAGCAGACTTCACAGCTGCCACTTATCTCTGTAGTGAGGTGATGTCCCACCAGAATTTCCCCAAGAGCTTTCCTCATTTGCATATCATTAGCTCTAATTAGATATGTCACTATCTAAAAATTCAAAGCAGCACCTTTCACCTTGCAGCCATAAAAGTGTGCAATGTTCTGTGTTTTTCCCATCTCAAACCTTCCCTTACTGGCACTCATTAGTCCAAATCTATTTAAAAATAAAACAGCAGAAAAAAAATGAAAAAATATGGATATAGTTAGGAAGAGCAAGTCAGAAATCATGACTGAAAACAAAAATCTTTGCAAAGTCCCTCATGGGTTTTGGACAATAGTATACAACATTGCTGTTTCAGCACTGTCTTTATCAGAAGACTCAGTCATTCATTTATTCAAACACAGCATTTATCATTTATTGAGTGCCTGTATTTTGCCAAATATGTTGTGTACTGGTGGAACAAGGCTAAGCATGAGTCACATGGTGTGCCTTCCAAATCTGGCACTGAGTGTGTTTCTGGCATGATACATCTGCCAGATCTATTACAAGAATGTCCTTCAGCTCTCTCCCACCAAGACAAATAGGAAAGTTGCCCAAGAGTAAAAGAAAAATGTTTCTGAGAATCAGAGAGTTGTCAAAAGAGTGGAGATTTGAAGGTCCAGGATTTCAGACAGAAGAGAAATCTGAGGTAGTGGTTACAGATTTGGTAATGCTTTTCTCCACATGGTATTTGTAAATTTGAAAAACTAAAACAAAATAAAAATAAGAACGTGGTAAAGAACAAACTGAGGAGAGAATTGCAGTTCAGGGCTAAACTGTTTATGGAGACTGCAGGAGAGTCACAGGGGAGAGGATCCAGGGCTCCAGTATTGTCAAAAAAGGGGGGGGGGGGGAATACCCAGATAGAAAGTCCTACTTTTCATCAACATCACTTAGTGGCTAGACACCTGTGGAATAAAGGTTAGCCAGTCATTAAAGCAGCTTCATTGTTGACCAGATAGAAAACTTGTCTTTTCCAAAGATGTCATCAAAGCCGCAAATTGTTCTTAAAGTTTTTCATGTGTAGAGTGGCATTTGGTCAGAACTAATCTAACATTTAAAACCATATGAATGACCAAAATATGTCCACTAAAAATACAACAGACACAAGAGATGCAAAGAATGAAATTAACAGTTATGTGCCTTGAAAAAGCTGCAACTACTTTGTTGGGAAATCTAAATGATGTCAAGTAAAGTGTCTCATGCCTGTGAACTCAACACTTGGGGGGCTGAGGCAAGAGGATTTCCATTAGTGTGGTCAGGTGAATTCCACAACAGTGTGAGCAATTGAGTGAAATTTTGCCTCAAAAAAACAAACAAACAAAATAAAAACAAGCAAAAACCTAAATGACAAAATGGAAATTTTCTACAAAACATTGGAAAATATCAGGGTGGTGCTGGCACATGTCTTTAATCCCAGCACTCAGGAAGCAGAGGCAAGCAGATCTCCGAGTTTGAAGCCAGCCTGGTCTACAGAGTAAGTTCCAGGACAGCCGGGGCTACACAGAGAAATCCTGTCTTGAAAAACAAAACAAAACAAAACAAAAAATTGGAAAATATAAATAGCAGAAAAATATATTAACAGTTCAATTGAATTCTTAAAAGACTATACCACAATTACACAGAAAATTCATGAGTGAAAGATAAATCCATAGAAATACTTAATATGAAAAGCAAAGCAAAAACAAAAACAAAAACAAAATAAAAAGAAAAGAAAAGAATATAAAGTATTATAGATACAGTGACATGAGCACCAGCATCCATATCTCTCTGCTTCCTGGCTGTGGATGCTATGGGAGCAACCACCCAATCTCCCTCCGCCAAGGCTTCCTCATCATGATGGACCTTCCCTGTGAACTGTGAGCCGCCATAAGTCTTTATTTCCTTAAGTTGTTTTGATCTGGTATTTTTGTCAGAGTGGTGAGAAAAATAACTAATGCAGGCTCCTGTCAGCTTTACAGGAAAAGGAGGTGAGGTGCTGATGATGTAAAGCTGATGACAATTTGCTCTATAGTGTTGGGGTTAACATGAGTGGTTATTTATCCTGATCCACTTTCTTCGTTATCATTCTGTCATCTTAGGATACATGCTACAACCAAGACTACTCACTCTGACAATGCATTTCTCCAACAAGCCACTGTAAATCTTCTCCACATCTGGCCACAGGATCTCCAATAAGGGAATACCCTTCCTTGCAAGCATATACTATGTTTTTCCCAACAGGAAACACGGTACCTTCATCCTAAACAAAGATAAAAAATGGAGAAAGGTTGAGTTGGCCTATTTCTCATGAACAAACTGTTTCTTTAGGTTTATTTGGCCTGCAAATCATAATTAACTTTAATCATCCATCAACCTACATTCAAACAATTGATTTAGAAAATCAATATAAAGCATTTTCTCCTGTAAGCATTTATTCAACAACACTAGTACCACTATTGATTGGAATAAAGCCATAAATGCCAACATATCATAAATGTATAGATTGCTCCCAAAATACCAAGTGCTGCACTAAGTAAGCATTTCACTAAAATCGCTATAGTGGACACCATTATAATAATTCCCTTCCCTTATACACTTGCAGGAAAAGGCAGTTTGCCACCACATTTTGGAAGCAGTTTTTTTTTTTCCTTAGTTCTTCGTGTAAAGGGTGTGTATTCTATTCATTGACAACACTACCTAATAAATGTCAGCATAACAGAAATTATTCTCAATATCTTCATGGAAGTCTTTCAGATTGATGACATTTTGTCAGCTCATGGTTGGTTTTGCTTTCTGAGGTAGTCGCACTGTGCCTCTCAGGATAACCTGGAATTCACTAAGGAGCCCTAGTTGGCCTCAAACTCAGAATCTCACCCCTCCAACTCCCAAGCACTGGGATTACAGGCATGTGCCACCACACCTAGCTCATTGACAACTTCTAAAAAACACGATGTTGATCTTCTCCCACTCTTCACTATAGTTATGGAAACACTGCTATGAATGGATTACATATTTTATTAGCCTATAATGTTGGGAAGTAAGTCGTCATAATAAAGCAAGGAATTTCAAATCCCAGCCTGGGAGGGGATAATTGCCCTTATTTGGGGTTCTTGCTTCCTTTCCTTTCTTTCTGATTCTCTGCCCCCAGGGATACGCTGAAGAAATATAGGCCTGGGAAGTGGCCTGGAGATGGCATCTCACCCAGCTCTACTCTAGGAAATAGAACCCAAATTCCCGGTGCCTCATTATCATTGCCAGACATACTACTGCAGGCTTGGTCTGCCTCCTTCACAGATGCTAATGGGAAACAATGGGGAAGGCACATGTCAGTTACTGACTGTAGGCCCTCAGCCTTCTTCTACTTTGCAAGAGGGACTTCATGATAAAAAAGTTTGACGAAACACCATCCAAACATTGCTATACAAAAACCACTTAGAGAAATTAAAAAAGAAGACTCCCAGGCTCCATCCCCAACCTACTGAACAGAAAGGGCTGGAGGATGGGAATCAAGCAGCAGTCTCTATTTTGAAGTTCCCTGAGTGACCTATGTGGACATTCTGAAACAGTTTTTTAAAATGTTGGCTCCTAAAAAAGCAGAAGAGCTTCATGGGTTGCTAAAGTATAAGTTTACATTATATTGCTCTCTAAACATGTTTTATTTAAAGCCCCAGAGATCATGGGGAGTGTGTAGAACATTCTACCACTTTCTTCCACCTTATCCTCTTCTTCCTCTGCCTCTTCACTTTCTCAACAGTATATGCATTTGTGGAAACTTAAGCAAACTCTCATTTTTGTGATCATAGGGCCTAGAATTTAAAAATCAAAATGTCTCATGAAGAAGGTAAAGCTGGCAGCATGGAGGGCATCCTTATGAAGCCATATCTCTTGTGTGAGCCATGAAGAGATGCCACTGAACTTTGGACTCAAAGCTCAATCATCAGAAAAACTGGGACCAGAACTAATTATGAGCATTGCAATGCCAAGTGACATCACTAGAACAACCAATGGAAGATGACCAGGATCCTTTTATAAGCATAAAAATTGGTAAAAGTGTGATAACCTATATCTCATTAGATAGTGGTTAAAAAAGTATTTCTTTAGGCAAATAAAATGCTTCATGATGAAATTTTTTTAAGAAAAGCCTTTTTCGATGAAAAGAATAAAGAAAACTCTTTAATCTTAAGAATTTGTGTGTACATTCACACTTAGTAACATTGGCAATGTTGACTAGCCCTCTGGCATGATGGTATCTCTAGTTTATCAGGTATGTCAGTATTGACATCCCAAACCATAGAAGGAATGCTACCTTCTACAAAATTTGATCTCCTTGGGCTAAAGAGGAAATGTCACAGATGAAGTCCCCCACTACTGAAGTTAAAATGCACATATAAAATATTTTACCACTATTTCACCATGGAGAAGGAGATAGGTTATGGCCAAGTAAAGAGATATAAGTTGGAATATTTATAAAAGAAAAAGACATCTTTTCATAACCAACTTGAACAAATCCATCTTTTAAGGCAGGAGGTGATGGGCAGAATCCTTTCGGAACCAAAGATAAATGAAAGCAATGTGGTTCAATTAATCTGAAAAAAAAAACCAGAAATAAATAGAAATCAATGTGATTGGTTTCCACAATTTAGTTGATATAGTTTATTACATTAAATTTTTCATTTCTATCTGAAGGTATGCAAGTAGAAAGTACAAGAACATAGATATATACTTTTGTCATTCTCAGAACCAAATATGTGACCACATTATACTTTTATAAATACCTTGAGCATAAACTCAATCTAGCAAAAGACAGTGATTTAAATATCTACAGGATCCATAGTATGAGAAGCAAGCAGGAAGCAAAATGCTAGTCTTTAGGTAATGCATCTACATTATATTATTTCTGGAGTCTGTCTGTCTCAGATATTACTGTGCCTCCTGATGTTGGGTTCTGAAGTCCTTTTATCATGAAATTAATTCTACTTGGTGAAAGAATATCAAGTCTAAAAGGAGCAGAGATTCTTAATGCCACATCACCAGTGCTATTCCTGAAAATTTGCCATCACCATGATCAGCCCAACAGGAGATTCTAATTATGATAATGACAATGGAGACATCCGTCTTTAAACAGTGATTGTCCATACTGCCTCTGTGATCATTATACTACCAGTCCTGTCCAGTGAGTGAAATCTGAGAGAGAGGAACACACGTAGGCTATGACACTTCCTTCTCAGCCAAATTCCTCATCTTTTGCAACACCGCAAGGAAAACAGAAATGTGAAGTGATGATCAAAATTTTCCTCTTTCTGATGATCAGGAGGATACATTCCCTCATTGGAGCAACAACAACCAAAAAGAGCAGGAGGAGAACGAGGAGGAGATTATTTTCATGTTTCCTTTAGAATGTTCCCCTCTCTCTGGCTTTACACATAAGGGTTTGTTACTCCTCCATTGAATAGATTTAATTGAGTGTAAAAGGGAGGGAAATGGGCCCCCTCAGGCAGAGAACTGTTTCCACCCTCTCATCCTCTTGGAGGTACATGCGCCTGCTTTTCTCGCTATAACTCATTGTCCTTCAGCTTCCTCACTGATACTGGCTATTGTTATTTTACAAGGCATGAAAGACAGCCTATGTCCTTATCTATCACATACCTAAACACCTTGTTTCTTTCTTTAACTCACATGACCTTCAAATTATCTTACTGGAAGATTTTTTTGTCTAGTTTCTGAACTTTGGAATATGCCACAGATGGACCAATCAATGCACTTTTGGAGTTTTTTAGATAGGTCCACTGCAAAAGTACCCCCAAATGTCAGTTTAAACAGCATGGCTTTTCTTTCTTTTTTTTTTCTTCCTTCCCTCTTTACTCTTCCATTTTTCTCCTCTGGGAAGCTGATGAGATTTATAGCTCACTCACACTAGGAGTGTTTCTTTTAAACTCTAATAAAATTGTCTTCATGTTTAGAAAAATTAAATAATTTTACCACAGGGGGGAAAAAACCTGGACACAGTAACACAAGCTGGTCTTGGGACAGAGAAGCAGGAAGATCAAGAGTACAAGGTCATCCTCGGTTACTTAGTGAGTTTGAGGACAGCCTGGGATACATGAAACCCTGTCCCAATGAAGTGAATAGATAATTATATTCAAATAATTCTGGCATAGGGGTACAGTTGAGTCAAGAAAGCTGAGAGAGCTTCTGCATGATCCCAGCCAATGTAAAGTTAGTGTCAGATCACCACCAGACCAGCCTGGTAAAATATCCCTCTAAAGTGTCTGACTTTGTGCTTGACCCAGAGAACCAGAAAATAGGAGGCAGTGGTGTAGCTGAAAGTCAACACATTTAGTGAAGATTTCCATGTGCCTGTGCCAGCCACTTCTACATGCTTGATCTCATTTAGCGCGTGTATTTTGTTATCGGCTTACCTACAACTATTAGTCTGATTTTAAAGGTCTATCAAGTGACTTGCTCAAGACTACACAGCAAGTAGGGAGCAAACCCATGGGCCTACTCCACTTACTAGCCCTGTATACTCCCTGAGGTCTGGAAAACTTGAAGCTAACAGCCAGTGTTATTGGCCATGATGGGCGTCCCTCCTTTGTTGACTCCAATGCTAAGGGACAAAGCGAACAGTGGTAGAAATCACGACTCCACTTCCAATCATCTAAGAGCAGCTATCGTCAACCTCATGCTCACTGCACAGAATACTTTAAGTAACTGCCAAAAGGTCTGATCTCCATTACCGCAAATTCTCCAAGTCCTGGTCTTCACACTGCCTGCTTTCAGTTGTTTCTCCAATACAGTCCTTGCCACCCTCACTGGGATGGGGATTATTGCATTCTCGACTCCTTGATTTCTTCCCTTGAACACAGGGGCCCCAAGAGGACCAACAGCTCCAACCTCCATCAATGCCTCCTGTAATATAAGAAAAGAGGCTCTTGACTGCTGGAGAACAAGACTTCAGAACTTAGTGCTGGGCTTGCTGCTAATGTGTTTACTGGGGGTGGGGGATAATGGCCTTGTGAGAGATTTGCAAACGGCATATTGTAAGATCTTGCAGGGGCTGGGTGTGAATCCAGGGATGGTATTCTATTAGTTCACAGTCTTGGACAAGTCACTCAAACTTCTTGTTCCTTTGTTATTCTCCAAGTACCTCCTAGTGTTCTCTAGTGGGTTTTCCAACAGCCAGAAAGGCTCTCCTCACTGACTTAAAGTATCCATATCCAGCCTGATGTAGAGAAATTCTTGCAATATCTTAAGTGTGCTGATTATTTTGTGAGTGTCAAAATACTTTCATGTATATTACATCATTTATTTGCTTCTCCAGACAAGGACCAAAGTGAAGGGAGGGAGACATTACAATCATCCCCACTTCGTATTCCAATCCCTACCAGCGAAGGGTGCTTCCACTTTAACAGATAATTGAAACCCTACCTGCCTATTGAAAAATATTGAGTGACTAATGGTACACAATACAAAGTTGTGTTATGTTCCAAAGAGCTTGCCATCAGAAAGGCCAGGCAGGAGATAGAAGCTCCCAAAGAGCTGTTTTAAAACAAAGCCTTGTGAGATAACGATGAAAAAAAGATGGAAGATAGTCTAAACATAATTCTATTCTATAGAGAACGAGAGCATGAGGGGTCAAAACCAGAATGGTGTTTTTAATTCAGATGAGTTAAAAAGAGAGAGCAAAGGACCTTAACCTCAACAGCTATAACGTGGAGACGGAAAACCGAGGGAGTCCATGTGCAAGCACAAGTTCACTTCTGCAAACACGAAGCAGTGCATGCCAAGGGCCAAGGAGAGGTCCCTTTTCAGTGTGCCCCCTCATGATGAGTGAAAACCCATTACGCTGACCTGCTTGATTGCCGACGAGGACTCCTTGCTCACAGGCCATACCAAATGTGTATGGTTTGCAGTGGCACTGACACTGTGTCCCCACGACAGTAGCGAGGCCACCATTCTGGCAAGGCTGGCAATGGCAAGGGTCGAATTCATCCAGGTACTCCTCAAGAGCCCGCTTCAGATGCAGTCTCTTCACAGAGGCACAGGGCACTTCCTTGACCAGCTCGTACAGTGGCGTCAGCTACCAAGGAAAGACATCAGTCAGTTCTCAGAGCTCTGGGTGAGACTGTGCTTTTTATCGTATGCACACGCAATCCCACTGGAACAAAAGGAAAAGACCCTCTTGCTTTCATTAATGCTGCTCCTGTAGCACATATATCTCAAGATCCCTAACACAGTCGCCAAAGCAAGACTAGAATCAAATCCTACACAGGTTGCTTCTTCCTGTTCACATGCACCTATGATAAAGCAATAAAGGGTTCTCTCCATCTCTCTCTCTCTCTGTCTCTGTGTCTCTGTGTCTGTGAATGAATGTTAACATATATTCAAGTGCCCACAGAAGCAAGAAGAGCATGTCAGATCTCTTGGAGCTGAAACTAGTTACAGGCAGTTGTGAGTCTTCCAACATGAGTGGCAGGAACCAAAATGGGGTCCCCCAGAAGAGCAGCAAGTGCTCCTAACCGAACAGCCATCTCTCCAGCTCCCTGTGACACAGTTTAGTTTATAAATCAGGTACAGCATAGAATTAACAATAATAATTAATAAGAAAATGAAACTTGTGAATTGACTATCTCTGGATTTTCTATTAAATGTTTTCAGATCGTGAAATTAAGGAAGGTGCAAGTGCTGATAAGTATGTACTACTGTACAATTTTTTCTTGTTGAAAGTTTGAAAAAAAAAAAAAGGAATTCACCCTCCTTGCAACAAAATCTCCACAAACCTAGGAAAACTTAGAACAGATAGGGGAAGAATAGTGTTTACAGCTTGAGCATGCATTAAATTAAAAAAACAAAAAAGTCAAAGAACATTCATTGTCTAGCTAATGGAAGACTGTTTCGAAGACAATGCATTTTCACCTCCACAGAGTACAAAAGAGAAGGAATTGTGCTTAAATTACAGCAAGGAAGCAAGTATAATTACACTTAGAATTAATTTCCCGACTCAGAGATGTATTATCTCTCTCCTGGAGACCAAGGCCCTCTCCTGAAGAAATGCCTTAAAGCAGGGAGACAGTATTACTTAGTGTTTGGTTTTTTTCAGAGGAAAAGCAACTTTGAAGTCAAGGGTGTGGTGGCTAAATTTTCACACCAAGACTTATGTGGAAACATGCTTTCCCGGAAGCAAGAAGGCTCTGCTTTGTAACAGGTGCTAAAATTTCCTGCATACTGTTGTGATGGCTACATTCAGATTACCACAGTGATGTCACCAAGGACTGGACTGGACAGCCAAGCTCTTCTGAGCAATAGCCTTCAATGGTCATAATGCTGGATGGTGTCTGTTTTTTAATTATTCCTTTCCTGCCCAACCAGGAAGTTGTGTCATAGTCCCTTGTGGAAAAGGATGTAGTTAAGGCTGTAAAAAAATGTCTGCTTTCCTCTCATCAGCACTTTCATTGCTAAAGAATTTATGGGACAGTGAAAATGGCCCATTCTGATACTAAAAGGTGGCACCCTCTGAGACATTTCCTGGGAATGCTGTCTTCCCATTTGAGGTAAATAAGTGCAGTGTGTTATGGATGCTTGAAGGGCTAGTGTAGATATTATTATTATTATTATTATTATTATTATTATTATTATTATATAAAGTATGTACATATCTCTTAATTGCTTAAATTAGACATCATCTTGGATACTGACTACCATAAAGAAAATAGATCATACAATCAGTTCTACCAAAATGTTTCTTTAGAAAATGTGGATTTGCTCTATTGAGGTTGATACGTTAGAGAACAACATGAGCATTTTGCAAATGCTATGTTTTCTTATGTGCAGTTGTGTCCACAAGATGCACAGAGTGAGTGAGCACAGACCTTCGCTGCTCAGGAACACATGTGATGTATGTACACACACAGCTCAGACATCCATGTTTGTTCACCTACTGTATTATAAACCGGGTACATCCATCTATCTGGTGAACTGTCTACCAGATTTCTGATTGTTCTTCTTCATGGGATCTAACACATTGTAACACTTCCAGCACCCAGGAAGCTTCAGGGTTTTCTAGACATTGTGCCTCATTTACGGCAGCATTGATGCATTTATTAATAATTTAACATGTACAAAACCTTGTGTCCATTGTTATCAATGCCAGCTTTTTTAAGCATCACAGCTAGTTTTCAATGTTGTGGCCCTAACCCCACTTTCCAGTATGATCTTTGGTCTTCACTGTACATGTTTGCATAACTCAGTGGGGTTGGAGGGTTTTTCGGGGGGTACCACTTTTGTGGTAAAACACTCTCAGCTCTGCCTGTCATTTGGTGCTATTGTTATTTATGGAACTCTGGAGCCCATCAACTATGACACAGGAAGAGAAGTAATCTGACTGACAGATGTAACAGCAAGTGAGTCTATATGCCTTCCTCTGGGAAAATCTGTAACCCCTCTGAATTAAAAATCAAAGAAAATATGATCAAGGGCCTGGCAAGATGACTTGGCAGATAAAGGTACTTGCCTGACAAGCCTGAAAACCTGAGTTCAGTCCTCAGAACCCATACAAAGGGGGAAGGGGAGAACTGACTGCACACAGTTGTCTACAGGTCTCCCCAAGCATACAACGGCATGTGTGAGCCCACACACACACTGTGGTGGTTTGAAAGAAGATGTCCCCCAATGGGAGTGGCACTATTAGGAGGTGTAGCTTTGTTAAAATAGGTATGACTTTATTGGAGGAAGTGTGTCACTGTGGAGGCGGGTTTTGAGGTCTCATATATGCTCAACGTACCACCCAGTGCCTCAGTTCACTTCCTGTTGCCTGCAAGATACAGGACTTTCAGCTACTTCTCCAGCACCATGTCTGTCTGCATGCTGCCATGTCCCACCATGATGATAATGGACTAAACCTCTGAAAATGTGAGCCACCCCATTAAATGATTTCCCTTATAAGAGTTGTTGTGATCATGGTGTCTCTTCACAGCAATAGAAATCCTAAGACACATAGATCATGCACATACACTGACAATAAATCAAAGAAAGTAATTTTTTAAAGAAAACATAATCATATTTAGGGCAAAAGTTAAAATACAAATCCCCTCATTAATTTGTCTTGGGTTTACAGGACTCTGAGCTTTACTGCTGATCTACGAACTAACCACATCTTCTGTTTCTTATTATCATGTATGCATTCATTTTACTATATAAAGCATAATTGAGATGCAGGAAATGCTAATTGCAACCAATTCTGTTTAATCACCTTGATGTAATCTCATTTCCCAACACAAATAAACATGACTGCTCCTCACTGCTTCAAGCAGAGCATCACATACCTTTTGTTTTATGACTTGGGGAAGACTGGTTACAGATTCAGCCCAGGAAGAGTACCGCTGTCTGTTTCCAGCAGGATTATCCAGCTCCAGGAAACTAAGGTCAGCTACAAAGCCAGGACCTCCACCTCTGATAAACGGTTCTCCTTGAAGCTTCCTGCCCTGGGTTCCTACACAGGAAGAAACAAGTGAAATAAGTCAGCATAAGTCAGTATGCACAGATAAAACAAAATTAATGAGGTAAAAGCGCAAAGTGTGTCAAATGTTTAAAAAAAAAAAAACTCCCTCAAACTGTGTGGCATTTTGAAAAAAGCAAAACCTAAAGACAACAGAATGATGGACAGGCAGAACACACAGAGGATTTTTAGAGAAGTTAAACCATTCTGCACAACACTACAATGATTATTATCCATCAAGACATACTTGAGAAGACCCATAAAATATACAACACTAAGAGCGAACCCTAATGTCAATTAGTATTATATGAAAAGATAATATGTCTATGTAGATTCATCAGTTTTAACAATTTCTTCACCATAGTAGGAGATGTGGCTAGTGTGAGAAGTTTGGGGGCAGGAAGTATAGGGCAAATCTTTATATTTTCCTCTTGCTTGTGCTGTGACACAAAAAATAAGATTGAAAAGAAAAGTGGGTGGCTGGGGATATAGTTTAGCTGACAGAACATTTGCTAACCCTTGGGAAACCCTAAACTCACACCTGCACTATGTAAAGCTGGTTGTGGGAACGAGCACAGGCCTATAACCTCAACATTCACTCAACAAGTAGGATCAGAAGTTCAAGGTCACCCTCTTACACAAAAAGTTGAATGTCTTCCTGGGATACATGAGACCATATCTAAGTGATGATGATGGTGATGATGATGAATGATGATGAAGAAAAAGATAACATTTATGGATTGATATAGAAGATATTATAAAACTACTGCTAGTTTTAAATGCCTTAGTTCAGTAAGAATATCAGGCATGCTTTGCAAAAGAATATCATGAGAAAAAGCATACTTATATTAAAAGATGAAGTATCATGAAGGTGAAACTTACTTTCAAATAATTCCATGAATAACATAAGCATTTTAAATACATGATCATTGATGCTGCTAAGTAACTTGCCAATATTATAAATATTTAAGTATATGTGTGGCAAAATGTCAAAACAATAATTGTTACATATAGGTATGTAAACAACTACTATGATCCTTACATTTTCTGTATATGAAATTCTTTACAAGAAAATATTGAAGAAAAACAACAGCCCTAGGTCTAGCATATTAACAATTTTTTAAAAGCTGTTAATTAACAGGAATACATTACCTAAAACATGGGAAGTGTTCTGAAAAGTTTGAATACTAATTGAATTCCTATTTTCCATTTTTGTGCCTCATAATTTTAGGCGTATTTTTATCTCCACTTATAATTGGTCCTTACAAAGGTCACAACTAGACATATTTAATCTTACAGATCACATTTTGAGTGATTTCCATTTCCCTTCTTGTAACAGTCCAAATTCTGCAATTTTGTCAAATGAACACAGTGTACTTTTATAATGAGAAATTATGAAAGCCTGGTATTTTTAATAAATTATCTGAGTGCCTCCTCATTTTCATTGTTAATTCTGGTTTGATATGCAAATAGTAGCCTTTTTAATGCAGTATCTCACAAGTCTAAGCCCTGGCTGGGAGGTGGGGGGTTACCTGCGGGTTTCTGAGCTCAAGCAAGATTTATAAGAGAATATCTGGAGGAGTTGAGAGATATCTCAGTGGTTAAGAGCACTGACAGCTCTTCCAGAGAGCCGGGTTCAATTCCCAGCACCCACATGCAGTTCACAACTGTCTGTAACTCCAAGATCTGGCACTCTCACACAGACATACATGCAGGCAAAATGCCAACGCAAATAGAATAAAAATAAATAATCATTATTACGAGAAAGAGAATCTGAGGGGAAAATGCCTCGGAATCTACGTTTTCCCCTCCTTCCCCCAAGTGATACTCGTAAGCATGAAAGATTGGGACGCATTGCCTTACTGACACACCAGGTTAAGATGAGCAGGTTCTACAGAATCGGTGCAATTTTTAAGCTTATGTGCTCTGTCTCCAGACCCCATGAGCCCTCTGCTCTGGCAAACACATTCCCCTGAGAAAACATCACAAGTGCAGCAATGAAGAACACAATTCCATGCATTCACATCTGTAGCAAGCTTTCTTGTCAGACTGTCTTTGGATCTCCAGCCTGCAAATAATGACCCAGAGACTTATTACTTATGAAAGCATGGCCTTAGCTTAAGCTTTTTCTTAACTAGTTCTTATAACTTAAACTAACTCATATTTTTTAATCTACAACTAACATGTGGTTCGTTACCTCATCTCCATACTGCCCATCCTGCTTCCTCTGTGTCTGGCTGGCCACTCTGCCTTTCTTCTTCCCAGAATCCTCTTTGTCCCAGCAGTCTCACCTAACCTCTTCCTGTCTAGCTATTGGCCATTCAGCTCTTTATTAAACCAATCAGAAGGCACCTTAGGCAGAGCTACATCTTTAGAGTGTAAACAAATATTCCACAACATACATCTCATGTTCTTGCTAGGTGTGATCTTGGGTGATCAGTGTGCCTGTGAGTAGAATGGGAATATAAATTCTAAGTATCACAGGAAGAGTACATTGGTTAGCTTTTGTAAATCATTTAAAATTGTTCTAGAAGAAAATAAGTTCTATGTGTTTATTATATGCAAACTAAAGTCAGTGAGCAGCTTTCTGTTGCTAGCACAGTGGACACCTGTCAACATCTCCCTAGACTTTCCCTCTCCACCTCTGCATCCAGGGGGCTATTTTTCAAAGTCATTCAAGAAGGAATTGAGGCAGATAGTGGGAGGGCCTGAAGGGACACATCATGGGAAGAATTGGAAGGAGGAAAGGGAAGGGAAAATGATGTAATTATTCTTTAGTTACATTTTTTAATTTATAAAAACTGTTCTCCATTAACCATATCAATTCCCTTGAACTGAATATTTTCCTTGGCTTTGTTACTGCCATATCCTTGGTGCCCAAGACCTCCCCAAGGATCCTTCACTTGGGATCTTTCAGTACTTCCTCACTGAATACTACAGCAGCCTAAGTCAGCCTTCACTCCTATTTCTACCCTTATCCCAAAAAGATTGAAGTTCTAATACTGCCAAGTCCACCACGTTATAGAAGGCACTGGCATCTTGTTTTCCATCCATGTGGCAAAACTCCTTCCTTTTATGGAAAATAAGCTTTAATCTCCACACTCAAGAGATGCTTTTTTCTGCTCTTGTCTAACTTGACTTCTTTCTAGCTCTTTACTGCTGAATTCTCACTCCTTTACTTTTCTTCTCTTCCATTTCTCACCTTAAGGGGTCATTTGTACTCTGTTCCTCCTCCCTCTCTACAACTATACCCATGTAAACCTTCACTTAATTACTCCTGCTTTGTTTTGATGACACCCAGAATAAAATTCAAATTCCTTAACACCATGCCTGTATAATCTATATCAGCTGATCTACATAACACTAACAGCAAAGTAGTAGGGTACAAAATTAACACAAAAAAATCAGTAGCTCTGCTATATACAAAAGACAGATAGACCCAGAAAAAATCAGGGAAAAATCACCTTTCACAATAACCTCAAAAAAATAAACTATCTTGTGATAACTCTAAGTAAGCAAGAGAAAGACTCATATAATAAAAACTTAAGATATTGAAGAAAGAAATTGAAAAAGACACAAGAAGATAAAAAGAACTCCTATGATCATGGATTGGTAGGAATAATATTGTGAGAACAGTCATTCTACCAAAAGCAAACTACAGATTCAATACAGTCCCTATTAAATTCTAACAATCTTCCATTTACTGTGAAAACATTCACACAAACAAAAAAAATCCTGAATGATAAAAGAACTTCAGGAGGAGTAGCCATCTAAAATTTCAAGTTGTATTACAGAGCTATAATAATAAAAATGGCATGATATTGCATGAAAACTAACACTTTGATCAACATAATCAAATTGAAGATCTAGACATAATTCTACACACCTCTGTATACCTGAATTTTTTTTTTCAAAAAGAAGCCAAGATCAGGGATCTCAACATAAGATCAAATACCATGAATCTGAAAGAAGAATACATGGAGAATAGCCTTGAACTCATTGGCACAGGAGATGACTTTCTGAACAGAACACCAATAGCAGAGGTATTAAGATCAGTAATTAATAAATGGGACCTCATGAAACTGAAAAGCTTCTGTTCAACGAAGGACACTATCACTCATACAAAGTGACAGTCTACAGAATGGGAGAAGATCTTTATCAATTACACATCTGACAGAGGATTAATATCCAATGTATACGAAGAACTTTTTTAAAAAATGAACATCAAAAAAACAAGTCAATTTAAAAATGGTGTACAGAACTAAGCAGAGAATTATTAAAAATGAAATATTAATGGCTGAGAAACACTTAAAGAAATGTTCAACATCCTTAGGCAACAGAGAAATGAAAATTAAAACTAATTTGGGATTTTATCCTAATCCAGCCAAAATGACCAAGATCAATTTTAAAAAATGTTTTAAAAAAAAACTCATGTTGGTGATGATAACCATTCATCCATTGTTCATGGAAGCACAAACTTGTACACCCACTATGAAAATGGGTGTTGTGGTTCCTCAGGAAGCTAGGAATAGATCTACCTCAAGATCCAGGTATACCACTCTTTCACATATACCCAAAGGACTTAATACCTCTACTCTATAGAGAGATACTTGTTCATCCATGTTCATTGCTACTGTACTCATAATAGCCAGAAACTGGAAACAAACTAGATGTTCATCAACAGATGAATGGATAATGAAAATGTGACACATTTACATAATGGAGTATTATTCAGCTGTTAAGAAAAATTAAATTTACATGTAATTGGATAGAGCTAGAAAAATCATCCTAAATGAGATAACCTACAGTCCAAAAGATAAATACCACATGTTTTTTCTCACATGTGGATGTTCCCAGGTGTGCTACAACCTGAATAATCACAAAGCTTGGGTGCTTAGTTAGGGACCAGAAGAGAGCAGAGGATCTCCCAAGGAAAGGGAAATAGAATATAGCATTATGGAGAGATAAAGAGGAAACTAAAATAAAATTATTAAACAGGGAGGGATATGAAAAAGAGGGGAGTACAGGGAGGTACAAACACCAAGGGGCAGAACACCTGCTAACGGTTAAAAAGCCCTGGAGACCAAAACTTAATTAATTATAAGATGATCAAGGCTAAGCTAGTAATGCAAATTGGACTCTTTCTCATTTACCTGAAATTGATTTGAAAGCTTCATCCAGTTCCTTGCATCTCTTATCCGATGAGGATACAAAAAAGAGCCAGAAACCCGAAGAAGAACATTCTTTCCCCTTGTCTGACTCCAAATCTGGGAAGAAATGCAAAAGCCAAGGTTTAGTTTCTGTGTTCATTAAAGATGTTCTTTGGGGTGCAGCTGGGGGTGAAAGCAGGGATTAGAAGTGGTTCCCAGCTGTCTGTGGCGATTTGTAAACTATGAATCATTTCAAGTGCTCTCGAAGAGCAAAGTTCAGCAAAGAGGGTACTGTAATTTGTTCTTTTCCTCCTATTAGCTTTGACCAAAGGGCAAGGGTGTGAAGAAATCCCAAGTAATTTCCACATAAGTGAGTAGAGGGAGCAGAAACTGAATACTTCAAAGAGTTGCATCTCCAACGCAATCACGGTCAGTTTCTTAGAAATAAAACAAATAGATGAACACAGGAGTATGAAGGCTTCCCTCTCACTTATGGAGATTCTAAAAGCTGAATTATGAGCCTCTACAAATTAATTCCTAAACTCCTGGTCCTACTCACTTGGCCTCTTGGTCAGTCTCTGTGGTTCTTAATGAAAGGAATTAGCAGCAAGATCACCCTCTTTTGTAAGCAGTTTGGTCAGGGGTCTAGGCCTAAAGAACACAAAATGTCTACACACCCTGGTGGAACAGGTAGTCAATGCCAAGAGAATCAAGGCTTAACAGTAGATCTACCTAATCATTGAGCTGAGGAACTAAACCCAGAAAGCTCTGACTCACCAAGAATATGTCCATCTCTTGATGGACATCTTGGCTGATCTCATATTTTAGTTATTGTGAATATAATTAATGTTGTCAATAGTGAAAGCCTCTGCAGTAGGCTGACTAAGAGTCTTTTGCTTATACAGCCAGGAGTGGTCTAGCTGGATCATATGGCAGGTCCATTTTCAGTTTTTCAATACTGATTTCCATAGTAGTTGGATGAATTTATAGTCCTATCATCAGTATACAAGGGTTCTTTTCCTCTGTATCCTCAACAGCCTTTATTGTTTCCTTAATGACTATTATTCTGACTGGAGTGAGATGGAATCTCGTTGTAGTTGGAATCTACCTTGAAATGCCACAAAATTTAGGATTTAGGATTGAAACTAAGTTTATATCAAAGCCATATGCAAGATTAATCTTTCAAAGAAATAATGCCTTTGTCTGCTACAAAAACAAAACAGTATTTGTGTACTCATTCTCAACATATGAAACAGGAGAAGTTCAAATTCTATTTAAATTTAACTAGTAGGGAACTGAAAAGGTCCAGTGGAAACAAGGAAAAGATTACAATCACCCCATAAGGAAAAACTACAAGCTCTCCTTAAATCCCACATAAGAATTCTTACTCATCTTTGAGATCAGAGCAGAATCTTTACTGAAGTGAGAGACCTTGAAGAGATGAGTTTCAATGAAGGAAATATGGGCAACTGTACAAGGTGAAAGAGGTTTGACCTGAAACATTAGCTAGGCAGACAGAAAATTCTCTGAAGAGAAGGAACAGTGAAAGTGTCCCTCATCTGAGCAGATGGGGTGGGCCATCCTTTCAAGCTGGAATCCCAAAAGCAAGGATTCCTGTGGCATGTTCATTGTCTAAAAAAAAAAAAAAAAAAAATCAGTCACCTTTAGCAGCACCGGGAGAAAGCTAGGTTGATTATGATAGCAGTTCATTCTGGCTTCTAATCCTTTCCTTGTGATCTATGTGACCTCAAAGAGTCTCATCATAACACAAGTTTCCATTTCTCTGTGTGTGTGTGTGTGGTGGGGGGTAGATCATAGTGCCCACCTCATGAGACAGAAGTGAGGATTCTGGGTATCAATGTGACTTGCCTGTCCCAAGGAAGGTATCTACCAAATGTTGATTTTCAGGGATGAGTTTTAAAAGAATTGCGAATGACAAATAAAAAAAAGTCCACAAGGAACTGCTTTAAAACATTTTTTTTTTCCTAAGCCGGTCCTGGTGACACAGGGCTGTAATCCCAGCAACTGAGGGAGGTTACAACCTGAAGGAAGATCACAAGTTCAAGGCTGCCTGGGTTCGAATGAGTTCAAGGCCAGCCTCAGCAATTTGATGAGACCCTGTCTAAAATACAATTTTAAAAATAAAAATTTTTAAAAGGCTAAGTTTACAGTACAACAGTAGAGCACAAGGTAATCTCCCAGAAGTCTATAAGAATGACCCAGCTAAGACTCCTAGCAACAGTGGATACATAGCCTGAACTGGCCATCTCCTGGGACCATATTGGTGTCTAGCCCAATTGTCATCAGAGAGGCTTCATCCAGCAACTGATGGAAAGAGATGTAGAACCACAGCCAAACATTAGGTGGAGTTTGGGGAATCCTGCAGAAGAGGGGGAGAAAGGATTGTAGGAGCCAGAGGAGTCAAGGACACAAAAAAAATCACAGAATCAACTAACCCAACCCATGCTCATAGGTGCTCACAGAGACTGAACCAACAACCAGAGAACCTGCATGGGACCCAACTAGGCCCTCTGTATATATGTTAGAGTTCTGTAGCTTGGTCTGTGTGGGACTCCAAACTGTGGGAACAGGGGCTGTCTCCGACTCTTTTACTGGCTTTTAGGACCCTACTCCTCATACTAGGTCACCTTGCCTAGCCTTAATACATGGGGAGGTGCTTAGTCTTACTGCAACTTGATAAGCCATGTTTTGTTGATACTCATGGGAGACCTGCCCTTTCCTAAACAAAAAGGGAAGAGGAATGGATTGGGGGGATGGGAACAGAGGGAGGGGGGAGAGAGACTTCAAGGAGAGGAGGAAGGGGAAACTGCAATGGAGTATAAAATAAATTTATTAAAAAATATATTGTTTAATCTTGACAATAAACTCTGGAGGAGGTAAGAGAACCTCGTTCATTACTGTTGGGAATGTCAACTGGTATAGCCACAGTGGAAATCAGGATAGAGCCATCATATGTTACCATCCCTAGTACTCCTGTATCCTAAGGACTGACTCTGTCAATGCACTGAGAGACACATGCACATCTGTGTTTATTGTGACATTATTCATGACCCTGTAGAAGGCTATGGAGCCAGCCTAGATGTTCATCAACAGAAGAAAGGACAAAGAAAATGTACATAAGCACCATGGAATTTTATTCCGCTAGAAAGAAAAATCAATGAAATGATGACATTTGCAGGAAAATTGAAGAAACTAGAAATCATTGTGTTAAGTCAAGTGAGCCAAAATTGGAAAGACAGTTTTCCTTCATCTGTGGAACCTAGATTTAACTGTGGGGAGATTAGAGAGAAAGAGAGAGGAGGGCTAGAAACGGGTCCATGAGAGAAGAAGAAGAAATCGTGGGGGAAAGAGAGTGATGGAATATACGTGACAAAGAAGTAAAGTGACTGTAATAGGAGATGGGAAGAGATCAGCAAGAGGGCAGCAGGGTGCAGAGAAAAGGCCACGAACAAGGGGAATAAATAAGAACAAAAAAAGTATGAAGATGGGTAACAAACCATTGCTTTGTAAGCTAACTTAGACATCTGTTTTAAAAAAGAGGTACTTTTTAATCCAAGAAATGGGAAAGACTGTAAAGTATTACAGAAAATCTAACACCCCCTAGAGACAGCTGAAAATGGTAATGGTTTAACTTGATATTATTTCAAAAGAGTAGGCAGACATTTCTCAAATCATGTGAGAATTTGAGTATAATAGATTCCTGCAATTTTGGACTCCTCAGCAGTTTAAGTCTCTATCAAATTTTAAAGCTTAAAAGTTTAAGTTAACCATGTGTATTCTACCATTTAAACTCTTTGGATGCTTTCAGATAACATTTTTAATACCATACCACTGTGTTTGGTATATCCTGAATCCATATAAAATAGAACTCTATATTCTCCTCCTAAGGACCCGGACTGCAGATAATGTGTCCCATACTGGTCAATTAACCGTCGGTAGGCACTGTAGTCGTACAGAGTGGGAAGATGGGAGAGTTCCTTCCAGAATGGCTCAGCAAGTTGTAGAAATTCAGGATTATTATTAATGAACTGGGCCACTTCAACACTGTTCTGAACAACCAACAATTTATAACTCTGTGGGAAAAAGAAAGAGCAAAGGGAGTTTTAAGTGGAAGACAAAAAGATACAAAAAAATAGTTCCCTATCCATCATCTTGATCAGCTGCCCATTCCCATCACCCAGTCTGATTTTTCTTAAGATTTAATGAGTTTTCTGCTGAGCTCACCTTCAAGAAATAACCTGAAGAATTCTGGAGCCCAAATAAGGATAATATTTAAGCAATGCTCATCTCAACCAGGAAAAGGAAACTGACTTCAATACACCTGCTAAACTAGTTTGGAAGAAAGTGTTCAAAGTAAGATATTTTAGAGTCACATTTTGGCCATAATTTATAGGTCAGGAGAATATATTACTTATCTCCCATGGTGGGATATTTATAGGTTTTTGAACATTTCCTAATAATCTTTTAATAATACTCAAAGCAGACCTTGGACTAAATCCCTACAGTGTGAACAGTGTAATACAGAGATGATAAACATCTCAACCCGTTCTTATCCCACAGCCAGCTTCTTAGTTATAAAACAAGTAAGATCTGTTTTCTGTATGCTGCTCTTTCATGATTAAACCAACTGCTAACATTACAAATCCATCAGGTATGACGGTTCATGCCTGAACTCTAGAGGTGGGAAGCTCTGGAATTTAAGGCCAGGATGGACTTTATAAGATCCTGCCTCAAAAAGGAAAAAAAAAAAAAAAAAGGAAGGAGGCAGGGAGGGGGAAAGTGGCAGAGAGGAAACAGAGGAAGGGAGGGAGAGAGGGAGGGAGGGAGGGAGGGAGGGAGGGAGGGAAAGGGAAATAATGGAACAAGCCAGTCACCATGGTGCACACCTACAATCCCAGCACATGGAAGGTGGAAGGAAGCAAGATGATCAGTAGTTCAAAGCTAGCATCAGCTACATGGCAAATTCAAGGCCAGACTGGGACTACATAAGACCCTGTCTCTAATAATAATAATAATAAAATAATAATAATAATAATAAATATTTAATAAGGAAAAGATAAATATATTTTCAAAAATAACAAAAAAAATTGTACCTTTAAAGAATGCATTGTCTCTTCAAGGAGTTATTTTTTTGCCTTAATATAATTCAGAAAACTAGTACTTTTGATAAAATATACTTTTGTTAATGTTAATAACACTCAATACTAGTTAAAAACAGAAAAAATAGTTTATTTTTTATACTAACCTTTTTCATGTAGATTTCCTTGGTCTTTGAATTATGACTGTGCTTATTAGATGAGGAAGAGAAAAACAAGAACTTTTTTGAACCAGATGATGTATGTTCCGTGGATGTGTGCTTTAGGTAAGACCAACTACTGTTGTAAAACTCATAGTTAAAATCATTACTCACTTTGACCTGTAAGGGGAAGAAGAATTTTTACTATAACACAATGAAGACTTGGTATATATCCAAGATGCTTTTGTTATATCATTTAAGATGCATGTTTTCAGGCCTGAAGAGATGGCTCAGTAGTTAAGAACACTGACTGCTCTTCCAGAAGACCCGGGTTCAATTCTCAGCACCCGTGTGGCAGCTCACAACTATCTGTAACTCTAAGATCTAACACCCTCACACAGACATACATGCAGGCAAAATACCAATGCACATAAAATGAAAATAAATACATTGGAAAAAAATAAGGTGCGTGCTGTAGCTAGAGTTTTCCTGCCTGGCCCACGGTCAGGGCAAATCTCTCCCACCTGCCAGTCGCACAGCTGCTCAGACCCAACCAAGTAAACACAGAGACTTATATTGGTTACAAACTGTATGGCCGTGGCAGGCTTGTTGCTAACTGTTCTTACATCTTAAATTAATCCATTTCTATAAATCTATACCTTGCCACGTAGCTCGTGGCTTACCAGCATCTTCACATCCTGTTTGTCATGGCGGTGGCTGGCAGTGTCTCCTTCTGCCTTCCTGTTCTTTCTTTTCTCCTCTCTGTTAGTCCCGCCTATACTTCCTGCCTAGCCACTGGCCAGTCAGTGTTTTATTTACCAACCAATCAGAGCAACACATTTGCCATACAGAACATCCCACAGCAGCTTGCTCCCTTCACACGGTCTCCCACGAACACAAATCTCTGCACTTACACAAACAACTATAACTGGCACCAAACTGTCTACACAAAGTTTTTGTTCCAAGACAATTCTGTTGAGCAGGAGCTGTAGTATCACTAACAGCAACTCCACATGATTCACAAAACGCATCTGTGTACAAATATGTTCTGTTTTCTTTACTTAGCATTTAGCCCAGAAGTGAGCAAATTCATACAGCTACACCAACAGCGAACTTGAAGCATTCTCCTCTTGATTTTCCATATTGAGGAACAGAGAAACAAATGGGTGATGTGAAACAATTAGATCATTCGGACTTTGTGACATGACACTAGTTTAAACTTCCTGATCCTATTGAATTAATGCTAACGTTCAATTCCCTTTTTTCAATGTTAAATGATATGGAAAAAAAGGACCATCCCACAAGAATTTTAAAACAGACTACAGGTTAGTCACATATGGCAGAGAAGTGTCTTTTGTGGAGAAACAAATGACTCATTTATTATTGATTTTACCTTGCATCAGAGTAAAATGATCACATGGACTGGTGAAATAGGGCAAGAATCTTGTGACTACTTTAGGTGACTACTTTAGGCTGTCTCTCCCCTGTGTAAAGGGTACTCAACACCAAATCCATACAATCACAATAGCTACAGGCTCCAGCACTAAAGAATGACATAGTTTTTTTTTTCACTATTTTGCAAGGCAATTCCTTGTGTAAAAGTTTCTTAGTTTCTTGAAATTATAGGCAACAAAACTGCTAAAAATGTGAGTTCCCACAGTGCAAAACAAAACTTGCTAAAAGGTTTCCTTTCTCGGTTTCCATTTTATGTAGCAGTCAAGTTGGAGCTCACCTTCCACATACACTTCTATTCTACACACATCAGTTTTCATGATAAAAGCATAAATAAATATTACTAAAACTTAAAATATGGACTGTGTATACCATAAATATTCTTCAATAAAACAATGGAATTATGTCATTTGCAGAAAAATTGATGGAAGTAAACATCATCGTTAGTGAAATAACCCAAACTCAGAAAGTCAACTGCTGTGTGCTTTCTCTCACATGGGGAGTCGGCAGTTAAAGATGGTAGATAGGAGAGATAGCTGGATGGATGGATGGATGGATGGATGGATGGATGGATGGATAGATGATAGGGAGATAGAGATAGAGACAAACAGGCAGATAGACAGACAGACAGACAAGTAGAAGACTATTTGGTGGAAGAGAGGACATCAGTAGGAGAAGAGAAGGGGACACAGAGCATAATTAAAGTAAATATGAGCAAAGCAGGATGACAGGCATGTGTGAAAATATGATACAAGCATTGCAGCTCATAGGAGTAATCTCATCACTTCAAAGGCTGAGGCAGGAGAATTATGACACAGTTGAGGTTGGGTTAACTTGTGAGTTCCAGGCCAGCTTGAGTGAGACTATCTCAAAGAAAGAAAAATAAATAAAGAAGGAAAGTATCATAATGAAACTGTTTCATACGCACACATACTAAACACAGAAATCAAGAAAAGGTGGGTTTTCATGTATTTAATTCTATTAGAATATTGTTTTCATTATGCACAACTACACACATATATACACAAAAAAATAATAAAATAACTATGGAAGTTTCTACAGTCACAACAATGTCTCCGTGCCATTTGGTTTCAGATAACCAATACTTTGGTTGGTTTTATTTGTATTTCTTTTGAGAGACAAGAATCTAAGGCCAACTTTTTTGCTTCTTTTCCCCCACCTTCAAATCTACAATTCAAATCTCTGATTCCTGATTATTCAAATAATACTCTTGGCTGCTTTACCACAACCTCTCCTCACTCCTATGTACCCTACACAAGGCTACAAGAATGACCTTTTTCAAGATTGTGTGATCTTATTAATTTTCAAATAACAGGTTCTCCCAATCACTAATTTAAACATCCAACACCCTAACATCTCAAGGTATTTTGACTCAACTTATTATTTACACACCCATTCATTCAACATCACAGAAACGTGTTCTTCAACTTACTCTCTCTCGCTACCAGTACTTTTCACTTTTTTTTCCTTTTTTTTTTTTCTTTTTTTTTTGGTTTTTCAAGACAGGGTTTCTCTGTGTAGCTTTGCGCCTTTCCTGGAACTCACTTGGTAGTCCAGGCTGGCCTCGAACTCACAGAGATCCGCCTGGCTCTGCCTCCCGAGTGCTGGGATTAAAGGCGTGCGCCACCACCGCCCGGCCTTTTCACTTTTTTTTTAAACTGTCTTCGAATTTCAGCTTAGCCTTCATAGTTCTTTCCCTACCAGTGTCTTCTCTCTGAAAACCTCTTCTTGTCCCCTCAGTACATTGTATCTTTCTCTGACCATACCAGAAACCACTTCATCTCTATCACAAACTCTCTTTTCTCTCCTCTCTCCTTTTTCCTCTCTGTTTCCTGATCTTTCCTAACCTTCATTCTTTGGTCCAGCCGGTTTTAACTCCTTTTAGTTATTGAGACATTCTATTTTGAGATGCAACTATTTTGTCACTTTTTCCCTCTCTCCTCCTCCTTCTTCTATCATTCCCATTATAACTAAAACTATTACAAAAGCATAGTATACATATTTATGGTATAAACAGCTATGCATATGAATACATGGATAGGGATCTATATGTGTATATCATGTCAATGTACTATTAGAGCCAGGCACATACTCATAATGTTTGGGACTGAAGCAAATTGGGTCTCAGATATTTTATCTTAGTATATTTGCACATGTAATGAGATACGTTGAGAATGAGACATGTCTGACACAAAATATATATGTTTGCTTCATATACGCCTTGTACGCATAGCCTAAAGTTAATCTTACATAATATTTTGTGCATGGAACTTAGTTTCAAGATGTGGAATTTTCTACTTCATGTCAATAATCCGGAAGTTTAATTGAGATTTTTAGATTAAGTAAAATCAACTGTTTTTTGTTTGGTTGGTTGGTTGGTTTGATTTGGGTTTTGGTTTTGTTGAGACTGGATGTTTCTGTGTAGCTCTTGCTGTCTTGGAACTCCCTCTGTAGACCAGGCTGGCCTCGAACTCACCAAGATCCACCTGCCTCTGCCTGCCAAGTGCTGGAATTAAAGTTGTGCGCCACCACTGCTCAGCTCAACAATCAACCTTTATAAGGAAAAAAAATACCCATATGCATAAAAATCCATGTGAAAATATTAGAACAGTACCTAGAATATGATGGTTCTCATATGAGAACTACTTTTCTCACTGTCCAAATTACTCCTGGTTAGAAGGTAGATGAAGCAGTCTTAACTATCCTCCTCACATCAATAACGGGAGCAGTAATTTAACACTATAGTTGACTTTTTCATTATTCCTTTGTATGTATGCAAAGTCTCTTTTCAAACAACATGATGAAATATGAAATACATTCATAACCAAAATCAGGAGATTCAATGAACCATTTCCAGCATGATCTATAATTCATTCCATCTACAACACGCCACATGCTGAGAATGAAGGAAGCCGAGTGTTACCTTCTCAAGCAACTCAGGAGCCCTAATGAGTAATTGGTTTTCAGTAGCCTTTCGTGTGTGAGAAGTACAAATAAGCAGAGAATGTGTATGACAAGGTCAGTGGCTTAGTCAGGAGGAAACCAGGTTTTCCCTAAAAGCCTGAATTGCTAATAACCAACATGCAGATTTCAAGAGATCATACATGTTTATGCTTATTAATATTGGTGTCCCAAATAAGTCAAAGCCACCTTCTACCCTGTGGAGAGCTGACCACACAGTGAACCCCGGGTCACTGGGAACTCTGGGGAGCTCTTGCTGTTTCCATCTCCATGTCTGCATTTAGCACTCAGATGACTGGCTCACTGCCTGTTGCTTCCACCTCACTTCGCTCGGGCTGGATTTGCAAATCATTACTATTCTGCGCTCAGTAACAGGCTATAATTTCCCTCTGCTTCTGACAAACACCTTCACTCTCAGTGATGGGAAAGGCATTTCAGACGTCAATCCCCAAACCAAGCCCTGCTGAGGAAAATGAATGTCAGGATCATGCTGTTGTTCAATCATTCTCTTCAGAGGCCACAGGCTTCTAGCATGTCTCTCTTCCAACTAACTCGGAAATACTCCCCCTCATTATTTCCTCTTCTCTTGTAACGTTCTAAATTCGACCCTTTTGAAAATTTATATGCAATTTCTCTCCCTTATAATTATGAAAGAATTAGTAACATATCCTTCCAGGAACAGTAATTGAACAATAATTATTAGCATCTACATGCACATATCTCACGTTCTCCCTCCTGGCCAGAGGTTTGATTATAGCATGTGTTATTTATTATATAGAATTCCAAATTGAAAAAAAGAAATCATATGCAGGAAATAAGGAAAACAAAATGTAATAGGAAAATAAAGGGCTGCAGAATCTGATTCTCTCGATCTAGGTTATACTGTTTTAATGTGGGAATGTGGAATAAGCCAGAGTCCTCCGAGCCTCAATTTACACATGACAAAATAGCCAACTGTTACCTTCCAAGAATAACGCAAGGATTAAATCTATCCCTGTGGCTTAAAACAGAGCAAATACAGAGTAGGTACTCAAAACTTGGTAGCTATAGTTGTTTCTCAAGTCAGTTTTATGTCACACTTACTTGGCTTGATAACCTTTTTTAGCGTATTGGAACTGTACAAAAGGTAGAGGTTTTACGATGGCATTTCTGTACACAAATATCATGCACTTACACCATATTCATCTCCTCTATTATTCACTTTTATTCCTCTTTTCCTTGCCACCTTCCCCATCCCTGGGACTCCTTTAGTTCCAGGATTTAATAAGTAGTCACTGTAACTAACTCATTCTACTATACACTGGAGGTTAATGCTTGGTATTCATAGTCAAAGCTGCTTCTATAGAGGGCTAATCTGAGTGGGCAGAGGTCCTTCTGCCTCCACAGCAGTCATTTTTTGTTTAAAAATGTGCAAGTTAAATGTAGGAGTAACTCAACCAGAAACGCAGGGAATTCTGAGATGACGGACGGACGGAAAAAGAGTAAAAAGGTAGCTGCTAAAAGATGAATCCAACGTAGAGGTTAAAACAGAGTGAGACGAGAAACCCCACTTTGGTGAGACCGTGAAAAGAGTTTTGAGGGTCAGGATATGAACTAGAATGGGTGGAAATGTGTTCGGGGTACTCTACTGGAAAACCCTCTTCCTCCATCCCAGTCCTCGGGAAAATCTCCATAATCCTTAAGTATTTTGTATGAGCAGATTTGGTGTTGGTACCAAGAAACAAGATGAACACAGCAATGGCATCTGAAGAGCAGAAGCTTGGAGCACGAGGAGAGACTCTCATCAAAAGCAAAGACGAGTAGTCAGGTAGGACCAGCATGGAGCCATGACTACTTGTCCACACTGATGCAGTCATTTTGGAATCGTAGTAAAGTTTCATTGTGCAGATCTTACAAAATGATGATTTGAATGGTAGGTTTACAAGCCAAAAAATTTGTGTAAGGTTGGTGCACAGGGATGTTGAAAGCATTTTCATGAGAAAAGAAATGGGAACAGGAATAAAAACTCTATCTTCATTAACATAAATAAATCTCAAAAACATATTTTAGCAACAAAAAATAACTCATAAAATACTATTATTCTGTTTCTGTAAAAGACAAAAGCAGGCAAAACTAAGTCACAAGCAGTTATTTAGAGACACATAGATGCATGTAGATATATATGTGATAAACATTCAGAGCAAAACAAGGAAAGTATTAGTACAAAATATATGACAGTGGATTCCTGGGGGTGAGAGGAATATTATCAAGGATGAGTATATAGCAGCCACTGGATATGCTCTACTTCAACATGTGGATAATAGAAATACAAGCATTTGCTTCATTGGTTTTCTTCCAATTGCAAACAGATGTTACCAGACTCCTTTGTAAATATAAGTTGTTTCACAATTTTAAAATAAAGCATTTTTAATGAACTACCACTATAACAGAGTAAGGGAATCATTGTAACCAGTCACAGCCAGAACCTTGAATGTTAACACTCACACAGTGCAGATGATAAAAGGTCCTGAGCTCACATGAACCATCAGCTTAAAAGACACGTTAAAAGTATTATTGACTTGTATCCTAGACTTCAAAAACAGGCATTCTCTTTAAGCATACATAAAATGTTGATGAAAATGGACCAATGAACTCCCAGCAGCTAGGACTGAATGCACAAGGCCTGCACAAGACCCAGCAGCCAACACCCCAGTATGAATGATGGAGGGGCTAAGGAAGTCTCACCCCTTGCTGGGGAGCTGTTGGCAACTGATGGCTGCTAGGAGAGGTAAAGATGATTTTCTCTGGGGATGTGGAACCTGAAACACTGCCCATGCTCCATTAGATGGTTCCTCGCCCATGCACACACAGATGGCAGTAAGTGGACTCAGTGGTTTGGGTTTTGTTTTTTTCTAACAAACAGTACATGAAGTTGAAAGGCAAAAGTAACAACAGGGAAGAATTAGAGAGAAGGAAATGATATCAAAACACTATATATAACATATAATATCTATTATATTATATATGTTACATCTATGGGTCTGTATGTATATATGAAATTTTAAAACAATAAAAAAAACTGACCACATATTAGGCCATAAGCAAATTCCTAACAAGTGCTGAAATCTTGATGCCTATAAACAACGATTGTTGACAAGTCATGGATTACAATTCACTAAATTGGTGTAATTAAGTACCTGAAATGTGTATGAGAGGATATTTCCACTCAGTCTGTAGAAATCTTTTCCATCCCCACTGAACACTTTCCGGCATTGACCACCAAAACTTTTGGTGTTGATGACTCTGTTCCTAAACTGGTCAGTGAGCACATTGTAACTGTGAGGAGAAGAGAAAGGAGACGGATGAAGGGTGAGGGGGTGGCGATTAAAAACCAGAACTAGTACTTGTTGGAGAAAAAAAAATGAGCAAAGCCTTCTAGAAATCAATCATTAAAATCCTCTACAGTGTAACACCTGAGAAGCTGTACAAACAGGAGCAACACCCTAATGCCTGCTAACACTAACAGTAAAGGAAATCCAACATCCTGTCAGCCTGAGAACATATTTGGGAAGCGCAGGCCTGTTGTGTCTATGGCAACAGCTGCTTCAGAATTGATTCTATAGATAAAGCCAATACAATTGAGGTTACTGGGGAGCAGAGGTTGCTTTCCACCCGGAGTTCCCAGCTGATTCTCTTAGCATGCTGTAGAGTATTCCTTAAAGTAACTCTGCCCTGTTTTTCTGTTAATAAACTTGAAGCTGTTGTAGGGAAATTCACATTGATTTTTCTAAGATTATTTTAGAAAATAGAAGCCTAGAATTGACTTATTCCTAATTTTTTAAAAGAAAGCTTCCCTTTCATTTTCAACTATGTCCCTCTCTCTTCTCTCTTCTCTCTTCCTTCCTCCTCCTCCTCTTCTTCCTTTCTTTTACTCTCTATTTCTGTTTCTCTCTCTCTCCTCCTCCTCCTCCTCCTCCTCCTCTTCCTCCTTTTCCCCCATCTCTGTTTCTCTCTCCTTCTTCTCCTTCGTTTCCTCCTCCTAGAGTGACCAACTGTCCAGATTTCTCTGGAGAAGAGGGGTTTCCCTTGACCTAAGACTTTCAGCACTACATCCTGGTGTATCTGGAACAACAGCGGACTCTACGTATTACTACATGTATCTATAGGTATTCAGCTATGAATTTTTAATTGGAGCAGGATTTGGCAAAGATGTCTGAGCTGTTGGGTAACTTATTATTAGACTCATCAAGCCATAAAACAGAACAAAAGTAAAAACTGCAACCTATTGGTATTCTAGGAAGGCTCTCGGCACCTTACCCATTACCAGTAAGTTCTATGTTGGGAGGCGGTTTATCAATGTCACAGGAAGGTCTGCTGTCCTCATCCTCACATCTGTCTTCATCAGCACCATCTTCTTCACAGTCAGAATCCCCATTGCAAACCAAGGATTTGCTGATGCACTGACCTGGACAGGAGAAGTTCTCATAAAATATGGAAGAAGGAGGAGGGGGAAACAGCGGCTGGGACCACTCCAGCACTGCGCTGATAGACTAGTGTGGGTCCCAGACAAATCTGCAGATTGTCTAGAAAAGAACTAGGGATGGTTCTGATCTCCACTTTGAAACACACAGAACTGATTTTCACCTTCTCCAGGTGCAAATTGAAAATAGACCTGAACTCAAAAGTCCAGAGTCAAACCCATAATCATCGAGCATTTTTGTCTACATCCTCCAAGTTCCACACAACGCTATTTACTGGTAAAAACAGATTGATGTCCTACTCCTGGACCTTTTTATTTTGTTTCTGTAGTTGTTAACCTAGATGTCAGACTTGTTCTTTTCTTGGTGATTAAGTTTTTTTTAGAGCAAAGAAAAATAGATCAAGGGGCTGGAGAGATGGCTCCGCAGTTAAGAGCACTGACTGTTCCTCCAGAGGATCCGAGTTCAATTCCCGACACCCACATGGCAGCTCACAACTCCAGTTGTAACTCCAGTTCCAGGGGATGGCACACCCAGAGCAAAACACCAATGCAAATAAAATAAAAATGAATAAATTTAAAAAAGAAAATAGATCAAATGGTTGAAAATCAGCATTTTTCAGCATCTACTCTGCAGAAGACTTGCTGGAGTTGAGAAACAAATATGTATGGTATGATCATTGCCAGACTTTTCATATGCTGTATAATCTGCTAGTAAAGGCTATGAAAACAGGAACCATTGTAAGTCAGCAACATCATTGTTGTGAAAACTCAGAATACTGGGAAAGCATCAATGAGTATCAGATGACCTTGGCCGTGTCTTTCTCCCCAGCATCATCCCAGCCTTTTCCTTAACAGTCTTCCTATGCCTTCTGCATACTGGACCATTTGTATGAATGCAGGTCCAAGTCGTCTGTCACATCAGTGACCTAATACATCATTCTCTTTGTCTAGAAGCATATTCTCTAATCCTCTCTGATATGTCATTTAAATATCAAATTAAATATTATCCCTTTTTGAAAACTATCTTTATCCCTCAGAGCATGAAGGTCATTCTTCATCTATTTCTTCAAAGGATGCTTTGTGCACAGAAATTTTTACAGTACAGCATATAGCTCATTCTATGTATCACTCAAGGCAACACAGCAAACATCTGTTGAGAGTCTGTTATGTTCCAGGCATTCCTCAGGAGAAAATAAACAAAACAGAGCTTATGTCTACAAAACTTCAGAGAGATATACAGGTCACCAATTTGGATTACAGAGAGTGTAAGATAGACAGTGAGCGCAGAGAAGTGATTTGTTGGTTAATTCTCCCTCCTGAGGGATTAGCAAAGGCTTCCCAAAGCAGCTATCACCTGATTTGAGTTTTCAAAATAAAACAGGAGCTTTACAACTGTTATTTAAGAGCAACTATAGCCCTTGATGCTCTCAGTCCTAAATGAACTATCTTTATCAAAGCCTCTCCTCAATGCCCAAGGATCTATGCAGAAGACTAGGCGAAAAGATTATAGGAGTTAGATGTGATGAATGACCCAAGCAAATAGCATTTTTCATGTAGAAAACTGTACATATGTACATATGACAACATGCACAAGACCTGCATAAGTTCAGGTCAAAGAGGGTCCCAACACTGAGAAGGGAAAGTGGACATAGGGTCCCACTCCTACCAAGAAGCTATTTACAACTTTCACCCACTAGCAAAAGGAAAATCATTTTTCTCCACTAGAGAGGTACTGGGTAGATGAACCATACTCCAGGACAGGCCTCATTTCCAGGGACAGCTGGCCAACACAGAAAGGACTCCACGATTTCCTGAGTGCTTTCTGTTGTTACGGTTTTGTGGGCTTTATCCTTTTTAGTTTTTTATTTCTTAGTTTTTATTTTTTTATTTTTTTGACAGAGAGAGAAAGAACATGAAATCGGGTGGAAGGGGAAGTGGGGATGATCTGAGAGGACTTGGGGGAGGGGAAAGAATATGATCTAAGTATATTGTACAAAATTTTTTTTAAGTAATAGTAAAAGAAAAATCTAACACACTGATTCTTTAGCTACTAATCTGTCCATAAAACTCCAATATGTTGCAGAGTGGTGGCACACACTCTTAAGGCCAGCACATCGGAGGCAGAGACAGGGGGGAATCCCTGAGTTCAAGGACAGCCTAGCATACAGAGTAAGTTCCAGAATAATCAGGACTACATAGAGAAACCCTGTCTCAGGAAAAACAAAAACAAAACAACTTCAATACATTGCTTTTTGTTGGAGTGTGGTGGTTCACGCCTGTAACCTCAGCACTGGGGAGGTGGACCATCAGAAGTTCAAGACCATTCTCTGCTACATAGGGAGGTGAACGTCAGGCTCATCTACAAGATACCGTGTCGTCGTGTCCCCCCCCCTGGCCCCCCCACCTCCAAAATAAAAAGAAAAGAAAAGGAAAGAAGAAATTAGTTGAGGCTGTTGATAGCTATACTTCTATCAACACACCGAAGAATGCCCATTCCTTTGTAACCAGATGTCTCTCTTGCTTCTGAATGGATGATATCTAAGTGTGTGACTTATCTGATAATGCAATTAGTATACTAACAAACATCTTGCTTATACTTGGGGAAAATTCATTTGGAGGCCAATATAAATTCAAACAAATATGTACGGAGCAAGTTAACAAATAACACTTGAACTACAGTCGGCATGCTGAGCCCATGGAAGACAACTTACCAGAGAAACACCTAAAACGTTCTCCGCAGCCCTCTTCAGCTGGACAGCCTAGATCAGGGTTGCAGGACTGTGTTTCAAAAGCACTTCCCACACATGGGTGGCCTCCATACTGCCCATAAACAGCAACTGATCGCCTTCGCGTCTGGAAACAAAGCAGAAGATCCCTTTGTGTTTTATATGTTAGTTATCCCATTTCCTTGAGTAATAAAATCTAAGAATTAATTCAACTTGAGAAATACTGTCTAGGAACGCGTTCTGGTGTGGTACAGGAGTAAAATCCACAAAATCCATGAGCCTGCAGGTTCAATGACAGTTAGATTGCTATTTACATGGAGCTTCAAACTATATATTTACTTTCACTGTTGAGTGAGGGGGAAAAAAGTCCTGATGATTCTTTTGAAAAGTAACTTGAAAGAGTAAATACATTACAATACAGTACGATCAAAATTTTGGCCAGAGCTATATTCTGAGAGTTAAGCACTAAATGTTTAAGACTAATGAAATGCATTTTGTTAGAGGAAAGGGCAGAGAAGGTTACAGGGAGAAGAGTTAAGACGAAATGAAATTAGCAGAACAGCGGTGGTGCACACCTTTAAACCTCGGGAGGCATAGGCAGGCGGATCTCTGTGAAACCATGTCCGGAGGGTGGCAGGATTAAGTGAAGAAAACTTTAATAAGCATGGTAGGTGACTGACTGGAGCTGGGCCTTCCAAGAAAAAAATAAATAAGACAAGAATGGAAAAAGAACCCAGAAAGAAATGTACTGATATGAAGGCCATCTGTACAAAATGAGTGTGAGTAATTCAAATATTAAGGGATGTTAACAATGGGATTTTACTAGCTGATGGAGAGTTGAGCTCTGATAGGGAAATGCATCAAAACTGGGGCCTCTTTTAGAAAAGAAGAAAATGGAAGCAGTTACTGCGCTAAGTGGGAAATTCATAAGTAGTCCTAAAATTCACTTGGTCCACATTAAATAGGGAGCCATATATCTAATACTTAAACAGACTGAAGATCTGAACCACCTTCCCTCTCGACTACTGGTCTCCTACACTTGTGCCTTGTACTCTCTAGTTTGATGTCAACTTGCACAAGCTAGAGTTATCTGAAGGGAGGGAGCCTCAGTTGAGAAAAATGCCTCCAAAATTTCCAGCTGTGGGGCATTTTCTTAATTAGTTATTGATGGAGGATGTCCCAGGCAATTGTGGGTAGTGCCATCCCTGTGCTTGTTGTCCTGGGTTCTATAAGAAAGCAGGCTGAGCAGGTCAATAAGAAGCATTCTTCATGGCTTCTGCATCAGCTCCTGCCTCTACGTTCCTGCCCTGCTTGAGTTCCTGCCCTCACTGCTTTTGATGATGAATTATTATATGGAACTGTGAATGTAATAAACTCTTTCCTCCCCAAGCTGATTTTAATCATGGTGTTTCACAGCAATATTAACCCTAACAAAAATAACCCTTCTCTATTAATAAAAAGAAGCCCATCTCATTTCGAGAGGAATCAAACCTTGAGTGACAATCAGCTGGGAAGATTAAGCACACAAACCAATTTTTAATATACTCCTCCATCTTGCATTGGGTTGGAAGTGGGTACCACATGGGACAAGTGGTCACACTGTGTAATTTGGACTCTGAGCTTTCATGAGTTTCAGCCTGGCATTGGCACCTTGCATTGCGGTTAACAGCAGAGCTGTAAGAAATAGGACCAGTAAAGTTTCTGGATATGCTTTTAGTCTCTCTTTTTAACTGACAAAGACTTGCCACATATGTAGCTTATCGGTGTGCCCTTTTCTGGGTTCTGAATACAGATGGTGTACTTTGCACAGGTATCTTTGGCCTTCTTCATGTTGGCAGCCGGGCCCTAAAGGCTGCCCATTCTCCACAGACTCATTTTCACCTCTCTGATTCTAATCCTGTGACCCTTTTTCATTTTCACCTGTCTCCTTCTGAATAAAAATTGTGTTTCATCAACTGGGATATATCCATTGCACAACGACCTTCATCAAAGAAAAAATACTTATATTACAAACACACTCATCTGTCTTTCTACTTAGAAGTCATTTTGGGGGGTTTTAAATTATAAAAATGATTTGTGTGCTCGCTGTTTCTTTTAATTTGGCCTTGTTATTCATGTGTTTTTTCCCCCTCTGGAAGCAGTCATCTTCTATTATGTTTGCTAGATGTCAAATTTTTCATTTGTGTAACCTGTTTTGAAAATAGCACTCATATAAATAATAAAAGAATGCTTCGTTTAAAAAAATGATTGCCAAATGGCATGGTTTATGTCAATAATCTCAGCACTTCGGAAGCTGAAGCAAGAGGATTTTGCCATGAGTTCCAGGCCAGCCTGGGCTACTGAGTAAGGCTTTATTTCAAAAAAAAAAAAAAAAAAAAGATGGCTTGGAGAAGGCTCAATGCCAGAGTGCTCGCCTAGCAGTCCGAAGAATCTGGGCTTGATCATAAGTACATCAAAGGAAATAGATGGAGAAAGTGATTCTGAAGATGCCTGCTTTGGGGACTCCTTTCCTCCTACTGGAATACTTCGTCCAGCCTTGATATAAGGTTATGTGCCTAGTTTTATTGTAACTTGTTATGCCGTGCTTGGTTGATATCCCTGGGAGGCCTGTTCTTTTCTGAAGGGAAATGGAGACAGAATGGATCTGAGGGAAAGTGGAGGGGAGGGAGGGAGGAGAGGAGGGAAGGGAAACTGCAGTCAGTATGTAATATATGAGAGGAGAATAAATAAAGAAAACATGTTTGTTAAAGTGTTATTTATAGCTTAAAAATGGATCCAGTACTTGGTATGCAGAGGATCATGAGTTTGATGCCAGCCTAGGCTACATAATGAGATTCTGTCTTATACCAAACAACAACAAAAAGTGGAAACAACCTAAATATCAAACATTAGAAAAATGGGTAAGTTGCATAGTTACGTTCATAAAACGGACTTTATTGTATTTGTTACTGATATGTTACTGTTATTATATGCTGATACTTTGTTTAGATAAACTAAAGCCATGGCTAGCCATAAAACCTTCTACATAAAATCTTTCCTACCTACAAAATGTGCCAGGGCAATGGTGGTGCAGAACATGTGGGAGTGACCAACCAATGTCTGGTTTAACTTGAGGTCCATGCCATGAAAGGGAGCCCATGGCTGACACTGCCTGGATGGCCAGGAACCACAGACTGGATAACCCAGAGTCCTAGGGTAGAACCAAACACAAATGGCAAAAAAAAAAAAAAAAAAAAAATTCCTAATGATATTCTCCTATACACATAGATTGATGCCTTGTCCACTGTCATTAGAGACGCTTCCTCCAGCAGAATATGGGAACATGTGCAGAGACCTACTACAGATATTTTGTGGAGAGAGAGTCTAAACTGGAGGTCTCCATCAGGTCCCTTTCCTCAGAGCTCGTGGAACCCCGTGTGGAAGAAGGGGAGGAAAGACTGTAGGAGCCAGAGGGATGGAGGACACCAGGCAAACATGGCCACTGAATCATCTAAGCATAGCTCATATGAGCTCATAGAGACTGAATCAGTAAGCAGGGGGCCTGCCTGGGTCTGCATCAGGTCCTCTGCATATGTTGTGGCTGTTAGCTTGGTGTTTTTGTGAGATTCCTAACAGTGGGAGCAGATGTATATCTGACTCTTTTGCCTGCTCTTGAGACTCATTTCCTCCTATTGGGTTGCCTTATCCACCACTGTGCCTTATTTTTGTCGTGTTTGGTTGTTGGCTCTTGAAGGCCTGCTCTTTTCTGAAGGGAAATGGAAGGAGAGGGGGTCTGAGGGAGAAAGGTGGAAGGGAGCTGGGAGGAGTGATGGGAGGGAAAACTATGATAGGGATGTAGTGTATGATAGAAGATGTATTTTCAATTAAAAAATCACTTTAAAGAATAATAATATTTTAAAACTATATGCAGTATTGAAAATACATTACTCATGAATGAAATTCTCAGAAAATAATAATGAATGTTAAAATAAATAAAATAAAGACTATAAGCACACAGAGAGAAAGTATGCTGGAAGACTAAATAGCAAAACAGTGATATATTTGTTTCTTCTAAACAACAAAATTATGAGTGCTGTTTTCTTTCATTACACATTTCTGTATTCTCATCAGAGAATGTTTTATAAAGAAAAACACATTTTAGAAGTATTGTGCAGCAGCCAGGTCAAGTCAACTGTTTTATTTTATATTATTACTTAGGGAATCAATTTAAAACATTGAAGATACTTGATTTTTTCAGTTAGTCTCTATCTGTGAAGTAAAATGAAGCATCAGCTTCACTGTTCACTAGTTAAAATGGGAGGAAAAGTTAAAACTTGTGAACAAAACACAGATTTTGAACTTTCTTCTCTGTGATTCTTCTCTGGTTAATAAAGAATTACTGAGTTACCCCGAACTTTCAGCCTGTGTTTAAAAAAAAAAAGTCAAGAAAAATATAGACATCACAGTATGTAATGTGTAAACAAGTTCTCATTTCTTCCTGGAAAATTCCACAAAAATAAGTTTCAAAATACATTATCACTAATTGATGAACATTCAAAAGTTGATTCTGTTGTGGTTATACCTTCACGTAACAATAACCAAGTCAAAAGTTCTGTCAGAGCCTACCTGTGTCCTGGTACAGCCATCACATTCTGACCAAGGGCCAAAGGAGTCCCACTGGCAGTGGACTGGAGAAGAAGCTCTGTCATGGCACCAGATTGTCCATCATAAAGCAGGTGGGATGAGAAGCAAGAAAATACAAAGAATAGACAAGAACAGTCAAAAGTCATCAAAGGCACCTCTCCTTGAGACAGTGGTGATCACTTGTCATCCAGCCTCCCCTCCCCATCACGGGAGGAGGAAGGTAGAGGCAGGAGGATCAGAAGTTCAAGGTCATGCTCAGGTGTACAATGAGTTTGAGGACAGCCTGAGCTACATGAGATCCTGTCTCAAAAAAACAGACAACAACAAAAATGTGCTTTAAGATGCAGAATGTAATTATATGAAAATGTCACCATAAAGCACATTTTATATAATTATTATATGTTGGTTAAAAAGAAGAAATACTTCCAAAAAATTTTAAGAGGTATTAAAAGTATCCTAAAAATACATGAAAATGGGAAGAGGGGTACCTCTTTTTACTAGAGCTTAATTTTTCTTAAATATCTATTTTGTACAAAGTATTGTTAACATAGTAGGCTGTAAGGATAGGAACACAGAAATTTCTAATCATCATATACTATACCTAATGTGATAAATTTCATAACAGTGTTTATCCTGGCTATTTTTACGTAAACTTGACACAAGCTAGAGTCATCAGAGAGGAGAGTCATCAGGAGGAGAGAAAATGCTTCCATAAATAGATGAGGCTGTAGGCCAACCTGGAGAGCATTTTCTTAGTTAGTGATTGATGGGAGAAGGAGGGCCCAGCCCGTTGTGGGTAATGCCATTCCTGGTCTTGTAGCCCTAGGTTCTATAAGAAAGCAGGCTAAACAAGCCATGATGAGCAAGCCAGTAAGCAGCACTCCTCCATGTCCTCTGCATCAGCTTCTGCCTCTAGATTCCTGCCCTGCTTGAGTTCCTGTCTTGACTTCCTTTGATAAACTGTGATATGGAAACATAAGCTAAATAAACTCTTTCCTCTCCAAGTTGTTTTGGTCATGGTGTTTCATCGCATCAGTAGTAACCCTAACCAAGACAATGTTTACATAAAAGTTATCGTGGGAATATAAATAAAGGAGTAGTCAAAATTAAGAGAGTAGGTGAAAGTATTTGGGAGGAAGTTATTGGGCCTTTGAAGAAACTCAACAATGACTTGAAGCTATCCAGAAACTTGAGAGACAAGCTCTAAGAACACTAGAAAAATGCTAGCAAAGACTATATGACAGCAATTTAAATGTCTTCCATATTCACTCAGGACCCTTCTTAAGTACATATACAGGTGAAAAAACTGAATTTAAGCAATGCCACTCTGATCAAGCATATGTGGGTGGTAGAGCTGCTCTCGAATAATGCTAAACCCTGGCTGTGGAGGAAGACACCTGGTGAGTCCTCAAAGGTCAAGGAAGACTTAGGAAGATATCATGGAACCAGGACTCTGGATTTGTGGACTCATAGCACATTACTGGGCTGGGAGACTTCTTGCGTACAGGTGATTCTTGAATCCTAAAGCTGTCAGGTGATCCTAAAAATAATGAACCCCATTCTGTAGTGTGCATTGAAAGAACCTTGGTAACCTGTTTACATATAGTAGCAGTGAGTCAAATGTCTAAATCTTTTGACCCTTAAACGGCCCTCTGAATGTATTGTTGCTTGCCTACCTGTGCCCCAGGAAGAAACATAGGCCTTCCCCAAGGATGGAGGCACAGGATGGATACTCTGTAGCCTTCCCCACCTGTCTCCCTCATTACTCTGCACAGAACCCTTAGAGCACGCACATTCTTAGCCTCAAGACCTTAGTCACCAGTGGACTCTACATGCTATCTCATCCTTTTGTGTCCCTGGGTCTTGCACAGCTCCTGACACTTATTCTAATAGTTCCATCAAGTGAACTGACCTATTTCCATCAGTCCAACAGTGTGAGTAAACACAAGGGAATGAGTAAATTGTGCTGGCTTTTATCCAGCCTTCAGGAACCAATAAAACTATTTTCTTTAAAAAAAAAAAAAAAGCAAACAAACAAACTGTTGACCTTTAAAATCTGGAGAATGTCTATCAAGGACTAAATTTAAAAATCTAATATTGCTCTGGGTCCTCTGAGTTCTCTGAATTAAGGTAAAACCCTGGAACTGGGACCAAAAACCATGAGGTATTTTTGTCCTTGTTTCTTCCTTAAAGGGAAAAAAATAAAATAAAAATAAAAGTATAGTTACTATATTTCCTAAAAATGTGGAAAGATGAGATGCATAAACACATCCAATGTGCTACATAAAAGTTAAACCATTCTGAAGAATTTACTATTTTTTACATTTTTTAAATTTTCGTACAAAATCTGAAATATTCTTACCTTGAGAAGATTTGAAACTCTGCCATAAATCCCACCAAAATGAGTAAGTGTGTTGTCTAGAATAGAAAACAATGCAATATTACTTTAGTTTTCATTTCCTTAATGAGTTAAAAATGAATATATCCACTGGAGTATGGATCTGTGGGTTGGGAGAATATGAGTGGAAGAACCGTATAGAAGATAAATGACTTTTCTTTTTGAGACTGTGTTTTAAATAGAAGCTTGAAGGTTCTTCAAAAAAAAAACTTAAAAATAGAACTACCATATGATTTTGCAATCCCAATGTAATGAAATCAGTACGCCAAGAAAGATATCTGCATTCCCATATTTATTGCAGTATTAGTCACAATAGCTAAAACAAGAAATGTAAGGGTGTCCACCACTGGATGAAAGAATTAAGAAAAAGGTAGTAAGAGGAGACCAGGAGTGCAGCTCACTGGTGCTTAAGTAATTTGCATGAGACTGTACTTGACCCTCAGTATAGCAGGGGAGGGGGAGGTGAAGAGGAGAAACCACACACCATGGAATACCATTGAGCCTTAAAAGAGAAAAACCTCCTGTTTGCAACAACACATGTGAACTTAGATGGTATTGTGTTAAGTAAGATAAGCCAAGCACACCTGCCTAGGCTCAGTGTGCTGGGCTCTGCTGACTCCCCATGGAAGACCTTGATTTGGGGGATGTGGGGATGCAGGGTGGCTTGGGAAAGAGGGCTGGGGGTGGGAGGAGGGAGGAGGGGGGATCTGTGGATAGTATGTGGAGTGAGTAGAAAATTTCTTAATAAAGAAAAATGGGGGGGGGGGGAGATAAGCCAAGCACAAAAAGAGAAATACCATAGGATAAAAGTCATTTATAGGTGTTATTGAAAAATGCTGAACTCTGGAAAGTAAAATGGAGAATGAGCAAGGACTGACTGCGGGGTCCCTAACCCCAGCTGGTACACCTACTGCAGCCTCTTCACTAAGGCTCAGGGAACACGGTTGAGGAGGTGGTGGAAAGATTGAAGAGACTGAAGAGGAATATAACACCTGCTATAAGATAGTGTGTTCTAGACACGACAGGGGAGTTGCACCTGAGAAATCTCATGACTATTGTTGCCACACAATATTGATCCACACACTAACATGGCTGAGGGAGTCTCCCAAGGCCCTAACTCTGGATGAAGAGCAACAGACAATCAATGGCTGCAGAGAGATGGAGCATCAGTTTCTACAGGAATGAACCTATGCGTTATCTAATCCCGAATGGTCAGCACTAAACACGTATACACAAGAGGAACATGAAATGGACCCAGCAGGTTTTAGTGCATGAGTGTATGCGCATGTGTGTGTGTGTGTGTGTGTGTGTGTGTGTGTGTGTGTGAGAGAGAGAGAGAGAGAGAGAGAGAGAGAGAGAGAGAGAGAGAGAGCGCGAGCGAGAGCGAGAGAGAGAGAGAGAGACATGCTGCAATGTGCCGATTTGTAGATGTATAAGGGACAGAGGTAAACAAGGAGGACCTTGTAACTGAAAAGATAGCTAGACATCAATATCTAGAAAGGCCAGTGGAATAGTATGAAAAAAAAACCAACAACATCAGGAGGACCATTCACAGGGGACGCTAGACTGTAGAAATGGAGAAAGGGAACTAAGCACCAGCGTTTATTCACTGACTCCTTCTGACCACAGATGTCACGTGACCAGCTGCCGCAGCCTTGATGTCCCCCTACGGAGGACGGCATCTTTCACTGGGAGCTAAAATGAGCCTTTCCTTGAGCTGCTTTCGTCAGAGTACTTTTAAACAGAAAACCAAGACAGTCCCTAAAATGGGAGTCATTTGTCTTCCTGCCCTTTAGAAAGAGAATAATGCACATGAAAATAGAACAGTCCTGGGCACAAGCTGACTATAAATAATCGGTTTAGAGTTTGCCATGTTGAAAAATAGGGAATGAACTGGGTCTGTGACACTCAGCTGGACCTACAGCACCTCCAGTTCTTTTGTCTTGTTTTTTCATCCATGAATGAACACTAGCTTTTCCTGGTTCCACTATTATGTTCCAGCTGACGTGCCAATCTGAGACATCGCTGTGCCTGACATGGGCCATACTCTGATTTCACTGATTCTGGGGTGAGCTCAGACCAAGGGGGCAAGCTACATAACTGTCCTGTAGCTAGCTCAGAGGGAAGCTCCTTGACTCTGAACCCCTCTTCAATAGCTCAGCCCCAAGTTACCACCTACCTATTCAAGTGACACCAAGAAAACCAAGGGGAATTCTGGAGCCATTCTCCCAAGTTGAGCTGACATGGATGGAGAAGGAGGTCAAAGATCATTCCTCCTTAAAATACCAGACTTAGAGATCACTTCTGCTATTGTATAGCTTTCCCATGTCTCCCTTGTTGGAAACATATCACACAAGCCTGCCTTTCAGGTTTATGCTAAGAATGTAAACATCTACTTTTAAATACAAGCAGAAATTCTGCATGCATCTTGGAGTGAAATGGTTGCTTCATTTGTTGACATCCTATCAGCCAATTAAAAGAAAAAAAAGTGTATTTATTATCACGACATTAAAATGTCATAAATTAATGACTGTGAAACACATTTTAAACATAAAACAATTATTAAGATGTCTCACCATAAAATAAGGAAGGAAATTGATTGACAGTTAATCCCAATATTGGGGAAAACAGGTTAGCTAGATGACTTTAGCAAGCATACCATATTCCTTTTTGAACTAACAAGTGTTCTAAATTGTTAAATAAACCTACAAAGCACAGTAAAATAAATACCAGAATATTATACTGTAAATCTAAGTTTGTAAATTTCCTTGGTGTTGTAGCATTGTAGCCTTAAACGTATCAACTTTGTAATTTATGTTCAACATTTAACTATTTGATTCAAAGGTTACCAAAGATCTATGTCTTGGTCCTGCTCCAGCCTCACTAGTGAGCATGGGTTCTGTAAAACAAGTGGACAGGACAGTGACTGTGGGGCAACCTCACAGCTGACAGAGTGGCAGAATTGTTCCTCCAGTATGATAATGCAACATTTTTATTTTAAATATCCAATCTGCTATGATAAAATTGGGTCTGGGAAGATGACTCAATCGGTAATGCATCGGCTGTGCAAGCCAAAGGATCTGCATTTGATTCCCAGCATCCATAGGAGACATGTAGGTCCTTGGTCTACAGCATTCATAGGAGGCATATAGGTTCTTGGTGCCTGGCATCCAGAGGAGGCATGTGGGTCTGTGTGCTCACAGATAAGTACTAGGGAAACCAGGAATGTTATACACATGGGGTTGTCTCTTCAATGAGAGATATACAACCTGGGTTCTACCCAGAAGGCTGGGCATAGATGTGATGAATAGCCTCGTGAGCTCTGCACTTATCTGGATGGCCAGGCTACACTGGCTCCTTCTGACCTTTATCTTGAGCCTGTTTATCTCAGTCAATCTACATAACTATTCTCCCCTAGACTGTAACCATGAGCATTGTTTTCCTTGAGCCTGCTTCCTTAGGTGATTTATAGGACCTATCTTTATGGGAGAAGTCACTTGTACTTGGTGGAATCATGTCTTAAGCACACAGGGTTGTGTTATACTAGGAAACTTTTTTCCAAATTGTGCTGTGCTTAAATATGTCTGAAAATAAACTATCCAATGTCAGACTCTCAAAGTTTGAACCAACAAGAGCTACTGAGTTGTATTGAATCGAATTTCCTTCTTGTTTCCCCTGGATTGACATTCTGATGGCCGTGGTGTTTGTAGACACTCTCCCTACCCCACTTCATGCATGCGCATGCAAGTGCACACACACACATACACACACACACACAAGCATCACATAAAAAGGCAAGCACAGCAGTAGATGCCTATGATCCAGCACTGGGGAGGAAGAGACAGGGGGATGCCTGGGTTTGCTAATCAGCCAGTCTAGTCATACTGGTGAGTTTCAGTTTCAATGAGAAACTTTATCTCAAAAAAAAAAAAAGGAAGAAAGAAAGAAGAGAAAAGAAAGAAGGAAGGAAAGAAAGAAGGAAGGAAAGAAAGGAAGGAAAGAAGAGCAATTGAGGAAGATACGTGTGGAATGCACACACACATGCGAACACACAAATTATAATAGCAATTTCAACCTGCATTCCTATCCTAGAATTTCATTCTAAAATAACAATTTCTATCGTTGGTCTTTTGTGTATATTAACTTTTTAAAGATATTTGATTGTTTTATGTTGGTCCAACATGTGTGTATGATTAAACTCATGGCTTCACTCCATGTACTTATATTGTCTGTCCACACAGTCCATTTTCATTCGAGATTTTGAATTCTAATTTTCCAAAGCTACAAAGTCAGTTTTCTATAAAAAGCTCTTATATCATCCAGTCAAGACCTCACTACATGGCCTAAAATTAAACAAACAATCAGACTGGAGAAAACTGCCTTAGAAGTGACAATGATCCTATTGTGTTCCTTTATTGCTTTCTCGGGACTTCCAGACACACTGCCTTCAATTCTTTTTCCCCAGCTCTTTCTGACTGATTCGCTTTGGCTGAACTATTAAAATCTATTTAGATAAGGATGTTTTTTAAAGTCACCCCCAGACCTTCTCACTATCTTTCGCGTCATCTGATTTCTTTCAGTTAAGTATGACCTTCCCCTTTGAGATGCCTTTAAGTAAGTAAGTCAGAAATTATTATCTTACCTTCATGCTTGGGAAACATTCAGGACAGACGAGAACAAGAAAATTTCATCTGTAAGGACAGACGAGCTTTCGTCTCCCCCACAGCCTCTCCCGCTCTGGATTATTTTTCCACTCATTTATAGAGTCAGCTGCACTGAGATTCAGCTCCTACCCCAACTAGATTCTCCAGGGACATAGAGAGCCTGCCTCTGTACTTGATCTGTGCCTTGAAGTCAGATGCATTTTGTCAGTTATACAGACCCTTGCTGCAGCCAGCTGGGACTGTTTGGGAGTTACAGATACATTTCTGGGAAATGTATCTCCTAATCGGGAAAGACAGTAAATGTCCTCAGTTCAGCATTGAAGTGATTTCCAAGCAAAGGAGACCCTGTAAAACAAGGGCTAAACCTCTTTACTTTTTTAATCTACTAAACTGAGCACATGTTTTCACAATTCTCTTAAAGGGTGTTATAAAGCAGGCTCTGAGGTTGCTTTGTGAAAGAAGAGTTCTTTGTCCATTTTCTGTTTTTGTGGCAAAACACTTGAGACTCGGACCTTTAAAATGTAGAAGTCTATTGACTCATAGTTCTGAAAACTAGGAAGGCCAAGAGCATGGTGCTGGAGTCCATTTAACACCCGGCAAGAGCTTGTCTTTATGCATCATGGCACAAAAGAGGTTATCACATGGTGAAACACAGTAAATGTGGAAGCACAAATCTCTCTTCCCTGTCATACAAAACCACTAATACTAAAAACAGGAGCCTCATTCTCACGACCTCATCTAATCTTTAGAGGGCTTACCTCAAAATATTACCAAGGGATGATGGATAGTAAATTTTCAATACAGGAATTTGGGATGATGAATGTTAACCGTAATAGATCTGGATATAGTTCTCTCTGCCAAAAACAAATGGAATGTTCTAGCACGGAATTTTTCTGGAAACAAAACAGAGCATAACAGTGCCACACATTCATCCTTTTGTCTTTAGCTTCCACAAATTAATCAAAGAAAGTATTTGGGGGTCACAGTTTGTGCTTGGAAATCAAAGGATAAGGAGTCCGTTCTCTTCTTCCACCTTGTGGGATCTGAGATTCGAACTCAGATTTTCAGGCTTGGTAGCAAGCCCCTTCACCCACTGAGTCATCTTGATGGCCAGTTTTCTTTTTTTATTTTTAAGAGTTACTTTATTTCACATGCATGAGTGTTTGCAGGCATGTATGTATGGGTACCATGTGCATGCCTGGTGCCCTGAAAGGTCAGAAGAGGCATTGGGTTCCCTTGAACTGGAGTTATGGATGGCTGTGAGTCACCATGTGGGTGCTGGAAACTGAATCCAGGTCCTCTTCAAGAGCAGCCAATGCTCTTTATTGCCGAGCCATCTCTCCAGCCCTGACTCACCTTTTTAAAGAAGACTTGTAAAATGTGTCTGCACAATCTCAGCAGTGATGTGGAACTCGCCACTCCCTTTGTAATGGTCCCTGAGGGAACTGTAAATATACTTAGGCTCTGGCAGCATCTGAGGCAGAAGAGAAGAAAAAGGAAATGTTACACTTTTGAGTTGGGATTCAGAAGAGCAGACAGACCTAACAGAACCATGTGACAGCACTTAGCAGCTGCACAGAGGGTGGAATTCTGGGAAGGAAAAGTGCATTATCTCATTGAAGGGATAAATATTCCTCCCATCTCTTTAGCTTGGTGATAGGTGAATCTGCCTTCCTAAGCCAAGTGATTGATCAGTCCAACCATAATGTTAGGTGTCCACCCAGGCCACAGATTCCATTCTCTTGACCAGAAGGAAATGGCTTTCCCTTAATGGACCTTTAACACTACTGTAACAATGTCACATGAGTGTTTATCTGTTCCAACAGGAATTCCAATGGGGAAACCATTAGGACAAGAGCTTTAAATATAGATGGGGTCTGTGCTGTGGGCAGATTGGCTGCCAGCATACGCTGTGTGGACTTTTTCAAAGGTCAGTGGAAATTCGTGCATGGAAAGATCTTAGGGAAGACCTGAAACTGAGGGTCAAGATGAGTCAAACGGTGGTGATGTGTACATGCAGGGGAAGGAATTGAAAGCATAACTTGGAATTTTTCAGTTAAAAAAAAAAGACAGTAAAAGCCTCATTTAAGGAGATAGACAAAACGTCTAGAAAGATTCTTGGGCTTTAGTGATTAAACAGGATTTCAAGTCTGACTGTGAGAAATGCAAGAATTTAAGAAGCTAAATGAGGAAGGAAATAGAGATTCAAAGAGGAAGAGGTGATTTTTAAAGAGGGATATTTGTGGTCTGGGAGAGCATCCAGAATATTCCTGCAAGTGGGGGGTGTCTTCGGGAAGACCGAGGTCACCCCAGTTATGTAAGTGGAGCTACTGGTGTGGAAAAAACACAGCTGGAGTCTGATCATACTGAGGCATAAACCACAAGAAACATCCCGTTTGGGGAGCAAGAAACATTTTTTAAAAGGGAGCAAGAAAGAGAGGTCATGAAAATGATTAACAGAGGGAAGCAACGCTATCAGCCAGTTCGGGGAACTTCAAGGAGATGAGGCCAATGGACAATGAAAAATGGTGGTCAGAAAGAAGGGATGGTAAGGGAACACCAAGCCAACCATGAAAGCACACTTGTTGGTAAACTTAAGGTAGCATTTTCCAATCTTTTTGCCACATAATTCTAGTACTGCAGGACACTTCCAGAAAGAAAAAAAAAAAAGAGAACCTTAATTTGTAGCTAAATAGGACTGTAAGTATATAAAATAGAGTTGAGTTAGGAAGCTTCCAAGATCCTGACTTTAGGGGCCTGATGATATGATGCTTCCTTCTCTAGGGAAGAAGCATCCTCAGGTGGAATGGGAAACGTTCAGCAGCAACCTTGGCCTGCAGGGAATGCCAGCTGGTCCTGCCCTGGTCATGACTGTTGAAAATGTCTCCTGGTGTCAAATGTCCCGTGTGGCAAAACACCCAACACATCCCTTAATTGAGAATCATGACTACACTATATTCCCAGCAAATGCCCAGGTTCGTATCCATGGTACGTTGTAAAGTATGTATTCTGAAAGTTTTGGCAGAAAGCAATACTTTCACTGAACTTCTTTAGCCCGGAACTCCCCAAGTTCATTCAACATCCCCCACATGCCTGTTTCTAATGAGATTAGTGTGAGAGCATTTTTGGTAAATAGCATCTGAACCAAGATGAATCAGTAAAAGGGGAAAGCAGGTTTCTGCCTGACTGGGGAGGGGGTCAGCAAGAGCACATGCCCTCCTCATCTCTATGACGCAGAAGCCCTTTCCCATCTCTACTCAGTTCCCTGGAATCTGACAAGACCCTCTACATCTGGGGAAACTTTTAGGCTAATCATGATATCAGGACACAGTTTGTTCCATAACACGTACCCACACGGAGGGGTAGGGGGAGTTCTATTTGAGGGAAATGATTTGGCATGCCTATTTTAAGTTACTAGCCATTTTATTGAATTGGGAACAAAACTGAAATAATTCAATTCCAATAGACTCAACTGCCTCTGGGAGTTGAGAAGAACAAACTTACTTGGCAAGAGTAAAAGCCTCCTTTTCTCCTTAGCACTGAAACTGATAGGTCAGAATTGATCTTGCTGGGAATTGGAACAAAGAAGCAATAGCATCCTCTAGTGGCATGATGCTCCAGGCTCTACAGCAGAACAACCGGCTCTGGAGTTGAACCACTCAGGAGCCAGCGAATCTACCTAAGCTCCCGGGCAGGAGCTTGTTAAGCTAATAAGTACTCCAGGTGGTATCTTTTCCCCAGTAAAGTGTCACTGTGTGAATAGTTTGAGAACAAAAACTGACTGCCAGGCAAGGCTTTATCCAAAGGAAGTTTTCAGCGAAATAATGGTTGTTAAGCGCTTTCTCATCGCACCTACTAAGATTCTGTGCATCTTTGCTGGTAGCTCTCCACTAAACACAGACCCCTGCGCTAAGTGAGCTCATGAGAGTTCTCTCCACATCTTGTTTTTCATGAGAACGTTGTTTAGAGCTTAGAGGTTTGCAAACTATTTACAGGGCTTTTCACTTCCCTCTGGACAGACGTCCACACTAGACAAGCCTTTTTGACTACCCCAATGACCGCAGAAGGCAAAGGTCAAATTACATTCAGGGTTAATAAGATGTCTCATCACTGTTGTCTCCAATAGTGCCTGGCGCTTTTTAAATTTAGGAGAGAGCGTGGATTTGTTTGGGTTTCTGACTGCTGTTTTGGAATGTTGTTGCTGTAAGTGCACACTGTGGCCGTTGCCTGCAAGCCCAAGATACATTTCTCTGGGTTTAAATTCGAATCAAGGGAAACAGTTCTGAGAAGGATGATACAAACTGTGACCATGTTTGTAGTTCTGGGAAGACGCTGTATAAAGTCAGGCAGAGGCCCTCTGCCAGAGGACAATTTCCTTTATTTCATGTATACTTAAAATTTATGGTGCCTAAGAAAGGGGGTGGGTTTAAAAAAAAAAAAAAGAGTTCAGCATGCAAAATTTCTTTTAAAAATCAATCACTTCCAGAAAATGAAAAATGCTTGTGAAATAGAATAATTGTTTAATTATATAAAGATGTGTTGCTGTTTTACCATGCCTGCCTAAGGCACCTGATTGGTCTAATAAAAAGCTGAACGGCCAATAGCTAAGCAGAGGAGGGATAGACAGGGCTGGTGGGCAGAGAGAAAAGGGGAGCCAGCCTGCCAGCTAGAGCCAGACAAACAGACATGAAGGAAGCAGGAAAGCAGGATGGACAGTATGTAGATGAGGTAAACGAGCCTCAGGGAAGACACAGATTAATAGAAATGGGTTAATTTAAGTTTTTTTAAAAAAGCCAGCTAAAAACAAGCCTAAGCTAAGGCTGAGCATTCATAATTAATAGTAAGTATCCATGTCGTGATTTAGGGGCTGGAAGTCCAAGAAAGCCTGCAACATTTGGTGCCCAATGTGGGGCTCATATTTCTATGTGGGGCCTGAGAAAGCTGAGAGAGAGAGAGAGAGAGAGAGAGAGAGAGAGAGAGAGAGAGAGAGAGAGAACCAACAGGGCTTCCTAGTAGCCCAATGCTTATAGCTTACAGAAGTGTGGCTCTGTCATATAGCAAACACTCAACCAGCTGGCACATTAAGTAGAAACAACAAGCCGAGTAAAAACACCTGCCACAGGGTGGACACCAACTTCCTAGAGCTGGGGCAGTTAAATGCAGCTCTCAGCAAGGCTCACAGGGCATAAAGCTCAGACGCCACAGACCCAAACAGGGTGGAGCCAGCTGGCAGCACAAAAGCCACACAGAGAGTTTAAGGTTTGGCTCACGAGGTCAGAGAATACTACAGGTGCACGGAAAAGCAGGTCCAGCCTGAAAAGGAAAACAAAAACAAAAACAAAAACCTCTAAACGGGTTACAGTGTGTTTAAAAGTGTATGTAGGCACTGAAAAAAAAAAGAAAAGAAAATGAGTATAGACAGTCATAGGAAAAAAATAAGTGGTTTAAAAATAATAAGTAAAGTCTTTAAAGAGAGAGAGTAAAGTAATACAAAGGAAAAAGCCACGTAAAGATGGGAAATACACAGTGAGTCTGGAACCTGTATGGTGTGTTGACTTTGAATTTTTTTTTAATGCTGATAAGCAAATGGCAGCTGCTGAGAGACACTGGATTGTAAAAGGGACTGCTGAATTAAACTAACCTAGATACTTTAGAGATGTCTTAACTTTAAAATGGAAGTCAGAAAATGGATTGTATTGGGGGAGAAGTTATGCTTTTGTTTCCACAGGAAACAAAAGGCTGTGGATTCCTTCAAAGTTAATAGAGATCAGATTTGATCGGGAGACCTTCTGAATATCTTGGCTACAGACATAAAGAAATAAACCAAGAAAAACTACAAGACAGGTGACCTATATACTGATTCTTCTGCATGGGAACAGTTTTGAGACTGAACAACAAATTTTACAACTAGTTTTCCCAAGACTTGACCATTATCTCAATTTTCTCAAGGTCTCCTGGAGATACTGTTACCCCCAGATAACAGGAAGCAGTCTAGAGAACACAACACCCACATTCCCAGGAGGTAGGGTGGGTGGTTTCTGGTCATTCAGTGGGTTATGAATGTTTGTCATCCTTTGGGGGGGTATAGGAATATAGGATTAAAAAAAATTCTTAACCTCAAATATTTTGCATTGGTATGGATTTTGGTATATTGATACAAATTTAAAATTATTTTGTTATACTGTACTATGTTTTTACTCTTGTTTGGGGTATATTGATTATGTAGCTCATTTTAAAATGTAATGTATAATTAAGAAATGAAGTTAGTAGTTAATATATAATAATCAAACTTATAGTCATATTAGGTATGTTTTCAAGCTTAAACAGATATATTTTAGATAGATAGGTGATCTTCAAATTCTTCAGAGACTCACAGAATATGGCATTTAAGATGTTTAATAACCTAAGGCTTTTCATGACAGTGAGATATGTCTGTTCCTGGCAGTACCAATCTACTTCATAAAAGGATGGGGGCATTGAAGAACCTCCATATGGAGTGTGCTTTCATTGTAGCAAGGTTTGCCATCCTTGTCTTGACTGCTGACAGTGTACCATCCAAACTGGACATGCAGGACACAAAGGAAAGTGACTGCTGAACTTTGCCAAGACAGAGTTAATTTAAGTTAAAAAAAAAAAAAAGCTAGAAACAAGCCTAAGCTAAGACTGAGCATTCATAATTAGTAATAAGTCTCCATGTCATGATTTGGGGGCTGCTGATCCAGAAAAGCCTGCTATAGACAAGTTGTCTCAAAATTTAAACTCTATCTCTTCAAATTGTTTCTAAATCCTTAATATCATATGTATTCTGCATCATCATCATCAACATCATCATTATCAATTCTTTGGGCCAGAAGAGAAAAAATGAAGGTAATAAAGATATGAAATCCTCCATTATAAAACCTCTTTTCCTTAAACTTCATTTATTTATTTATTTTGTGTGCATGGGTATTTTACCTACATGTACACTTTGTGCATCATGTATTTGCCTGGTGCCCCAAGGAGGTCAGAAGAGAACATTGGATGTCCTGAGACATGAATTACAAACAGTTGTGAGCTGATGTGTAGGTGCTGGGAATCAAATCCAGGTCCTCTGGAAGAGCAGCCAATGCTCTTAGCCATGGTGTCATCTCTCCAACCTCACACAACCTCTTTAAATGCTTGTGGATAAAATTATATTAGAAGCCAGTGAAAAGCAGCCATAAACACACATATGCCCAGAGATTACTCCTTAAGGACAGGAATGATACTGAAAGCAAAAGAAGGTACTACTTTGTGTTTCAGTGATACAGATATGTGCACTAAATACAGTCTGCACTCAAAATCTTTGCAAGAGCAGGGATGGAATATAGACATTATCTATAGATGGTAATGTAGATATTTTAATGTTAACATTTTGAATTATATATTCAGTGGTTGTAGCTGGAGAATTTCTCTCCAGCTCCCACCACCAAGTCCTGCCAGTCTCAGAGCCCACTTATAAAATAAACACACAGACTCTTACATTATTTAAACTGTTTGGCCATTAGCTCAGGCCTGTTATTGTCTAGCTCTTACTCTTATATTTAGCCCATTTCTATTAATCTTTACTTTGCCATATGGCTCATGGCTTACTGGTACCTTACATCTTCCTTGTCCTGATGGCGGCTGGCTGTGTCTCCCTCACTCAGCCTTCCACTTCCCAGAATTCTTTTCCTTGTCCCGCCTATACTTCCTGCCTAGCCAATGGCCAATCAGTGATTTATTTACTGACCAATCAGCAACACACTTGACATACAGACCATCCCACAGCAAGTGGTAACTTGATTTAAAATTCTTTCTTGAAGGCTCTTCAAGAACCTAAAAGTAGATCTACTATAAATACAACTCTGTTCTTCTGAGTTCATATCCAAAGGAAATTAAATCAGTATCCCAAAGAGATATATTTGCATGCCTATGTTCAGTAGCACTATTTATGAGAGCTAATATATGGAATAATCTAGATGCCCAACCATAGATAAATTCAATCGAATTAAATATGCCTATATACACCATGGAGCATTATTCATCCATAAAGTAGAATAAAACCCTGTCATTTGATGCAAAATGTATGAAACTTGAGGAGGACATTGTGCTAAGTAAAATAAGTCAGACAAAGATGAGCAATACACATTTTCTCTCATATGCAAAAGAAACGTTAAAAAAACAAAGCTAAAAGTGATGAATCTGGGAAGGGGAATGGTAGGGAGGAGGGAAGGTTTCTAGGAATGGGAGGAAATGAGAGAATTCAGTCAGAGAGTAACTAGAATACATTGGGAGCTGGAAAGATGGCTCAGCGGTTAAGGGCACTGGCTGCTCTTCCAAAGGTCCTAAATTCAATTCCCAGCAACCACATGGTAGCTCACAACCATCTGTAATGAGATCTGGTGCCCTCTTCTGGCTCGTAAGCATACATGCAGGCAGAATACTGTATACATAATAAATAAATCTTTTTTTTTAAGTACATTATACAAATGTATGAAATTGTCAAAGAACAAATTTAATTACGTTTTAAAAGATACAACTGAAGTCAGCCATGATGGCACACACCATGTTGTTTGTTTGGTTAGTTGTTCATGGAAGGGATTGAGTTGCCTAGATAGGCTTCATACTTGCTATGTAGCTCAGGCTGGCCACGAACTCCTTATCCTTCTGCCTCCACCTCCCATGTGCTGGCATCACAGAGATACATACATAGATAAGAGCTTTTCATTTTGATGGAATTCGGTTTATCCAATTAGGCTGGAACACAACTTTTACCCCAGCACTTGTGAGGCAGAGGTCAGCCAGTCTCTGTGAGTAGACCAGGCAAGTCTGGTCTCCATAGTGAGTTCCAGGACAGCCAGAGCTCAGTAAACAGACTCTGTCTTAAACAACAATAAATAAATTGGCATGTCCATTGATGTTCTGTGAATTTTAGGATGTGCTTTCTCAGCTCTCCAGCAAAGGCCTTTGGGATTTGGGTAACGAATGCTGTCAGCCTCTCAATTGCACTGGGTAGTATTATCATCCTAACTAGATTTTAGTTCCAACAATGTTTTAGAATATATGAATTTTGAACCTTTCTGGATAGATTTATTTGTAGCTAGAGTTTTCCTGCCTGGCCCACAGTCAGGACAAATCTCTCTCACCTGCCAGTCCCACAGCCACTCAGACCCAACCAAGTAAACACAGAGACTTATATTGGTTACAAACTGTATGGCCGTGGCAGGCTTCTTACTAACTGTTCTTACAGCTTAAATTAATCCATTTCTATAAATTTATACCTTGCCACATGGCTCGTGGCTTACCGGCATCTTCACATGTGGCTTGTCATGGTGGCAGCTGGCAGTGTCTCTCTGACTCAGCCTTCCACTTCTCAGCTTTATTCTCCTCCTTGTCCCACCTACACTTCCTGCCTAGCCAATGGCCAATCAGTGTTTTATTTATTGACTAATTAGCAACACATTTGTCATACAGAACATCCCACAGCACTCCCCCCCCCTTTTTTTTTTTCAAAAAGGAAGGTTTTAACCTTAACAAAGTAAAATTACATATAATTTGGGAATTTGGGCGTAGCTTCTCTTACTACTTCCTGCTGGAGGGGGGCGCTGTATTTTATGGGGACACAAAGAAAATTTTAGGATTATGGAATAGTCCATGAGGCTGTATCGTCTGAGCCAGTTGCCTTCAAATCGTTCTGGATGTTGGATCATCTGGGCCATGGGGTCATCGGAGACCTTTCAGGGGGTCTTGGCTGGTCAAACTGGATGTATCTTAATCTGGAACAAATCCATAGCCTCTGGCTTTCTGTGGAAACAAAAGCAGAGACTCTTTTCCAAAGCAACATATCCTTATATCCAAATTTTGAAGTCAAGGTACCTTTAAAATTTACATTTTGGCATAACTCAACAGCTTTGACAATCAAATGTTTTTCTTCAGTTACGAATATCAAAGACAACATAATCCAGATTCTCTGTGTGATAGCCATTCTTTACATGGCTTATTACCTTTAATGTTTCTTTAAAGACTTTATTTTTAAAAACTATCTATTTGTTTATATAACTGTATATATCATCTTTTTTGTCTCTTTTAAGCCTACATGTATTTTACACACATTGTAAATTATTACATTTGAATCTGTCTTATTGTGAACTTATTGCTTTAAACTGCAGCCTTTTAAGCCTGAAACGGTGCTGTGGCTGCTGGCTCCACCCACTTTAGCTTCCCAACATGGCGGTTCTGCCAGCTCTGGGAGCCATCAAGTCTCAGAAATAGTGGGTCTACGCTTTTATGAAAGCAGCGTGTAGCCCAGAAACTCTCTCTCTCTCTCTCTCTCTCTCTCTCTCTCTCTCTCTCTCTTAAATACTAGTAAAGACTAAATCTACCACACAGCATAATGTACCGCTGGCACACGTCTCACTCCCGCTATACTGCAGGTCAAGTGCACACGCCAGGAACCCACCAGTAGCTCAAACCCGCGTTTTGCGGCGCCTAGCTGCCCATATGAGACATGAAGCAGGAACCTGGTTTTGGCTCTGTTTAGAATTGGTTATTAAATATTGTTAGGTTTAAGGTGGAAACTCGAGCCGTTGGGCGCCATTTGTAGCTGGAGAATTTTTCTCCAGCTCCCACCACCAAGTCCCGCCAGTCCCAGAGCCCACTTATAAAATAAACACACAAACTCTTACATTATTTAAACTGCTTGGCCATTAGCTCAGGCCTGTCATTGTCTAGCTCTTACTCTTATATTTAGCCCATTTCTATTAATCTTTACTTTGCCACATGGCTCGTGGCTTACCGGGATCTTCACATGCGGCTTGTCATGGTGGCGGCTGGCAGTGTCTCTCCCACCCAGCTTCCTGTTTTCTCAATTCTCCTCTCTGTTAGTCCCGCCTACACTTCCTGCCTGGCCACTGGCCAATCAGTGATTTATTTATTGACCAATCAGCAACACATTTGACATACAGACCATCCCACAGCATTTATTTCAAAACACTTTATTCTTTTTTACTTTATTATAGATGAAAGTTTAATTTTCTTTTCTTTTCAAAGGACTGACAAGATGGTTCAATGGGTAAAAGCACTTGCTTGGAACCCATTGGGGAAGGAGAGAACCAACTCCTAAAAGTTTCCTATGACCTCAGTCACATGTGCACACCCTCCTGTGACCTACTCACATGTGCACACCCACACATATACACGCATCTCACACACACAATAATAACTATTTTTAATTTCCCTTTGATAGTACTCGTTCGTACTACATAGAAATAAAGTTGGCCTTTGCAAGAACTAGCACATTGGTTCTAATAGTTTTATGAGTGAACTACTATTTTCCATTCATAAAATTGTGTTACCTGCAAACATTTTTCCTTCCTTTCTCTCCAATTTGGGTTCTTTGGTTGTTTTTTTCCTGTCTAAAACCTCTACTTTGGCTAGAAGTAATAAGGTCTTTGATCTTGTTCCTCATCCTAGGATGAAAGATTTCAGTTCTTCAACATTAAACATGATTTTATGGATGGTGTTTCATAGGAGCCCTTTATCCAGCTTTGGAAGTTCATTCTCTCTCATTTTCTCATTTTTTATGTCATGAAATGTATTGGTTGAGATGATGGTGTGCTTTGTGTCCTGTATTGTTTAAACATGGTACATGGCATTGAATGACATGCATGTGGCATCAAATTTCCAATAGTATTTCTGGGATGCTATTGTTATTAACCACATCATTATTGGACCATGTTATAGAGACCATCCTATGTAATGTTGGATCCAGTTTTCTAGCACTGTTTTGAGTTTTTGTTTATTCTAAAAATGGATAGTATTTATAGTTTCTTGTGATACCTTTCTCTATTTAGGTATCAAAGTCATGTGGCCTCGTGGAGTGAATCAGACTATGTTGCCTCCTCTTGCATTTGGTTTTTAAGAGTCTGTAAAGGAGGAGCTCTACTATGCCTACCACCCCATCATTCCATTCATAATAACTTTTATTAGTCTTAAAGTGCCCTTTGAATGTTTTTCTTTGTAAATATAAAAATAGTAAGCAGTGATCTTATTTTTCTCTACACACAACTTATAAATGCAAACCCATGGGGGAAGAGAGGAATTGAGATGTGTGATAGGGTCCTGTGCTGTTGTTCCCTTTGGGGGAGGGGCCCAAGTAGGCACAGAGTCAATGACACAGACTCTGGGAAAATGTTGAAACAACAAGCTCAGTTTATTCAGGAAGAGGCAAGCCTTATACAACCTCCACCTCATCCTGGGGGAAGGTCTGATGAATATGCATCTGCTGGTGTGACATGGCTGCCTCTCATTGGTCCAGGTTATCTCCAGATCATGTCTCAGTTACTATTGCTAAGGCCCTTAGGCATACCCAGGTTGGCTCTCAGAAAGTATCTTATTACTGGTTTGGGCCTGCTGGCCCTCAAGCCTGTTAGGGCTGAGTCATCCCACTGAGATGTGAGACGTATTCAACAATTATACACACAGTTTTTGCTCTAAGAATTCAAAGACTCTTGGTCAAAGCTACTTTTGTTAATTGACCTCATCACACAGCACCACAACTTCTGACACACATGTTGATTCTAGTCCACCTGTTCTCAAGTAGACTTTGACCATCATACCACTTTGCCTGTTACAATCAGTCACTTACTATAAATATTTATCACTTTTGCTTATAATCCTCTTCCTAGATATTTACTCTCTGGTAATAACCTTCTCCCTTTCTCCACTCAATAAGTCAGACAACTTCCATCAAACTAATGCATTTTTTCTTACCTCTATGACAGTGAGTAACTCCTTATTGCTCCTTACTCAGCAGCTCAAAATTCTATCACACATTTCTCTACTAGAGGTACTGAATGGGAGGATAATAGCTTTGGACTCATACTGAGATTTCTTGATTTCCAGAGTCCCTGGGATACTTATCAGAGTAAACTGGTTCAGAATAGTCCCAAGCAGGCATTTCAGATGGGAAGGGAGCCACTGACCCAGCACAAACCCTGAAAACTACCTGTTGTCTCTATCTAAGGGGCACTGTAACAGACATGAACATACGTGAGCTGATGCTACCAAGTTCTTAAGTGACTGGAGTAGAGCTCTCTCTCAGCCCAATGGGGCTTAGTAGAAGTCAGACCAGGTTTTGCCATTGTATGTCTATCCTCTATGCCATTTGACTCTCATTCAACATGTGACTCTCCATTGCTTTATATTTAATATTAATAATCATATTAGGGGTATATGAAAGAGTATTGTAGGGAAAGTTGATGAGCACAATTTATACTGACCTCAGAAGCCAAGCAGGCTCAGCCCTAGTTAGCATTTGGATGAGGGAATTCTTACTCTGAGATATTTTATAACATTATTTCATACTTTACCATTTCCTCTAACCTCTGATATCCATTGTCTCATATTCATTCTTAGGCAATGTCCTACTTAGCTTTAGTTGATAACTTGATCCTAGAGTCATCTAGGAGAAGCCTAGATCACATTGGTCTGTGGGCAGTCTGTGAGAAATTGTCTTGATAATTAATTAAGGTAGAAGCATCCAGTCCACTGTGGGAAGCAGGTGGTCCTGGGTTATATAAGAAAGCTAACTAAAAATGACTCAGAGTGTAAGCCAGGGAGCAATATGTCTCTGGGGTTTCTGCTTCAAGTTCCTGCCACGCTGAATTCTCTTCTCTGCTTGAGTTGCTGCCATGACTTCCCCCAATGATGGATGGTGACATGGAAATGTAAACTGAATAAACCCTGTCCTCTACTTTGATTTTGGCCAGAGGCAAAATGTAATTAAAGAGAAATGGCATAATTTAAGTTAGAAAAGCTGTCTAGAAACAAGCCAAGCTAAGACTGAGCACTCATAAGTAAGAATAAGTCTCTTGCCGGGCGGCGGTGGCACACGCCTTTAATCCCAGCACTCGGGAGGCAGAGTCAGGTGGATCTCTGTGAGTTCGAGGCCAGCCTGGGCTACCAAGTGAGTCCCAGGAAAGGCACAAAGCTACACAGAGAAACCCTGTCTCGAAAAACAAAACAAAACAAAACAAAACAAAAAAAAAAAAAGAATAAGTCTCTGTGTATTTATTTGGGAGCTGGGTGGCAGGTTCCCAAAAAGTAAAGGCAAAAAAACTACACAGTCCCTTCTTTATGTCTATTTTTTTAATCTCAACATGAATTTTATAACCTCTCAGATGATAACAGAGCCCTCCCCACCTTCAACAAAAAGAAAAATTACACATAAAGGAAGATTGTTCAACAACAAGTTGGCAAATGACTTTTGTCAAGATAAACAATAAGGCATGCCGCTTAATTTGTAGGGAATGTGGGCTATCAAATTCCATGTAAACCAAGGATCATGTCAAAATTAGAAAAACTGAAAGAAAACCTGTCTTCTCAGAAAAAGTTTGTAACAACTGAAATGGTTTCTATTATGAAAGCTAGTTATGTATTAATGTACTAATACCAAAAAGTCAAAGCCATTTGCTGATAGTGAATTTATAAGCAATATACAGAGAGAGTATAATATATATAATATGCTCTCAAGTAAAGTGGGGGATAATGCATCTAAACTCAATTTGTCTTACTGGCCTATAGCCAGATGAATTGAGGCAACTGGACAATTAATCAAAAGAAGTGTGAAAAGTAGGTGCTGATTTTAAATTCTATACTCTGATAATAGATGATGCACTGATGCATTAAATATGGTGTGATCTGTCATCTTTTTTATTTGATTCTTTGAGACAGGGCTTCTGTGTGTAACAGTCCTAGCTGTCCTGGAACTCGATTTGTAGACCAGGCTGGCCTTGAACTCACAGAGATCTGCCTGCCTCTGATTCCCAAAAGCTGAGATTAAAGGTGTGTGTCACTGTAAATGGACATTTCTCTCCAGCCCACCAATTCCCAAATAACCTCTCAGAGGCTTAATATAAATTATAAATGCTCAGCTGGTAGCTCAGGCTTATTACTAATTAGCTCTTACATTTAAATTACTCCATAATTCTTATCTATATTTAGCCACATGGTTTGGTATTTTTTCTCTGTATGACACTTTTATTTTGCTTCTTCTGCATCAGGCTGTTGACTTCCTAACTCTGCCCTTCCTCTTCCCAGCATTTTTAGTTTGGTCTCCCACCTATACTTCCTGCCTGGCTACTGGCCAATTGGTGTTTTATTAAACCAATTTGAGTAACAAATCTTTACAGTGTACAAGAGGATTATTCCACAGCACACTACCACTGCCCAGCAACAACCTGACATTTTTACTGGCAATATTGATTAACAACTGTAATGTCACTCAAGGGAGGGCTGAAGAGATGGCTCAGTGGTTAAGAGCACTGGCTGCTCTTCCAGATGACCCAGGTTCAATTCCCATCTATTTACATGGCAGCTAACACCTGTCTGTGACTTCAGTTCCAGAAGATCTGACACCCTCACACAGGCATACATGAAGGCAAAAACACCAATGCATATAAAATAAAAATAAATAATTTTTAAGAGTCACAACTAAGTCAAGAGATTTATACAATGCAATAAAAACATGTTAAAGCAGTTTTGGGACCCATTGTTAACACACCTGGTATAGTGACTGACAGTTCCCCAGCAATAACTAGAAAAAGAGAAGGACTTGTAAAATTATTAGAAAATGACACAATTACCACCAAAAGCTCACTTTCAGTGAAATATCATTGCACAGTGTATAAGAAAATTTATGAGCAAAATCATAGAAAATGGATATTAGGCAAACCATCATCAAGACTCTGAATTTCATAAGAGACAAAGGATTAAATCATCATCAATTCCAGGAATTCCTTAAAAGTGTTGACACAGACTATAGCAACATCATCTTCTTTTCAGAAGTAAGATAACTAAATTAAGGCCAAATACTGAAAAGATTTTTATTTACAACATGTTATCGAATCAATTACTATATTAAAAACAAAATTTGTGCCAGAACTTGACAATGAAAACTAGCCTACATGAGGCTGGAGAGAAGGCTTAGTGGTTAAGAACACTGACTGTTCTTCCAGAGGACCAGGGTTCAATTCCCAGTACCCACATGGCAGCTCACAACTGTCTGTAACTCCAGGATCCACCACCCTCACACAGACATACATACAGGCAAAAACAGCAATAAGAAGTTTTTTTAATTAAAAATTTTTTAAAAAAAGAAAGAAAAACTAGCCTACAGATTTAGCATTTTTAGTTAATTTGACCATTTATTTGAATGAGTTGAACATGTATCTTCAAGGTGAAAATCATCCTATCAGCAAAATGTTTCAATTCATAAAAGTATTGCAAATTACACTGAAGTTATACCAAGGAATTAAGACAAACAATTTTAATTTTGACACAATGGTTAAACACACTCTTGAGAACAGCAACAAATATGTATGCTACAGAATATTTGATCACACTGTGGACCCAGAGATTGCATGATTTACTGGAAAAAAACTGGTTTCTAGTTGTGGTATGGCTCAGGCCTAGCACACACCTTTAAGAGAGCTTTCTGCCTAAATATTGTAAACAGAATTAAATAAAGCCAACCATAGGTCAAGAGGTGGAGTAAGCAAACATTTGACAGGAAGTGAACATAGGAAAAAACCATAGAGTAAAAGGAAGTCAGGAGGATGGATAGAGAGATGCACAGGAAGTAGAAGGGAGGGACATTCAGTTTGAGGAGTTTTTGTTTTGAGATGGCAGAGGTGAAGGGAGGCTTTGAGGACATCAGCTGAGAAGGAAGGTCAGCTGGTTGCTTTCTCTGCCTCTCCGAGCTAGCAGGCTTTCACCCCAACATCTGACTCCCGGGTCTTTATTGGTAAAAATGGAACAATTGAGATTTTGTTAAAAAATACAACATACGTATAATACCCATGCTTTTTTATTTGATACAAAAATTTGAAAACAATTGTCATGATTTCTGGAAAACAATCAGTATTTTGGTAAGTTTGCAACTCTATATATTTACTTGACATAAATATGTTACCTGCCAATTTTCAAGTGGAATTGGGGGAGCAATCTGAGTCAACTAAAAGGAAAATCAGATCGGTGTGTCTTCAGTGGACTTTTATAGCTCTGTCTTCCTAGAGAAAGTTATGTCTCACTTGACAATTACGCCTTATTTATGCCACCACTTTTTGGCAGCACCTACATCTGTGAACAACTATTTCCAAGAATGAAGCATGAGAGGAGTAACAGTAGAAACACCTGCTGAGCACCCAAGAACTACTGAGAACTGCAGCTGCTTCCACTGAGCCAGATACTACTGACGCAGTCATTTCTCAAAAACAGTGCTAACTCTCCCACTAACTGCATGTTGACCTCTTTTTTCTTTTTTACTTTCACATTTAAAAAAAAAATCAAAAAGTGAAGTTTTATTACTTTATTAGTGATCACAAGCTTGGGACCTTTGTGATTATTTCAAAGACCCTCCGATCAGGACACTGCATAATTACAGGATTATTATGCAGGGATATTTTTGCTTGTCTGTTGTGGCAAATATTGCAAAAAAAAAAAAAAAAAAGATTATACACAGACCTATTCTTTGCTCATCAGTTTTTGTTAGTGTCACATGTCCAAAATTAATGTGTTTTTAATTCTTCCAGTGTGGCTCAGAGAAGCCAAATGTTGAACATGCCTCACCTACCAGGAATGTCAGAGGAGCTGCAGTCAGCAATGGAGATTGTGGAGTTGGAGTTGTGTTCACTGAATAGCAAAGCTGAACCCTGGAGAGGCAAAGCCCCTGGGGGAATTGTCTCCAGAACATCCCTTGTTTCTGCTGTGCTTACTCCTGCTTCCTGCTCCGTGTTCCTCCTGTCTTTGGTATGGTGTGATTACCATGTGAAAGGATCCCACTGTATCTAAGTATAGTGTGATTGTTTCTTGGGAAAAGCCCACTCCTCACTGGGCAGTTTACTTGCAGATCATAAGGAAGACAATTTTTGTAACAGCAATGATGATTAGTTAGATCTATGATTTAATTGGACTTTCTGAGTCAGCCTAAAAGATATATATGGTTAAGACAGTTAATAAAGAGGATTAGGGAAATGATTTAGGTTATTCTGCAAATAGCTCCAATAAGAGATACAAAAAGGAGCCGGCAGTGGTGGCACACGCCTTTAATCCCAGCACTCAGGAGGCAGAGCCAGGCGGATCTCTGTGAGTTCGAGGCCAGCCTGGGCTACAGAGTGAGTTCCAGGAAAGGCACAAAGCTACACAGAGAAACACTGTCTCAAAAAAACAAAAACAACAACAAAAAAAAAAATAGTCTAGATGTTACCTTCTCTTTCGTTACATGTGAGATTTGTCGAGGATTAAAAAAAAAATAAGAACAAGGAAGTTTCACACATTATAGACTCATGAATTCTGCCTATGGAAAAACAGGCAGATGATTAAAGAGAACAATTATGTCTCTACACCCAAAGTTAGGCCTGAGTTCCTTGGTCATGTAGCTTACAGATTTTTTTTTTTAAGATTTATTTATTTTATGCCTATGAGTAGTCTATCTGCATGTACAACTTTACGCCAGAAGAGGGCATCAGATCCCATTATGGATGGCTGTGAGCCACCTCGTGGTTGCTGGAAATTGAACTCGGGACCTCTGGAAGAGCAGCCAGTGCCCTTAACCACTGAGCCATCTCTCCAGCCTGTAGCTTACAGAATTGATCCCAGGCCTCGGTATGCACCTTGAAAAAACAAAGTTGTGAAAGGAAATTGAATGACCCTATTGTGTGTAAAGAAAAATAGATGGTTAGCTGACCAATTGGTGAAAATTATTTATAAAATAAAAATCGGCTGCACTGAAACAGCAAAGAGCTGCCAACCAGTACAAAAGAACTGGCTGAAACAGACTTGGCTTGCTTAAAACTTCGTCGATCCATTATAATTGCATTGGGGTGAAGATGTTATGGTGAGAAAATTAATACAAAGAAAAATGTTTAACTGCTTTCTGGTTTCTAAGAAAAAAACATGTAGCTTGTGATCTTAATGTGATTTCTTCCTTTATAAAGATTTTAATTTGTTTTTGGGAAACATGTAACTTGTGGTTGTGAGGTGATCTTTTCTTGAGTAGAAATCTTTGTATTAGGTATAGAAGGGATAAGAGAAAAAGAAGAAATAGAAGGAGAAGGAAAGATGTAGAAAAAATTGGGAAAGAAATAGAAGGGAACCGTCAGGGAAGAAATAAAAGGAAAACATCAGGGAAGACACAGAAGGAGAACACTGGGAAGAAGAAAGAAAACATCAAAGTAGAAGAACAGAATGGAGAAAGAACAGTGTAAGAACAAGCAACAGAAAAAAAAAATGAAGAATTAAGCTTTGACCCTCAGATAAAATTTCCATGTGTGTCTGTGTGTCTCTCCAGTTTCTCTGACCTTCTGAAAGCTAGCCTTTCAGCAGCACAGATACAGTCTTGTCCACTCACAGCAGGAAATGGAAAAGCCAGCCCTAGACTCCTTTAAAAGTAGTGGTGGTACATGCCTGTCATCTCAGAAAATGAGAGGCTGAAGCAGGGGATCACAAGTTCGAGGCCAGCCTGGACTACACAGCAAGATTGTGTCTCAAAGTGTAGAGTTCAGTCTGGGTGGTGGTGAGCTTCCTTAATCCCAGCACTGGGGAGGCAGAAGAAGGAAGATCTCTGTGAAGTCAGGGCTAGCCTCATCTACCTAGTGAGTTCTGGGTATAATGGAGGGAGATATCATGTGGGCCTTTAAGCATTTGGTTAAACAAACTGAGTTTCTGAGACTCAGTAATGCTTTGCATTTGGGCACACAGTAGGCACGCAGAGTGTTATGCTCAGTGATTGGTTCTAGACACAATATCCAATCCCAGCGCTGCAAACTCCAGCTAGAGTTTCTCACTTTTGCAGAAAAATCTTGCCCTACTGTTCAATCTATTTCTGATGAATGCCTCCAAGAAAGTACTATGAAGAATACTGATGCTGCCCACCCCTAGAGAAAAAAATCTTGTGTCTCCCAATCCAATTGTTTTTGTATCATGAGTGGCTGTCCTCCAAGCTGAGTGACCCCCATCTTGTGGCACCATAACCCTTTGCAAAAGATCATCCCAACTGGGTTTGTTGACAGTTGACATTCACAAATAGAGGGGCAAAGGGGGTACATGATTCTCACCTGAGTATCCAGCTACTCCCTACCACCTGCTGAACACAATTCTACACTGTGATAATCAGTAGGTCCTCTGCTGAGGGACTGCCTATGTGCCTTTCTAATAAAATAATAATGATAACAACCACAATAATTTAATTGACCCCTTACAGACGCCGAGTCCCTTCAGCAAGAATATAAAACAATGATGCTGACCGTAGCTAAAACTGGGTTTCTATATCATTTCATCATTCATCAGAGAGCATCTTTCAAAAACATACGACAAGGATACCCCAGATGAAACCGGCCACCAAGCAATGAAGGGTGCTCTTTGCCTGCCTCCTTTAGGATGCATTAGGGCTGCTGTGCTTCTCGACGTTAATGGCAATGTTAATTCATTCATAAAAGGGCTTTGAATGGGACCCAGCCTTTATCTTCTGCTTTTCAAATATTTTCTCTTTCAAAACAAAACAAAAGAAGCTCCCATATTAATTTTTGCGCCCTCTCATTTTCCAGGCATTCCTGACCTGTCCTGGGTTTCTTCTATTGCTATGATAAACAGTGACTAAAAGCATCTCCAGGAAGCAAGGGTTTATTTCATCTCACCACCCAGGGAAGCTAGGCAGAAAGTCAAGGCAGGAGCTTGAAGCCAACACCAACTGAGAAATGCTGTTTACTAGCCTGCGGCTTGCTACCCCCTTTTTTTTTTTTTAAGCTCAGCCCCACCTACCTAGGGATGTACTACCCACATTGGCCTGGACCCTTCTGCATCAACTGGCAATCAATATAATCCCCCACAGACACGCCCCCAGGCCAATCCGATGTAGGAAATTCTTCAGTTGAGGTTCTCTTTTCCCATATGCGTCTAGGTTTGTGTTAGGCTTACAGCTGAAGCTAATTATAAGCCAACTATTTCTCTTTCATAAGGCCTGAAATTAAAACTTGCTCCATTTATCCTTTGCTTCAAACGTTTATCTCCAAGCTATACAAGATAGAAGTATTTCACTTCAAGCGTATTCCCTGTGTACAAGAAAAGAGAGAAGAGAGGTGAGGGAAAGGTAATAAGAAAGAAGTCGGGTTGTAGAGTAGGTTCTAAGTCTAAACTAGCAAGACTGAGTCAGAAAAGCCAGAAACTCCTGCTTTTAAAGATCTCACATGTGGTAATATACTGTGTGGCCTAATGAACTTATCTGGGGATCAGAGAACATAACCAGCCACTAGAATAGACATTGAGGCCAGACAGTGGTGGCACACACCCTTAATCCTATCACTTGGGAGGCAGAGATCCATCTGGATCTCTATGAGTTCAAGGCCACACTGGGAACAGAGCCAGGCAGCGGTGGCACACGCTTTTAATCCCAACACTTGAGATCTCTTATCTTTGCTTGGGAAGCACACATGCCTTTAATCCCAGGAAGTGACATGGCTGGGTGGAGAACGGTATATAAGGCCTGAGGAGACAGGAACTGAGCAGCAGTTCAACTGAGACCCTCAGGGGTGAGGACTCAGAGGCTTTCAGTCTGAGGAGTCATGGAAACAGGATTGGCTGAGGAGTTGCGAGGTGAGGTTGGCTGTGGCTTGTTCTGTTTCTCTGATCGTTCAGCTTTTACCCCGATATCTAGCTCTGGGTTTTGTTTGTTTGTTTGTTTGTTTGTTTGTTTGTTTAATAAGACCTTTTAAGATTCGTGCTACACGCACATCCTGGCTTCTCCTTCTCTATTCGACTTTGCTGCCATTACTGAATGGGTCATCTGACTTTGAAAGGGTCTCTTGGCTACAGCATCACCATTAGCATATCCAAGACTTCAGTGGCTCAGTCAAGCGAGTTAAGATGCTCTGGCAGAGGCATCAGTATATGAGCAAAGAGAATGCTGCTTGCCCCTTGTCCAAAGGCATAGGACATGGCACAGTTATCTTCCCAAGAACCAGGGATCTCTTTCTGGTACAACACTGGGACGTGTGTAAACTGATCGTGGTGGTTTGGATAAGAACGGCCCCCATAGGCTCATATTTGAATGCTTAGTCATCAGGGAACTGCACGAGAAAGATTAAGCTCAGGCCATATGGCCTTGTTGGAGTAGACGTGGCCTTGTTGGCCGAAGTGTGTCACTGGGGATGAGCTTTGAGGTTTCAAAAATTCTGTCTCTCTCTCTCTCTCTCTCTCTCTCTCTCTCTCTCTCTCTCTCTCTCTCTCTCTCTCTCTGCTTCAGGTTTAGGATGTAGCTTTCAGCCACTGTTCCAGCACTATGATGCTGCCATGCTCCCCACCATGATGATAATGGACTGACCCTCTGAAATGGTAAGCCAGCCCTAAGGTCATGGTGTCTCTTCACAGCAATAGAACAGTGACTAAGACACCACTATTTCCCTGATCAAGCCTTTAAGGATAAGCATATGTAAACTGTTTTCATGGGGTCTAGGCAAGCACATGTAGTTCTAGAGAAATCACCTTTGTCATCCGGTCTTGGGCGGAACGGCGACAGCCACTTCTCTTTTCTTCTTCATCTACCCACCATATTTTCCCAGAACCTACTAGGCAGATGATGCTGAGAAACCTGTGGAGTCAACAGAATGTAAAAGCCTGAAAGACTTGCCAAAAGTCAGCAGATCGAGCATGATTTGAAGTCCTGAATCATCATCAGTGACTCGAGTGCTTGCCGTGCCTGCAAGCACGAGGACCTGAGTTTGAGCCCTAGCACTCATGTAAGAGGACATCTGGGCACAGTGGCATGCATTTGCAACCCCAGCACGGGGGAGGCAGAGACAGTGGACACTGGGCATTACTAGCTAGCCAGTTTAACCTAACTGGTAAGCTCCTACCCAATGAGTGACCCTATCTCAAAGGAGGTCAACAGCTTTGCTGAGAATGATACCTGAAGCTGTCCTCTGACCTCTACCTGTATGCACGTATACATACTGGTGCACACATAAGAACGCACATGCATCCACATACAAAAATAAATATATTTAAGAAGATATTGTGAATAAGATGCCTGCTAGAAGATGTACGGCAAATAAAATGTTCTGAAGCTAAGATGTATTGGATGATCTCCCACAGGATGATGCCATCATGATGGTCATGGCCCTGGTGGGCATGGTCTGCTATATACTGAAATATGAGCCAATGATTGATGTAGTATGGGCACAAGGGAACTGATATCACATATACTTGAACTCTTGAATAACCGAGGAATGAAAAATATGGACGGATGGATAGATAGATGAGAGAAACAGAGACACACAGAGAGTCTCACTCTGTACCCTGACTAGCTTAGAACTTATGTAAGCCATGCTGACCTTGAACTGACAAAGATCTTCCTGCTCCTGCCTTTGCCTCCCGAGTGCTAGAATTAAAATCATGTGATTTTAGAATTAAAACCTGGCCTAGAAAAAAAAAATTTAAAGATTGTTTTAGTACATTTTCTGTTGTTATAATAGAACACCTGAGACTAGATATTTTATAAAAAAAAGAACCTCTAGTAAGTACAAATTGCTGCCCTAAACAGAGCAGAAAAGCAAAATAAATGAACAAAAACACAAAGAAGAGCAGGGGTGATGGGATAGGATGGAAATTGTCTAGATATCCTATGATAGCTGACCCATTCTCATAAGAAAAGTATCAATGAACATCAGACCTCCAATGTCTACATATCCTTTCATCACCATTTCACTGAAGAATTAAACTTTATCATATCATACTAGAGTTTTGAAAATCTAAGTTGACTTTTATGTGTAAGCATTGAAAGCATCCAGAAGATGGCAGTGTAATGATGATTTTCAAAATTTTAGCTCTTCGGAGAGGGAAAAAAATTCTTAGGAAAATCCAATATATAAACTGTGTGTGTGTGTGTGTGTGTGTGTGTGTGTGTGTGTGTGTGTGGTGTGGTGTGTATGGTGTGTATGGTGTTGTTTTGTTTTTGCTTTGCTTGCTTATTTATTTGAGATATGGTCTCTCACTATGTAGCCCAGGCTAGCCTCAAACTCACCATGTCCATCTTTTTGCCTTGGACTCTCATTTTCTCAGATTTCAGCACCATACCCTTCTGTGTCTTGCTGGGGGATGGTTTTTCGGTACACTGTGAATATGTGTTGCTACCATTGGTTAATAAAGAAGCTGCTATGACCTATGGCAAGGCAGAGTAGAGCCAGGTGGGGAATCAATCAGAGAGACAAGGAGAAGAAAGGTGGAGTCAGGCAGATACCAGCCTGTTTTCCAAGGAGCAACATGCCAACAGACCAGTAACGCCACGGCCACGTGGCAAAACACAGATTAATAGAAATGGGTTAATTTAAGATGAAAGAGCCAGCTAGCAAGAAGCCTGAGCCATAGACCAAACAGTTTGTAATTAATATTAAGCCTCTGAGTGATTATAAACTGCTGTGGGCCGGCTGGGACACAGGAAAATTTCCAGTTACATTGTCCAATATGACTTAAACTACTTTAAACCTGTATTCAAACCTGAGATGCCAGGAGAGGACGTAAGAGCATGAAGTGAAGTTAGGGGTGGGAGGCAAACCTATGTTGAAGATTCTAATAAATGACTGACATAACTAGAACTTATGTGACTGTTGGAGGGGGGAGGTTAGAATGTCAAGGTTTGGATTTAAGTTACTTGGGGCTGCCTTTATTCTCTTTATATCCAGGTGCCCACCTCTGTGTTCCACCTAACATCCATCTTTGTGACTACTGTTTTGAGATGTTCAAACAAGACTCAATACCAGCCAATCCAAAGGCTAATAACATCATCAGATACAGCTGCATTCTCTCACAGAAATTTCCCTCCTTTATTGTAACCCACATACCTGATCTTCCATCTAAAGTATTTTTAAGTGCCTTAGTTTATTACTTTCTTTTGTTCTATTATAAAATATCAAAAAACTGTTACTAAATTGGAACATGTTATGAAGGGTAACTTGAGTCCATGTTCCTAAGGCCATGGTCACTTGCTGTGGGATGTACTGTATGGCAAATGTGTTGCTCTGATTGGTTAGTAAATAAAACACTGATTGGTCAGTAGTCAGGCAGGAGGAAGTATAGGCGGGACAAGGAGGAGAATAAAGCTGGGAAGTGGAAAGCTAAGAAAGACACAGCCAGCCACGATGACAAACAGCATGTGAAGATGCTGGTAAGCCACGAGCCATGTGGCAAGGTATAGATTTATAGAAATGGATTAATTTAAGCTGTAAGAACAGTTAGCAAGAAGACTGGTATGGCCATACAGTTTGTAACCAATATAAGTCTCTGTGTTTACTTGGTTGGGTCTGAGCGGCTGTGGGACTGGCAGGTGAGAGAGATTTGTCCTGACTGTGGGCCAGGCAGGAAAACTCTAGCTACAGTCACTGGTATTTAACTCCAGAATATATTATCTCATTCCATTTAAAGTGACAGCTGTATTTTGCATTAACAAGAAGCACAAACACATTTTTAAAAGTCAAGTGGTAAAGAAAAGTTCTGGGCAGCATTAATATAAAATAACAATGGAGAATGAGAGGTGAATACCCAAAGTGCTCTGAGAATTCTAAATGGTATAAAATATGAATCTGAAATATAATCTCTGAATAAGAATGACAAGAAAGAGCCAGCCATCCCCAGACAGGAAAGGGGGAAGCTCTTTGTAGCTGGAGAGTTTCTCTCTGGTCCCGCCAAGCCCAGACCCCTCCCACACACACACACACACAGCCCCGCAGCCCACTTATAAAATAAACACACAGACACTTATTGTTTGGCCTAATGGCTCAGGCTTCTTGCTATCTAGTTCTTATATCTTAAATTAACCCATTTCTATTAGTCTATAAGTTGCCACGTGGCTTGTGGCTTACCAGTACTTTACATCTCACTTTTCATGGCGGTGGCTGTCTCTCTTCCTCAGCCTTCCATTTCCCAGATTTCTCCTCTCTCCTTGTCCCGCCTATACTTCCTGCCTGGTTACTGGCCAATCAGCACTTTATTTATCAGTTAATCACCCACAGCAGCACTTCAGATGATAGCATGCTTTCCAGAGGGGAGGAGGGCTCTGTACTTGGAACCTAATTTAAATAAAGCAAGTGTAAGCTTATTTTTGACAACTGAGGAATGCAAACATGTTTAATAACACATTAGGTGATATTAAGAAATAATTGCTCATTCTTTGGTATTACAATGACATCCTGGTTTTATTTTTAAACCCTTCTTAGATATATCTACTGAAATATTTATGGAGGAAATCACTGTGGAGAGAAGGCCATCAATGGGAGAGAGAAAAAGAGAATGCATCCTGTTAGGGAGTTAGACAACACAGCCTGTGTCTGAAGCATTCCTAATATCATAAAAGAAACAGATATTCCTCTTAGGCCTACCCAGCAGCAGTAAAATGATAGGACAGAGCACAGTAAATCTAAATTAACTGTGTGACCCAGTACCGCTGAGCCCACACCTCTCCTAGAGACAAACAATGACCAATCAGGACATCAGGACCGCCCTCGGTTGCACAGAAGAATTATTGTTGGGAACCAAAATGTAGAGGACAGCTCTCAAATGAAAGTTACCATGATCTATTATCGCCATTGCCCACTCTTTTCTTACAGTATACAAAACAAAAACACAATTTGTATTTTTCTCCTCTGCTCTGATGTAGGTGAATTTTTTCATTGCCCACGAATTCCCTGCCACAAGATTTTGGTTTTAGTCTAAGAAAGGAAAATATGGGGAGTGGAGAAATAGTTCCTAAGTTTAATAGCACTGGCTGCTTTTCTAGAGGACTCAGGTTTGATTCCTAGCACCCACATGGAGACTCACAATATTCTGTAACTCCAGTTCCAGGAGATCTAACACCCTCTTCTGACCTCCTCGGGCACTGTGTGCACACATATGTACATAAGGTACACACATATGTACAAGCTAAACACCTATACACATAACTTTTCTGTTTTTAAAAAAAAATAAAAGTTTTGTAAAGAGAGCAATCCATGGTTAGAAAAATATTGGGTTTTTTTTTTGTTGTTGTTGTTTGGTTTTTCGTCAGTCTTGGGTCTTGAGCATGCTAGACAAGTGCTCTACCACTAAATTTTATCTCCAACTTTAGTCTTGATCTTAAATGTAAAGTTTTCAACTCATTATTATTTCCCTATACCAGCTTTTAGTGTTCCATTTTCCAGGAGATGTAATGAACTTATGAGAGGCTTCACAAAAAGCAACTGATCTGGCCCAGATTCCTGGTTCAGATGAAAAATAGATATCATGGTGTTTTTGATCACAAAAAAATCAGGTTTGCCTTCCATGCTGTATTTGCACTTTTCAGCATGACCCAAGGTCTCCTGCCTTAGTAGAGACCTCTCCCGTTGAGAGGCAGATTTCCCAGGCCTACCCCAGACCTACCATCAGAACTCCAAGGTGGAACTCAGCAATATGCAGTTCTAATAACAACAAAAGGTGACTTTTATAAGCACTCACAGTTTTTTGAAGTCACAGTTTTAGAATTTCAGAAAACTTCCCAAGAGTGTGAAGAACACTGCATTTGATGTTTAGATTACAGAAGAGAGTTTAGTTTGCAGAATGACAGAAACCATTATAGTCCTTACATATATACTTTAGAGTCAAGAGCAGGAAAAACCTGCAGAAAAAAACTGCAATGGCAATCTTATATTCAAGAGGACATTATCTAAACTCTCACTGCAACATCATTCAAAATCTGCTTGTCAATTGCTCCCACCTCCATCACCAGAATGATTTCTATCCCATAGCCTATAGTAAATAGCAAATTATGATCAAGATAGTAGGGATGAACATTTGATGTCTGGTTGGGTTTGCAACATGGAGAGAACTTTCTCTGTTCATGCCACTTGTGCCAGAGGAAAGTGACACACATCAGATACCTCAAGGGATGGCTGGGGAAGCAGCTGTAGATGGCCCTCTTCAGTCTCTTCCTTTCTGCCTCACGTTGCATACAGCTGCTGAGCAGGAAGGTCATTTCCCCCTCTTCCTGGAGACATAGGCGACTGAATGACGCTCTGCTTTCACTGGATCTGCTGCTGTGCTCTCCCTTATATTTTGCTGTTTGTACTTGGTTGAACTCTTTATAAGAAGTCTTATATTACATGATCTTCCAGCTGAATAACATAAGTATTGCCAAGACCCAGATTGGTACCAAGTTTACTGGTATAATGACCCAAAAAGAAGTAGTAGTTCTCCTCCTCCTCCTCCTCCTCCTCCTCCTCCTCCTCCTCCTCCTCCTCTTCCTCCTCCTCCTCCTCCTCCTCTTCCTCTTCTTCTTCCTCCCCCCTCCTCCTCATCTCCCTCTTCCCTTCTTTTTGAGACAGGGACTCTCTAAGTCTTCTTGGCTGGCCTGGAATCTCTATGTAGATCAGGCTGACACTGAGTTCACAGATCACAGAGATCTGCCTACCTCTGCCTCCCAAGTGCTAGGACTAAAGGGATGCACCCCCAAGCCTTGCTTTTGTCCAACAACTTCTAACCCTGAGGAAGGATTCAGAGAAGGTTCTAACAAAAATCAGTTATCATTCACTTCAAAAGTTTAAACAAAAAAAAAGTATATTCAAATGAGGGATTCTACTTTTAAAGCAAATATTTATTTATTTAGGTGTGTGTGGTTTATGTAGGAGGTGGAGGTTGAATGTCTTTCCCAATTGCTCTCCACCTTATTTTTTGAGGCAGGGTCTCTCACTGAACCTGAAACTCACTAATACAGGTAGAGTAGCAAGCTCCAGGGATCCTCCTGTCTGCCCTATACCCTGCCAAACCAGTGCTGGAGTCACAAATATGCACCACTGTGCCAAGCCTTTTACATGGGTCCTCATGTTTTTATGACAAGCACTTGACTGAGTCATATCCTCAGTTCAACATCAAAGTTTTCTAGTCATTAACTACTTATTTATTTATTTAGACAATGTCTCACTAAATAGCCTGTCCTATTTAAGGTCAACTTGACACAAGGTCAACACATTTGGGAAGGAGTGTAACAGGGAAAAGGTTTCCCCATCTCGTCTCAGCTGAAGCCATCTTGGGTTTCTTCCCCCTGCCCTGAAAAGCCCTGTCGAAACGTGGGATCAAAATGCCCCAACTTACTGCATGCTCTTGGCTCTTGTTAAATTGCTTGTTTGCTTCCCCCTACAACGGCCCTCCAGGATGCGGTTTTTCTACGTTCTTTGTCTTTAAAACTTCCAATAAGGTGCATTTGGGCCTCCCCTGTGCAAATGCTTTTCATGCTTTTCCTCAGGCAGGCGGCAGCAGACTGAGTAGAGACTCTCAACTGGAACTTTGGTCCTTAGGTCATGTTGAGCGGTCTTTGGGTCTTTACCCCATAACAAGAGGGAATTCCAACTGAGACAATGCCTTCCCCAGATAGGCCTGTGGACAAGCCTGTGGTGCATTTTCTTGAATGATGGATGTGCAGTACCATCCTGGGGCTAGTGATCCTGCACGGTGTAAGAAAGCAGGCTGAGCAAGCCATGAGGAGCAGCGTTCCTCCAAGGCCTCTGCATCAGTTCCTGCCCTGACTTCCTTCAGTGATAAACTGTGGTGTAAAAGTGGAAATAAAATAACCCTTTCCTCCCCAAGTTCCTTGGGGTCTTGGTGTTTTATCTTGATGTCTTTTTTTTCTTTTTAATCAGCAATAGAAACCCTAAGACATCCCAGAGTGGGCTAGCACTCCAATTTTCCTGCCTTTGCTTCCCTGGTGCTGAAATCACATGTGTGTATTAATATGCCCAGCAGGCAATTTTCATGTTTTCTTATTGTGAGAATAAGGATCCTCAATTTACAACAAAGAGCACTGGAGACTGAATATTAAAAATCAAGCATTTTATTTTACAATCTTGCATGGTCTGGTGGCAACCAAGACAAAAGGAGGTGGGGGCAGACAAATTGAGGTCAAGGAACAGTTTGTATTGCACTGAATAAAGGTCCCTTCCTCCTCTACTGCTTGGGCTGAATATTGGGGGCGGGATATGTATAATCCCACAGGTCATCCACCACTGACATTTGTCTATTTCTCAGCCCACATGATGTGTGGGATATTTTACATATTTTATGTCCTGCTTATTTAAGGCTTTTCAGGAGCATGAACTTTATGTCTGAAAGTCATCAGGCAAACTTGACTCTGAGTCATTTTCTTCCCTAAACTTCTGAGTTTGGGAGAGGGTGCCAAGACTAGCAAGTGCCAGCGCAGCGACCAGACTTCCTGTTCATCTGTAAGTTGGTGTGAGCTGGCTTAAGGCATTTTTGTTTTTATTTTATTTTATTTTATTTTTTATTTTATTTTATTTTTTACATTTATCATTCTAAAAGACAGAATTCACAAGTAAAATTAAACATTCACATATATTGTCCTCCATTTTTTTGCATCTTTGCAATGACCATTAGGGAGAAATACAACATTATTTAACATGTACAAACAAACACACTTTTGTGATATTAGACTATTTTCAGACACTATTGATTCCTTTCAAAAGCTTAGTTGCCATCCATTGGTCAATATGATTTTTCTTCTTTGAAACCTTGGAAGCATTTTTTTTGACCTAGCTGACTCCTTGGCACTATTTTACTATTTAAAATAAGGTTTATGGGACAGGTAAGATAGCTCAGCAGGTAAAAGCACTTGCTACACATAAACGTGGAAAGAAAGAACAGACTTCATAAAGTTATCCGCTGACCTCTACATATATGCTGTGGTGTGCGCGCGCGCGCGCGCGCGCACACACACACACACACACACACACACTATATATATATATATATATATACACTGTAATAAATAAAATTAAATTTTTAAATTAAAAAATAGTCAAATTCAAAAACTGAGATGTTTAGTCCAATTTATAATCTTTTTTTTTTCAAGACAGGGTTTCTCTGTGTAGCTTTGTGCCTTTCCTGGATCTTGCTCTGTAGACCAGCCTGGCCTTGAACTCACAAAGATCCGCCTGCCTCTGCTTCCCAAGTGCTGGATTAAAGGCGTGCGCCACCACCGCCCGGCCTTACTTTATTTCTAAACGAGGTAAATTTTCACATCTACCTTAAGGCAGCTTGTTTTTGGTTTTTGAGACTTGGTCTCACTATGTGCTGCTGGCTTGAACCTCGATCCCCCTTCCTCAGTCTCCTAAGTGTTAAGGTCAAGGTGTGTAACAGCATGTTCAGCTAATGTAGCCTTTTATCGGTATTTGGTATCACTTAAAAACCTAGAGAAGCTCCAGCTAAATATCTGGATTGAATTTATTCTTTTTATTTAACACTGCTAACTAGCAGAAGTTATCCAAATGTTCAGAACAATATGAATTTACGAAAATTTTAATTCCTCTGAACCATACATCCTCTCAAGCATTACTTACACTCTTTGTAAATTCATCTTAATCTTTTCAACTTAACTCTAAAATTAAAAACTCACTAACACATTTCTGATTTCAAATAATTAAACTAAAGATATAATATCAGAACCTCTAATGAGCTAAATTTTCCTAGCTATTGTATACAAAATATGAAACATACATAAATCAGTCCCAATGTACATGTAAAATTATGTGTTTTGTTGAACACTCATTATATCTATGTGTAAGGACCAAGTGAGATAGTCTTATCAGGTATGAAAATTGGAGCTATTTACCACAAGCAAGTTGATTTAACTGGTACAATAGCGCAGGGTCTCTGCTCAGTGGCTGGTCATAAACCCCAAACCAAGAGACCACTGAAGCAGTTTTTCTTCAACACTGAGATAATTTGAGCTCCATATTTTTATCACTTTACATTACACTGTAACTCCTCCATTCTTCATACATGTGGCTATCCCACCAACTCTCCTGGGGTCAAACCACACCTTACCTAGTAAGAAATGTTGGATTCAATTCATTTATGTATCCTTAGGTCCTATTCTTTTTCCATCTTGCATTTATTATTTGACAGTTTCATACATACATACAATGATCATGTCCATCCCCAGCTCTTCCCCACTCCCGCTTGGCCTGACACCCACACCCTCCTTCCTGTTTAGTTTTGGGTTTTGTTCTGTTTTTGGTAACCCACCAAGTCTAATTAATAACACCTTCTGGAATTCTGACTGATATTGTTGGCTTGATGTTAGGTCCTATGTAGCTGAAGTTTTCTCCAGTCCTGCCTGGCCCACATTCGGGACAAATCTCTCACTCGCCAGTCCTGCAGCTGCTCAGACCCAACCAAGTAAACACACAGAGACTTATATTACTTATAAACTGTATGGCCCTGGCAGGCTTCTTGTTATCTAATTCTTATATCTTAAATTAACCCATTTCTATTAATCTATAAGTTGCCATGTGGCTTGTGGCTTACCGGTACCTTAACATATTCTCATGGCAGCGGCTGGCAGTGTCTCTCTGCCTCAGCCTTCCACTTCTCAGAATTCTCTTCTTGTCCTGCCTATACTTCCTGCCTGGCTACTGGCCAATCAGCATTTTATTTATACAAAGCAATATCCACAGCAGTCCTACTCGCTCTCTTTTGTTTTGGGGGTCGGGTTCAATACAGGGTTTCTCTATGTAGTTTTTGGTGCCTGTCCTGGATTTCGCTCTGTAGACCAGGCTGGCCTTGACCTCACACAGATCCTCCTGGCTCTGCCTCCCGAGTGCTGGGATTAAAGGCGTGCAGCACCACCACCCGGCTCTCTTTCTCTTTCTTTTTTAGACAGGATCTCATTATGTACTCTGACTGATCTAGAACTTTTGTTTGTTTTTTCAAGACAGGGTTTCTCTGTGTAGCTTTGTGCCTTTCTTGGAACTCACTCTGTAGCCCAGGCTGGCCTTGAACTCACAGAGATCCGCCTGCCTCTGCCTCCCAAGTGCTGATATTAAAGGCGTGCACCACCACCGCCCGGCTGATGTAGGACTTTCTATGTTGTTATGTAGACCAGGTTAGCCTCAGAGATCTGACTGCTTCTGCCTCAAGAGTGCTAGGATTACAGGTGTGTGCCACCTTGCCCAATCAGACCCTACTCTTAACTACTTTCACATTTTCCACATTTAGATACTTCACTATGCACTTAGACTTGGCATAATTTTTTTCTGTTTTGCTCATTTTATCAGTCTTTCACCGAAACTCTTCTTCAGACTGTTATATGAGAGGAACAGAATATGTAAAGAACATACCTCATGGGTCTCTGGGCTATGTTCTTTAACGTTTCCCTGCTCTTGGGTAGTAGGCCTTGGCCTGGGAAGGCTTGGTCTGCGATGATGAATGTTGAGTAGATTTAGATTGAAAAGGCTTAGATTGGGACTGATGGGGTCTATGTGGCTTGAACTGAGTAGATCTGGATGAGGAGGGTTTAGCTTGGGAGGGCTGGGGATGAGGGTGTTTAGCTTGGGAGGGTTGGAGATGACTGGGTTTAGCTTGGGAGGGCTGGGGATGAGTAGGTTTAGCTTGGGAAGGTTGGGGATGAGAGGGTTTAGCTTGGGAGGGCTGGGAATGAGGGTGTTTAGCTTGGGAGAGTTGGGAATGAGGGGGTTTAGCTTGGGAGGGCTGGGGATGAGTGGGTTTAACCTGGGAAGGCTGGAGATGAAGGGTTTTTTTCTGAGAAGGTTGAATAGGCTCAAAGTGTTTGACCTGGAGCCTGGGTTGATGGGAGTTGAACTGGGAAGTAGATGAAAGTTTACTCCCAGATATAGATTGAGACCCTGGTTGGAAAGCTGTCTCTGAAGGCCTTCCCTTTATTACTCGTTGAGATCCTTGATGAGAAACAGGTATTTTTCGTTCTTGACTGGCTCCTGCTGGCTGACAGGATGGAGGGTGAGGATACTTAATATGAGATGTTGTCTTCATAGATGTTCCAGTTGCTTCAGTCAGCTGCATCCCCTGGGCACAGGCTTTCACAGGCTGTGGCTTCCCAGCTGCTTTTGCTGCTTGTGAACCTGGAGAATGTGAGTGACCTACAAGAGAGGCCACTGTCCCAGACCTTGGAAAAATTCTTGCTTCCTGTAGGCTCTCAGGACGGGTCCGTACATGAGAAGTCTGTCTTTGTGACCTCCCAAATTTTCCACTCAAATGATACCCCCGAGGAGTCCCTGAATATTTCATGAATCCTTCCCCTGAATAAAATCTCCAGGGTTGGAAGTACTGAATACCAAAGCTTTTACCTCTGCTGTGAACCCTTGTGTTCTGATGGGGCAAACGACAGAACCACTTAGCTCTCTGTTGTGATCCAAAGCGGGAGCTCGGAACCCAGGGGGCTTTCAAGGAAGCATGGTAAAAATTGCTTCCAAGTGTAGTAGGCAGGGGCCATGGGTCTACTGGATGAGACGTGAATACTGGAGTCTGTTGCTGATTCCGAGCGTTCTGGCTGTTCTCACATTGGGCCCCGGGCTCTGTGATAGGCACCTGAGCTCGGCTTTCAGATGGGCTTTTTGTCTGACGCGTTTGTTGGTTCTCACCTTCAGCTGTTCTGGGGCAAACATGAATATCTTGAGTAATTTCAAAGTCTTGGTCTACCTGAATCCCCAACTCCCTGGCCAGAGAGGCCATATCTTCTAGGGACACACATCTGAGTGAAGAGGACATTACTTCCTGGAGGGCAGCCTGAAGGGCCTCCATTGCCTTCCTTCTATCCCCAGCTTCCTCCATTTCCCAAAACAGCAGCTGTGACGGCTTCAGACTCAGGATCCTCTGGAACATCTGAGCCTCCTCACTCTCCTTGGCCTGGGGACCGAGGACAAAGTAGCATCTCTCGATGGCATCTTCTCCTAAAAACATTAGCAAGTCCCACTCCCTCTCACCAAGGCAGTCAGTGAAAAAGAACACGGCCGAGGAAACTTCCACCAGAAAACCAAACTGTGTCCAAAAGCTTTCGAGATCCCCACGAAGGTTGGCCACAGCAACAGGCTTTTGGAAAACATGAGGACATCCCTTTAGCTCCTTGTTGTCAGGGAAACACCACGTGACCTCCACCAGGCCATCAGAAATTTGCCGAGGAAGCACAGGAACAGACAGATCCTGATGGAGAAAGATTTTGTGTGGTTTCTGCCGGGAGGAGCTGAGCAGCGTGTTGAGGATTCTGGACTTGGAGAAGCTACAGGGTCCGAGTCGCACGAAAGAGAGGACTGGCACCTTCATGAGCCTCAGAAATGTTTCTGTTTCCCTGGGGGGTCCTCCCGAGGACCGCATCGGGTGCCGCGCTAAGTCTTTCATGGCCCCCAGCATTAAGATGCTCTTGTTGTTTTCCGCATCTGGCAACAGCAGGGGAAGAGCGAACTGGCACTGGTACATGTTTGACATGACTTCGCGTTGCAAAGAGCTGTGCGAACAAAGCATGCAGGCACAAAGGACATCAAGGGGATGGACAGTTTGTATGTCTTCAATTGCTAAATTCTCTATTCCAGCCAGCAACTCCCCTTCGCTCTCTTCATCCACCATCTTGTGCGGAAGGATAAAATCCCTGGCTGTCAAGTCTAATGCCTGAACTTTCATCAGGAAATTCCAAGCTAAGTCTCCTGGAGTCTCGGGTGTCCACTCACTTCCTCGATCCATGGAAAACTGCTTCACAAAATCGGGGAGAAGCTTTCTGCTTCTATCCATGTTCAAACAGGACAGGACATGTTGGAATACTCTTTTTCTTTCTGTGAAGCAGAGAGTAGTCATTATTGCCTTGTTCAGAATCTCTTTCCCTCCTTGAAGAGTATGGAATTGACAATTTCACTGCCACAAGTTGAAACCATACAAAATGAAAGTCTCGTTTCGTCACCCTTCCTGCCCTGTTTTCCTTCTAAGAGGCATGCATACTAATCTGGCATTGTATGTGTCTCCATCTGTTTTCTGTTGCTGTAATAAGACAATGTCCAAAAGCACCTTGGAGGGGAAAGGGGTTTTCAGCTTACATGTCCCAATCACAGTCTATCATAAAAAGAACTCCAAGACATGAACTCAAGGCAGGAACTGAAGCAAGGCCACAGAGGAAGACTCCTTACAAGCTTGCTTTCCATGGCTTGTTCAGCCTGCTTTCTTTCTTTTTTTTTTTTTTATTAATTTTTTTTATTTTTATTTACAGCTTGCTTTCTTACGCAACTCAAGACCACCTGCCTAGGGGTGGCACTGCCCACAGTGGGCTGAGCCCTCCCACATCAACCATTAATCAAGAAAACGCCCCCAAAATATGACTACTGACAAATTTTATGGAGGCGGTTTCTCAGTGGCCAAAGGTGTAAGTGTTATAGCTCTGAGGAGAAAGGTTTCCCCAATACAAGTGCTGCAGCTGAGGGGATGAAAGTGTTACAGTTCTAAGGGGGAAAGGTTTCCTCCATGCAAGTGCTGCAGCTCTGAAGGGAAAAGTATCCTGACAGTTGGGAACCAAGGAGTACCACAAAGTTACAACACCACACAACAAACCTTTATTGGGAAAGACACAGAGGGTGGCGGCCTCTGCTCTGTGAGAAGCAGCAGAGAACTGAGTGGGAGGCAGGCTTATATAGGGTTTCTTGGGGGTGGAATTTTCCACGGTGGAGATTTCCACAGTGGGGATTGGTGGGATTTCAAGCTCAGGGAATAGTGGGTATTTAAGATTGAGGATTGGTGGGTTTTCAAAACCCAGAAGTGAGCTCAAACTTTTTACCCTACAAATACTTAATAAGCTTGACAACCTGAGTCTCATCCACTAGACTCACAAGTAGAAGGTAAGAACCAACTCCCACAAGCTGTCCTCTGACCTCTACATGCATGCCATAGTACACATGCTCACACACATGCACACAAAATAAAATATAATTAAACAGTCTCTCAGAGCTTACATACTGGGTATTCCTCCTTTGGAACCCCTTATATTCTGGGGCATTCTCTTCACTTTCCCTCAATAAATCTAACTTTGCTCTGTTTTAAAAAAAATTACATGCTGTCTCTATTTTTCCTTATCTCCCATTTTTACATATATTTTTCTAGTTACTAGAAATAGCACGTGTAGAGGAAAAATCAAAGCAGGTTTTACTCTTGACAGATGGCAAGCTAGGACACGATGTTCATCTATTTTGTTTTGTTAGTACCAAGAGCTTGGTGCAGGTGTGTGGGACAGGGTCTCACAGGTAGCCCAGGATGGCTTTGACCATCCTGTCTCTACCTCCCAAATGCAGGGATTTACAGACACATAGAACCATGCCCTCCATAATGTAAGGTATCAGGCTTGGTCTTGGGGTATCGCTTAGTTGGTACAATGCTCATCTAAAGTATATGAAGCCATCCATGTCTTTCATCCACAGCACTGAAAAATAAAAAATAAAAAAACCAAACAAGAAAAAAAAAAAAAACCAGGAGTGATAGAATAGGCCTATAATCTCAGCACTTGGAAGGTAGAAGAAGTATCTGAAGTTCAAAGTCATTCTTGGCTACATAGTAAGTTTGAGGACAGCCTGAGATACATAAGACCTTGTCTCAAAAGAAAAGGCTCTTGAGACACATTTTTGGAAGAGCTGACTCCTGTTCTATGGAGTCTATTCTACACTTTTACTCTCACATCAAAAACTTTTGTACTTTTAGTACAAAACTTTTAGTGTTGTGTGAGTGTGTGTGTGTGTGTATGTATGTATGTGTGTGTAAATACACATGCCTTACAGTCAAAGGACAACAATCAAGAGTTGGTTCACTACTCTACTTTCATTTTTTAATAAATCTATACTTCCAGTACTCAAAAAAAGTTTGCACATGTAAATATCTCTTCACCAGGATAGTGATCTATGGACTGGATCCAGGCATCCTGAGACCTTAACTATGCACCGTAAGTTCCTCTACTGATGATCTCCACTTCAATGGTTAAAACTAAAAATTGCAAAACCCAATTTCTTTCTGGTTATGAAGCCACTAAAATGAAGGTGCTTTAATCCAAAAACAGAAAGCAATGTCTAAAGTCAATGGCTAGTGGCTGGGGATGTAGATTAGGGGTAATGTTTTGTTTGTGCTCTAACAAAGTTTGCCTGAAGACCAGAGGGTAGAGCTAGCCATTAGTTAACCATAGAGGTCTTGGAAGTCTGTACAGACAGACAGGAAGTGAGATGACTAGGCGGAGAGAGGAATATAAGGCAGGTGGAGACAGGAAGTCAGCCCTTTTTCGGTCTTGTGGAGATGAGGTGACTTTGGCTGCCACTAACTTCTCTGATCTTTCAGCATTTATCCATGTCTGACTCCAGGTTTTTATTATTAAGACCAATTAGAACCCGCGCTACAGATTAGGTGGTAGGATGCTTGACTGGCATGCACAGGGGTTCCATCTCTAGCACCAAAGAAAACCATGTGTGGTGGATCATGCCTGTAATTCTACAGTGTTAGAGGTGGAGGCAGGGGGAATCAGAAACTCAAAGTAATCCTCAGGTACATGATAGCTACCCTGGACATCAGAAGACTCTGTGTCATGGATCTGAAGTCCACTACACAGGAAGGTGTTTATGCCTAGTACTATGGACTTGGACAAAATAAAGGGGTTCGAGTATTCATGGATTTTGCTAGCCAGAGGAGGTCCTCAAACCTATTTCCCTTGGACACTGACTCTTTCTCCTGCCGAGTCTCTCACTTCACCAGACCTGGGAACTCCACGCTCAGTATCCCTCCCTGGAGAAAATCCATGTTAGAGAAACGCCCTATTTCCGATTAATTGATTAGCTGCTTCGCCTCCTCTGCAGTACGTCACAGCGCCTGCTTAGTCTATTGATAAGCTGTCTAATTAATTACACACACCGTCTCCATACCTTCAGTGCCTTTCTCCTCCTCTTCCAACGAAATGCTGCTTTCCAAACTTTCACAACTACTTTCTTCGTTAGAAAACTCCACGGTTTCTTCATACTCACGGTCCTCTTCACCATCATATGCAAAGCGCCGCAGGTCAGCGGAGGCCCCTTCCTCCACAATGGCCTCGACATCTCCGGGGTACCCTACAGACTCTGGATACTCCCCTTCTGCTAAGTACAGAGAATCGTCTGGCTCCTCGTATCTTTCTCCATCACTTAGGTATGTGATACTCGTTGGAGCTTCGTACTCAACTCTTCCAACTGAATGCAGCGGCGCCAGGACGTGTGACGCGCCACGCCCCTCCTCCTTCTCCCTGGAGGATCTTGAAGTGTCTCTCTCGTTACTTCCCTTGTACCTGAAAAACTCAGGCCTTTCCCAATTGACACACTCTTTCTCTTCAGAGAGCACTGAAATCTCGTCATTCTCCCGGGTTTTCCTCCCAAGGGAAAAGGGGTTTGCGGGATCCCTGCTCACCTCCGCAGACCTGGACGCTTCCGTCCCCTGGTGTGGGACTTCTGAAAAGAAAGGATTTCATTATTGCCTCTGTTTTTTCCAAAGGAAGAATTGTAAATTAACTTGAGGCTCGTGTCCTCAAAGCATCACTCGTTCATTTTATTTCTTTTTCCCTTCCTTTCTTTCAGACAAAAGTTGTTGTCTATGTTGCCAGGGCTGGCCCAAACACTTGAGCTGAAATATGTTCATTCCTCGGCCTCCCCGACTAGCTGAGGCTACACGAATGCAGTCAGTCTCCTTTATTTTACTAGAAGACCGAATGCCTATGGTGCCTAATCAAATAACCAGCTGATTATCAGAGAAAAATCAAATCAAGTGTTGCCTCTGAGAGCAGGTTCACATGGTAAATAAGTAAAAAGAAAGTTCTTTGTTATGAATTAGTTATATTAATCCATATTAATATGATTAATTAATAATTGCATTAATTATACACTTAATGTGACCCACACTCGGATTTCTTTGGGCCACTGCTAAGGAAATCCCAGTAACTCCTAATGAATGAGCTGATTACTGTGCTGGAATAGTGTATTCTAGAAATAGTAACAGCTATTTTTCCAGGTATTGTGAAGGTTAGTCTTACTTGTAAACACAACTTAGAATCACTGGGGAAGCCAGGGCAGTGGTGGCACACGCCTTTAATCCCAGCACTCAGAAGGCAGAGGCAGGCGGATCTCTGTGAGTTCAAGGCCAACCTGGGCTACAGAGTGAGTTCCAGGAAAGGCGCAAAGCTACACAGAGAAACCCTGTCTCAAACCTCTCCTGCTCCCCCCCAAAAAAGGGTTGGGGATTTAGCTCAGTGGTAGGCCCTGGGTTCAGTCCTCAGCTCCAGAAAAAGAAAAAAAAAAAAAAACCCACCAGGGAAGAGAATCTCCAGTGAGGAATTTTCTACATTGGGTTGGCCTTTGGGCGTGGCTATGGAGGATTGTTTTAAATTAACTGATGCAGGAAGACCCACCCTAGCCACTGCGGGTGGTGGTAATCCCTAAGCGGGAGTCCTGAACTGTGGAAGAGTCTAGAAATAAAGCTGAGCACAAGCATGCAAATAAGCAAGTCTGCACGCATTCTTTTGTCTCTGCTCCTGACTGTTGAAAGGCTAGGACTAGCTCTCTCAAGCCTCTGCCTCTGCGACTTCTCCACGGTATGAGCTGTAAACTGGAATTATAAACTCAACTCCACATACATTGCTGTCGTCAGAGTACAGCAACGGGAAAGGAAACTAGAAGTTAGATTTGTCCTACACTAAGCATCTTGGGTCATTTTTTAGATCACTTAAAAAGAAGAGCTGCATCTCCCTCTAGTGGTCGTTTCATGAATTGCTAAACAATGCACTGGACTAGCTTCCTCCCACACATCACTAATTATTCCTATCTTTTGTAACATGTCATTTTTTAAGACACTATAAATTTGTATTAGTTCCTACCACCCATACAATTAATAGTGACATTCTCTCTCTCTCTCTCTCTCTCTCTCTCTCTCTCTCTCTCTCTCTCTCTCTCTCTCTCTCACACACACACACACACACACACACACACACACACACAATCATACTTTGGTTATCCTCGCCCAATACTTTCCTCTCATCCTCCCTCATCCTCAAGCTACTCTTTCTAATCCCAACAGATGCTCTCTTATCATACATCTTTAATATGCATATATAGAAATGTAAATTCCACATAGGAGAGAAAACATGTGATGTTTGTCTTTTGGATCTGATTTAAATGTAATATGATCATTCCGGCTCTATCTGCCTTTCCTACAAACATGATTTCATTGTTTTCTTTTATCTATCTGTTAGCTTAATTTTGAGATAGGGTCTCACTCTGTAGCCCTGGCCAGCCTAGAACTTGCTATGTCGCCTAGGCTGGTCTGTAATTCTTGGTCCTCCCACCTCTGCAAGGATTGTAGATGTAAATTAACATGCCTCACTTTCATTCTCATGGCTGAATTATATACCATTGTCTTTCTATAGCATATTTTTTCTTTATTCATGTATCCACTGATGGGCAAATAGGCTGATTCTGTAAACTGGCTATTGTGAACAGTGACTCAGTAAACAAAGGCACAGTGCTATCTCTGTACACTGATTTTGATTCCTGTGGATGGATATATATTTATATATATCCACTAGTTTTTTTTCAATCATCTAATAATTAATATTTGTACATACTTTTAAATAACTAGTATAGAAGACTGTGTGGCAGAATATTATTTTAAGGTGTGTGTAGCTAGAGTTTTCCTGCTTGCCCACAGTCAGGACAAATCTCTCTCACCTGCCAGTCCCAAAGCTGCTCAGACCCGACCAAGTAAACATAGAGACTTATATTGGTTACAAACTGTATGGCCGTGGCAGGCTTCTTGTTAACTGTTCTTACAGCTTAAATTAATCCATTTCTATAAATCTATACCTTGTCACGTGGCTCGTGGCTTACCAGCATCTTCACATGCTGTTTCTCATCGTGGTGGCGGCTGGCAGTGTCTCTCTGACTCAGCCTTCCACTTCCCAGCTTTATTCTCCTCCTTGTCCCGCCTATACTTCCTACCTAGCCAATGGCCAATCAGTGTTTTATTTATTGACCAATCAGCAACACACTTGACATACAGACCATCCCACAGCAGGTGTGTTCCTTTGTTTACGCTCTGGAACATTTATTTGTTTAATGATGCAAAGACGTGTTAGATTTGTTTAATTAAATAAAATTCACCTGCAGTCAGGAGGCTGAGTCAGCGACTAGCTGACAGGAAGCAGTAGGGAGAAACCAGGTGGAGAAGGGCTTTTAAGTGGGGGCTGGGAGAAGGGTGCCCGGCTTTTTGGGAGACACGAGCAAGGAGAGGAAGTGAACTACTTGCTATTCAGCTTCTCTGAGTGAGCAGAATTCTCCCTCAACCTTTGAATCCTGAGTTCTTTAGAGTGACAGGAATTTAGATAAGTTCCCTTTCTAGTTTTGAAAGAGTGGCGGCTGAGGGAACAAAAATCCCTCAGGCTGTGGCCCTTGAGGCCAAACTGCTGCTGGTAGCAGCATGTGGGGGCCCACAGAGGCTCCCCAGTAAGACCTTACTCAAGAACAGAGAATCTGAGCTTGCTTTACCTAGCAGGGCTGCATAATGGGATGATTTGGCCATGGGCGTGGTTACCAGGTGTTTTGAAGGAGCTACACTCGTCTGTACATTGTGCTTTGATTTTGAAAGGGGGAAGTCTTTTGCCTCTCCTTTTGGCAGTATATAAAAAGCCCATTAGAGCTGGGCCGTAGTGGCGCATACCTTTAATCCCAGCACTTGGGAGGCAGAGCCAGGCGGGTCTCTGTGAGTTCGAGGTCAGCGTGGTCTACAGTGGGAGATCCAGGATAGGCACCAAAGCTACACAGAGAAACCCTGTCTCAAAACAAAACAAAACAAAACAAAAGCCCATTAGAATAAATCTCGAGGCAGCTGTGTATTGACCCAGGGCCCTCCCGAAGCCATCCTGTGTCTCTGTCTTTCTCGTGGTCTCTCCCTATATTTCTATCTAGTACTTTCTCATTTCTCTCTCTTCTCCCAAGAACCCTTGGACAGATTGGAGCTGGACTCCCACAGCAGTGGAGTTGCAGTTGCTGATTAGGACAGCCATTGCTTAAAAGGCAGCCACAGTTATAAAGAAAAACAACAGACTGTGTGTGCAGCCAACATCCCTGGGTTTCTGAGCACACTTGTTGGTGCAGGTGCACATGCCTGTGGAGCCCAGAGGGTGGAGTTGGGCTGTCCTCCTCACTGGCAAGCCTAGCTGGCCAGCAAGCTCCAGAGACTATATGGATTTGTCTCTACCTTCCCACACTGGGAACATGGGCACATGTTACCACAGGCAGCTCTCTAGGTGGATCCTGGGAATCTGAACTCAGATCCACATGCTCGCACAGCAAGCGTTCTACAAAGTGAGCCAATCTCCTCAGCTCTGGAGGAAAGGATTTTGACACGGTAAGTGTTTAAGGAAAATAGATATGCCAAGAACCATGCTATCTGATACAGCATTTACATATAATAAAATACTATAGTGAATTCCACTGTATGAATCCCATCCAATAATTGTGTTAATTAAAAACAATACATATTAACATGTGGTTTTTCTTTCTGAGTCTGGATTATACACTTATTTAATATTACACTTTCCAGATCCATACATATCCCTGAAAATGTCATCATTTTACTTTTCTTTATAGCTGAATAATATTTCACAAAGAACCTCATTTTCATTATCTATTCATCTGCTTGTGGACATTTTGGCCAGTTCCATATCCCTGCTATCATAGATAGCACAGCAATAAACACGATGTGATATAATATGGAGTTCTCTGGATATACACCCCAGGATGTGGGAGACCAGCTCCCACATTTATTTACCCCAGAGACTCTTGAGGAATGAGGAATAAGAGATGGGTAGAAATAAACAGGGGAGAGAAACAGAAATACAGGATAGACTTGAGTGGGCCTGGATTCTTATCCACTGGCCCAGAACTTTATTCAAAAGGGATTCTTATAACAATGCCAATGGGCGGAGCATAAGACCTCCCCCTTGCTAGGTACAGCCAAATGTAGACCCTTCCAAACACCTGGTACCCAGGCCTGTGGCCCAATCATCCTCTTATGAAGTCCTACTGGGTGAAGCTACTAGGAAACCTCAGTGGGCTCCAACACCAGGCGGAGAACAGCTGGGTCGTATGGCAATTCTGTTTTCAATTTTCATGTTCTCCCTTATATACAGATCCTAGTTTATAATGTATACATGTATACATATATATATGCAGGTATAAGTGTGGATATAGTATAAATTTAAAAAGGAGATCAAGAGAAGATAGCATTAGGTGACAAGGAAGGACAGAATGTAGGCAAAAGGACATGAGTCATGAAAAAAGGAATAAAGATACTTTTTATTGAAATTTTTTTTCATACAATATTTTTTTCTGGGAGGGATTGGAGTAGGGGAAAATATGATCAAAATATAGTATATGAAAAAAACAACCTACTTTTTCCCCTGAGTTTGAACTCCATCTTAGTTTCTTTTTCTTTTTCTTTTTATGTGAATGAGTGAATAAAAATGTAATTCAAAGTGGAAGACTAGCTGGGCAGTGGTGGTGTACACCTTTAATCCCAGCACTCGGGAAGCAGAGGCAGTGAATCTCCGTGACTTCAAAGCCAGCCTGGTCTACAGAGCAAGTTCCAGGACAGCCAGGGCTACACAGAGAAACTTTGTCTTGAAGGAAGGAAAGAAAGGAAGGAAGGAAGGAAGGGAGGGAGGGAGGGAGGGAGGGAGGGAGGAAGGAAGGAAGGAAGGAAGGAAGGAAGGAAGGAAGGAAGAATAAAATCCTAAGTGACATTCTGTGGCTTCAGAACGGCCATTCTAACTGTATAGAAGTTCACTGCGATGCATTTGGGACTGGATAACTTTTTGAGTGTCTTCCTTAAACTAGCTGTGTTTTATTTGTGACTTAATTAGAATAAAGTGATTTTTTTTAAGAAAGAAAAAGGACCATATTTTATAGAGTATTAATTTCAAGATCTTAAACCCTTTATCCATCAAATGGAGAAACTACTGTTCTGCCAGCATTCTTACATAGAGAACAAGGATAATAAGCTCTGGCTGGCTTATTAAAAGTGGTTTCCCCTGTACTTTCTGAGTGACTATCCAAAGGCCCCGCTTGAGGTCTTTGGAGATATTATCTCGAAGTTACCTACATGAGAAGGAAAGCCCTAGATGGTGCCATCATTAACGGTGTGCTCTTTCCAAGTCCCTGCGGGACCATGAGCATCTGACAGTGGCATTTGACCAGGACACAAAAACAGCTGGGACAGTCTGATCAGCAATTACCAGTCTCCTAAATCAATGCGCTCCATCATTCCCTGCTTTAAAAACTACACTTCCTGTCTCACATTTCAGTAAGAATCGCCTCAGGATGTCAAATCCAAACAACAGGCAACAATTCTTTTTTTTTTTTTCTAGAAAATCTGCTTCCTCCCCCTTTCCTTTAAAATTTAAAAAAAAATCAACTTACTGTAATTTAAGCCCAAAATGGTGGCCGCCTCTGGAGACGAGTTAGACAAACACTGGAGGAAACATCCACAGCTCTCCTCGCCCTTCTTCTGCACCACAATTAACAGCTTCCGACTTTTCTTCAGGGGGTCTGGAATTTCCTCTAGCATCTCATACTCGTCCTCAGAAATCAGTCTCCGAGAGGCTAGCGTGTCCAAAATAGAATCAGGGTCTTGCTGGAGGACATTAAGCAACTTTGTTCTTTGTTTTTCTATGATTTCTGAGGAAGCACTCTCGGTAGCCATCGCTTCCTAAAAACCGGGAAATGGAGTAAGTCGTTCTGGCAAGTAAAGAAATGTAAGTTCAAAGAGAGAGATGGGGGGGGGGGGGAGAGAAAGAGAAAGAAACAGAGAGAGAGGGAGGGAGGGAGGGAGAGAGAGAGAGAGAGAGAGAAAGGAATTCTACTTAGCAAAGATAAAATATGTCAAGAATACCTATTGTCGGAGAGGGCAGAGAGGAACAAATGCAGGAGGTGAGTCAGCCTGGTGCACTCTGTCCTTGATTTCCTGTTGCTGGTCCTTTATCTGGTCTTGTGTGTGTGTGTGTGTGTGTGTGTGTGTGTGTGTGTGTGTGTGTGTATGTGTGTCTGTGTGTGTAGTGCAGAACCCAAGGTCTAACGATGTTCTACTACTCATCATCTACACCACAACCCTCTCTACTCTTTGATCACAAGACTAAGTTTCATTTTAATACTAGGCAGTGGGAAACACGCCACAAATGGTTGCACACACCTCTAATCCTAGCATTCCGAAGGCAGGGGCAGGAGAATCAAAATTGTTGCAATTTCAAGGTTAGCTTAGTCCACACTGTGTGTTCTAGGCCATCCAGGACCACACAGAAAGACCCTCTCTCAATAAAACAAAACAAAAATGAAGGGAGGCTGGGGACCTCCCCCAGGAAGCTTCCCTTGAACTTCAAATTGGGCTAGGTATTCCTGCCCTGGGCACTGTACTGTGATGATATAAATGTAATTGATTGAGAGCAATCTTCAATATGTAGGTAAATAATAGAGTTAGATAAAGATTTAAAACGTGTAATTTTCAATCCAGCAATCCTACCTTGGAAATTCAGGGTCTGGAAAGATGGCTTAGCAGTAAGAACACTTGTTACTCTTATAGAAGACCTGACTGGGGTTCAGTTCTCAGCATTCACAAGATGGTGGCTTAGAACCATCCATTAATCTAGTTCTAAGGGATATAACTCCCTCTTCTGACCTCCATGGACACCAGGCATACACCACACATGGTACACATATATACATACAAGCAAAAACTCAAATATATAACAAAATTAAAATAAATCTAAAAAATTTTTAAAGAAAATATCAGATACATGCCAAAAAATGTACATATAAAAATTCCAAAACTATAATAGCATAAAGTAAAAAATAACCTACATTTCCATAAGTTAGGGCTCTATGAAATAAATGATAACAGTAAAATACCAAACATATATATATATATGGTCTTTCTGAGACAGGGTTTCTCTATGTAACAGGCTTGGATGTCCTAGAATTCACTCTGTAGACCAGGCTAGCCTTGAACTCACAGAGATTGAGTGCTGGAATTAAAAGAGTGTGCCACCACACCCCGGTCCACCAAAGAACTATTGAACTGTTAAGATTTTATTTATTTGTAAGACGTCATGTGTGTGCTGGGAATTGAATCTTGGTTCCCTGGAAGGGCAGCCAGTGTTCTTAATTGCTACGCTGTCTCTCCAGCTTCTTACTAGACTGTTAAAAAGGATAAAGTAGAACTTGATAAATGATAATACTCACATAATATTTTAGAAAATAGCAAGTTATAGATCCCATTTAAAAAAAAAAAAAGAAAAAGAAAAGAAACAAGCTGGGCATGGAAGTGTACGCCTTCAGTCCCAGCACTGGGAGGCAGAGGCAGGCAGATTTCTGTGCATTTGAGGCCAATGTGGTCTACATAGAGAGCTCCAGGCTATTCAGGCCTATATACTGTGACCCTGTCTCAAAAAATAAGCAGACAAAAAACCAAACTAGTATGTAAGCTGGGCATGGTGCCACATGCCTCTAACCTCAACACTAGGAAGGCAGAGACAGAGAGATCTCTGAGTCGGAGGCCAGTCTGGTCTACATACCAAGTTCCAGGCCAGCCAGGGTGTCAGAGTGAGATCCTGTCTCAGAAAAAAAAAAAAAAATATGCGCACAGCATATGTATAGGCACATATACACACATATAGAAAATATTTTTATAAGATAATCAAGAAATACTCTAAATTTTAATACTGGCTACTTCTGAGGATGAGATTATGAATGGGTTTATATTTCGTACTTTAAACACTAATATATTTTAGGGCTGGAGAAATGTCTCAACAGTTAAGAGCACTTACTACTACTACAGAGGACCCGGGTTTGATTCCCAGGACCCACACAGTGGCTCACAACCAACCATAACTCCAGTTCCAGGAAATCCAGTGCCTTCTTCTGAACTCTGCTGGCACCAGGCATGCGTGTGGTGTACATACACACGGAGGCAAAACACTCATACACATCACATAATTTTTAATTTAAATGAATTTTTTGAGACAGGGTCTCTCTACTGAAGCCCTGGCTGTCCAGGAACTCATTGTGTAGACCATGATGGCTTCAAACTCAGAGATACAACTGCCTCTGCCTCCCAAATCACTTATGTCATCAAACATAGACAAGTCAAGGTGATAAGCAAGCAGAAGTTTCACCCCTATTAACTAGTATTGACAGCACTGGAAATACTGTGCACACCACCAGAGGAGAAAGGCAATCATCACCCAGCTACATAGCCTGTGACTTACAGCAGTGACTGGCCTGAAAGATATACTAGTGTAACAGTGGCACCAATGTCATAGGAATAACCAACCTTCTGATGGGCTTTAAAGCCCCCTCCAAGAGATGGTACCAATATCTGACAATGCCTAAGTGGCCAAGAACCTGAAACCAGAGAGGTCATGGACCTAGGGGAAAATCTACTACTATTATTCTGCTAAAGGAGCAACGCAATAAAATGACCCCTAATGACATATTGCTATAGCCTCAGATCAGTGCCTTGCTCAGCCCACATCAGACAGCCTTCCTCTTACAGTAGATGGGAACTAACAGAGACAGCTGGACAATGTGCTGAGAATGATAGACTTTGGAGTTCACCACCCTAAATGGATGTCTTCCTCAAACCCCTTCTATCAAGGCTCAGGGTCTATCTGGAAGAGGAGGGAGAAAGATTGCATGTACTAGACGTGATGGATGACTCCAAGGAAACTCTTCCAGACACAACAGGACTGATGCGCATATCAACTCCCAGAGGCTGCGGCAGCACACGAAAGCCTTGCTCAGGTTCAAGCCAGATGGAGGTCCCGGCACTGAGAGGGAGAAGTGGACATGGGGTCCCACCCATAACCAAAAAGTTACCTGCAATTGATAAATGCTGGCAAAGGGAAAATCAGTTCTCACCAATGGAGCAACACTGGGTATATCAACACTGCAGGGCAGGCCCCGTGCCCAGGAGGTAGCATTTTTTGACTCACCGATCTGTTTGATTTTCATGTTTGTGGTTTTTTTTTGGTGGGGATGGGGGTTGCGTTTCTTGTTTATTTTCATTTGCTTTTTTAAATAAAGAGAGAAAAAGAATATAAAGTTGAATGAGTAGGGAGATGAGGAGAATATGGGAAGAATTTGGGGGAGGGAAAAACATGATCAAATATTACCTGAAAATATTTTTCAGTAAAAAAAACAAACAAACATGAATTTCATCAAAAAGGAAGTGGGGGGAACTGACCTACCACCAATTGTTGGTGGTCAAAACTTGATTTTTATCAGGATCTTAAATTCAAGATTTAGGATTAACATGGTTATTTATTTATTTATTTATTTATTTTGGTTTTTTGAGACAGGGTTTCTCTGTGTAACTTTGCACCTTTCCTGGAACTCACTCTGTAGCCCAGGCTGGCCTCGAACTCACAGAGATCCACCTACCTCTGCCTCCCAAGTGCTGGGATTAAAGGCGTGCGCCGCCGCCGCCACCCGGCTTTAACATGGTTTCTGTATCTGCCAAAGAGCAAAATGGTAGAGAGTGAGCACCTAGGCCAAAAGTCTTAATTTGAAGCTGGGTATGGTGGCATACTCCTTTAATTCCATGACTCCAAAAGCAGAGCATACAGATCTCTATGAGCTCTCAGCCAGCATGGTCTACATAGCCAGTTCCAGGCCAGCCAATGCTACAGAGACCTTGTCTCAACAAAACAAAACAGATCACTCTGTTTCAGAAACTGGCCTAACTGGATGTGTACTACCTGCCAGTACCTGGGAGGCTGAGGCAGGAGGATCACTTGACCTCAGAAGTTTGAGACCAGCCTGGGTAACACAGACCCTACCTTTTTTAAATTTTTTTTTTAATGTTAGTATTTATTTGTTGTGTATAGTGTTCTGCCTGCATGTATGCCTGCAGGCCAGAAGAGGGCACCAGATCTCATTAAAAATGGTTGTGAGCCACCATGGGGTTGCTGGGAATTGAACTCAGGACCTCTGGAAGAGCAGCCAGTGTTCTTAACCTCTGAGCCATCTCCCCAGCCCCCAATGACCCTATCTTAAAAATGAAAAGGAAAACAAGAAAAAATAGTGCTCAGTTGATGCTGACCTACCTAAACCTAGCTGTTGGGTAGAAATCTGGAAACTCTAAGGGACTTCCTAAGCCTCTGGAGCATAAATTTCAGGTTTCCAGCACACCAAAAAGAACTACCTCACATTATGGTGAAGAAAAAAACATTTCACTGTCTGATGTCTTCAGCTCTAGGTATGTCTTGGTTTACTAAAGGCACTGACATCTCCCTCAGGGGTGGGCTCCTTGGTGGTTCATGCCCATTCTACTCCTTCTTCACAAATCTTATTTTTCAAAACCCAGGACAGCCAGGACGGTTACACAGAGAAACACTGTCTCAAAAAACCAAAAGAAAAAAAAAAAGATTTTTAAGTATGCAATACAACTTTGTGATCTGTAGGTACACTAGAAATCATTTCCTGTAACTGAAACTTTGTTCCCATTGACTAAATCTATGTTGCTTTGTGCCACTAAATTTGTAGCAACTTGCCATACAGTCTCCCGAGACTTATTTATAGTTCAGTTCAACTACTTAAACGTTTGTTTTCTTTCTCTTGGGTTTGCTCTATCTCCTCCCTCCTCCACTTCCCGTCTACTACTTCGGAGTGGAAATGACCATGCAATTGCATTTCGACTCCCTGCCCCTAGAAGAAACTAGTATTTAAGTACTATTTTTTAACATGCAAAAAAAAAAAACAAAACAAAACAAAACAAAAAAAAAACCCTTCCAATTCCTTAGTGTTCACCTTGTTCTGCTGTCAATTAGCTAAGATTTTGCATGTGATAGACTAGTAATTCTCACATGTTTTAGAAAGTACGTAGATGATATGGCCGAGATTATTTCTCCTGTTCATAAATGTTTGTAAATATTCCTCATGTTTTGTACTGGAAGAGGTTGCGGGCCACAGATGCATTAGCGTTTATCAAGCAAGTCTGGAGTTAGTAATTTCAGAACGATCTAGAGAACATTTTTACAGTACAGACCTCCAAGCAGTACTCAAGCCTGAAGGATCAGGTTTCCTGATGGCAGCGCACTGGAAACTGTTATTTAACAAGTTCTGAGTGTGATTCCTTGTATGAGCTCAAACTATTTGCCTCTGAATTACTACTGCTCGAAAACAAGTCTGCGTGAGTCAGAGGCTAAGTTCCTACCCTTGCGGGGAGGAAGGGCTAGCGAGCGTCCCAAAGAAGACGAACCTGGGAAGCTGGCTGGCTTTCCCGCATCAGGATCCCAGTCCCAGCCGCTCACTGCACACACGGCCAGGGGCGATGTCACGCAGAATGTGCAACTCCCCTCGAGCCCCGCGACGGGAACCCACGCCGTGGGCCCAGACTGGACTGCAAACGCTGCAGCGGACAGGGACAGAGGCAGAAGAATTGCAAAAGCGGCAGCGGCCGGAGACAGCTCCGGACACCTCCTCCTTCTCCGGAGGAGCCTCTGGCGCTCGAGAGGGTGGAGCCGGACGCGCTAGCCACGCCCCCTCCCGGCGCTGGCGCTCGATTGGCTCCCTGGCCCTACCGTCCCAACCACTCCACTGCGCCGGAGGCTTGAGAGTGCTGCACCTCGCCCACCGGAAGTAGTTCACCGGGCGGAAGCTTATTCCGGGCGAGTAGCGGAAGCGCTTCCTCTTCCGGTCTCTTTGGCCTCCGCGGCAGCAGCAAGATGGTGAGTGTGGTTCCTGGGCTCTGTAAATCTCTTTCCATCCTTCCTCCCTGGGCCGTGCTGCCTGCTGCCGGTGCGTGGGGGACAAGATGCCGGGCAACGGGGGCGGTTGGGCCGGGAAAGGGCGCGCGGTGGCTCGCAGGAGCCCGAAGAAGGGCTGCTCTGTGGCGGGCCGAGCTTTCGGTCCGAGAGCCGCTGCGGGTCTCCGGGATTTGGGGCAACGAGCGCATTGTGGACGCCGGGTGGATGCTTAGGGCGGGTTTGGGGACGTTTGACCCCGACCGCCGAGAAGCCGGAGGTGTTTTTACAAAGCTGGAGCTGGGAGTGTGAGGCGGGCACCTCCTTTGGTCTTCTTCACCCTGAACGCTTAAAACGGAAGAGCGTGTAAAGCGCTGACGTCCGTGCAGAGCGGGGCGTTAGATCGTGTGAATGACCTGTAGTGATTTTGTTTCCCCCCCCTTGTGTGAAGAACTTAAAGCTCTGCCCCCGTTATGTCCCGTGTAATTGTCGCTACTTCGCAGCAGTAGTCGTTTTCCGTGAAAGTGCCAGAGCACGTCGAGAGATTGTCGGATTTCAAAATCGCCTGTTTTAATGCTTTTCCCGTGCAGACGAAAGGAACGTCATCCTTTGGAAAGCGTCGCAATAAGACGCACACGCTTTGCCGCCGCTGTGGCTCTAAGGCCTACCACCTTCAGAAGTCGACCTGTGGCAAGTGTGGCTACCCGGCCAAGCGCAAGAGAAAGTGTAAGTCCCGTGGTCTTCAGACTGGTTTTGCCTTGAGCCGTGGTAGGGACGTGATAGAGAACCCTTGGCTTTTTTTTTTTTTTATTTTGTTATTTGGTACATAACAGAACTTGGCAGTCAATATGTTGGTTAAGTGGTTAGAACATTATGATGATGCTTCTGAGGAAATTGGCTGACACTGGGTGCTTGGGAAAACCTTTGGAATCTTGTTTCATTAGATAACTGGAGTGCCAAGGCTAAGAGACGAAACACTACCGGGACTGGGCGGATGAGGCACCTGAAAATTGTCTATCGAAGATTCAGGTACAGTTTTTTGTTTCCACGTCATTGGCTCTCGAGGGTGGGATGAGAGTTGTCCTGTGACTTCTCACTCTGCTGAATAGTAGAAATGATACTGTGGCCTGGGTTGTTTTTTTTTTTTTTTTTTTTTTTTTTCCTTAAAAGTCTATGAAACAACCAGACTTGTCAAGACTTGTTCTACAAATGGGGTCTGGCGGGCAGCTTACTTGCTTGGTTTAGTCTTCACTTTGGATTTTACTATCGAAAGCTGTTCTGGGTGCTAGTCAGCAGTCATGACAACCTAGATAGGGTTTTGTTTGTTTGATTGATTCGTTCTTCCTGGAGCCTGGGCCTTTGCGTTTTGTAAAAATACAGAATTCTTAGCCCCATCTTAGACTTTTCCTCAGGATCTGTAGTTTGGGCAGTTGATTCTATAGAACGTACCCTGTCAGTTTCCACCAAGGTTGAAAACGACGCGGACGTACACCTGGGCCGCTTCCATCACTGGTGTTCCAGCGGTTCTAAAACAAGGGGTTTGGGGCCGTCTGTTGTGGGGACTGCCCATAGGAAAGCCGGGTTTGGGCGATGTGCGGCTTTGAACCACAGTCTGCAGTGGGACCTAACTTGGAAGGTCACAAGGCAGTGTGAGGCTGTAAATATTAGTGTTGGTATTTACACTTACGGAATTGCAGTTTTGTGGGCTTGATGTGTAGTGGTGTGCTAATGCTTCATAATCTAAGGCTGTTTTAAGCCTATTTAACCTTTCTGTGCTTGGGATCACTCACCTTCATAAAACGAGGTTCCCAGAGTAGGTAAGAGTTAACCATAATTTAGCCACCTTGGTGAGCAGCTTCAAAGGTGCTGCTAAACTTGGTCATGGTTTTCTCTCACTGAGGAAAGATTTGGGCCTGCCCTTTACAGCATAAGGAATAGCTGTTACAAATACCTTGGTTCTTGGGAAAATCGGTGGGGAAGTTTTTGAGTCAGTAAATTGTAATCTAATGTCTTAAGCGGGATAAAATAATAGCTTATCAGTGATGTTCTAAAAATAAATGTCTGAACATATGAATGCGATACTGATTTCAGCATCTAACTGAGATAAGCTTACTAAGGTTTGATGAAATTGAAAGTAATGTGTTGATGTTGCTACATTAACTTTTCTTGTCTTCATCATGGCACAGACATGGATTCCGTGAAGGGACAACACCTAAACCCAAGAGGGCAGCTGTTGCAGCATCCAGTTCATCTTGAGGATTTCAGTCAGTCAAAATAAATGTTCTGGTTTCAAAAGCAGTGTGTGGTGTGCTAAGGTGTTTTAATGTCAGTTCAATGTTTGGTTTGTGATTGCTTTGGAATCTGTTTCTTTTAGTAGCATGCTAAGAACTGGGCCTTCATACTTGAGGTTAGTTCCTGTGAGGCTGAATAGGGGTGGGGGCTGGGTGAATTCTCACTTGGGAAAGCGAATCTGAACCTGCTCTAGGACCCATCCTGTTTGCTTGGCCCTGGGCATGGAGGTAGATGAGTTATGAGCTGAGTGAGGTGGCTAGGGAAGACAACCGTTAAAAAGAATTACTGGAATGGTTACGTAAAATAGCTGAACTGTGCAGCCTAAATTAATAATCCCTAGCATGTCTAGGGTATGTTAGGTGCTTATAATCTGTAAGGGACTTGAAAAATCCATAAAATCCTGAGCCAAGCCCTCGCGGACGGGGGTATTTGTAATCCCTGCACTTCTGCTTTTGAGCTCTTGATTCATCCTAAAGTTTCAGATTTTTAACATTTACTTATATAAAGCCAAGCAAGATGGTATCGCCTTTATTCCCAGCACTTATAAGTGGACAGATCTGAGTTGAGAGACCAGCCAGAGCCACACAGTAAGACTTATAAATGCTGTTTGCCTGTATTTAAGTACTAATTTAGGTGTTTGTTGGATGTTTTCCTAGTATATGAAACTACTCTACCCCAAAGGTGCCAGGTTCAAGGGCATGAAATTGCTTTTGATAATTTACATTTCACCTTGAATAGCCTATAGGATTGTTAGTCTATTGTGTGGGTTTTTTTTTTTTAAGGTTTATTTATTGTGCAGTGTTCTGCTTGCATGTATGTCTTCAGGCCAGAAGAGGGCACCAGATCTCATTACAGATGGTTGTGAGCCACCATGTGGGTGCTGGGAATTGAACTCAGGACCTCTGGAAGAGCAGTCAGTGCTCTTAACTGCTGAGCCATCTCTCCAGCCCCTATTGTATGGTTTCTAATGGTTAAAATAAGTAAGTTCTAACAAAGGATAGATCAGACATTGAGCCAGGTGGGAACTGAGCTGGGTATCTGGACTTGAGTGAATCTAGAGGTGGAAAGGTTAGCGCAAAGTCACAAGGTAGGCGGTGCTTATGGAAGAAAGCCCCAGTGTTACCAAGCGTAAAGGTGAGCTCACTGTTAGCTGTTGCCGTGGTGGTGGTTCTTATATGTAATAGGTTTTGGAAAAACTAGGCACAGGATGGGCAATAAGACTGCTAAGTTTAGGGTAAAGTGTACCTAGATTCAGTTTCACTTCTAAAGTCTAGTGTTGGGTTGGGTTTTTTCGAGACAGTTTCTCTAATGGCTCTGGCTGTTCTGGAACTCATTCTGTAGACCAGGTGGGCCTCCTCCTCAGCTCTTATGCACCGCTATCGGGTCTAGTTTGTATAACCAGGTTGTGATAGTGAGAAACAAATGTTGAGTATCTTTCGTAGCTTAAGGGGTCCATGCAGCCTATGAGTCTCAGGTGATAGAGAGATGGCTTGGCACTTAACATTTGCTGCTGCCCCCTTCTTTTTTTTTTTTTTTTTTTTTTTTTTTGGTTGTTAAATACAAGATCTCCAACTGGCCATAACTGGCTTGGAACTCAGACTGGATTAGTGTTGAACTTGTGTGGCCCTGCCACTTCTGTCAAGTGCTGGGGTTACAGGTGTGTGCCAACATGCCTAGCTATTTTATCTTTCATTTTGCTTTTTTTTTTTTTTTTTTCTGGGACAAGGTCTCATGATAGCCTTGGCTGGCCTGTAACTCAAAAGTTGATTACCTTTCTAGTGCTGGTATTAAAGGCTTGAACCACTGCACCTGGCTGTGCTCAGGTATTATAAACTTGAACAGAAATCAACTTTAAGTATTTTGCAAAAACATTAAATTTTTTAGTTTGTAAGTGAGGGTGGTGAGAGGCCCTTGGTCTTACCATTTGGGATGATAGAGGCAGGAGGAACTAGGGAGTGGGGCCATTCTGAACTACATGAAACAAGGTCGCCACAAAGTTCCCTGCTGCTTACATGGAAGACCACATTCAGTCGTTTGCGTGCTGTGACCTCAGAAATGTCTCCCCCAGGTCTCACGCTTTTTTTCTGTTTGTCGTGTGTGACAGGAAGGTCAGGCCAAGTAAGAATTGGTCCTATCAAGTGTGTTCCAAGAAAAAATGCAAAGGTTTTGTGACAAACACTTTTCCCATCTTGCCCGCTCTTTTGCCACCTCTGTCTTGATCAAGTTGATGTGGGCCAGCTGTAGTGCAGAAGCAGCCCGCTGAGCACCAGCACTTACCAATGCAGATAACAGTGTGACCAGCTGCCCCTCCTGTGGCCACCCTGAGCTGTACTTGTATCTTCCTTACCTTGATGGACTGTCCTCTCAGATTGAACCAAAATAAATGAGGTTGCTTATGTCAAGAAGACCACATCCTTAAATAAGTTTATAGAGAGAATTCTATACCTCCACCAAAGCAGTTCTATGGAAGACATTACAAAGCTTTCATGTCTTTGAAGTAACTTTGACTAGATGTTAAGGTAGAAGGATAATTTTAAAGATTGGATGCTGGGCAGTAGTGGCACACGCCTTTAATTCCAGCACTGGGGAGGCAGAGGCAGGCGGATCTCCGTGAGTTCAAGGCCAGCCTGGGCTACAGAGTGAGTTCCAGGAAAGGCGCAAAGCTACACAGAAAAACCCTGTCTCGGACAACCAAAAAAAAAAAAAGGAATCTCTTTGAATACTTTACTAAAATTGAAGCACACAGGAGGTAGAGACAGGCAGATGGATTTCTCTTGAGTTCCAGGACAGCCAGGGCTATAGAGTGAAAACCTGTCTTGGGTGGGAGGGGGGATTACTAAAATCCCCAGTGAAGCAGACAACTGAGTAATTAGCAACCTGGGACTCCACTTGGTTTGGGCTATGCATGGACATACGTCTTATAATGTACTTAACCCTTAGCTGCACACATTCTGTCCATATACCCCATTCTGAACAGTGGAGTAAGAATCTTCCCTCAAAGCCATCAATATTACTTACAGACAGATGGGGCCTGAATCTGTTTGAGTTTTATGTGCCATAAGGCAAACTCCCTAAGTGAAGCTTTAGGGAGACTCCCATGTTTACCATCATCTGTGCATAACAGCATGCCAGTGGTTAAAATCAGATGTATTATGGAAAAGATCTTGCACTGAAGCAAGATGGTTATATAAAACAAATCTGTCCAAGTTGAAAACCACCCAAACTCCACCTCTTAGTAACCAGCCCTTCTCTATCTATACTGTTACTTTATTGCTCTACACCTTATTCTAGAACAGGGTCTTCCACTAAACCAGAAACCGCCCATTTTAGCTAAGCTGGCTGACTTATCTGCCTTGCAACACCAGGGTTGCAGGCTGAGTGTTGCCTGGCTGTTGGTTTTATGAGACAGTGTCTCCCTATGTAGTCCTGACTATCCTGGAGCTTGCTTTGTAGACCAGGCTGGCCTCAAGCTCAGAGTTCCTCCTATCTGTTCCTAGTGCTGCCATTAAAGGTGTGAACCACCATTCCGGGCCGTTTCTCTTGTTTTTCTTTGTGGGTACTAGTCATTCAAACTCATATCTGTAAGTGCTCTTACTGAGCTGTCACTGCAGGGCCTGTTTGCACTCTTGGTGGCCTGTTCATGATCTGTACTGTTGGTTGGCTTGAATAAAGTTACCTTGCTACTTCACAACCTGTGAGCCTTTATTTTAGTTCGTTGAATATGAAACCAAGAACTGGGGCTGAGGGCATGGCTCTGTGGCTAAGACCACCTTTCTAAAAGGTGAAAGCTGAGGAATAAACCTGGTGGCGAGTGGTATTTCAGGTGCAGAACCGTGGAGTGAACGGTGGAAAACAGTTATAATCAGCCATCTGGGAATGGGGAAGGCATAATCAGAGCAGTAGCCCTCAGGAGAAGCAGATTCCCCACAGGAGGAGAGGAAACAGGAAGCCTTCAAAGTGCTGCCCTATTAGAGATGGCTCTTGAGAGAAAGAACCCTGTGAGACAACAGCATGGCATAGTGATTAAGAATTGCAAGTCTTGGGATGGCATACTGTGATTGCCTTTGTAAAAGCAAACTACGCCATGAAAAACGTATTGTTTAAGATATATGCGTTTTCCCCTGGAAATAAAGATGCTGTTAGCAGGGAGTACTGGAATGCATTTGTTTAATTAATTGAAATTGGTACCAAACTTGCCTTACAGGATGAAATCCATACTCATCTAGTCAGGATGTGTGCCACCATGGCTGGCTTAGTTACTTTTCTATTCTGTTGCTGTAAAGAAACACATGACCAAGGCAACTTATAGAAGAGTGTAGCTAGAGTTTTCCTGCCTGGCCCACAGGGCAAATCTGTCACCTGCCAGTCCCACAGCCGCTCAGACCCAACCAAGTAAGCACAGAGACTTATATTGCTTACAAACTGTATGGCCGTGGCAGGCTTCTTACTAACTGTTCTTACAGCTTAAATTAATCCATTTCTATAAATCTATACCTTGCCATGTGGCTCACCAGCATCTTCACATGCTGTTTGTCATCGTGGCGGCTGGTGGTGTCTCTGACTCAGCCTTCCACTTCCCAGCTTTATTCTCCTTGCCCCGCCTATACTTCCTCCTGCCTGACTACTGGCCAATCAGTGTTTTATTTACCAACCAATCAGAGCAACACATTTGCCATACAGAACATCCCACAGCAGAAGAGTTTATTGGGTCTGACAGTTTCAGAGGGTGAGACCATGACCATCATGACCAGGAGCATGGCAACAGGCAGGCAGATATGGAGCTGGAGCACCAGCTGAGTGCTTACATCCTGAGCCACAGCAGGAGGTGAAAGGAGAGCTAACTGGACATGGCCTGGGCCTTTGAAACCTCAAGTCTGCCCCCAGTAACACACCTCCTCTAACAAGACCACACCTCTTAATCCTTCCTGAAGAGTTCTACCAAGTGGGGACCAAGTGTTCAAATACATGAACCCATGGGAGCCATTCTCTTTCAAACCACCACATGGCACTAGGGAAATGTACATTAAACCACAATGAAATAGTACTACATGCTACGAGAATAGCTAAAAGCAAAAAATCATAGTGGTGAATGTTCATGAGGAACAACTGTAATATTCATTGCTGGTGGAAATGCAAAAATTTGTAGCCACACTAAAAAGGGCTGGCTGCTTCTTATACAGCTAAACGTAAGTATCTTACAGGAATATGGGTTAAGGATTACTCACGGGAAGAAATGACTCAAAGACAGTTGTATCACCAAGGCCAGCCACAGAACAGGTGACAGCTCACAAAAACTAGGAACCTGGAGCACACTGTATCACCCTCGGGAACATTAACAGGTTAGAGAATGTCCTTTCCAGGTGACTCTGGTCTAAACATCTTCCAGGCAGCTCAGCTGGTTTCTGCTTCTCCCAGGCGACTGATCTGGTCTCAGTCGTCTTTTCAACTTGGATTAGCTCTTCTGAAAAGGGCTCTCAGCTTTTATTGCTTACTCTGGCAGGGAGGGAGCCTAGTGAATCTTGTCAGTTTCAGGGACTTCTGGAACTTATTTTAAGTTGTTTACCTCTGTGCTTTAAAGAGCTTCCCTGTCCAGGCGGTGGTGGCGCACGCCTTTAATCCCAGCACTCAGGAGGCAGAGGCAGGCGGATCTCTGTGAGTTCGAGGCCAGCCTGGGCTACCAAGTGAGTTCCAGGAAAGGCACAAAGTTATACAGAGAAACCCTGTCTCGAAAAACCAAAACCAAAAAAAGAGGTTTCCTGCAGGATGGAATATTTCAATCTGGGAGGAAACTGTCACACAACACTCCACCCCTTCCTCTAGCTCTTACATTCTTTTTGCCTCCTCTTTGGCAATGATCCCTGAGCCTTGGGGTGGGGGGTGACTATAGATGTCCACCTATGGCTAAGAATTAGGCCACTGTGCCATAGCCACAAGTCACTTGTTTTCAACAGCATCAATGGTTTTAAGTTGAGGTTGATAATAACTGTGACCTGTGGGTACAAGCACACATGTTTTAGAAGGGAACTAACAGACATATCACATCTATCTAGGAAAACAATAGAAGTTTCTTCCCCATTGGATCCTATGACCACCCCAGCCACAGGTTTTTAATCCCGGTTTACAATATCAGATGTAAACTCCCTCTCGTGGAGCAAGCGTTAAATCCAGCCAGAACGCTGTTGGTCTTATCCAAGATAGCTGAGTCGTTATTGTACAATCAGGCACATCTTGCCTTACAGGTCAGTATTTAGCATGCAGCTTCTACAACCAAGTAGGAATGCTTTGCCAGGAGCCTGTGTGGCCTCCTCTGACACTACAGAAGCCAGCCAGCACAGTGGGAGCTTCCAGTTCACTCTCAGCTTAATCTCTCCATGTCCTGTAGTCACAGCATGCACATGCGGTGTCTTCTGCATAGGGGCTTACCATCTAACTGTGGCATATAACCAAGAGCAGTACTAATAGCTTTTATGATTTGTGGGGCCTCAGGGGCTTCCTTGGCCAACAAATCACAAGGATGTAGCCCACCCCCTGGCACTTAGGTTTTTATTCAATGACTTTATGACCTCTGATAGTGTCCTTTTTTACCCATGTAGGGTACCTTTTAGATTTTTTTTTTAAATTAACATAGCCCCAGCAGGATTATAACGTAGGTGAAAGTACCATCGTGCCTGGTTATCTCTCCTGTGGCTTTCCAAATCTGCAAAATACTCAGTTTAGTATTCTATCATCTGTATAATAAACCTCTTTCAGAGGATGGGTAGGATAAGGCAACATCCTGAACTACCATCTAATAACGAATAGTGGGGTTACAAAAATAAGCTTGGTTAAACCCTCTGAAAGTCTGTTATCATCTGCTCTGAGCAGGTTTCAGGTGATCCCAGAAGTTCACAACTCCTTAAGAAGATGCTAAAGTTAAACATAAGCAAGGTCCATCCACAGCATGGAAAGGTTCCATCCATTGTATCAATTCTTCCTCTGCAGATCAAGGTTGGGTACAAAGCATGGATGGGGGCCTTAATGTAATTAGTTCTCTGTAATCCTCAGTCATTCTCTCTAAAGCATTATGTTTTCATAACCCAGAGCTCTTCCACATAGCCTCCTTGCATTTCTCCCTACCTGATGATCTCAGTGGGCTGACTTAATCAGGTCAGACAGAGCCAAGGGGGAACATGACCCTGCTCTCCCTTGCTGCACCTGCTCCTCCTTGGGTCTGAGTGACCTGCGGGTGCCACTGTAGATACTGTAGCTGTAGCTGTGGCCTTTATCTCCACCATACCTGGCTGTTGAGAAGTTCCTGGCTGGGCAAACCATCTCCACCCTTGGCATAACCTTGGGCTGGAGGGAAATGTTCCTTCCTTAGTCTGGGGGATAATTACCCACCCCTGGGGAGGCTTTATGGTCTTTACTGGTTTTGTTTTAGAATGAATGTCTTCCGTGAAGTGCTCCTCTGGCTTTAAAGCCTTTCAGAAGCTCATTAGCATACAACTTTGCCTTTCTATCAATTTTTTTCCTTAGGAACTCTGGCTCAACACAAATCTTGCCACATTTGTCTTCCAATAACCCAGACAGATCTCTTCCTCTGCTTTACCATTTTTGAAGGTCTCCTCTAGGTTGCTCTCTCACTTGGTGGGCACTCTTTACATGTTGGTCTAAGTCACTGAGATCTGCCAGAGCCTTTCCTATTTCACAAAGTTCCTCTCCCGCCAAAGGGCTCAGCAATACCACTAAAGGTCCATGCTGAATCAACCTGCTCCTTAACTCCTCTTTGAACACAGTTCTACCTGGGTCAGTGAACTAGGGTTCAAACACAGCTTCCTCCCCCCATCCCCAGAGGTGAGGACCGAACCCAGGGCCTTGCACTTGCTAGACCCGCGCTCTACCACTGAGCTAAATCTCCAACCCGAAACACAGCTTCTCTTATTCCTAGTTTCCTCAATAGTGTCTGCCCCCCCCCCATTGTTTTCTATTTCCGGGCATTTATGGGGACTGTAGACAGAGATAACCAAGTGTTCCTAATGGTTCTGATAAGTCAGTCCATCAGGGACTGGTTTTCCTCACACTGTTTCAGGTTATTCAGCCTTTGCCCTAAGGAGGGATGAGAAGTTACATTACTCAGTTTTCTGCCTCCACAGCAGTCAGACTGACCCCATCTGCTCTCATGTCCCACAGCCTCACAAAAGCATGCTGTGAGAGGCTCTCTCATTACTTCTTTAAAAGTCTCCCCTAATTCTAGCAGTTCAAGCACTGAGCATTTCCTGATCATCCTAGTTTCTCACACTGGACCATTGTTTTGTTTTGTTTGTTTGTTCGGTTTGGTTTTAAATTTTTTTTTTTTTTTTGAGACAGGGTTTCTCTGTGTAGCTCTGACTGTCCTGGAACTCACTGTGTAGACCAGGCTGGTCTCAAACTTAGAGATCTGGCTGCCTCTGCCTCCAGAGTGCCGGTGAAGAACCAAAGCACCCCCATTTCTAGCAAGCCCCTCACCCCAGCTTGAAACAGGCCTGAGTTTCAAAATTCTCAGAGCTGCTGACATAGGTCCCAGGACAAAGTCACGATGTTTGAAGAGCCATCTGGTAGCAACTGATTTTTTTTTTTTTTTTTTTTTTTTTGGTTTTTTGAGACAGGGTTTCTCTGTGTAGCTTTGCGCCTTTTCCTGGAACTCACTTGGTAGCCAAGGCTGGCCTCGAACTCACAGAGATCCACCTGGCTCTGCCTCCCGAGTGCTGGGATTAAAGGCGTGCGCCACCACCTGCCCGAGGTAGCAACTGATTAACCATAGAATGCCCCAGTGCCGGAGGTAATCTATGAAGTTTGACAAACAACCTGTTAAAACTACAAAGTAAGATAACACGGAAATTCTAAAAAGCCCCTAAAACTTGAGCCAATCAGAATTGTACCCATACTAGCATCCCTAAATGATGTAACCTTATGGTTTTTGCCTTTAAAAACTGAGCTTGCAGAGGGGTGGGCACCTCCTCTAGCCTCCGCTGTGTCAGGGTGCTGGACTGAGGTCCCTACCACACAGCTTGAACTGCTTCAATAAACCTTGCTTTTGCATTTCTGTGAGTTCATGTCTCTGGTGGTCTCTTTGGGAGTCTCACGCCCAGGGCACAACACTGGGATTAAAGGAATGCGCCACCGCTGCCCAGTGTACAGGACCATTGTAAATGCCCTGTCTTAGTCATTGTTCTCTTGCTGTGAGGAGACAACATGACCGTGACAACACAGCAACTTTCATAAAGGAAAGTATTTAATTGGGGGGTGGTTTATAATTTCAGAGTCTTAGTCCATTATTATCAAGGCAGGGAACATGGTGGCAGGCAGGCATGGTGCTAGAGAAGTAGCTAAGAGCTACATTCTGATCTATAGACCCATAGAGACACTGGGCCTGCCATGGGCTTTGTTTGTTTGTTTGTTTGTTTGTTTGAGACAGGGTTTCTCTGTGTAGTTTTGGTGCCTGTCCTGGATTTTGCCCTGTAGACCAGGCTGGCCTTGAACTCACAGAGATCTGCCTGGCTCTATCTCCTGAGTGCTGGAATCAAAGGTATGCACCACCACCACCCCTGCGCCCTGCCATGGACTTTTTAAACTTCAAAGGCCACCCCCAGTGACACACCTACTCCAACAAGGCCACACCTACTCAAACAAGGCCACATCTCCTAAACTTTCACTCCTTGATGATTAAGCCTATTAAAATATGTGCCTATGGAGGCCATTCTATCACAGACCCCTATCTGTATATTGGATCACAGAGCTCCCCTCTTCTTCTACGTTAGATTGCACTTGAGGGATCTCCTACACAGCCTTACCATCTCTCATCTTCTTGTTTATCTAATTTCCAAATCAGAGGCCAACACAAAAGATGTTAGCCACTTCTACCTTTCTTGTTGCAATTGGTCCTTTACACAGACAAGTTCTTCTTGACTGCCATCTTGGCCTCAGATAAATTTCTAATTATGCACCACTGTGGCCAGGCAACCTCTGCTGCTCCTTGCTAACAATCTCAATCCTTGTGTGCTAATGTCAAAGACTCTAAAGTTTCCTCTGACCTTTAACTGTTTTCAAGGTATCTCCATAATAATGTCGTGAACCCCACTTATCAAGCAGACATGCCACTCTCTACCACATAGACAAAGACTGCCGTCCCAGGATTCCCCCCACAGACACTCCTAATTTTGATGGCTTAGCCTTAGTTGAACATCTCACTGTCCATAACAAGAACCATGCAACAGCTGCCATAGCACAAAGGCACATTAATACACAGCATACAGGAAAAGACGGTTACATCAGAATTACCTCCACAGATGCTCCCCACTCAGGCTTTTCAACCTCTGTTGCATGTCTTTCTACTCATAGCCAGGACCATGCACTCACTTCTCTTTGGTTTTGTCATGTCCCTGTTCTGGCACCAATTATGTTGCATGACAAAACTTTTTCCTGGGGAGATGCTACACACATGACTACTTACCCCAGATAGGGAGTCCACTGCACACCAAAGTAAGGATACCAACAAACCAACTTGGTGAGCCATGAGCTTTATTGGGCTTACTTATCAGGAATATGGGTGAGGGGTTCCTCACAGGAGCACAGGAGCAGAAATGACTCAGAGACAGCTGCATCACCAAAGCCCACTCTGGCAAGGGTGACAGCTCACAAAGGCTGGAAAACTTTGAGCTCACAGCACAGCATTCAGCCAGCTCAACAGGTTAGACAGTCTTTTCCAGGTGACTCCGGTCTACACCTCTTCCAGGCAGCTCAGCTGGTTTCTACTTCTTCCAGGCAGCAGATCTGGTCTCAGAGTCTTATATGTAGCTCCGATTGTCTAAGAGACTTCTTGGCAGCTTGGCTCTCCTGAGAGGGATTCTCAGCTTTTATTGCTTACTCTGGCAGGGAGGGGCCCAGTGGATCTGGTCAGGTTCAGGAACTTCCTGAAGCTATTTTAAATTGTTTACCTTCCTGTTTAAGGAGCTTCCCTGTAGGATAGAATGTTTCAATGTTGGAGGAAACTGTTACACAGCGTGCTGTAAGGCAGTGATTCTCAACCTTCCTAATGCTGTGACCCTTTAATACAGTTCCTCATGGTATGGTGACCCTCAACCATAAAGTTATTTCCATTGCTACTTCATAACTGTAATTTTGCTACTGTTACGAATCATAATGTAAATACCTGTATTTTCTGATGGTCTTAGGTGACCCATGTGAAAGTGTTGTTCTGCCCCCAAAGGGGTTGCAACCCACAAGTTGAGAACCACTGCTTTAAGATTATGCTAAGAGAAAAGAAGCAAGACTGTAACAAAATTTGGATGGGTGATGAAAATATTCTATATTCATAGTGGTTCCGGTTAGACAACTGAATATGATTTTCTAAACTCATTGAATCCTACATCTAAGACAGGTGAATTTCACTGCATGTCAATTTTACTTCAATAAACTTGTCAAGGAAACAAGCAAGGAAGCAGAGTAAACCAGGCATGATGGAGAAAACTGGTAATCCTGGAAACTGTAGTTTCTTCCTCCCAAATGTCTACAACTTCCTAGCTGCTTCCCTACAGAGAACTCTTATAGAAACTAGCTAACGCCTTCCCCCTATGCTGTACATAATAGACCTACTGGACAATCTCTGGGAACATTCTAAAAAGAACAACACCCCACGTCAAGGAAACTTCTCTTTGCAACAGATGGAGACCATTACAGAAAATCACAACCAATCACAATGCAGAGTTGTGGAGCCCAGTCCACATCTGATACATCTAAAACACAACTCCTGAATGTAAGGCTTAGAGATCATTGCAGAAGAGGAGCAGGAAGATTGTAAGAGCCAGAGGATCAGGGAGTTTGCGGTGAGATTGTGTGTCCTAGTATTATCAGAAGCTGTACTGGTGAAGTCTCACCAACATGATCGCTAAGTAGGAGCTGAACCAAGACAACAATAAGTGTCCTAATGTGGATGGGTGAAAGCCCAAGAGACTTCAACCCTACACAAAGGCAACTAAGCAATGCTGAGAGTGGGAAAAACAGTATTCCCTAGGGAAGAACACACCAATTACCCAAAACCAAATAGTCAGCCTTGAAAATATACATACAACTAACATTATACAGACTGAGGAGACTGTATTCATGTATTTAAGAATGTATATGTGTGTGAGTATGTATGTATGTATGTATACATGTACGCATATGCATGTAACACCCATTATTATTATTATTATTATTATTTTTTTTTTTTTTGGTTTTTCGAGACAGGGTTTCTCTGTGTAGTTTTGTGCCTTTCCTGGAACTCACTTGGTAGCCCAGGCTGGCCTCGAACTCACAGAGATCCGCCTGGCTCTGCCTCCCGAGTGCTGGGATGAAAGGCGTGCGCCACCACCGCCCGACCACCCACCCATTATTATTTTAAAGGCCGTGAATTTGAAAAGAGCAAAGAGGAGTATATGGGGGGTTGGAAGGAGGTAAGAATATAATATTATAATTTTAGTTATATAATCAAGGTATAATATATTACATAGTTATATAATAATTTTAATATTAAAATATAATAAATATGTTTTTTTATTATTATTCTCTTATATATTACATCCCTTATATTATGTCCAGACTATAATTTCCCCTTCCTCCCCTTCTCCCAGTCTCTCCCCACACATCTCCCCTCTCCCCCAGATCCAAGCCTCCTCCATCTCCCCTCAGAAAAGAGCAGGCCTCCTAGGAACACATTAAAAAATAAAATAAAAAATGTTTTAAAATAATAAATAAACTCACCAAGGTTCTGGGTTGTTGCGTAGTTGGTATGGTTCCATCAGAGCAAACACATCCCACCTGATCCCAGCTTTTCTAGATGTTTATCAGTCTTTCATTCCCTTACTGACCTAGTCAGGTTTCTAGGACCAAGCTGTATAGGACTTGCAGGGAAGGATTACATGGTGTGGCCTTGCTGGAGGAAATGTGTCACTGGAGACAGGCTTTTGAGGTTTCAAAAGATGCCTGCCATTTTGAGCCAGCTCTCTGCTTCGTTTGTGGTTAAAGATTTGAGCTTTCAGCTGCCCTTCAGCAGCCATGCTGTTAGAGCCAAAGTTAAATTTTAAGTTTTAAATACTACGCATTAGAGATTTATGGAACAAAAATGCCTCAGATCTGCAAGCCCCTTTGCCCAGGGACAGAGAGTTCCTGGAATGCTGAAGGCTACTGTTTATGGGAGATAACAAGGCACATGTTTTCACTCCCCTGAATAAGTTTGTTCGACCCGTCTGCACCAGATGTGCTTGATCACATGTGGGTGGGAGGTTCACAGGCAGGAAATATGTCAGGAAGCATGCTTGCCCCTGATTGGACCTGATGGAAAATGCAGTGAATTGTGGGTTTTTTATTTTTCTTAAGCCCTTGCAAAATGTGATTCGAGGCCATTTCCCAGGGTCTGGTCCTGGCCAGAGCCCATCCACCTGGCCAGTATTTAACTAAAGCTTGCTTCAGATTTGGCTTTTAACTGTGTTAGTGGTCTTATTCTCAATCAGTGGGATTAACAATGTCTGCTTGTCACCTCCACTCCACTATCATGGACTAACCCTGTGAAATCTGTTAGGATTCTGCCCTCACTTCAGCTATGTGTAGTCAGGTCTTGTGTATTACATCATCAGTGTGCGCTGGTGACTACATGTGTGCCTTAAAAGCCGGACGCAGACCCCCCCCCCCCCGCCCCTCTCTCTGCTCTCCGCTCTGCTCCCATCTTTCTCTCTCCCTTCCCCAGGCCTGGCTCTCCTCTTTCCCTCCTAATAAAGCTCTGAAAACTAACACTGGGTTCTGTCTTGACCATGACCTTTCCATGCGGTAACCAGCGCTGCCACCAGCGCCGTTTATCATCCTTTCAAAACCTTAAGTCCCAAATGAACTCTTTTTTCTATAAATTGCTTCCTTTTTTGGTTTTTCGAGACAGGGTTTCTCTGTGTAGCTTTGTGCCTTTCCTGGAACTCACTCTGTAGCCCATGTTGGCCTCGAACTCACAGAGATCCGCCTGCCTCTGCCTCCCAAGTGCTGGGATTAAAGGCGTGCGCCACCACCGCCATGGTGTTTTGTCACAGCAGTAGAAAAGTTGCTAATACTAGAGAGAATATGAAAGTTAAATTAGCGATTTTATCCACGGATCACATGTTTCATTCCATTCACACTGTTGTAACTAAGTAGTTTAGTCTGGGTGGCGGTTGCTCTTGTCCACTTGATAGGATTTAGAATCACCTAGGAGATACACCCAGAGGTGGATTTTGGTTTTAGTTAAATATGATTATTGTTATGTCCTGGTTCTTTCTTTTTGGAATAAGAAATATTTAACTTTTGGTTTTTACAAGAATCCACAGATAAGAGGTTTGGAGTTTTTGAAAGAAACATTGAACTTCAGCTGGGCGGTGGTGGCACACATCTTTAATCCCAGCACTCAGGAGGCAAAGGCAGGTGGGTCTCTTGAGTTCCGAGGCCAGCCAGGACTACACAGAGAAACCCTGTCTTGAAAAACCAAAAAACAAACAAAAAAAGAGAAACATTGAACTTTAAACTATTGAAAAATGTAAAAACTGTGGGACTTTTAAAATTGAACTGTGTTTCATATTTTATATTAACATCAGATTCTGGATACAGACAAGAGAGGAAAGGTTATGGTTTAAAGTGATGTCTTTGCATGTCAAGTTGACGAGGAGTGAAGTCCTGGTTAGATTTTATTGTTAACATGGTACAAGCTAGAATCACATAGGAAGAAGGAACTTTAACTGAAGAATTGTTCACCCATATCAAGTTGGCCTGTGGAGGGATTCTCTTGATTAGTAATTGATGCAAGAGGCCCCAGTCACAGGGGACAGTACCATCTCTGGGTAGGTAGTTCTGAGTGGTACCAAAAAAGCCACAGAGTGAGCCAAAGGGTATAATTCCTTCATGGTGTCTGCTTCAGCTCCTGCTTAACTTCCTGCCCTGACTTCTCTCAATGATGGATTGTGACCTGAAAGTACCAACCAAACCGTCCCCTTCTTCCCATTGGTCAGAGTATTTTATCAGACCAGCAGGAAGCAAACTGTGTAACTTTTTCAGAGTATTTTCTCTTGAAGGAGGTATTTCATGTAACTTTCATCCAAGTTACACCATTGTCATAAGTCAAGTATAGGGTCAAGGATATAAGTCAAGGATAGGGATTGTGGGATTTGAATGAGAAATGTCCCTCATAGGCTCTTGTATGTGAACATTTGATTCCTAGTTAATACCACTGTTTGGGAAGGCTAGGGAAACTTTAGGAGTTGGGGTCTAGTGAGAAGTATATGACTTGGGGCAGGCTTTGAAGTTTGTTTGTTTTAGCCTGGCTCCACTTCCCGATGGTTTTGCTTCCTGTATGCAGATGGTGACACATGGGAACTTCCTGCTCCCACTGCCATGGTAGACTCTGTCCTCCTGGAACCTTAAGCCAAAATAGCCCTTTTCTTTTCTAAGTTACCCGTGGTCAGGGTGTTTTATCACAGCAAAAGAAAAGTTACTAGAGTGAGCATGTAGTATAACCTGAACATTTGTGTCTCTCTGAAATTTACACGATGAAATCGACTCACCAATTCTACAGTGATATGGAGACTTGGAGGGAGTGACCAAGTCTCAAGAGTGAAGCCTTAAGAATGGTATCACTGCCCTATGGAAGAAGTTCCTGAGAGTGGCCTTCCTACCATGTGAAATGACAGCAATATGTCATCAACTAAGAACCAGGAAATGGGCTCTCACCAGACAATGAATGTGGTGACACTTTGATATTGGACTTCACATCCTCCAGAACCATGAGCAATGAACTTTTGTTGCTTATGAGTCGCCTGGTTTATAGTGTTTTGATAAAACCAAGCAGCCTTCGTGTCTGAAGACAATATGGTTCCCTGGGTAGAATATTCTGAGATATGGATAGATGTATGAGTTAATATACCCATGCATGCCTATTTTTCTGTTCTTTTAGCAGAGAGGGTCTGGGGGCAATGAGCATGCTTAGCACCAAATATAAATCTACAAAAGAAGTAACAAGATTCTCCAAGAAATGGCTGATCTGAAGACAAGGGCAGGAATTACAAAAGATGAGTCTGAAGCATCCTGGGATGGCAGAAAGTGGAAAGGTGTGAAACTATTAAAACTACATTGGTGAAGGATGTCCCAGGCTTGCTCTTGGGCTTCCAACCAGCTCCCAAATCATGACACAGTGACTTACATTAGTTTCAAATGTTTGGCCTTAGTTTAGCTCTTATTTTAATCTGTTTCTCTTTAATCTACATTTTGCCTTGGGGCTTTTACTTTTCTTTCTCTATGTCTTACTTGCCTGCTGTCTCCAGGTTTGGCTGTCAGCTGCCTGGCTTCGGGCTCTGGGCATATCCCTCTGTTTCTCCCTTGTTCTCCTCTTTCTCCTCTTCTTCTCTCCTCCTATTTATTCTCTCTGCCCACCATCCCCACCTATCCCTCTCCTGCTTAGCTATTGGTTGTCCAGCTTTTTATTAGACCAATCAGGTGCTGTGGTGGTATTGTGTTCCCCAAAATATTGTGTACCTTAATAAACTTATCTGGGGTCAGAGAACAGAAAAGCCACAAGATACTTAGGCTAGAAAATGTTAGCACACGCCTTTAATCCTAGCATTCCAGAGACAGAAATCCCTCTGGATCTCTGTGAGTTCAAGGCTGCATTGGAAACAGCCAGGCATGGTGACTCACGCTTTTAATCCCAGGGAGTGGTGGTAGAAAGCAGAAAGGTTTATAAGGCGTGGGGACCAGAAACTAGCAGCATTTGGCTGGTTAAGCTTTTAGGTTTCAGCTGAGAGCCATTGGGATGAGGACACAGAAGCTTCCAGTCTGAGGAAACAAGACCAGCTGAGAATCCGGTGAGGTGAGATAGCTGTGGCTTGTTCTGTCTCTCTGACCATCCAGCATTTCACCCCAACAACTGGCCCCAGGTTTGATTTTATTAATAAGACTCTCTAAGATTCATGCTACAAGGTGCCTTAGGCAGGCAAGGTGAAAGAGCAATACATCTTTACATATTTAAACAAATGCAGCAAACATAAATGTAACACTTCTTTACATCATGAACAAAGACAGCAGAAACAAATGTAACACACCTTTACACAGAGTAATATTCCGCAGCATAAACAAATGTAACACATCTTTACATAATTACATATTCCACAACAGAAGGATGTCAAAGAGATACAGAAGCCAATGAAACAGGGATCTCTAATGAAAGCTGAGACAATTTGAGCAACAAAAATGGTATTGGACTTAAAATATCCATGAATTCACACTGCTGTCAATAAATAACTAGACAGGCATGATGATGCACAACTGTCATATTAGGACTAGGAGGCAGAGGCAGGAGGGCCACTGCAAGATCAAGGCCAGCCTGGTTATCTTAGTTCCTTCTCTACTGCCATGACAAAACACCATGACCAGAGCAACTTATAAAACAAAGCATTTAATTTGGGGGCTCATGGCTCCAGAGCGTTAGAGTTCATGACCATCATGTTGGGGAGCATAACAGCCGGCAGGCATGGTGCTAGAGCAGTAGCTGAGGGCTTACATTGGATCCACAAGCACAAGGTGTGTATGTAGGAGCACTAACTGGGAATTATATGGGCTTCTGAAACCTTGAAGTCCACTCCCAGTGACACACCCCCTCCAACAAGGCCACACCTCCTAATCCTTCCCAAACAGTTTCATCATCTGGGCACCAAGTATTCAAATACATGAGAGTATGGGGGAATTCCCATTTAAACCATCCTACTGGTCCACAAACTGGGTTCAGATTCTAGGCCAGCCAAGGCTACATATAGTGGGGTAGGGGAATGGTTGCTTGAGCAAATAAATACATGGGAAGAGAGGACATAAAGAATTCCAAAATAATCTATGTAATGATACTCCACTTTTTTTTTAAAAGATACAGTCTCACTGTGTAACCCAAATTGGCCTGGACTTTGCTTGCAATCTTTCCAATTCAGCCCCCCAAATGCTCAATGGACATTACAAGTTAAAGCAGAAGGAGTGCAAGTTTCCAGTGTTCTGAATAAGTGTGTGTGTGTGTGTGTGTGTGTGTGTGTGTGTGTGTGAGACCTGCTGTGGGTGTTGGGAACTGAACTTGGGTCCTCTGGAAGACCAATTAAGTGTTCTCTTATCCACTTACCCACTCAACCGGTTCTCCAACCCTAAATTTCTAGTTCTTAAGGATGGACTTTAATTAATGATTTCCTTTTAAACTCTGGACAGAGGAAACAGAGTAACTATAAGAGGAAAACGTGACAAAGCCAGGTAACCAAGGTCAAAGTCAACAGGATGAATCCTGCCAACAGGATGTGACTTGGATATGTGTGATGGAAGTATACCATTAGGTTGTTTTTCTTCCTCCAAGCCCACCAGCAGTCGAGGTATGGAAAAAGCACCAGATGAACTTTACTGGGATATTCTGAAGTGTACTAGTATGCCACAGCAGTGCCAAGGACGCCAAAACTTGGAAATGTCTGAGAAAACATCACAACTGAGAAAAGACTAAGGAGGCATAGTAGCTTGGGCTGCTGTGGTAGTGGTATAAGAACAAATAGATATTTGATATTTGCACTTGGTTCCTGGTTCACAGCTTCTGACACCTTTGTAGAAAGAGGCACTAGAAAAATCTTTTGTCTAATATTTGGATTTTCAACTGTTCCTTACAGAGCACCCGTCACCTTTGCTCCCATGTATATAACAGGAACATCTTTTGTTTTAACAAAACGATTCTGGGATGCTTCAAGATGGGGCATGCTTACCAAAGGATCCAACCCTGTGATTAGAAAATTAACACTGGCCAGGAAGTGGTGGCACACGGCTTTAATCCCAGCACTCGGGAGGCAGAGGCAGATCTCTTGAGTTCTAAGCCAGCCTGCTCTATAAAGTGAGTTCTAGGACAGCCACGACTGTTACATAGAGAAACTGTGCCTTGAAAAAAAAAAAAAAAAGAAAAGGAAAGAAAATTGGCACTGTCAGCTCTATCGCCCAGTCTCTGAGGAGGCAAAGGGATGAAAGTTGAATTCATGGCTCCTGCCTATGTAATGTAGACGATACAAAAACGCAAAAGTGTAGTTTTTTTTTTTTTTTGTGTGTGTGTGTGTGTGTGTTTGCTTGTTTGTTTTTACTCTTTCGGGGCCCCGCCACCCAGCTCTCAATTAAACACATGGAGACTTATTCTTACTTATGAATGCCCAGCCTTAGCTTGGCTTGTTTCTCGATAGCTTTTTGTTTGTTTGTTTTTGAGACAGGGTTTCTCTGTAGTTTTGGTGCCTGTTCTGGACCTGGCTCTGTAGACCAGGCTGGCCTCAAGCTCACAGAGATCCGCCTGGCTCTGCCTCCCAAGTGCTGGGATTAAAGGTGTGCACCACCACCGCCCAGCCACTCACTAGCTTTTCTTACCTTAAATTATCCCATCTACCTTTTGCCTCTGGGCTTTTACCTTTCTCTGTTCTATATACCTTTCTTTCCTTCTTACTCAGTGGCTGGCTGTGTGACTGGGTAGCTGGCCCCTGGCATCCTCCTCTCCTCCTTTCTCACTCCCAGCTCTTCTCTCTTCTCCTATTTAGTCTGGCTGCCCCACCTATCCTTTCTCCTGCCTTGCTATTGGCTGTTCATCTCTTTATTAGGCCAATCAGGTGTTTTAGACAGGCAAAGTAACACAGCTTTACAGAGTTAAACAAATGCAACATAAAAGAGTGCAACACATCTTTGCATCATTAAAAAAATATTCCACAGCATAAACAAATGTAATACATCTTAAACTAATATTCCACAACACAAAAGCACATGGTTTGGGTTTGGGTTGCTGAACATTTACAAGTTTCTGGGTGGTGTATGCTGGGAGTGGGCTTGGGTACCTCTTCCTAAATTCTTTGCCCGATCTGCCTCATGCATCTAAATGACTCTTTTGTGACATCATCTGTAATTAACTATTTAAATAAACTGTCTAAGTAAACTGTTTTCTTAGGGTGTGTGAGCTGCTGTAGAAAACCACAGCACTCAAGGAAGGGGTTATAGGCTGTGACCCTGATGTACAGAAGTACAAAGTCATAACCTTAGGTGTATGGTTGACAACTGCTAAGGGACGTGGTCCTATGGGACTTAACTTAGGGCGTCCGCCACTATTTTCAGGAAGAAATTGCCAAAATTGATTTAACTTGTAAGGCACTCATTTGGTATAGAATCTGGTCAAAAAATGTTTTGATGCGGGGAACAAAACAAGCTTTGCATCTTTTTATCCAGATTTTATAAGCAAATAGATCAGATGGCTTATGAACAAACAAACAAAAAGAAAGAAAGAAAGTAGACTGTTAGGAGACTCCTTGTGTTGTCGTCCTACATGGTGGAAAGAGAGCCCTCTGCGGTCTTTAAAGGCACGAAACCTATCCCCATCGTCTTTACCCTCACGACCTAATTGATCATCAAATTATAATCAGAGTAAGGGTAGAATTTTAGCAGATATATTTTTGGAGATACGTGTATTTAGTCAGTAATACCCAAACATAGTGCAATATCCTGGGGCTTACCTGACACAAAGAAAGAATGGTACCCAAGAAAAGTGGCTTCAGGAAGAAAGAATTTATTTTGTATCCCAGGTTGAATGTACATCATCATGTCTTGAGGGCATGGTAGCAAGAGCAGCAGGTAGCCGGTTACATTGTTTCTACCATAAGAAAGCAGAGAGGGGTGGATGCCAATGCTCTCTTTCTAGTTGGATAGACAGTAAGTGCTTTTAACATTGAACCATCTCTCTAGACACATCTTGCTTTTACCAAACTTGGGGGAGCCGGCTTGGGTAGCTAGTGCCTTTATCCACTGAGCCATTTCCATGGTCCTCCTTATCTATCTTACTATCCTGCCTCAGCTACCACAAATACAGATGGACACTGAGGTAAAGTAAAAAGCACTATACTGTAGAATCTAGGACTTAAGAACAAGAAGAGATCCAATTTCATAGAGGCACCAATGGGCTAGAGAGAAAGCAGATGTCAGTCTCTGAGCTCCTCCACTATGCTCCACCAGTGCTGGTCATCCTGGTGTGTTTTCATCAGGACTCAATTCACTTGAATTAATAAATGCCATAGCACATGGGGCTGGGGAGATGGCTCAGAGGCTCACTGGCTGTTCTTCCAGAGGTCCTGAGTTCAATTCCCAGCACCCACAAGGTGGCTCACAACCATCTACAATGAGATCTGGCTCCCTCTACTGGCCTGCAGGCATACATGCAGACAGAGCACTGTATACATAATAAATAAATAAATCTTTTAAAAAAAAATGCCACAGCACTAAAGCAGGCTTACAGTTTATAGTATCTTTTCTTGAACTAGAGTGGATTCAAGCTACTTCTATGTAATTCCTGCTTGCTATACTCCAATATGCTTTGCTGAGATGGGCTGGAGTTAAAACTGATAGGTCAGTAACTGGGTATCAGCCACAGGCCAGCTTATCTTTGCCTCTGGGCTAGAAGACTGTTGAGCTATGTAGCATAATCCATCATGGGTGCAGGGGGCAGGGAAATACAAAGAATTCTCTCAGTAGAATATCATACTGTTCACCTTCCTCAACAGTAGGGACCATGACTCTTCATATCATTGAAAGATGTCAGTTTTCATAGTGCCTGGAATTAAAGAGCGTTTGAAAAAAGTGAAGGTTTGGAGGTGGATCAGTGCCAGAATGAATGAAAAGGAGATAGAAGAAAGTGTTATCAACTTGTTTTTCTTTTTAAAACCAGGAAGGAAAGAGAAGAAGCAAAGTGCTATAGAAGGCTTATTCTTTATCATTTCAGACACTCAATTTGATTCAGGTTTTAACTCAAAATAAGAAAAAACATCCCCCCCCAAAAAAAACCCTAAAAACAACACAATCCCGCCAAACAAAACCTTCAAAACCTGAGCATGTAAAGCTGCTTAAGCCTGAGCTGTGGTCAAAAGATAAGACAATCTCTAAGTTCCTGCCCAACCGTTTGACTTACTATTTCAGGCTTTCTACACAACCAGAAAGTGTAGGCTTTCCTGAAGACATTAAAAAAAAAAGTAGGGGCTGGAGATATGGCTCAGGGGTTAGGGGCACTGGCTGCTCTTCCAGAGGTCCTGGGTTCATTTCACACGGCAGCTCACAACTGTCTGTAACTCCAGTTCCAGGAGGTCTGGCAGACTTACAGACATACATACAGACAAAACACCAGTGCACATAAAATAAAAATAAATAAATCTTAAAAAAAACAACCCTGGGGGTCTGGTGAGGGGCTGTCTGTAGGTGCCATGTTGGGCCGAGAAGGTGGCAAACAGAAGCCCTTGAGACAGTCCAAGAAGCAGGCCAAGGTGATGGACGAGAAAGATAAGGCTTTCAAGCAGAAACAGAAAGAGGAGCAGAAGAAACCCGAGGAGCTAAAAGCCAAGGCCGCGGGGAAGGGACCCCTGGCCACAGGTGGAATTAAGAAATCTGGCAAAAAGTAAGCTGTTCCTCATATCTGAGATGATGGCGACCCTCTTCCGTTCCTATTTAAACATCTGGATTCCTGGCCATAACATCTTTGCCTAGAATGTGGTGTTATCCTGGAGCCTTTTAAACATCTGGATTCCCTACTGTAAATCTTTGCCCCCTAATAGTTAGAATGAAGTGTTATCCTGGAGCCTGTTGTACATTCTAATAAACTTTTGTAAAGTCAAGTCAAGTAAATAACTAAATAATACAAGGGCTCATTGTCTCTAGTGGTCGGCAATTCCTACCTCAGCTGTGAGTTTAAACAAACCCAGTCTGAAATCCTACCAGAGCTGTTTCATCTCTGCTGTCCTCTGAATTCTGCATCACTTTGAATCAAACCAACTCATTAAAAGGCTAAAATAAACAGACAGACAAAACAAAGCAACCCAGACTCAGAATGAACATAAAATTAGTCAAGGCTGAGGAACATAATTCTGTGTCAACAATAAGAGCAATAGTCCAGAAGTGAAAATAATACCAGAGTGCATTTCTTCACTTTTTAAATTTTAAATTAATTATCTTTTATTTAAACAGGTTTAACAATAAAAACCTCATCGAATTACGAATTTTAAAATGTATGATTTATTAGATTGATTTTCTAGCTGAGATGACGGAGAGGCAAATCAAAGTGTTAAATCAACTTAAAATATGTTTCCAAGGAAAATTCCACTTTCTCAGAGTACTTTATTTTGATTCTAGCACTTTGAACTCAATGTGTCAACTATAATTGTCTCTGATAATAACACTGTACAAAAGACAAAACAAATATCAAACTCTCCAGTTGCCTTTGTTATGATTGTGAGCTTTTGAAGACTGTTTTCTCTTTTGAGACAGCCTCAGTCCTGCTAGCCTGGAGTGTCTATGTAGCCCTGGGACTCACAGGTACACCTGCTTCTGCCTAGGAGTGCTGAGACCAAAGGTGGGCACCTTCATGCTAATACGGCAGTATTAGATTCTCAAGTCTCTCGTGGTTTCAGGAGAAACTGGCAAATGGTTTTTACAAAACTCAGTTTCCGTTTGCTCTTTTGCAACATCCTAGGTTATGTAACTGGTACACAGTTGGACTATTTTGTTATTCTTTTTTTTTTTTAAAGCATTTACTTAATGTGTATATATGTAGGCATGCAAGGGGAGGTCAGAGGATAACTTTGGGAACCTGTTCTCTCCTTCTGCCGCGTAGGTTCTGGGGTTGGAACTCAGGTCTTCAGGCTTGGCAGTGTGTACCTTTAACTGGTGAGCCATCCCTCCGACCTCAGTTCGTGTTAGTTTTGAGAGAGTCCCACGGGTATAGTTCAGGGTGGCCTCAAAAGTCCCTAGGTAGCAGAGGATGACCTTGAACTTCTGCTCCCCCTGCTGATAATCTCAAGCGCTGAGATTGCAGCCATGAGCTGTCATGGTCACTTTTAAATGCTGCTGGGGATCAAACCCACAGCCTCACCCATGCTAGGCAGGCTCTCCACCAACTGAGCTACAGCCTTAGCCCAGCTACTTCTTTTAGATTAAAGTCAATAGCAGAACCTCCCTGGGCCAAATCCTAGCCATGAAGTAAATTAAGACGCTATTTCAGGAGGTGGGAGAAGTTAGAGGGTTTCCCTTCTAGAGTTCAGGGCTATTTCTGCCTTATAGCAATCCAAAAAGCCTCACAAGGCAAACAGGAAAAGTTGAAGCCAGTCGCTCAAATAAACCAGCGATAAAAAAAAAAAAAAAAGTCTTATTTTTCTGTGCGCTCAAGACCAGCCTGGTCTATGGAGTGAGTCCCAAGACAGCCAGAGCTACACAGAGAAACCCTGTCCCAAAAAACAAAACAAACAAGTCTTATTTGACCTTTCAACGTAAGTGTAAAGTAGGGAGATGATTATTCAAGACTCGTCTCAGTTACTGTTCTTTGCTTATAAAAATGCTCTAAGCCAGAGGTTCTCAACCTGTAGGTCGTGACCCTCCCCCACCTCTTTTTTTTTCAAACGACCCTTTTACAGGGGTTGCCTGTCAGAAAACCACAGGTATTTACACTGCAATTTGTAACAGTAGCAAAATTACAGTTATGAAGTAGCAACAAAAATAATTTTATGGTTTGGGGCGCGGGGGTGGGGGGTGGGGGATGGGGTGTGGGGGGGTACCACAACATGAGGAACTGTATTAAAGGATCGCAGCATTAGGAAGGCTGAGAACCAGTGCTCTAAGCTAAAAGTGGATTTCTTTCCCCTGAAGTGCTTTCCTTGGAACAAAGCAGTACTTAATGTATATGACGTTGATGTCAGAAGCTAGAACATAAGGAAACTGGGAGAGATGGCAATTTTCATACTGAAGAAACATGGCATTTCTTGTCTCTTAAAAACAAAACATCCCTTCATGAAGACTGACCATTTTGTCCATTGACATCAATAGGAATTGAAACTGTAAAACTGAAGAAGGGTATATATATAATGCATATATGATAATGCAATTGATTTTGCCTATTGTTGGGGCAGAATTGATTAACAGACTCGCTTGTAAATTCTATTGCAAACATATTTTCTTTGTGATACGTTTTGACTCCATTTATACCAACAATACATTCTTTTTTTAGCGCAGTGAAAGTGTACATTTTATTGAAAATGTGAAAATATTAATTTCTATACACCGTAAGTTCGGGATGACATCCCTCTTTCCTGAATACCCATACACTCGCACACATTCCCAGCCTGCTGCTCATCACAGAGGAAATTTGAGGGTAGCAAATTTCCTGGGACGGAAGACCCTCCAGGCTGCTTGAGCTGTGCGGTGCCCAATAGTAGTTAGTGGCTCCGAGTTTTTGTTGCTGTTTGTTTGTTTGAAGCTGTGGGAAGTATTAAAAGTGCAAGTGAAAACACCCTGGGCTTCCAGATGCCATTGAGATGAGATGAAAAACCAAGGTTAGAAGTCAGTGGAAGGGCGGTGTCCCCTGCCATGTTTCCAAAGCACACTGCACTCTCCCGGGGCAACGTTTCTGCACTGCCCTCCTGGGAATTACAGGGGAGGGTGGGCTTGTCCCCCTTCCCAAACAGTACCCCGGAGGGGCAACCTAGGGGAGGCTGTGGCCCGCCGCGCCGGAGGGGAAGCCAGGGAGCCCTCCCGCGCGCAGGTGGGCGGGCGGGCGCGCGCACAGGGATGCGGGGCGCCGAGGCGAGTACCGGCGCCGCTCCCGCCGCCCCGCCGCCGCCCAGCCCGCCAGGGGGAGCGAGTGCGCTCGGCGGCCGGCTGCGGGGACTGCGGGGCCTGCGCGGGCGGCGGCCGGCGACTGCGCCCCGCCGCGGCGCACCCGCGTCCCCACCCCCTCGGCCCCCGCCCACCCCCGGCGCGGCCCTACCCGCCCCCTCCGCCCCCTCCCGCGGCGCCATGCGCAGACTCAGTTCCTGGAGAAAGATGGCGACGGCCGAGAAGCAGAAGCACGACGGGCGGGTGAAGATCGGCCACTACATTCTGGGGGACACGCTGGGCGTCGGCACCTTCGGCAAAGTGAAGGGTGAGGACGGCCCGGCCAGCGCGGACCCCGCGAACCGAGGGCGACGGATGCCCTTTTCGCACTCCGCATCCTCCCCCGCGCCCGCCTTCCGGGTCTCTGGGCTCGGTGTCCCCGGTCCCCGGAGGCGCTGGGAGCGGAGCCCGAGGCCGCCGCGGGCTGCAGAGCGACGGGGCCCGCTGCGGTGGGGTGGGGGCGGTCGCCATGGCGACGGCGCGGCGCCCGAGGGGCGGGGATGTCTCGGGGTGCAACTTTCCCCGGCGAGGGAGTTGGGCGCTGCGCGCGCGCGCGGGGGGCGCCTGGCGGGGACGAGGAGGAGGGTCTCGCCTGGCACTCTGATCTCTTGTGCACCCTTGGCGCACGGCCAGCTCATCGCGCCTTGGCGGTCCTCGGAGTTGTCGCTGCCGCCTCGCTTTTGGGAGGTTGTCGACTTAAGTGCTTCTTCAGTTTTTCTGAATCGAAGTGTGTTCTCCCCAAAGTGAGGTAGCTGTGGGGAGATCTTTCAGAAATTAACACTAATAATAATACCCTTGTAAGAACTACTGATCTCCTTTAGGACATTTGATGGATATGCATGTGAACTGGCGCTGTGTTTTCTATGCATGGTTTACAGTTCAGTGCAGACTCAGTGCTTTAAGTTTTTATTTTTGGAAGTTTTGTGATTTCTGAAAGCCGTACCTGGTAGATAGGGGATATGTTACCCCCAGATAGTATTTATTAGCCTATTGGTACAGTTTCCGTTTATTCTCACAGTATATTTATATTGGTAATTTAGTGCATATCCTTTGGACTTTTTGTTTGTTTTGGTAGAATCCCCTCTTATTGTGGAAGCAAAAGTACAAGCATTCTGTTAACAAGCTTGCTCTCTAGCCCACCACCTCTGACAAGGAGAATTCTGATTGCAACCTTTGTGAGGTGGACTTTTTTCCCCTTTAAAATATTTAAGCTTGCTATTAAGTATTTAGAGGAAGGAAGTTTGGAACTGATAAGAAATAATTCATGCATCGGTTTTGGAGAAACATGACCATATGACCTGCATATAGTAAGCTCTTAGTAGACATTTGATTGAAATAAAAAGGTTCATAAAAACTTACATAGAGAGCTAACTGAGCTCTGTTCTCCCAGGAGGAACAGAAGAACCCTTCCTTCTCTTGCCCTTTCCCAGTCCTAAAACTTGGAAGTTGCTGTGTTACCCTCAGGGGAGCAAATCCGTAAACACTAGGAAAAATCAGCCAGCAAGCACTACAGTGTGGGGAGGAGGAGGAGCAGGTGAAATTCTAGGGTGGGTTCATACTAGGCCAGTAAGATGTTTGCTCTCCCAGGTTTCTGCCTGCCTGCCTGTCTGTCTATCTATCTATCTATCTATCTATCTATCTATCTATCTATTTATTTAGAGTTTTACAGAGCTGCCCAGGTTGGCTTTGAACTTGCCATCCTTTGTGTCTCAGCCTCCCAAGTAGCTGGTATTACAGGCGGCCCTTTCAGTGTTTTGTGTACTTTGAGCTAGGCCCTAATCCTTCTAGGCCATTTAGTTTACAAGTGTTGGAAAGAAGTGCTTCTTAGTGCCCTGATTGTAGTGATAAGCCAGTCTTGGCCTCCCCACCCTCCTTCTGAGGGTTCTGCTCAGAAGGTGGTGTCCACAGTTCCCCTGACGCAGAGCAGAGCGGACCAGGCAGATGAGAAAGGAAGAAGAGGTTGTGTGCAGCTTGGAGATTTGACCTGTGAAGTGTCAGTGACACACTCTTCCCCCTCAATGACTCTGCTTTTCCTTTCCTTAACCTTCACTTCTCCACCCACACAGCCTTCTCTTGAAATACTATCCTGTCAGTCATAAACCTCCCCAAATAGAGAGGACCAGTGTGAGTCAGAGGATCATAGCTTCATGGTTATAATTAAACTTGTCCTTAAACTTGTTAGTTGATGTCGGTCTCATTATTCAACCAGTTCATCTTAAAACTGTTAAACAGTTGGGATGCTTTTTTTTAAAAAAAAATTTATTTAATTTTATTTTATGTGCATTGGTGTGAGGGGGTCAGATCTCCTGGAACTGGAGTTACAGACAGTTGTGAGCTGCCATGTGGGCGCTGGGAATTGAACCTGGGTCCTCTGGAATAGCAGCCAGTGCTCTTAACCACTGAGCCATCTCTCCAGGTTCTTAAAAAATTTTTTTTGATAACCATGACTTTTGCTGTGATCCTCTCCATAGCATGGAATGGCTGTATGTCTTCTGGTGTGGGGGATAGCATGACCATGAGGTGAGTGAGACCCAGGCTTGGATGTATGTGTGTTGGGAGCATCTTTTTTTCCCTGAGTACTTGGATTCAGTATATGGTTATATGTGTTCTTGCTCTTGCTGGAGGGGCACCTACAAAGAATGAGTATTGTTAGGGTAGGAGAGAACACAGGGGGTGGGGGCCGGAATGTTCAGTGAGTGGATAAAATTAACTACTGTAGTGGTCGTATTGGTAATTAACCCCAGTCTTAGTTTGATAAGAATTCTTAGAGATAAGAGCATTCGTCCTGCCGGGCACTAGCACTCGGGAGGCAGAGGTAGGTGAATCTCTGTGAGTTCGAGGCCAGCCTGGGCTACAGAGTGAGTTCCAGGACAGGCTCCAAAGCTACACAGAGAAACCCTGTCTCAAAAAGAGCATTTGTCCTGTGTTGTAACTTTCAAGTATTATATATGTTGGTAAATTTCTTAAATATATGTAAGAAAATTTAACAGAAAATGTGATCATGATAGACAAATAAATCCCCAGTATGATATTCAGTGCCTCCAGGGAATTTAAATTTTTTTGTGTGTGTGTTGTTGTTGCTTGTTTGTTTTATGACATAGGGTCTCCTTTAGCCCAGGTTGGCCTCAAACTGTGTAACTGAGGAGGGCCTTGGACTTCTGATCCTCCTGCGCCTGCCCCCCCCCCCTTGTCTACCGTGTGAGGAACTGAACCCCGGGCTTTGTGCATGCTCCACCAGCTGAGCCACATTACCAGTTCTAGAAGTGTAATTTTGTGGCTAAATTGATAGTGATTATCTTGTTATGAAATAATTACTAATGAAAATAATCGGGTTACTTAATGCTGACATTTGGAGGGGAAAGGTTAAACAGAAAACTAGGGTTTGTGATTGGGCTTGAATGACAATTTTCAAGGTATCTTTTTTTTTTTCCTCTGTTTGTCAAGGTGTCAGTCTCTATTCCTTTGCATGTCATCTCCCACCTCCCATAGAACTCTTACAAAAGCATCAATGAACAGAGTCATGTTCCTATAATAGTACAGGAAAATGGCAGCTCTTGAGAGTTTTTATGGGCTGCATGTGTCTTCAGTAAATAAGTTACTTCTGCATATGATCTGTTAGGTTGGTGAGTATTTCTCTATTTTAAACCATTATTTCAGGTAAATAGATACTCTTTGAATGAATCAGGAAAATTCCCTCAAGTTAAAAATAAAATATATACGTATACATATATGCATACACATATATTGTATATGTCCATATACGCCATATATATTTGGCATGAGTGAATCTTTAGAAAATAAGGGTAGGCACCAAAGGCAAGTTGTAGAGACAGGCATGCTGGGACATGCTTGTCATCTCAGCACTTGGGAGGCCAAGACAGGAAGGTTATTATCTTGATAAGATACTGAGTTTGAGTCCTGCTGGGGCTACATGAGACCCTGGTTCTAAAAACAAAAACACAAGTTCATGTTGTAGAAGAATATATAACATCTAATATTTATATAGATTAAAAAACATACAAAACACTCGTCTAATGCCAGTACAAATTAATATTATCTGTAGTGGCCGACAGTATGTACTAAAGTTAGCCCAGCAATTGAACTTGTAGGAATTTATTCTGTATGTGTGCACGCGCTTGGAGATTGTGTTATTTGTTATGGTGTGTATAATATAGAAGTTTAGAATTAGCTGGGTGTGGTAACATACACTGTAAACTCAGTACTTGAGAGCTAGAGGCAGGAGGATTAGGAGTTAAAGGCCGGCCTCTGCTATATAAGTTAAAGATCAGCCTGGGCTGCCAGAGATCTTGCCTCAAAAAACTGAACAACAATTACAATAAAAAGTTTAGAAATAACTTTTTACACACACACACACACACATACACACACACACACACACACACACACACACGTTCGGCACACTTATGCCATGGTGCATATGTGGAGGTCAGAGGAAAACTTGAGAGTGAATTCTTTCTTTCTAGAGTTCTTTCTATCATGTTAGTCCCAGGGATCAAACTCGGATCCTTAAGGATCTTTACACACTAAACCTTCTCCCTGGAACTAAAATCTTTCTTTCTATCTACCCTCCCTCTCTCTTTCTCTCCTTCCTTCCGGAACCCTCACCCCCCTACCCCTTTCATTTTTTTCAAGACAGGGTTTCTCTGTCTAACAGTCCTGGAACTCACTTTGTAGACCAGGCTGGCCTTGAACTCACAGAGATCTGCCTGCCTCCGTCTTTTGAGTGCTGGGATTAAAAGCATATGCCACCACCTGGCTGGAACTAACTTCTCTGAAAGGTGAATAGTTAGTTTCTCCATGCAATGAAATACCTTATAAACATTTAAGGGAGAAGTAAGGAATTTTATATAATTTAGAGAAAAGTTTTCCAGGTATATTTTAAGAGCAAAAAAGTAATGTATAGCTACCTACCATTTATCTATGGAAAGCAGAGGCAAATATGCACATTACTGTTTCTCTGTTTGTGGTTTGTTTCTATGTAGATATACACAAAACTGCTGTGGTCTTTGCTCCAGAGACTGGGTACCCAAGGATGCTGTAGTGTTGTGCAACCTTTATTCTTTTGTGCGTGCACCACAGTCATTTTTAAATAAGTAAAATTGATGAAAGGAATGAGATGTCACTGTATTTTTATGAATTTATACTTACATAATAAAAATATATTAGTGTGTGGAGAGATGGACACTGAATTCAGAATGGTGGTCACTTCTTGGGGAGAGATGAAGAAAAGCTCTGGGAGGAATCATCTAGGTTCTCAAATGTGTCTGTAATGTATTGCTTAAGCAGCTGGTGCTTGAGTTTTGGTATGACTCTGAAAAAAAAAAAAAAACAACCTTATCTTTTTTTTTTTCTTTCAGTTTTTCAAGACAGCGTTTCTCTCTGTGTAGCTCTGGCTTTTCAGGAACTCACTTGGTAGACCAGGCTGGCCTTGAACTCAGAAAGATCCACCTGCCTCTGCCCCCCAAGTGCTGGGATTAAAGGCGTGCGCCACCACCGCCCAGCACTTTTTTATTTATTAGTGTGTGTGTGTGTGTGTGTGTGTGTGTGTGTGTGTGTGTGTGTGTTTGGCATTGTGTAGATATTAGAGGAGAACTTTCTGGAGTTGGTGCTTTCCTTCTACCACGTGGGTCCTGAGGCTGGAACTCAGGTTATCAGGTTATCAGCTCTGTTGCCTTAATCAGCTGTGCATCTCACTGGCCCTTGGCATGTTTTGATATGCCTGAAGGAAATCTTTTCAACAACTCCTCCCTCGCCAGGATTAAGCTATTTCCTAATACTTCTAGTGGGGTTTTCTTCTAATTTTAGAAGGGACACGAAATGGTCAGGTGGCTACAGTGCTTTCAGGGGACATTCCTGTCCCCGTGGCATCTCTAGCCTGTTAAAATCCTTTCTTTAAAAATACCACCCTGTCTCGAAAACAAACAAACAAAACCATAAATTAAAAAAAAGGATCTTGTTACACTTGAGTATTCCGGATCTGGTTAGATCATTTGTTGGCAATGTTTTGTAGTTAGAGTTCTCGGTAGAGAGCAGTAACTTGGTAGTTTGTTAGCTCGTCTTTAGTTCAATAACCCGCTGATCTTGTGAGGTAGACCCTCTGGATGAGGCTATGCCTGTGTTGCATTTTGCTTCAGAGTAACCTTTTAGCACTGTTGAAAACATAGTAACAGTCTGAAAAATACAGATTAAGTGTTGGTAAAGGGCAGGCGGGGCCCCTCAGGGAATAGATACTCCTGACAAAGTCCTTTTCTTACTTACATTCACTGATTGACGGGAACAGCAATTCTGGGGAACAGCAATTTCTTTGACTCCGCCTAAGTTTACTCAATAGAGAATCTTTAGCCCAGTTTTGAGAAAACAGTTCTGATTCTGACTTTATGCCATTCCCCGCTTCCCCCTCTCACTGCAGTGGTTGGTAGAGGATGTGTACATCTTTCCTCTTGCTCCTCTTCATTGCAGTGGGTAAGAAAGAGTGGATAAGTTGGAAGACTTGGAGTCGCAAGAGCAGTTGGATTTGATCAGAAATTACTTTGACAAATTACAGACCAGCAGAGTTTCTTCATGCTTAAAATAACAGCTTGGCAGACTTATTGTGAGGCCTCCGATACTGTTTTTCAAAGTTTTCTGCTGCTGAAATGTTAATGTTGCCAATCCTACTCAAGGCAAACATTTCCGTGTTCCTGTGCATCTATACTAGCAACATTGTAATGCCATAGCTTTAAATGACTGATTGAACTTGGAGGAAGAGGTGAAGATTGGGTAAATTGAAGAGGTGTGTAGTTTTCTGGTTGTTTTTCGAGACAGGATTTCTCTGTGGTGTAGCCTCGCCTGTCCTGGAATTCTTTGTAGACAAGGCTAGCCTTGAACTCTGCAATCCCATCCTCCTTGAACTCTGCAATCCCATCACCGTCTGAGTGCTGGGATCGAAGGTGTGCACCACCCTGCCCAGCTGAGATAAGGTCTATTTTGAAAGAGAAAATATTTTATGATCATCAGGGTTGAGACATTGCTTAAAAACCTTAGAGATGTTTGTATTATTATTTTTAATTTGTGTATATCTGTGTGTTTTTGTACGTCTGTCTGTGTTATGGCACTTTGTGTGTGTGTGTGTGTGTGTGTGTGTGTGTGTGTGTGTGTGTGTGCATGTGTGCAGGGTCTCTCCCCTTAAGTCAGAACTCACTTATTTGGTTAGTGTGGCTAAACCAGCCTGCTCTGGGGGGTTAAAAGGAGGTAAAACAAGTGTAAAAGGACCTACTTCACACACGACTAACTGATATGTAAGTTAAGATCTAGCAAATGTCAGAATAATCTTCTGCCATTGTTAGTCTGATTTTTGTATTGACCAGTCAGCTGCCGATGATGGACCATGAAGAAGTAAAATGAAGCAAACAGGAGGGAAAATTCTGTGACTCTTTTTACTAGGGGCACAATACATCCAAATCAAATGCCTTAATGGCAGGGATGGAGAGTCAGGAGTGTCTCATTTACTGTTCTGTTGCCGTGCAAAGACACCATGACTAAGGCAACTTACAAAAGAAAGCATTTTTATTTTATTTTAGAAGGTACATCCATAGCCATCATAGCAGGGAGCATGGCAGTGGCAGGCAGGCAGGTGTGGCACTGGAGCAGTAGCTAAGAGCTAACATCTGATTCATAAACAGGAGGCAGGGAGGGGGTGGCAGACAGACAGGCAGGCAGGCAGGCGGACAGACAGAGAGACAGAGATAGACACACACACTGGGCCTGGTGTGGGCTATTGAAACCTCAAAGCCCACACCTTCACAACAAGGCCACATCTCCTAATCCTTCCTAAACAGTCCACCAAAAACCAAACATTCAAACCCACAAAGAGATTCCATGTTTAACAGTTTTGTTTGTTTGTTTGTTTTTACTTGATAATTTCTCAGAGCCTTGTTAATAAACATAAAGAGTCTATAGAAGGTAGAATATACATCCTTTCCTAGGTTTGGGAAATCTTTTTCTGTGGAGGCTCCAGTCCTCCACATATTATATACATACATTATACATAAAGTACAATCTATTTTATGCTTACAGAACATGGCTTGAGAAAATCAATTCTGGTACTTTTAGCTGTATGACTTTTTCATCCAGTAGGAAATAATCAGAGCACTGGAGAAGGGCTGTGGAGGGTGATTGCTGATAGGCTGTGGAGGGATGCAGCTCAGCTTCAAAGGGAGAAAACCCCAGGAGCATCGGCAAAATTGGCTAGTCATAGAAGTCCTCTGAGCTAAACAGCTCCCAGCAAAGCATTGTATGAAGGCACGTTGTATGTGTTTACATAAGCTGAACATTTGTGTCCCTGTCCTTATGAACACTGTATTTTGTTTTGAAACCTTGGGCATGTATAGTCCAGTTTAGAAAGCCTTTTTTCTAGGACTCTTGTTAGCAATGCTATTTTTAAAATTTATTATTATTTTAAAAATTATGTTGGTGTATGTGTTTGTATGTATGCACATGACTGCAGTGCCCGTGGAGGCCAGAGGTGTTGGATCCCCTTCCTGAAGCTGAAGTGACAGATGGTTGTATGCCTCCTGATGTGAGTGGTCCTCTGGAAGAGCAGTCTGTGCTCTGAACTGCTGAGCCATCTCTCCAAACCCCTCCACCTCCAGAATGCTGGCCGCTTTTTAAATTGATAAGCATATCACCTTGCTGGGGCTGCAGTAGCAGTACTAAAGATCGGTGGCTTAAAACAAGAGAACATTATTCTCTTCCAGTCTGGAGGTCAGAGGTGGAAGCCTGGGGTCCCCAGGGCTGTGCCCCCTTTGAAGGTCAGTGGAGAATGTGTTCCTTCCTTCTCAGCTTCTGCTGGCTCCTGGTTTTGATTGGCTTGTGGTAGCATAGCTCCTGTCTCTTCTGCTGCCTCATAGCTAGTCATCATCTGTCTGTCTGCACCCTCTCCTTATGAAAACAAGTCCTTAGCTAATTGTAAGCTCATCCTGAATGTAGCATCACAGCATTTTGACACCCTCTACTAATTCCATTTGTAAAGAGCTATTTCCAAATAAGAGAGCGTTCGGAGGTTCCAGGTAGATGCAGATCTCAGCTCACCAAACGCATTGTGGTGTTTCATGTTTTATTATTCATGCGCACACCGACACACGTGTGGAGGCCAGAGGAGGATGTCAGGTGTTTTCCTCTATTGTTCTCTGTTGTTCAAGGTCCCTCACTGGACCTGAAGCTAACGCACCCTGAAGCCCAGGCTGGCTGGCAGCTCCTGGGATCTGCCTGTCTCTGCTCTTGAGATGCTAAGGTTCCAGGCATGCATTGCCATTCTTGGCTTTTATGTGGGAGCTGAGAATTTAAACCAGGTCCTCTTGCTTTCTTAGAAAGGTCTTTCACCTTTAAAGCTCTATGCTTTTTCTCTTTTCTTTTAAAGGATTTAGTTAATTAGTTAATTTATGTATGTATTTATTTTTTGAGACTAGGTCTTTCTACATAGCTGTGGCTGTCCTGGAACTTTCTATAAAGACCAGGTTGGCCTTGAACTCATAGAGATCAACTGCCGTTAATCCCCTCTGGGATTAAAACCATGTGCCACCACCACCCACTCTTAAATTCTGGGGTAACTTATAAGGTGATTTGAGATGTTTTAGCAAAATGTCTTTGTGGTATATCTTAAGATTTTTAAATTTCAAAAACTATAAAAAGATTTTGAAGTTGTTAGGAGGCAGGTTTCTTAGCAGACAAAGTGTATGTTCTAACATAGGAAAAAGATTAAATGAAAAAGTGAAATTTTAGAACGATTTTTTTCATTATGGGAAAATTCCATCTATTATTTTCAAAACTGCACTATAAACTGAAGATGCTTCTGATTGTTCAACTTTTATATGTTTTATTAGAAAGATGCATCTATATGCATTACACTGTGCAATTTCTTTTGGAAGATTTATCTTTTTTTAAAAGTTTAATTTTACATATAATCATTATTTGAGATAGGTTTTCACTCTGTAGACCAGGAGGCCTTCAACTCAGAGTTCTGCCTTCTTAGTGGGGGGATTAAGGGTGGACACCATACGCCTGGCTATTTATTATTATTATTATTATTATTATTATTATTATTTTTTGGTTTTTCGAGACAGGGTTTCTCTGTGTAGCTTTGCGCCTTACCTGGAACTCACTTGGTAGCCCAGGCTGGCCTCAAACTCACAGAGATCCGCCTGGCTCTGCCTCCCGAGTGCTGGGATTAAAGGCATGCGCCACCACCGCCCGGCTATTTATCATTTTTAATTATGTGTGTGGAGGGGGTCTGTGTGTGGGTTTGCACTTGTGAGTGCTGGTGCCAGCAGAGGCCAGAATTCTTGAGTCACTGGAGCTGGAGTCATTGGGAGTTGTGAGCAGCCCAATGTAGGTGCTGGGAAAAACCTGATGTGGGTGCTGGAAGCTGAACTCAGATTCTCCGCAAGACCATTGGGAGTTCCTAACTGCTGAGCTATCTTTCCAGCTCCCAGATTTATCTTTTTCTAAGAGGTATATTATTACGAGCTGGCAAGATGGCTCTGTGGGTACAAAGCCTTGCTGTGCAAGCTTGGTGAACCTGAGTTCTTTCCTTGGAGGCTGGGTGGAGGAGAGAACTGACTCCCGAAGGTTCGTCTCTGACCTCTGCGTGTGTGCTGGGGCACTAGGGTACCCACATTCACACATACATGCCACACATAAAGTAATAATCCATAAAAATCATCTTAAAATGTTTAAAGAGTGTTAGCACATTTCCTCTCTTGGAAGAAGCAAGAAGTGTTTAAACCCAGTCTGAGTTTAGCTTTTGGCTGCGCCGCTCACCAGCTGTGTACCTGTGGATAAGTTATATCTTTGTGTGCCTCTGTTCCCTGTAGGAAGGATGTTAGTAATACCAGTCTTCCAAAGTTGGTGAGAGTCGCAATATGTTTGTGTACACAGTGGATGGACTGTTGACTAATAAGGTGGATGACTTCATTGTATTGCATAATACAAACCAGCTAGATTTATATTACAGAAAAAGGTACTTGTTTAAGAAGACATTACTTAAACTATAGTCAAATGAGCCTGTCTCCCCAATACACCCCCCCCCCCCCCCCCCCCCCGCCCCAGACTGTTCCCATCTGTGGCCATAGAGCTGTTCCTGAAAATTTTAGGTAGAAGGTGACATGGTTGTAAGTGTGTAGCAGTGACCTGTTGAATATTAACCGGTGAGGAAGTGGGCTGAACTTTGGAATCCGGAAATCTCGGGCTTGGAGTGTGGTGGGTTGGGATGGTGGGATTTAAGCTGATGAGAGGGTGGCACCAAAGGCTCATGTTTAGCTTTGATAAGGGTTTGCTGCTGAAGGCAAGTGAACAGGAACCACTGGTCAAAGAGCTAAGATCCCAGCGGCTGTTGGAGCGTTCAGATGGGTAATTCAGGGCCAATTAAATAGCGCTGGGGGACTGCTTTGGGAAGAATGGAAACTTGTCTCTGAATACTGATAGCCACAATCATTTGTGGTCCCTTACTATGTGCTAGACAGTGTGAAAGGTGCTTTACAAACACTGCTTTATGTGCCATTATGGCCGCCCTTGTAGAACAGGAGGTTGCATTGACAGTTTTTTAACTTGCCTGTGGCAGATGTCTACTAAATACCTTCAAACAGGAACAACACTCAGGGCTACGGAATCTCTGCTTTGTACTCACACTGCCTTCTGGGGTGGACAGGAAACTGGGTGTGCAATCTGCCCCAGTGAAAGGTTGGATCTGCTAATGCCTAGTGTTGTAGCTGTCTGCTTGGATTTTTTTTTTAAAACTGAAACGAATATAAAACAGTAAAGTTTTAAAAACAGTGCCTAGAGAATACCTTTCTTCTTTTTCTGTAGGTGGCAGATGTGGAAGTCTGTAACTTTGCTTACTCTTCGTATTGATAGGAACATGTCTCACAGGAGTCTTCTGTATTGGAACAACAATGGATTAAACTATTTTCTGAAATTAGTCATTAGGAGATTTGCAGTCTTTTGTTCTTACATAATAAGCTGTGATAAACTGAGAAACATTTATGAATGTTTGCAGTTTACTTTGTAGTTCACCTTGGGGCACTACATTTTTTTCTTTTTAAATACAGTGTCATCTTTAACTCTCAAGACATTTATTGGTTTCCCTAAAGAGTTCTATTGGTTCATCCAGCCACCCCCCTCACACAAAAAAGGCACTATTATGTTAGTTTTTTATTAAGCAGACAGAAAAAGCTATCATACTACTTTCTCTGTTGCTTCCTTTCTGTTGAGTTCATTGATGTCTGTGTGCTGGGAGGTATGAAGGACCCCTGGCTTTATGATTGCTAATGTAGTACCTGCCATTCCCTGGTCAACCCTTCTCAGTTTTTATCTGAATACAGTTGAATTTATGTGACTTTTTTTGCTCTTTTTTGTATTTAAATAAGTAGCCCAACCCCCATTTTCATTTGTGTGTGTGTGTGTGTGTGTGTGTGTGTGTGTGTGTACCATGTTGTGTTAGTGGAGGTCAGAAGATGACTTTGAGGAGTAGGTTCTTTCCTTCCACTACGTTGATCCTAGGAATTGAACTCAAGAACTCAGGTCATCAGACTTGGAGTAAGCAACCTTACCTACTGAGCCACGCTAGATTTTTTTTTTTTTTTTTTGAGACAGAATCTTACACATTAGCCTCAGTTGGCCTTGAATGTGACAATCCTCCTGTCTCAGCCTTCTAAGCATTGTAATCATAGGTATGAGCCACCGTATCTGGAAATGTCAGTCTTATATATTACAGGCTGACCTTGAACTGGCTAGGATGACCTAGAACTTCTGATCCTCCTGTGCTACCTTCTGTGGCCTGGAACTTCAAGGGTGCACCATCACACTCACTTACACAGTTTTGGGGATCAAACCCAGTGCTTTTTGTCCATGCTATCTATGTAAGCACTTTACCAACTGAGTTACATCTGCAACCCTGCTTTATGAGTACAAGACAGGGTCTTGCTGTGTAGCCCAGACTAGCCTCAAATTCTTGGCAGTTCCTCTTGCCTTAGCTCTCTAGTGCTCGGATTATAGGTGTGTGACACCACTCAGGTTGCTCGTTGTGTATGTGCATATCTGTCTTAGTTAGGGTTTCATTGCTGTGAAGAGACCCATGACCACAGCAACTTTTATAAAGGAAAACATTTGACTGGGGTGGCTTACACTTTCAGAGGTTTAGTCCGTTATCATCATGGTGGGACATGGCAGTGTGCAGGGCAGACATGGTGCTGGAGAAGGAGCTGAGAGTTCTACATTTTGATCCACAGGAGGTGGACTGTGTCACTGGGCATAGCTTGAGCATAGGAGACCTCAAAGCCCACCCCTACAGTGATACATTTCCTCCAACAAGGCCATACTACTCCAACAAAACCATGCCTTCTAATGATACCATTCCCTATGCGCTTATGGGGGCCAATTACATTCAAACTACCACAATATACATATATCTGTTTTTAGTTGCCAGTATACATTTGTGTTCATGGGTGTGTATGTTTGTGCAGAATAGGGGTCAACCTCTGTCTGTGGTTCCTCTGGCAGTGTCCACCTTGTTTTTTTGTTTTGTCTTGAAACAGGTTTTCTTTATATGTGTAGCCAGGCCAGCCTAGAACTCACTATGTAGACCAGGGCTGGCCTTGAACTCACAAAGATCCACCTACCTCTGCCTCCTGAGTTGCTGAGATTAAAGGTGTGCACCTAGTTTTTTGAGATTGGGTTTCTCACTGTCTTGGAGCTCATGGACTATGCTAGGTTGGTTTATAAGAAATGCAAGGTATAAAATCCCAAATGAGTCAGAGAGAATATTCAGAACCTCCTACTTTAGCTCTTTACTCAAGAAAAGAAATTATATCTACAGTTTTGGAAAACCTCAAGTGTTTTTGAAAAGAATTATGAATGTGTATGTATCTATGTGTATGTAGGACCATGTGTGACTCAGTGGGCTGGTGAGAGGCAGTCTTCAGGAGTTATCTCTCTCCTTCCACTGAGTGGACCCCAGGATCAAATGCAGGCTGTCAGATTGGCAACAGATGCCCTTGTCTACTGAGCTCTCTCCCTGGCCCTCAATTATTTATTTACATTAGTTGGGTTGATGCTCAGTTGAGCAGGGCCTAGTAGAAGACTGGTGTTGACTTGTGTTGAAGTTGAGGCCCAAATGGATTGTTTTCCAGTATTCTTTCCAGGTCCGAGTCTGCTATTACTCTGTTCTGTCTCCTAGTTGTGGCTCAGTTAGAGAGCTGATGGAGAAAGGGCCCCCACAGGGCCAGAGCTTGTGAATTTGGGGGACAGTTTGAACAGATGAGATTAAGTGTCAATAAACTAGTTCCCAGACAGAAAGTACTTCCCAAATCGGGCTATAACAGTTGCTGTTCTTAATCATATCTAATTAGGATTTGAGATTGGCAAAAGCCATGTCAGAACTTTAGAATGTTCTTGATTTTATACTAATTTTAGCATTTTCTTCTTCCTGTATATTTTCCTAATATAGTTATAGTCATATTTCTTTTACTTTTCTATATTTGACTGCATGAATAACGTCTTAGGGTTTTTATTGCTGTGCAGAGATACCAGGACCATGGCAACTCTTATAAAGGAAACATTTAATTGGGGCGGCTCGCTTACAGTTTCAGAGGTTCAGTCTATTATCATCATGGTGGGGAGCACGGCCGTGGGCAGGCAGACACTACGCTAGATGAGTAGTTGAGAGTCCTACATCTTGTAGGCAACAGGAAGTCAGTTGAGACACTGGGTGGTATCCTGAGCGTAGGAAACCTGAAAGCCCGTCCCCACAGTGACACACACATAGTAATTGCTGAACCAACACTGTAGCTTGTTTCTTTTTTTTTTCTCTTCTTGGTTTTTTGAGACTGGGTCTCACTAACGTAGCCCTGGATGGCCTGGAATTCACTGTGTAGACCAAGCTGGCCTCGAACTCAGAGATACACTTGCATCTGCCTTTTGAGTGCTGGGATTAAAGGTACGTGCCACCATGCCTGGCTTCATAGTTCATTTCTTATAGAACCTTTAGTTCTTTCTGGCTTGAATTAATGAATTACTTCATTTTTTCTGACTTTTCTTTGAAATTAAGGCTATTTCCCATGTCTTCTAGTACCTTTATAATAAATCTCTGTCTCAAATAATATTCCATGCTTTTTTTTTTTTTTTTTTTTTTTTCTTCCCAAGACAGGGTTTCTCTGTGTAACCGTGGCTGTCCTGGAACTCGCTTTGTAGACCAGACTGGCTTTGAACTCTGGCGCTATACCTGCCTCTGCCTCCCGAGTGCTGGGATTAAGGATGTGCGCCACCACACCTGGCTTTAATGTTCCGTCTGAATTTGCTGCTGTCCAACATCTCTCCCCTGTAGCTTTCTTTCCTCACCATCTGGGAATTTTCTTAGTTTTCCTCCTGCTTTGGACTCCTGTTTTGGGGGGGGTGGGCTCATTTGGCTCTGGTGCCAGTTAAGCTAGTCTTGAGATCTTTTTATAGCCCCAAATGGCCTTAGCCGCCTCCTCTCTCTCTCTCCTCTCCTCATTACAGGCATGCACTACCACACTTGGCCTTGCTGGTTTGCTTTTGGAGACGGTGCCCCATTCGGTAGCCCTTGCTGGCCAGAAACTAGTAGCAGTGCTTCCAAGACCAGGAAAAGAAGCCAGCACAGTCTTGGATCTCTCCTTCTTCTCTTTGTCCTCTGTTCTTTTTTATTGAGACAGGGTTTCTCCATGTAACAACTCTGGCTGTCCTGGATCTCTCTCTGTAGACCAGGCTGGCGTCAAACTCACAGAGATCTGCCTGTCTCTACCTCCAGAGTGCTGGGATTAAATTAAGTGTGTGCCACCAGCTGCCTGGTTTAGATCTCTTCTTAACTAGATATGATGTCTTCTTTTTTTGTTTGTTGGTTTCCATTCTGATTTTGATAGGATCTATATTCTCTCGTAGGTTCCTGATAAAGGGCACACATAGATGTTAAACTGTTGGAGACTGTGCCGTCAGTAGCAGTATCCGAATTTTTCTGTGCCCATTGACTGTTTGGGTAGACATAGCATTGGACAAAATGGAATCCCTTTAAAAATGATTTATTTATTTTTTATGTGCATGGGTGTTAACTCTGCATATATATCTGTGTACTGTGTGTGTGTGCCTGGTGCCCAAGGAGGCCAGAAGAGGTTATCAGATCCCCTGGAACTGAAGTTATGGATAGTTATGGGCCGCCATATGGGTGATGGGAATTGAACCGGGGTCCTCTAGAAGCACAGGTGGTACCACTGACCCATCTCTCCAACCTAAACTCACTTCTTTTTAAGTTTCATATTTAAAACTGGAACTACGTGCCATTGAGCCAAAACTGAAAAAAATACATGGGCTGTTAATAGTAGAGGAAGCATGTCAGTGCCACAGGGGAGTTTATTTATTTTGCTTTGTATGTGTGCATGTGTGTGTTGTATGTGCACATGCCAGGCTAGAGGGTGTGGCCTGCTTTATTATCAATCTCTGGCCTTTTCTCTTGAGATAAGATCTCTCTCTCTCTCTCTTTTTTTTTTTTTTGGTTTTTTGAGACAGGGTTTCTCTGTGTATCTTTTTGGAGCCTGTCCTGGAACTCATTTTGTAGACCAGGCTGGCCTGGAACTCACAGAGATCCACCTGCCTCTGCCTCCCGAGTGCTGGGATTAAAGGCATGCGCCGCCGCCGCCACCACCACCACCACCACCACCGCCTGGCAAGATCTTTTTTGAAACTAGGCAGTCAGCTAGTAAGCCCCAGTGATCTCCGACTCTGCCCAACTGCCCTCTTTACCCCAGTCTTGGGGTTATAGGCATGTATCATGCTACGGGTTTTTTTTTTTTTCCCCATGGTTTTTCAAGACAGGGTTTGTCTGTGTAGCCCTGGCTATCCTGGAACTCATGCTGTAAACTAGGCTGGCCTCAAACTCAGATATCCATCTGCCTTTGTGTCTGGGATTAAAGTCATGCGCCATCACCCAGCAAATGATTAATTTTTAAATTTTTTTTATTTTATTTTATGTGCATTGGTGTTTTGCTGCATGCATATCTGTGTGAGGGCATCGAGTCCTCTGGAACTGGAGTTAGAGTTGTGAGCTGCCACATGGGTGCTGGGAATTGAACTGAGTCCTCTGGAAGAGCAGTCAGTGCTCTTTTTTTTTTTTTTTTTTTTTTAATTTGAAAGAGTTTATTTTGGCTGTGGCTCCGGAGAGAGAGTAGAACATGGCAGGGAAGCAAGGAAACCAGCCACGGTACAGTGGTCGGAGCAAGAGTCTGAAACATGTCAATCTTGTCAGGGAGTTTCCTAAGGGTGCAAAGCCTATGCAGAACTTGGTTGGGGGCAGCAAACCAAGAGGTCTCCTAACTGAGAATTTGCATGTAGCATTGTCTCTTTGGGGAGCTCCAATAAGAGGTGTTGGTATAAGGAAATTGACTTGCTAAAGGTGTGAGTTGTATAAGCCCTTTGCTAAGGACACTGGGTCAGTCCACCAGAGGCTTATGCCCCTACAGCTGGAAAAGGCTAAAATTCATCCTTAGAGTGCCTCTGTGTCTTCTTTCCACGGACCCGTGTGAACCCCCACCCGATATGACAGTAGCTAATCTAAATATATATTTTAACGTAAAAGCAGGTTATAATTCAAAAGTCCAGGGTTATTTGAAACTGGAAAATATTTTCTCTGTAGAAAATAGTAAAAATGATAACATTTCCCAATAAGCCCTTTTAAGCCAAATAATAGTTGAATTATACATATAAATATTGATTAGATTCTGGGATACAGAATAAACCAATTTTCATCTGTTGAGAGTGCTATGTTTTACTTAAGTTGTGTAAGTGAGATTCCTATTCATCTGCCCCTTCACTGTTCGATTTACGGCAGACATTTTTCTATAGGTTAATCCATAATCTAAAAAGATTTTAGCCTCCCCTCCTGAAAGTACAGCCATCATTTTCTTTCATCAGCTTGATACGGTACAAATTCTTGTCCTAATAGTGAAATGTTTCACTAAAGCTTGCCAAGTGATTGGGCAAAACCAAAACTTATTATAAGCCACAGTCATCCTAGGGTCCCTCCTGCTAGGTAGCCTCCCTGGAGCTGTGGGTTGCAGTCTGATTGTCCTTTGCTTTATATCTAGTATCCACTTATGAGTGAGTACATACCATGTTTGTCCTTCTGAGTCTGGGTTACCTCACTCAGGATGACATTTTCTAGTTCCATCCATTTGCCTGCAAATTTCATGATATCATTGTTTTTTTTCTCTGTTGAGTAGTGCTCCATTGTGTATATGTACTACATTTTCTTAATCCATTCTTCAGTTGAGGGGCATCTAGGTTGTTTCCAGGTTCTGGCTTTACAAATAATGCTGCTATGAACATAGTTCAGCATGTATCGTTGTGGTATGATTGAGCATTCCTTGGGTACATGCCCAAGAGTGGTATGGCTGGGTCTTGAGGAAGATCGATTCCCAATTTTCTGAGAAACTGCCATACTGATTTCCACAGTGGTTGTACAAGTTTGCACTCCCGCCAACAGTGGAGGAGTGTTCCCCTTGCTCGCATCCTCTCCAACATAGACTGTCATTATTGTTTTTGATCATAGCCATTCTGACAGGCGTAAGGTGTGATCTGAGTCGTTTTGATTTGCATTTCTCTGATGACGGTCTCTGAAGTCCTGAGCTGTCTCTCCAGCACCCCCTCTTTTTTTTTTAAGTGTGGCTTGTGGAAATTTGGATTTAAGGCCTCATGCTTGTACAGCTCTTGCTGGCTGAGCCGGCCTCCCCAGCCCTGCAGGGCAGTTTTCTGAGGGGAAGATGGAACTATTCCATGTCATAGGATTTTTATTTTTGTTGGTTTATGTTGTTTTGAGACAGTGTCACCACATAGCCCAGGCCTGTCCTAAGTTCTCAGTCCTCCTGCCTCTGCTGTCTGACTGTTAGGATTCCAGCCGTAAGCTACCATGTCTGTATCCTTATCATATGATGTTAATGGCGGCATACCAGTTTCTCCATGTGTGAACATCTGTGGAAAGTGTCAAAAAAAGGTAGAGTTTGATTTTATTATATATCCGACAGTCTAAAAATGAATAGTAAGTTAAAAGAATTTGAGTACCTGAAGGCATACAGGAAGAGGGTAGAATTTCTCCTATTCTCCCACAACTGTTCTAGCTTTCCTCTTCTCCCCCAAACCACACTTAGTGAGAAGTTCCTTGTGTACTTCTCCTGACTTAAACATTTAAACTTTCAGAGTCGTAATTGGGGGAGGGGGGAGCGAACATGCTAAAGTATTTTCTCAGAGTGCTTAGCTTACTGTTATAATACACCGAAGTATATTACCAATGAAACCTTGTCCTAACGTATTAAAATGATTCCTCCTGCAGTGGGCAAGCATGAATTAACTGGCCATAAAGTGGCTGTGAAGATACTCAACCGGCAGAAGATCCGGAGCCTCGACGTGGTTGGGAAAATCCGCAGAGAGATTCAGAACCTGAAGCTTTTCCGGCACCCTCACATCATTAAACTGTAAGCCCCGCTGCTCGAACCCGCTCCCGTCATCCGCTCGTGCCTGTTGTTAACCTGCCTAACCTGGCGAGCCAGAGAGAGGCCTGGCCCTCTGCCCGTTCCCGAGGCTGGAGGTGGCTGTCTGCTCCTGCAGCCAGCCTCGCTCACTGCCAATTGCAAAGCCCGCCCTTGCGTTGGAGCGTGGCTCGTATCAGACTTGTTCTTGTTCTTCCCGTTGTCTGGACAGAGGCCCTTCTGATAACTTGGCGCTTCTGTTTTTATGTCGGGAACCAACTATTGATTTTCTAGTAAGAGTCTCTGTAGCAGGTGCCAGGCCCTCCCAGGTCCACCGGAAAGATAAAAAGAGGCAAAAAAAAAAAAAAAAAAAAAAAATCCTTGACCTCTAAATTTTAAATTTCCATATGCTGGGAACTAGGCTCATGAGAGACTGTGTGCTAGAAATGGTTTTTCCTTACCCCGCTTGTACTTGTTCATACACATACCAGAATCTGAGGAGTTTAGCACTGCAGGAGGGCCGTGGTCCTCACTGCTGCTTTCAGGCTGCCACTGGGAGGCTACCGGTAACTTAGTTCTTGCCCCCCACCCCTACCCTGTATGACTGTGTAGGCTATACTTTAAAGCTGCTTGGACCTTCCTGTTGAACTGTCCGGCTCAAAAATTGTTTTCTCTCTCATTTATTAGTGTTTTGAAATATCATATATGCTAGTGGCCCTAAGGGTACGTTTCTTGCTTTGAACTCTGGGCCCTATGCCCACTGCTGACTTTATATCCTCATTGGGATGTTCTCCACGAGGCATTTCAAAAGACCTGGTCCAGTGTCATCTCTTTATCACCTCCTGGGATCTGTTCTCACCTCTGTGGTTAATTGCCACTTAACACTGATGAAAACGTAAGAGCATCATTAACAGTCCTATTTATCAGTCCCTCTCCACACCATCCCTCCATCTCTTCCTTCAGACTGGATCTCTGGTCTGTCTCTCAGTCCTCTGTCACCGCCATATTGGTCGGAACCATCTCCCCTCTCCTCCCGTCTCATGGGCTGCCGGAGGAGCCTCAGCTTCTTCTTAGCATTCAGTCAGTTCTTCACACTGCTGCTACTTAGTCTTTGACTATGTAGATCATGCGACTGCTAGCATTCAAAACATCCCATAGCTTTTCATCTTCCTTTAAATCAAAGCTAAAAGTCCCTGCCTTCCTGGCCTGTGACGTTCTGCATCTTTGGCCTCCAGTGACTGACTCCACATCCTGTTTCTCTCCTGCCTTGATGGCTCTTGCCTTACCATGAGCATGCCAAGCAGACTCCCACCTGGGCCCTTACCCTTGCTGTTCCCTCTGCCTGGTTCACCCTCCTCCTGGGTAATGTAGTCTGCTCCTTCCTTCTTTCAGGCTCTGCTCAGGTGTACTTGGTGGCCTTCCTGGAGAACTCTGTATAGAAGAGAGTTTGCTTTCTTTTCTCCATCACATGCTCTGCACTAGATAATGCTTGTTTGCTGTCTGTTTCCTGGCACCTGGGTCAAGAGCATCACAAAAACAGGATTGGCTTTGTAACCCACGATCTTCTATCCCAGTACCTGGGTCCTTACAGGTTCTTAGTGAATCTTTATGGAATGGATGAATACACATGTTTTAATGTTAGTAGATAATGTTTTCTCTCACCAGGTACCAGGTCATCAGTACACCATCTGATATTTTCATGGTGATGGAATATGTCTCAGGAGGAGAGCTATTTGATTATATCTGTAAAAATGGAAGGGTAAGCAGTTCTCATTTAATCCTGTACATATTTTATAACTCCCCTGTATCCCCTATTTGCATCAAAATGTCAGAGAGCAGTTGTCAGAGGTCTGTTTAGTAACCAGTTCCCTTAGTCATATTTGTTTAGAATCATAGGCTACTTAGAGGTAGAAAGAAGGACCTCAGTGATGAACCCCTGAGCCACTTACACAGACAGACATGAATATTGAGCCTCCCAGTTAAATATTTGTTCAAGGTCACATGATTTATTAGTGATAGAGTTCACTTAAATCCCCAAAATTTATAATCCTTAGACTTATGCTTTGGGGTATACAAACTTTTCTTTTTTTGAGACAGGGTCTCACTATGCCACCTCAGCTGGCTTGGAACTCGCTCTTTAGGTCACACTGGCTTCTAATGCATAGAGATCTCCCTGCCTCTGCCTCCCGAGTGTTGGGATTAAAGGTGTACCTGGACTATACAAACCCATTTAGTGTGTATCTTAAACTTTATAAGTATTCCTTACAAAATATATTATTAAATATTTAAGGATGTAGGCCTCGTTGTTCAACCCTGGCCACATTTAGGTTGCATTCATTTTTTGGTTTCTGAACTCTGATGTACCTGGAACAGTAAGAACGGGCTTTATGGAAGACTTCGGAATTAGACTTCAGGACTTCAGTGTTGGAAGGAACTTTGGAGACATTTAAGTTATAGATACAAATGCTGAGCACTGTTCCCTGCCCATGCTCGACCTCTGGTTATCTGATTTGTCCCTTCTAAAAGCCCCACATCTGGCATTGAGAAAAGAACTTGGCCTGCTTTCAGTCGAAAGTTATTTGCATTATTCATTCACTCATTTTACATAGTGTTTCTTTTTAATCAGAATAAAACTCACTAACCAAGTTAATCTTTACTTATTTCTCAACATGGTCAATTTCTATTTAAAGTATTTCCTTTCTCATCCTTCTAGGCCCTACTCCTACTCCCTGGAGGAATTCTTCCTAAAATCATCACTGCCTTCTTTTTTTTTTTTTCCGAGACAGGGTTTCTTTGTGTAGCTTTGTGCCTTTCCTGGATCTCACTCTGTAGACCAGGTTGGTCTCGAACTCACAGAGATCTGCCTGGCTCTGCCTCCCAAGTGCTGGGATTAAAGGCGTGCGCCACCACCGCCTGGCTCATCACTGCCTTCTTTTCTTATCTTTTTTTTCTGTTTGTCATTTCTACTCATCTTGCACTACGATATGGGGATGTCATTAGTTTTACGTTTTGAGTGCTGAATTTTCAGCTGCTCTGTTTCTGTGTTTCAGATATCTGCCTTATTTTCTGAAATTGCCCTTGGACAGCCTGCCTGTTTGGCTTCACAGATGCACCTTTACCTGGTTGAGAAAGACGTTTTGGTTTTAGGTTTTAATTGTCTTTTGGCTCCTGCTCTGTTCCATTCTCGGTGCCTTCTGGTCCCCCCACTTCCCCCCCACTTTTCCTCATTTTATTTGTCTTTTTTTATAACTCTTCTCAGATCAGGTGATTCTTGGCTCTCCATCTCAGAATGAAGTACCAAATGCCACGCTAATATACATGTGAGATTTAGTGATTGGTGGCTTTTCCCATAAGTTGAGTTGTTGGGAGAGCTGTTAATTTGGGTCGGGTAAATCATTTGCTAACCATCATAAGTATTTTTCTTCTTCGTTTGACTTGGTACTTGGTGTTTCCTATTTTGTTGAAGGCAGTAGTTTAGCGGTTGGAACTGACCTGGGAGTTGGGGTCCATTCTCTTCTGTTAGTGTCCTGATTGTCACTTAGAGCACATCTTCCTTGCAATGCCCTGTTCCTGCTACAGTGTCCTTGAGAGCGGTCCGGCTTGGCTTGGCTTAAATAACCAGAGGTCTTACTCCCCAGTAGCAGGGAGTTTAAAGGTTCTCACCAGGACCAGCTGTCTTGTTTCTAGCTCACTCCTCACTCTGCCCCAGGAAGTCCTAGTTCCTCAGTTTCTCTAGGGTTTCCTGAGCATGTGTTTATTTCTTCCTCTAGGCTCTGGTTTTGCTGTCTTCATCTGCTGTCCAGGCACTCCTCTGGGTGGGTGCTGTCTCTCAGTCCTTTGTTTTCTGGGCCTTGTGTGTGGCTGATAGCTTCCTAGTGCTGTTAGCCCTGCACAAAAGATTCAGTGCACGCTGTTCATCCGCCGCAGTGTGCTCTGACTTTGCTCGTCATCTTCCTTTAGTCTCCGACATCGTTTGCACTGTGTTTTTGCAAACACAGTGCTTTCCACCTCTGTAGCCTTTCTACTTATTTTACTCCTTATGTTGTTTGTTCGTTAAACTTCCTCGTCCTCTTTCATAATCTTTTTATAAACATCTACTGGAACGAATAAAGGCACTAGATTGCAAAACTAGTACTATATTTTTTCTTGAAGAAGGGTGTCTTACATGTCAGTAGGAGTTTTAATTTTACATTCCAAGAAATGATCAGTTTATTGTTGTCCCCACGTTACCCACGCATTGAAGGTGCAGAATTCTGGATTTAGAATGCTTGCTCATGACCTCCCGGAGAACTGCCTGCGAGAGTCCTTACCTAGGGGATCCGCAGCTTCTCTATTAAATGCGCTGTCCTGGAGCAGGTGTAAACCAGTAGTGGTTATCACTTGAAGAGTATTTTTAAAAGGTTATATTTGAAAATTTTATTTGTAGTGTAAGATTTTTTTTTCCCAGTAAACACACAAAAGGAAAAAGTGTTAAGGATTTTCTTTTATTTAAATAAAAACGTCTCGGGCCTGAAGAATGGCTCAGCAGTCATGAGGGTTTGCTCTTCTTTCGGAGGTCTGAAGTTTGGGTCTTAGCACCCATATAGGGTGCCTCAGGACTGTCTCTAACTCTAGATCCAGAGGGTCTGCTGTCCTCAGAATTCTGGCCTCTGTAGGCACCTGAATGCACATGTGTATACACACACACACACACACACACACACACACACTTATACACATAAATAAAACTTAAAAATCATTTTAAGTTTCAGAACACAGACTGTGGTTGCCTTGTACTTCAATTACAGTGCTTACTTGTTACTTTATCATAGTCTTTGAAAGTAGTACCCCCATCCCAGTACCGCTTCCTGTATTCTTTTTCTTTCTTTTCTTATCAATTAAATGTGTTCTTGGACACTTTCGTCGTGTACTAGTGCATTCTGTGTCTTCTCTCTCCCTATGCTCTCTCTCTGCCCCGCTCCTCCCGTTCCTCTCCTCCCTGCAGGCCTCTTTCTTACTTGCATGACTTCTTGGTTTGTTTTGTGACCCCGGGTCTGACTAGGACCATCTGTTGGACCACGGGTTTGCATCTGTCCATCAGAGCACATTCTGCATTATTTATGTCAACTAGAGTAGGGCCTTCCTTCCATTCGTTTCTGTGTTATGACTGTCTAACCTGTATAGCATACTGAATATGTTCAATAAATATTTATTAAAAGAATGAAGGATTAACCAAAAAAAAAAGAAGGATTAAACATCACTAACTTAGAATGAAAAATATGCCTAATTTCAGGTAGAAGTTGGAACTCCTAGAAATAGCCCATGAGCTACAGAAGAAGACAGGTTTTTAAACGTGGGCTATGCAGGTGATAGGATCAGAAAGTTGATCCAGGTCCCCGTAGCCTCCTGGCATTCCAGTTTATTGTTGCCTGCATTACTTCACCGTTTCAAAAGTACCTCGTGGGTGAAGTTCACTTGGAAGGTTTCATGCTTCGGCAGTTTGTAGGCTGGAGAATTATAAGTAGGAAAAGTTTCCATTGAAACTTTTTAATACTTGATATAATACACAGCTTAAAATACTTTTCCGCTTTTCCTAGTTGGATGAAAAGGAAAGTCGACGTCTGTTCCAGCAGATCCTTTCTGGTGTGGATTATTGTCACAGGCACATGGTGGTCCACAGAGACTTGAAACCTGAGAACGTCCTGCTTGATGCACACATGAATGCAAAGATAGCTGATTTTGGTAAGGACGGTTTGAACTATTCGGTGAGGATACGCAGCAGTCTTCGGGGGTATCTGTGGGGTATGCTCAGAATCCCATCTTGCAAATAAGAATACAAAAGGGGAACACAGTAAGTTACTGTCTTCTTCAAAACCGAGTATGAAGCGATTTAGTTACTTTGTACACACACACACACACACACACACACACACACACACACACACACAGACTCATATACACACGTCAGAGGACATCTTTGGGGGTTGTTTCTGGTCTTCCACCATGTGGGTCTTAATGGATTGAATTTAGGCTGTCAGGTTCAGTGGTAAGCACCTTTGTCTGCTAAGCCATCTCTCGCCAGCCGTAAAATTCAGTTTTGTGATAGCAAATACTTCAAGTTGTCAACATTAGAGAGATCATTTGAAAAGAGGTGACTAGCCGGGCGTTGGTGGCACACGCCTTTAATCCCAGCACTCGGGAGGCAGAGGCAGGCGATCTCTGTGAGTTCGAGGCCAGCCTGGTCTACAAAGCGAGTTCCAGGAAAGGCGCAAAGAAACACAGAGAAACCCTGTCTTGAAAAACCAAAAAAAACCAAAACTAAAACAAAACCAAAAAAAAAAAAAAAAAAAAAGAAAAGAAAAGAGGTGACTATTATTTGTGAAGAAGGTAGCAGCTTCATTTCTGATATATTATTTTGGTCAAGTGTGGAGAAAATGGAAAGTAAGTGGAATGGAATTATTGAAAAAAATTGAAATCTAGAAAGATGAAGTCTATGAGGAAACTTTTAAATATTTAAATGCTATAAAGTTGAATTTCAGATGTGGTCACACATGCCTGTAACCCCAGAGTTCCAGAGATGGAGGCAGGTGGATTCACGGCCACAGTGGGCTACATAGTAAGGCCCTGTCTCTAAAAAGAGAAGAGACTAAAATACCGAGATTACAGGTTTGGATGACCGTTCTGAGCCTGGGCTTTGTTCTATAGAACAGAGCAGGAGTGTTAGAAATCTTTCTATTCATCTGAGATTATTTTGCCTAGCAATATCTATATGAAGAGTTAAACATTTCACATTTATTCTAGAAAGCAAAGCCATCTGTAGTTTAATATAGTCATTAAACTCTAGTTATTGAAATACATTGTACATTTTTATAGAAGGGCAGAGTATTTGGGAAATAAAGTCTGTGATCACACTGGGATTAAAGGCGTGCACCACCTTAAATAAATGATGGCTGGTCTTGTTAATGAAAACTTAGCTGTGTTGTTTAATGGACTTTTCTTTTTGTCCTGGGGGAATCTTGAGTGGCCATTGTCTGTCTCTGCAGGTCTTTCAAACATGATGTCCGATGGTGAATTTTTGAGAACAAGCTGTGGCTCACCCAATTACGCTGCCCCGGAAGTGATTTCAGGAAGGTGTGTTTGACATGACGCAGCTTTTGCTGTGTTTGTTGTTGTTTGTTTCTTTTCGCGTTTTTAGTCTGTATTGTCACATTTAATAGCAGTGAAGGAAGGGAAAAGTATTTCCTTACCTGCAAATTCTGTGGTTTAAGAATAATACACAAAGAGCTGGAGAGATGGCTCTGTGGTTTAGAGTACTTGCTGGTCTTCTAGAGGACTGGAGTTGGGTCTCGGCACCCACATTTTGGGTGACTCACAACTGTCTGTAACTTTACCTCCAGGAGACCCAACACTCTCTTTTGGTTTCTGCAAGCAGTTGCATGCATGTGTATGTACACCACAGACACAGACACACACACGCACACACACACATACACACACAAATAAAAATAAATTTTATAAAAAACAGTAAGTGGGTAAATTAGCAAATCAATGTTGGTTTGCAAGTCATGTTAAAGTAGTTAGAATGAAGTATGTTAATTTTTCCTCTGGTGGAAGAATTTAAAGCAAGTCAGTTGTAAAGGTAGATAGGTAAGGTACTGAAAACCTAACTATCAAATTACTTACTCATGAGAAATGGCTTACTTGACAAAAAATAAAAAATGGGCGTTACAAGAGGTCCATGCTTGTAATTCTAGAGCTTGAGAGGTTGAGATCATTCTGTGGTACCCAAGATGCTATCTCAACAAAACAAAACAAAACAAAACAAACAGAAAAACCCAGACAGAAAGCAAAACTGAGTCACAAGTATAATGCAATGTATAGTTTTGTAATTAATCAAATAGATTTCATCTGTGTAGTAGCTTCCTGGTTTTTTTTTTTTGTTTGTTTGTTTTTTGTTTTTCGAGACAGGGTTTCTCTGTGTAGTTTTGGTGCCTGTCCTGGAACTCGCCCTGTAGACCAGGCTGGCCTTGAACTCACAGAGATCCACCTGCCTCTGCCTCCCGAGTGCTGGGATTAAAGGTGTGCGCCACCACTGCCCGGAGTGTAGCTTCATGTTTTATGAGGAATGGAAGTGCCTTAGGAAATTGAATTAAAGAAGTGGTCCTCCAAAAAACAGGAGTCAGACCAGGTGGAGGTACTGCATACCTATAACCTGAGCATGACACATAGAGTTTGAGGTGGGACTATATACGTAGACTCTGTATCAAGAAAAGGCAAGGTGAGGGGAGGGAGAGAGGGAGAAAGTGAGATTCATTTGTGTTCTCTCTTGATCTGGATCTGCTAGACATTGCAATATAAGAATGCTGAACTTGACTGGGTGTTGGTGGTGCACGCCTTTAATCCCAGCTCTCAAGAGGCAGAGGCAGGTAGATCTCTGTGAGTTTGAGGCCAGCCTGATCTACAGCGTGAGTTCCAGGACAGCCAGGGCTCCTCAGAGAAACCCTGCCTCGAAAAGCCAAACAAACAAACAAACAAACTCATTTATGTTTTCTGTCTTAACTCCTTTGGTATGAAAACATCAGGACCTAGATACTATGGGGGATATAATCACATACAAAGTGATGCATTATGATCAAGCATACACAAAATGAGCTTTTAGTGAAATCTGTTTGTTCAGTTTAGTTAGTCTTTCTTTCTTTGAGGTCTGGATGAATAGAAACACTTACTTTAAAAAATTTTTTTGTTGATAGTTATAATTTATTTTTGTCATTCTAAAGATTTGTTTTCTTCCCGAAGCCAGATTCTGAATGGATGATTCAAGTCTTTTTTTTTTTTGCAGCTATTTAAGATCCTTGTCTAAAAAAAAAAAAAAAGATCCCTGTCTACAGAGTGCTTCAAGTAAAAGTTTAAAGTATTCTGTGAATTCACTTACTGTGGCTTGCTTCTACAGCCTCAGGCTCCTTGAACTTTGATGGGAGGGTTTTAGGAGAAATGGGTTCAGAGTCTGTCACTACAGAATTTAATCTTGGGCCAGTGAGATGGCTGAGCATTTGAAGTGCTTGTTCTGAAGTTCGATGACCTGAGTTTGATCCCTGAAACGTATGTCAAGGTTGAAGGAGAGAACTGACTCCACCAAGTTGTCCCTTCACGTCCGCACTCACTCTGCGTATGCACAGATATACACATAGCACACACAGGCATGTGTGCATACACGTACATACACACAGGAAATACAATTTATTTAAAGATGTGTTTTATCTCTGGCTCAAATTCAACATTGATCATGATGGTTCAAGGTTTTGGCCTTATTGGTAGGACCGTTTGAGGGTCATAGTAAGGTAGTGAGACAATTTTACCCACGAGGCATAATTTATGAAACATCGTAACTTGTAAAAGGTAATGCTGGTAAGATTAACATCTTGATGTGTGGTGTGCAGCAGTTGCTATAAATACCATATTCTGATCAATGGTTTCTTTAAGAATTATTTTCTTGTGTTAATTCTTCGTAAAGTATTTGTATTCGAAGAGTGTTGGGCAATGCACTCTGCTGTTGTGATTAATGCAGTGGCATCCCTGTTCAGATTGTACGCAGGCCCCGAGGTGGATATCTGGAGCAGTGGTGTCATTCTCTATGCCTTGTTATGTGGAACCCTCCCCTTTGACGATGACCATGTGCCAACGCTTTTTAAGAAGATATGCGATGGGATTTTTTATACCCCTCAGTATTTAAATCCCTCTGTCATCAGCCTTTTGAAGCATATGCTGCAGGTAGATCCCATGAAGAGGGCCACAATAAAAGATATCAGGTAATTTTAAAGTAGACAGGAGAAAAATTTCATTTTATTAATGATGTACTTTTTTTCCCTAGCAATATACTTTTCATAGGAAATTGAGTTTTATAGGTAATGGTGCATTGTGTGTGGTTGAGCTTAATAGTTTAAATAAGGCAGAACTGATGGTGACCGGTACATTTTTCATGACATACATTTTTTAAGTCGAGGCAAGTCATTTCTCATGAACATTCAAGAGTACTTCCAGGAGACTTTGTTCTACCATCAATGTTATCTTATCTCTCCCCCTCCCCCATTTGTGTTTTCCTTAATTCTCTGATATTCTGATGACTGGACTACACATTTTTCTCGTCCTGGAGGAAGAAAAGAAAGAAAGAAAAACTGTATGCATATGGGAGTAATAAGTAAGAAAGCATTAGGGTAACCAGGAAGAGGATTATATGTGAATTTAAGCTTTATTCCTTTCCACTTACTCCTTATGCTAAAAGTCCTGCTGAAGCTGAGCAGTGGTGGTGCATGCCTTTAATCTCAGCACTTGGGAGGTGGAGGCAGGCAGATCTCTGTGAGTTCAAGGCCAGCCTGATCTACAGAGTGAGATCAGGACAGCCAGGGTTATGTAGAGAGACCCTGTCTCAAAAAAACCAAACAATAACAATAGCAAAAACCTGCTGCAGAAGAGATCCCAAGTGGCAGGGCATGGCTTTAACCACCAGATGGGAAGGGAAACACATTCTATTAAATTGCTGTTGTAAACTAACTAAGGGAGAAGTATATTTGCATATGTTTTAGGTATTTTTTCAGAGTTAATCTCTGATAGAAAATGCTGTGCAAGGTACTTGGGAAGCTTAGGGAGGATGGCAGTGAGTTTGATTCCAGCCTGGGCTACCCAGTGGAGAGAGTCTGTCTCAAAAGTCAGTCTCCAGTTGGAAACAAACACCCTTAAAATTGCAACAACCACAGAAAGACTCCTGGGAATAAAAGAATACTTTTATGTCTACCACTTAGCGATAACCATTGTTCTTTTGGGTGTTTTCCTCTGTGTTTTGTTGTTGTTTTCGTTTTTTAAGTTTTAGCATAGTTCTTGATATGGTTCCATATCCTTTTATATGTGCAATTAAATAATATATATAATAGGGAATCATTCAGAGAATGGCCTTTTGAGTCCTACAGAACTGGGTTGTGTGGATGAGGATAGATTTTGCATGTATGAATTGCTTAGCATATAACTAAGTACACAGTAAGAACAAAGGATATTGCATACCGTTTTTGTTAGTAAGTTCTTTTCATGTAACATGAAACAGCATGAAGAGGAGTGTAATGGTGAAGCCACACAACACAATTTCTTTCTGACTTGTCATATGGGTAGACATACTTTTCATTTGCTTGCATCAATCCTTAAAAATTAGCGGCAGGCTGGAACATTTTTCTCAACATATTCAATGAAGTATGAGTTAGAAGAAGAAAAGAGTTAAAAAAAATGCAATAGTAACGTAGTGTGGGTATAAATGTAAATTAATTCATATCTTAAACTCTTGAAAGGTATTGTTTTTATTCTTGGTTTTACTGAAAATTCTTCTCTGCACACTGCTGTTTTCTCTTAGGGAACATGAATGGTTTAAACAGGACCTTCCAAAATATCTCTTTCCTGAGGATCCATCGTACAGTTCAACCATGATTGATGATGAAGCCTTAAAAGAAGTGTGTGAGAAGTTCGAGTGCTCGGAAGAGGAGGTTCTCAGCTGCCTGTACAACAGAAATCACCAGGACCCGCTGGCGGTAGCCTACCATCTCATCATAGACAACAGGAGGATAATGAACGAGGCCAAGGATTTCTACCTGGCAACGAGCCCGCCCGATTCTTTCCTCGATGACCACCATTTGACTCGGCCCCATCCCGAAAGAGTCCCCTTCTTGGTTGCTGAGACACCAAGGGCACGGCATACCCTTGATGAGTTAAACCCACAGAAATCCAAACACCAAGGTGTCCGGAAAGCAAAATGGCATCTGGGAATTAGAAGTCAAAGTCGACCAAATGATATCATGGCAGAAGTATGTAGAGCAATCAAGCAATTGGATTATGAATGGAAGGTAAGAGGGCCAGTGTTCGACCTGACACGTTTGCCGAACCTGTAGACAAGAGTCTTTTACAGAAGAATTGATTTGATGTGCCTTTGTTTTTGTCCGTATCAAACGCTAGGTTGTAAACCCCTATTATTTGCGTGTACGAAGGAAGAATCCTGTGACTAGCACGTTTTCCAAAATGAGTCTACAGCTCTATCAAGTGGATAGTCGGACTTACTTATTGGATTTCCGTAGTATTGATGGTATGTACACACAAACCCACAGAGGTGATATGTTAGACCTGGTTATCTAATTTGGCTTATAGTCTTTGTTTTTTGGTTTTATTTTGTTTTTAATTAAACCTAAGCATGCGAAGTACTAAATTTCAAAATGGCATTTCCTTGTCTTTCTCCCTTTCTCTGTTTTTCCCTCCCTTCCTTCCCTCCTTCGCATGCGTGTTTTGGTTGCACTCACCCGTGTGTACATGGGGTGGGGGCAGCAGAGGTCAGTGTCAGGTACTTTCCTCCAGCACTCTCCATCTTACTTTGGAGACAAGGTCTCTTTCCAAACAGGAGGTTGCCCTTTAGCCTAGACTGAGTGGCCAGCAAGCCCCAGGGATCTTCTCGTTCCCAGCCTCCAGTGTTGGGGTTATAGATGGTCACCCCCTGGCCTGGCTTTTTCATGGGTTCTGGGGATCGGAATTGAGGTCCTTATGCGGTGCAGCAGGCTCCTTATCCACTGAGCCATCTCCCCGGCCCCCAGGATGACACTTTCATCATACACTTTGTTTTTATCATCCTCCCCCACTGCGCTCTCCATCTCAACCTCTGTCTTATGAAACTGCCTGGCTTTTTCCTGGTAAGTAATAGTAAATGTGACTTTCTGTACTCCTCGACACTGACAATTGTGAATCCTCCTCCTTCCTCCTCCTCCACTTCGTCCTCCTCCTCCTCCTCCTCCTCCACGTCCTCCTCCTCCTCCTCCTCCTCCTCCTCCTCCTCCTCCTCCTCTTCTTTTTCTTCGTAGTACATTGTTCTTTTACAGATTATCATCCTGGGGCTAGGGATTTAGTTCAGTAGTGAGTTCTTGCCTAGCAGACATAAAACACTGGCTTCAGTCACCATTACCATTTCTTCCAAAGTAGAAAATGATTATTGTTCTATAAAATCTTTAAAAATACACAGTTTAATTCTAAAGTGATAATTCTCTTTCATATTTCTATTGCTTTGTAAGGTTCATTTTGGCAATGTAAATTTTTTTATTTAAAAGTAAATGTTGATTTATTGTAGTTTCATTTACTTTTAAGAACTTTTAAAATTCTAAAAGCTTTTAAACACATGTTCTTCCAAATTGTTAAACAAGTATCTATGGGAGGATATTTAGAATAATTACTTATAGACTCAAAGACAGCACCTACAGAGTATAAGAAAGACAAAGGCTTGAGGTATGATATACACTGGCTGACTGCTTATGATGGTCTGCTTGTTGATTTATTGATTGATCCATTCATTTATTGATTTGTTTTTGAGACAGGGTCTTCTGTGTAGGCTGACCTGGCTTGGAAAGGGCAATCCTCTTTGTTCCATCTCTGAGTACTGGGTTACAGATGTACACCATGCTCAGATGTCTGAATAGCATGTACCTGTCTGCTAACACACAGCACACCGATACAGTTTGAGATTGGGATCGGGTTTTAGTTTTTTCTTGGTGTTTAGATGATTTTGCAGTCTTAGTTATATCGACCTTTGGACTTGGCAACTGAATGTTTACTATTTCTATATTTCTACTCTAGGACTATTTCTCCTTATATTTTGTTCCCAACTAGTTTCCCTTTGATTTCATTTTTAGTGTTACTTTTGTGGTACTAGAGATTGAAATCAGGCCTTCTCAATGAGCTCTAGCTACAACCCACTTTTTACTTTTTATTTTGGGGGAGGTCTCACAAGTTATCCAGGTTGTCCATGGACTCACTATCTCAGGTAGACCTTGAACTTATGATCCTCTTGCTTTAGCTTCCCGAGTAGCTGGGATTGAAGGCCTGTGCCACTAAGCCCTGCTTTTCTGAATTTGCCTGTTGGAATGGTTGCTCTTCTGCTTCTAAATGAAATCCGAGAGACTGCATAGTAAAAAGCATTGAGCTGAGGTTGGGAGGGTAGAGTGCCCGAATGGCTGAAGCTTTCTGTTCATTTGTTTTCTTAAAGAAATCAGATGACTGTCTGCTCTGGCTTTGTTTTATATCAGTAAAATTATTCTTGGGTGAGATGATTTCCAAGATACCTTCCATATTTCAAGTGATTGGTTCTGTGGTTTTAATAGAAAAGAATTTTACTGCTAGGGGATTTTCATTAAAACCCAGGTTATTAGTTTACTGACTCTTAGTGTAAAAGTCAAGAGTAGTAAGTTGAGTACCCTGTGTGGCCTGGTCGTCATAAGCATTCTTCATGCTGTGTGTAGAAGTGGTGAGTGCCTTAATCCAGGCACACTGCCCCCATTTGACAATGTATTTAAAATAAACATGCTCTGGGGAGCTGGGGAGTCGTCTCACTTAAAGAATCTGATACGTACTGTTTGAAAACTTGAGGGAGAGTAGTAACACGTTGGAATTCTTTTCACCCAGATGAAATTGCAGAAGCCAAATCAGGGACGGCTACTCCACAGCGATCGGGATCCATCAGCAACTATCGATCTTGCCAAAGGAGTGACTCCGATGCTGAGGCTCCTGGAAAGCCCTCGGAAGTTTCTCTCACCTCGTCTGTGACCTCGCTCGACTCTTCTCCTGTTGACTTAGCTCCAAGACCAGGAAGTCACACAATAGAATTTTTTGAAATGTGTGCAAATCTAATTAAAATTCTTGCACAGTAAACCTAAAACTTTGCTTATTTCTTTGATGCAGTAAGCATGCATAATAAATAATAGCCAAACACTTCCACTTACCGAGTTATATATATATATATACATATATATAATTATAACTAAGGATTGACCTTTTGGAATGCATTTTGCACAGGGATTGGAAAATGATCAATAATTGAAAGCCTAATGTGCAGAAATGAATTGGGACCATTTTGTTGTCCCTTATTCAATAGGTACATATGGTATAATATACACAGAATGGATTGCAGGACTCAAGCTCACTTGATTTTTGACCATTTTAATTTGGTGTAACAGGGCTTTGTAGGCCATAAATTTACCATAAAAGCCTTCACATACGTTGATGTGTTTTGTATGAATTATTTGCGTAGAATCCCCATAGACCTCAGGTGATGCTGTTTTCTGGGCTCCTTAGCTTCTTAAATAGCTACCATTCCCATTTTTGGTAACATTGTGAATGATTTCCACATCCTTCTTAAGATGCTGTTTTCTGTGGTAAGTCATAGCAGATACAGACTCAATTTAAAAATTGTCTTTAGCTTGTAAGCCCGCAAACCCACAGAATTTATATCTTCAGAAACGCTGAGCCCTACGTTTACTTCTACAGTTTCCCCCTTATGTTTTGTATATGAAGTGCTACTTTGGCTCCTAGAGCCAAGTTGCTCACACTGTACTGAATCATGTTTTTGTCGCTGTCACAGAGTTCTCCTGGCTATCATGCCAGCCAGTATTGAATGTCATTTGATTGTGTATTTTTAAAATTGATTCAGTGCATAGAAAGGACATCTTTTATAAGCTTTGAATGCTTCAATTGGATTTTTAACCCCCGATTTTATTCTGGACACATTTTAAAAAAGAAAAATGTAAAGATTATATTGATCGCATGTATATCTACTATGTAGTTCCAACAACTACTGCTTGGCTTCATTTGCCCTCTAGATTCACGTATGTACAAAAACATAGGTGTGCATATATATGTATGCTTTTGCTCTGAACCATTGAGATGTTAAGGTACACATCCCAGCCCTCAATACTTAAGCATCTCCTAAAATAATGATATCGTCCTTTAAGAAACTCTTGAATCCATTATAAAATCAGTAATTTCCAGATAGTGCAGGGCCTTCCATATTTATCTCTTAACTGTCCAGAGTCCCATTTAAGTTTACAGTCTGATTTCAGTTGTAGCTCTTTAATCAGGTTTAATAATATTATTTTGAAATGGTGTAGAAGAAATCCATTCTTCAAAATGGTCAAGTTTATTTCAGGTTTTAATTTTTTTAAAAAATTACTTTTTGAAAAAGTAAGTTTAATCTTTCTTAGATCTCTGATTTATATGCCTCTCCCTGTTTTAGTGATAGCATAGCATAATAGTTGTAAATGAAGATTTAAAGTCGAGTAAGACAAAGCTGGTATTTTATGAGCTAGTAATTAATTTCATGCTGTCCATACTGGGCTTCTTTTACGTTTAAGAAATTTAGTCGGAGGCTCTAGCTCAGTGGTAGTGCTTGCCTAGGACATACCCAGCTTGTGGGTTTGACCCCAGCAATGCAAAAACTACATTTTCTCTAAACATTAATCATCTTCCCTTTGCAGGAGAGACTTTTTTTCCCCCACTGCATTCATTTAAAAATCCCCCACCGCCATATCTCTTGAGCACCTCTTTAACCAGATGGGGACGAATTTGAAGGTCGATAGCTGGTATAAAAGATTGCTCTATGGTTTATGCACTGAATTCCGGACAAAAAATATGATTCATTTTGTTCAGGGCTTGTTTTATTCAACTCCACTTTGAATGCTGTATAAAGTAATGGAGACTCCGTTTGAACCAGTTCCAAACTGTATTTATACCTTGTGTGTGTGTGTGTGTGTGTGTGTGTGTCTCCTTGGTTTGGGGTTTACTGATGTCACTTATGCTGTCCAAATGCAGCATTGTGTTCCTGACGGGAAGAGCGGAAGACTGCGTTTTTAAACTTACAGATTTGTAAATAGAGCCAAGTAATGTCTCTATAAACTGTTGGGGGGGAGGGGCACAAAAGGAGGAACCAATTAAATAGGACCTTCTGCAAATTGTTAATTTTGTAAACTTTGCTTCTTTTATAAGTTATTCTGTGATTCCTTTTAGTTACCGAGTTTTATTTTGAAGATATTTAAATATTGCACTTGTATAAATAATATGATAAATGCAGACTGTTGCAGGCAATTTTTTTTTTAAGCTAGGATATTTGAAATGACAACTTTCAGTTAAGTATGTCAAGCTCGCAACAGATTTTCACAAATGTATTGTAGTTTGCAGGTTCTTATATTGAAAATGTAAAGGGAGTCAATGCAAATGATTTTTAATCTTTTTTATTATCTTTTCAGCAATTTATATTTTTTTGTGATTTTATGCAACCATATTTTTACTTTGTCTTGACAACTGAAAGCTGTATAAGGTTTTTGCCAGAAAAGTACTGTATACATAGTTTTAAATATAACAGATTTTGCTGATATGTAAAAATTTTGCCATTAAAGTTGATTTCTCATGAAAGGAACTTTTCTACCAAGTTGGGACATGTGGGAGCTTAATATATCTAATTTAAAATAATTTCACTGAAATAAACACCATTGCTTTTACTTTGATTATATTTTTTCTTAAGATGCTTTTGTAGTGTTTTGGAGTTTTAGATAATTTTATATAAATTCTCTCCCTCCCTTGCATCATCCTTTGGATCTTTGACACCATTCAAAAATGAACTAATATGGCTGGGTGTGTAAGATCTGTGTTCCAAGTGGCATCTTGGGAATGAAAGAAAAACATGTTGTCTAAATCTTTCTTCTCCCTAGCTCTTCCCCTCCTCCTGTTCATTGTGGGTTCTGAAAAGATGAATGAAATTTCACACACAACCCAACACTAAGTTGGTTGTAGGGAGGAGTCAATCTTTGTGGTTTATGTATGATGGCCCAGAATACCTTGATTTAGAAAGATGGCATAATAAAGAAAAAATTCATTTTTTTTTTAAATCTGTTATGTCTTTCTTGTTTACTCAAGGTTTGGGAATCGGCGATTCCCTCGTTCACAGCTGAGCGTCTGGGCTCTTTCATGTACTGAAGTATAAAATAGCGCTTGATTATATTTTAATAATCAAACACTGATGTTTGTTTGCCTCTCATAAATTGTTTAGATTTCCCCTATAAATCAGCCATCTAGACAGAAGGTTAAGACGCAAACTGAAAAGCTGAAGTGGCTGTCACATACTACTAGTCACAAACACTGGACTTGAATTCCATCATTGCTTCAGTTCAGTTACTATGAAATCTAGAACCCAGAGCACTCTTGGGGGCTTTTGCTAGATTCCTGGCTTTCTAAATATTTAAAGCCACATTAAAGAGTGTTATGAACACATGTACTTTCAGAGAATCCATTTTTCTAGGCATTCTCTACAAATTTGCACAAGAAACTGTCATGTGAAACAACATCTATTAATCTGTCTTATTTATTATGAATAAATAAAGTTCTGTTTGTTGTAAATGCCAAGAGATAGTGCGGAGTATTGAGAGGATGTTTAGTGACTTGGAAGACATTGCCAAGCCTTTACTGGAGTGGAGGGCATCAAAATTAAGCTACCCCGAGAGATTTGGAAAAGGAACAGAGCCTCAAGCACTGTTTATTCACTCATATGGCCACTGTGAGCCATTCATGACAAATATGACCAAGACTCCAAGATACAAATCCTGCTCCATCTTGTTAGGATGGTTGGAGATGTGCACATACACTCTAAAGTACAAAAAAATGTAAGTATGGGCTCAGTGGATAGTCAGGGTTTCACAATTGCAGCGAATGTGAATGACCACATAAACCTCTATCCAGGAGGAACATTGCTGCACCATTGTGTCTATTATGATTAATGAAAGTGAGGACACTGGGGCTGGGGATTTAGCTCAGTGGTAGAGCGCTTCCCTAGCAAGTGCAAGGCCCTGGGTTCGGTCCTCAGCTCTGGAAAACAAAGAAAAAAAAAAGAAAGGACACAGACCAATTCTGACACATTATGGGAAGAACATCACAGAGGTGTGAATACCAGGGGTAGGAAATACTGAAGTTGGCTACCACAGCCATCTTAGAGGCTGGCTACCACAGTCATGCACTGGTTATTTGAAAACACTGACTTTGTGACTCTTAAAAACTGTTAATGAATGCAATCAAATTATAAATAAAAATCGCATCTGAAATCATCACTTACCTCCAAGTCTAGACACATTGGGAAGCTGTCAAGATCATTATTTTATATAAGGAGTACAGTTTTGTCATTGGCACATTGTTGACTGTTTTTCTCGAAAGGAGTTTCTTTTCCAAGAAAAATTGTGTGTGTGTGTGTGTGTGTGTGTGTGTGTGTGTGTGTGTGTTTGCATGCCATAACACAAATATGGAGGCCAGATGACAGCTCCCTTCCCACTCAATGGATTCTGGGGATGGAACTCATGTCATCAAGTTCAGCAGCAAGCATCCTTACCTGCTGAGCCATCTCACAAGCCCCTTTGCTCATTTCCAGAAATACCCAAGTATGAATAATCAGTTTGTCAGTGGTTCAAAAAAAAAAAAAGTTCTGTTCCACAAGAAAGTGGAACTTCAATTTATAATAGTCTTGAAGAATTGATTTTATTCTTACTGATGTGTATGTGTGTATGTGCAGGCACCTGCAAAGGCCAGAACACGGTGTTGGGTTCCCGTACGGCTGGAGTTACAGGGAGGCTGTGAGCCGCCAGATGTTGGTGCTGGGAACTGAACTTGGGTCCTCTGCAAGAGCAGGAGCCAGTGCTCTTAACTGCTGAACTATCTTGTCCAGCCCTTATAATGCAGTCTTAAAATACTTGAGAGACATCACACGTCAGTAGTAGCAAAATACTTGGTATGGCAGAAAAATAAAATTCCATCATTCAGAAATAGCTTTTTTTTTTTTTTTTCCCTCGAGACAGGGTTTCTCTGTGTAGTTTTTGGTGCCTGTCCTGGAACTCACTTTGTAGCCCAGGCTGGCCTCGAACTCATAGAGATCCGCCTGGCTCTGCCTCCCTAGTGCTGGGATTAAAGGCTTGTGTCACCACCGCCAGGCCAGAAATATCCTTGATGAAGCTAAGGTTTAATTGGTTTATTAAAGTGGGTCTGAAAGTTAAGAGTCTTGCCAGGTAACACAGTCAGACCTCATCTCAAAAGAACATTGGACTCCAGAGTTACACTGTAGGGGTGTGATAGAGGACTACATCCCTACCATTACATTAATTTACCTTAAATCAATTACCTTAAATCAATGCAGCATTTCTATCACCATGGCACTTTAACAATCAGCCCCAATGTTCACTTTTGTGAAAAATGGCAACATGTAAGAGTTTTGGCGATGGAAGGGTCTCTAACCCATATAGGCTAAGAAGCACTGTTTGCATTCATTTTTTTTTTTTTTTTTTTTTTTTTTTTTAAGACATGAGTGTTTTGCCTGTATATTAGCGTGAAGGCCAGAAGATGGCATCAGTTCCTTATAACTGGAGTTACAGATAGGTATGAGCCTATATGCTGAGTGTTGGAAACAGAACCCTCTGCAAGAGCAGCAAGCCTCTCCAGCCTTGCATCAGTGGTTTTGGTGCCAGTGTTGGAGGTAAGATTTTTCTTCCAGGGTATATTTGATGTTTTGGAGAGAAACAATTTGGTGGTACTACTGGTGACTGGGGGTATGGGAAGTATTACTTAATGGCATCTTAGCATCCTATAATGTTTCTCCCAACAAATAACTAACCAGTAAGAAATGCTAAGTGCTGAGGTGAAAAAGCATGGTCTCCAAAAATGAGTTTTCCTTTGCGTAGCATAGCTATGTGGGTAAAAACTTAACAATATTTCAATTTCCTCAATATATACCAGTGTTAACATTTGCCTGCTAATTTACTGGTAAGAAATGGCCCAGTGCTACTTTCAGGCTGTGTTGTAGATTCTCACAGGAAGCCTGCAGTTCACCCTTGGCCCTCCCTGATCAGCTGCCTTCTTCGTTTTCTGTTGTTGGGATAAAACACCACGACCAAAGTCTACTTGGGGAGGAAAGGGTTTATTTCATCTTATAGTTCACATCATAGAGGGAAGTCAGGGCAGGAAGTCAAGCAGGGCAGGGACTTGGAGGTAGGAAGGGATTGATGTGGTGGCCGCGGTGGAAGGCTGTGTGCTGGGTTGCTCCTCCTGACTTGCTCAGTTTGCTTCCTAATACCGACCAGGAACCACCTGCTCACTGATAATGGGTTGGGCCTTCCCACATCAATCATTACTCAAGGCAATACCCCTACAGATTTACCTATGGCCAATGTTATGGAGGCGTTTTCTCAATTAAGATTCCTTTTTCCCAGTTATGTTTAGGTTAGTGTCAAGTTGACAGAAATAAACCCGCACAGCTCCCCTTGAACTTATTTTCAGCTCAGTTTTTTTTTTTTCTCTTCTGCGTCTCACTGGCCCTCACCGGCTAGGCCTGTGTGTATTGCAAAGCACAGCTGCATGGCTCTGACACTCCTATCCCGAGTCCTCTACTCCCGGCTGCTGCCAGAGGGCAGTTTTGGTCTGGTGGCCCTACTACAAATCCCATAGTGCCTTGGGCGCCGCAGTGACTTCTGGGACCAGTGGTCTCGTAGAAGGCTCTGGCGGATTAGAAAGCCTTCTTTTCTTCTATCCCCTTTTCTGGGCTGCTCGAACATCCCCGGATGACTTCATATGCGTTTTTCATAGAGGATTAAAAAGCACAGGCAGGCAAGGCCCGTTAGCAGCCCGACGGGATAATTTCCGCTTCCGGTGCCAAAGGGCAAGTGGAATGTAAACACGGGACCACGGAGTGGCTTTCAGGTAACTGGCTGCGGGTAGGCGGCGGAAGGCAGGCAGAGGAGCGGGAAGCGAGGCGAGAGGGTGCTGCGTGCGGGAGAGGGGGGCGAGGGGGGCCCGGTGAGGTCCACGGGGCCCGCAGGTTGGCCGCTGTCCCGGGCGCGGGGCGCGATGGCGGGGCTCGGTGTGCGGGCCCGGCGGCCTGAGGAGCTGCGGCTGCGGGCTCGTGTGTGTTGTCGGCCTAGGCAGGGGGAGATGGAGTCGCCTTTGGGAGCGTTTTGAGGTAAATGGGGTCTCCCGGTTCTTCACCTCCGGGTACGTCTCTTCGGCTCGGAGGGATGCCGTTGTGACCCTTTACGTCCACCCTGGGTGGCCGCATCCTCTCACGCAGTCAGTAGGAGAAGACGCTCGCTCAGTCGCCAAGTACCTGCCAGCCAGCTTGTGGCTGGGTAAAGTGTCAGGTCTAGCGATGTGCCGTGGGGAATCATCATTGTACGTCCATGTAGAATACAGGTGTCATGGTTTAGAATTTTAATCCCACTCATGAGTTCTGTAGGAAATGTTGACGTTAACACCGGACATGAATGAACCCGAAACCTGTACAGTTGTGATTTACGCACTTGGTTTCTTATCCTGGTGAAAAGTGTTTAGGGTCTTGGCACCTTATCCGTCCCAAGTCCAGATCTACCAAAGCCTCCCTTCTGTAAGGGGTTTTAGTTAGCAGTTAATTAAAAACACAACCTTAGAGGTACAAGACGCTCCTAGTTTAGCATGAGAACAGTTTAGTTGAGATGTAACTGGCGTGTTATACAATTCCCCCATAGAGAGTGCATGAGTCAGTAGCCTCTTATTGATATATATACATGAGGGTCTGTCATTCTTTCCATGCTCATCCTATCTGCAACTTCTACAAACAGATTTGACCAGTGATCTAAAGTGAAATTCCCTCCAGTAAACACACCAGGTTTCTGTTGGTACATCGATTACACTGCCTGGTGCCCCACATTGGTGCTGTGGAAAGTAAGTTCCATTTGGGAACTTGAAACCAGAAAATGTAATCATCATTCTCATTGCCTTTAGGGACAGTCATAAATACAAGAGAACCACCACCACCGCCTCCTCTTCTTATATTTTAGTCTCTTTTGAAGGCATTCTAAGCACCCATTGTTTTCCCCAGGCTGTCTTCAGCTCTTGAGTTGTGATCTGTACTTTCATTTTTAGCCATTTCCTGGTCTTTCCCTGGGATATGTAAAGTGATTTTTTTTTCAGACAGAGGAAATACATTTCCTTATATTATGATGAGGTGAAGGAGGAGGCTTCCGTTGTCCTAATTCCCTAGTGTAGTTTATACTCCACAGTGTACCTGGAATTTCCCAAAATTCACTGCTCTGTGGAAAGCCCATGGTGTGCTGCATCAGCCTGTGTACTTGGTTATTGCAAGTGATCTGTTACATTTTCTCTTGCTCAGTAATAGGCCCGTGACCCATAATTTTCTCAATTCTGGTAGTAACTTGAGGTTTTATGTGGCAATGACTTTTATCTATCCTCACTTTTTTTCTCTTCCTGCTGTTACTTATATTTCACTTTAATCGCGTGCATTAGTAACAGATCCCTTCTATTGCTAAAAACTTAGTGTTGCCTTCCTCCCTCCTTCCCTCTTTTAATGCCTATTGTTGGATAATTTCAAAAAGACTTTTGAGTTCATTGCTTTTTTTTTTCTTGTCTCCTTAGGGTTACAGATTCTCCTAAGACTCTTAGACACTCCTGAATATATACAGCATATAAGATAGTTATGCACTATTATAGGGATTCCACTTTATTTATTTATTTATTTATTTATTTATCTATCTATCTATCTATCTATCTATCTATCTATCTATCTATCTATCTATCCATCTTGGTTTTTCCAAGACAGGGTCTATCTATCTATCTATCTATCTTGGTTTTTCCAAGACAGGGTTTTTCTGTGTAACAGCCCTGGCTGTTCTGGAACTTGCTCTGTAGATCAGGCTGGCCTCAAACTCACAGAGATCTGCCTGCCTTTGCCTCCCGAGTGCTGGGATTAAAGGCATGGGCCACACCATGCCTGGCTTGAATTCCCCTGTATCTTAAAGCCCATCTGTGTAGCTAGTGAATTACTGGATTTCTTAGTTAATCCTATCACTAAGTACTGTTAAAGACTTCCAGTCTTCACCTTTATTCTACCAGCTACCCTTTCTTTTCCTTAACATTTGAATATCATGGTAGATTTACAAAGCCATTTAATATTGGTTGTTTTTTGACTTCCCCAATAATTTTGTTGAGTCATTACCTGTTTAAATCTTTAAAAACTATTCTATAGTCAGGTGTAGTGGCACACATTTGTAATTTTAGCACATGGGAGGCTGAGCTAGGAGGATCATGAGTCCATTCTGAGCTATAATGTTGAGTTTTAGATCAGCTGTATTCTATAGTAATTCCTGTTTTAACAACAAAACAAAAAGTACTCAAGGCCTAAAAGGCTTCTATTAAGAAAAATTTCACTATATATGAAAGGAGGAGAAAGGAGCCGTGAATCTTCTGTGTTTACCTCTCAACTTCATCAGTTACCAATTCAGAGTGATCTTACTTTACTCCTCCATGACATTTCTCACTGTTGATGATTTGGAAATAATTCCTAGGTATCATGTACTTTCATAAGAAATACTTTGCTTGTAGTTCTTCAAGGAAAGGTTTTTTTGAAATTCAGTCATACTATTGAGACAACTGAAAAACAGGAGTGACGTATATTGTCAGATGTCCAGTCAGCGTTGTGATTTCAGTGTTGTTTCTTAAAGTCAGGAGTGACAAAAGATATTCACGCTAGGCTCAGTTTTGTCGCCTCGGCTCTCAGCCTAAAGATGGCCGCCCTACCTTTTTCCTTTTCCATCCTTTTCCTGTTACTCATTTCTTGAAGAAACAGTCTTGTTTTTCTTCAGTTTCTGCTTCATACTACTCCACCTGATGTGTTACTAAACATGCTTCACTCTATAATGTGTTTGTGTAAATTGGCAGAGGCCTGTTGGGATTCAGGGCTAGTCTGCAAGAGCACACCACTTCCATTAGGAGATGGGGTTAACAGTAGTGTCCAGGTGTCGTCTTTGAACTTTCATAGTTCTTGCTGATTATTCCCTTTACCCATAAATAGGTGATAACATGGCTGTCGTCTCCTTCCGCTAGTCCGTATTCACCTGCTCATTGGCATACTTAGGAACGATTTTGAAGCAGTCCCTGAACTTTTACAGAATGGCTTCCTTTGGGTGGAAGAGGAAGATTGGTGAGAAGGTGTCCAAGGCCACGTCCCAGCAGTTTGAAGCTGAAGCAGCCGATGAGAAGGACGCAGCCGAGAATGAGGATGGCAGCTGGGTTCACGCCAGCAAACGGAGGAAGGAGACCCTCCAGGAAGGCTGCAAACAGAGGAGTAGACAGCTGAAGGATGAGGGGGCTAACCTGGCGGAAAACAAAAGGTATGCTTTTGGGTTTTTTTTTAATGGAGGACAGTTTACTTTTTCTGGTTCATGGTCTCTGATGGAAGGAAGCGCTATTGTCTTAGGTAGGGTTTCTGTTGCTGGGATGACACACTGTGACCAAAAGCAACTTGGGGAGAAAAGGGTTTATTTCTTCTTACTCTCCCGTTAACAGTCTGTCACTGAGGAAAGTCAGGGCAGGAACTCAGGCACCGCCCTGGAGGCAGGAGCTGAAGCAGACTCCATGGAGGAGTGCTGCTCACTGTCTTGCTCCTCATGGCTTGCCCAGCCTGCTCTCTTATACCACCCAGGACCACCAGTCTGGGGTGGCACCACCCATAGTGATCTGGGCCCTTCCATATCAGACATTAATCAAGAAAATGTACCACAAGGCTTGGCCACAGGCCAATCTGGTGGGGGCATTTTCTCAGTTGAGGTTCCGTCTTCCACAATGATTCTTACTTGTGTCAAGTTGACATGAAACTAGTCAGCACAGCTATGTATTGTATAGATTGATGTTTTAAATGTCTGATTTCATTTTTAAAAAGAGATGTTTTGGAGTCACCTGCAGAGTTCCCATTTTGAAGGAAAATGAGTTTGTAATTGTCACTTAAGGTACACATGCTACTTTTTCCTCCTTTGTTCTGCTAGGGGTGTGTTAGTGAAGTGCAATACAGTGTGTTGCTCAGCAGGAAAAAAATTACTTAATTATCCTTTTACTTTCTCTTTGCTTTTTTTTTGAGTCAGACTCTTGCTATATAGTCTAGGCTGAGGTCAAACTCAATCCCCCTGACCCCCCTACCCCCACCCCACCCCCCTCCCACACATCAATCTTTGCAGTGCTGGGATTACAGAGATATGTGGCAGCCATACTGCTTGCCATTGACTTCTTGTGTACTTCTGTAAATGTGGTAAGTACTCAGGAACTTGATAATAGCATTTTTTATTCATAGCTCTTCCCTAGCTAAACTACGTATTTCCCATTTGAACCTGTTTCTCCGCCCCACCTCCTACCCCAACATTGATTTCTTATTTTTTTTCTCTTCTTTCTTTTGCTTAGATATTTCAGTGGGAATGAAAATTCCTTCACAAGTCAATGGAGAAAAGACAAATTGTCTCATAGAATATGTTTGGAAACAAGATTAGAAGAAAATAAAAATGGATCTTTATTAATAATGCCACATAAGAGACTGGCCCTTGAAAAACTGAAAGTCTAATCAGAAGGAAGATTATCTTTATTTTTGAGACAAGGCTCCTATAACCCAGGTTGGCCTTGAACTTCTGACCCTCCTCCTGTCTACCTCCCAAGTGCTGTGATTACAGGTGTGTGTCATTACATCTAGTTTTATCTGGTGCTGGCAATGCTAGTGAAGTGCTTTAAGAACTGAGCTACACCCCCAGCCAGTAAAGTCAAAATATAAAATATAAGAAGAATTTTTTCTTTCAGTGTTTGAGACAGGATGACAGGTCTTACTTATGGCCCAGGCTGGTTGGGGCTTGTGATCTTCTTGTTTCTCCCTCCTGAGGGCTGGGATCCTAGGCAGCTGCCAACATTCACTGTGCCATTATAGCTTTTTACTGTGAAAAATGTTCTGTTTGTAGTAAAGCTGAGAGATTATTGCATAATTCTCTATGCCTAGCAAAACTTTTTATTATCATGTATTAACTATACATAATAATGGGTTTCATTATGACCGTGTCCTACATGTATATAATGTTGTGGTCATATTCATCCCCTGCTAGCCTCTCTTACCCACCCCACCCCCCACCCCCCTCCTGATGATCTCCTTCCTTTTCCCAGGTTGTCTTTACACCCTGATGTCTCTGTTTGTTTGATGATGATGACCCAGTGAAATTCATTAGGGTTGCCTATAGGTGCATGGGATAAGTGGTTATTTATAGGCATATGGTTACCATAGTGGCTACACTCCTGAAGAAAATGCCTTTCCCTCCTCTAGCAACCACTAATGACTTATTGATCCTTGGGGAAGTGTGGCCTCATGAGCCCCCCTACTCAAAAATGTTTGATATTTGCTTTGCACGCATGCTAAATGACTCAAAGACAGCTATATCACTAAAGCCCACCCCTGCATGGGTGATGCCCACAAAGCTGGGAACCTGGAGCACACTGTACAGCCCACAGGCAGCTCAACAGTTTGGGAGTGTCTTTCCTAGGTGCCTAAGTTGGTTTAGGCAGCTTGGCTAGTTTCTGCTTCCAGGTCGCTGGTCTGGACTCAGACTTCTTTGCAGTTTGTCTTGTGTGAGTCTTTGCTGACTAGCTTGTCTGAGAGGGACTCTCAGCTTTTATTGCTTACTCCAGCAGGAAAGGGCCTAGTGGATCTGGTCAGTTTCAGGGACTTCCTGAAGCTACGTTGAGTGGTTTACCTTCCTGCTTACAATGCTTCCCTGATGGATGGAATGTTTGAATCTTGGAGGAAACTGTTATTCAACAGTCATGGGTCCTGGTTTGTGCTTTTATCCTAGTATCGAGGAAGTAAAGATAGACAGCAAGATCCTTGGAGCTTGCTGGCCAGATCAGTGAAGTCCTAGTGTGAGACCCTGTCTCAGAAGGTACATTGACTTGTGATGGAGGAACAGTATCTATTCTTGAACCTGTGGCCTCCATAGGCATACACACACATGAGTATATAACCCCACATGAATATACACACATGAACTACACCCCACTACATACACATAAATTTAAAGAATTTAATTTTTTTCTTTTTTTGTTCTGTGGATCAAAGCTTAGTCATTTGTCCTTGATGAAGAAAATACCTTAGAAAAATTGGTGTTATAAACTTTTGATATAATTTCACTTACTATGATTTTTATAGGATGTATATATGACCAGAATGAGTAATATATAGTTTTATTTATTTATTTATTTATTTATTTATTTATTTATTTATTTATTTATTGGCCAGAGCCTTTTGCATGCTAAGCTTGTGCTGTACCCCTGAACTATCCCCTACCCCAGGAGTGGGATCTTTGAGACAGAATGTTGTTCATATCATCTGAAGATGTGATAAAGTTAGGCCTGTGTGCTGCTGACTGTATCTTCCATGTGGTGTGAAAACTGGTCAATCTACCAGGGGCCACGCCCTTAAAAAACTGACCCTCTTCCCAGCAGATGCTGGTTGCCAGTAGCACCTCAGCTAGGAGGTAGAGAGAGATGATAAAGGTTGGGGGACAGCTCAGTCATAAGTGCTTGTTGAATAGGGAAGAGGACCTTAATTCAGTCTGGGTCCACATTCATATAGACAAATATGCATGCACAGCCACACACATGCATGTCCATGTATGTGTACATGTATCCCCATATCCTGTCTATATTCTGTCTGTCTTGAGCCTGTGCAGGTCTTAAACATGCTGTCATGACTGCTTTGAGTTGGTATGTGCAGCCACTCTGCTGTGAGAAGGTACTGCTTCCTGTGGTCGTCTACTTATCTTATACACTTCCGACTCCCTTTTCTGAAATGATCGTGGAGCTGTGTGGGGAAGCAGTGAGGTAGATGAATGCTGTTGTCCTTTTTTTAAATTGTTGCTGCCTTTTTAGCCACAGCTGTCTGAATCAGGAACTGTGACTCCTCTGCTACCAGCGGCGTTAGGCTGCCAGAGCCACAGAACACTACAAGGGAACTTAATTAAATTTCTGTCCCTCTAAAGAACTCAAGATCCACAGGGTTGGGGATTTAGCTCAGTGGTAGAGCGCTTGCCTAGCAAGCGCAAGGCTCTGGGTTCGGTCCTCAGCTCTGGAAAAAAAAAAAGAACTCAAGATCCAAAGGTTAAGGTAGAATTCTGCTCTTCAGAGAGGCTGAATAGCAAGTTGCTCACCTCTTCTCCTTGCTTACATCCTCTCCCTCTCTACTCTCCTTCCAGTCCCTCCCTACAGACTTTCTACCTCCCCCATCCATTTCCTCTCCCTTTCCTTCAGAAAAGTGCAGGCTTTCTATGTAGATCAGCCAGCCATGGTATATCAAGTTGCAGTCAGACCAGGCACCTCTTCTATTAAGGCTGGACAAGGCAACCCCGCAGGAGGAAAGGGTCCCAAGAGCAGGCAACAGAATCAGAGACAGTCCCAGTCCCTCTGCCAGGAGTCCCACAGGAAGACCGAGCCACACAGCTGCAACACATGTGCAGAGGGTCCAGATCAGTCTCATACAATTTCTCTGGTTGGTGGTTCAGTCTCCGTGGGTCTCCATGAGCCCAAGTCAGTTGACTCTGTGTGTTTTCCTGTGGTGTCCTTGGCTCCTCTGGCTCCCATAATCCTTCCTCCCCCTCTTTCACAAGATTTCCCGAGGTCCACATAGTGTTTGGTTGTGGGTCTCTGAATCTGTTCCCATTAGTTTCTAGGTGAAGCCTCTCTGATGACAGACGAGGCATGATCTATGAATATACCAGAGTAGCATTAGGAATCATTTCATTGTTTTTTTTTGTTTTCCAATCGTGTTTGGTTCTATTCTAGGTCTTTGGGCTGTCTAACTTCTGGGTCCTGGCCCTCCAGGCATTGTCAGGGGTGGACTCCCTCTCATGGTATGGGTCTCAAGCTGGACCAGTCATTGGTTGGCCACTCCCATAATTTCTGTGCCATCTTTGTCCCAGCACATCTTGTAGGCAAGGCAAATTATAGGTCAGAGGTTATGTTGCTGCGTTGAGGCCCCAGTCCCTTCACTGGAAGTCTTGCCTGGTTACAGGAGATGGCCAGGTCAGGCTCCATGTCTCCCATTGCTAGGAGTCTTAGTTAGAGTCACCCTCATAGAATCCTGGGAGTTTCCATTGCACTAGGTTTCTAGCTCATCCCAGAGATGCCCCTGATTCCAATTGGCAAGATTACACTTAGATTTATTGTGCAATTTGAATTTTCTCCTCCTAGTATAAATGATTCTTCATAACAGAAGACTAGTACTTTCCTGTCCATTCCCAAGGAAGTTTTGTGCTCTTAAGGTGGGCTATTTGATATAGTGGTTAAGAGTGGATTTTGAAGTCATTTTACCTCCATTCAGACCCTACCCTAGCCGGGCGGTGGTGGCGCACGCCTTTAATCCCAGCACTCGGGAGGCAGAGGCAGGCGGATCTCTGTGAGTTTGAGGCCAGCCTGGTCTACAAAGTGAGTTCCAGGAAAAGCGCAAAGCTACACAGAGAAACCCTGTCTCAAAAAAACCACAAAAAAAAAAAAAAAAAAGACCCTACCCTAATTATCATTTCTTCCTGTATAAATTTTGGGCAGGTCATTAGCTTCTCTGCCAATTTCTGGTTTCTTCATATATAAATGATGATACATGCCTTAAAGATTAATGAAAGATTACAAAACAAGTCCATGTAAAGAGAATGTAGCATGCTATGTCACCTTAAATAAATGTGTGGTAGATTATCTGTATTAGGATTTTATGTTACCAGTTTATATCATGTAGTGCTAAACTTTTTAGAAGTTAGTTTCTCCAAATACTTATTTGTAGACTTATTTCTAACTAGGATTTGCCTTCCTAAGGTAAAAGGTATAGCTCCCAACATTTTAAAGTTGGTATATAGTTTCAACCACTAGATGGTGATACTTGCATAGCAAAGTGGCTAACTTTTCTTCGATATTGTGTGTGAAGGCCAAGTGTAACAGAATTTACTGTGAGCATTGTCTAGGGAAGTGAATGTGAGTATGTTCTCACCATGTGATGCAGATCCTGATCCCAAGCATCAGTGCATTTCAAGCAGTGATTATGCTGCAGTCAGTGCAGTGTGAATATTTCCTCACTCTCATGGACTTCAGATGTATTCTATCTGTAGAGTAGTTGTCTTCTCTTTGTAGTAATGAGTACCAAGTTCTCCTAAAGATCCACTTTCCCACTTAGGCACTGGGATTCATCCCTTCTCGCCTTTGCAGGAACATGTTTCCTAAATATCTCCCAGTGTTTTTTGTGTCATTGGTTCCTCCCTCTTATCCCTTCTCTGACTTACTGGCATGCTTTAGGACAAGGCCTGTTCGGCTCCACATGGTCTAACAGTTCTTGGCTCACTTTTGCTACAAACTTCTTTTCCTTTTTGACCTTTCAAATTCTGTTCCCATTAATCCACTGAAACAGTCATATATACATACAACTGTTCTACAGACTGAGCAGGTTATTGTGGTGGTATTGTGTTCCCCAAAATATTGTACACCCTAATAAACTTATCTGGGGTCAGAGAACAGAACAGCCATTAGATACAGAGGCTAGAAAATGGTGGCACTCATACCTTTAATCCTAGCCTCTGGAGGCATGGATTTCTGTGAGTTTAAAGCCACACTGGAAAGAGCCAGGCATGGTGACTCACACCTTTAATCCCAGGGAGTGATGGCAGAAAGCAGAAAGGTATATAAGGCGTGAAGACCAGAAACTAGCAGCATTTGGCTGGTTAAGCTTTTAGGCTTTGAGCAGCACAGTTCAGCTGAGACCCATTCCAATGAGGACACAGAGGCTTCCTCCAGTCTGAGCAAACAGGATCAGCTGAGGAATTGGCGAGGTGAGGTAGCTGTGGCTTGTTCTGCTTCTCTGATCTTCCAGCATTCACCCCAATAACTGGCTCCAGGTTTGTTTTTATTAATAACTTTTAAGATTCCTGCTACAGGTTATGTTTAGAAATATAGCTGTGTATACATACACATGTATGCATGTGACAACAATGGAAAAAGAGGCCATGAACTTGAAAGAGAGCAAGGAGGGGTATATGGGAGTGTTTGGAGGGTGGAAAAATAAGGGAGAAATGATGTAATTATAATCTCAAGAATAAAAGAAAAAAGGTTATCAGTGTTCCTAAGCTTATGATGGCCTCTGACTCTCTATGTAGTGAGGCTGGCCTTGAACTCTTGGTCCTTCCGCTGTCACATCTTGAGCCTATAGGCATGTGCCATTATGCCTGATGATTGTTTTCTTTCCTTAAACTTGTGTACTTTTCTTCATTTAGTTTCTGGATGCTAGCAGTTATCGAATATGTGTGTCAATGTTGTCCTCCCCTCTGAACCCCAGCCGTTTAAGTCTCTTTGTACCTACTTGGATGTGGAAAACATATCAAACTTCACAAAGCAGAACATCTGAGTTTTTACCTGAGTATCTGCTGCTTTCCCGTAGAGGGGAAAGGCACTGCCATTTTCCCCAGTTACTTAAGCTCTACTGGCTTACTCACCCTTTTAGAGCTGTTCTGCCCCACTTGCCTGAAAGCCACTGCTTGCCTGATAGCTCACTTGTTCCTGTAGCCATGCATTTGTGGCTGCTACTGTAGACTAGTGAGCCTTCATTTGTAATCTTGATAGAAAGGCCATCACCCCTTGATGTTGACTAGATGAGACTGACTTGGTGAAGTTCTGGAGAGAGTGGTGGAGGTTAAGGTTTTCTGTGGCCATGGCTAAAGCCTATGGATTCTCCATCACACCTTTATTAAATCAACACTTCCAACCGTAGCCTGTTAGGTTTTCTGTGGCCATGGCTAAAGCCTATGGATTCTCCATCACAACTACAATAAATCGACACTTCCAACCATAGCCTGTTAGGTTTTCTGTGACCATAGCTAAAGCCTATGAATTCTCCATCACAGCTACAATAAATCAACACTTTGAGCCATAGCCTGTTAGGTTTTCTGTGATCATGGCTTGGCCTACTTCTTTAATATCACTTTCCTTCTCCTTATAATCTAACCATACTGGTTTGACTTCCTGTCCTCTGAACATGGAGTACTTAGTCCTGCCTTGGGCTTTTGCCTTTGTTTGGAATGGAGTTTCTCCAGGTTTTCAGATGGTTGTCCTCTCTTGTCATTTCAGGTTTCAGCTCATATGCATTCCTAAGAAGAATCTCCTGTTCACCCATTGTCCCATTGTGAGAAGACACTTGGTTATTACCTGTCACATCCTTCTTTAAATCATTTTTAAATCAAATTTACAGTTGAACCTTGTCTTTCTCTCCATGTTCACTTCCCCCCATATAGTTAATACTTTAGAAAGTTCTAGAAGAATAGTAGAGACGCTTTATATCTTGTTAAATGCAGCATTCTCATTATCTAGAATGTTACCTTGCCCAGAGAAAATGACCTATAAATATTTATTAAATATGCCATTAACTAAATAGCTCATTAGATTTGAGCGGTTGTAAATTAGAAATGTAATTGGGAGCACAGTAACTAAGAGCTATGACGTTTCCATCTGGTGAGTGAGCATGCTATCTAACTTATTTGGCTTGGTCACCAGCTGCTCTTCGATTCATTGTGGGGCATTATCTCACCTTGCCCTGTGTAATCCCTGAGCTATTCACTTTGCTTCCTTCCTTGTGCTAGCTTAGTTCCATGCTCTTAAGGCTGCCTTTAAACTGGCTGAATCAGACTTTGGTCATTTATTAACCACAGTGACTTTAAACCGAATTTTTATCTTTTAATGTTTCCTATCCAACAGCTGCAATAGGGCTGTGTCTTTTCAGTCTGTTCCAGACTGAAGTTGAATTAGGAGATAGGCTACAGGAGCTGGGAGAGACCATTGATTGACGTATTAGGTGCCAAGTTTCCTATGATTCCCAAACAGAGGAACTAAGTGGTGCCACCATTTCCCTGTAGGGCAGGGAAATGAACCAGAGTGGGAGAAGAGGAAGGGAGTCCAGCAGTCTGTCGGGGTGACTTGCTTTACATTGCTTGCTTCACTTTAACCACTAGATCTAGCTCATCTGCTCCTTAAATGTTTGTGTACTGAGGCAAGAAAGGCCTCAGTGGGAGCATTGATGTATTTTCAAAATAGAAGTGCTGGGTGAGGAGAAGACATGCTTTTCTTTTCTCTTTGCCTTTTGTATTCCATACGAGTCGGTGGGAGGTGTGTTTGCACGTGTGTATGCACGTGTATCTTTATGTGTATGCATGCGTGCATATCTTCCTGATGCAAAGAGTAAGTACAAGGAGTTGTGGTTAGTGTTCTCTTGAATTTCTTAATCTTTCGTGCTCTTTGTATGTGGACAGCTTGCTTGGGTGGTGATAGGGTAAGCCGCCGTCTTTCTCTGCAGTATGGTAGTGACACTGTGGGTGGGACAACCCTTTGTAGTACAGGATTGCTGTTTTCCTTACAGGCTCTTAACATGCCTGGCTCTGTGCGGCCCCTTCCACTAATTCCTTAAACTCATAGTGACATTTGAAAATATCTCCGTGAATTCCCATAAATGACATCTGCTGTGTTGTAATAACTGCCTCTAGTTTATTCAGGCAGAGAGTAGAATGTGAGGTAAAAAGGACATTTGGGGGCCAGGCGGTGGTGGCACACGCCTTTAATCCCAGCACTTGGGAGGCAGAGCCAGGCGGATCTCTGTGAGTTCGAGGCCAGCCTGGGCTACCAAGTGAGTTCCAGGAAAAGCGCAAAGCTACACAGAGAAACCTTGTCTCGAAAAACAAAAAACAAACAAACAAAAAAAAAACCAAAAAAAAAAAAAAAAAAGGATATTTGGCTAACATGACAAACTTTCATCAGTAGCCAGGCCAGGCAGAGATTGGTGAGCAAACCACTGCTTGTTTTTGAAAGGAAAATGTCTTATTCTGACAGAGCCCTGGTCATTTGCTCACATCGTGTCTGTGGCTGATTTTATGACGCAATGGTAGAAGTAAGTACTTGTGACAGAAAGTGTACTGCTCTTACGAAGTCTAAACTGTTTGCTAGATGGGGCTATCACCATGGCATCTCTTGCTCTAGAGACCAAGTCCCTCCAAGGGGCTTAAAGCTGTGAGAATGAAGGCCTCTCTGCTGTACCCAGAATTCCCTGCCCTCCTTTCCTGTTTCTCTTTTCCTTTCTCCTCTCCTGCCCTTCCCTCTTCTTGGTTCTTTTTATGCATACTCGCAACTCCCTAGTCTTAGGATTTCTTATAATTTCTGTTACTGAAATGATGAGATGAAATAAGGGAAGAATTAAAATTGCTCCTTTTGTTTCAGGGAATAACTTGTTTTTACCACCCCTCCCCACCCGGATATCACTTCCTGTCCTCTGTTAGTGTGTGTTCCATGCTTCAAAAGTCTCATGGGGCGGGTAGGACAATTGGGGTAGATAGAAACTGTGATATTAGTGTCTTCTAAATGCTCAGAAATTTTCTGGGGGCTTAAAAGAATTAAAAAAAAGCGCACAATTAAGCAACAAAAACCAAAGAAGAAAAAAAAAAAAAAAAGACCTATTCAGGCCAGATGTAGTGGCACAGTCAGGAGGAAGAGGCAGGCAGACTTTGAGTTCAAGTCCAGCTTCATCTACAAAAGCAAGTTCCAAGTCAGCCAGGGTTACACAGTGACATTCTGGCTCAAAACACCACCACCCCTAAAAAAAAACAACAAAAAACCCTACTCTGATTTCCAAGTTAATAAAAAAAAAGTATAAAGAAGGACTAGAGAAAAAGTAAGTGAGAAGCATTGTTGAAGGAGTTGTGGAGGGCACCGTGGGCTTGTAAGAGCTACCTTACATACTAGCCTTACACAGAACTTTTAACAGACACACAAACAGTTCAGATTTTCAAATTATTCTATAAAGATAAATTAACATAGTGCTATGACCAATATTCACCAAAATATTTTTGAAAAGCATTCAGTTTTATTTGTTTATTTATTGTACATGTGCATTGTGGGCACATTCCATTGTTCACCTGTGGAGGTCAGAGGGGAACTTGTGGGACTTGGTTCTTTCTTTTCCCCAGGTAGGTTTTGGAGATTGAACTCCGGTCATGAGGTTTGGGGAAAGCACCTTCATGGCAGAGCCATCTTGGCGGCATGTTCCTAGAATAAATTTGACTAGGGGCTTTCCTTTCTTTTTCTCTCTCTCTTTTTTTTTTTTAAAGGTTTTATTTATTTATTATATATATATATATATATATATATATATATATATATATATATATATATATATATATATATATATATATATATATATACAGTGTTCTGCCTGCATGTATGGTTGTGTGCCAGAAGAGGGCACCAGATCTCATTATAGATGGTTGTGAGCCATCATGTGGTTGCTGGGAGTTACTCAGGTCCTTTAGAAGAGCAGCCAGTGCTCTTAACCTCTGAGCCATCTCTCCAGCCCAATTAGGGGTTTTTCTGAGGAAAAAGGAGTTGGCTTTATTCTGGGGAGGGAATGAACTCCGTTTGTGCTTGCCTCTTTGCATACTTTGCGATTTCACCATTAAAAGAGGACAAGACAACGTGCTATGATCATGCAGTTTATCTTCCATATTTTATTTAGTCAAAATCATTCTGTGATATCGATACTAATTTCTGACTTTTTTGTCAGATTTTCTGACATTTATGTGTGTGAAGTAAATGAAAGTGTAGGTAGTGAATATACTTAATTATCCCTCTATCAGAAGTCAAACTTGGAAGATTAAAACTGTGACTTCTTACATGTTTCAGAAAATGCATTTCTAGTATTCTTACAGAGAATAATAGAACTGTATGGTTGTGGTTAGTACAGTAAAACTCGAAGTTTCTTGCACTGGGTAGGAGTTGTGCCATTGTTGAAATGTGCTTTGGAAAGTGACCTTCATACAGTGTTGTGTACACCTTCATGCAATGTCCACTCCTTCCTACTGTCCTCACAGTTCATCTGCTGCAGATGGTTTGGTCCTGTCCATACTTAATTAGAAACGTCTGAAGGAATATTCACCCATTTGTGTAAATAAGCAGCTTAATTACTGGAGGTGGACTTACAATTTAATCCCCTCTAACTGTATAATTTCAGTAAGTGATGTCCGCTGAAACTCTGAGCAGTTTCAGGTTTATTTTAAGGCATACTTATACCTTCCTTTTGCCTGGTAGGACCATCCTAGACCTCTTTTAGTCTGAGCACCATCTCTGATCCAGTTTCTGGTCTCCTATATATGACTCTCTTATCTGTGTATTAAATTTACCTACTTACTAAAATGTTTTTTTATTATTTTTAAACAATATTTTAAATTTTTGAAAGTTCACATATTATACAATGTATCATACCCATCCACTACTTACACCCTCCAACTGCCCCAAGTCATTCCACTTCCTTCCACTAAATGTATTTTAACTGCAGAGTCAGTCCTTGCTGGTGGGTGAGCACAGAGGGGCAAAACCAGTGAGTCTTCTGATCAGTATCTTCTCGGCTGAGGTCTAACAAGCCTGTGGTCTACCGGTGTTCCGGTTGTTATCACCGTAATTGCTGTCTTCTTTGTGGTTTAGCACCGATGTCCATAGTTCGTGCTTTCTGTTGATTGGGTTGTTTAGAGTCACCGTAGATGTAGTGCCGGAGTGCTGGATTATTTAAGAGGTTTATTGGATCGTATAGAAACAAGACATTTAAGTGGAGGATCAGGGTCAGGGTTAAGAAGTGAAGAATGCTTGAGAAGGTTTACAGGAGGAAAGAGCCCCAAGGCATGAGAACAGCAGAGCCTTGTTCCAGGGCATCCGCTCAGGTCTTCATGCTGTGTGGAAGGCACTTGAGCAAACAAGCTGTCTCCCAGCTCTAGAAAACACTTTGGTAATGAGAAATTATTCTGTGCTAATCTTGACTTAAAATTTAAACGTTTGATACTTTATTTCTTACTGTGCTGAGGATTCTTAGGGGATTTAACATAAATGTCCCAATTTTATAGTATGCCTGTAAATGTTTGAAAGTATTAATATCAGTGCCAATTTCACACTAAGACTAAATATAATTTCAGTGCTGTTTTTAAATTTCATTTTTTCTCCTGAATAATATCAAACGTATTCACAAATAATTATGTCTGCTCTTGCATTCTCTACTTAGAATTTTTTTTTCTCCAGATTTTCATATGGCAAGCTGATTTTTATCTTTCAGCAATGACCCAAATAATACCATTTCAGGCAGGCCTTTTCTAACTACTGAGACAGTGTGGGTGGATTTCCCCTGTTACTTTTAGTCTTCTTCTTCTTCTTCTTCTTCTTCTTCTTCTTCTTCTTCTTCTTCTTCTTCTTCTTCTTCTTCTTCTTCTTCTTTTTTGCTTTTTCGAGACAGAATTTCTCTGTATAGTTTTAGAGCTATTCTGGATCTCCCTCTGTAGCCCAGGCTGGCCTGGAACTCACAGAGATCTGCCTGGCTCTGCCTCCCGAGTGCTGGGATTAAAGGTGTGTGCCACCATCACCCGGCTCTACTTTTAGTCTTCTGTTCTCTACCTTTTCTTTACAGCAGTCAGTCGTATTTATTCAATTACTCATTTGATGCCTTTTTTTTTTAATTAGAGTGTAAGCTCTGTGAAAGTAGACATTTTGTCTCCTTCTTCATTGCTCTATGCCCTGCCTGTAGCCCCTAGGTTGTGTTGAATATACGCTTGACTGACTGTGTGAATGTGGGACCACATCAGTCTGCTCTGATGATGTTCTTAGCAGGTTGCATCGTACTTTGCTAGAAACAAAGAATTCTGAAAACTGATTTGATCAGAAGTTAGAGAAGTAATGTGTTTGGTAGAAACGTGACTAAGATTTGAATGCACTGCTGAGTTTGTTGAACTGGTCAGTTAATCGTATCTAGGGTATGTGGGCAAGGGATATGCTGGAATCAAAGACAGAAGTCTAAGGCATTCATAGTATGGTTATTTGGGGAAAGAGAAGTCCAGGTAGAGGGAACAACAACAAAAATGCCCTACAGCAGATGTATACTTAATGTACCTGAGGAGTAACAAAGGGTGTGACCAAAGCATGATCAAAGCATATTACGGAAAGGGGCCAGCCAGGTCAGAGGGAAGGTTAGAGACAGAAAAGCTAGCCAGGCTTTGTAAGCCCCTGTAGATCCTGTTAAGGACTTGGACATTGCCTTAGTCACTGTTCTATTGCTGTGAAGAGACACCACGACCAACACAACTCTAATAAGGGAAAGCATTTAATTGGGGGCTTGCTTACAATACCAGAGGTTTAATTCATTATCATCATGTCAGGGAGTGTGGTGACGTGCAGGCAGGTGCTGGAGCAGTAGCTGAGAGCTACATATATATATATATATATATATATATATATATATATATATATATATATAGAGAGAGAGAGAGAGAGAGAGAGCGCACAAACCTTCCTAATCTTTCTAATCTTTTCACATAGTGACCTCTCTGCTGACTAAGCATCCAAATATAGGAGCCTTTGGGGGCCACTTTTATCCAGAGCACCACAGGCATTTATTCTCAGTAAGGTTGAGAATTACCAGTTTACTGCTGAGTTTCTCTGCTGTGCCCTACCGCTGCTTAATTTCCATATTTTTTCACTTTGCTCCTACACAGAGTTTCCACTCTCCAGTTTCCTATTTTTAGATTCCACAAAGAATCTAATAGGCTTATGCCAGTTGGACCAGGCTGTAGAAATTATACATTGTTAACTAGGATTGGCTTATTTGGGTTGCATTTTTTTTTTTTTTTTGTTCCAGTTAGCTATGGCTTGAGTAGGAAAACTTGTGGTCACCTTGCCTTGAAAAAAGGAGTGGTTAAAACCCAGGTTTTGATATCTACCAATAAAAATACTCTAGAGTAGCTATATGTGTGTGTGTGTGTGTGTGTGTGTGTGTGTGTGTATAGGTGTAACTGTATAATATTCTAGAATGCTATAGAGAGAATCATTTGTGGTCTAAAGGCATGCAGAAATGTTTCATATGCATATGAGAAGTATAATACATTAAAAAACCCAGTGTGGCTGGGCGGTGGTGGCACACGCCTTTAATCCCAGCACTCGGGAGGCAGAGCCAGGCAGATCTCTGTGAGTTCGAGGCCAGCCTGGGCTACCAAGTGAGTTCCAGGAAAGGCGCAAAGCTACACAGAGAAACCCTATCTCGAAAAAACAAAAAACAAAAACAAAACAAAAAAAACCCAGTGTGTGATTAATTGCTGATAAAAGGCAGAGCTAGGGGAAATACCCAGAATTGTGATGGCACATCATAAAGCTGGGTAGAACCGGTAGGTTGCCCCTCCTTCTGTACAGCCCCACAGCCATGCTCATATGGGCAACACTGATGGGCCTGAGTGGGTTATGAAGAAGAGGAAGAGGAAAAATTGGGAGGGGGCATGTTAGGGGGTGAGGAGGTGCTGGAAGAGGGCAAAGGGGGCAGATATGATCATATTTCATTGTATACATGGAAGAAATTCTCAATTAAAAAAGAAAATTTATAGTAAATCTGATATTTACAAAAGATAAAACTGAGGTGAATAATGAAATAGTTTGAGTAATGAGTAAGAATGGCTATATTGTTTTCATATTATTAAGAAGTAATTCCTAAAGTTTGAGTAGCCTTTCACCTAGAATTAAACATAGTGTTCAGGTAGATGTGTTTTCATCAGGCAATTCTGTGAGGTAAAAGCTATGAAGGAGCTGGGCTTGGTGGTACACACCTTTAATTCTAGTATTCAGGAGGCAGAGGCAGATGAGTCTCTGTGAGTTGGAGTCCAGCTTGATCTATGTAGTAAGTTCAGGCCAGCCAGGACTACATAGAACCTGTCTTAAAAGCCCCTCAACGCTAAAAAAAAAAAGGACTCTAACAGTGTTTAGGCTTACATATTTAGGTGTGATTTGGCTGGAAGTTGCCACCTGCTCTGAGTTGAACATTTAACACTTAGTTAAGTTTCAAGCACCACAACTAAGTTGTCCATTATAACTGTGAGTGACTGCCACACCTTTTGTTGGGGGGCTCCACTGGTCAGAGGTTGCAGTCTACCATAGCTTAGCAGCTGTCCCTGGGCTCAGCACAATATGGAGGACTCTCTCCCGTACCCAAGCAGGGGCCTCCTGCTCTCTATCTAGCCCTGTCTGGAGGATATCTCTAGGCCTGGATGCCTGACTTATCTCAAGGATGACTCTTGACACAGTTTCCTGCAAATACTCTTTCCCTGCTGCCCACATGGTAATTAAGTAACACGTTCTAGCTGTTTTCACAGGGACGTGCTGCCACTAATCCAGCTATATGACAGGAGCATGCCACCTAATGCAAATTAGGGTTGCCCCAGCTACCAGTCCGATATATCTCCTATACTCAGGAATAAAGTTGAGCTGATTCACTGAAGCTGTCTCCCAGAGAGCTATCTCAGCTGTGTTCATAGGCTGCATCCAAAGCTTTCTGTCAAAGCTTCTGCCCCTTTGTCCTTGTGGACTGGTGGCCAACGGACCCCAAGGAAAAAGGAGATCCTACAGCCTTTAATGACTATAAAGGCAAACTTTGTAAAGCCACCCCTCTGTGTACTCTGTGCTTTGTCAGGTTGGTGTGAGTCTTTATTTTAATTTTTTTGGTTTTTCCAGACAGGGTTTCTCTGTGAGGCTTTGAGCCTTTCCTGGAACTCACTCTGTAGCCCAGGCTGGCCTTGAACTCATAGAGATCCACCTGCTTCTGCCTCTTGAGTTCTGGGATTAAAGGCGTGCACCACCACTGCCCGGAGTTTGGTGTGAATATTAACCTGGAGCTTGCCAGTTGCCTAGACTGGCCACTAAGTCCAAGGGCTCCTCCTGTCTCCCTGCATAGTACTGATAGGACAGGCTTGCTGCCGTGCTGGCTTTTTGTGTGGACCTGAGCTCTGGTCCTCATGCTTTTGCAGCACACACTTTACTGATAGGGCCGTATCCCCAGCCTCTGGTTTGGATCTTTACATACAGTATACTTTGCTTAATATAGTGGAAGTGTTCTGAGAGAGGTATTATTAGGCAGCTTCCTTGTGTGAACACTGTAGAGTTTACTTACAAAAACTTGAAGGCCACTTAAAAAGGATGCCTAGTGATGAAGTTGTGATGCCTAGGATCCAGTTGTGGCTTAGCATTAGGCTCTGCTGTTACAGTAGGCCTTCAAATCCTACTTCACGCTTGTAGCTGCAGCATTGTCTACCTTTGGCAAGTTAGCTTCCCTTTTAATCTTCAGCACCCTCGTTTATAAAAGGGAGATAATAGTTAATGCCACCTGGGGTTCTGGTGAGGGTAAAGTAAAATAATGAATGTAAAGTAACTGGCATCATAGTCAGTGCTCAGTGACTGTTAGCCTTTGGTAATGCACAATTAACAAATCACTTGCCCTTTCCAAGCAGTATAATGTGCAATAATAAGGTGTAATTATGCCTGTGGTATAAATACAAATAATTGGACTAAAAAAATAAAAAACCTGGATGGTGTAGGTCAGTCTCTTGCTGTGGCTTTTGACGCAGTCAAGAGACTCAGTGAGAATGAAGGGTATGCAGTTTTGCTTTTGGTGTAATGTACAATGATCCTGTACAGTAATCTTGTTCTCCTAAGCTCTCTAAATAAAAAGTATGTGAGGTAGGTGGGAGATGACCAGTTTGGAAGAATGCCTACTGAATAAGCATAGGGACCTTAGTCCAGATCTCCACACTCACGTAAAGACTGGACATGGCAATGTGTACCTGTAACCCCAGCATTGCTGGGTGGGAGATAGAGGATCCCTGGAGCTCACTGGCCAGCTAACCTGACAGAAGCTGGATGTTTCAGTCCCGGAAAGGACCTATCTCAAGTGAAGAAGGCAGAGAGCAGTAAAGGAGGACACCTTCCTATGGCCTCCACACATCCGTCAACATGTGCATACACCTCTCTATCACTATAATATATATTATATATCAGCATATAATATATATCACATATATAAATAACAGTTATTTACCATCAAGTGTTATGTCTTGTACATACAGAACACATACTGGGGAAATGAAGGGTCTGGAAAACAAGAAACAAAAAGAGAAGATGGGTGGGTACATGCTAATACTGACTGGGACATAGATTGTCAGTGATCACAGCCCCGGGACTGCAGACATGTTCAGGTACTTGGAAATAGGAACAGTGCTCATTAGCATTGCCTAGGGAACAGGAAGGTAGCGCCACATTGGCAGGAGTGTGCAGGGACTCCTCTTGTCTCACATCTTAGTAGGAAAGGACAAAGGCAGAAAGACAGGAAGTATGACTGTCTGCTTTGTTTTAGGCCAGCCCCTAGTGATCTATTTTCCACTGAGGCTCTACCTCTTAAAGGTTCCACAACTTTTTCAAACAGTGCCACTATCTGGACCAAGTGTTCATGCATACACCTTTAAGGGACATAACACATTCAAACCACAACATAATAGAAGTTGTCTGCATATTATTTTGGGTGCATTTCACCCATCTCTTAAGTTTGCCATGTATTTATAGTTATGAACAAAAATAGATAATTGTTCTTTCCATGATCAAAAGCAATTTGGGGAGGAAAAGGTTTATTTTGTTTACATTTCCACATCATTGTTCGTCACTGAAGGAAGTCAGGGCAGGAACTCAAACAGGACAGGAACGCGGAGGCAGGAGCTGTACAGAGGCGATGGAGGAGTGCTGCTTACTGGCTTGCCCCCCATGGCTTGTTCAGCCTGTTTTCTTACAGAACCCAGGACCACCCAGAAGTTGCCTCACACACAATGGGCTAGGCCCTCCCCCAACAACCACTAATTAAGAAAATGCCTACAGGTTTATTTACCTACAATCGGATCTTATGGAGGCGTTTTCTCAATTGAGGTTTCCTCCTCTCAGATGAATTTAGATGTGCCAAATTGTCATAGAAGTAGCCAGGATAGACTGTCATCTCTACCAGGTAAATTTCTGTAGGAGAACCTGGGCATGAAACTGGATTGCAAACATTTAAGACAAATCTTTTAGAGTACATATCCCGTCAGTGAAGTTAAATACAAAAGAAAGACATTTTGGTAGTAATTTCTCAGTCCACAAGTCTCTTTTAAAATATATTTTCTTTTTACTATTATTACTATTAGTTATGTGTTTATACATGCTATGGTGTGTGCGTAGGTCAGAGGAAAAGTTTGTGGAGTTAGTTTTCTTCTTTTACCTTTAAGTGGGATACAGGGATTGAACTCAGGGGGCTAGCTCAGGCTCCAAAATCTTAGAGATTTGTCAGATCTCTTATTTATATATTGTCCTTTTCTCTTTTGTTGTTTTATCCTTTCATTTCTTTAATTTACCTAAGCTTTTATAACATTATTATCAATTTCTAAATAGAAAAATTTCTTAGTAATTATTTTCAGGTTCCCGATTTTCACATTTAACATGTACTCTCAAAGATTTAGCTAAGATATGGTTAACATGTTAATGTCACTTTAACAATTACAGATACCAGGAGGCAATTCAGAAGTGGGATGAAGCACTACAGCTGACCCCAGATGATGCCACCCTCTATGAGATGAAGTCACAGGTAACAGTTAGAAGGAATTTGATGTTTACTATGCGATTATGCTGTGCTTGTTCAGTGAGCAGTGATGAACAAATACGTCTGCTCTCATTTCTCTTTCCCAATACAATTTATTTTTAAAAATTTAGCATACTATTTAAAATGTTGTTTTGTATATAAAGTTAGAAATGCATGGGGATTTAGCTCAGTGGTAGAAAGCTTGGGCGCAAGGCCCTGGGTTCAGTCCTCAGCTCTGAAAAAAAAAAAAAAAGACAAAATAACAAGAAATGCATTTGCTTTTACAATGAGGTCAACTGTTATTTCAACCTAGCTCTGAGAAGATATAACATATGGATAAAATTACTAGCACATTTTTTAAATAGGTGAAAAGTTTCTACTTTGACTATAAATTGTCTACTCTACCAATAGCTAATTTTTCTTCAAAATGACAAAATGAGGATGCATTGTATTTTGGAATACACACACACACACACACACACACACACACACACACACACACACATATTTAAATGGTATGGGTCCATTGCTCCAGCATCCCAGAGCTGCTACTAGTGTAGCATGTGCTAGTTACTCAACGAAGATGCTTGAGGAAACCCAAACCTAAGCCTGACCAATGAGGAGGAAGAGGTTGAAACTGCCTTTCATGTACAAATTGCCCAGTGAATGTCACTTGATTATCAATAATTTCTACTCAAAGAGATCTTTCTTGGGGTGTTCATTTCAAATTTATCAGATGCTTTGGATAAATCAGATGTGAGAGTGTAAACAAGACTGTGGGAAGAAGTTCCTTATCAATTCTTATTCCTAGCAAACAGGATCAAACTCTCATTATTTCAGATACTGGAATTAGAATGACCAGTGTTGACTTGATCAACAGCTTTGGTACTGTTGCCAAAAGTACCTTTGTGGGGCGGCGGTGGCTCATGCCTTTAATCCCAGCACTCGGGAGGCAGAGCCAGGCGGATCTCTGTGAGTTTGAGGCCGGCCTGGTCTACAGAGTGAGATACAGGATAGGCACCAAAACTACATGGAGAAACCCTATCTCAAAAAACCAAAACCAAACAAACAAACAAATAAAAAAAACAACAAAAAAAACCCCAAAAAACAAACAACAACAAAAAAAATATAAGTACCTTTGTAAAAGCCTTCATGGGGGCTTTGCAGATGCTTTTGTGATTAGCAAGTTTGGTGCTGTTTTTTTACTGTATATTTCATTGCTGAGAAAGTGACTGTGATCATGAAACATAATAATGGTGAGCAGCATGGTTGGGAATCTTTAGCAGAGTGATTATTCACAGTGAAAACTGCCACAGGGGACCTATGAGCCGTGGAACAAAGGCTAGCCTATGTCTGAAAGAAGACCAAGCTGACTACTCGGAGGAAAGAATAATAAAAGAGATTATGAAGATGCATTCTCAGTTTATTGGGTAACCCATTGCTCTTTTCGCAAGAGTGTGATAAAGAAGTCAGTGATCATGAGGCTGAAGACAAGGAAGAAGAGTCTGGTTGGTGTCAGGCCTTAAATAGAAGTTCATTCAGAAGAAAGAGGAGGAGGAGGAAGGGGTAGAGAGGGAGTGAGGGGGAGGAGGGGGTGGAGAGGGAGTGGGAGTGAGGAGGAGGGAGGGGAGGAGCATGGTAACAAGACAAAGAAGATTAAGAAAAGGTACATCCCTCAAGAAGCACTCACCCAAGCAAATCCTATTTGGACCAGAAACCCTGATGACATTATCAGTGAAGAACGTGGGAAGGTCTATAAGAGCTTGACCAATGATTGGGAAGCACACTTGGCAGCGAATCATTTTTCTGTTGAAGGACATTTGGAATTCTAAGTGCTTATTTTTGTCCTAAGACATGTTCCTTTTGATCTATTTGAAAACAGGAAAAATAAAGAAAAGAATAACATTAAATTGTATGTATGCTGTTTCCATCCTGTCTACCTATAAGGAGTTAATAATCCCAGAGTATCTGATTGTCATTACAGGGCTGGCAGACTCTAAATAAGGAGATATTACAACTGTGGTAAGTTGTAACAAAGCAAAACTTGAAAGTTATCAAAAAGAATTTGGTCAAAAATTGCTTAGAACTGTTGATTGTACTGGCAGAAGATAAAGAAAAATATTATGAACAATGCTTGAAAAATAGAACTTAGAAATCATTGAAGACTCAAAATTGCAAGAACCTTTTAGAGCTGTACAGTACTCCACATCAGCTCTGGGGATGAGACCATCCTTTAGGACTGCTTGCCAGAATAAAGGAAAACCAGAAACACATCTGTTTTGTCACAGGTGAGACCAAGTACTTTGTTCCTAATGTGGCCTTTGTGAAACATCTCAAAGCATGGTTTCGAAATGGTGCAAATGGCTGGGCAGTGGTGGTGCACGCCTTTAATCCCAGCACTCGGGAAGCAGAGCGAGGCAGATGTCTGTGAGTTTGAGGCCAGCCTGATCTACAGAGCGAGATCCAGGACAGGCACCAAAACTACACAGGGTTTTTCTCGAAAACAACAACAACAACAAAAGAAATGGTGCAAATGATAAAGCCCATTGGTAAGTACTGTGTCCAGCAGCTGGAGGAGTTTAAGCAGAGGATTTTAGTGTCAGTCACCAAAGAGGGAGGGAGTGGAACTCTCAGAAGATGAAGAAGAAAGAAAGAAAAAAAGAGGAGGAAGAGAAAAAAAAGAGGAGAAAAAGACAAAATTTCTGCAAAATTATGGAAAGACATTTTGGAACTAAAGGTGGAAAAGATAGTCATCTCAAACTTATTGGTAACTTCCCCAGGCTGTATGTCCCAGGCACATATGCATACATACAGCAAACATGGGAAGAGTCAAGTCTCAAGAGACCAATCAGCAGTGACTCACATGGCAGCAAAGAGACACCTGTGGGTGCACCCCGACCACTCCATTTCTGAGGCCTTGCAGCAGAAGGTGGAGGCTGACAAGAACGGCACCTCTGTGAAGGGTCTGCTCATCTTGCTGGGTGAGCCTGTAGTTGTGGCTTCTGCCTTCAGTCTGGAAGATCTCCAGACATGCTAACAGCATTCAGAGGGTGATCAGCCTTCGTCTAAGATGATCCCTGCTGCTGTAACTGAAGAGATGCTGCTTCGGGAAGGACATGAAAGAGAACAGCTTCATCAGAAGAACTGTGTAGCTACATCTTCAATACTTACCTTCTTTTCTTCTATTTTATAGGAGTTTTTGGTTTATTTTTAACATTTTAAAAAGTTTGTGACATGATAACTAGGGAAGAAAAGGGTTTTTTTTTCTCCTTAGGTATTAAAGAAAAACTAGGAATGCCTTTTCTGGTTTTGCCTCAGCTTATTTGAACAGGTTAGTAGAACATTTGGTGTAGGAATATAACCTGTTGTTGACTTTGTGGTCGATAGCAAGCTGGATTCCTCAGTAGACTGAATCTTGCCACTGAAGTGTTCTGAGATATATCTTGATGTTTAAAAGAAAAAAAAATGTTAAAATGCCCTGAGTTCATCTTCCAGGATCCCCCTTTCAAAGTTTCCATCTTCTCTAGTTATTTCTAAATGCACTAATCTTAGAAATAAGTATGTTAGCTGAATCAACTTGATAGAAAGCAATCCTCACAGGGCTTGTTGCCCCAAAGAAGCACTGAGGAACAAAGCCTTAACCCTCCCTAGGTCTCGGAAAGGCAACCCGTCAGTAGCTAGCTAAGACTCATGGATGGAAATGCAGTTCCCAGGTCACATCTGCCTAAAAGGTAAAAACAGACAAGATGAAAAAGAAAAGACACAGCATAGGGCTGAGCAAAAGGCTGGAATAGATGTGATTTATTACCGGCTAAGAAACTAACATCTGTATTAGATATGCATTTCTAATACTTAGTGGAGACACTGTGCAGAAAGCCTCTGAGCACCTGATCTAGTTATCTAAGGACTACTACACGTCTCAGACAGCCCGGTGTGGTGGTGCATGCTGTAATCCCAGAGTTTAGAGAGACTAAGGCAAGGAGAGTCAGGAGTTCCAGGACAGCTTGAGCTTCGTAGGGAAACTCTCAAAATTAAAATAACAAAACAGCCTCTAAAAAACATTCAGTACAATTTTTGATAAATAATTAATTATTACAGTTCAGCCTTGATCTATATTAACAAGTATTTTTCACGTAATACTCTGAAATGAAAGGTGCATGCTTTAACAACTTTGATTTATTTTATAGAGGAAGAACCCAAATAAATTAGGTCCACTGAAGCAGAATCTGTAAAGTCCTTCTTTGGAATGCTTTCACATTCAGGGTTAAAGTATGTGTAGATTAAGGGAAGATTCGTGGGGAACTATATGAAGAGTTTAATTTAGAACCTAAGAATGGTGTTTGTGTCAGGAGTGTTCCAAATGTTCATGGAATCAAAGATTATAAAGGAAGTACAACTGTTTCCCATGGGCATTCAGTTCTCTAGTTCTGTGAATTTTCTGGTTTGTGTGGCTTAAAAAGCCCAGGTGTTAGGCCTACAGGGTGTTTAATTTTCACAACAGGTAAATGTGCACTTGGGACTGGATGGCTGGTTGAACAAATGTATTTATCTAGTTTTAACAACAAGATTTGAATGTTTCCTAAAAAATGCATTGTAAATAAATAGAGTAATTGTAAGTGAAACTTGGACTTCGGATAGCTTTGAGCTACTGTGGCTAGAATACAACCTCTTGGTTTTGATCAAATGAACATAGAGATACTTTATATTTTTATTTATTTGGGGAGGGAAAAAAAAGGTCTAGAATTTCTGATACTGAATGTGAAGTAGGGGATAAAATCCTTGGGAATGCTGTGTGCCAAGTTTAAAATATATTTGTAAAGGAAAAGCATTGTTCGTGTGTGATGTGTACCAGTAGTTTGCTAGTATATATTACATATGCTCGTGACGGGGTTTGTTTCTTCTTCTTTGTGGCACATAGGTCCTGATGTCTCTTCATGAAATGTTTCCAGCGGTACATGCAGCAGAAATGGCCGTCAAGCGTAACCCACACTCCTGGGAGTCTTGGCAAACTTTAGGTCGTGCTCAGCTTGGATTAGGAGAGATAGTGCTGGTAACGAAATGTGATTGTTATAGTGCTCAGATTTAATTATATTTTGATTTTTAAACTATGTTTCTTCTTCCAGGCGCATGTTGTGTGTTGAGCACACCCCTTTCTGCCTCCTCTTGTTTTACTGTATTCTCTCTACCCGCCTTTTTCTCGGTTACCCCACCCTGTTAGTCTCTGTTGTTTCCCTACAAATTTACTTTTATTTTCATTAATGTCTACATAGATGATTTTATGTGACGCTATAAAATCTAGGAACAGTAGGGGAGAGAAAATATGTGACGTTTGTCTTTCTGAGGCTGGCTTAATGCCCTTAATATGATTGTTTCCAGTCACATTCATTTTCCTAAGAAGAATATAACTTCATTCTTTATAGCTTAAAAAATGCAGGACACACACACACACACACACACACACACACACACACACACACACACACAGTTTCCTTGTACTGTTGTTGGACACCTGGGTTGTTTCCTGCTTAGCTGTTGTGAATGGTGGTGCATGGATATCTATGTGTATCTCTGTGATGTGTCTGCTTGGTGTCCTTGAGTACCCAGGAGTGCTGTAGCTGGATCAGAGCGGGGTCAGAGCGGGGTCAAATAATAGATCAATTTCTAGTTTGTTTGTTTTTCCCCTAAAAAACCTCCATGCTTTTCATGAAAGAATCTTACTGAGTTTTGATTTGTGTTCTCTGATTCCTAATGAGGCCGAACATTCTTTCATGTTTATTGGCCATTTGTGTTTTATCTTTTTCTAATTTGACATTTTAAAAGTTAAAATGTGATTACATCATTTTCTTCTTTTCTTTCTTTCCTCCAACCCCTCCTATATCCCTCCACTTGCTCCTTCTCAAATTCATGGCCTCTTCTTCTTTGTTATTATATCTGTGTGTGTTATATGTAAATTCGCAAGTATATCAATATAACCCGCTCAGTCCATTTAGTGTTAATGTGATTTCAGGGCTGACCATTGGTATCAGATAGCCAGTTAGGGTGCTCCTCCCTGGAGATGACTATTTCTCCCACTTTCAGGATTCTTTATTTTTCTATAGTTCTCCTTCTAGTGGGGGGCCCTGTGAGCTTGACCCCTTCCTTCCAGTTACCATGTCTGTTGGTCTTGTACTTGGTCTTGGGTAGGCATAGATATTGTTGAGGTATAATGGGTGAAGCTCTTCTGTCCTTTCTGGGAAATACAGTCTCACAGCAGATTTCCTAGTCCTATGGCCCTTAGTCTCTTGTCTCCCTCTTCCTTGATGGCCTCTGGGTCTTAGAGTCAGAAGTTGTGTTGTGGCTATATATTGGGTCTGGGAACCTCATGATCAGTGGTTCCATGCATTTTGACCAGTTGTGGTTTTCTGTAATGGTTTCCATCTGTTGCAGGAAGTTTTTTTTGATGAATGGTGAGAGCTAACTTACTATGGGCATAAGAATAAGTATTTAAAGTGCAGTTATAAAAGTGTAGATTTACTAAAGTAGTAGTAGTAGTAGTAGTAGTAGTAGTAGTAGTAGTAGTAGTGTCTCCTCTAAGGTCTATGACCTCATTAGCCCCAGGAGTTGGCTAGGTTTCCAGTACCAGGCATCATTTCCTTCCCATTGAGCTGGCCTTAAACCCTATTAGATAGCCATTGGTTACCACCAAGATATGAGTACCACTATTGCACACTTAAGGATAGTATGCCATGCTGGTCCTTGTTGTGGTTCCGAGTCATCACAGCTAGATAGGACTTTCAGTTACTTCCCCTCCTTGGCAAGTTATTTGGTACCTTCCAGTGCTAGGAAAGCTTATCCTTGGGAGAAGACTTTTGAGTCAGACCTAGCTCAGATCTTCTGAGTCCTGTATCTGAAGTGCATGATTTCTTTATCAATAGGGACTTAACATTCCTCCTCTGAGAGGCAGCCAAAGGAAACATCAATCGCCTATAATGTTTTGGGAGTTTCTTGGACTACCTTGACCAACATCTTGAAAGGGGGTTTCTCTGCCTGGTACTGAAGTTTTTCTTACAGTCTATGGCTCTTGTGGGGAGCATTATTAGCCTGACTGGCATATCACTCTTTAAACCATATATATGTACATGTATACAAATACACTAACATGCCTTATCTATAATTTTAGGTACATAAAAGTAATTCCTCAGGGACGTTCCTTCAAATATCCTTAGTGCTACTGTCCCTTCTTCCCGCTCCTCTTCCCCATTTCTGTTTCATATCCGTGTATCCCGCTGTTCCTCTCTCTGGGAAATACAGATACCTAGTGGAATGGGAGAGTGAGAAAGCAGGAGGTCAAGAGCGAAGCAGAGAGGGCAAGGCTTGTCAGGAGAATGCTGGTTTAGGGGACAGGATAAAAGAGTGAGAACATGGAAGGCAATGGCCCAGGAAGGAAAAAAAGCTATGAAAGAATGATGGGATTACTGAGATATTTAAGATTTATTGGAGAAGTTGGAAAGGAAAGAAGAGTAGGAAAATGTGTAGGTAGCTCTTTATGAGCAGTGGTTCCGTTCATTCATGTGGCCCTTAGCCGCTAGTGCTGACATTAGCTTGGGCCTGCCTTTTCAGGGGTGACGTATGGCATGATCACCTTTGAACTTCTGTGTCAGTGTGTGATACATACTGCCACCTAAAAGTCTTAATTCCCTGATGTTTTCCCAGTCCCATTTGAGTTAGTGCTCTTAATACTGTGATAGTTGTTGCACTAGACATTTCATTTGCACAGCTTGGCATTTCTTTGCATCTGTGTACTACTGTTTTGTGTACAATAACTTTGTAACACATACGGGAAATCAGGAAGTGTGATGCTTCTGGCTTTGTTCTTTCTCAAAATTGATTTGGTGAGGTATTTTGTAGTCCTGTGTTAATTCCAGAATTTTATTTTCTGTCTCTATTAAAATGCTATTGTATGTATTGTAGTTTTGCGGTGGGTAGTAGAAGCGTGTTATTGGCATTAAGTTTTCCAACCACGAGCAGGAGATACGATCCATTTGTTTGCGTCTCTAACTTCCTTTAGACACTTTTGTGGCCTCAGGTTGGAAGTCTTCGCCCTCCAGCTGCTGCTGTTCTGTGTGCCTCCTCCCGTCTTCCGTCACCTGGTTCTCAGTGTGGAGAGGCATAATCCAGCTTTGATGTTGGTTTCATACACTGCAGCCTGTTGGAGGTTTTTATTACTCTTCGTAGATTTTTGTTTTTTGTTATTGTTCTTTTTTTCTTCTTCTTTTTTTGTGACTGAAAGTCACTATTTTGTTCAGGCTAGCCTTGACTTCCTTGGTACAAGTCATCCTCCTGCTTCAGCTTCCTGAGTAAGCGAGGACTTAGGCACTTGCTCCTGTGACTGGCAGTTCTGACAGTCATCTTTATATTCTTTCCTAATTCTCTGGCTAGAACTTACTGTTCAATTGTGAATATAAATGGGAAGAGCATCCCAATTGTTGTCTAATACCAAATGATCAGCCCTGAAAACACACACAAGTAACATTCTATAGACTGAGCAGGTTATATTTAGGAATATATGCGTACATATGTGCATGCAATAACAAGTAATGAAAAAAGAGGCCTTGGATTTGAAAGAGAGCAAGGAGGAGCATATGAGATCATTTAGAGGGAGGGCATGGAAGGGAGAAGTGATGTAATTATATTATAATCTCTAAAATAAAATTAAAAAAAAAGAAATGGGAAGATCTGGCCTCGTTCTGATCTTGCAGGAAATCGCCCAGTTTTTCACTGTGGAGTGTGATGTTGGTCTTGAGTGTTGTATTGCATGGCTTTTATTTCCATGTGTTCCTAGATTGTTGACTTTTTAATCACAAAAAGATATTGAGTTTTGTCAAATATTTTTCTTTACCTATTGGGACAAATACTATGATTTTGGTGTTTTATTACGTGGTTTATGATTTCAGTTGCCCATGTTGAACTGTGTGACTAGCATCTGAGGGATAAATCTTTTTTTTTGGGTTTTTCGAGACGTGGTTTCTCTGTGTAGTTTTGGTGCCTGTCTTGGAACTTGCTCTGTAGACCAGGCTGGCCTCAAACTCACAGAGATCTGCCTGGCTCTACCTCCCGAGTGCTAGGATTAAAGGTGTGTACCACCACCACCCAGCCTGAGGGATAAATCTTATGTGGACATAATGTTTCACTCTTTTAAGATGCTCAAACCCTAAGTACCAGTGCCCTAATTGAATAGTCCATCAGCATGTTCTTAGTCTTTCCCCCTCACACCTGTATGTTTTTCTCTATCATAATCATCTAGACAGATGGCCTATCTTTTGTGTTAAAATTAATTATAGTAGTGTGCTAGAATAGACATGTATGGATGCATAGATACCCACACCTACTTGTATGTATGTAATTGTAGCTAACATGGTGATTTTTAGAAATAAGCAAATGAAAAAATCTTTTTCTCCCAGGCAATTCGAAGTTTTCAAGTAGCCCTCCACATATATCCAATGAACCCTGAGCTATGGAAGGAGGACCTTTCTTGGGCAAGAAAGCTCCAGGAGCAGCAGAAAGTAGCACAGAGGATTGAAAAAAAAGAAATCCCACCAGAAGGAACAGACATCTCACCAGAGTCAATCCCTGACTATGACTTTGAAAGCGATGAGATTGTTGCTGTTTGTGCAGCTGTTGCAGAGAAACAGAAGTCAGTGTCTGCAAATAAAACCATGGTTGTTGTGTCAGCTTCTGGAACTGTGGAGATAGTAAATGAGAAGGAGGAGGGCTCTTCCACCCCAGATGGCTCTGTCTTTATCAAAGCTCGATGAAGCAGTACACAATGAAAAGATGTTTGAATCTAGTTTTGGTTTGGTTTGGGTGTGTTTTTTTTGGTTGCTACTTAATGCTTAGATGACATAGGGATATCCACTCTGGAGGAGAAGGGCAAAACTTGTATTTGTAAAATACAAAAATCAAGTAGTGGAATTATTCTTTAGTGATTGGACTGTGCTTCTATAAGCGACTTATACTTAAGGATAGCATCTTAAGTGAAATGTGTTTTGACTGATGGACATTTAATTTGACTGTATGGGAGAGTACATTTAAAGATACAATTTGGAAAGTGTGTTCTTGAAAAGTGGTTAACTTGACAGGCAGTGTTATTACAATGTAGACTTGCAGACTTTTGTTTTATGATAAAGGAAGTATGTGATTTCTTTCCCTCCTAGAAATCTGCTGTTGTCTCTCTTCCATTTTTCTTGCTTCACTAGTGTAAGCTTAGATATTTCTGACATTCATCTTGATTCAGAGTTATCATTTGAAATATTTTAAAATTTGCCTAAAAATGCATGCAAATGTGTGTATCCTGAACATTTCTTTGAAATTTTTTATTCTAATTTGTGCTTGTGTTTTGACTTTATAAAGTTAAGAATTGGTAACTGTCTTCTTCAGTATTTGCTAACGATTAATACTGATGTGTCAGAATGATGTTTCATTTCATTGTTAAGGTTGACTCATCTTTATCACAAGTCAGTCATTTGTAAAGGTGAACAGCATTTGCAGATGGTCGGTAAATTCTCCTCTTACATTATCCGGGTCAAAACAGAGTTTCTTTCCTTTTTCCCTTTTATGGGGGAGGGTGTACCTAGAGCCCCAGCGTGCTAAACCAGCACCCGGCTGCTGAGCTAAATCCTCCTGTTTCTTTTTCTTATTTTTGAAAGTATGAAGAACCCAGAAAACATTTCTTCCCTTTTTGGTTTTGGTTTTTGAGAGACAAGGTCTTACTTTTAACTCAGGCTGACCTCAAGGCTCTCTTTCTGCTTCAGCATCTGGGACTGCTGGGAATACAGGTTTGAGCTACAGCAGCTGACTAATACTTCTTGCTTGTAACTTTGCAGTGAACTACTTATAAACGTCTTTCTAAATAGCTGCTTTTGAACTATTCAGTGAAATGAAAAAATAATTACAATGTCAAATAGGTATAAAATATCTCTCTCTTTAAAAGTAACAAGGCAGATGTATTATTAGCTTGTCAATATGTGACTGACGAGCAAGGAACTGGAATGTGATTAGTAGTATAATCTCATGAGTGAGCAGATATAGTAAGGAAGCAAAATGCCTGTAATCCCAGCATTGTCGGAGGCTAAGGCAGGAGAGTTGTAAGTTCAAGGCCAGCCTGGCTACCCATAGCAAGTCCTTGCCTCAGAACAAAACAGAAACAGCGGCAGAAAAGAAAAAAGTTATTAAAAATCGTCATTCACAGCTACAAACCAATACTATTATCGCCATGAATTACTGTTTTTATTGTATATATTGTAGTACAAACCAACGCAACTGTCAGGTGCTGTCCCTTCTGATACTCAGGAAGATATTATTGATGTAAATTTTTTCCATTAGAGATGAAAGTTATTTCTGTTGTGTTATGCAATCTTAGCAAAAACTGTTGAAACAGGTTAAGTATGGTCAGCATTTTTGTGAGGATGATATTTTTCAGAAGTATTTTAGGGGAGTGTTCATTTTTTTTTCTTTGAGAGTTGGAGAAATCAGCAGTTGCCTTAAAAAGTATTATATTTTCCCCCTAAATTATATCATCAAAAATTTAGCCCCTGGTTAGAGAGGCCAGTTTTAGAATGAGTTAAGATAAATATTTTGTTAAATAGCAAAGGACATTCTCAGAGGGTCGTTGGGTGGCTAGAGAAGTGAATGTCACATTTGATATGTTACATATGGATATCTGTTTATTGTGTAATTTACGAACAAACAGATTTTCCCTGTGTTTTGGAGTTTCCCCTCTTAGATTTGGAAATTAGATTGGTAGATTTTGTTTTTTCTGTGTAAAAGTACACACGAAACATTTGCATTGTTCCTCACACATGCCCTGCTTAGTGAATGCTAGCTGTTCTAGGAAGAACTTGTCTTAGTTTGGGAATACTTCCTCTCACTTCCTTCTGATTTTAGAAAAGATTTTTTTTCCCATAACCTTTTATCTGAATCAAGTCACTGCTTGTGATACTAAAAGATGGTTGTCAGTTAGAGATTGCTCTTGGCATGGGGTTTATACTTCAACCCGAAAAGAGGCAAGACCCCATATGGCCTGCATGCTGCTTCTAGACTGTTAAACCTGTTTCAACTGGTTTGGCATTAGTGGGTCATGCTAGTCTCTTTATTACTTGGATATAAGATGTAAAGTAGACAAGATGGGGAGAAAAAAGAAGAATGATTTATGGAAAAAGACTTATTTTTCCAGACCCCAAAAGGTACTTTAGCTAATAATTCCATGCAGGAAGAGAAAAACCATTCATTATTTTGCTCGGATGTGAGTATATAAAAATTTACTAAGTTTGTCAATTAGAATAATACATTTTTATGAATCTGGAGAAAAATGACACTGATGATAATGATATAATTATGTTTAATGATCTTAAACATTATTAGTGTTAAAATTATATTGAATATGATTTGTATTGTTCTGGTTTCAAATTTGTATGGTATAGATACTTATTAGAACATTACACATTGAGATCATACCTGAAAACTTGGGATTCATGTTAATCTCTAGAATGCAGGAGACTGGGTGATAAAGTATTGTATCTTAGATATCTAACAGAGTTGAAAAGTTATCAGGGAGGCATTTCAGAGCTCATACCTGCTACAGCTGGGTCCTGTGGACAGAACAGGATAGTGACAGCATAAGCACGCAAGTATTTTAAATTGCTATTGCTGTTTGGCTAAAACTAATGAGGAGTTAAAAGGAGTTGTCTTAGGAAACTGGCATTTTCATGATTGTAGCGGCACAGCCCTGTCAGTTTGCAGATTATGCTTTATGCAGGGACCCAGAGGCTGGCTCCCCTTTCCCAGCAGTCAGAGAGTTATTAATCAGTTCTTTAATTTCCTTCAGTCAGAAACCCTTCAAAACCTGCTCTGTAGTAGACATTCTAGGCCGTGGTTTCATGACATAGCATGTGTCTAAATGAGTTAGGAGTTAACACAGAACCATCATCATCTTCAGTGTGTGTGTTAAAATGTGACTTTTCTGAGACACCAACAGAGGAGTTCATGATTGGTGCCATTTTTGAATACAGAAAATCCCCTTTTAAACTGTATTAAAGCATGACAGTTGTAAATGACCTCTTTACTCATGTAAGTTAAAATTAAATGAAGGAGATTATATCTGAAGTCATGTACCTTAGCCACATGCAGTTGAATAGGGCCAGCATGAATGCAGGAGCTACGGTGGCCCTTTAGTTAGTATAGAATACCTTATTGAGTGTTGTGTGTGAACCACCTGAATTGTACTTGGAGAGTGGTGGGAAAGCTGATAAATGTGCGCTGCCTTTTTTGGGAAAGCAGGTTAGGTAGGGATGAATTCCTTTCATCTTGCTTCTTAGAACATCCATTAATCAAGGACTCTTGATCTCCCTCCCACCTTCCAAAGAGAGAAGGAGCCTAGTCAATCTCCATGCCTCCGACTTGTCTCTTAGGTAGTTAGGCCACAAAGGAGCACAGATCATTTAGGACTCCCTTCAGCTCTAATAAAGATTTGAGTTTATTTCAAAAGTATGAAATTTAGTAAAAACAAAATGTAAAAATCCTAATTTTTGCTTTTTTCTTAGTGGAGATTTTATTGAAAATGAATAATGTTTGTTACAAGGCAGCAGGAAATTTTGCTTATGCTATTTAAAGGTCTGCTGCCTCGGAATGGTAGTAAACCACAAAGTTGAAGGAAGGAATGTGGACCGAGTTATGATACCCTCTACCCCCTTCTGTCAGTTTTCTTAAGGGACTGTAATTTAGTTACAGGAAAAGGCAACCACGTTAAGTTTGCAGTTTGAAAAGTTCTTGACAAATTTACCTATCCCAGCCATTGTGAGGAGTCCTATGTCCACCTAAAAAGTCTCTTAAAATTCTTAAGTACTCTAGTTCACTTCTACCCCAGCACCCTGCTCTCTTCAACAACTTATCTGCTTTCTGTGACTATAAATTAGAGTTTTCTTTTATGGAATTATAAATAAATAGAGCATACAGTATGTACTTCATGTCTGGCATATTTTGCTTAGCACAGTGTATTTGAAGTTCTTCCATGCACAGATTGACCCATGTTATTGCGTATGTCAGTTATATGTTCTGTTCTGTTCCTTAGTATTCTGTTGTAGGAATATACCACAGTTTAACTATTGGTAATGATGAACATTTAGGTTGTTTCAAGTTTTGCTTTATTATGAATAAAGCTGCTATGTACAAATGACACATTCTGCTTATGGACATATGCATTAATTTCTTTTGGGTAAATGCATAAGATGAAGGCTGACTCTTCATATAAGGAACTTTATGAAGCTTTTAAAGATCTCCCAAACTATTTCCCATGTTTTGTGTTTACTAGCAATTGCTGAAGAAGTGTTTGTTTTCCCACAGCTTTGTCAATCTTGGTATTGTCCATCTTGATCATTTTATCCAGGTTAGTGGATGTTTTTGTCCTGAATATACATTTCCCTGCTGTTCTTCCTTTTTTCTTTTTTTGGACATAATCTTCCCCGTATCCTGGCTAAGCTGGCCTTGAATTTGCTGTATAGTTAAGGATGAACTACTGATCTCCCTTTCTCCACCTTCCAAGTGTTGGGATTGTAGGTGCTGTGGACCATCACACCTGGTTTACATCACCTGGTTTACATGGTGCCAGGGACTGACCAGGATAGGTAAACACTTCCAGCTGGCCTGCATCCCAGTCCCTGATGCTGGTTTTCATGGGCTTCCTTGACATTTTTTGGGGAGAAGGGTATGTTCAAATTTCTCCATTGTAAATTTTGGTTTCCTTACTCAGTTTTCTAACTAATACTGGCTAAAAATCTTTATGAGTTAGTATTGTGAATATTTTCTCTCCTGTACTTTTCTTTAAACACTGTTCTGAAAGTCAACACTGTAAACTTGGTGAAGGCCAGTATGTAGGGTTTTTCTCAGTTCTAAGTCACAAAGAATTTCCATAGTTTCTGCTAGATATTTTGTAGTTTTAGCTTTCTTGACTAGGTTTTTTTTTTTTTTGTTTTTTTTTTTAAGTTCATTTTATATGTAATATATGGTAGGAGCTGAGGTTCATTTTTTGATGACTTAATTGTTAACGCTGTTCAATGAAAACTGTTCTTTCCTTCCTGGCATATGCCTGACATCTCAGCACTGGGGAGCAGGGGCAGGATTGTGATATTCAGGCGAGCTGGAGCTACATAGCAAGAGCTGCCTCAAAAAAAACAAAACAAAACAAAAACAAAAAACCAAGTATTTATGTAAATAAATAAGTAAATAAAATAAAAGTAAATGATGTCTTTATGATTTTATGATTTATTTTGTAAATGTTAAATCAATTATGTTTCTTATAATTTTGGTTGTGAGCCTAGCCTTTAACAGCTGATCTTTCCAGTCCAAATTCATTATATTTCTGGGATAAACTTCTCCTAGTCATGATGGATTACCCATTTTAAGTACTGCTCAATTCAATTTGGTAATATTACATTAGGGATTTTTGTGTCTGTTTGTACAGGATATTGACTTACAGTCTCATTTTAATGTCTGTGTTTAGTTTTCAAATAGGAATGATGCTGAGCCCCCTATAAATGAAAAGTATCTCCACCTCCTCTTCTTTCTCAAGCACTTAATGGAGATCACACATGAAGTCACTTGGGCCTAAGTTTTTCTTTGGGAGAAGATTTTTAATTACAAATGCAGTTTTAAAAATAGGTATAGTGCGCCAGGTGGTGGTGGCACACGACTTTAATCCCAGCACTTGGGAGGCAGAGGCAGGTGGATCTCTGTGAGTTCGAGGCCAGCCTGGTCTACAAGCAGGTTCCAGGACAGGCTCCAAAGATGCACAGAGAAACCCTGTCTGGAAAAACAAAAAACAAAACAAAACAAAAAAACAAAATAGGTATAGTGGGCTGGAGAGATGGCTTAGAGGTTAAGAGCACTGGCTGCTCTTGCAGAGGATCTGAGCTCAGGTCTCAGCAACTACATGGTGGCTCACAACCATCTATAATGAGATCTGGTGCCTCTTCTGGTATGCAAGCATACACGCAGGCAGAACACTGTATACATTATAAATAAATAAATCTTTAAAAAATAGGTATAGTGCAGGAATTATGAGTCATTGAGTGGTAATATTAAACAAAGATCTGAAAGAGTCCATTCAGAGCCATGTTGATATGTCTCACAGTCCTTTATTATTTGAAAGTCTCCTTCCTGTTCCTCTTCCACTACTATTTTCTTTTCATTTTTTAATTTTGAGATCATAACAATCACACTATTTCTCCCTTCCCTTCTTCCAAATCCTCTCATACACCCCTCCCTATTCTCCCTCTTTTCACTAATTGTGTGTATATATGTATTTACACACACACACACACACACACACACGTATATGTACACACACACCCCTTTTCACTAATTGTATGTATGTATGCACTACACATATACATATATATGTACACACACACACCCTGTAATATAAACTGTCTAGTCTGAGTAATGTTATTTGTATGTGCCTTTTCAGAGCTGATCATTCGGCACTGGACAACAATTGGTGTGCTCTTCCCTGGGGAGGAACACTTCTGCTCCCAGCTTTCCTCACTCGCCTACCATTCCTTGTGTGGGACTGTGGGCTTTTCCTGTCCGGTTTGGCTTGTCCACTGGTGTCACCCTTGTTCTGCTTGCATTTGCGCAGTCATGTTGGGACTTTATGGATGTCGCTTCTGATGTTACTAGGAGACACAATCTCGCAACAAACTCCTTAATCTTCTGGTTCCTTCTTTTTTAAAATTTTGTGTGCATTGGTGTTTTGCCTGCATACATGTCTGTGAGGGTGTCATTCCCCTGGAACTGGAGGTGCAGACAGTTGTGAGCTGCCATGTGGGTACTGGGACTTGAATCTAGGTCCTCTGGAAGAGCAGCCAGTGTTCTTAACAGCTGAGCCAGCTCTCCAGCCTGATCCTTCTGGCCCTTAACAATCTTTCTGCCCGCTCTTCTACAGTGTTCCCTGAGCTTTAGGTACAGGATGCTTTGTAGATAGGATTGGGATTGGGCTCCACAACTCTGCTTTTTGATTGGTTGTGGTTTTCTCTAGTGTCTTCCATCTTTTACAAAGAGAAGTTTCCCAGATGAGGGGTGAAGACCATACTTACCTTTACTTATAAGTATAGATATTTAGAGTTTAGTTAGGGGTTATGCTGGTTTAGTAAAGTGGTGATTGTAGGTGGTTCTCTTCTAAAAGCCATGACTTCCCTATTCCTGGGTAGTTGGCTAGGTTTCCAGTGCCAGGCATGATTTCTCTTTTGAGTGCGTCCTCAGTTTAATTAGAGAACTGTTGGTTACTGCCAAGGTCTATGTGCTGCTACCGCCTCCTTCAGGTTATCATGGCCTGCTGGTCATTGATGTGGTTCATAGGCATCATAGCTGGGTAGGACTGTTGTCTCCCTCCTTTGGAAGCCTGCCTGGTGCCTTTTGAAAGCTAGTCCTCAGGGAGGGGGCATTCAGGTCAGTCCCAGCTCAGGGGTCCCTGGGCTCTGTTTCTAGAGTGCGTGGTATCTTCCGCAACAGGGACCACTTACCTCCCACCTCTGGCCCCCCATTGTTCTAAACAGGAACTAGTCATTTTTTTCTTCAGTATTTTTCACATTTTATATTTTGCTTATTGTATCCTACCTGATACTTTAATTTCCTTCTGTGTTCATATTGCTTATAAATGGGTTCTTAGTTCTGGAGGCTGGTCAGATTCATTTTCTTGATGGGGCTCGGGGAGAAGGGTTAGAGCCTTGACTACTTCTACCAGAAGTTAACTATTTCTAGCTATCACTTCTTGGTCTTATCAGCATCTATTGATTGCCTTTGGTGTACTTTCCTTGTCGCAGAGATCAAACACCTCACACAGAGAGCAGTAGAAGGAAGGCATTGTTTTGGCTAATGATCCCACCATACAGTCCATCAGGGAGTGGAAGGCAAGGGGGCAGCAGAGGAAGGTAGCTAGCTGGTCACGTGGCACCTGCAGGCAGGAAGCAGAAGGAGCTAATGCTGGTGCTCAGCTTGCCTTCTCCTTGCTATTCAGTGAGGACTGCAGCCCGCCCGTGGGATGGCTCCACCCACATTCAGGGTGGGTGTTTCTTCTGGAAACCTCTCCTAAATATACCCAAAAGTCTGTGTCCTAGGCGGTTCCAAATAGCATCATGTTGATGCAATTAACCATTCAATCTCGGTCATTATTTCACGAGAGGTCATAATAATAGTGATAGTTCTGTTTGTCTTTTGGTCCCAGAAAACTCTAAAGAGAAACTTCCTGAGTCCACTGTATTTTCTTTCTCTGGGAAATAATTTATACAGTAAAGCCATTTAGGAGTAAAGACCTGGTTCTTTTTCTTTCTCACCTAAAACTTAAAATTTGAAGTTAGCATACAAAATGGTGGATTTCATTATGGCATTTTCATATATATGCCATTAGACTTTGTTCTTATTGTCCATTGCTCCTCACGGCCCTCTTTTATTTCTCCCTTCCCTCCCCCAAATTGTCCCTTTTCTCTTTTCTTGTCACGGGTAGTTCATTATCTGTTTGCCCTACTTGACCTCCCTTAAGATGTCTTCCTTCCTTCTCATAGTCCTCTAGTTTCATATTCCACACCCTGCGTACACAGATAGACACCCCTAACACATGTACACACACACATTCTCTCTCTCTCTCTCTCTCTCTCTCTCTCTCTCTCTCTCTCTCTCTCTCTCTCTCTCTCCTGCATATGAAAACAAATAGGCCAGTATTTGTTTTTCTGGATCTAGCTTACTTCACTTAATTCAGTGATCTCTGGTTCTATCCATGTTCCCGCACACAAATCTTCCTTATTTCATGTTTAAAAATAATAGGTTGGTTCTCTAGCATTCTCCAGTGGTGACCAATGAACTGTTTAGTTGTGTTGTGTCTTCTAAAGCCATGCAGTAAGGTATGTTTTTGACATATTTCAGTTCCTAAAATTACTATGCAAGTTAAATTTCAAGGTGGTTGTATTAAGTTATACCTCTACCAACAGTGTGGAAGATTTTCTAAAGTGTATTTGGTGTTCTCTAACTTTTTTTATCTTAACTGTGTTTTTATTGATTTTTAACAGTTAAGACATTTTTAATAGTTGTTGGTTTGTCTTGCTGCAGGTAAGTATAACTTATGGTATATATATTTACTATCTCCTATGTAATTCATTATGATTTGGTTCAGTCTCTATTCAATATGTAGTAGAGTTAGGTATATCATTTGTCTTTCCATTTCAAAACCCCTCTTTGTTTTCCCTGGAGTCAGTAAGTGTCTTGATTTTTGTTTTCTATGTATATGTTACAAAAAAATCCCAACTGTTTAATGAATTTATAATTTTCCTGTTATTAATGCTACATATCCAACAATCTCCCTTTAAAAAAAAATCTTAGGGGTGGCCTAGTGTTCTCTCCAGCTGCCTTCTGACTTCACTGTGCTCTTGGCCTGCTGCAGAGCAGTGACTGAGTGCTTTCAACTGTCATGGAATTCTGTTGATTTTTCCTTTGTATTAAATCCCGTTTTATTCTTCTCAAGAAGGAAAAGTAATAATGTACCTGTTGAAATTGTAAGTGAGTGTTGTTTAAGGCATAGGTAAGTTTGGTGTTCTCTTCTGTCCCCTTCTTCCATGGTGGGAACTGGAGAGAATGAATGAATGAATGAATGAATGAATGGCAGAGATGTTGATGCTGTTTGAGAACTAGAGATCCGGTTCTCTTCCCCTCTTCCTTGACCCCATGTGATTCCCGTTTGTCTCTAAAGCACCAGCTGTGGCCCATGGCAGCTTCATGGGATAAAATGGTCTGTTGCTGTCAAGCTTTGTTATCTAGCTCCTTTTCTCATGGACGTGCAAGGCAATCATGAGAACATAGTTTCAGAATCAGGCTCAGCTTTGGACGTAGTGGTCAGAAGGCATGAGGCAGGGCGATGGTGGAGAAAGTATTATTTCTTTTTGTTCTGAAACTAATTCAGGTAGTTTACGGAAAATGTTTTGTGTAGCATGGATTTTTCTAACTTCATATTCAAGGCTAAAAAGTTTAGCTCACAGTAAATGGAATAAATGACTGAGAAATGGTGGCCTTCTTTTCCCTTGGCTGTTCTTTAAAGTATATACTAGGTTCAGCAATAAATTAAATTGTATACCTGTCAAGTTCATTTGTTGACTCTCAACTTCCTAAATATGACTGTATTTGGAGATAAAGCTTTCACAGGAAGGATATCAAGGTGAGGTTCTCTCTAGTATGCCTGGTGTTTTTATAATGGGGTATATGTGTGAGTGGAGATATGCATACAGCATGGAAATAAAGACAAAGGCCATGTGGGAACGTATTGAGAATGTTGTCATCCATAAACCAACAAGAGAAGCCTCAAGAGAAACCAACCCCGCCAACACCTTAAACTTGAACTTCCAGCCAATAAAACTCTGAGGAAATACATTTTTGTTGGTTAAGCCATCCAGTCTGTGGCAGCCTTGGCAGATTATCGTAGCCATATAAACCACTAAAAATGAAAACAAAATCTTCAGTGGACATTTCTCTAAAATATAAAACCAGCCAGTAACTATGTATATACTTGCAAAATATCATTAGTCATTAGGATATGCAGTGAAACTACTTCATGCCCATTAGATGGCTATAATAAAAATACAACAATAAATAGTGCAAGGTTATTGAAAAATCAAGGTCTTAAACATTGCTGGTGGCAGTGTAAAATATTATAGTCACGTGGAAAACAGTTCAACATTGCCTCAAAATACTGAGCTTAGAATTTCATTCCCAGTTACGAGCCCAAAAGGGTTAAAAACATTTATATACAAAAAAGTTCTTAGCAGCATTATTTACAATAGCCAAAAAGTGAGATCAATGCAACACTGGTCTAATTAGTGTGTGGATTCTAAAAAGTGGTATGGCAGTTCATGGGATATTATTCAGACATAAGGAATAAAGTATTGACTAATGTTGCCATATCAACAGACCATGAAAATGTTATTCTAACACAAAGATGGCCAACAAACAATGCCAGTTACTGCATTATTTCCCTTGTATAAAATGTTCACAATAGAGAAATCAATAGGCATATATTGGTTGTCAGGGGCTAGGGCTGAACAGTGTGGATTGATTGCAGATGGCAGGTGATTTCTTGGGATGATGAAAATATTTGGGAATTGTACATCAGTGATTTTTTTTTTTAGTTGAACTTACTAAAACATTTTAAAGGATGTATACTTTAAAGAATAAATGTCATAGTATGTGAGTTTCAGTAAACAAGATTAAGCCAAGTCAGTGTTCTTGGGAGTGAACCTGAAGTAAACATGAATGAGATATGTTGTGCTTATTAGTAATGCTAATTCATGAGTGAGGCTTTGCTTGCCCCAGGGATGTAAGTGAGGTTATATATACATGCATTAATTTATATATAAATCTAGGGATGGGTGATTTCTATGGTTCATATTTGTGAAGACAAAATAAAATCCGTATTCACAGCACATTTTCTGAAACCATTGTTTCTTAGGCATTCATTCAGATAGTGACAGAAAACATTTTAGAAGTTAAATCTGCATGCTCCTTACCTTAATCCCAGAGCCAGTAGGCCTGCAAAGATGGTGTCTTGCTTTTTTGACACTATCTAAAAATATCTTGAAGTACTTGCAGATAGCAAACCATGACCTCAGGCCTAGAGATTATTGCTAAAGTCTATCCTAAAACTGGCAGCGTTGGTGTCACCCAGGAAAGAATCAGAGGCTGCTGCTGGGTGTGCTGGTGCAGCTCTGTAATCTCCACACTCCACAGGAGTCACAGGCTAGCTTGAGCAAGAGTCTGTCAAGAAAGACAGATGGACATACGGGCAAGAAAGAAAGAAAAGAAAAGGAAGGAAGGAAGGAAGGAAGGAAGAAAAAGAGAAAAAGAAAAAGCAGGGGAAGGAAGGGAGGAAGAGAAAAACATTACGTATGTTCTATTGATGACTTGTGCAGGCTAATGTCTCAGAAACACTGATGCGGAGAATAGGAAGTATTGATATTAATAATTAGTGATAATTATTTGGACATTGAGCATGCAGCTAGTTCAGTATGACATCGCTTCTCCCACCAGCAACATAAACTGGTGACATTGAGTACTAGTTGTCTGTCACTTAGATCACGGTTCCTAAGTACCACTTATTCTCCACTACATAGATAGAATATACTATGAATGACATTTTAAATGTTTAAAAATTCAGTTTATCATTAAAGGAATAATTAATCTTCCTATCTCTTTAGTATAGCTTAAGGTGGACCCTACTTCCTAAGGGTATGCCTCTTGGCCAGGTGATTGACATGGCCAACTGGATTAACTCAGGAGACATGGCATGTCTCCACTCTCCACCTAGAGATAATGCACTTTGCTATAATTCCTTCCCTCTATGCCGTCGATTCTTGGCTGCCACGAGCTTCTGATGGGTCTGCCCACCTGTTAGGATCCTTACTCAGAGAGGCGTGACTTCATTTTTTGTCTTTTCTGTCTCATTCTTTCAGATGCTAGTCAGAGCCCGAGTGTGCTTATTTTGGTATGTTGTGCTGTCTTTCTCTCTAAAGCTCTTCTTCCTACTGTGTGGCTGCTGTCTGCCATGTGTCTGACCTCCATGCCCACTCAGCTGAAATGCCATGGCCCTTTCTCTCTTCTGTCCTCTGGGCAGCTGGTGAGATTTACAACTTGTTGCCTTGGCGTTTTTCTTCAAAATCTAATAAAAGTGTCTTCAAGCTTCAGACAAAACAATAGGAACTCTTTCAATTTAAAAGGCTATCGAAGGCACCCCAAAACAAAACAGTGGCAAAAAAAAAAAAACCCATACACGCTTTCCAAAATTGAAGCTATGGAACTCAGATTGAATGCAATTATTTATTGTAATCTCTGGAATAATTTCAGTCGGTTCAACTTCTCTTTAAACCCTTTTCAGTATCAGGCTCAGAATTCAGTCACAACCAAGCATTTCACAAGAACACATTAAGCAACAAAGCATGCTTAAGATTTCTCTGAGAAAGCGCCTCCAAACACAGGTACAGTAGAACTGGACTACACAAAACTCTCAGTATCTGTTGAGACACGCCACAGAGTGGAAACCACACCAAACGAAGAGCCACCTTCCTCTTTAAATTTGAAAGGATGCTGTCAGACATTCTGCTGGCAAGTAAAACTACACAGGCTTTCAGGACAGAACAAGCCACTTAGACTGTTTATACTACACACTTCAGTTATGGGTAGTCAGAGACTTTAAAAAAGTATGTTACATCTTTAAAAATACCAATTACTGGGGACAAAGTCTAAAAATGTTTACCAGCAATGTTAGGTACTCCTGAAATCACAGTTTTCTGGATAAATAAATGTAATATTATGTTTCTAAAGTTTTTCTTTATTATATATAGCTTGGAAAATATATTTTAGGTTGTTTAATTTTCACATCTTAAATAATATTCTTTCTTTTTCCTTTGATAATACTAAACTCTTTAAAAATTTGTATCTATTTTATAGATATAAATTTCACTCTGTTTTCAATACTTTGGCCTGACTTGTTTATGGAAAAAAAAATAACATCGACAATATTAGCTGGTTATACTGGCAGGAGAGGGCATATCATCATTTTCTTATACCTTGTATTAACAATAAACCTTCTCACAGAGAAGAACATAAATACCTTAAATTATAGTTCCAACAATAAAAATTCACATTTCATGCTTTAGTGAGACACTTAAATCAGCTGTAAGACAGTCCTCAGAGTTTGGGGTAGAGCCCTTCCAGTATCTGGACCTCTGGTATGTGCCAAATCGGAAGTTCTGATGTTATGAAAATACGTAGCTTCTGCCATCTTCCTATCCAGTAGAAAAAGCTGGCAAGTTCCAGCTGCAGTCTTGAGTCCCGCCAGAGTGACAGCCAATGTGCTTCAGGCCTCGGCACTCAGGGGACTCATGCGCAGCACTGAAGAGTTCTCACAAGCTCGAATGTTCTCGAATAGGATCGCAGACGAAGACAGCCCTTCTGAGTACAGCTAAACACGTGGATGTCTATTGCACAGGATTTTATAAAGTTCCCGAAACAGTGCTCCCTCCCCACCCCTTCAGCTACTATATACATTTTTCCGATAAGTTCAGCGTCTCACTGGGGAAGGTGACTTGCAGAGAGTTTCCTTTAGGGGCAGGCTCCTCCCTGCCGCCCCCACCAACTTCATCCACCAACAAGACACTCTCGGAGTCCTGGCCCTGGGAGGAGTCCGAGGTCTCTGACGCTCGCAAAGTTCTCAGTGAGGTGGTGTCTGCTTGGGTCAGGCTCCTGCCATGCACACCTGGAAGCAAATTCCTGCCTCCGAGGCTGCTTTCGCTTAGGTCAGGCAGGTACAGGAGGGTCTGAGATGTGCTACTGATTTCCCTCAGCTCCCGAGAGAGGAAGGAGCGAGAGTGGCTTGACATGGCAGAGGATGTCCTCCGACTCTCCGAACAGTGCTGCGCTGAGCCGTCTCTGCCGGGCCCACCTATGCGGCAGAAGAGACACTTGATCTTCTCTATGGCTTTGCTGAGGACAGTCTTGCGCAGAAGGATATAGATCCAGGGGTCCAGGATGGGGTTCACGGAAGCAATTCTGATGGCCTGCAAATCGGGGTTCCGGCTGATGTCTTTCACCACACTTGGCTGATATAACTGGTTGATGAACACTCGCACCTGCGCAAATGAGAGGCCCACGTTGAGATTTTATAACTAAGCAACTTGGCAAAAACACTTAAGTGCCGCATTTACCTTTGCAGCGTGACGTGACGTAGCTGCCTGTACATGGTAATGTCTGCTGTGCAACTGCAGTTTACACAAGGCGTTACTGTATTTGAAAAGACACTCATTTGTAAGTAATCATTACAAAACACCGAGGCACCTATGCCTTTACACTCAGAGAAAATACTTTGTACTTTTGAACCAGCATCAGTGTCTCCTGTCAGCCAGAATGACGAGAGCATAGTTTTCCTCTGTGGCTCTCCCCACTCCCCATAATGATTATCTGCTGTTATTGTTTCTTGAACCCAGACTTGTTTCTAATCCATTTCCTCAACAGCATCCCTCATGGGAGATAACATTGCATTAGCCACCCAGATAAACTTTTCACCCGAGATCCCTTCTCCAAACCACCCAGATTATTTCTGAAGTACATGTCCCATTGTGCAGTTTAGCTGCTAAAAAACCTCCCATGGCTCCTCATGAGCCACAGTTTTGTGCATCTTCAAGATAGGGTTCGACTGAATTCAGCGACTATTACACAACTCTAATGAGAAGCAACCCCCCTGTGCTTCTAAAGCCTCAAAAACAAGTGCACACAAAGGATCTTGGGTTTTTCCTTCTAGATGCTTCACCCAAGTCCTTAGTGATACATGGTAGCTGAGCAAGTTCCTACTCTTTTCTCATATGATGTGCTTGTTACCTGGACCCGGAAGGCTGCGTGTGTGTGTGTGTGTGTGTGTGTGTGTGTGTGTGTGTGTGTGACAGGGTAATTCTTTACCAGGCTGGTCCTCCTTCTTGCCTCAACTTCCGAAGTGCTGTGATAAACAGGCATAAACTAGAGTCCTGAAAACGTTGAGGAACTTTTCAAACTCTCTCTTATCCTGTTGATAATCAGGTCTGCTCTGGGCTCTAGTTTCCAGATGAAATCCATGTGGCTTTTATTGTTCTACCAGGCTGGATTTATGTTTAAAATTTATTCTTAGTAATGAAGTCATCACTAGAAAATACAAGGTCTGTATTTTACTCACACTCCCAAGATGTGATGAAGGAAGTGATGGGCTTGAACCAGCTGGTAGCAAGCTCTGGCTGTGGCAGGGTTTGTGTGAACCTGACACTTGAAGCCTCTAGAGGGCAGTGTTGCTCTACATTGGAGTAGCTGGTACCCTGCATTTCTTGGGATGCATTTTGCACATGTATTTTCAAAGAAGCTTTCAGAATAGAGTCTGGTTAAGTTTGGACTTTGAATTTCATATATATTAACATTAACATGTTTTTCTGCTGGTTGGTTCTCCACTACAACCTCAAAGGAAACACAGTTACCCCTGAAAAGAGGAAATTTCTGAACAGTTAAAACAAACAAAAAAGCTGTACCTACTTAAAGCAATTCACATTTTAGTTTTCAAATTTCTGTGCTATTTTAAAAAGTCAGTGTTGTGAAAAATTAATGATATGTTTTTTATAATCAAAACTAACAGGGAGCAAGGAAGAAATCACCTTTGTATTTCATTTTTTTTTTTTTTTGCAGCCATAATTAAATGTGACTACTACAGAAGGGAATGAAAGAAGCTGTAATTTTTAAATGTTCTATTTTAGAGTTCCATGGGGGCTTGGAGGGACTTACAATTATCACAGGGCCCTGGATCTCATCATTTAGTGTCTTTCAGTAAAGGAGTGTTCGTAGAGGTAGTATACGGATGAGCATAAAATACAACATTCTGGGTTAGGATGTAGCACAAGGTCAGAGTACTTGCCTAGCATGCATAAAGCCTCAGGCTTCATTCCCAAAACTTCAGAATAAATTCAATATATACTCCCCAATTCCAAATTCATATCAAAGTTCTCAAAAATCAATCAAGTTATTTTCAAGAGACTCCAAATGACTTGGCCTCGTATTCTCAGTTTAGTTTCAAGTGGAGTGAGGAAAAAAGAAACAAAAATAACAACTCGAGGCATTTTATGGCATTTGAAAAATTATGGCAACTCTGGCTTCGCTTTAAAGGCCACTTGCTGTGCAGAGCGAGTCCCGCGACAGCCAGAGCTACACAGAGAAACTCTGTCTTGGAAAACTAACCAATCAACAACAACCAAACAAAAACCCAACCAACAAACAAACAGAAAACCACTTGCTTTCCGAAATGTCCCTGAAGAGCAGTGACCGGCTTGATAGGAATACCCACAGCAGTACTTTTCTACACCCCTCCTCCAGCAAGCCCTAGATGTTATATAAATAAATAAATTCAGGCAGTCTGCAGTTAGGGAAGCATGTGTTGCTGATAAAACAGAACCTGAGTCAGAGAGGGGAAAACTTCTAAAAACCTTACTGGATACAAACAAGGCCCCTAACTTTCTTCCCTTTTGACGATGAGCAGCTGCAGACTTGGTGGATGTGACTTGTGCCTGATACTGGCAATGATTCCAAGATTCTAAACTTCTTGAGACTGATGAGGAGTCAAGCTTAGGGGCTCTGGAATAGAGCTGGCCAAGGATTCAATAAAGACTAGAAGGTACGACAGCGGGAACGTTAACGGGGAGGCTATATGGTAGGGTGGTAAATGCCCAAGATTTGTTACCAAACAAACTTCTCCATATTTTGGCTGTGGTCTTTACCATTTCTACATAAAGGTTTTTGTTTTTGTTTTGAGACATGGCTATGTAGCTCTGGCTGTCCTGAAACTTGCTGTATAGATAAGGCTGACCTTGAACCCACAGAGCTCTGCCTGCCTCTGACTTCCTAGTGCTGGGATTCAAGGCAAGCGCTACCAGTCCAGGCTATGCCTAAGTTCTTAAAGTGCTTAGTCTAGTGCCTAGGATTTAACACTCTTTTGTCACTTCCGACTTTCCTTTGAACACATATGTAAAAACATGGCCACTCTGGGCTACACTGATAACTGCAGGTCCCAGGTAGCTTTGGGATATATTTGATGGCTGGTATTCAAAGCATGTACTTTCCTACCTAAGAAAAAATCTGTTTGAAGAGATTGTTGAACTGAAATGTTGAACTCTTGACTAGACCAATGCAACGACTGACTGTCTGAATTGAAATGCTATCCAATAAATGGAAGGATCTGTAACTGGATTTGCGCATGCGGGCTACCTGTTCTGTTCCAAGCACATGAGAGGAATTGTCCCTGTGTACTCTGTAATCTCATTGCCTTGTGAAGAGTCCGGAATTGACACAGCTGTTACATGAAGTTCTTACCACCACCCCCTCTTTTAAATCAAGGGTCATGGGAAGTGTTCTGAACTGAGTGGTGGTAGAAGAGTCTGTATTTCTTGTTCCTTCTAGACCACTAACTGGCCATCCACTGCATGCAAGTTACTTCATAGTGGTTAATATCTACATGGTAAACCTATTCTGAAAGCTTTTCCCCCCTCCCAATTTATAGCTTCAACATTTCAGCTCTAGGGGAGAAAAATACCTTGTTATAAATCTTCAATAAAATCAAAGCTTGAGATGTCAGTAAAGATGATAAGAAGTGAAGGAGGATACGTTCCCAGCCACCCAGTCAGTCACAGTTGTTCATCTGGGGCTGGGGAAACTGAGGTGTTGAGTGGGTGGAAACGTGAGAATACTTCACTGAGACGATTCCGATACGCTGCTGGGTTCGGTGAAATTGTTTTTATGTGCTACTCTGCAGTCATCCAAGCACTTCTAAAAAGCCTGCCATTTCAAGTTGTGACTCAAAAATTACTTCTAGGAATTGCAGTTCTTTTAAAAACTTAGCCACACTTATTAGAAAAGTGATCAAATGTCTTTGATTTCACCATAGTGGCATCTAAATTAATCACATTACTTTTTACCTGTGCGTGCGCTTTTTGTTCATCTGATCATTTAATGGGCCCACTTCCAGTTTGCCTTCTACAAAACATGTTCCTGTTTACAGTTTTGTCTGCCTCTATAAGCTGTTGCTGATGCCTTTCTAGCCACAACCAAAGAAACACAGGAAACTATTTCCCTAAGGGCGTAGAATTTACCTGACCAAAGCAGAAGATTAATTAATTTGCCATATTACTGGTAGCTCAGAGGAAGAAGAAAGAAAAGGAACAAATAAGCAATAAATATGCCCTTGGCTTGCCTGCGTGTGGAGGGACATGCCTTTCCAAACCTGACAGTCTAGCTCTTTAGCCCCAAGGCAAAAGATCTGATTAGATTAGAACTGTTATCGCAAAGTTAGTATTATAACTGCAAAATTAAATACCAGAAATCGATCTAGTTACAGTATTTAATATGGTATCCTTGGGAGGTCATGTTGATTGCATGTTGCTAAAAAATGCAAGACATTTATCTTAAGCATATACTTTCATTTCTTTAGCTTCTTCTGCTTTGAAAAAAAAACAACAGCCCAACCCTGAGACCAGTTATAAATAGCAGAAAGGAAAAAAAATGACAAAAAACATATTCCTACCAAATGTTGTGTGCTGTAAAGTCTGCTTATACTTTCTCTGTTCATTGATTATGATCCACGGAGAATTTTGCAAATTTGGCATATTCATTGTGTCCACAATGGAATTCACAGCCTCTCAGGTTTAGCTCTCATCTCAGGTTTAGCTCTCAAGCCATGGCTCCATTTTGCACAACCGATTCAAATTTACTTTTCATATTAAATGTATTATCAGCCATCCCGTAAGAGCTAACCCAGCCTCTTCCCACGGGTCCAAAAGACAGACGGGGATGCTTCGCAGTGGCTGCCTGTCCTCCCTCTATGTTGCATGTAGCTCTCTGAAAGTCCAAGCAAGCTGTGTTTGCTCTCTCAGGTAGCCTTCTGAAAGCATTGGAAGTGACCCAGAGGGTCTCATTTCCCTCCAGTGGAATTAGCACTCAGTTTTATTCAATAATGCTAACGCAGGTGCTTCATCCTTCCTTCCAACTGGAAGTGTGCCCAACTGCTTTAACCATCGGGGAGCTTTCAGAGCTTTCATCTCATTTATTCTCCGAATATATGAGAAACGTGGGGAAGGGCTGCAAAATAAGCCAAGACAGACGGGAACTGTGAAAGTTCCTTTTGATTATTTCAACAATTACTGAATCGTGGGGGAATACATGGGTGCTATAGCTCCCCATTACTTGTGACAAATTTTAATTTAAGCTGGCCTCTGAAGAAGTAGATTTTTTTTTTTTTTTTGTAGCTCAAACTCCAGGCTAAAATCTGAAGCTACTCCTATTTATTTTATTAGTTATTTCTCACGAAAGCATTCAGGCTCTTGACCAACATGCTCACCCCTTAGCTGAGTCAATTTCAGCTTTCAGATAGAGGTCCTTGACCTCGATCCCTGGTACTGACTTCTTTAGACTGGACAGTATTCTTCATTAGCTGAAATGTGATTAACATGCCAGACATAAATATAGCTCTGGGTCCTCACATAATTTCAGGCTTTGTCATAAATGGCCCTGAACCTGAGGGCCAGGTCAGCCCGTAGATTTAGTTTTGTAAGCCTCTCCAGATGACAGAGGAGAACACCTTATTGGTAGCTTCATGTGAATCAGTGGTGTCACATGCTCACTTCTAACCAAAACATTTAGAAGGTTTGTGCATGGTTACTAATGGCCTAGCGCCGACTCCTCAGTTCCACGAAGAGGACATCCTGTAAATTACAGCTGCTCACTTTGTCATTTACCGTCCCGTAAAATACAAGGCCAAGGAGAGACTAGAGGCCTCAGCAGAAACAGGGGCCTTCCCTTCCAACTCTCACTTTATTTTCAGTTGACATTACAGACAGTAAAATATATTTATGTGGCTCAAGTGTGACTTAACTCTGTAAATTACATGAGGTTCTGGGACGGCTTAAAGGCCCTTCTGGCCAGTCATATTTACTTCTGTTTATACAAATTGGCAAGAAGCTACTGTATGCTGGCTCTCAGCCACCACTGAGTTTCTTCCATTTACAGTCACTTTTGTAAGGCATAAAAATATTTTTATGTCAAAGATCCCTAGTAGTATTAATAAGAGAAAGAAAAGCATAATAGCCCATTAAGTTTATTTCCATTTGCTCCCAATGAACATAGACAGTAATTTCTTTTTGAATAGGTAGTTCAGAATTTCCAGGAATGCAGTATTTTGAGAGATAGAACTTGGAACGAGATAAATTCTAGATGAAGAATTATGTTCTACCACCGACCTGTTTCTAGTGCATTCTACCAACAACAGGTAAAAGCAGAGAACTTTAGAGGCATCTGCACCTCTCTGTTTATAGTATTTCAAGCGTTACTAAAGGCAGTTTTTAAAGAGTGTTACCTCAAAGACGGAGTGCACCCAAACACCAACGGACACTCCACAAAAGCCTAAATTAGAAGAGACTGTAATTCTACAGTAGTGGGCACTGGAGTCTGGTGGCCTAGGGGGAACCATCTCCATAAAGGAGAAACCGGACCTCTCCTGGTCATTGAGAATTAAAATGCAACACCGGATGCACACCAACTTGTCCAAATCCCATCTCCAGCGTGCTTTCTTGGCTTGCAAAAAGAATAGGGAACTTGAATTTGGACATTACCCTGTTCAAGAGTCTTCTCAAGCATGACATGGTTTTGTGTGTATGTGGTGGTGGTGGTGATGGGGGGGCGGGGGGGGGGCGGATGGGCGGGTGGAGGCTGAGGCAGGGCGGGGAGCAGCTTGAATGTGTCTGCAAGATTATTCTAAGCAAGTCACTCTTTCTCTTCCGTGAAGTGACACGAGTCAGGCTTTTAAACTAAAAAGCATCTCATCTATTCTAGCTTTAAAATGCTGCATAATCTAGGAAAAAGAAAAATGCTTACAGAAATCAAAACACTCAAACCGCACTCACCCAAGGAATAAGTTCAACAGAGCTTATCACCTCTGGTTTGCCATGCTCTGGGGGCCACAGAGTGGAGTGCTAGAGTAAGTAACCGTATAGTCCACCCCCCCCCCCCCCAATCTGGCTGAGCCAGCAGTGAGGGTTCTGGGAAGATACAAAGCAAAACTTCAGACTAAGGGGAGCCCAGGGGGCTGTCCAGGGGATCTCAGAACCCATGCTTTCGGGGAAAGAACCGAGGGGGACCGAGGGGGAAATCACCTGCTGAGTCTCCTTAGAGTCAGGACTTAAGGAGAGCCTGGGTCTACTCAGAGAAGCCTTGAGCAGGTCTCCATCCAGACCTGGAGGAAACTGTCACCGCCAAGGAATCAGGGAGAAAGCGGGAGCGAGGAAAGAGAGGTGGACGCGGGAGAAGGACCGAGTGGACCCCAGCCCCTGACACTCACCACCAGCGGAATGGAGCAGATGAGCACCACCAGGGAGGTGGCGATGAGTAAGATGACCATCTGGATTTCCGCGCCCGCGATGCGCCGGAAGCTCCTGCGGCGGCGAAAGTCGCTGAGGCGCTGCAGGGCTGGGGAGGCGGCCGCGTGGCCCCGACAGGCCGCCGAAGCCACTGCTGCGGCGGCGGCCGCATGATGCTGCTCCGTGCCCAGCGAGGTGCGGCGCATGAACTGGCGGTGCATGCGGAGCAGCGCGCCGCACACGAGCACGTTGCAGAGCACGGTGGCGAGGATGAGGAAGGAACTGAAGCCCGCGTACATGTACGAGAAGGCGGCGTAGGCCGTCACGTTGGAGGTCCAGTCGATGAAGCACCAGGTGCCGGGGTACTGTCGCTCAGACCTGCCCAGGCCCATGTTGGGCAGTGCGCAGAACAGCACGTTAGATGCATAGACGGCGAAGAGCGTGAGGCCCGCCAGCCGCTTGTCCACGTAGTGGCTGTAGAAGTAGGCGTGGTTGATGGCCAGGTAGCGTTCAATGCTCATGGCACAGATGATGCTGAGACCCGACAGGCCAAAGAAGAGTAGGATGAAGGTGCTGTAGTCACACAGTGCCTGGTCTCCGGGCCATTGGCCCTTCATGTATGTGGCGATGGTCACTGGGCTTACCAGCAACGTGCCTAGTAGGTCAGTGACAGCCAGCCCACATACTAGAGTGTAGAAGGTCGTTTCCTTCTGCTCCTTGCGCGACTTGCACAGCACTACGATGGCCACCAGGTTGCCCACGACCCCGAAGATGAACATCACTGCTGGAATGGTCACTGGGCTGTTCAGCCTCTCCGAAGCGGAGGAGAAGGACGCATTGGCCCCGGGAATGGACATGATGGTGGGCAGTAGTACACAGCTTTGGAGCTCACAGTTCTATCTAGGGATGGTGAGAGAGGAATGAGAGAGGTGAACCGCTTACCACTTGCAAGGTGTTCGACCCATGGCCAAAAATGCTATGTCAATGAGACCAGGAGAGCAACCGGATCCGACTTCCTGATCTGTAGCCACTCACTAACTGTGGCTACTCAAATCCCCAAGCTCTGAATGGGTCCTGCCAAGAGCACCACTCTGCTGATATTAATATTTATAAGCTGATAACTGCCATTCCCGCCTACCCCCACCCCCCTCCACTCACTCCATCGCCAAGATGAGCAAGACCCTTCTCTAGGGAAAAGTGACTCGCTAGTGATATTCCCGACAGAGTCGATAAAATTCTCATTGAAACAAGTTATGGACAATTTGAGAAGCACATTCTGTTCTTTGATTTCCCCGAAAGAGCGCCTGGCCACCTCACTGTGCTGTCCACGGAAAGACCTCCATCCCAACTTACCTGTAGGGTGGGGTTAGGAGCACGGTGCGCCCCAAGGTTCAGGCCTCAGACGTTCTGGACCGGCCTCTAACCTCAGCCATCAGTCTCTTCCCGCTCAGTGAGGAACTTGTCAAGCCTTTGCCCCCCTCGGAACCGGGTCTCGGTGGCTGCCAACTTTCCGGAACTGAGGTCAGAGGATCAAGCTTTCAAAAAGCTTAGAAAGCAAGCGAGGCTCAGTGAAGACGGGTCTTGGGTTTCTTGTTTGATTGACGCCCCCCGACTCCTTCGTTCAAAGGCGAGTCTCAGATTTGCAGAGCCCGCAGATCTGGTGCGGGAGGGCAGCGTCCAGGTGTGCCGCCACGCGTGCAGGTGGAACGGAGCGTAGGTCCGGGCTCCCTCCTCCCCAGCCGCGGGCTGAACGGACAGCTACCGCAGAAGGCGGCTGCCGCGGAGGCCGCTCCTGGTGCTCTGGGGGCGGCGCGGGGTCCACTGGGCCTGGGGCTCTGACCTGGGGCTGTTCATCTTCCTCTCCCGCCGCCGGGTTTCGAGCTTCGCTCTCGCTCTTGCAGACTCTGTACAAACTTTTCTCCTCCCGCAAGTTTCCCCAACGGGGGCGGAGACAGTCAGCGCGCGGCCCGGGCGCCCATTGGCTGGCCTGGAAAAGGGGCGGAGCGAGTCTTCCTATAGCACCGCCCGGGAGCCTGGTGATAGGGGGCGGAGCGGAGAGCCTGGGGAGGTTTAGAGGGATCTGCCAAGGTGCCACCGGGCTGCGGGGGGCCTCTCCAGTGCTTTCTCTCTCTCAGAGATACCGAGAGCACCCGGGGCGAGCCCCAGGGAAGTCCCTGCACGCGCTTTGCCACTCCTGAGCTGGGCATTTAGTGGGGATGATGCTGGGACCAGCGTCTGGTCTATGACCCTCTGCGGGTTAGAGGGAATTCTCTCACTTCCACCCGCAGCGGAGCGAGCATGTGGGTCTTGGGACGTCAGGGCCGTTTCTTTAGGACTCTACCCGAGAGCGGCAGAGCGGAGAGGAGAAGTGGGTGTGCGGTTTGTGCGTGGGTGTGTACGCCCGAGCGCTCCGGGTGGGACTTGGCAGACGTGTGGGTGGACGGGTGGGTAGGTACCAGACTTGGGCGGGGAGACGACGAAGAATCCATCCTCTCACCATAAAAGGAGTTACTTGGCAGTGCCCTAGCTGCGCACAATAGGGCACCAAAGCAGGGCGGGGAGGAAGGCGAGGGACATCGACCAGCAAGTTCCCCTGGCTTAGGTGGCAGAGCCTTGGGGCTTTGGAGAGACGTGGCCATAGATACACCTGAGACTTAGTTGAGGGGGATTGTTCAATCGGGGAGAGCATTCTTCCTAGGGAGGACTTCTGAACTCTGAAACAAGTGTAGTCTGAGCAGCTTCCGCCTTCCTGTTAGGTTTCTGGTAGACGCCTTCACCTGCAGGATAAGAAGGGGGTTTGAAAGTCAAGCAAATAAACAGATTTTCCAGGCGTTGCCTCTTTGTTAACTCGGAAAAGGCCTATTTGCCTTTCCTTATTCTTTGGTTTATAGTTTGTTCGGCTTATTTGATGAGGAACAATCATTTCTTAATTATCGACTTATCTCCTAAAAAAAAAAAAAAGAATTTAAGATTGGAAAACACCGGGGCCAATTAAAACTGCTTCACCAAACCCTTTAAAAACCACACAGTGAGGCTGTAGTATGGCTTTCCAAGCGATTCAAATTCTTAGAAAAACCTTTATCCATCTGAAGCTTGCATGCTTAGCATCTTACACAGTAACCAGGTGGGGTGAATCTTGTATAAAGCAGGCACTCCTTAAGCATTACTTCATGAATAAAAAAAATTGCTAAGAATTGATCTGATTTTCAGCTAGTCTCAGTAACAAATGAGTAATAAGAGAATCAAAGAGCATACCAGATTTTAGCCTATAAAAGTACCCATAATTGTGTTTACTTGCATAAGGAAACATGTGGGCATAGTAATACAGCATTGTTCTTTGAGTAAACCTTTTCATCTTGAACATCAGAAGGGAAAATGTTCTTAGCTGGTAGAAAAATCGGTGATGATTGTTCATTTTTTTCAGTCTGCTATTACCACTAAAGTCATTTCTATTGTCTGTGTGTCCTCCAGATAGTAATCTCTAGAATGGTGTCAGCACAGGACACAAATCAATGCCAGAAAAATAACAAGATAAAACTGTACCCTGTATCCCCACTCCTCACTAACCACATTGCATGATTGTTACTCATGTTAGCTGGTTGTCAGAAAAAAACATGAAGGGAAGAGAGGATGATTCCCATAGCCTGTTAATGTACTTTTTTATGAAGCTCCTGAAAAGAAAAAGTTTATGTTGGTGTAGTTTAGGCTACAGTAGAAAGTTCCAATCCACACAGATGGTTTTAGTCAAACTAGATAGTTCACAGAGCAAGCCCAAGCTCACAAATCTTAGACAGCAATTGGTTGGGAGGGGGAAGGGAACAGACATAGAGATGGAAGGTAAGAGAGGGTATGGGAAGAGAATAATAAGAATGCATTATATACGGTTATGAAATTTCAGAGAAAATTTTGTTTTAAAAAGACTGGTGGTATTAATTTTTCATGAGAGAGAGTATATTAAGCTGGACATAGTGGTACAGACCTGTATTTACAACATTTGGGAAGCTGAGGTGGGGGGATTGTGAGTTCAAGGCCAATCTGGATCTTATTGAGAGACCCTGTTTAAAAAAAAAAAAAAAAAAAAAAAAAGCCGGGCGGTGGTGGCGCACGCCTTTAATCCCAGCACCCAGGAGGCAGAGCGAGGCGGATCTCTGTGAGTTCGAGGCCAGCCTGGTCTCCAAAGTGAGTTCCAGGAAAGGCGCAAAGCTACACAGAGAAACCCTGTCTCGAAAGAAAAAAAATATTAAAAAAATAAGAAAAAAAACACCTAAAAAGCAATATTATTAAGTGTCCTGAGGTATGATGTTGAGAAATCAGTATCTATTACTGGATTTGTTATCAATTGAAGCATTACTTATTAATCCTTTAAACTTTCTTCCCAGTAGCTTTAAGATGATGAAAAAAATAAGAATCCAGTTTACAAAGCTAAAACAAAATGCAATGAAGCTTATCTATACCTTCTTTTGGTCCACCATTTTCAAAAGTATAGTGTTCTCTCTGGTGTACTGTAACTTTAAGGAGTTGCTTCCTCTTCCTCTTTAAGATTTATTTATTTATTTATTTATTTATTTATTTATTTATTTATTAATTAATTAATTTATTTATTATTTATTATTTTTTTTTGAGACAGGGTTTCTCTGTGTAGCTTTGCGCCTTTCCTGGAACTCACTTTGGAGACCAGGCTGGCCTCGAACTCACAAAGATCCGCTTGCTTCTGCTTCCCCAGTGCTGGGATTAAAGGCGTGCACCACCACCGCCTGGCTAAGATTTATTTATTTTCAATGTCTATGAGTGTTTTGCCTGCGTGTATGCTTGTGCACCTCTTGTGTGCCTGCTGCTTGTGGAGGCCAGAAGAGATCACTGGATCCCTTGCAGCTGGTGTTACAGAAAAAAGGCTGTGAGCTGCTATGTGGACGCTGGAAATCAAAACCAGGTCTTCTGCAAGAACAGCAAGTGTTCTTGACCACAAAGCTATCTCTCCAGGCCTGGTCACCATTCCCAGAACATAAAGTTAGTTTTTCGAGGTAAAAATTGAAAGTTTGGTCTTCAGTCATATCACCTCCAACACATCTGTGCTTAGGAAGCTAAGCAGAGGCAGGCCGGGTTAGTACTTGGAAACGGAGAAGTCAAAAGTTTGGGAAACATTTTATTTCCTTGGTTTGGGAAACTGGGACAGTGGAGTCCAGTTTCCCTCACATTCTGCCAGGAATCCACATTGCAAAAGGGGAGCCTTGCCATAACCATGTGGGTAATTCTTGTTATTGTTTGTATGTTTCAATGACGAGATCATTATTTTAATCTTTGCTCTCTGTTCTCCCTTGCTGTTTCCGTCTCGTCCCTACCTCTCCGCACTGAAGGTTCAGGTCTTTGGGACTGTCATGAAACCCTCCCCAGAGGTTTGAATTGGTTCAAGAACTGATCGTGTGATTGTTCTGTGCTGGTTAGTTGTTTGACTACTCTTTCAAGTAAATCACTGAAAGTGAGAAGCCATTTAAACCCAAAGGCTGTGGTAGGCTGCCTCCCACATGCACTTCCACTAGCTGGTGGGTGAACAGGTTTGGATCTTCCCTGAATGAAAGGGACTGTGGGACAAACCAGATTCAGCCCTCAGGATTGGGGAAACGAAAGGAATGACTTCTGGGCAGAAAGGTAAATCAGGTCAGATTCTCCAACCTCTTTTTTTTTTTTTTTTGGTTTTTCGAGACAGGGTTTCTCTGTGTAGCTTTGCGCCTTTCCTGGGACTCACTTGGTAGCCCAGGCTGGCCTCGAACTCACAGAGATCCGCCTGGCTCTGCCTCCCGAGTGCTGGGATTAAAGGCGTGCGCCACCACCGCCCGGCTTCTCCAAACTCATTTAAAGTTTATTTTATTATTATTATTTTTTCCAACGTAACATTTTGATTGGTTCTCTGGGAATATCACATCATGTACCCCGACCACACCCACTTCCCAGTCCTTTCCATGTCCGCCCCCACCCTTGTGACCCCTCAAAAAGTAAAAATAGAAATAAGAAAAAAAAAAAAAGAAAGAAACAAAACAAAACAAAAACAACAGCAGAAAAACAAGTCCAATTTGTGTTATCTATATACTCACAGAAGCACGGCTATTTTATTATTTTTTTTAACGACATGTTTGTGTGTGTTTGGGTGAGGGTGTGTGTGCATGGGCTAATGGCGGAGGAGGTTAGATTATCCCTGGAGCTGGAGTTGTCGGTGACTGTGAGCCACCTGAAATGGTTGCTAGGAACTGAACTCTGGTCCCTTGGAAGGGAAGCAAGAGCTCCTCTTACCTGCTGAGCCATCAATGCCACCTCTGGTCAAAGCCCTTCAATGAGTTCTCAGTGCATCCCCCAGGTACTACCATTCGTGTAGTTCAAAACGACAAGAGACCTGCACTAATTGTGTTCGTTTTTGTCTGTCTTTATGGCTCAAATCCGGGTCAAAGACATCTGTCTGGTTCAACAACACAGTATCCTTAGACACATTTGTCTTCCAAGGGGGTTCCGTGGTTACAAAAAAGACACTGACCGGATGTTGGGTATGGAAAGAGGCCACAGCTATGGTTGTGGCCCTGATGGTGGCCCTCCCTTTTTAGTGGTGCGTTTCAAGTGGGTGCTCCCCTAATTATCTTCGTTTTCTAAGTGTGAACTTTGTGCTGAGTCTATTGCCTGGAGCCGCGGCACATGTCAGTGCTGTGACTGACTTGCCCACTGTCTTTGTGTGCCAACAAACCCTCTCTGTGGAGGCTGCTCACCACAAGTGTTTGCTTCAGGCGGCCTTCTGCTCCAACAGCTGCACTTCTCAAAGCAACGGCTTTCTCCTCGCTCATTTCCCCCCCTGCCTTTTCTTCACATAGTTCTGTCATACCTCTATTGTGGTTTAGGCCAATGGCAAAGAAGATAGATGACTTACCTTTGGTTGCTTCCTGTATTTGAAGGTCCGGGTGAAATGATAACACATTATTAATTCAGGGTTCTCTTCCAGAGGACAGAGGACCTTTGCATCAAGTTTCAGGTTTTTTTTCCTCACCCAAATCTCTCTTTTCTTTTTCTTGTCTTTTCTTTTCTTTTTTCTTTTCTTTTCTTTTCTTTCTTTTCTTTCTTCCTTCCTTCCTTTCTTTCTTTCTTTCTTTCTTTCTTTCTTTCTTTCTTTCTTTCTTTCTTTCTTTTCCGAGATAGGGTTTCTCTGTGTAGTTTTGGTGCCTGTCTTGGATCTCACTCTATAGACCAGGCTGGCCTCGAACTCACAGAGATCCTCCTGGCTCTGCCTCCTGAGTGCTGGGATTAAAGGTGTGCACCACTGCCACCCAGCCAAATCTCCATTTTCTAACACTGTAAAAGATGCACAGCAATGGAGACCTACCTTCCACTTCTGGGGAGTAACCAAGTTAAACAGTAAGAGGTCACATGTTTTGGAAGACTCTTGGACAACACTAGCTAACAACTCAAAAGAGGGCTTCTTATGTCTGGTATTTGAGTTTTTGTTATGGGGTTTTTGGCTCTTAGAGGGAACCCCATCAGCCCAGATGATAAAGGTTCAATAAAACTATATATTAATACACGGAATTATATGCGCAAACATGAGCTGGACAAGGATGACATCATAGACATGCTAACGGGATGGGGAAAAGCCCATGAAGCCTCAACCCTACACAACCATAAACAACTGAGGAATGCTGGAGTGGGAGACGTGGTCTTCCTCTGGGAAGGACATGCCAATTGGTAGTCCAGTGCCAAACACACTATACAAGTAACACTATATGGACTGAATAGGTTATATTTAGGAATATATACATACATATACATATGCATGCAATAGCAACTAGTAACAAAAGAGTCAATGATTTGAGGAAGAGCAGTGAGGGGATATATGGAGGATTTGAAGGGAGGAAAGGGAAGGGAGAAACATTATAATTAAATTATAATTTCAAAAAGAGAAAAAGGAAAAAAAAAATGATGTGTAAGATCCTCACCACCAGTGTCCTGTGTAGCTCATAATGGCCCAAGGCTTCCCATAGCATTTTCACATCTGCATTCCTGCATGGCTTTATGAGGAATGCAGGATGTGAGGCAGGTGACAGTGATGGCCAGGATTAACCAGGCCCTGTTTCAGCTTCCTCTTACGCACACTGCTGGATGTTAGTCCACATATTGTCTTTTATGGTCAAGTGCAGCTCATGAAGCTGGGGTTGTAGCACAGTGACTGTGTTACACCCAGGAGACAATGGTTCAAGGCCTTCCTCCATAGCACCTAGCTCTTTCTTTTTTCTTTTCTTTCTCCTCTTTCTTTTCTTTCTTTCTTTCTTTCTTTCTTTCTTTCTTTCTTTCTTTCTTTCTTTCTTTCTTTCTTTCTTTCTTTCTTTCTTTCTTGATCTTCCTTGAAAGGGGTGATACATACTCCTGTGGAGGACAGAGCAACTCAACAATTACTTATTCTCAGTACTTTGACCATCCCTGGGTTTTGGCCCTAATTAATATTTGCCACAAAAAGAAGCCTTCTGGCCCAAGGCCAAGAGCTGGCTCCACTAGCCTGTTACCTTACTTTTCTAGCGTGATATTTATGAAAAGAGTTATAAGTTACAAGTCATAGCTTGCTCTTTTGCAGATTTACCCACACATTTAGAGAAAGATTTCTGATTCAGTGGTTTCAGGAATATTTTTCTTATTAGAATGCGTGTGTTCTTTGCAGGCAATCCCATATGAGCTGTGAGGAGTTTTGGGGCAGGGAGGAACTTGTTTTTAGGGTCCTTGGAGAATATCTCCTTTGCAGAGCTGATATCAACCTATGATCCTTGAGCTGTTATGAAAGTTGTATGACATTTTAAGTTGCAGGGTGGTATGACATCTCTCATCTCCTTTCAGCCTTTCTGAAAATTCAAGTTAAGATCACTATGGAAGCTCACCCACAGTGCTGCTCTGCAGCAGGGATGTTCCCATCATCCTCCAGTAGAAGAGCGTCTCTGGAGTGAGCCGTGAGTCAGATACCTAGGAACTCTTCCTTCACTGTCTTCACAACTAACTTTTAAGGACTGCTAGTCATGCACCAGGAAACGGGTGAAGTACTTACTGAATAATTCCCCTCGTTTTACAAGTGAGGCCATTGTGACAAAGAAGACCCAGGAAATTGTTCTAAGGTCACAGAGCTCAATAGTGCTCAGGGAGTATGGTACTGTCCTACTCCTATGCCTTACCCATCCCTCAAAAAAAAAAAATTAAACAACAACAAAACAAATGAAAAGCACAGCATGCCATTAAACCAATGAAGGTGAAACTTTTGTGAACAGCAATGGCATATTCACGGTATCTATCCATTATCCCTCTTGATGCCCCCAAGAAACTGTTGCCAGAAACAAGAAGCACGAAGGTCTCAATTTGATATGATGTATTTTAATTTGCTGTCTTATATACCACTTCTGAAATTGCTGACAGAATTGATATTGATTTCTGTGACAGTTAAACAATTGAACTTCCCTGTGACTCTTTGGTTTCTTCTGTTCACAAACACACGCCCAAAATCAACTTTCCAGCATAAGCTGGGCCTGTGCCTAGTGACAAAGACTCATGTTTTTGTCAGTGTTAATATGGAAAGCCATTGATATGTGCAGGCTATATCCTGAGATTGCATTTAACCCTTAATTTTTATCTTAATTAAGTGTACAAATGGAGTAAGGAGTATTCTATCCTTAATTTATAGAAATATAAACTGAGCCTTAGAAATACATTCTCCAAGATGGCATTGGGAGGGGCCAGAGAGTGGTTTCCTAACTACTCTGTTATAGGGAGGCATTTATGTCAGGAAGAAATGGGAAATCAAGCCTCAGCCATCCTTAGCTGTGTGACTTTTGTATAGATTAACTTCCTGAAAGTCTTGTGCTGTTAATTTTTACTGGGCATACCATCAAGTTTTCTTCTCTGTCCACAATTGTCATTGCCATGGCCACCTCCAATAACAATAATATACCTCCCCCCCCCCAGGATTGCCTCCCAACTTGCTATATTGTCACCTAGGACTTTGAACTGCTGCTCTTCCTGACTTCATTTCCCAAGTCCTGGGATTACAGGTGTTCACCACTATGATTGGTTTATGTGATGCTGGGGATGAAGACCAAGACTTGGTGTGTGTTAGGCAAGCACTCGACCAGTGGGGCTACATCCCTAGCTCTTCCCTGTTCTTCATCATCACTAAATTTATCATATTTGCTTATTCATGACTTTAACACATACAATGGGTATGTGTTAGTGCATATATCACTAAGCTTCTTTAGAGTCTTTAAGAGGCTTACCATCTGTATTTCCATCAAGATGTAAATGCAGCAAGAAAATTTTCACTTATTCTTTTTTTAAAACTAAAAGTATATATATATACATACATATATATGTGTGTGTATGTGTGTGTGTGTGTGTGTGTGTGTGTGTGTGTGTGTGTGTGTGTATGAGCCTGTGTGAGTTTATGTGCACTATATATGTGCGGGAGCCTGCAGAGGATAGAATAATAGGGTGTCAGATCCTCTGGAACTGGGATTACAGGTGATTATGAGTTGCTGTGTGGGTGCAGTGAACCAAACTCTGGGCCACAGTATAATAAGATCATTAAAGACCCTTAACCACTCAACAGTCTCTCCAGCCCTCCCCCTCCATTAATTTTTATTTTATGAGGGAATGGAATAAGAATGGACATGAGGTATTAACATCAACTCAACAATGATGTGGAGGGCGGGATATATCATCTAAATTTTGTATTCCTCCTATGCACATTGGAGTCATTACTAGTCAATAATCTGACTGCTCATTTCAAGGATTATTCAAATTTATTGATAGAGTTTATTTATTTTTGGGAAGGCTCAAGATGTTTCATTATGAATGAAATGAGTTACCTTACTGCAAGAAGTTGACTCTTTGAAAATGATAAAAAGAAATTATAATTTCCCTTCTATTTCTTTTATTTGCAAATGTTGGGAATATGTTTATAAGGATAACAAATTATTATAAATGATAACTTTTTCTCATTTAAGGGCTCAAAAGAGAGCTTGTAACCTTTTGAAATTAATGCAGCTTCTAGCAGGATTTCAATACTGATGTCTAGAAAAAAGAGTTTCAAGGCCAGATCAATTTTGGAATTGCTGTTAAAAAATTTCATTAGCTGGGTGGTGGTCCCAGCACTTAGGAGGCAGAGGCAGATAGATCTCTGTGAGTTTGAGGCCAGTCTTGTCTACAAAGCAAGTTTCAGGACAGTCAAGGCAGCTACATAGAGAAACCCTGTCTTGAAAATAAAACAAAACAAAACAACAACCAACCAACCAACCAACCAACCAACCAAACAACCAACCAAACAAACAAACTAAAAAACAATTTTCATTGTACATTGAAACTACTGAAGGCTCTTAGGGGTCTAATGTTTTTAGAAAGAAATGGTTGAAAGTTTGTTTCTCCCAGGTTTACTTGATCATACACTCTATTTGATGACACCTTTTAACATATAGAGATCAGAAAAATTTCTTGGGACATACAAAGTGTATCTTTCCCAACATGGCTAAGGATGCTTTATTTTTCCAATGTGGATTGATGCTGTAATTTTAGTAGACAGATATTGGTTTGAATGTATTAAGAAAATATATGTTTCATTTATACTTTAATGCTTGGGGTGGACCTCATAGGTGTAAAAAAAGAGTAGATTTTAAAATGTAAAGTGAATGATGTTAGAAATAGTACATAAACATGACAAAACCATAACGCTAGTGAGTGAATGTCAAAGGGTTAGTTAATGCTTGCCTAGTCTCTAAGTAGAGCTGCAACCTTGAGTCCTCATTGAGTAGGTACAGTACTTTGGATATGCATGCATGTCCAGTCCAGGTGTCAGAAACTTGAAGCCAGGGTGATTACTTAGTTCTCTGGATCTGCCTTAAAATAATTCTGTAAGCTGAGGTCTTAGTCTCCTTTTCTGCTAATAAATGCAGGTAATGTAGTAGACAGCTGGCTGGAGCATGTATACAGCTGCAGCGGTCTCTGCCAGGAAAACAGTGACCATACACTACACCCAGCACACGTGAGTGTGAGCAGGCTGTCAGATTCAGAGGTTGGCTCCTGGTGGGGCCTATGGCAGAGCTCTAAATGATTTGAGCACCAGAAATATATCTGGTGCAACCATATATCCTCTAGGCCTATTTCTCAAGTCGCTGAGCAGGATTCCTGAGTGTAAGCCTCCTTCCTAGAGTGTAATGTCCTAGTCCTTCATAATTCTTTCTCCAGAGGATGTCCTGAGTGATGACTGGACACCAGATGTATTTCCTGCCCAAGTTTTTTTTATTGTTTTAAGAATTGACTCTCAGATACTGAAAATTTGATTCTTCCAATTTCATCTTGTTTGACACTTTGAAGGTTATTGGTCCTTTGCTGTTAGATTTTCCCCTGGTGCCTTTTGTCTTGTTTTGGTTTCTTTCAGTTGGTTCTCTAAGTGGCTACTGATTGTACCATGAGTAGGATCCTGTGACTCATATTATGTTTTTTTCTTTTTTCTTTTTTTGTCTGCGTATTGTTGTGACAGTATCATGTAATGGCTCTGTGCACAAACTCTTCCAGGTTGTCAAACTCCAGCTGTGTGATCTTACATAAAGTTATTCAACGTTTGTTCCTCAAGGTTAAATAATTTTTAAAATTCATCAAAACACTAACCTGTCCATATGGAAAGAATTGATACAGAAGAAGCTCATTTTCAGTGTCTGGTGTATCATCCTCAAACACGGTTGACCATTACTGTCTAGGATAATTCTCCGTCAGATTACTAAACTTATAACTACTGAGACACTGTTGGTTGATTGTCTCAAATGCTCTAAAACACAATTACATATTAGGAAAAGAATGTCAGTGTAGGTGCGCTCTTTCTGCTTTCCACTCCCCTCCTCTTTCCTTTCCCTCCCCTCCCCTCCACTCCACTTCCCTTCCCTTCCCTTCCCCTCCCCTCCACTCCCCTTTCCTTCCCCTCCCTCCTGCCCTCTCTCCCTCCCTCCCTTCCTTTTGTCCTTGCTTGGCAAATGCTTCACCACTGAGCTTGACTCCCAGTTCAGAGGGATCTCACCTGGAGTCCCCTTGGTTGGGATCCTGAGAATAATATCTGTGTATTTGTCTTGACTAACTTCCTTCTACATGACTTGTGTATAATATCAATTAAAAAAATTTATCTTTCTGACATGAGCATCTTCATCTTGATAATGTTTTGTGAACATTTTCTCATCTGGATTATATCAGTAATTGAGTACTATAAACTATAGCATTTACACAATAGCACGTATGTGTTGGTTTAAAAAGTAGTGATAGTGGTATCTGTATATGTACCACCCAGCTTAAATAAAACATTACCAGACACTTTCAACCTCTTGTGCTCCTCTCCAGTTGCTTCAAGAATTTTGTGAGTCATTTACTTGCTTTTTAGTGTTCATAGTTTTCAATATTTATTTTTAAGTTAGCATACAAAGCAATGGGTTCCCTAATGGCATTTTAATCCATATGTGTCACCAAACTTGTTTTCTTAACTGTCCTCCTCTCCCACCGCCATTCAGTGTGTTACCTGTCCCCTTACTAGGTCCTTTTCTCTTGTTTTTCTTTTCTTTCTTTCTTTTTTTTTGATTTTATCTTAGTCTATACAACCTACTCCTTAGATTAATGCTAAAATTACCTAGTAATTCACCAACTGTAGTTATTATTATTTTTATATTTCTTTTTTAAAATTTTGAGATTATAATGACATAATTTCTCCCTTCCCCTTTCTCCCTCCAAACCCTCCCATCTATCCCTCTTTTCTCGCTTGCAAATTCCTGGCCTCTTTTTTTCATTAATGATTGTTACATATTCTTTTTTTTTTTTTTTTTTTTTTTTTTTTTTTTTTTTTTTGGTTTTTCGAGACAGGGTTTCTCTGTGTAGCTTTGCGCCTTTCCTGGAACTCACTCTGTAGCCCAGGCTGGCCTCGAACTCACAGAGATCCGCCTGGCTCTGCCTCCCGAGTGCTGGGATTAAAGGCGTGCGCCACCACCGCCCGGCGATTGTTACATATTCTTGATGTAACCTGGTCAGTCTGACCATCTGTTACTGGGTAACCGATTGGTGTGCTCTTCCCAGGAGAAGACTGATTTTCCCACTCTCAGTGTTCCTTAGCTTCCTGTAGTTCTTTGTGTAGAGTTGAGGCCTTGTGAGCTTTCCCTGTCCATTTGGCATGTCTGTTGTCCCCCTTGTTCAGTTCATGTTGAGGCATTCATGTCGGTGGGACTTCATGGGTAGAGCATCTGTGATTCTTCTTATAGGTTTCCATCTTTGATTGATGAAGATAGGGCTTTCTCCTATTGAAGATGAGCTCCTTGAGATAGATTCTGAGAAATGCAATTACCAGACCAGCAGGACTCTATTAAGAGCTTTGGACAAGTGTCATCAATTCACAAACTGTTTTCTAGAAAGTTTGCTTCAGCTTATATTATCAAAAGAGCAGCACCTCTCAGGATAGCAGTGAACACTTCAGTGGTCAACTTGACAGGCAAGAAGTGGACCAGCAAAAGGTGAAGTACCTGCTGTCAACCCTGATGCTGTGGTTTGAGTATAAACTGTCCTCCATAGGCTCATATGCTTGAGTATTTGGTTCGTAGCTTGTGGGGCTATTTGGGAAGGTGATGAAACCTTTAGGAGGTAGAACCTTGATGGATAAAGCACTGTCACTGGAAGACAGGCTTTGTGGTTTTATAGCCTGGCCCTACTTCCTGTTTTATCACCCTGCTTCCTGTTCTGTCCTCCTACTTCCTGTTCTGTCCTCCTGCTTCCTGGGTCCCATGAATGTGACAAGTCTGCTTCTCTTCTGCCAGGCTGGCCTCATGACAAGACTCTGGCTGTTATGCCTTCTCTGCTCAGGCAAACTATATTCCGTCTGGAACCGGAAGCCAAGATAAATTCTCTCTTTTTCTAATTTGCTTTTGCCAGAGTATTTTATCACAGACATAGGAATGTAACTAATACACCTGACAACCTGAGTTTGATCCCTGGGACCCCAAAATTGGCCCCCTGACTGCCACATGTGTGACAGGACACATACAAAGTAATAACACAAATGAATGAAAATGTAGAAAGAAGGAAGGTAAGGCATGTCATAAGGCCGCAATTTTAAAAATCAACTATATTTTCGGAAGAATTATTCATTTACGGAAATATTCATACAGCATGAGAATTTTGCCTGATGAATTCTCATGGGAGAAACACCACTTCATAACTAATACTGAAATCAAGAAGCAGAGTATCTCTTTCACTCAAGAGAGCATACACTATTTTTTTATGGAGACTTTTCTTTAGTTGTTAAGGTACTGACTTTGGATGCATTTTGTTTCTCTGGCCCCAGCCACCCTTTTCTATGTGTGCAAGTTTGAAGCTGTAAAACGGATTTAGCAGTTGTAGAAGTTGTATGAACTCCGCGACAGTTTTACTGTCTAGGAAACACAACCTAGAAACACATGGGAAGAGAGTCTCAAGGACTGTCTAGATCGGATTGGCGTGTGGGCGTGTCTGTGGGGGATTTTCTTGATTAGTTAGGGTGGGAAGGCTAAGCCCACTACAGGTGGCACCATTTCCTGAGCTTTGGGTCCAGGACTGTGTAAGTGTAGAGAGAGGGTTGAACACAAGCAGACATGCAAGTATTTACTTTTTCTTTTCCACTCTTGACTGTGGGCATGACCAGCTGTTTCAAGTCTTTGTCTTGAATTCCTGGAAGTGATGGACTAGGGGTTCTCAATCTTCCTAATGCTGTGACCCTTTAACGCAGTTCCTCACGTTGTGGTGACCCCTTCAACCATAAAATTATTTTGTTGCTTCTTCATAACTGTAATTTTGCAATTGTTATGAATTGCATTGTAAATATCTGCTATGCAGGACGTCTGCTATGTGTCCTTCAAAGGGGGTCGTGACCCACAAGTTGAGGACCACTGATGTATAATCTGGAATTGTAAGCAGAGTAATCTCTTCTCCCTTAAAGCTGCTTTATTTTTTTTTGGGGGGGGGTCAGGTATTTTATCACAGCAATGGTAATGAAATTAGAAAAAGCCTTTCACCTCTTTACTTGTACCATTTTATACTTCCTATTTGCTGTTTCCAACAAGTCACTCATAGACTCAGGTACTACATGATTGTAACAGTGAGCACAGAAAGTTTCATATAACCCCCCCCCCCACACACACACAGGCACACACACACACACATGCACACACGCACTCACATACCACTTGTGAAACATAACCCATAAATGATTTCCTCTTAGAAAGACACATAACCTGATTTCCTTAATGCCTTTTCATCTCCGTGTGAAACTTGTCCTGACTTATTTTAGCATGGCCTCCATTAATTAGTGTGACTCTATGAAACATCACAGATTCTTAAAGAAATCTGCCAGACTGTGACACAGTAGTCTTGCAGTTCCTAAGAATACAGCTCTTGGCCATAAAAAGGTGAATGGTGTGGTGTCAGTTACTTCCTGCATGTTTTCTGGGATCTGACTGGCTCTCGTGAAGAGGGAAGACTGAACTTGACCTCACGCTGTTGTGAATCAAGGGTGAAGTTTATCAGCTTTACCTTAATTAAACCAGTGCAGCCAGAGCTCCCATATCATTGCTCCTTTGTTACTCTTGGCAATATTCCCATTCCTCCTTTATGACAAATTACCCACCCTTTGGCCTCTGATTATCCACCAGGGAAACAGACCATTGCTTTGTGAGGCAGAAGGGGAAATATATTATAGTTTAATTTTCAACTGCAAGGATTGGCACATTGTGTCAGGAACAAATAAATCTGAATTGTGCTTATCTACTGTTGAAGCAGTTCTGTGCACTTTTATGAGGGCTTCATGGAAAAGTGTCAGCAGTCAAGGCTGATGTTCTGCTCTGGCTGGCAGATGCCAAGGTTATTGCTCCTGGCTGCTTTATTTGTCACCTTGAGACCTAGCTTCATGTGGGAAGAGGGAGCCTCCTCAGTTGAGACGATGTCTCCATCGTGCTGGACTGTAGACAAAACTATGGGGCCTCTTCCTCATTAATGACTGAGGTGGGAGGGCTGAGCCTACAGTGGATGGTGCCACCTCCGGGCAGGTGGTCCTGGGTTGTGCAAGAAGGGCAAGCCTGTAAGTAGCATTCCTCCATGGTCTCTGCTTCAGTTCCTGACCCCAGGTTCCCGCTTGAGTTCCTGCCTAGAATTCTGTCAATGATGGACTGGGATGTGGGAGTGTAAGACAAATAAATCCCTTCCTTCCCAAGTTGCGTTTCGTCATGGCCCTTACCACAGCAATGGAAAGCTAGCTAGGACAGCTATGAAGGCATGACTGGGTCACTGGCCTCACAGAGAAGGAGCTATTTTGTCTCAGGGTGGGAGACACCTGCATAATGTGAGGAGGCAGCCTACAGAGTTCCACAAATATTTCTCTAAAAATCCCTTTATCTGTTAAAAAAAAAAAACTGTATTGTGTGCTGAGTGTGGTGGCATACCCTTGTAATTCCAGTACCTCAGAGGCTGAGGCAGGAGCATCTCAAGTTTGAGGACAACCTGGGCTACATAGTTGGACTCCACTTTGAACAACTAAACTCCATCCTTGAAGAAAACTGGTTTATGGTAGGTTTTCCCAAGGCCCATGGGTGGCCCTATATCCATGCACATGTGGGCAGTACTAATTGAACTCAGCGGGGCATTTAAATTGAAGAAAAAGGAAAAGTCATAAAACTTGGAGGGAGTTCTGGTGGTGGGGTCTGGAAAGAGATGGAGAGGAGTTGTGAGGGGGCTGAGCAGGAGTTTGGGAGGAATTGGAGGGTATTGTGGGGAGTGTACATGATCCAAATACATTGTACAAATTCAAGAAATTGTAAAATAATAAATAAGCATTGAGTAAAAGTACCCACAACAAAGCAAAGCAAAACAAAACAGTTTTATTGAGATAAAGATTGACATATAAAAGAACTGTCCACACTTAAGGTATACAATATGATGAATATGAAGACAAATACTCATCTGTTTAATCATCACCACAATTAATGCTCAAAACACACCCACAAGCTGCAGAAGTCTCCTCCTAACCCTTATGTATTTTTTGCCTTTAAAATATTTTATTTACTTTTGGAAATTTTCATACATTTATGCAATGTATCTTGATCATATCCATCCACTTCTGCCCTGCCCCCCCCAACCCCCATAGTGTCCCCATTCCATTTCTTTCCAACTTTATGTTCTGTTTTGGTTGTTACTATCCGTAATCCTGAGTCCAATGAGTGCATGGAATGTGGGGCTATTCGCTGGGGCATGGCAACCTCCCCGTGGCCAAATCCTAAAGGAGAGTGACTCTGCCTCCCTCCACAGCCAATAACCACTCCACAAGGGTGGGGCTACTCTCCCATCGATGCTGCAGTTTTGATTGGTTTGATCTTGTGTGAGCACCACAAGTGCTGTGTGCATCAGCCATGCTGTGTCCAGAAGTCGGCATTTCACAATTCTCTTCCCCATCAGCCGGCTCTTCCCTTCTTTTCGGCCCCTCTTCCACCATGTTGCCTGATCCCTCTGTAGCAGAAGGTTGATGTAGACGATTCATTCATAGCTGAGCACTCATTGGTACTTATACTGGACATTGTTACCAGTAATGAATCTCTGAATTAATCCCTGCCGAGGGTAAAAAGAAGCTTCTCCTGCCAAAGTTGGGAGCAACACAAAAATCTCTTTCCATAATGTTTCTTCATATATCCTTGGTTTTGGCTAGCCCACTTCCTGCCGTCGACTTGCTAAAAAGAAATCAATTGTCAAGATTTGAACATGTGTTTCTGAACTGATCTACTTTGCTATTGTTATAAAGCCTTATGCCTATGTTTATGTTTGGTGTGATGGACTAGAAAAGAGAAGAACTGTGACAGGAAAAGAAAGGCATAAAATGAGACAGCAGAAACAAACCTGAATTTGCGAGGCTGTGCCTCAGTGGAATTATCTCTGTGGGAGAGCAGAGCAAGGTTCGGCATGGTCTGCTTGTCCTGCCCTAACAAAATACCACACCCAGAATGGCTTAAGCAAAAATAAATGTGCTTTCTTACAGTTATGGAAGCTGCAAGGCTTAAGTCAAGGCATTGGCAGGCTTAGATTCAGATACTTCTCTTTGCTATGCGGGTGGCCAGGCTCTTTGTGCCTTCTTGCTACACGCTCCTGTGTGCGTGTAGTTTCTGTGCCCCAGAGACTCCTCCCCATGTGAAAATACTAGTGAGACTGGGTTAGAGCTGACGCTAACACGTGCCATCTTGATCACTCTTGGGAAAGCCTTGTCTCTCTTCACGTGCAGTCACGTTCTAAGGTTGGAACTTCAGCTTGAATTCCAGAGAATGGGCAAGCACCATCTAGCCCACCAGAAGAAGTATATTCTTACGGGGCTTTTTATTGTTCTGACAGAACTCAGTGAAAATGAATTGAGGATGAAAATGACGACAGACATCAGACAGAAAATAACTGGAGAGAGTTATTGAAGAACGGCGGGTAATTACAAACACATTATGCAAATGGAGAAAACTAGAAAATTAAAGCGACAATTCGAAGTGTAAGCAACATTGTGCTCCACAGTGAATGCATGACGAGTCATGAGAGAAGTCTTGCGTTTGTAGCAGGGAAGAATTAACTTGTCAAGATTGCTTGTATTTCTCATGTTTGCGTGGCTTGTTTTGAAATCTTTCTGCAATTTATAGTCAAAAGGATTTATGGTACTTCCTTTATTATTTTTGGAAGAAAAACAGTCACGGGAAAAAAAAGTGTAAACATTAAACAAAATGAAGCTCTAATTGAAGTTGTTAAGGAAATATTTACCTGGTATCTACTTCATAATCTTTTAAAATATAATGAAAATATTTAATTAAGTTAGGCATCTAGTAAAATGTTTCTTTCATTTTATTAAATCTGAAAATCAATATTGCCACAATTATAATAAAATTACAAAAACTTTTGCAATTTTTTGCCTTTTATTAATTTCAAATAAAAAAATTCCTTAGTATTGAATGTGGAATATTCAAATATGTCTAAAAGAATTTTGTAAAAATACATGTACTATCAGCTTGTCAATTTGACGTATACCATACATTGCTTGTGTTATTACTTTTTAAAAAAAAATCTGACTCTTGTTTTCATTAACAAGGCAAAATGACCTAAATATCTAACTCTTGGTGTCATTCTGGAGCTCAGCACATGATAGGAAGCTGGTGAACGAGTTTACCATTGAGGTTATGTGGAATAGAAAATTTCTTACACATTGAACTGGATCTTGTCAGATTTTATGAAGTTGTGAGTTGAATTACAAAAATTTTGAGTTGATTGACTCAGTCTTCAGTTATCTAATTTGCTATCCAAAGAATTTCCTCAGACTCCAAAATACTTTAGCTGGAAATTAAAGAAAAAGACGGACAGAGAGACTAAATTATTGTTGGGTATATAGTGTCAAAGATGCTGCTGCTGGGCATATAATCCTGGCCTTACCTTTATTTGGTATAACAACTCTAGGCAAGTTACCTAATATGTTTGTGTCCCAGTTCCCTGTCTGTGCAATGGGATTGCATCAATGCCTACTTTTAGTATCGCTTCAGGATTAAGTGGAATAGTTGTCGAAAATGCTCAGAAGGATGCTTGCCCATTGTTAACATCACAGGTGCTAGCTTGCTGGGTGTTTTTTATTGTTAGCCCAAATGGGGATACACTCCTCTACTCTTCTGCATTGTACTGCTGCACAATTCAACAAAAAACCAGAACCATTTTACTGACAAATAGTATTCCATAAGAAATGAAGTTCTTGATCTGGGGGAATTAAGATGTCTTCTCCAAACCTAATTTGAGGAAGGCCTTCACCTGAGCATCAATGAACACCAGTCATGGTATCTCCCCAGATCAGCAAGTGTTATGTATGGCTGATGCTCGAAAACTGAGCTGGTTACAGTGAAGTCTAGGCAGGATCAGTTATAGTTTCCTAGGAAAGAATCATTTTAACCACCTGAGTAGTTCAGAATGAACTTTTCTCAGCACACCATAGATGTGAATCGTTTAACAGGAGTTAGTGAGCTTGGATGCTGCTGGTCCTCTGCAGCATGGACATGGTAACATCTCGGCATCCTCAGGGCAACTTTCAGCAATTAAAAAATTACATCCTCACACACAGGATTGTGGAATCCCAAGGGAGATGCACTTATGGGTCTTGACTGATAGCAGATCTAGCCTGTGAAGATTGTCTCCTCTGGTGGCTAGGATGGACCTCCGACAGTTTATGATTAATTCTGAAAATATGTGGCTTCTTCAGACTTATAAACTTACTGCTTAGCTTCTTTGGACCTTAGTTTCCCAATGAATAAGTGAAGGGAAAGTGAAGGGAAATTTTTTTTTTCATAAAATGTATCAGTTTCCATTCCCCCAACTCCTTCCAGATTCTACCCACACACCAAGCTCCTTGTGTTCTCTTTTCCTTTCTTTGGAAAACAGACAAACAGGCAAAGAAACCAGAATCAAGGGGAAAAAAAGAGAGAAAACACAAAAAACAGGTACACAGACACATGCGCACACACATAAAGACACATGCATACACGAAACCCCCTATGCACACTCACATGCATAGACATGCACACACCCACACATGCACACATACATACACACACACACACATACACACACACACACAAACCTATAAAGATACAAAATTGTATATCATAATATAAAAGCAAAACACCATTAAGTAAAAATGTCTAAACAGAGCAATGTGAGATGAAAAGTCTACAAAAATACCATTGAGTTCATTTTGTGTTGACCATTTACTGCTGGGTATGTAAGTGTAGTTAATATGACCAGTGGAAAAGCCAGAGAGACTGTGACAATCTCATTTGATGTGACAGTCTCAAAGCCACAAAGAGAAAATCGGGGCAATAGTGGACTATTAGTCTAGAAGATCAAAACCACGTGCCGTTGTGTTACGCTCTACTTTCCACTTCCTTCTTTTCCTTGTATAGTTGTTTTATAAAGAGTTGCATGACTAAAGCTGTTTAACACCAAGCAGGGTACTGCTTTTTGAGACTATCAAAGAGACCATGATATGATTTGTCTTGGAACTAGAAATAAGGACTTTTGGACAATCCACAAATATTTGATTATAGCCCCACACTTAAGGATTAAAATGTTGGTGACATCAGTGTTGAGTGAGAACTTGTTCAAGGTGTTAGATTTGGATCCAATGAAGGAGTTGAGTCAGATACGAGTGAGAGATGCCATTACACATACTTTCATCATAAAGTGGGAGTTAAGCACTTAAGCTCCCTCGGGCCCTAATGCATGAATTATAAACTAGATCACAAATTGCCTTAAGTGCTGCAGCTACTCTTGCTGACTCATTTTCATTTCAAATGTCCTTAAACAATGGGGTGCAGAGAGAGAGAAAGGGAAGGAGAAAGAGGATCCAGCAAAAAATCCTCAAGGGTGTACGTGTATTTGGAGAGGTGCTATCCAATAGCGTAGATATAGAAATAGCTTTGATTATTATTATTATTATAATCTTTTATTTTTATTTAAGAAAGAACAATAGCAGAGGCAGGAAGAAAATACATACATTAGGATACTCACCAGAAGTTCAGCAATCAGAAAATTATTAACTAGGACAAATAAATATTATGACTGATGTTTCTGATAACTTGCTAGATGTGGGAGCTACCTTTGGCTTAAATATGAAGCGTATTTTATTTGGGGATGTGATGAGTCCTTTGAAAGAGTCCATGAAGCTATATAGGGGTATAACTAGGGAGTTGGGAGTCTTCGTTATCTGGGGCTCACGAAACACATTCAATGACATAGCTATGTGTTTGGGGGTCACAATAACATTTTAAACATGCTGTATTAATAGCAAGCAAATGCCCAGGGCAATACTAAGCGATTTAGATTGTTATGTTTTGTGGTTAGAGGAGGGTGGGGAGAAGACTTTATCTGTTTTGCCTGCTGTGGAATACTCACTTGAAGGCAACTACAATTTTCCTACTGAAGACCTCAATCACTTCCAAAACCAATGTAAGGAAAACACTTGTCCTCCTACAGGAAGATTCGTCCTTCACCTACATTTCATTTCAGGCTTCTGAAAACTAATGATTTATGAAACAACACCATTAAGCAAGGAGTGAAATATTTGTCACCAAGTATAAGTATTCTACTCATAGATTCATAAGAAGTCACTCTCAGGCTTTCTTTCAGAATATACACAGCAAGGTTTTGTTTTGACCAGCGTGGGTGGGGCATGCCCAGTAATGCTCAGGCACATCACAGGCCATCATTGCTTTGTCAGTCTTTAACACTTTTCCTCTTGTGAGCTGTGTATGTCAATTGAATATGCATGAGGATAAAGTATAGATACTGTGAAAACCTTTCCAGGGATCTGTATGATAGTATATAAATCCATAAACTTAGGATAAGACCTCCACTGGCAAAAAAAAAAAAAAATGATTTCAACTGACTTATTTTATTCAGTAAAGAATGTAGTAAAATGATTAAGTCAATATTTTGTGTGTGAAGACAGATAATCTTAGGTCACTTGGAGAATATATCTATAGAGATTGCTTTATTCCAAGACCAGGAGAGAATTAGCATTATATGCTCACCAAAGTGGTAAGACCTCCAAGTGGTGGTAGCTGCCTCAAAGCAGAGAAGCCAACAGCAGGGCCTCAAGAAATTTGTCTTCCTTCCAGTCTGTAAGAGGCTGTGGAAATAAAATGCTTCATTCCCACAGAGCATTAAGGGAAAGGATGTGTGCTTCGTGGGCCAAATTGGAAATCTGAATTCCTTTCTCTAATGGCCATTAGCATCTTCAGCAGGAGCAGATTCGCCTTCCCACTGATGGAATTTTGTAGTAGTTGTTTTCTTTGACTGATTCATGTTGGTCATTTTATTCCAAAATACACCAGAGGTCCCAAATTATAGAGCTTCCATTTGGCTTCCTTATTGCCACAAACAATAGATCCAAATGGATGATACTGTAAAGTTCTTGAGAAAGGTGAGCTAAGGGAGCAGACAGAGAGAGACAGAATTACTGAACCTACAGGGCAGAGTAGATAGCATCAGGGAATGAAGGATAGCAGGTATCTTAGGGAGAGGAAATAGTGGGTTGAATGTATCATGCAGTGGCTCTCAACCCTGCAAGTGCATTTGAATACTCTGATTTGGTTAAAAAATACCGATCATATTGACCTTGTCTCCAGAATCACAAACACTTTTCAGGTGATGCCAGTGACACAAAGGGGTCAGAGTGTGGAATGGGTCTTCAGTGTTTGGAGAATTCAGAACCATTTTGGTGAGAATGGACATCTTTCTACACACTCTACATTCAGGCCAGCTCATGGATAGAAGGCAATGTTTTGAAGGACTTAGAAAGCTTGTGTCATCTCAAAGTTGATCAGAGGCCACTGATCTTTTTTTTAAAGCCTTACTAAACTTTGTTCAAAAAGTAATATTTTGTGATGTTTAATGTAAGGGCCGGGCTTCTTCGAGTTGATAAAATATGATGACAAGGCTTTAGTGAATAGGCTACTGCAGTAACTCAAACATGAGGTCCGAAGGTTTGTATAGAAGCCATGGGAACAGATACAAGAACACAGGGTAGAAGGAAGTCTAAAAACTTGAAATGCTGCATTTTGTATCTTCAGAATAGAAGGTAGAAATAGAAGATGAAGGGGAGAAAAGTCCCCAAAAGAACTTCAAATATTAGTCATTGGACTAGAATTACTGTGGCAATACAAAAGGAAAAGCAGGAGAGAGGAGTTACATCGAGAAGAGAGTTTCTGTTTGGGACATAATAAATTGACACGACAGAGCTAATAACAACCACTAACATTTGCATGCTTTTCTGCTTAAGGGACCTCAGCCCATTTCTACTTCTCTGTATTCAAGGTTTCTGGCCACTTTGACCCCTTTAAGATTTAGTTAGTGGAAACATTATCCACCTCATTTTGTGGATCAGTAAATAGAGAAAATTAGTTCTTACATACACAGAGCTTATATGAAATAGAACCTTGAATTGTTGCTTCTTAATATTTGGCTCTTCTGCCTCTGCCCAGTGACTACATATGTAGGAACTTGGGAACACAAAGCTATAAGAAGGCAGAAGGGAAGGGGTTGTAAAAGTGTCAAACATCTTAGAAAACTAGCAATATTTCCTAAGTCGGAAGGGGTGTTAAGTTTCGTAGGGACCAAAAACTCCATTGTATGGGTTTGATGACAGGGTGGAGGTCACATGGTTAGTTATTGTTGGGGAGGATGCTAGAATCCTTCTAACTTTATGTGTTATGCTCTTTATGTAGGTCTGAAAGATAGAAGCAATGGCTTAAGGGCACTAAATGGGTGAGTCTCTTTGACCCCTGTATCTCCAAGCGGAGGATAGAGGAAAGAAACTGGGGAGGAACTGAAATGAGTATTATGGGTAAATGAAGTATTTTATAGAGCCTGGATGGCTCTGATTACACCATAACCACTCTTTGTTGTAGCAACAGCTGTAGCTTGCTTTTGATGTCTCGGCTTCAGCCTCCTCTCACCTTGGTCTCCTCCTGCTCTGCCGGATGGCTAGGGTATTGTGATGGGAGGAGTTATTCCTCTGTTTCATGAAGAAGTGGGAGGCTCTTCAACAGTATTATCTAAAAGTACCCCATCTCCATTTGCCCCATCAATTTTTGGTAGTGAAGAATCGAAAATATGGAGAGGTAAATGACTTTTGACTTTTGGATAGAAAGTGAGATAATAATAAAGAAGTATGAAGGAAAGAAGAAGAAAGAAACGTTAGCATTCCACTATGTTATGAGAACTGAGTTAGGTGTATGCATCCTTATGTAAGTCCAGGTAATTCTGTGCTTGAGAGTACCTGGAGGGGAAATCTTCCTTTAGATTTCCTCCATGGTCATATTGAAATCTCTAGATTTCTTTTTTTAAATCTAATTCTGGACTTCTAACACTGGGTGGGCATTCTCTTACACCTGGGAAGAAGAAAGGCTAGACATTTTCTTAAGGGCATCCAGAATGTGTTGAGCTGCCATAGAATTGTGGAAACTGCTCTCAGGCCTGACCAGGATTAGACATGAGAAGTCCATGCCTCTCACTGTCATCTGAACTTTATTTTTGCAAATATAGATGATGTAGCCTGCTTTTATTTTATTCTATTTCAAGTTTATTCTCTATTAAATAACTCAGTCATTTCCCTAAATTACTGCAGCATGCCACCATTATCACCAGCCTTTCTTCCTACTCATTTTTGCAGGTCTGCTATTAGGATGCAGGTGGGTAAACATTACGGTGCCACAGTGGTGTGTGTGTGTGTGTGTGTGTGTGTGTGTGTGTGTGTGTGTGTGTGTGTGTGTGTGATGGAAACAGAAACCCATGTGAAGATAATTTCCCTGAAATTATAGCTGTTGAAAAATTGTTCTACCTTCTGGCCTTTGTGACATTCCTCTAACAATGTCAGGAATTTCTCTGGCATCCGTTTCTATGGGATTCAAAGTCATTAACAGATGTGATCCAATTATCTCCATAAATCTCTGGATGTAAAAGGCAGCAGGATTTATCCACCCACTAGACTTTCGGAATTATCAGGATTTAGGTGAAAGGTTCCCTCCAAATCATATTGTTACTTGAGGCTGGTCTGTTAGTCATGTTTCTTAGTGTCTTTGTCTTCACAGGGCAAGATGTACATGGTGCTCTGTCAGTGTTTCAAAGAGATCTTCTTTCTTTAAGGATGGTAGCTCTCCCGAGATCCTGTAAAAAGCTGGGGCAGGAAAGAGTTCTTAGAGTATACACTTAATCTACTTCTCCATAGAGTAAAATGAAATCTGGCACTTAAGTGAGAATGTTTTAGAATTTCTTACCTTAAAAGTCATTGACCTCCCCTGCCTCCATCAATACCTGAGTCAGGTGGGAGAGCTGGCCCTGAGGTCATAAAAGTGGGAGTGCTGTCCCTGCCCTCCACCAGCTGCAACACTCAGGAGAGCAGGCCCTGCACCTCACCTGGGCAGCACAGTAGAGCTGACCCTGTTGGCAGTGGTGTGGGTGAGCCAGCCCTGATGTTGTGAGCTTGGGAGAGCTGTTCCCACTACTCATCTGTCTTGTGGCAGCATAGGCAGGGGAGGGGGAGAGACCCCCCCGTCCTGCTCCATGCCCATCAATGCCTGAGGCAGGTAGGAGAGTTGGCACTGAGGCACTGAGGTCAGAAGAGCAGGAGAGCAGTCCCTGTCCCTCATCAGCTGCAGCACTCGGAAGAATGGACCCTACACCTTGCCTGGGCAACATGGCCCTGAAGGGTGTGGGAGAACCAACTCTGAGGATTTGAAAGCAAGAGAACTGGCCGCCGCTCCTTGCTCATTGCTCCAAAGGTTGAACTAGCCAGGGCTATGATGGAGAGCCCATCCTGGGGGTGAAGACAGGGGAGAGCTAGTGGGTTGACCAACCCTGCAACTACCCAGGCCCAGATCTACCCCAACATCCACCCCATCTGTGATCTGCTGGAGCACAGGATGGGAGAGGTGCATTGGGGGTGGTGGTGGCGGGGAGTCAGTTCTGTGGACCCAGGGCTGCAGGATTTCCATAACACAGGAAAGCAACAGGATGTTCAGGAAGAGTCCCAGTGAGGGCCCAGCATCGATAGTGCAGCAGACCAGGGGCCTTGAACCAGACCAATGAGTCTTTTTAATAAAGGCCCACATGTAAAAATATATGGATAAAGGGGTTTACCGAATGACTCACTGTGTCACACTGCAGCTTCCATGATGAGATTTTCCCCTTATTCTCCCCTCCTCTTTTTTTCTTAAATTTTATTTTGTTTTATTTTGGGGTGTGACGGGAGATGGGTAGGATTGGGATGCATGATGTGAAAGACAAAGAACAAATAAAATAAATTAAAAAAGAGCAATTGAAATGCAGAATGTTTGTGACAGAGGCTTACAACTGGACAAGCATATGATTCTTTTCTTTACAACTGGGACTTAAGTGACACTATCACTTTAAGGAGAAACCAATGTCATCTACTCTATTTATCACAGAGGGGGCAGTGGAGTGATATCTCCCAGAGTTCAGAGAGTGCCAGAATTTATTCACTAAGCAAATGTGTAACACAGTCCTTCTGTAGCTACTGTGAATGAACCGTATATATGTGATAGCTCTCTCTCTCTCTTGCCCTCAGAAACTTCACAGGCTGTTTAGGAGAGGCTGACTGACAGTCAGAACAATACGGCCATGTTTTTAGTTCAGTTTGTACTTTCACTTTGTAATAACATGCATATTCAGAACTTCCCTATTTAAAAGGAAACAGTGTGATGTTTCAGTTAATCTTGTTTGGTGCGATATAGTTCACAGAAATTCAGCTGTCTTCGCCAAGTGATTTTCTTCTTGCAGTTGGTTATATAGATGTTTTCAGCTGTGGTTTTCTTTTCTTTTTTTTTTTTTTTTTTTTTTTTTTTGGTTTTTCGAGACAGGGTTTCTCTGTGTAGCTTTGCGCCTTTTCCTGGAACTCACTTGGTAGCCCAGGCTGGTCTCGAACTCACAGAGATCCTACTGCCTCTGCCTCCCGAGTGCTGGGATTAAAGGCGTGCACCACCTCCGCCTGGCCAGCTGTGGTTTTCTTAATGCCACACACCAATGACACTAGTTTTAAAAGAATATTTTGATGCAGAGTAAGAGATCTTTAAAACAAAATTGCATCCAGTTAATGTATGTAAACATATTGTATCATGCTTTCAAGTTTACAGATCACTTTCATGTAACTATTCAGTGGAAAACTCAGCATTGTAGCAATGGCCTCTTTACTGTTGATAAGAAAACTCCAGTATGCAGCACTGTGCATGACATGTAGAGGCTTCCAAACAAATACTTGAAATGAATTGATTGCTTATTATATTATTTTTTTCAGGGAACCTTAATTCAAACAAAATAGAAGGATTTAATGAATGAAACAATCATGATAGAACTTTTTCTTCTTACATTTATGAAGTTTTGATCCAGAGCCCTGAGCATGCTAGACATGTGCTGTACCCCTGAGCTACATCCCTATCCCTATACTAGAACCTTTTTTTTAAGTGGCTGAAAGGATGGCATGGTCTTGAGTTCTATAGTCTATCTTCATAAATAGCCACCCTTTGGGGGAGATGTGAGAACTACTTATTGTATGGGATCACGGATCTAGAAAAAGCATGAGACCACCTGAAGTCAGGGAGTGCCTCTTGCTTGCATATGAAGAAAATAGAAAGAACCCTGTGAGTCTAAACAAAATGCCCCAGAACATTTGTGTGACATGGCAAGGACAGACATTCACATCTGTTGGATCTAGATCAGCTTTTCCCAACATAATCAGAGCTTGGTACAGGTGGCTATGGGATAAGTCAGCTGGGTGGCTCTGGGGAAGGCCATTTCTTCAAGAGGCTGACTATTACTGGAAATGACCAAGACGGAAGAAAGCGCTTCCCTGAACAGCTACCAAATTTGTCTGGAACAAATATTTTTGGTAAGCCATCTGCCTAAAAAGTGATGTTTCGAGGAGTGTGTTCAAGAAACTACAATTTAATAGTTCTTGAACCACTTTCAAGAGAGGTTGGGTCCGGTTACCCCTAGGATCTTCCTGAAATTTTTTTTTGGGTTTATAGATTTGAAGATAGACTCATTGATTAAAGCATTGAGGCTGATTTCCTGCAACAGAAGACTAATTACACTCTTTCTTTGATAAACAGAGCTATGTTAGGTTGTGATGGTGCAAATAGATGAGCAGAGATTGCAAGGATATCTCCAATATTGCCCTTGCAGAAAGGAGGGAAAAATTCACCAGATTGATACTAACTTTTAAAGAGTTGGACCAAAATTTTGAGATACTTAAAAAACTTTAAAATCACCTTAATCAGTATTATTGGATTTTCTAATGTTATTATAGTAACATTTTCAAGCACTTTTGATGATGCTACACCAAGAAATACATTTTTTCTGTCATCATCACACGTGTGTATGTGTGTGTGTGTATACATATGATCAACAAAAGGAAATATATAAAATTATCATCAGCATCATTAATCTTAGTCTCTTCTATTTTAAGATGTGCTATTCATAACCCCTTAAAATAATTTCGCGACTCTGATTTCCGAAAAAAAATAGCATAAGTCGATTAGTTTCTGAATTGTGTGATACAGTACAAAGCAAGTTTAAATCAGTTTAAACGCATCTATGTCTTTAAGAATCTGGTGTTTCTTTGTGGTAGAAATATTTGGAACCCTTTCTAGCTTTTCAGATAGGCAGTGCATTACTGTTAACTACAGGCATTCTCCTTTGCCATAGTACACTAGCCTTTCTTCTATCTAACTGTGGCTTAGTACTCATTGACCAACCTTGTCCCATCCCCACCTTCTCACCATTCTTTGCAACCTCCAACCCTATATGAGATGCATGTTTTTAGGTTCCCGCAAAAGTGAGGTTATGTGATACCTATCCTTCTCTCTTTTCACCTACATATGGGTTTGGGGAATCAAACGGAAGTTGTCAGAATTAATGTGGTAGGTGATTACCTGCTGAGGTATCTCATTGGCCCCCAAGACTTGGACATATTTTAAATATTAAAATTAAAAAAATATTTTTATGTGTATGTGTTTTGTCTGCATGTATATCTGTGCACCACCTTTGGAGGCCAGAAGAGGGTGTTGAATCCCCTGAGACTGGAGTTACAGATGGTTGTGAGCTGTCATGTGAGTGCTGGGAACTGAACTCAGGTCCTCTGGAAGAGCAACCAGTGTTCTTAACTGCTGAGTCATCTTTTCAGCTCTATTTTAAATAGTTAAAAACTGTGTTCTAAGCTCATTGTATTAAAAATGATTTGTTTATTCTTTCTTTTGAATTTATGTTTTATTTACATATGTGTATGTGCCCCAGGTGTGCACCTGGTGCCTGCAGAGCCAGAAGATGGTGTCAGATACCATGGAAATGGAGTTAGAGACAGTTGTGAGTTGCCATGTAGATGCTGGTCCTCTGCAAAGGCAGCATGTGCTCTTAAGCACTGAGCTATCTATCTAGCCAAGCACACTAAATTTTGATAATTGAGAAAGAACTCTAGTACATGACTAAAGTATATTACTTGTAGGGAATTTTAGAGCCAAGACAATTGGACATAAAACTAAAGACAAGGATGACTAGAAACAGAGGGTACATTTGATAGGAGGTGATAAATGAATCTTGTAGTCAGTAGCTTTACAGAATCTTTCAGTGCTCAAGAAAAGAAGGGCAAGAACTATAATAGGCTATCTTTCAGGTTTTCTGTAGTAAAGGAACTTTCAGCAACAGGAACTGAATTATTCCTGTTTTGTTCATCACTACCTCATCAAGATACATATGGACAGATGGCTCCAGGCCATTTGCATACGACTTAGTGGTCATGAATTCAAGACTTGCAAATAATGACCTGAAGAAATTTCAGCAAGTTTTTTATTTTTTATTTTATTTTATTTTTTTTTTACTTCTCTAGGCTTTCATGTCTGTCTGTAAGTAGGGATGATAATAATGCAGATCTCTAGTGGGTGTGTGGTGTTAGGTGGAGGTAATGTGTGCAAACCTTCAAATGCTGTCAGAGTTCCTATGTCCTTCCTGTCCCCATTATTTTGGTTATCATATTGGGTTTTTTAAGATGGGGTCTCCTTATGAAGCTTAAACTGCCTCAAAATCATAATCTTCCTGCCTCAGCTTCAGAGTGTTGAGACAGCAGCTGTATGCTACTGTTTCTGGTTGCTGGTAGTTGTTATTATTTATTTATTTGTAGTTTCTGGACTGATTTTATTTGAACAAGGAATTCAGGGATTATCATTTTGTACCTAGGATACAATTCATAGCATGTTGTTATATTCATGTAGGAAAGCATACCTCTCTATACAATTTGCAGAGATGGAAACATGTATTACTTTCAAAAAACATTTCTCTCCTCTTCCATGGAGGAAGACTAAAAGTCCACTCAATAACTTGGCTCCTTCAAGCTAACTGCATACATAGGATTTAGGTAGCAGTAGCCTCCCTGACCTTCTGGAAGCTGTGGGAGAAGAGCCACTGACTAAAAATGGCAGAAGTGTGACAGAGTGGGACAGGATTATTAGAAACTGAGTTTCTGGGAAGAACAGGCACTAATTTCTGGAAAGAAATTCACTGTGCATTGAGATGTTCATTCCAGGGTTTCAGATTTGCACAAGTATTGTGTGAGACCCATCACCGTTCAGCTGTGAACTCTAGTTTCTATTGAGTGACAAAGTAGATGGGGATGATCTATCATTTATCTATCATGGTCCACGCTGTTTGAACCAACTTTTGATTTTGGGGCTATTTGATTACGTAGGTAGGAATTGGTGTGGTGCTCTACCTATAAAGCCAATGTTATGGTCTGCAGTAAGATCCTCTCTGCAACCATCACCTCCTCCTTTGAGTCATCCCCAAACTGGCCAAACTGGACATCACTTAATACGGCACATGCTGCTCTGATGGTACCCTGACTCTCTTTTCAGTCTTGATGCTTATTCTACTTTTGCAGCAGAAAACTCTCCTCAGTTATCTTGGAAATTACTCAGAAGAATGAAATATACAAAAGCATTGAAAACACACTGTTCCCATTGCCAGGGTCTCATAGTGTTTGTTGTTCTAGTTAAGGATTTGGGCCAGTAATATTTACAGGTGATGCTATAATTTTGTGTGAGTTTCAGGTTTGCTGGAGGTTACCGAGGAGTTTCAATTTTGTTTATTCCCCCTTATTTAGCAGGTAAATTTGTTCTTTTCAAAAGGTTCTCTTAAACATTACAATTCTGCAGTTACTTCATGTGAGCTCCATAAAGATGTTTTTCCTCGATGATGGCAGCCATTTTGGTTGCTCTCAGTCCCTCTTGTTGTTATAATCATCATAACTGTATTTGGACTGTGGTCTCATGCAGAAGAGGTGAAAACAGAAGGTTGTGTGTGGAAGTATTTTCCCTCACTTGCAGTTCTTAACAACAACAGAATTTGTAGTGTGCTTTTGGTCCGAAAATCCTTTCTTTTTGTTTTAGGGAAATGAATGTAGAGATACTTCAATAACATAAGATTACTAACTAAAGCTACCATGGAAAAAACATTTAGTTTTTTTTTCTCAGTCTGGGTTGGTTTGGAAATGAAAAGAATTCTTTTGTTTTCATTCAATCTTAAAGTAGAAATTATAACTAAAATTTTCAAATGTGAAAGATGTTAATATTTACGTGTACTGAATTAAAGTATTTTTATGTGTATTGATTAGAAGAGGCATAAATGCTATTTCCCACTCAATTTAGTTTTTTTTTTTACTTGGTATAAGGGGAAGGTACTGTAGAACTGGATCAGGAGCTAGGTACTGGATCAGGACTGTGTACTGCTCTTATAAAGGACCCACGCTCAGTTCCCAGCACCCATTTTGGGTAGCTTACAATTGCCTGTAACTCCAGCTCCAGGGGATCTGATATGCTGGTGGGCACTTGAACATACAAGCACATACCCCATCATATAATTAAAATAAAATAAATCTTAAATGAATAAGGAAAGGCTGTGATAGTAACTTATCTCTTAAAAATAACAAATTTGAGGGCTAATACATTGGCATCTGTTATTAGAATACCATAAACAAAACATTGCACTTAAAATATATATCTTAAATATCAAATTACAGTATGAGTCTCCTATGAAGCAGGCAGTCTAACTAACCTGTGTTCATATACATAGGTCTTTCCACTAGTGGTTTTGAAAACCTGTATTTAATAGGGCAACCTCCAGATAGGATTTTCAGTTAGTTCAATAAATATTTCTTGTGAAGCATTGTGTTGCAGGGACAAAGATGACTAAAAAGAGTTCAAAGGAGCAATTAAAGAAACAAAAGGACAAAGTAAGAGCATTGTGTATGCTCAACTGATCGTGAAAAGAAAAATCTGGACAGTATGTTGGGTATATTACGAGCTGTGCTCAGCCTTTTCTAGGCATTCAGGACTGGGCTGCTTTTACCTTTCTGGGAGAGCACATTTATTTAGCCTTGATTCTCCCCCAAAATGATTTCTTTCAAAGAATTGCTTTTTGATGGAAGACTTGGCCTTGCTTGGTAGTGTTTTCATTCTGTTGGGGGTTTGGGGCTTTGTTGTAGAAACTTGTTTCATGGCCTGGGTTCTGCCTTTGATTATGTAATCTCTGAACTGTTTTATCATTGTTCACTTCCCCTTTATCTTTCATTTTGAAATTCAGAATGAGTTAAAGTAAAGTGCTGAAAGGCTAGAGGAATGAAAACAGAGTAATGGAAAAAAATCATTATGTAAAGTGTTCAACACACAGGGGAAGATGTTTGCTTCCTCCAGACAATCTTGCCTGAGTTCTGTCATCTTGAGAACAGCTTTCCTGCCTAGTCCGTGCAGAAGTCTCTGTTCCTCATCTATGGCACTGGGAGTTGAACTCAGAGCCCTGTGCATGTAAGAGAAATACTGAACTACTGAGAGATTTTTGTGAACCCGTTTTTTTTTTTCTTTTTTATGAATAAGTCAGAAAGACCTTTCCAATTCTCCAAGTACTCTTTCAGGTACCTCAAGAGATCTACCAAAGAACTGTGAGATAGTCTTAAAGATTTAAAGATAGCTAGAGGAAATTTGTGAGTGATTTTTCCCCCCCTTTTGTTTGTTTGTCTTAGAACAGTCTAGAGACTGACATGGGAATGTCTCTGAACATCACCAATACATATCCAAACTAGATGCAAAGCTCTTGGATGCCCAGAAAAAAATGATCGTGTTTGTGGTACCCGTACACATAGATCCAAGAGAGGAGGATATTAAAGCCCTGGTGTTTTAAAATCACAAGCATACCTTACCCAGTAGTGAACAAGCATTTGGAGAGAGCAGTTGCAAGCCTGCACAGGAAGTTCTAACAGTGCCTTTAGGGCTTGAAGAAACAAGGTACAAATATAAAATGGGGGTAAAATGGAAAGTGTGTCTAGGGTGGATGTCTTTTGTTCTTGAAATGACAAGGTGGATGTGTTGGAAGGGTAGGATGATCCAGCTGTGTTTCCAGTTGGCAATATATGGCAGGCTGTTAAGTGAACTGGCGCGTTGGCTATACTCAAACACAGGGCTCAAAAGATTCCATTTCTGGATTTCCAAAGAGTCACAAAGCAATTCGTGTGCTTATCTTGTTTACTTACACCAGTGTTTCATTCAGAAATCACTCAGGACGGGCCTCCACTTTCTCCTTGGGGCAGCTAAATACTTCTTTTTTAAATTGAAGGTTTCTATTAGCACCCTAGTAGAGGATTTTTTTTTTTTTTTTTTGGTTTTTTGAGACAGGGTTTCTCTGTGTAGCTTTGCGCCTTTCCTGGAACTCACTTGGTAGCCCAGGCTGGCCTCGAACTCACAGAGATCCGCCTGGCTCTGCCTTCCGAGTGCTGGGATTAAAGGTGTGCGCCACCACCGCCCGGCCGGATTTTTTTTTTTTTTTTAAGTAGAGGATATTATGTAAGATGTACTGTATGTCCGTTTTACTTTTTTATTAATACATGCATATTTTATAAAGTAACAGGTTTCATGACATTTTCACACATTTGTATCATGCACTTTGATCATGTCTACGTTCCCAACTATGTACTTGTTCCTTCCTCCTCTCAAAATTCAAAACTAAGAATTACATTTATTTTAACTGTCTGTGTGTATGAGCACCCACAGGAGAGGAGAGAGCGAGCCAGGGTGCCTGTCTGGAGGGAGGTCAGAGGACAATTTTTGGAAGCTGGTTCTTTCCTCCCACCACATGGGGCCTGGAGTCAGGTCAGAAGCCTTGGTGTCAGGCACCTTCACTCTGTGAGCCACCGGGCCAACCCCTTTGTTCTGTCTCCTGCTGGTCCTGGTCCTCTTGGCAACTGTCCCGTTTTATTTTCCTGCTCGGTTCTTTTAAAATCTAAATTCCACACATGAGAGAACACATCGCTGTCTTGTTTTACTTCTTAAATTGATTGTTTGGTGTCTGGTTCTTTCGTGAGGTTTAGGAGGGTGTTGTCTAGAACATCCTTTTCATCATAATATTGGACATTTAAATGTGAGATGCCATCTTCATTTTATCTGTATTCGCTGACATAATCTGCTCTTCTGCACAGTGCACAGCATCATGTAAAGATATTTTTTTTGGGATGGGGTGGGGTTTATTCTCCATAAAACGAAAGCAAAAGGTTACCTCAGATGAAAACAGAGAAATAAGGAAGAATGAGAAATTCCCCCTGTTTTAGGAGGCACTTAATGGCATTTCCTATTTCAAAATAAAAGTGCGGGAGTGGGGCATATTTTCTTTGCTACTTCGTTTCTAAGAAAATCCTACATGAGAAGAGTCAAATTATTTGACAGAAACATCAGCTGTTTGTCCACCTGTCTGATTACTGTTAAGAACTCTAATCTTGTAGTTAGGTAAATATCTTAATGAAATCACATGCCGTTTCTGTTCCAGGAGAGTGCACCCAAAGCTGGAATTCTGCTCAGAAATTTGAGCCGGGGTTGGTTGCTATGGCGCCTGTTCATACACAGTTGAGCATCTACTGGCACCACCCACAAGATCAAATAATCGGAAATCCAGACTCCAAGCTTTGCTAGTGATCTTGGGCCTCGGCTACTTATTTTGGACAGTTGTGTCTAGTTGTGAGGCTGGTGTAAGAGGCGACCTACTGTGCGTGCAGCACTTGGCAGGAGGGCGCTTGCTGCTGTCCGCCACTCTTTCCGTTAGAATCTCGCGATAACTTTTGTCACTTGTCTTTTCGAGTGGCTGAAGGGTTCAAGCGGTTTTCAAATTTTACATTCTATATCTTCATTCATTCATTCTCTAAATATTTACTTAGTATTACACGAGAAGAGCACGAGCCTTACTTCTAGATTTACTCCAGTTATCCAAATTAATTATGACATCTGAAATATCACTTACATCTAAAATAATCATGCTCAGCCCATCATCTCCTGTTATTCAGTCCTGTGGTTTGCGAACCAGGGGTCACATGGGCAGAACACCAAAATTATTTGGAAAAATTCCCTTCAAAGTACCAATCCCTGGGCCCTAAGAACATTAGTTGAGTCAGAATTTGTGGGTTTGTGTCTAATTAAAAAACTCCCGGGGGCCATAGGGTTGGGCTACAGTGAGCCCAAACCAGCCTGTCCTTACTTTATTTTGCTTCCCATACGTCATATATGCTATTCCTCTATCAGCGTCTATTACTTTCAGAAGGCAGCTTCGTTTCAACCTTTCCTGATGCACACAGTGTACTCCTCTCCCCGTTAAGCTCATTTCCTGGTCTAGTTCTCTGTACTATTTTATCATTTGGGCTTACAGGACAAGTGTGATCGAAAAAAAGCTGTCTATAACCATGTCCTTTTGTATAGTTTGCTTTTTAAATTAGTGTCCAAACCTCGATGGAGGAGATTGCATGGTCTGGTTTTGTTGTTACTCACCATTTCACAGTGGGCTTTGTATCGCTTCTGACCACAGCAGGCACCAATGGTCATGGCCAACTGACTCACTTCTGCAAAGCTGACCTCTTCCTCTAGCCTACTTTGGTTTTGCCATCTGTGGGATATCAACGGGAGTTACTGAATTTTTAAGTTTTGAATTTCTGACTGCAAAATTTCATCAGCTAATTATTTGGAATTTAATCTTACATTTTCACTAGTACAAATGAAACACATAGAGGTTTTTAATCTTTGGATAGTTTTTTAAGGGACCTGCATTATAAAGCCACAGCATGATGTAGCATATACTTCCTCTTGAAGACAGACCTTATAATATTTATCTTTGTATCCCAAGCACAAATTCATGGCATATAGTAGGTTACAAATAAAGATTTGTTGAATTAATTGAATTACTTACCTGGTTAAATTGTTTTACTAGTAGATGGCCCATGAAATCCTTTCTCATGCTGACTATTTTGAAAATCACATGCATTTCTATTACCATTTTATATGCATTTATCTTTTTTTTGTTGTGCTTTTGTTTTTCGAGACAGGGTTGCTCTGTGTAGTCCTTGCTGTCCTGGAACTCATTCTGTAGACCAAGCTGGCCTTGAACGCATAGAAATCCTTCGGCCTCTGTCTCCTAAGTGCCTGGCACATTTATCTACTACCTGCAAGTTCTAAGAATTTGACTTCCTTGTTTCCTATCATTGCTGCTCTATCAGCTCCTCAGTTTGTCAACATCTTTTGGGATTTTTTACTTTTGCTAGCCATTGATCCCTCTGACTGTATGTGCATCTGTGGACAACAGTATGCCTAACAGGAACAATCTAAGATATTGCTCATAAAGCCTGGACTCTTTGAATCTCATTATATAAAATATGAAAAATATTACAAAGTAAAATAACATAAATGTTGGTTAACTTATTTCAGCAAAAGGCACTCATTGGAAAGTATTTATATAATTTCTGCCAATCTTTTTTATATGCATTTAAAATGCATGTTTTAATCTAAAACCTGCATTTAATTTTATATTTTTGCTTAATTATTTGGTACTGTAAATGGTTTTGTAAATGGTGTTTTATGAATAAATTCTGGAGTTCTACTGAATGAATCAATTAATAAATGTGCAATGGTTTTAACAAGCGATACTCTCATACTTGAATTTTTGGATCACACTATATTTTTCACCATAAACAGTTTTGAATCATCATCTTGATGTGTAAAGATTTTCCTATTAATAAGTTTATGCCTAGAAGACATACCCAAGAGTATAGACATTTTTTTCTTCAGACAGGAGAATAAATTCCTAAAGGATTGCAATCCATAGGCTTTCCAGTGATGCATGAACAATGATGCATGAACCCTACCTTTTTCTTTTAAAAATATTTAATTTTATTATTTTTAATATTTGCAAGTGAGTGTGACTGCTTGTAGGCATGTGGACATGAGTGTAGGTGCCCATAAAGGCCTGAGGTGTTGGAGTTTCTGGCTCTGGAGTTACAAACAGCTGTGAGTTGCTTCATATGATTTCTGGGAACCAAACTCAGGTCCTCTGCATGAGTAGCAAGTGCTCTTAACCTCTGAGCCATTTCTCCATCCCAGAGTATTCCCCCTTTGCAAGGGACTCTTATCTTTTTGATAACTTATTTATTTAAAACTGTAAACTTTTTTTTGAAAATTTCATGCATGTCCCCTTCTCAAATTTATGACCTCTTCTTTATTAACATACATATAATTGATATATATATATATATATATATATATATATATATATATATATACATACAGATAATATATGGTTGTCACACACATGTAAATACATATAGATATATATATGTGTGTGTGTGTGTGTGTGTGTGTGTGTGTGTGTGTGTGTATGTATACAGGCAGACACATGTATATAAAATAGAAGCTACTGAGAACTTTTAAAAAATTTAAAAAACTTTTTTAAAAATAAAAATATAACTTTCTACCTAACATCCCCTTTAGTGGTCTACTCTGCATAAGTGATCAAGATTTTACTCCATGTACTTAAGCATATTGTTAAACCAACTTGTGAACCTTTTCACACCAAGACTGCCCTGATATGGCTGTTGAACTTTAGAAACAGGTCACTTGGTTTGGTTTCAGGGCCAGGAGTGGCTGGTAAGGGTGTACAGCTCTGACTGTATCACCAGAGCCTGGCCAAAATGCACTGAGAAGAGTTTGCTGCAAGAGATGCCTGAGCCAGTATGTCAGCATGCATGACAAAACCTGTTCTTCTGATTTGAAAACATACCCAAAGAGAAGCGAAGCCCATGTAAACCAACAGACATGGTAAAGTCCCAAGGCATCAACAGACCTTAAAAAATAGTTTCTTTTTAAATGCTTTATTAGCAAGTATAAATTACAAATAATAACAGTTTCATACCTGCATATAATGTATTTTGATCATACCCTCCCCTCTTCATCCTCTCTTGTCCACTTCCCATTCTTTCTGATCCCTTTCCTCTTCTAAACTAGTCCACTTAAAAAAAAATCGAGTTTCCTTTGAGAGGAAACTCAAAGGAGCTATAGGCTCTTTGGAGGACTCATTGGCTTTATATATTTAGACTAGCTTCATATTCCAATGGAATCTTGTGGATCCTTCACGGACTAAAACAGAGATGAAGTATTTTAATTTTGGCAACTAAATCACTGCTATGTAGTCAGAGGCAAATATTATTTAGGGAAATGACTGTGTTGACTGCAGCACTAGTTTGGAAGGAATTATGAAGAAAGACAAAATACACATTAAAGTGGGGAAGGTTAGAAGTACTCTTCAAAAAAGATATTCATCTTTGAATCATACATACATCTTTTGTGTAACTTTTTCTGGTCACTTTAATAGCTCTGTATGTTTCCCCTATAACTCTTGGACCTTCACTTCCATTATAGTAATGATAACATTTCCTTGATTACATGACTTTTTTCTCATCCAGTCGTGGTCTTGTAGAAGACAGGGCTAAAACACTTCAATCAACTGGCAATTTAAAAGAAGATATTTTGAGTAAAGGGCAATTTCAGAAGTTGGCCTGCTATAATCAATCAGTTCATACCTTTGACATATATCTGAGTCAGAACTGAAAACTGAAGATTTCATTAGCGCTTAGAGGGTAAAAAGGGTAAGGAAATTCTTCTCTTTTTTCCCCTTCAAAAACACACCAGGGGAGGTCAATGGGAGAGCCTGTTCAAAGGCAACAGGTAGATACCACGGGAGCAAAGAGACAAAACAATACAACAAATAGCAGGGACAACAAAAAGTACAATAGACCTTTTATCTTCTGAGAATTAGTAAGTGACATCACTGAAGGTGGTTTAGGGATCAGCCCTGAGATGACACAGCCCAGCAAACTCTGTGGTGTGCGGGCTTCAGTCTACTCTGATTCCTGGTGATGTCCTTGTGATTAAGAAGAAGGTGGAAGATGAAAGATGCTGTCCTTGTGTTGAGATAAGTTGTGAATGTAGCATTGTCACAGTGTCTATTTACTTGTCTAGTGACAGCCTTAGTACCAGCTTAATATTTTAGTTAGCACTCTTTTCATTGATTATTTGTTATTCTGATAATGCCCCAAACATTTTGGCAAGTGTATGGTGGGAAGTCACTACAAATCAAGTTATAGATCTTATTTTCTAATCAGAGTTGAAACCCATGATTTCAGTCACATCCTTATTTCTTCTTCTTCATCCTCCTCCTTTTTCTTATCTACTGATTGAATGTTTATTTATATTTTATGTGTATGAGTGTTTTGACTGCATGTATGTATGTGCACCACAGGCATGCTTGGTGCCTGCAGAGATCAGAAGAGGACGCTATATCCTTTGGAATTATAGTACAGAAGTTTGTAAATTGCTATGTGGATGTTGGGTACCAAACTTGGGTCCTCTGCAGGAGCAACAAGTGAGCTTAACTAGTGGGACAACTGTAGTAGAATATTATTTTAAGGTGTGTTAGTTTTGTTTATGTTGCATTTGTTTAACTCTGTGAAGCTCTGTTTCTGTGCCTATCTAAAACCTCTGATGGTCTAATAAAGAGCTGAATGGCCAATATTGAGGCAGGGGAGGGAAATAGGTGGGGCTGGCATGCAGAGAGAATATATAGAAGGAGAAATCTGTGAAAAAGAAGAAGTAGCCAGAGAAAGAGGAGGACTCCAGGGACCAGCCACCCAGCTACACAGCAAGCCATGGAGTAAGAGTAAGATTTGCAGAAGTAAGAGAATGGAAAAAGCCCAGAGGCTAAAGGTAGATGGATAATATAGTTAAGGAAAGTTGGCAAGAAACAAGCCAAGCTAAGGCCAGGCATTCATAATTAAGAATAAGCCTCTGTGTGTGATTTATTTGGGAGCTGGGTGGCTGGCCCCCCAAAGGAGGAAAAAACAACAGACAACTCTCCACTCCACATCCTTATTTCTTATCTCCTTTCAGAACATTGAAAATAGCCTTTGGGCAGGGGAAGTAGCTCAGTCACAAATGCCTTACAAACACATGGGCCTGAGTGTTTGATCTCTGGAACCCAGACTTCTGGCACACCTACACATCACACACACACACACACACACACACACACACACACACACACACACACACACCCATACAGAATCTGAGGAGATGCCTTCTTCTTTATTATCACTGACAGCAAGTATCTGAAATGTTGCACATGGTCACATTTCCTGATGATATTCCATTTAATTTGTATTGTACTTGAGAATCTTTTAGACATGAGAACTGGAAAACGGATCTCTTCAGTGTTGTTTTCAAGGTTGTCTTGGAGACATGGTGTTTTCATGCAAAAAACCCCAAACAAACAAAACAAAAAACCCACCCCCAAAACAAAAACAACCCCCCCCCCAAAAAAAAAAACAAAATAGAACAACAACAACAACAAAAACCCACTTGGAGCTCCTTAAAGGCAATGTTCAAATAATCACCATAGTAACAGAGAAATGCTGTGCTACCTAAAGATTAGGGCAATTTATATAGTAAAAGATGGTTAGTTACCCACAGTTCTTTTTAAAAGTTGGCATCATCCCTGGATCCTATAAAGCACTTTCCTAGGTGGCTACTGGGAGCAAACCCCTACATGTCTCCCAGCTTTGTCTTCATGTGCATGAAGCCAGTTCTTGTCTAATAATTCACTAGGACTTTGCTTTTCCCTGACATAATAATGGATGGACGCCACATTCTAAAAAAACAAGTTATGCGGCTAAGGGAATAGAAGTAAGTGTTGTGAGTGACGTCGTAAGCAGGTGGGAAGATCTCCATGTATCCCAGCCTTTGTCTTCACATTGCCCCGTGTTCAGGACACTGCTCCCCAGGGAATGAGAGGTGGGGCTCCTTGTGCTATCATGCGAGGCACAGACTTGCTTCACTGCAAGCTACTCTTGCTTCCCCAGTCAGAAGATACTATTGCCCTGAAACTCCAATTAGTTAGTGATTGTAAAGCTCTTTGAGAAAGAAGCGTATCCACTCTATGTATTTAAAGGGATATTATTCTTCTGTTATTTATAAACACCTGGAAGTGCAATTAACTTTGTTTTTAAAAGTATATTTTGTTTGAGCTCAACAGGATGTTGTTATTATCTTATAAGTTACAGAGGCTTCTGAGAGCTATAATTAGATTAGAGTAACCAGAAGGGATGGGAAGGAACAGTGGTGGAGCTCAGGGTTGGAGCTTGAGAAGAGGTACCGACAGGGATGGACTGGACAGGCAAACAAGTGGCCTGAGAAGGCAAGCAGATGGCTGTGAGGAATTTCCCTCAGAAGGGAGCAGATTTCACAACTATAGCATAGACACAGCACTCTGTTGGCCAGAAGCAGGGCAAGAGGGAGGGTGTGTGGGTGTGGGTGGCTTCACCAGCTCTGGTTGGAACCCTGACTTGGTTTTTTTCTGAAGTGTGGGAACTTTGACAAATCACCCACGCCATTGGATCTGTTTCCAAACCCATGAAAATGGAAAAGTAGTAGTTTTTAGTGTTGCATGGAAATTAGAAACAGTGTATGACAAATGCTACCCGCTGAGTCCAATTGATCAGGGGTGCTCAACAAGTTACAGGGACAGTCATGGTTGTCGTATGAATGGTGGCATGAGCTCACCATTGGGGAAATAAGACCCATCCATCCCTCTGAACATTATTTAACAAGTGTACTTGAAATTGGCCTTGCACTATACTGGTGTAATCTGGCCCAAACACTGATTCTAACACATCAATTCACTAAATATCTAATAGCCACAGTTTCTGCTTAGAAGAAGTCTGCATTAGGCACGCAACTCCACAGGAAGAATGGCTCTGGTAGGACAAGTAGCGATGAAGGCAGGTAGAGAGGAGCTTTAGGGTATAAGGCAGCCTTATGATTTTCCAAGGGATGTTTATGGGGGATCACTTACATGAGAAACACTGGCATCTTGCCTCATTCAGGCTTTGACTGGTTGTCTGATGTAAAGATTAATGAATTGGCATGGGAAAAGGGCTTAGTGTAATTGAAGAACATTTATAAATACATTGTTAAAACATGAGGATAACAGCAAACCCTTTTTTGGCATATGTAATGAGTCTTCCTACCTCCATGACATATCCCGGTTTCCTGATGTATACTATGACTGTTCTTGGAAGAATGAAAAAACAGTACTTCTCTTTTTGAGATAGGTTAGCTTGTTCAGCCTTGTAGCTTAAATTAGCCTTGAACCTGCCCCAGATCCCCAAGTGCAGAAATTACAGGCGTGTGCCACCATGCCTAACCTGACAAATATATTAGTGGAAAATTTAAAGTCAGCTATGGTGGCCCATGCCTATAATCCCACTGCAAGGGAAGTGGAGGCAGGAGTGTCAGAAGTACAAGGGTAGCCTCACCTACATGGTGAGTTTGAAGCCAGCCTGTCCTATATGAGACCCTGTCTCAACTGCCACATCCCCTGTGTTTTTTTCCCCCACAGATTTTAATCTCTATCCTGGAGGGTGAAATGACTATGATAAAAAAAACACCTCAATAAGACAATTTTCCTTATTATTTGTTACTTTGTTAAAAGAAAGAACTAGAGCAGCTCTTAAGGACATGTTTCAGCTACCCATGGCAGCATAATAGACCCCTTCATAGCTCAGTAGCCCATGACAATAGCCCACTGTGGACTGAGCCCAGGTGTGTGGTTCTTCTGGCTTTTCCTGATGTTATTCTTATAGTTGCTGCTATTTGGAGATGTTCTACAGCCGAAATCATCTTCAGTAGCTCTACTTAGACCTTGGTCACTTCAGTTGAGTCCCCTGGAACATCTGGAAGCTGGCTGTTTGTTCCTCTGCACAGAGATTTCTGTAACACAGAAGAGGATGTTCTTATCTGATGTAGTGGTTTTGGGCTCCAAAGAAGGAGAAAGCAGAAGTCATCTTGCTTCTCACATTCAAGATGTTGGCCAACACTGGCCAAGTTCCACTTGCACGACCTTCTGTTGATTAGGAAAATTCACCTTGCCAGGCTGATCCCACATTTAAAGGCAAAATAGACTTGTTTCTCTATGGAAGTGTGGTGGCTTGAAAGAAAATGGCCCCCAAAGGGGGAGTGTCACTATTAGGAGGTGTGGTTTTGTTGGAATGGGTGTGGCCTTGTTGGAGGAAGTATGTCCCATTGTGGAGGTGGGCTTTGAGAACTCATGTATGCTCAAGCCACACCCAGTGTCTCAGACCACTTTCTGTTCCCTGCCAGTTAATATACAGGACTCTCAACTACTTCTTCAATACCATGTCTACCTTCACAGCACCATGTCTCACCATGATGATGGTGGACTAAATCTCTGAAAATGTAAGGCATCCCAATTAAATATTTTTTCTTTATAAGAGTTGCCATGGTTATGATGTTTCTTCACAATAGTAGAAACACTAACTAAGACAGGGAGGAATGGTGAAGTGTTTGAGTTGCTGTTAATTCATCACAGAACACAAAATCTATTCAGCATATACTAACAATCTCTAAGAATATTACTAAACTTTTAAATTGAAGGTCAGCCGGCAGGTGTGACATGATTATGCCCCATACCAATACAAAGGATCCAATTTCTGGGGGCCTAATTTCAAAAGGACACGTTGCCAGTCTTTCCTAGTCTAAGATTTAAAAAATTTAGAACAGTGTTGCTGATGAAATGTTATATTGACTGTGAAGAGAATATGAATGTCACGTAGCCCAAGCATCTTTTAGTCTAAGCATTCAAACAAGATTATTGTTGGTTTTCTAAGTGAGAGGTGTACCACATGGGCTGGATAATTTGTATGAAGAACTCATTTTGACTTCGGTTGAGGAAAGGGTCAGGGAAATGGAATACATTTTATAAGGAAGAGTAGGAGGAGAGTAGGAAGACATTCAGGATCTGAGAGTATTTAGTATAGTTAGGCTAAAAAGGTTCTTGGCACAATGTAGAGGAGACACAAGGTATTGAAGGAGCTTAGAATTAAGGAAGAATTGAAGAGTCTATAAACGTAGTTTACCAAGGTTTCCACTTTTCCCAAAGAATGAACTTTACGATGGACTTAACTACAATTATCTTCCCATTAGTCAGAGTGAAGACTTCTTGGAAGAAGTGTTTCAACTTCACTGAAAATGAGAAACAGCTTGCGTATGAACTGATTAATTGTTATCATAGGAATGCCTGGTTTTCACATGAAATGTGGCCGTCATATCCATGCATGAGTGAGTTCAGAGTCCTCTAAAAGGGGTGTGTGTATAATATCTGCATCAAAAATGTGAAGAAACAAGACCAATTTATAGATGACAAAAAAAATCGCTAAGGACATTGCTGGCCAGAGGTATCTTTTTGATACATAGACCTCCAAAAGACACACACACACACACACACACACACACACACACACACACACACACTCTTATGATATAACGTATATGGCTAACGATCGCTTTTGTTATGACTTTCTCTTATTCCTCTTCCCTTTCTCAGCTAGGTGAGTGTTTGCTTCGTGACAGGAGGTCACAAGGTTGTGTTGTTCACTGGCCTGTTTGCTATTTTCAGAGTGCAGGTTTCAGATGGGAGTCAGTGTGCACATGTATGTTTTTCATAAAGATGCCTTTTGAAGTCCAGCCCGCAGGCCTTTGGCCCCAGAGTTTGCAGAAACATGTTTCTTAGTCATTTTTAGTTGCTGCTTTTGCAAGCTTAGGTTTAACAGCTTGAGTTGTCTCACTTGCTGAAAATGATGGGGACATTTTGAGGCATCAACAAGCCTCACCGTGTTCTTGTGGGAGTGCCAAGAGGGGCAGAGGCCATCATGAAACTGATAAATTAATGTCAGCTGGTGAAAGGAGATTAAAAAAAAAAGGAGGCCTTCCCAAGACAGTTGTGTAGCTTGAACTGGATAGGGAGCCCCCAGGCAGGAGGAACGGGATCCGTCCCTGGTGTGTAAGTGGGCCTTTTGGAGCCCAGTGCCTAGGGTGTGACACCTTACACAATCTTGGTGCAGGGGGGAGGGGCTTGGACCTGCCTCAGCTGACTTCCCATGGGAGACCTTGCCTTGGAGGAGATGGGAATTGGGGTGGGTTAGGGGGAAGGCTGGGGCGTGGGAGGAGGGAAAAAAGGGGGAATCTGTGGTTGGTATGTAGAATGAATAGAAAATTTCTTTTCTTTCTTTCTTTCTTTTTTTTTTTTTTTGGTTTTTCGAGACAGGGTTTCTCCATGTAGTTTTGGTGCCTGTCCTGGATCTTGCTCTGTAGACTAGGCTGGCCTCAAACTCACAGAGATCCACCTGGCTCTCCCTTCTGAGTGTTGGGATATAATTAAAGGCATGCGCCTTTAATTATAATTTCTTAATAATAAAATGAAAAAAAGGAGGCCTTCCATCTTGTGCCCACACTGGCTGTCAATGTGTGTTCTCTTAGTTTCTGGTTCTTTGTTGACCACTACAGTGTCCACATGGCAGTATTTTCACCTGCAGTTTCTAAATGGAAAGCAACCATACCATTTTTGATAAATATACTAGAATTTTTTATTCTTAATTTATTTTTATGAGAGACCAGAGTCACTTTTTTTCTTTCATCAACATAATAGAATTGTAATTCTTTCATTTTCTCCAAAGAAAATTTGTGCGTCTAGCAGGACTATAAAACATCTAATTCAATTAAATGTGCCCTGTCTTGGGTACAGAATAATTTTAAATACTTTTTGGCCATTTAAAATGTCTTAAGTGTTTTAGGGCAAAATAACCTTTCAATGTCTAGCTTGTTTCTCACTGTGAAAGATTTATGGGCCTTTGGGCTCATTCACAGCTCTCAGTAATGCTTCAGTTGGCTCACTTGCTATTGAATTATTAAGATATTAACTAGTTAATGAAAAGACAAATACCTTGGTTTCACACACCCTGTCGTGAAAAACTAGATTTCCATTTCAATTCAATGTAAACAAAAACATCCCTGCTGTCAGTTTTAGGCAATTTGTTTGAGATGACTCTGGATGGATCTGTCCCCAAAGCTAGCTTCTGGCGATTGTGTACTTCTGTTGAGGTAGAAATTTTCTTCCGAGATGTCATTAAAGCTCAGCAGAGGTAAATCAATACCTGTTGGCTCACAAGTGTGGCTTTTCATTTGTTCCACTGATCCGATGAGATGGTTTCTTAACTCACTTACCCCAGTTGGAAAGGCCACCTCTGGCCAGTAACGTCCCTGGCCATTTGTGTTACCTGTAAATGTGTCTTATTTTCATTCCTTCTCCCCTTTCCAGTGTGATTTCTAGAACGGAGCTTTTCTCAGACATGTTTTACTGTGGCCAACAGTAGAAAATTATGGGTGGCCAACAGGAAAAGTGGTCTTTTAGGGTTTAAGCCAGAGAGAAATGTGTGTGACTCTAAATATTTTAGCTTGAAGAACAAATCATCCCTATCGAGACCTGTCCCCCAAATTTCCCATGTCCCGCTGGGCTAAGACGGTACTTTTGGAAACCTGTTTTATTGTGTGCAGCTGAGTGAGCTTGAGGAGGTGAGTCAGCATTAGCAAAATAGCCGAGACTGTCCCCAAATTCTTTTGGTGTGACAAAACTGAGCAGAAAGGGATAATTCTCTCATTTCACACTTAGACACTCTTCTTGGAGTCCCTGTCCCACCTCTTTTTATCTCAGATCCTCACATCTAATTCATCTGCATATTCTGCTAACTTTGTCTCCATTGATTACTCTTTTTGTTTTTTTTTTGTTTTTTTGTTTTTTCGAGACAGGGTTTCTCCATTGATTACTCTTAACCCTCTCTATTGTTGTTCACTGAATTAGGAAACTATTGCTGCCATGTCTCAGACACCTGCTGAAGCTTATAATTGTCTTCCCTGTTTCCATCCTTGTGACTCCTGTGGGGCTTCTCTACTCAGCATCTAAAGATGAAACTAAAAATGCAAGCTAGATTGCTTTATGCCTCTGCTTTTGAATACAAGTGGAATGAAGCAAAATTGTTTCTGTGACTCATAATGGTCTGTGTAAGCAGGTCCTCAGCTATGGTCCTATCTCATCACAGCATTTCTCTGCCCTGCATGGCTCACTTCTTCCTGGAGTAGCTGAAGTGATATCCTGACTCATGGCTTTGTATGTTCTCTTTGCTATTTCGCAATGATTCTACCCTAGATTTACCAGACCTTGCATTTTTCTTCATGTCACTTCTCATGACATGGCACTATCTACAATATTGAGATATACACTCTGTGCACGTAGTTGCCCTGGTGTTCACTGCTTTGTCTTCAGATTCTAGATCAAAGCATGGCACATTATTGGTATTGAATCATGAATGACTACGTGGATAAGTTGGCTATCTCATGTCATCCAGCTGTCAGTCATCGGATAGTATTTGGGATAGTGGGTCTGTGCCAGTACACTCATATTACGTATCTCACATGCTGTTTTTGACTAGTTCTGCTTAATTCAAATTTTTGTGTGTTTCTTTCTACTAGATTATAAGTGCCTCAAGGAGGCATTGTATAACATCTTAGTTTTTTAACTCAGTAAACATATAATAGCACATTAATATTGCTTCTAAGACTATATTTTTGAATGACTTTTAGATGTAAAAAATTGAAACCGGGCATGATGATGCATACCTACAGTCCCAGAACCTCCCTTAAACAGCACTACCAACTAGGGACTGAGGGTTTGAACACTTGAGCCTAAGAGGGACATTTCTAAGTTAAATCACCACATCAGCTCAATTACATTAAGATGTTCTACAATGGGACTGACAGTAGTCCTGTTGGTTTTGACCCTTGCATCTACACATGGTATTTGTTGGTACCTCTGAGAGCTATCCAAACCTTACGTCATCCCAACCCCGGCTTTCCTATCTCCACACTGACATACAGCAGCTTGGATTCAACGTGTCTGTAATACCTGAAGCATTTTCCTTCCTCATCACTATTTTTCTACTAGCTCCAGGAAACTCTGCTGTGTTTTGGTGTGCTTTGAACATTCCCAGTTAACCACTTCACATTCAGCTAATTAGACCTTACCATTGGCAGTCTATTTCATTCCATATTTTCACAATGGCCCTCTTCTCAAGTCTGAAAATTTACTTCTATTTTCCCAAGACTGAGTTTACTCTGCTTTGTTCTTGTACTGCTAAACACCTTGAACATGTGCTTGTGGATGCTGAAAGCATCATGATGTCTGAGAAAAATGCGCTAGGTGGGGAATTGGAGGGCGTATTTCCCAGTTTCAACTGGACTCTTTCTTGTATCTGGAAAATCAATTGCCATCCAGCTCTCCTTATATAAAGTGCACATACTGATGATTATTCTGTCTCCTTACAGTTGGTTAAAGAAGAGAGAAAATGCCAACAATTTTGTATGAAATAGGCACCAAATATTAAGCCTTTTAATCAAGAGTTTTGAGTTACTCTCCTTCAATGTGTAACTGCATTTTACTGATTAAAAGGAGATTTCTACACCCTCATGATCTTCTAAATCTTATTCAGGCTAGATAAACATGGAACCAAAGTGGGATGGCTAGATGGATGAACTAAATGTGGTATATCCACACAACATAAAGTCATTGTGTCTTTAGAGAGAAGGGATCGTCAACATGATGAGCCCCAAGTGACTGGAAAACTCGGTTGTAAAATGCATGTGGATAGAACAAAAGAAACTTACATTTTTCAAGTCAGAAACAAAAAATGTAATCATTGGCTTGAGTAAAAGCGTTACCATGTGAAGTTAGAAAATTAATCTTGGAGTTTGCTAAGATAAATGATATACCAAGACACAAGTACCAGTTTTTCTTAAATGTATTATTCTAAGATCCTACTTTTGACTATTTCAATTACTACACATTCAGCATAGTGTTATTCTCCATATTAAAGCTTCACCATTTTTCACAGCTGATTTTTTTCTTCTCAAGTTAATTGGGTTCAAGTAAGAACTTAACAAATGTTGCAATTAGACTTAGCTTTTGAAATCTGTGGGAGGATCCAGCTCACTTTGGGCATTGCCACCCCTGGCTGGTGGTCCTGGGTGATATAAGAAGGCCCCCAGGAGCAAGCTGGTTAGCAGCACACCTCCATGGCCATTGTATTAGTTGTTATCTTCATGTTCCTGCCCTGATTTCCCTGGATTTTGAACTACAGGCTATAAGACAGAACGAATTCTTTCCTCCCCAGATTGCTTGTGGTCATGGTATTTTTATCACAGCAATAGAAACCCTAATAGGATGCAATGATGCTGCTCCCATTCAGTGACAATCTATCCCTTTAGTTAATTCTCTATGGATATACACTTACAGATGCAGCGGGATATGCTTTATCAACCTCCTACGCACTTCTCAATCCACACAAGTTGATAATGAAGACCAGCCTCTACACTACTCAAGTCTCAACTAATAGGCTATCTTAAAAAGCATTTGCTTATCACCAAACAGATGGTTGAGGGCTCTTTTGCTCTAACTGCATAGAAATCATGGGCAGGTAAGAAGAAGCTACTTAAATGATCATTTTTAGTAGCCTTTCCTTTTCCTTTATTGTTTGACAGCATCAAGAGTTACAGTTCTCTGCAGGCCTTGGAGATTGGGGCTCTTAGCCCTTCACAGAGGTCACTGTCATGGTGCAGCCTAGAGTGTGAAATCCTGGCTTCTGAAAACTTGACAACCCCCTGGAACTCCCTGGCAGCCCATGGATAGAGGCTCTCTTCCCTAGAACTTTGTACACAGCTGCTTCTTTTCAGTCCCTTCTCTGTCGTCCATTATGTCTTTCTCTACTTTTGTTTCTTCTTCTTCCTGCCCTGACCACTCTGAAACTGTTCAATTGTCTTTCCAGGTGTCAGAGAGCCGCCACTTTTACAAGGTAGTGGCTGCTACAAGAGAGACTTGTCCAGACTGGGTCCAGGAGCTATGGTGCTGTATTAGTTACTTTTCTGTTGTTGTAAAAGCAACAGTCCACAATAGTAGGGGAGGCATGTCAGCAGGTGGCTGGAACAGGAATCTGAAGAATCATATTGTCCCAGTAAAACACTAAGCAGGAAGTGAACTGTGAGTGGGGCAAGGCTATAAACTCTCAAATTCCCTCAACACCGACATACTTTCTCTAGCAAGGCCATACCTACAAAGGCTCTACAGACTCCCTCTCCCCCAAACAGCAGTGCCAACTGGGGACCAAGTGTTAAAATACATAAACCTATGAGGGACATTCTCATTTAAATCACAGCATTCTGCTCCCTACCGCTTATAGGCCTCATGGCTGTTATCATAATGCAAAGATTTAAACCAGCTTTAAAGGTCCCCATAGTCTTTAGCGGTTTCAACACTGTTCAAAAGCCCAAAGTCTCTTGTGAGACTCCTTATAATCTCTTAACTATATCTCCCATGTAAAATAAAAAAAGCAAGTTATATACTCCCACCATATAATGTCATGGGATATCATTTCCATTCCCAAAATGAGGAATGAGGGCATAGTGAGGAAATACTGGACCCAAACAAGACCCAAACCTAGCAGGGCAAATACCAATACTATAGCCTCAGGCCTGATGTCTGGGACTTTAGTTTCAAAGGGTTTTAGATGACTCTGCTCCTTCAGCTTGACTGGCTGCAGTATATGTCTTTCTCTTGGGATGGTTCTACTCCCTGTATTCATCTCTTATTGGCCAATGTCTCATGGCTCTGGCATCTCAACACTTGAGGGTCTTCACTGCAACCTGGGTTTCATTTTCATGGCTTTATATAATGGTCTCTTAGGGTCTTGGGAACTCTTAGGGCCTTCCTCTTGTAGTGACTCCAGCACTGGGACATGTCATTTGATTAGAGTGGCTCTCTGAAATGGCAGGGGGGGGAATCCATGATGCCCTCACTCTTGTATCTTTCATATTTCCAATGCTAGTTCCACAAGCATGAAACTGCCAAGTTCAGCTGCTCACTGCCTTTAACCACATTATCAGCAGCTCTTGGATGTTGAGATAATTGCTTTCTAGGAGGAAGCAGCTCCTTGGCCATCCTCGTTTCATGAGTTGGAAGCTTAGCTGGGAAGGTTCTTGCCCTTTACAGAGCAGGGGACCTCTCCTTAATTGTGACAATCTCATTAATGATAAAAGACATATCTTTCAGCATGTGCTTTGATAGTAACATTAAGCTTCCTAATACCCTTTTCTTTCAATACTGTACATTTTTATTTCTTTTTGCCTCACCTGCTCTTTTTTTTATTGCAGACATGTGTAACACTCATCAGCAATAATCAATATACAGACTCAGTGTTATGCTGTCTTGAAATTTCCTCTGCCAGATAAAGTAGTCTATTCTTATTGTTCTTTTTGTTTTATTGCCTTCTGAGTTGGTGTAATTCAAAGCGATACAGAATTCAGAGTACAATAAAGATGGAACAGCAGATTCTGGCAGAATTTCAGACTGGGTTTCTTTAAACTCACAGCTGAGGATGGACGAGCTGAATGAAAACTAGAGATAATGAGCCACTGCATGATTTTTTCTATCAAAAATTAATTACAATGTACAACAGGCTCTAAGGCAACATTTAATTGTTATCTGTAGGCAACAAAGGATATTACAGCAGGGTACCAGATATTTGAATAGGAACTGAAGAGCATCACTCTCATCCCAGATACAAAGAATAGCTTAGTTTTTGCCCATTTTAAAATTTCATCTGTGGCCGGTAGCCCTTTCAAACTGTGGCCTTAGATCCCCAGGTTTCTTCCGGTACTCTTTTTGTTTCTCCTTGAAAGCCTTATCTTCTACATCCTTCTTCTTGACCTGCTCTTGGACTGTTTCAGGGCTTCTCCTTGGCAAATTTATAGCCTGATAATGGTACTTTGCCCATTGTTTTTAAATTTGGCTTCAGGAAATATTTCAGGAAAAGGGCATAAGGCTGCCAGATTCTTTGCCAAAGTATCACATAGAAATGGCCTTTAGACCAGTTGCTATTGCAATTCTTGACTATCCCAAAACTTCATGTGCTGAGCTCTACAGGCCACACTGCTGTAAGCACTGCTGTCTCCCAGGTGACTACTAGAACAGGCCTTTAAGCTTTGTTTACTACGTTTAACTGCTTTTTAGTCCAAACTTCCAAAATCTTCCACATTTCTTCATATACCAACATGGGTAGGTTCTTTACAGTACCACCCCACTTCTGGTACCAATTCTGTATTAGTTACTTTTCTGTTGTGATATAGTACCAACAACAAAGAAGCAACTTATGAAGAAAGAGTTTATTTTTGCTTGCAGTTAAACAGGGAGAGTCCATAATTGCAGGTGAAGAATTTCAGCAGGCAGCCAGAGCATGAAGCTGAGAGATCATATCTTCAACTGCAAACACTAAGAGATTAAACTGAAAGTCAAGCAAGGACATAAACTGTCAGAGTGCACTCTTAGTGGTATATTTCCTTCAGCAAAACTTTCTAATGGTTTTACTACTTCCCCTAAAATCAACATCAATTGGGGATCAGTTCAAATACACAAGCCCATGGGAGACATTTCTCATTAAAACCAGAACAAATGTAAGGCGTGCATCAGAGATGATCAGTATTTTTCAGGACTGGGAATCTACTATTGTAGTGATATTGCTGTGGGTACTATCCCAATGTACAGACAGGATTACAGGTAGGCTATTGGGATTGATGGCAGCATGCTATCTCCCACTGGATCCTCAGCCGTCATTGAGTGGTTATTCACAGATTGCACCCAGAAGCTGGAGCTTGATATAAGCTGGATATAAGTGGGGCTGCTTAGTACTTAGAAGCTGGGCATAAGCCAATGTCACTGCTGCTGCCATCATGTTGGATGATGTTTTTGTCACATCACTATTTATTCTCTCTAATGCCTCTTCTTTGTGTAGTGAACTTATCTCTTAGTATGAAAAGTTGCTAGAGAAATATGACTTATGAGAAATCTTTATTGGACCTAATGTTGCAACACCATGGGAGGTTGTCCATGACTTTCTTTCTCAGCTGATTTCTTGAGTAAACCTTAGCAGCTTGTTTACATAACCTGCAAAGAGGTGTTTAGATGAATCTTAGGAAAGATCTTAGGACAAGGGCAAAAGGCAGCTAGATTCTTTTCCAAAATACCATATACAAATGGCCTCTAGCCCAGTTGCTGTTGAATCTTTGGCTCTCTCCAAAGTCTCATGAGCTGAGCTTCTATAGGCCACATAACACTCAGCATGACTGTCTTCCAGGCAACAACTATAACAATCCTTCAAGTTCTGCTTATAGCACTTAACTGAAACTTCCAAAGTCTTCCATATTCCTCCATAAACCAACATGGCTGGGCTCTTTGCAGCAATATCCATCTTCTAGGCTGAATTCTATATTAGTTGCTTTTCTGTTATGATATAATATCATCGAAAGCAGCTTATAGAAGAAATAACCCTACAAGCAGTCATTTGTTTAGACAGATCAGTCATTTCTTTGTGCCAATCATGACAGATAATTGTTTGAACAAATCACAGTCTTGCCTTTTAACTCTAACCACAGTAATCCCTCTACCAGGGGAATTAGCACAAATTATAGTAGTTCCTCTACCAGAGGAAGTGTTTCCTTTCTTGTCCAGGTGGAAATTGTTGCAAGGTCATCTAGGGTTCACTGAGGCATGTGATAGGAAAAGCCTGTGTACTTGACTGCAAACATTCCTGTTGGAAGCTGCACCAGCAGGAGCCAAGGCAATCAGCTGCAATTTTTGTGCAGTTGTCTCAAGGCATGCATGGTATATTCCAAAATGATAGTTTCAGCATTAAAGTAGCTAGGCTGGCTATTGTACCAATAGTCCATCCAGTCAGACAGGGAAGCAAGTAAGAGTTCAATAGCTGCTAATGAGAGAATCAACTCATCCCATCCCCAGGGGATTTGCTTATTTACAGGAAAATCAACAGCAAAAAGAATGTTTATGATATAAATTAAGGAATTTATCATTAATAATAACAACAGTTTTTTGTTTTTTGTTTTTTTAATGGAGGTTAACAGTGCTTGAGCAATGATTAACAACTGACCAGTGCCGGGGAGAGATGATCCTCCTCATCTGCCTCACACCACTAAGCTCCGCAGTCCTCCACAGCCATGCTGTGGAATTCGATGCTGTTGTGTTATTTTCTGCACCCATTGCCTCTTGCTGTGCTGAGTTATTTCTCTTCTTTGAAGGAATGTTGCTGGCCAGTTAGTGTGTAGGAGATGATTTCTAATAGACAGAAAGAATGAAATACTCTTAGATGAAAGAGGATTACTAATTTCCAATGAGGGTCTTTGGTGCTTAGCACCAGGGGTCATCAAAGGAATGTGAACTGGTATTTGTCTTGAGTTAAGGGACACATTTTGTGATCAGCTCACCTTGCCTTTTCTGGTCCATCAGCAAAGAGAAATGTCTAAAACAGGCATAAAAAGAGATATATTAGTATTTACCTTCTAAAAAAGTTCTAGAACAGTGGCATGTCTGCCTTAGTTTTAACATCTCATGTCTGCTATTTAACTCCTCTTTCATTTCTGGTAATTACCTTTACATATTATAACCTGGAATCATTTAAAGATTTTTACAACTGAAGGCTTAGAGCAAATCTGTAAAGTGCAGAGGACAGATTACTACTCTTAATTACACACACACACACACACACACACACACACATACACTTATTCATACACAAACACCAAACATTCCACTGTAGCTGGCCATGGACAATCCAATAATTTCTACCCAGCTAAAGAGATATGATTTGAGATGTGATCTCTTCATTAGTAAGAATAATATCAACTTCCTAAATGCTCACTAAGTATCAGGTAGGTGTTAATTACTTCACATATAATTCTCATGGCAATTCTGTGAGGTAGATATTAAAATATTTTTGGCTTTGTTTTGCAGGGGGAAACTAACCATTGAGGTTAGATAATTTCTCCAAGATTATATATTTAGTAGTAGACCCAGATTATATTCCATAATTGGCTCAGAGATATGTGTTTTTAATAATCATGAAACTATTCTTTCATGTTCTGTGGAAATGGACAGAAGACAATTCTAGGGAATTGGAAGGATGGCTCAGTGGGTAAAGGCACTTTTTTTTTTTGCATAAGCCTGGTATCTATCTTAGTTAGGGTTTCTATTTCTGCAGTGAAACACCATGACCATAGTGCAAGTTGGGGAAGAAAAAATTTATTAATCTTACACTTCAGCATTGCCGTTTATCACTGAAGGAAGTCAGGACAGGAACTCATACAGGGCAGGATCCTGGAGGCAGCCAAGAAGAGGAGCTGCTTACTGGCTTGCTTCCCATGACTTGTTCAGCCTATCTTCTTATAGAACCCAGGAACAACCAGCCTATGGATGGCACCACCCACCATGGGCTGGGCCCTCCTCCATTGATCACTAAATGAGAAAATGCCTTACAGCTGGATCTCAAAGAGGCATTTCCTCAGCTGAGGCTCCTTCCTCTGATGACTCTAGCTTATGTCAAGTTGACACACAAAACCAACCAGTACATCTTGGTAACCCACAGAAAGGCAGATGGGGAGAGCTAAATCCACAAAGTTGTCCTCCAACTTCCATACACTGTGTGGCTCACATATTCTGCCTCCACTAGGCACAGACAATATTAATAGATAAATAAAATGAAAACTACAACCCTGGGAAGACGACTGTTCTTTTTGTAGCTCATGCACAGAAAACTTCCAGTGTAGAAATATCCTCTCATCTGGAGTCCACTATGATGAGCCAAGCTGTGGTTGAATCTTTTTTTCTCATTTTGAATGTTCATCACCTGTAATTCCAGCACTTGAAAGGAAGAGGTAGGTCCCCAGAGCAAAGCTGCTAGCTAGACTAGCCAGAATTGACAAAGTCTTGGTTTAGTAAAAGACTGTCCCACAATAAATAAAAATAAGGAACAATAAGAAAGACACCTGATGTCAACTTTGGGTCTTCACTGGCATCTGTATGCACACCCACACCCCACAAGAAGCCATTCAACACTTAATTAACAACAGCAAGATCATACTAGAGAGGACCCTTTCAAATACAGAAAATGTAATGGGGCCTCTTTAAAACCTCTTTAGAACCTCTTTTAAAATTGAAGTTTTAGTTTTGCACACAAAGACATGGGTTTCATCATGGCAGCTTCATTCAGATGTGTCAATATGTTTGTTCTCACTTGACCTCCCCCCACTGTCCTCTCCTATTCGTCCGTCTCCCTGATCTATTTTGGTTTCCACTTTGCCTCTATTAGTCCACCTTCTCCTTCTAGTCCATGTATTCCATTACCTTTTCTATTGACCATCTCTGTTAAGGCCTCTTCTTCCCCTCAAAATTCCCTTTCGAGTTTCATGGCCTAGTCACTCCCCACTCCCCACATACATACTACACACACACACACACACACACACACACACACACACACACACACACACCACAGAAACACAAACACACACACACACGCACACACACATGCACATATATCACACACACCACAGAAACACACACATACACATATACCACACACACCACAGAAACACACACACATGCACATATACCACACACACCACACAAACACACACATACACACAAACACATGCAGACACACACTTTTAAATCTTGGTTATTGTATCATTTGGTTTTCTAAAGCAAATGAGCTGATAGAATGAATATGTGTGTATATATATATTCAATTATATATGTGTGTATAACAACATCTGTAAAGACCTAGAATCCAGTAGTTGTTCGGTTCATGAGACTGGACAGTGCTGCTGGTCTCATGCCTATGTTGGAATCCCTAAAAAGTAGGTTCTAACACTGGTTAAGGAATGCCTCAGCACCAGGATAGATGAACTTGCTAGCAAGATTGAGGGCAAGCAGCTAAAAACCAAAAGCTTCTTTCCTCTATGTTAACTCATGTAGTCTGCCACCAGAAGGCATGGCCCAGATTTAAGGTGCGTGTTCTCATATCAAGTAGTCCAATCAAGAGAATCTTTCACGGGCATTGCTTTTTGGGTTTTAGCCAATTCTAGATGTAGTCAAGTGGATATCACTATTAACCACCACAGTTATACATATAGGTGAGAAAACAAAGTATTTAGTTTCCCAATTCTGGCTTATTTCACTTAAGAGAATGATTTCTTACTGCATCTATTTTTCTGCAAATTAAAATCTTACTCCTTATATGTACCATTTTTTTTATTCATCTGTTGATGAACATTTGTGCTGACTATCATTTTATATAGTTATTGGGAACAATGCAACTATAAGCATAGTGCGCAACTATGTGTGTGGTTATGTTGACCTGGGGCACTCAGGGAGCATAGGGCACATGGTAGTTCTATTTTAGTGTTTTGATGACCTCTGTGTTGAATTCCATAATGGCTGTACCCGTTTGCACTCCCATCCAAGTGCAAAAGTGAATAATGGCTCCTCTTCCTCCACATCTTTGTCAGTATTTGCCATTTCTCTTCAGCTGTGCAAAAGCTTTGTGACTTTGTGTGACACCATTTGCTGACTCCTGGCGTTGTTTCCTTGCCATTGGAGTCCTTTTCAATAAATTTTTGCCGATGCTTATATGTTGAGGTGTTTTCCCTCTAGCATTTTCCAAGTTGCCGATGTTACGTTAAAGTCTTTGATCCATCTGAACTGATATGTGCGTAGGGTGAGAGACAGGAATCTAGTTTCATTCTTCTACATGTGGAAATCTAGTTTTCACCACACCACTTGTTGAAAGAGGCTGTCTTTCTCTAATGTGCCCTTTTGATGGCTTGGTTCAAATTGAAGTTGCTGTAACTTTGTGGATTTATTTCTGCTTCCTCCATCCTATTCCACTGGCTTACATTTGTGTTTTTGTGCCAGTATTATGCCATTTTTGTTATCATAGCTCTTTTGAGTATTATGATTCATCCAGAATTACCTTTAAAAAAAAAACCTAGGGATTACATAAGTTTTAGCATTTTTTTTTCTAGATTTGTGAGAAATCTCATTTGGATTTTTATGGAGACTGCATTGAATTTGTAGAATGCTTTTGGTAATGTGGCCATTTTCACAATCTTATTTCTGCCAGTTCATTAGCATGGGAAGTCTTTATATCTTCTAATATGTTTTTCTTTTTTTTTAAATCATTGACAACATGCCCTTTTATTTATTTATTTAATTTTTAAAAAATTTTACATACTAACCCCAGTTCCTCTTTCCTCCTCGTCTCCCACCCCCTTCTTCTCCCCCATCCCACCCCCCATCCACTCCTCAGAGGGGGTAAGGCCTCCCTTGGGGTGTCAACAAAGTCTGGCTAACCAAGTTGAGACAGCACCAAGACCCTCCTCCTTGCATCAAGGCTGAGCAAGGTATCCTACCATAGGAAATGGGCTTCAAAAAGCCAGTTCATGCACCTGGGACAAGTCCTGGTCCCACTGCCAGGGAGCTACAAGTATATCAAGCCGCACAACTGTCACCCACATTCAGAGGGCCTAGTTCTGCCCCATGCAGGTTCCCCAGCTCTCAGTCCAGAGTCAGTGTGCTCCCACTAACTCGGGTCAGCTGTCTCTGTGGTTTTCCTCATCATAATCTTTACATCCTCCCCTCTGGCTCCTTGTTCATATGATCCCTCCTCCTTCTCTTCAGCTGAACTCCAGGAGCTCAGCCCAGTGCTTGGCTGTGGATCACTGCATCTGCTTCCATCAGTTACTGGATGTAGGTTGTATGATGACAATTAGGGTAGTCACCAATCTGATTACAGGAAAAGGCCAGTTCAGGCACCCTTTCCACTATTGCTAGGATTCTTAGCTTGGGCCATCCTTGTGGATTCCTGAGAATATTCCTAACACCAAGTTTCTCCCTAACCCCATAATGGCTCCCTCTATCAAGATATTTTTCCCTCTCCATCCCTCCATCAACTCAACCATCTCTATCCCTCATGTTCCCATCCCCTATCCTCTCCCTTCTACCCCCTCCTCTCAATTTACTCAGAGGATCTTAACTATTTCCCCTTCTTGGGAAGATATGAATAGACATGGGGAGAGTGGACAGCCTTGTTTTGTCCCTAATGTTAGTAGATTTGCTGTGAGTTTCTCTCAATTTAGTTTGATGTTGGCTGATGATTTGTTGTATATTGCCTTTATTATGTTTAGGTATGTTCTTTGTATACCTGATCTTTCCAAGACCTTTATCATGAAGGGTGCTGGATTTTGTCAAAGGCTTTTTCAGCATCTAATGAGATGATCATGTGTTTTTTTTTTCTTTCAGTTTGTTTATATGGTGAACTACATTGACAGATTTTTTTTGTATGTTGAACCATCCCTGCATTTCTAGGATGAAGCCTACTTGATTATGGTGGATGATTTTTTTTTTGACGTGTTCTTGGATTCAGTTTGCCAGTGTTTTATTGAGTATTTTTTATCAATGTTCATGAGGGAGATTTCTCTGTAATTTTGTTTCTTAGTTGTATCTTTGTGTAGTTTGGGTATCAGGGTAACTGTAGCCTTGTAAAAAGAGTTTGGCAATGTTCCTTCTGTTTCTATTGTGTGGAACAATTTGAGGAGTACTGGTATTAGTTCTTTTTAAAAATTCTGGTAGAATTCTTGTTTTTTTTTTTTTTTTTTTGGTTGGGAGACTTTTGATGACTGCTTCTGTTTCCTTAGGAGTTGTAGGTCTATTTAAATTGTTTATCTGATCTTGATTTAATTTTGGTATGTGGTACTTATCTAGAAAATTGTCCATTTCTTTTACATTTTCCCATTTTGTGGAGTACAAGAAAATTATTTTAAGGTGCGTTACTTTTGTTTATGTTGTATTTGTTTAAGTCTGTTAAGCTGTGTTACTATGCCTGTCTAAAACACCTGATGGTCTAATAAAGAACTGAATGGCCAATAGCTAGGCAAAAGGAAGAATATGCAGAACTAGCAGGCAGACAGAATATATAGGAGAAATCTGGGAGGAAAATAGGAAGAAAGAAGGAGCTACAGAATGAGGAGCACTCCAGGGGCCAGCCTCCAAGCTACACAGCAAGCCACGGTGTAAGAATAAGATTTACAGAAGTAAGGTAACAGGAAAAGCCCAGAGGCAAAAGGTAGATGGGATAATTTAAGTTAAGGATTAAGGAAAGTTTTCAAGAAACAAGCCAAGCTAAGGCCAGGCATTTATAAGTAAGAATAAGCCTCTGTGTGTGATTTATTTGGGAGCTGGGTGGTGGGTCCCCCAAAAGAGCAAAAATCATTCAACAACATACAGGTTTTCAAAGTATGACCTAATGATTCTCTGGATTTCCTCAGTGTTTGTTATTATGTTCCCCTTTTCATTTCTGATTTTGTTAATTTGGATATTCTCTCTCTGCCTTTTGGTTAGTTTGGATAAGGGTTTGTCTATCTTGTTGATTTTCTCAAAGAACCAATTCTTTGTTTCATTGATTCTTTGTATTGTTCTCTTTGTTTCTATTTTATTGATTTCAGCCCTCAATTTGATTATTTTCTGTCATCTGCTTCCCCTAGGTGAGTTTTATTTATTCTAGAGCTTTCAGGTATGCTGTTGTGTTGCCAGTGTGAGATTTCTCCATGTTCTTTATGCAGGCATTTAGCGCTATCAACTTTCCTCTTACCACTGCTTTCATAGTGTCCTATAAGTTTAGATATATTGTGTATTAGTTTTCATTAAATTTTAGGAAGTTTTTAATTACTCTATTTATTTTTTTCTTCACCCAGTGGTGATTCAGTTAAGGATTATTCAGTTTCCATGAGTTTGCAGGCTTTCTGCAATTTGTGTTGCTGTTGAATTCTAACTTTAAGCCATGGTGATCCAATAAGATATAGGAGGTTATTCCAATTTTTTTTTTTTGCATCTGTTGAGGTTTGTTTTGTTACTGAGTATGTGGTCAATTTTAGATAAGGTTCCATGAGGTGCTGAGAAGAAGGAATACAAATGTGGGTGCCTTTGTATTTGGGGCATAAGTGTTCAGAATTGAGACTTCATCTTGATGGATTTTTTCCTGTGATGAATATGAAATGCCCTTCTTCATCTCTTTTGATTGATTTTAGTATGAAATCTATTATGTTAGATATTAAGATAGCTACAACAGCTTGTTTTTTAAGTCCATTTGATTGGAAAATCTTTTCCCAACCCTTTACTCTGAGGTAATGTCTGCCTTTGAGGTTGAGGTGTGTTTCTTGTATGCAGCAGAAGGATGGGTCCTGATTTTGTATCCATTCTGTTAGCCTGTGTCTTTTTTTTTAATTTTTATTTTGCAACACAATTCAGTTCTACATATCAGCCACAGATTCCCTTGTTCTCTCCCCTCCCGCCTCCCTCATCTTTCCCCCAGCCCACCCCCCATTCCCACCTCCTCCAGGGCAAAGCCTCCCCCGAGGGAGGACTGAGATCAACCTGGTAGACTCAGTCCAGGAAGGTCCAGTCCCCTCCCCCCAGGCCGAGCCAAGCGACCCTGCATAGGCCCCAGGTTTCAAACAGCCAACTCATGCAATGAGCACAGGACCCGGTCCCACTGCCTAGATGCCTCCCAAACAGATCAAGCCAATCAACTGTCTCACCCATTCAGAGGGCCTGATCCAGTTGGGGACCCCTCAGCCATTGGTTCATAGTTCATGTGTTTCCATTCGTTTGGCTATTTGTCCCTGTGCTTTATCCAACCTTGGTCTCAACAATTCTCTTATATAAATTCACTTATATAAACCCTCTTCTTTCTCGCTAATTGGACTCCCAGAGCTCCACCTGGGGCCTAGCCATGGATCTCTGCATCCAGATCCCTCAGTAGTTGGATGGGGTTTCTAGCAAGACAATTAGGGTGTTTGGCCATCCCATCACCAGAGTAGGTCAGTTCGGGCTGTCTCTCAACCATTGCCAGCAGTCTGTTGTGGGGGTATCTTTGTGGATTTCTGTGGGCCTCTCTAGCACTTTGCTTCTTCCTATTCTCATGTGGTCTTTATTTACCGTGGTCTCCTATTCCTTGTTCTCCCTCTCTGTTCTTGATCCAGCTGGGATCTCCTGCTCCCCCAAGCTCTCTTTCTGCCTGTGTCTTTTTAAAGGAGAATTGAGTCCATGATATTAAAGAATATTAATGACCAGTGATTGTTAGTTCCTGCTATTTTTGGTTTTGTTGTTAGTAGTGTGTGTGTATTTCCTTTCTTTGGGATTTGCTGGTGTGAGATTATCTATTGGCTGTGTCTTTGTGGGTACAGCTAACTTCCTTGGGTTGAAGTTTTCCTTCTAGTACTTTCTGTAGGGTAGAATTTGTGGATAGGTATTGTTTGAATCTGGTTTTGTCATGGAATATTTTGTTTTCTCCGTGTATGGAGATTCAAGGCTTTCCTGGGTATAGTAGTCTGGGCTGGCATATATGGTCTCTTAGTGTCTGCAGAACATATGTACAGGACCTTCTGGCTTTCAGAGTCTCCACTGAGAAGTTGAGTGTTAATCTGGTGGGTCTGCCTTTATAAGTCACTTGGCCTTTTTCCTTTGCACCTCTTAATATTCTTTCTCTATTCTCTGTGTTTAGTGTTTTGATTATTATGTGGTGAGGGAACTTTTTTTGGGTCCAGTCTATTTGGTGTTCTGTAAGCTTCTTGTTCCTTCATAGGCATGTCCTTCTTTAAGTTGGGAAAGTTTTCTTCTATGATTTTGTTTGAATATATTTTCTGTGTCTTGGAGCTGGAATTCTTCTTCTATCCCCATTATTCTTAGGTTTGGTATTTTCATGGTGTCCCAGATTTTCTGGATGTTTTGTGTTAAGAATTTGTTGGATTTAACATTTTCTTTGGCCTATGAATCTATTTCCTCTGTCATATCTTTAACATCTGAGATTCTCTCCTTCATCTTTGTATTCCATTGGTTATGCTTGCATCTGTAGTTCCTGTTCATTTACCCAGATTTTCCCATTTCCAGAATTCCCTCAGTTTGTGTTTTCTTTATTGCCTCTGTTTCAATTTTCAAGTCCTGAACTATTTCCTTCACCTGTTTGTTTTTCTCTTGGCTTTCTTTAAGGGATTTATTGATTTTTTTCATTTTTTTTGTCTTTTCTTTGATTTTTAAGGGAATTTTTTATTTCTTCTTTAAAGGTCTCTGTCATCTTCATAAAATTATTTTAAAGGCCATTTTCCTCTGCTTCATATGTGTTGGGATGTCCAGGTCTTGCTGTTGTAGAACCACTAGTTTTTGGTGGTCCCGTATTGCTCTTTTTGTTTTTTTGGTTTTTTGAGACAGGGTTTCTCTGTGTAGTTTTGTTGCCTGTCCTGGATCTCATGCTGTAGACTCACAGAGATCTGCCTGGCTCTGCCTCCCAAGTACTGGAATTAAAGGCGTGTTCCACCACTGCCTGGTCCACCATATTGCTCTTTTTGTTGTTGAGTGTATTCTTACACTGCTGTGTACCCATCTTTTCCTCCAATCCCTGGAGGTGAAGCCTGTGCCTCAGGAGGTCCCTCTTCCTCCAATTGGTGCAGGTGAGGCCTGTGGCTCAGGTGTTTGCTGACATGGCAGGGGGACAGTTGGTGGGGGAAGATGCTGTTGCCTGGTCATTGTGACTATGGTGGTAGGTGAGGGGTGTGGAGGGTGCCCCAGGGGGTAGGACCTAGAGAGTAGGGCTGTTCAACCAGGAGCTCAGACACTCACCTCTTCTGTCAATCACCAATCAGTGCAGGTCCTAATGTGTTTTCCAAGTTCTGTAGTTACTGTCTTAAAGTTTTCCTTGTGTAGGTCTTTTACTTCCTTGGTTAGGTGAACTCCTAGGTATTCTACTTTTCTGAAGATACTTGAATAGGATTCTTCCTCATCTGGTTTATTATTGCTATATAGAAAAATACTGAGTTTTGTATGTTGATTTTGTGTCCTGCTTCTTTGCTGAAAGTATTTATTGGATCTGAGAAATTTCTGGTGAAATTCACTTAAATTCCTTTAAGTACAAGATTATGTTATGTTATTATAGGGATTGTTTTCTACAGATAAATGGAACTCTCATCTATATTGAAGAACCTTCTCTTTACAGCAAACCAGAAAACCACAACTGCTTATAATTCAGAGGTCAACTGATTTTGGGAGCCCAGACCCAGTGGGTACATCTATAGCTAAATCCAAGGCTCACAGAACATTGTAGAGCAAGAGGCAGAAGGACTTTTAGGAGTCAGGTGAACTGGAAGTCTGCTATGAGATTGTGTCTCCAAGAAATAACAGGAAAGTTAGATCTATGATACTTCAGCATTATGGATGCCTAAACAAAACCAGAATAATGGCAATGTCAGTGTTGGGTGGAGGCAATCTTAATGGATTTCACCCCTAGACACAGAACTACAGGCAACTAATGACTGCTAAGAGAGGGGAACTAGCCTCTTCTAGGGATGAGGTCCCTGACTGGTTATCTATCACAAGGAGGCTAGTACTGAAACCATACACACACACTAAGTGGATTTGGCGGGTTGTGTGTGTGTGTGTGTGTGTGTGTGTGTATATATATATATATATATATATATATATATATATATATATATATATTTGAGGAAAAACGACATCTATGACATCTATTTGAGAATGAAAGAGAACAGGGATGGGTAGAGGGAAGAAAGGGAAGTTAGAAGTGATATAATTATAGTTTTAATTAAAATGACTCAAATATATGTTTGAAAAATTGGGATAATTTGATCTTTTACTTTCTGATTTTCATCCCTTATTTTCTTTCTCTTGTATTTATTCTCTAACTAAAGCTTCAAAAGGCTATACTGAATCAGAGTGGAGACTATGTACCCTACCTTCTTGCACATTTTTAGAAATACTCTCATCCCCTCTCCCATCTAGTATAAGCTGACTTACAGTTTGCCACACAGAGCTTCATAGTTTTTGTCAACATGCAATCCTTTTATTCTTAGACTATTCAAGGTTCTTATTATGAAAAGATGTTAAAATTTTCTATGTCAGTTGAAAAAATGATATAATTTTTGTCCTTAAGTATATTTATGTACCAAAATACACATACTTATTTATGTGTCTTGAATTTGCCTTGCATCCCTGGGATGAAACCAAGTTGATTGCAGTGTCTGACTTTAAGATATTCTTGAATTTGGTTTATAATAATTTTATTGAGAGGTTTTGCATCTGTGTTCATCAAGGATTCCAGGCTTTAGTTTTTCTCTTTGTGTGTCCCTAACCTGTATATAAACAGAGTAACACTCACTTCATGAAATGATCTTGTCGTATTCCTTCCCTTTTTGTACATGGCATGGTTTGAGAAGCATTGCTATCTCTTCTTCAAAGGTTTCATAGAATTTGGCAGTGAACCCATGTGATCTTGACCTTTTTGTTGTTTGTTATTGTTGTTGGGAGATTGTGGTAGTTTGAATAAGATGTCCATTGTACTCTTGGGTCTCTGAATACGTGCTTCCCAGTTGGTAACAGTGTTTGGGTAGGATTAGGGGGTATGGCCTTGCTGGAGGAAGTGTGTCACTGGAGTGGACTTTGAGGTTTGAAAAGTCACATGCAGTTCCCAGTTTGCTTTCTCTGCTTCCTGTTTGCTGTTTGCGACGTGAGCTCTTGAGCTCTCAGCTGTCCCTGTGTCATCATTCTTGGTGCTTGCTGCAATGCTTCTCCACTGTGATGCTGACGGTCTCTTATCCCCCTGGCACCATGAACCCCACATGAACTCTTCTCTAGGTTGCCTTGGTGATGGTGTTTCATCACAGCAACAGAAAAGTAACTAATACAGAGCTCTTTCATTACTGCCTTTATCTAATTCTTTGACAGGAATCTGTTTAAGTTGCTTATAGCCTCTTGGCTGAAATTTTAGGTCACATGTGTCCATGAATATATCTATGTCCTCTATATTTTATAATTTCTTTTTGTAATACAAAATTTCAAAATATTCCATAATCATTCTCTGTGTTTCACTAGACTCTGTTGAATCTCCCTCTTTAAACTCTAATTTTATTAATTTTTGCTTATCTCTTCCTTTTGGTTAGTTTGGCTAGAGCCTTGTCAATCTTGGTTTTTTCCTCAGAGAACCAGCTCTTTGCTAGATTGATTTTTAAGTGTTCCTCTTTTAGTCTCTATTTCATTAATTTCTGCTCTTATCTTTATTATTTCTTGCTGTCTACTGGTTTGTGGTATTTTTGTTTATATAGGATGATGAGGTATATCATTAAGTTGTATAAGATTTTCTGATTTTTTTAATTTAAAATTTCATTTTGTTGAGAATTTTATGCACATGTACTGTATTTACATAATTTGCATATCCATTCCTCAATGTTTTTCATGTCACTTCCTTTTTAGTTCATGGTGTTTTTCTACGATTATTACTGTTTCATTAGTGTACACACAGAGAAACCCACACATACACACAGATGCACAGACACATACAGACAGACACACTCACAACCTACTGAGCCCACTTAGTATTGCTCTTATATAAACATGTTTAATACTGACTGACTACTTGGGACCAGATAACTTATCAGGGGCACATCTTTGGAAAAGACTGATTCTTCCTTTCTCAGCAGTCATTGATTGCCTATAGTTTCGCATCTAGGGATGGATCCTTGTGACATTTATCCATGTTGGCTTGTTGACTGGTGCTGTCTGTCATTATGCAGGTCTCGTTTAGGCAACCATATTGTTGAGATTTCATGGGTACAGTTTCCTTGTCATATCTAGAAGACTATCTAGCAGCATGCATCCAGATCCTCTGGCTCTAACAATGTTCCTGCCATTTCTTTTATGATTTTCCCTGAGCCTTATGTGTAGGGGATGTATTGTGGATTTATCAACTGTAGCTGGAAACCCAACATCACTTATCTCTACAGTATGATCAGTTGTGGATTTCTGGAGTAGCTCTGCAGCAGAAAGGAACTTCTTTGATGAGAAATGAGAGGTGCATTTACCTGTGGGTATAAAGATACATTTTTAGCATACAGCTAGAAATTATCATGGAAAGAATGTGACCAGGACTTTAATAGGATCTCAATCCTTAGTCAAGACAAGTGAATTTGTATTTGAAAGAAACTTTATACAGGTAATTACCCTGTAAGAGGGTTAATCAGTTATTGATATGTGAGAGGAGCAAAATGCTTATGCTGAGAAATATTTTACAAATCTAAACAATGTCCCAGATCAAATAATAAAGATGTATGGATGATCACAAAACATATATGAATAATCAAAAATATAAACTTTTGATTATTGTATATAATTTGCTCAATATTAGGGGTTGTGGTATAAATAAGTATATTGACATCAAAATAAAGCAATTACTTCATTTTAGAAAGAATAACAATTTGCTGTAAGTTCAAACTTACAGCAGTAAGTTTAATAAAATCACCCCACTTTTAAGAACTAGATGAAACACAATTTTCAGAATTTTGTATCTGAAGAACAAGATTGTTCCTAAGAAATGTCAGCTAGTCATTTTGTCCATACCACATCTAATGAAGTTTGAAGTGCTGTGTTTGGAATATAGGTGAACATTAGACATTATAACATTTAAATAAAAGGTGATTTTTTTAAATATAAAAAAGTACTACTGGCAAGGTTGAATACAGATCATTACATCATTTTGTATTTATAAAAATTTGTGGGCTTCGAACACCAAACGTGAATGCTAGTATAAACAAACCATGGACATTATCATGGGATAATGAAGTGCCAGTGTCGGTTCCATTATAACGAATGTGTTACCAGGCATCTTGGCATATGTCTGTCAGTCCAGCATTCACAGAACTTGGGTGGGAATGTCTCAAGTGCAAGGCTAGCCTGAGGTATATAATAAGGCTATATGTAAAAACAACACATCACAAGAAATAAGAACTCTGGTGTAAATACTACGGTAAAGAATACTGTGTATGTATGTATAGAGCAAGAGGAACTCGGAAACTCTTTTTTGTTCACCTTTGCTATGAACCTAATACTACTTTAAAAACCTAAAATCTATTTCAAAACCATTACATCAACGTCTAGAGGGACATTCAGGTTTGGTGACCACTGATCTCTCTAATCACTGGCCAAAGCAGAACTACACACAGCTGCAGCACCCTTATTAGAATTATAGCCTTTTCCTGTCCCCGTAATGGATGCTCACTGCTTCACCAAGCCATTTCCATTGTTAGGCAGGACCAGGATTCCAGAGTCCTTCTTTGTGTGAAACTGACGTCAGCCTCATTGTAACTTCCAATCATTGTGCGTCATTCTTCCTGTTGGAGCTACGTGGAATAAATCTAATTTCATAGCCACATGAAGCCCATTTATATGTTGGAGGGCAGAGCTCATATTCTCCCTGGCTCTAGCTCATTCCGCTCATTCCATGACTTCTTTTTCCAAGGCTGAGGATTCTTGGTATGTCCAGTGGTTCTTACTCTAATGCAATTTCCAGGCAATTACTACTTTGATTAGGAGCTCTTCTTGGTATTTCAGTTTCTGAAAGGATTACCATCCCGCCAGGCACATGGAGTGACCAACTAGAATGGAGCCCTTCCTGTACCCTCCATTAACTCCAGTTGCTGGCCTTGACCTGCTGGTGTGTACTTGCTGAGTATTAGCCTAATTAATCTTCCTCTTAGAATGTGATTACCAGCACTGAACACGGAGCTTTTCATGTGGTATGAATTAGAATTGAATGGATCTTTGCCAACGTCCAGCCACCTGTATGTAAATTCAGCCACCACAAAGTCTGGGTGGTAAAACAAATGGAGAAACATTGTTCCTTTTTTTCTATTTTGGGAGATATTTTAAAAATATTTCTTTTATTTTTGAGATCCTAATGTAAGTACACCATTTCCCCTTCCCTTTCCTCCCTTCAAACCCCCCCCCCCCCATCTCCTTTTTACTCTCTTTCAAACCGTGGGCCCTTTTTTTCATTAACTGTTGCTACATGTATGGATATATTTGTATTTACATATATATTCCTAAATATAAAATACTCAGTCCATACAATGTTAATTGTGTGCATGTTTTCAGGGTTGACAATTTGGTATTAGATAACCAATTGGTGTGCTCTTGCCTGGAGTAGACTGTTTCTTCTGCTCTCAGCGTTACTTAGTTGCCTGTAGTTCTTTGTGTGGATTGAGTCCTCTTGAGTTTCCCCATCCACAATGGCATGTCCATTGTTGTCCTTGTTCAGCTGATGCTTGGGCAGTCATGCTGCTGTGACATTGTGGGTGTAGCTTTGACTTGTCAGGAGATACGAACTACTCAGAAATACATAAGTGGAGTAGATATCTGAAAGAAAGGGAGAATCAGTGGGAAGGTGCCACAGAGAAGAAAAACAAAGTAATGGTGAATAAAGCCCTGGGCAGTAATTAATATGATGGAGAGTGAGAGAACAATTCATACCAATCAGACAAGCAGTTGATTCTTTGAAAACATCAAATAAAACCGACAAGCTCTGAGTCAATCCAACCAAAAGAAAGAGAACTAATACTCAAATTACTAAAATTAGAGATGAAGAGGAAGACATAAATTCTAAGGAGATCTAGGGGATCATTAGAGAAGATTTTGAACACTTACATTGCAAAATTCTTGAAAAGCTAGAAGCAGTGGATAAACTCCTAGATAGACATATTATCCAAAATTAAACCAGGATGCTACAAAGAATTTAAATAGATTTATAATGCACAGCAAAACTGAAGTAGTGATAAAGAGTTTCCCCAGAAAGCAAAGCCCAGAACTAGATGAATTCACAGCTAAATTCAACCACACTAAAAAATAAGAGATAACATTAATGTTCTTCAAAATACCCAATAAAACAGAAGGGGAAGGGATATTACTTAATTTATTATATAAAGCCAGCATTGCCAATAAAATCAGTCAAGGACACAAAAATAAAAGCAATAAACAGATATCCCTGATGAATATAGATCAAAAATTTCCCAATCAAATAGTTGTAAGCTGAATTCAAGAGAAGAGTAAGATCATGTCCCCAATGATATTCTGCTGTGCTCCTAGATCAGCGCCTTATCCAGTCATCATCAGAGAGGCTTCCTCTGGCAGCAGATGTAGAGACCCACAGTCAGACATTATACAGAGAAAGAGAGTCTAAATGGGAGATCTCCATCAAATAACTCCACTCAGAGCTCAGGGACTCCCACTGAAGAGGGGGTGGAAAGATTGTAAGAGTCAGAGAGAATGGAGGACACCAGGAGAGCAGGGCCCTCTGAATCAACTAAGCCAAGACAGATATGAACTCACAGAGACTGAAGCCAAAAGCATAGAGCCTACATGGATCTATACCAGGTCCTCTGCATATATATTAAACTATTAGATTAGTAAGTTTGTTTTTGGTTTTGTTTTTTGTTTTTATTTGAGACAAGATTTCTCTGTGGAGTCCTGGCCGTCCTGGAACTCACTCTGTAGACCAGGCTGGCCTCAAACTCTGAGATCCATCTGCCTCTGCTTCCAGAGTGCTGGGACTAAAGGCATGTGCCACTACTGCCAGGCTAGATTAGTAATTTTATGGGACTCCCGACTATGAGAATTAGTGAGTCTATGAGTCTCGTGCCTGCTTTTGGGACTCTTTCCCATCTGCTAAGTTGCTGTGTCTAACTTGAGTATGATAGGTTGTGCTTTATCTTATTATATTTTATTTTTTCATGTTTGGTTGTTATCTCTTGGAGGCCTATTCTTTTCTAAAGAAAGAGAGAAAGGGAGTGGATCTGGGGTCAGGGGAGGTGTGAGAAATGAGGAGGAGTAGAGGGAGGGAAAGTGTAATCAGGATATATTGTTTGAGAAAATAATTGATTTTTCAATAAAAGAAAAAAAAGATTATGTCCCATGACCATGTTTATTTTATTTCTCAGAGGTAAAAAGAGTTCTACATTTCCAAACTTATAGTTAAAACACATTACTATAAATATATTTAAGGATAAAAATCTCACAAATACTTTAACCGAACATGAAAAGGCCTTTGGCAAAAGTTCAACACCCAATTCATGATAAATACCCTGAATAAACTAGGAAGAGGAAGAACACATCTTAAAATAATAAGGGCTACCCTTCCTGTAATAGTTCCATAGTGCTGTAGTATTGTGAGGTATGCATACAGGCAGGTATCCAGAAGAGATTGTGGTCTTGTTTCTTTGCAGAGCTTATGAATTCTAACTGGTAGGGATTCTAGATCACTTTAGCTGCTGTACCCAATTCTGTGCCCAGACATGGACCACTGTGCTCCTGTTTTAATGTAAGGATCAATGGTTCTGTGAGAGGGACTTTTGATCACCTCTTAGTTTCCTCAGATGGTTCTACAGTTGGCTCCCCTCAAACACTAAGATTTCAGCTCATGTCTTTAATTAATTGGGACACAGAGAGAAGCAACTGAGAGACTCTAGGCCTGTAGGCTAACGATGGATGTCCCAATGTTACAGAGGAACTTTGGGTAACTGTCCAGGCAGCCAGATGTCTCTGTCATTCTAGATTTTTGGAAGTTGCTTACAATACATTTCCTGTTTACTTAGGTAAAAGTATATCCTTTTGGGGTCTTTGATATAGTTGAAGACTAGATAGTTATATGATAAAAAATAAATTAGATATGAAACTTTAGACTCACAAATATAGGATAAATAGAATAATTTCTTTAACTTTGCCAAATATAAATAGACTAGATATTGTAACTGTAATTCTTGCTTGAAAACTGTTCTATTATATGTAATTTTACTAAGTTAAAGTTAAAACATTCCTTTTTGTTTAGACAGAAAATGGGAAATGCTGTGGGATAATGATTTTGTATACTGGTTTAATAAAATGCTGATTGGCCAGTAGCCAGGCAGGAAGTATAGGCAGGGCAAGCAGAAGAGGAGAATTCTGGGAAGAGGAAGGACAGAGTCAGGAGTCGCCAGCCAGACACAGAGGAAGCAAGATGACAAGGCAGAACTGAGAAAAGGTACCAAGCTACATGGCTAAACATAGATAAGAATTATGGGTTAATTTAAGTGTAAGAGCTAGTCAGTAATAAACCTGAGCTAATGGCTGAGCAGTTATAATTAAAAAATTATTTATTTTAAAAAAGTTTTTCTTTTTCATTTTATATACCAATCCCAGTTCCCCATCCATTCCCTTCTTCTGCCCCCCAATCCACTCCTCAGAGAGGGTAAGGCCTCCCATGAGGAGTCAACAAATTCTGGCATACTAAGTTGAGGCAGGACCAAGTCCCTCCCCTCTGTGTCAAGGCAGAGTAAGGCATCCTACCCTAGGGAATGTGTTCCAAAAAACTATTTCATGCACCCAGGATAAGCCCTGGTCCCACTGCCAGGGGCTCCCCAAACAGATCTAGCCACATAACTTGAAAAGAGGGAGGAGGGATCATAGGAGCAAGTGTGGTCAAGATCATGATGGGGAAAACCACAGAGACAGCTGACCCAAGCTGGTGGGAGCTCATGGACTATTGCCTGTTAGCTGTCAGCTGGGGTACATGCATGGGACAGAACTAGGCCCTCTGAATGTGGGTGACAGTTGTGTGGCTTGAATTTTCTAAAATGCAGATTTCAGTTGTGTCTGGCATTTTCTAGGATGTCACAAAGCATATAGATTTTTGAGCTGCCTCATTCATCGCTTGGTACTTTTGTTACTTAGTATTCTGATGTGTGGAATCTGCCCCTGTACCTTAACACCCGAGGCAAGCATTGTAAGCTGTTTATTTATTAATTAATTAAGCCCCCAAACAGAAAAAAATAAGGGCAGTATATAACGAATCTATACTATATATTACCCAATGTTACATTAACTGGGGAAAATTGAAACGTTTCTCAAAAAATCAGGAACAAGATGAGGGAGACAATTCTCTCTGCCTTTATTAAATATAGTGTTTATCATGAAGTCTTGGCTAGGATGATAAGTAAAAGAATAAATAAAATTATTCCCCTTTTCAGAAGACACAATCCTATATTCAAAAGATTTAAAGACAGAACCAGAAAACTCTTATACTTAGTTGTATATTTTCAACAAAGTGGCAAGATACAAATCAGCAACAGAAATCACATAACTTTTTCATGTACCAACCAAGAACTTTCTAAGAAAGAAGTCAGGAAAAATTCCATTCACAAACTAAATAACAACCAAGAAACAAAACCAACCACAAACAAGTAAACAAACAAAACCCAGAGAATAAAGAAAATGAAAGATGTGAAATACCTCTACAACAAAAACTTTAAGAAATAGAGGACAGGAATTAAGACACTACTAGGTAGAAAGACCTTTTTTACAAATTGGCAAAATTAGTATTGTACAATGGTTGAATAACTGAAACTGGTCTATTGACAATACAATCCTCATCAAAATCCCAATTACATTTTTCATAGGACTTGAATAAACTATGTGAAAATTCATATGGAAATATAAATGACTACAGCAACCTAAAGCAATCTTAAGTCAAAAGAAGAATACTGGAAGCCTCCCCATACCTGATTTTGAACTATACTACCGAAGTATAGTTTCACAAAAACAGTTAGGAAGGCCAATGGGATAGGGTTGAGGACCAAGGAATAACTGACAGGGCTATAGCCTAATCAGTTCTTTGACTAAAGTGTCCAAGACATTCATACATTGGGAAAAGATAGCCTCTTTAACCAATGATACTGAGGAAACTGGATGTATCTGGATATCTACATGTAAATGGATGATAATAGAGCTATATCTCTCACCCTGAACAAAAATCAATTAAAAAAGAATGAAATACATAATGTAAGTTCTTTAAACTGCTAGATTAAAAAGAAGTCATGGAGCATACTTCCTTCAAGACATAGGCACAGGCAAGCACTTTCTTCAAAGGACTCCAAAACCACAGGAGATAATCCCAAGACATGACAAATTGATTACATAACAGCACAGCAGAAGAAGCAGAAGAGTAAGGAGGCAGTTCACAGAACGATACAAAAAACTTTGCCAACTGTACATCACATTGAGGATTAGATGTAGAATACATAAAAACTCCAAACATTAAACACAAAATACCAAATCATCCAATTCACAAATTGGCTAGGGATTTGAATAGACAGTTCCCAAAAAGAGATATCCATTTCTATGGTTAGTAAGTATTTAAAAGGAGTGGACTGTCTTTAGATATCAGAAGACACAATTCAAACTACTTTGAAATTTCATCTCAGCTGAATCAGAACGGCTAACATGAAGAAAACTAAAGACCGCAAATGCTGGTGAGGATGTGGGGAAAGAGGAAAGAGGAATTTCAACTGGGGCAGCCACTATGGAAGTTCCTAAAAAAGCTAAAAATAAAACTAGTGTAACCTAGTAACACAATTTACCTGGAGAATTCTAAGTTAGACAACATGTTTATTATTGTACTATCCACAATATCCAGGTTCAATGTTTTTTAACCAATGAGTGGATAAAAACATGTCTATATATAAACAATGAAATTTCCTTGAGACAGCAAAAAATAGTGATAATACTTACAGGGCAATGGGTGCTCTTGGAGATTATGTAAAGCAAAATAAGTTAGACTCAGACAAATCCCATACGTTCTCTTTCACTGGGGCTGTGGTGATTGTAGCGGGTCTTTCTCTGTCCTACCTGCCAGCTCCCAGATCATGACATGGAGATATTATTAATTATGAAAGCTTGGCAAATTTAGCTTAGGCTTATTTTTAACTAGCTCTTATGTCAACCCATTTCTATTACTTTACATGCTTCCACATGGCTCACGGCTTGTTACCTCATCTCCTACATGTCATGCTTCCTCTGCATCCAGCTGGTGACTCCACCTTCTTCTTCCCAGCATTCTCTCTGCCCCCCAAATCCTGCCTTGTTATTGGCCATTTAGATTTTTATTATACCAAACAGAGTGACATATCTTCATGATGCACAAAGAAATTATTCCACAGCAGGTGATGGTGGAGCTTATGATGGTGGTGATGATGGTGATGTGTGTGTGTGTGTGTGTGTGTGTGTTTCATGAAAGTACTAAGTAGTCTATGTGAGTGGAAGAAGAGATCTTAAGGGAGGGTAGTGAAGGGAAAAATGTATGAATAATGGAATACATATGACATGGAAGTATAAAGGATGACTATTTGGTTGGCACAAGGCCCCACCCCAAAAGGGCAGATAGGATGGGGAAGAGCTATGGGATGGTAAGAACAGAGCCAAATATCATATATGTGTGAACAAGCTATAATAAAACTAGTAACTATCTATCTATTTGTTTGTTTGCTTGCTTGTTTCCAAGACAGGGTTTCTTTGTGTAGCAGCCCTGGCTGTCCTGGAACTTGCTTTGTAGACTAGGCTGTCTTCCATCTCACAGAGGTTCACCTGCCTCTTCCTCCTGAGTGCTAGTATTAAAGGTGTGGGAGACTGTGCCTGGCTTACTAATACCTTTGTTTGTTTGTTTGTTTTTTTCTTTGAGACAGGGTTTTTCTGTGTAGTTTTGATGCCTGTTCTGGATCTTGCTGTGTAGACCAGGCTGGCCTCGAACTCACAGAGATCAACCTGGCTCTGCCTCCTGAGTGCTGGGATTAAAGGTATGTGCCACAACCGCCTGGCAACCTTTTATGTTAACTTAAAAAATAAAAAGACTTCTACCACCATGGGTCACGTCTGGGTCTGTGGTTCTACTCCTGTAGGGGTCTGTGGTCTGTGCTTTCACTGAGGGCCATTTGGATGTCAGTGGTTTGTGCTGTGGCCTGAAACCATGTTGATGTCTGTGGCCCATGCTGCTGCTGGGGACCATGTTGAAATGGATGGCCTCCAGTGCCATTTGAGGCCATGTTGATGTCCATGGGCTACTGCCAGGGACCATATTAGTGTTTTTGAACTGTGTTGCCCCAGAGGCCAAGTTGATGTCCTTGGCCTGTACTGCCACCAAGGGCCATGATGGTTATGATGGTGTCTGTGGCCTGTGCTGTGGCAGAGGGCCCAGTTGATGCCTGTGGTCTGTACTGCCAGCAGAGACCATGCTGAGGTATGTGGCATGTGCTAACTCAGGAGATCATGTAGAAGTCCATGATCTGTGCTTCCACTGACTGTAAAGGGCAAGGAAGCTATTTGCAGTGGCATTGATGAGTGCAGACCCACAGTTGAGAAGGAGGGATGTAAAAGGCTTTGGTAATAACCTCTACCCTCCCCATCCCCCAAAATAACAGCCTATACAGGAAACCATTGAAAACAACTTTAAAAAATTATGGTAAGTGTGCTGAAGTGTAGCTCTCCGTAATTGAGGGCTTCTGGCAGGGGTGTGTGTGAGGAAAGACTCAGTTTTCTTTAAGGGTCTGGCTACTGGAAGTTTGGACATGCTTCAGTGAATATATAGTCAATACAAATTGGACTTGTACTTCCCCCCTTTTTTGGGGGGGACATTACAAGGGTGGGGGGTGAATCTGGGAGGACTGGGAAGTGAGTGTGATGGGGTGCATGATGTGAAATTCCCAAATACTCAATAAAAATATTATGAGAAAAAAAAAGAACCTCTAATAGTCAAAGCAATCCCCAACTAAAGGAGCAACAGTAAAAGCATCATTTCAAACTGCACTTCAGGACTGTAGTAACAAAAATAGTATGGCATTGACACAAAGGCAAACAGGTAGACCAGTGGAATATAATAGAGGATTCAGAACCAATCTTTGACAAATGGGCCCTCCGCAAAGAAAGAAAGAGAGAAAGAAAAAAGAAAGGAAGGAAGGAAGGAAGGAAAGAAAAGAGAAGAGAAAAGAAGAAAAGAAAGAAAGGAAAAGGAAAGGAAGAAAGAAAGAAAGAAAGAAAGAAAGAAAGAAAGAAAGAAAGAAAGAAAGAACATCTGCTGGAGAATGGACAGCCTCTTGAATAAATGGTGCTGTGAAAACTGGATATTCACATGCAAATGACAGAAACCAAATTCACATCTGTGACTCTGCACAAAAATCAATGCAAAGTGGTTCAGAGGCCTTAATGTAAGACCTGAATCCCTGAGAATGCTGAAGGGAATTGTTAATAAAACACTTCATGGTATGGGTATAGGTATAAGTATAGGTATAGGTATAGGTATAGGTATAGGTATAGGTATAGGTATAGGTATAGGTATAGGTATAGGTATAGGTATAGGTAAAGGTATATCTTTGGGATTTATGCAAAGGACTTTAATATGAAAGAAAGTAAGCAAGAGTTGAAAATATGATTTCATGAAATTGAAAAGTTTATGCACAGCAGAGAAAACAGTGTGAAAAGAAAATATTTGTCAACTATACACATGACACAGGATTAATATTAATATATAGAATTTATAAAAACACAAATAATTAAAAACAAATCTCCAAATTCATCCATTTGAATACATAATTCTCAAAGGAAGATATACAAATGGAAAGTGTGCAATGTCCTTCACCATAAGGCAAATGCAAATTTAAACCAGTCAGAATGGCTACCATCAAGAAAAATAATGACCATAAATACTAATGAGAATAGGCACACAAAGGAACTTTTATTAATCACTAATGAGAATGTAAACTGGGTCAGCTATCAGAGAAGTCTGTATAGAATTTGCTATACAAACAAACAAACAAGAAAACAAACAAATACCTCAAATAGAACTGCCTATGACCAAGCTTTACCACTCTTGGATACACACATGAAGGATCCTAAGTTGGTGGGTCAGAGACACCTTTTCAAGTCCATATTTATTGTTGTACTGTTTATAATCATCAAGATATGGAACCAGCCTAGATGTTTATCTGCAAATGAATATATAAAGAACGTGTGGTAAATACACACAATGGCATTTTCTTCAACCATAAGGAAAAATGAAATCCTGACACATTCAGGAAAATGGTTAGAACTGCAACTGATGGCTTCTTTGCTCACTTTCTCTGTGTTTTTGGTGCTTGAATACGAGGATCCTGTCTTCCATTCATATTATTATTAGCATGTCCACTGGACCACAGGTACTCAGTAATTTTTTGTTGAAGAGAACCAACCAATCTACATAGTTATGTGTGTGTAGAGTTTCCCTGTCCCACAGCCACTTCCAAATTGCCACACAGGCTTAATATAGATTATAAATGCTTGGCCAATAGCTCAGGCTTATTACTAACTAGGTCTTACACTTAAATTAACCCATTTTTATTAATCTACATTCTGACACATGGCTCATGGCTTTACCTGTCCTCCAGCATGCCCTTATGGAAAAACTCTGCCTACAGGTGTGTGTGTGTGTGTGTGTGTGTGTGTGTGTGTGTGTGTTTTGCATGCACTTGAGTGTGTAGTGTGTCAGCTAAGAAGATACATGTGGAGGCTAGAGCAGGATATTTGGTGTCTTCCTCCATCACTGTCAGCCTTACTGCCTTGAGACAGGGTATCTTTAATTTTATTTTATTTTTCTTTATTAAGAAATTTTCTACTCACTCCTCATGCTATCCACAGACCCCCTCCCTCCTCCTACCTCCCAGCCCTCTTTCCCAAGCCACCCTGCATCCCCACATCCCCTCAAATTGAGGTCTCCCATGGGGAGTCAGCAGAACCCAGCTCACTGAGCCTAGGCAGGTCCAAGCCCCTTCCCACTGCACCAAGGCTGTGCAAGGTGTCACACCACAGGCACTGGATTCCCAGAAGCCTGCCCATGCACCAGGGACAGATCCCAATTCCCCTGCCTGGGTGCCCCCAAAACAGTTCTAGCCAAACAACCATCTTCCATGTCCAGAGGGCCTAGTCCAGTCCCATGGGGGCTCCATAACCACCAGTCCACAGTTCACCGGTTTCCACTAGTGTGGTCCATCATCTCTGCACATCCTTCCATCATGATCTTGATGTCCCTCACCTGCAGTATCTCTCCTCTCTCTCATCAATTGGATTCCCAGAACTCAGCCTTGTGCCTGGCTGTGGATCTCTGTATCTGCCTCCATTGAGACAGGGTATCTTACCAAGATGGAAGCATGCTGTTTAGGCTAGGTTGACTCACTGAGGTGCACTTGGCATCCTCCTGTCTCTGTCCCCTCCCATCCACTACGTGCTTGAATTACACTGTTTACAGCCATGTTGGGCATTTATGTGGGTACTGGGGATCTGAACTCAGGTCCTCATTCTTGCAGGGTATGCACTCTTACTAGGCTATCTACCCAGCCCCATCTTTATTTTTCAAAGACACATATACATGTGTGGATTTTGTACAAACTTTCCCCCAAATGCATTTCTTATTGATTAAGATACATGTACATGTCAATTATATTATAGTTGTCTCAAATACTGACATAGAAGGATGACAGTCATTTACAATGTACTGTAATCTAAGAGGAAAATAGTATAAAATGAAGTGTATAGGTAGATTTCATTTTATGAATAGTAAGTGTATTTAAGCTATACCCATGTGCATGAATAACATTATAAATTAGAATGTACCATGCTTTATTATATGCATTAAAAGAGTTATTTTCTAACACATGTATCAACTATTTTATTTTGCAGTGCTGAAGATTAGCCTTGTGCAAGCTCACCATGTGCTCTACCATGGAAGTACACCCCCAGCCTCTTACATGATCAGTTTAAATTTTCCCTCTACATCTACCATCTTTTCTTTTTCCTTCACAAAGAGGTGAAGGGTGACAAGGGGGACAAGAAATGTAATCCTAGTTCAGCTGCCATGACATACAGTGATTTATTCAGCTTTCCCTGTGGCGTCTTTAAACACATAGCAGGAATAGTGATAAGCATCTGTATCCTCCTTTAAGGGATGTTGTGAAATAACAGGCATCACTTGGAGTACTTGGGAGGAAAATTGGAGAAGTCCTGGATGCTTCATTTATTATTAATATCTCCTCCCTCGCCTGCTATGTTTTAAAATGACTCAGCATATTAATATGTGGGACAGGGGACTACTTGGGAAAAGAGGAAGGAATTTGATGAAATATAACACAGTATGAAGCAGTTACATTTTTATCACCCTGGGAGCCAACACTGTTTTGCCCTTTATCATTCCTCAGGAAGTAATGACCCCCGGAGTCTTCAGTGCTTGCCTCTCTGTGTCTTCTGTTGAAGGTGATCTATAAATCACACTTCCTTTTGCAATGCTAAGAAGAAACTGAACTTTTTAAACTGTCATTTGTTTATCATACTCTATCAGCATTAGAAACAAAACTATCTGGTAAAATTCAAAGTGAAACAATTTGTTTTATATTCTAATACCAAATAGCATCTCTGCCTTTACCTTAATGAAGCAGCAGAACAAGAAAAATCAAAAAGTCAACAACATATCCATTAGATAAATCATTATCCAGGCAAGACTCGTAGGAATTTCTTCCAAATTGCTGTCATAAAGAAGCATGCCTCCCCCTTTATTAAATGTCAAGGTGGTAAATTTTCATTTTATTTTATGTATTTTTTAACTTTTAAGAAACTATATTATCCATGGCCATCAAAACGTTGAGGTCATTGTGTTGTACAGTACAACGATAAGTACTAATAACTGCCCTTAATGTTCAATGTGCTGATCCCATTTATTATCAATACTATCATACCCTCCTTGCTAACACTATTTAATAATTTGATATATTTTCTGGCTTACTTGTATGAGCTATACGTTCAGACATTATACTCACTTGCAAGTGCTCAGCCAGCAAAGTGTGACAGCAGCAGCTGGGTTGGGAGAGGAAGTCATGGATTTGGAGGAAGACAACCACAGGCAGGTCCTCTTACAGGGGTAGCTCTATCTGTGGAAGTGGGGCGATACACCCTTTAGTGCTCCAATCAGGCTCATCTCAAATTGGTGCCAACTGTGAACTAATTGGGATACAGTGTAGAAACTGAGACTATCCAGATCGAACCTGGTCATGTGGCCGCCCTACTTAAAAGGAAGTAGACTAGGCAGCCCCCAAACAATGGTTTGTCTGGTTCAGAAGTGCTTACAGCTCTCTGCCTGTCTGGAATATGACTGTTGAACCTTAAAATTCATTCCTAGAGAGATTTTACCCTATGCCTCTTGACGTATTTGTTTATACTTTGTATTCCTTGATCTGGTTAGTAGTAGAACTACCTTAAGCTAAAGTTCATTTTATTTATTTATTTATTTATTTATTTATTTATTTATTTATTATTATTATTATTATTATTGTTGTTGTTGTTATTAATTTGTATGTGTATCTATAGACCACAATATGTGCATCAGGGTCAGATAACTACTTTTTGGAGTTGGTTCTCTCCTTCCCTCTTGGGATCTGAGAATTGAATTCAGATGGTTAGGTTTGCATGACAAATACTTTTACCCATTGGGCATTCTTGCTTGCTTGTAAAGTGGGATATAATAGCCACTGGTAAGACTGTGGAACTTGGCTTTGCTTTCAGAACAGGGCCTGAAATGCTGTCAGATCCCCTCTGTCTTTAGCCTTGATCCCTCTATGCAGCTGAGGATGCCACCCCTTGCTACCTATGTAGACAGCTGCTTCTGCTTCTCCATTCTAACTGCGGGAGACCTTTATGATGTTCAGTGTGTTGACCATGATTGCTGGCAGCCCATATTGCATTTAATAGTTGTAGCCACCAGAGGCAGGTTTCTTCACTCCTGGTGTTTTTTTTATCCACAAATGATCAAGTGGCTGATCTTGTAGGAGCTCACCTTACATTGATATAATATGACTGGGTATATGGTTACAGAAGGACATAACAGCTTTCTAGTTGACCATATCACTATATTTGGAGAAAAGAGAAAGTGTAGACCTTCAGCATTATTTCCAGGAACAAGAGGATATTGAAAGAAAAAAAAACATTCATTGCAATAAACTTCAGGGGATGTCAGGGCTCTGAAGAAACTGTGGCTAAATCTTTTTACTTTAATTTTATTTTTTTCTTTATTTTTATTTTACATACCAACCACAGTTTCCCCTTCATCTTCTCCTGTTCCTTCTCCCACCTCCCTTCTGCACCCCCCTCATCCATTCCTCCTCTCTCTCCATTCAGGTGGGGTAAGGTCTCCCTTGGGAATCCACAAAGTATGGCATATCAAGTTGCAGCAGGCCCAAACTCTTCACCTCTGCATCAAGGCTGAACAAGGCATCCTTCCACAGGGAATAGGTTCCAAAGAGCCAGCTCATGCATCAGGGACAGGTTCTGGCCCCACTGTTAGGGGCTCCAGAAAAGACCAAGCTACATAACTGTCACCCAGATGCAGAGGGCCTAGGTTGGTCTCCTGGCGGCTCCCTAGCTGTCCACCCAGAGTGTGTGAGCTCCCACAAGCTCAGGTCAGCTGTCTCTGTGGGTTTTCCCATCATGATTTTGATGCCCCCTTCCTTATATAATCCCTCCTCCCTCTCTTCAACTGGACTCCCAGAACTCAGCCCAGTGTGTGGCTGTGGATCTCTGCATCTGCTTCCGATAGTTACCAGATGAGGGTTCTATGGTGACAATTAGGATAGTCACCAATCTGATTACAGGGGAAGGCCAGTTCAGGTACCCTCTTTACTGCTGCTAGTAGTCTTAACTGGGGTCATCCTTGTGGTTTCCTGGGATTTTTGCTGGCACCAGTTTTCTCCCTAGCCCCTTAATGGCCCCCTCTATCAAGCTATCTCTTTCATTACTCTCCCCCTCTGTCCCACCCCCAACTCGACCATCCTGATCCCTCATGTTCCCATCCCCCCATCCCTCTTCTCTACTCTCCCTGCCTTCAGTTTCTCAGAAAATTGGGAATCAATCTGCCTCAAGACACAGTGATACCATTCTTGAGCATATACCAAAGAATACTCAACTATGTTCATAGCAGGATTATTCATAATAACCAGAACCTGGAAACAACCTAGATGCCCCTCAAGTGAAGAATGGATAAAAAAATGTGGTGAATCTACACAATGGAGTATTATTCAGTGGAAAAAAAACAATGATGTCATAAAATTTGTAGGCAAATGGATGGAACTAGAAAAAAATCATCATGAGTGAGGTAAGCCTGACCCAGAAAGACAAACACAGAATGCACTCACTTATAAGTGGATATTAAATGTAAAGCAAATGATAATCAGATTACAATCCTCAGCCCCAGAGAAGTTAGGTAACAAGGAGGACCCTAAGAGGGATGCATGGATTACCCTGGGAAGAGGAAATAGATGAGTGGCCATAGCTTTGATGGAGAACTTTCCGTGGATGAATTCATAGGTTGTGAGACATCTTCTGATTTCAACTTTGAAGGTAAATATCTTTACCCTTTTGAAAAGGGTAGAAATGAGTCATAGAAAGACTTGATTGGGCAGGGAAACATGTGATTACGTAGGAGGCAAGAGGGGAATATACAAGGCAAATGCTACCCATATTGTTAACCAATCATGGCAATCAGAATGCTGCTATCATTCAGCTCACTTTATGATACCAAAGTGACTATCTCTCTTTGACCTTTTGACTGTTTCTATTTTAAAACGCATTAGATATTTTAAAAGCATTTGTTTAAAATTTTATTATTATTATTGTGTGTGTGTATGTGTAGGTCAGAGAACAGCTTTGTAGAGTCAATTCTTTCCTTCTTCCTTTATGCAGACAACTGAGGTGGTCAGGCTTGCATGTCAATCACCTTTACCCACTGACCTATCTTGCCAGACTTTAGATTTCTCTTTTTTTTTTTTTTTAAAAAATGTAATATGTATACACAATAGACTTATTCAGTTACAAAGAAGAGTGAAAATCTGTCATGTTCAGCAAAGTTAATTGCATCAAAGGACATCATGTTAAGTGAAATAAGATAGATACAGAAAGACAATAGTTCACATTCTCTCTTACATGGAAAATTTAAAATGTCACCAGGACTGCACAGTAGTTACTAGTGGGAGGGATTGTGGGTTGAAGGGAAGGGCGGGCAAAAGAAGGCTAAAGGGTCTGTGCATACTGTGTGCATGTGCAGCAATTGCACATGGAACCTGTTCACATGTACAATTCCTATAGGGTAACAGATGTAAGACAAGACAGCTTTAAAAATAGCATTTGTGATGTCCTGCATAATCTGCTCCTTAATTTTCAATCAATTAAAATACTTATTCTAGTTGCCCTTTATGAGGCACTGATTAGTTGCCCCTTGCCGTGTGTGGCACATTGCTTCATACGGTCTTCAAAGCCGATCTTTTCTTTGTTATCCGTTTCTCTATTGCTGTTTTAGGAAACTGTAAGGTTCACAGTTTTGATCACAGTCCCGTGGATATCAAAGTCTTAGAGCTGTGTTAGAACACAGCTGAGACAACTCCTGAAAACAAAAGCTACTGGGCATTCAGGTTTGTGCTGAAAAGCAATACAATTATGTGAGCTATACACGCATTTTTAAGAAGCCAGTACATAAGGAGGTCAAAGAAACTATTAGAGAAGAGGGCCCCAAACCACATGATGATTAAGTTCAAAAGTGCCTTTAAAAATGGTTTAGAACTTTGGCCTATTCTTAGTTGCTGAAAAAGGGGTGATCTTGGTTCCAAAAATACTTGCTGTTTTGAAAGTTTATTAAGCCGTAGAGACATTATTTCAAGCTTAGTTCACTCAACAAATATGGGACAATGTTGAGTTTGTACTTTAAGGTCATAAACATCTACTTTCCAAAAGAAATTGCAAGCACATAGAAATAAGCGTGTGATGGTAGGGAGGGACATATAAGATTGCATAGCCCGTTGATTGTCATTCTGCATTCTAGAGAACCTTGGGTCCTGCCAGTGTTGATCTGCAGCTGTCTTTGGGCACAAGAAAAAAAAAGTAGAAGAGATTAAAAGGCAGAGAGCAGCAGAACCCTGTTTCTGTTCTGCACCTTTAAGTGGAAGTTGCCTCAATCATTTATTTATCAGATTTGATGGATTTTCTTCTATTTATAGAAACTCAGAGGCAGTGAGTTATTGACATTGTGGGAAAACTAGGAATGGGATCCTTCCACTAGCCAAAGTAGCCAGTATGCTTCATGAAACTCCTATGTTTCCTTTATTTGTCATTGTCTCAGATGTTGTCTTGGCTGTCCTGGAACTCAGTACGTTGACTAAGATTGCTTCAAACTCACAGAGTTTGCCTCTGGAATATTGGGATTAAGAGCCTGTGCTAATATGTCTGACAGATAAATCCTTGTGCATTTTAAGAGCGAGAGTGCCTTGCTTTTGTGCTTAGTCAAGCCCAGGCACATTGTGCTTATACAAGTGAGTTAACAGAAATTGACTAAGGCAAATTGAGGTGACGCTGGGGTTGCTGAGATTGTGGTCATTAAATATGATATAAATAAATTGCTTCAGCCTCTACTGACTTTGTTAGTAGATCTTGAATCCTTTTGGGCTTGTTTTCTTCTCCTCTGCAATCGAAGTCCTGATTGTGTGTGTGTGTGTGTGTGTGTGTGTGTGTGTGTGTGTGTGTGTGTATTTTTTCAATCTGAACTCAGGATCTTATGCTTGCAAGGCAAGCACTTTACCCATGGACCCATCTCTCTAGTCCTGAAGTACTGCCTTTACAGCAGAAAATATCAAGGTCGCCAGTATTATAGCAAGTAAGTTTTTGATGAGAATGATGGGGGTCTGTTCTAGATGAACTTTATCTCTCAAGCATGGGTTTTTCTGTACATGGACTTAGAACCAGAGGTAAGGAGGCCCACTGGGCCTTTAAGGTGGGAGGCCTCTGTTGAAGTGGCGGCGTGAAGGAAACATCTAAATTCCATTAGGGACGAGTAGGAGCACACTGAAGCTGCAGCTGGAAGGGATCAGCCAGCAGCTGCAGCCAGATCATCGTGGTGACGGCAACCCAGACACAGAAACAGTGTGGGAGGCAGTCTGCTGGCAGTTTCCTTATGTCACTATTAAAACAACGTTAGAGCTTACAGTCTTCTTTAGCAAAGTAGAAAAACAATCCAAAGATGTATTCTTGGATTTGTTTTTTTTGTAGAGAAAGAAATAGGGAAAAAGACTTTCACTAATAAAAATCCCTACTTCTAGAAATTTAGGTTTTTTTTAAAGGTAGTTTCTTTTTATACTTTTCTATAAAAACCAGTATTGTAACAAGACTCCTTATTTACTAATTTTTAGAAGACATGTATCATTTGCTCTCTTGGGTTAAAAACCTAGAATGTACATTTCTGAGGTAAAGAATATGTATATTTAAGTTTAAAATACATCATTGAATTATTTTTTAAAGGTTTTGCATTCTTCTATGAATTTCCCACTGTAATTTTGGGAATTCATAGAAATAAAGGATGCCCCAGCAACTCTTGACTTAGGTAGACTGTCAGACCTCAAAGATGATGTCTGTTGTAGTAGACAATGCCTGTTGATGAGTACACAACTCTACCCAGGGTTAATTTCTTACCTTCCATTCTTCTGCCTTTTGTTTTATTAATACTTGAAGCCATGGCTAAGGGAACTACTGAACCAAAGTGGGACGGTATAAAGAATTTGCACAAAGCACAATAAAGTTAATAGGTTTAGAGAACGTAGCTAGAGAGGGTAGGTCTGGGTGCTCTAGGATCTTGGGGTTGGGGTCAGTGACTGACATGTGCCAAATTACAGATAAGGTTAAGTGCAAAAACATTTCAAACATTTCTGCAGAAGAAGTTTAAAGAAAGGAAGTAACCTGTAACCAGAGAGACCAGGTAGGCTGAGGACAAAAATAAGTGTAGTCCCTGTGAGTGCCACCGACAGAATCTGCAGTTTGCTCTATGGTCTCTCCTGAGCCTTCTGATGTTCACTGTGTTGATCTTTGTCCAAGAAACCTGACTCTAGGGAAGACTGCAGGCCAAGCCTTTACTTTAGAAGCACACTTCATTTCTAAGGCTGCTCTTAGCAAATGGTGAGGTTCATCTATTTCTAAATCATTTTCTAAAACACGTTAAAAGCATTTGAACAAATATTTTTCAAGTTAACACATTTATGTTAAAAATAACCAGACCGAAAAACCATTATCACGAGACCTACCTGTGAACGTAGCTGTGTGAACGTACACATTTCCATCCTCTTTACTTCAGGTTCATCTAGCACAATCTACTTAAACTTCAGCACCCAACACTGTCACCAGTTGGGCCAGTTGCAGCAGAGACCTCTGGGCCCTACCCTAAGAATTTCTGTTTCACTGGCTCTGGATATGGCTTGATAATTCCTGTTTCTAACAGGTTTTCTAGAGGCAGTTGACCACTCTGTAAGAACCATGGGGTTAGTCAGAATGTGAGGAAGTCCATCAAAGACAATACCACAATTTCTCTGATTTTACTACTCGTTCTTCAGAAGAGATTTTTTTTTTACATGAACTTGTTCCCTTATCCTCTTCTCCCATTTGTTATTCTACATCTTCCAATTTCCACACTTTGGAAGCCCTTTCTCTCCCCTTCCATCTTCATCACAGCACTTATTCCCCTGCTTAGTTAATGTTGTCTGCCCAGTTAACAGCTGATATCCTCAGGGTAGGACAAATGTATTTTACCTTTGTATCATACTAATACCACAACTAAATGTGATAAGAAGAGATACAAATGTGCTGAGTGTAAAAGAATAAAAACGTTCTTTCTCTGTTTTTGCTGACTCTTTAGAACATTTAAGAAGTCCTTATCTGGTAGACTTGATCTCTCCATTTCTTTCTAGTAAACTGAGAAGCTGTTGCTTAATTATGTCTTGGCTCTTAAAAATTATCTTTATTTTATTTTGTGTATGTGAATGTTTGTCCACATGTATGTATGGGCATATAGGCATATGTCTGGTGTCCCTGAGGGCCAGAAGAGACCATCAGATCTCCTGGAACTAGAGCTAGTTACAGTTGTGAGCTGTTATGTGGGTGTTGAGAACTGAACCTGGGTCTTGGGTCTTCTGGAAGAACAGTAAGTGTGCTTCACCACCACATGAGCCACCTCTCCAGCTTCATGTCTTGACTTTCAGCGTGGCCTACAAGTGGCTTGCTAGAATGGAGTGAAGCAAGGTGAAGGAGAGGACATGTGTGCATGCATGTGAAATGTATATTTCCCATTTTCCTTTCTTCACGTCGGCTTTTTAAGGTTCAAAAAGTGTGTTGAACTAAGGAATTCAAGTCAGTAGATACAGAAGGCACCTTGGAGAGAGCCTACATCTCCTTGAAGAATATCCAGTTTGTAGAGAGTTTATTTTACTTTGTGGCTTATAGCGTTTGCTCTGGTTGAGTAGCAATGCATAACCCACAAAACTAGATTGCCATTCATTCATGCAATTGCTCACGACTTAAAGGCATCTTGATGTGGAATTAAGGTGATTTAGAATTAGCAATCCTGGATTCCAGTCTCAGCTTAAACTTCAATTAGTTGTGTGATCTTTTAAATTTGATTGTAGAGTGAAGGCTTTAATCCAAATGATCTGACTACTTCAAATCTTCATGCTTTCTACATCGGTTAAGAGTAATATATTTCTAAGGGCATAATATACTTTAACCATATGTTTATTTTTACAGGTTTGGTTAATATGTCTTTTTTTGTAGGAAAGCATGATTTTCTGAAAAGATGTTCAAGGAACTATGAATAATGCTGTGTGGCAGCAGGTTGTCTTATGTGATTGGAAGTCCTAGAAGTAATTAAAAAGAACTCTTCTCCAGTTGGAAGAGATCTCATTTTTTGTCTTTTTTTAATTAAGATTTTTAAAATTCATTTTTTTTTTCTTCGAGACAGGGTTTCTCTGTGTAGCTTTGCGCCTTTCCTGGAACTCACTTGGTACCCCAAGCCGGCCTCGAACTCACAGAGATCTGCCTGGCTCTGCCTCCCGAGTGCTGGGATTAAAGGCGTGCACCACCACCGCCGGCTTTTAAAATTCATTTTACATACCAACCACAGATTCCCCTCTCTTCCCTCCTCCCATGCCCTAGCCTTCTTCTCCCCAGCCCACCTCCCATCCCCTCCTCCAAAAAGATAAGGCCTGGTACATTCAGTTGAGGCAGGTCCAAGTCCCTCATCCTGCATCAAGGCTGTACTAAGTGTCCTACTATAGATAGTGGGCTCCAAAAAGCCAGTTCATGCACCAGGGGTGGATCTTGATCCTATTGCCAGGGGGCCCCTAAAATAGATCAAGCTACACAACTGTCTTACTTATGCAGAGGTCCTAGTCCAGTCCCATGGAGGCTCCACAGCTGTTGGTCTAAAGTTCATGAGTTCCCACTAGCTCGGTTTTGTTGTCTCTGTAGGTTTCCCTATCATGATCTTGATGCCCCTTGCCCATAGAATCCCTCTTCTCTCAGAAGAGATCTCTTTTATTCATTTATTCCCATGAAGAAAGAAGTTGAGGTCTTGTCAGGACTGATTATCTAAAAGGAACTCCCCTCCTCCCTAACTTAGAGGAACAAGACTCACTAAGACATTCTCTCTGGATATTTATTATTTTTTTCTTTATCTTGTTCCTGTTGAACTTCCTGGCCAAAGTGACTGTATATTTGACTCCTGAACTAGATAACATGATCTCAGAAATATGCTATTTGGAAACTGCAGAGAGTCCAGATTTAAAGTCTCAGCATAGTCACTTACAGGCATGTTCCAAGTGTCCAGCTGTTACCATTGGAAAGAGCTTGTGCTTCAGCTCTGGGAAGTACAGTGTATAGCAGGGTCCCACTGGCAGAAAAGTTGGTTGTCCTTGCATATTTGACTTGACAAGGAAAAAACAGTTTTGGGAAAGTGGTGGTGAAGATGGGGAAACATATCTTCAGGATGATGAGGCTACAGCAAATTTCTAGAAGGAGACAAGCTCTCACTTTCTTTGACCTTATGAAATTCTCCATGAAGTTCAATTTGCAATAAGTTTAGTAATTCATAGGAATTAGATGTGATTTAAAAAAAAATAGAATAGCTTTCATAAATGCTTTCTTTCATTGCAACTACTTGGTGCAGAGTGTGGTCTGAAATGATAACTTTCACTTTCTTGTGTTCTACCAGCCTCTGTCTGAATGTATCCATCAATGAAACACATTAAAAAAAATAAAAACAAAGGCTGTCCAGCTCATGTGATTGACTCTTGGCTGATTTCTGCCTTTACTTTAGTAATATTTTCATTTGGGACTTACTGGAGAGACCCAGGTCTTCTAAAAGGCTGCATTTCCCATGTGGCAGTGGAAAAGTTCTTTTGATTTTGTTCATTCCTTAAAAAAACCCTTAAATCAAAATACTATTTGAAAAATAGGCATATCCCACAGTAGAACACCATATTATGTAATTAATCTTGTCTCAGAAAGACAAATACATGTTTTTTTTTCTATTTGTGGTTCTTAGATTTTATTTAGATGCATAAAATCACATATGTATGTCTGATAGAAAGTAGAAGGGAGACTATCTAAGAGAACAAAGGGTGGCAGGAGTTGGTAAGGGCTGGGAAGGGGGAGTCTAAGAGGTATGGAGGGGAATTTGCTTAAATGCAACATACACGTGTATGAAAATGTTCTCATGAAATGTAATATAATGTACAGTGAATGAAAACAATGAATGTTTAAAAGTATGTACATCACTAGGTACTAAACAAGCTTATGTAACCAGCACTTAGGTCAAGAAATAAAACATTCGAAATACTATATAACTATTCACATTCCATTGTAGGCCTACCCCCTGTCTCTACTAAGGGTAATGCATGGTGAGGTTTCAATGGAATACATTACATTGCACAGGGTGTACGCTTGTGCCTGGATGCTTTTATTCAACTTAATGCTGATGAATCATCACTGGTTTATAATATATAAATATAAACTATTTGTTGACTTCACATTTCATAGAATTTGAGTATTTCTGTTTTTCTTTCTTTTTTTTCTGGCTATGAAAATGCTAAGCAATGTGTTTTGTGGAAACGTCTTCATCTGAGTCTAGGGTCAAGTTAGAAGTGGAGTCATAGGATATGTCAGAGCTCACTTCGAGGAGAAAGTGCTGAACACATTTCCCAAGGTTGAGCCATTTTAATGACACTGGGTTCTTTTTTTTTTTTTTTTTTTTTTTTGCATTAGAAAAATAAAGGAGAGACCTGGCTGAATAAAGGAACCACACTGAAGCCAGATTGTTGCAGAGTGTTGAATCTGAATGATACATCTTTCATTGCCAACATTGTGTGCTTTTCAAAACTCTTATTTAATAAAACCTTTCATTCTTTTCCTTCTCTTATTCAACTAAGGAATGCACACAAAGTGTTTGTTTTTTCCAGTTCTGGTTTGTTTATTTTATTTTTATCTTATCATTATTTTTTATTTGCCTGTTTATTTTTCCAATAAGAAAGAGAAAGGGTGTAGATTTGGATGGAAGGGGAGGTGAGGAGGATATGGGAGGAGTGGGGAAGTGGAAACTATAATCAAAATATATTGTGTAAAAGAAATCTATTTTCAATAAAATAAAAAAATATGTCTGTATGATTCTCTGACTTTCCTCATTGTCTGTTGTAATGTCTTCCTTTTCATCTCTAATTTTACTAATTTAAAAGGTCTTTCTCCCTCTTCTATGGCCATAATCCGAAAGTTATATCACTTAATGGTGTCCCAGAATTCTACCACATTCTGTTAAAAATATTACTCTTGACCTTTACTGGGTGATCCCATGCCTTAACTTTGTCTTATGGCCCTGGTTCTCTATTTCCTCTATGATTCCTCTGTTGGTGAGGATTTTCATTGAGTTTTTTTGTTTTTGTTTTTGTTTTTTGTTTTGTTTTGTTTTGTTTCTAGCAACATTTCATTTTGGGTCTTCTTCAGCAATTTTATCTATTTGTTGAATTATATTTTCATATCTTGGATTGACTTCCTTATTTCATGTGTCTCTTTGTTTTTGTTCTTTTGGAGTATATTGATGTTTTCTTGGGTTCTTTGAATACACTTACTGTCAGTCTTTTGAATTCTTAGTTTGGTTGTTCTTCCACGTCTTTTTCATTGGGTGCCATTATTATGGGGTTAGTGATTTGTGAAGGAGACATATTGTCTTGGTTTCTCATGTTTTTTCCATTTGCTGTTTTCTGTTTCTGTGCTGGGACTTGTGCATCTGGTATTAGTTTGTTGACTGACTTTTTCCTTCTTTCTTTGGTATTTTTTACTTTTTAAATTCAAGTCTACTTCTTTTTAGAGGTGGTGCTTGCAATGATTGGTGTAGGACTAATTTGTAGCAAAGGTGAGATGTCGTTTCTCTCTGTGAAACTGACATTGACATGAATTGTGTACATGACATTAACAAACAAATTAGGGCCAGAGGAAAACTCTGAGAGTCAAATATTGTCCTGTGTCACTTGAGCCTCCTGCTTGGGTCTTCAACTTTCTTTGCGAGATGTGGAACTTGCCATGTGCCTATGGGTTTTACACGGAGTCAGATCCAATCTTTACTCTGAATCTATAGCTTCTGCTGAAGCTGCTGGGAGCTATCAATTATAATCAGCATTAACAAGCTCTTTAGTGTTTGTAGCATGAATATTAATTTAAATTAAAATATTATTATAGAATAGTATTATATGCTATACAGTCCCTCATAAATATAATGGCAGTATTTGATAGTATTTCTTTCTTTCTTTCTTTCTTTCTTTTTTTTTGTTTTTTCAAGACAAGGTTTCTCTGTGTAGTTTTGGGGCCTGTTCTGGATCTTGCTCTGTAGACAAGGCTGGCCTCAAACTCACAGAGATCCACCTGGCTCTGCCTCCCAGAGAGTGCTGGGATTAAAGATGTGCACCACCACCGCCTGGCGATAGTATTTCTTATTTGACATAAAAGACAATTTTATTATATGCAGAAGTTCTAGGGTATGTATTTACAGCTTTGTTTGTTCACCAGTGTATACATTGGCTATAATTTATTTCGTTTAACTTTCTGAGTTTGTAATACCACATATACTTTAACATGGCTTCTTTGGGGAAGTAAATCACACAGATTCTAGGAATGTGCTGTGAATAAGATCCTCTCGGTCCCTTCGGTGTGAAGTGAGCATACCCATGAATACCGAAGTGTGGAGCAGTCAAGTTCATATTAACACAAGCAGTGTGCTAGTGCACCTCACAGCACGTCTGTGTGCTCCACTGCTCCTGGGTTTGGAGACTGTGCATTAGGCAATGAGAAGCCAACCAAAGGTTTTCACAGAGGAATGGTATTAGAGGTGACCTTGAGGAGAGGGGTTTTGTTAGGGATTGTGAGCAGAAAGAAAATTTAAATGCCCAGATATGCTCATGTGGCAGAACTCTTGAAAGTCAGAGTCATCTTTGCACAACATCATCAACCACTGCTAAATTGAACTTAAAGCCACTGAGAAGGTAAATGTGTATCATAAATATGGCCTTATGGAACATCCAAATGAAGATAAGTAGTACACACACAGACTCTTAGGGAAGTACAACACATCCAACTGAGAAAACAGCATCCTTTAATTTATGCCTATCTTGAAAACTATAAAAGAACAGCTCTATGGGATTTTTGGAGTGTCTCCTGGAAACTGGTGATTTTTGGGAATTAACTTTGAGAACCCTTTATCCTACTGTCTGTCTTGCTGTTGAATATGTGAATAGAAATAAATTAATAAACATAAGAAAATAGAGGTATTAAGAAGGAGTTGTCAAATGATAGGTTGTGTACAGCAGGGGCAGAATAACTCTCCTATATGGATATTCTTTGTTCATGAACCCAAAGCTTTAATATATTCTCTAGTTTGGAGCTAATGATAGATATTGCATGTTGGGCAGTTTGTTAACATTCCTCTAGTCATTTTTTTTCTTTTTAATAAACAATAGTATGTTCACAGGGAAGAGGAGATAGGACCACTTTTAGAAATCACGTGCTATAAAGCTCATGCTTGCCTGCCAATGTTCAGAATTATGGACACATATGCATGAGACTTTTGAACAAAGCCAACCTCTGGGCTCAAGACAAAATGTTCTGGAAAGTGCACAGTCTATACTCCTACATGACATTAACAAACAAGTGCTTAATTCTGCCCACAGACCTCTATTCCAGCATGGCAACCAGGAATACACAACAGAGCTGCAAAATCCCAGGTGGTTTATGGTTAATGACACGGGAGCATTAGCAACACTGAGTAACGAGGTATGTAAAGAATGATGCAACCTAGCTTTCGTTAAGCCACTGCAAGGATAAATGATTTTCTGAGATAGATCTTTCTGCTTAAAGATAACTGTGAACAAAATAAAAAAACACCACCAAAAACTTCCAGCAGAAAACTATTTGCATAATCTTAGCCAGCTTGCTTGTGCCAAAAATCAGCTTAAGAGAAGTGTGAAATAAATTGTCTTGTAGTATTTTTGAGTTAGAATTATGAACCCATAAAACCAGTTCTTGGTGTACTCAGTGTTTCAAGCAAAGACATACAATTTCAGATTGTATGTCCTTTATATATACATATATAAATGTATATATAAAAATATTATTATTTTTGATGGCATTTTGTCAGCTAACATCTATTTATGTATATAAGGAAAGCAGCAATGTATTTTTATGAGCTAGATATTTGAGACTTCTCAGTTCCACAAAAGTTTAATTTTATTATCTAAGATAAACCTTTGGTTTTCTTCCCTCCAAGCATAGCCAAGCTGTGCTTCAGAAAGTATTAAGAAACAGATTTAAATACCGTCACTGAGACATATCCCTCCCAGTGAAGTGGTACATGCTTATAATCTAAGCAGCTGAGAAACTGAAGTAGAGGTATCAAGAGTTCAAGATTAGCCTAGATTGCATAGTGAATTTGAGACTAATTTGAAAGTCTGTGTATCTAGACTTTCAAAACAAAACATAACAATAAGAAAAAGAAAGAAAGGAAGGAAGGAAAGAAGGAAGGAAAGAAGGAAGGAAGGAAGGAAGGAAGGAAGGAAGGAAGGAAGGAAGGAAGGAAGGAAGACCGACTGTCATTTGACTTTAGGTTTCTAAGAGTTTTTGTCTCAAACTTCCTTTCCAGGTATTACATAAGCTTTTTTGAGCACAAATTGGATCCTAACAATCAAAAGAAGAATGTGTGATAGAAGAGATACTGTGTGAAATGTGAGCTCATGTCTTGAAATACTGAATACATTAAAGTTAATTTTTATTTACCTTAAAAAGTAGCAGGTTGTGACTTGTAAAGGAAACTCTCATACAAGACGTTAGAGACAGCCAAATTAGAGAACTGGAGAGATACTCAGGAGTTAAGAGTCGGCATCGCCCTTCCAGAGGACTGGAGATCAGTTTCCAGTGCTCACATTGGGTGACTCACAACTGCCTATAACAACTCTAGCTCCAGAGGATCTGAAATCTTTTTCTAGCCTCTGAAGGCACCTGTGTACATGCATATGAACAGAGACTCTCACAAACATATGCACACACACATAAATAAAATAAATCTTTAAAAAGCTGAACTATAGGAATACTTATCACCTGATATCAGATCACCTTACTGTCAGGCTTGCTTTGCCACTGTGATATATTCAAAGAGAGCCCGAAAATCCACAAAGTGTAAATGAGACTATATACAGTTACTTTCAAAATGAATTAAAAACTGTATATGTGTGATCTTGTAGTGTATAGCCAAAATGATGGCTATAATGTATTACCGGGTGTCTTAGCAATTGTTCTATTGCTGAAAAGAGACACCAAGACCATGGCAACACTTATGAAAGAAAGCATTTAATTGAGGGCTTGCCTACAGTCTCAGAAGTTTAGTCCATTATCATCGTGGTAGGAAGCATGGCAGCACACAGGCAGACATGGTGCTGGAGAAGCAGCTGAGAGTTCTATATCAGGATCCACAGGCAGCAGGAAGAGAGAGATCCTGAGCTTGTCTTGAGCTTTTAAAACCTCAAAAACAGCTCCCAGTGATACTTCCTACAAGGCCACATCTTCTCCATCAAGACCAAGCCTCCTAATCCTTTCAAATAGTGCCACTCCCTGGTGACTAAGTGTTCAATTCTATGAGCTGTGGGTGCCATTCTTACTCAAATCACCACACTGGGGAATTGTATCAGAAATGAAACTTTTTGTTTCCATGCTGGACATGAAACCTGGGATGTCCTATATGCTAACATGGCCTCCACCACCAAGCTGCACACACTCCTAGGCCAGAACATTACATTTTGCTACAAAAGGTTTTCATGAAAAAGATTTGAAAGAAACAATTTTTGATGTTCGTGAAACAGAGATGAGGTTTAAAACAATGCTAAAGGATTCTTACAGAATCTTTACATTGATATATACATCATATATGAACAACTCTTCTTTGTGTGTTTACATGTATATGTGTGAATTCTATATGTGAAATAATATAGTATATACATGTAACATTATAAATGTAACTATGTGTACCTGAGCGCATACATGCAATATATTCACTGTATACATTCTCTTTCTCTTTATGTATTTAAATCTACATATATGATAAAAATACAACCATGTCAGTAATTGCACATATCTCTTGTAAAATGCCCAAGAACGGAATTGTTTCAGATTTTGGATTTTTTTTTTCATTTTGGAATATTTGCATACATAGCAAGATAGTTTGTGTAAAAGGGAAGTCTAAACATGAAACTTCTTTATGTTTTATAGTCTTTCACTCATAGCTTGAAGATAATTTTGCACAACTTCTGGAATAGTTCTGAGCTGGAAACAGTTTTGTGGTATTGGGTTCCCTGCCCAGAGCCTTATGTTGGTGTTCCCACAGCTTTCAAGTTTGCAGTTTCTGATAAGGACTACTTACCATAAATTGAAAGCAAAATGTGACAAGTGACAAAACCCCTTAGGAATGTTTTTTGAGGAACCAGTGGGCTCTTTAATAACATATATCATTAAGTATATCAAAGATGAGTAAATTAATGATATATATCATTACACATATATAATAATTTTGAAAACACGTACCCAAGGCAAGCCTTTCAAGATGTTTTCCCATTGTGAAATAAAAGCAAGCGTTGTGTTAGAGGAAGAGCCTTGGAAGTATCTTAAACAGACATTAAACATTAATTTTAGAATAATTTTTAGGAAGAATACATCAAAGTGTGTGAAACTGGTGGTCAATTATATTATCATTAGTATAAGGCAACGCAGTGTTATCACTCTTCATAAAATGCCATGAACTAAGTATGCTAAGGATATTTAATTATGCGCATGAGTGCGATAATAAGGGAAAATTGTGAGTTAATTGCTTTCCTTAGAGATGCCATTAGAGATGGCAGTTGGCAGACGCCTCACGTTCTCATGATTCATCCTAAAGAAATATGCTGTCGGGCTGGTAGCTTTGGAGATATTCTGGGAAAACCAGGAAGGAAAACGAGGCCTTCCTGGCACAGATTCCAAGGAGCACTTTATTTTCAGCCGCGTGCCACGGCTTCTGAGAAGCCTCCTGTGACTTCCCCCAGCATTGCCACTTTGACGAGACCAAAACACTTTGCAGCATACTCTCTGGTATGCTTCTCTCCACATGGGATTTTAATTATCATTCCACGTAGTGTGTTGGTCTCTGCTTCCAAACTAGGGGCTCTTTAGAGATATGGCTGCTTTATCCTTCTGCTCCCCAGCTGGGCGATTGGCCGGTAAGAGGCTCTTAGCTCTGGTTCTGGAGTGAATTTGGTCTCTCGTCAAGCCCAGGGATGGGAGCTCGGAAGACTGGCATGAGGCAGAATTTCTCTGATTTTTCCCTTCTAGGAGCATCTGAAACAACACTCCTATATTTAGATTCGTCTAAAGAGCTTCAATCTGTTGGCAAATCCCTCCTCATTCTCATTTTCTCTGAAAGGAGGAATTTCCATTTCCTCTTCTTCACATTTCATCTCACTGGAAAAATATGAACAAGTAGGGTGTAACTACTTAGGACCCAGAAACACCCATCATCCAAGATTTCACGGGGAAAAGATGAGTTGTCTGAGGGGATGATTTACATGGTTGTGAATACGCTGTAAACATGTCTTTGAATTCTGCAATTTGCTTGAACATGTCACAGATTTGAGTGGCTGCGACAAGGAAGGGAGAGTGTGAAGAGTTCTACAAGCATGGCTGAGCAGTGATGCCGACTCCAAACACAACTTCCAGGACTCTCGCGACATACAGGTAACAACTCACTCACAAAATCTTTTTTTCTTGTTTATGGTGGTTTGGGGTACCCATCTGCTCTGAAGGAACTAATCTATCTAGATGATGCACATCTGGGAAAAACTTGAATTGAGATCGACAAGGGACAAATTATCACACACACACACACACACACACACACACACACACACACACATAGTATTTAAGAATTAGAATGACAAAAATGAGCTTTACTAGAGAACACATGCTTTGAATCACAATGAAAGAAAAACATTTAAAATTTACTTAAAAATAAAAAAAAAACCAGAACACATGTTCTTTCATTAAAAATAAAAGGAAATAAAAGTTAGTCCTTAGATTTGCTGTTAAAAATGAGTCCCAACCTTTCAGGTGATAAAAAATAAAATAGCTGCTTAGAGAAAAACCTGTCAGTTTTGAGAAGAGTGATGGACAGATGTAGCTAGAGTTTTCCTGCCTGGCCCACAGTCAGGACAAATCTCTCTCACCCACCAGTCCCACAGCCACTCAGACCCGACCAAGTAAACACAGAGACTTATATTGGTTACAAACTGTATGGCCGTGGTAGGCTTCTTGCTAACTGTTCTTACAGCTTAAATTAATCCATTTCCATAAATCTATACCTTGCCACATGGCTCGTGGCTTACTGGGATCTTTACATGCAGCTTGTCATGGTGGCGGCTGGCAGTGTCTCTCTCACCCAGCTTCCTGTTCTCTCAATTCTCCTCTCTGTTAGTCCCGCCTATACTTCCTGCCTGGCCACTGGCCAATCAGTGATTTATTTATTGACCAATCAGCAACACATTTGACATACAGACCATCCCACAGCAGACAGATATGAAGATTAGAAAACAGAGAAGGAAATTCAATACAGTGTTGGGTGAAACCCAGGGCTGTATGAACAGGTATAGTCTCGTTGGTAGTTATCATTGCTCTGAAAATAGATATACAGGGTAGCACTTAAGGATGGAAAAAGATCCAAATGTTATATACATAAGAGTACCAGGGTGTTTTGACTTCAGAGACATAGTCCATAATTACTATAGAACTCTTATATTTACCATGATCTGGCTTCCTGGCCTCATGGCTCCTTAGCTCAGGTGTGTGTGTAGGGTGTGTGTGTGTGTGTGTGTGTGTGTGTGTGTGTGTGTAAAGAAATAGAAGTTAGGGTCAAGACAGAAAGTTGTAGAAGAAGAGAGACCGTCAGAACCAAGTATGGTGGCACATGCCTGTGTTCCCAGCATTTGGGAGGCTGAGACAGAGTGAGACAGAAAAGCAGCTAGAAATTTGAGGAAGCCCATTTCCTTGATGGCACCATTGAGCTGGTGACTCAGTTTTGGGCTGGATCCTATCTAGTCTTTTGTTAAATAAAATCCCCGTGTTTTAATTCTGTTACAATTTCTGCTACTTGTAACTAAAACCATTTATAATTTATACATTATTCTGATACAGACCTGCAATAGTCTGAGTTTTCCCCTTCCAACATTTATGTTTAGACTAACTTCCCAAAGTCTTATACTCATGGCATTTGAAGGTAAAGCCTTTTGAGGATAATTAGGACCAGACAAGATAATCCAGGGTGGTGATATATTGTGTACCCTAATAAAATTTTCCTGAAGATCAGAGAGACAAAGGAACAAACCACAGCCACCACCTCTTACCTCACCAACTCCTCAGCCTGAAAAAGCCTCAGCTGATAGGCCTCTAGCCAAATAAGCTTACTCTGCTGAAAAGGCTTCTAGTTCCTGTCTCCTCACACATTATATACCTTTCTCCACCCAGCCATTAAAGGCATGTGATTCCCAGGTACTGGGATTAAATGTGTGTGCCACCACTACCTGGCTCTATTTCTCCCCTAGACTGAGTCAATCTCATGTAGTCCAGGGTGGCTTTGAACTCACAGAGATCCAGATAGATCTCTGCCTCCTGAGTGCTAGGATTAAAGGTGTGTGCCACCACTACCTGACCTCTCTGTTTAATCTAGTGGTTTGTTCTGTTCTCTGATCTTCAGGCAAAGTTTATTAGGGTACACAATATATCACCACAATCCAGGTGAGGTCCCACGATGTAATCGGTAGCTGAAGAAGAATAGGAAGGAGGAGGAGGAATAGTAGTAGTGGAAGAAAAAGGGGATGATGATGATGATGAAGATGATGAGGTAGAGGATGGTGATGATGAGGAGGAAGAGGATGACGATAAGGAGAGGACACATGGGCTAGCACAGGAGATCTCTTCCCATCTGGTTCTCTGGCATGTTCTGATACAGTAAGAAGACCCTCAGTAGATACTGACAGAATGTTTTCAGAATTGTAAGAAGTATATTTATTTGCCTTACATATTACCTAACCTCAGGCACTCCATTACAGCAACCGAAAAGAACCCAGAGGATTATATTATTGTTTGCTTCTCATGACTTTTTAGTTTCACATTATAGAAGCTCTTACATGGTAATTAAAGTAACAGTTTAGAAGCTGGAGAGATGGCTCAACGGGTAAGACCAGCCACTACTGGCTGCTCATCCATGTAGCTGGAAGTTTTCCTGTGTCCTAGCTTGCTGGCAGTCAGGACAAATCTCTCCAACTTGAATCCTCCAAGTAAGCACACAGAGGCTTACATTAATTATAACTGCTTGGCCATTAGCTCAGGCTTATTACTGACTAGCTCTTACACTTAAATTAACCCATAATTCTTACCTATGTTTAGCCATGTGGCTTGGTACCTTTTCTCAGTTCTGCTTTGTCATCTTGCTTCCTCTGTGTCTGGCTGGCAACTCCTGACTCAGCCTTCCTCTTCCCAGAATTCTCCTTGTCTCCTTACCCTGCTTATACTTCCTGCCTGGCTCCTGGCCAATCAGCATTTTATTTATCAACCAATCAGAGCAACACACATTTACAGCATACAGAATGATGTCCCAGATCACATCCAGATGACTTGGGTTCCATTCCCCTCACCTACATGGTGATTCACAACCATTCATAATTCCAATTTCAGGGAATCTTCTGGCCTCCACAGATACTGCACACAAGTGGTGCACAGATATACACACAGAGAAAACATCCATACACATAAAATAAAAATAAATAAATATTAAGAAACAATTTAGTCAAATATAAGATGGCTTAATCTAATGAGATTAATAATGAAGACATTTGGATGTTATCATAAGAAAAATAAACATAAATTAATTTAGCACTAATAAAATTCATTATTAATTCTAGTCTAATTATCTACAATCCATACATAATATCTAGCTTAGTTATCATTTTTCTATTTTTGTATCAATGTCAGTATCCATAGCAAATTTTGAAATGATGACATCTGCAGCTGAGTCAAAAATATGCTTACATAAAGCAATAACTTATTTCTGTCTATTTAAACAGATAAAGCATTGGTAAAGGGCAATGTAAGGGTGAATTCTGGAAAAGCAGGATCCCCAAGTAACCAATTACTGTCAAGATATCTGTGGCAAAGGGATGCTGACCCAGGGTCATAGTCCTTTCTCCACCCTGCTTTGCTGTTGAGTGGAGACAAGGGCATAGAATAAACCCAGGGTGCTAGGGTATTGAGCAGGAGAAAATTCTGTGAAAGGCCAAACCATACTTATTAATGAGAGAACAAGTCTCTACATATTTGAACCTCCAGTATATGTGTATTTTCTCAAGGAGTGCTTACTCATTACCCATGAATGCTTGGCATCAGCACAGTAAATACAGTACTGAGCTCCCGGATACTGGTGTTGAGACAACGGTTGTTCTTAGGCCAGCACGTTCTCCTTCTGAATGAAGGCAGTCTCAAGTGTTTAAGGGCGTATTAGAGGAAGGCTATTACTCAGTGACTGAAAGCCAGCTGCACTAGCCTCCAGGACAGTTTATGCTTTTCCAGCTCCCCTCTCTTCTACCTTTGGCATGCCTACAAGCCAATGAAGTGCTTTTCCTGAAATGGCAATCACTATTAAGTCCATTAGCCGGAAACCAAAATGTTTTCCTAATTGTTTAAAGTCTCATTGTCCAGAGGACGTTACCACTGATTGGAAAAGGAGGAGGAAACAGTCTCAAGTTCATGATGCTTTTCCTTTTTATAAACAAAGTCAGATGAGACCAACACTCTCAAAACTGTCATATTTACTTCTCTAAATTTCTGGCAGTTCCTTGTCTGGGTTATTTTGTGCCCAAACACTTCTGTTTTGTTTATTGCATTTGCTGATCATTATTTTCCCCTTCTTCTTCCACCTCTCATATTGTGGTTTTGTATCTTTGATTTTTTTCAACAATTTATTAACAACCAATATTTTTAATACAAGATCTCAAAACCATCCTTTTTGATTTGTTTATTAAAAATATTCATTGACTGATACCAGGCACAACGGTGCATCCTGATAATCCGGGCACTCTTGTAGAGGCATGAGGATCAGATGTTGAAGACCATCCTCAGTTGCATACAGATTTTGAGGTTGACCTGAACTACATGATACCTTGTCTCAAAAAAAAAAAAAAAGCTAGTTGCTTTAATTCCACTCCTTGGATTTGACCCTCTTGCCTTCTTTTCTGAGTAGCTATGTCAGCTCGTTTGAAGTGTGAACTTCCCTTCTCAATTATGCTTTTCCTTTATTTTTGAGAATTTTATACATGTATACAATAAAATATGATCATATCCACTCCCCATTTCCCTTCTCTAGTCCTTCTTCTTACTCCACGACATGACCTCATCCCAACATCATGTCCTTTGGTCTTCATATTTTTATAACCAGCCACATCCAATTATTGCTGCCCATAAGTGTATGGGAGTGGGGCTATTGACTTGCGAATGGGAAGCCTGCCAGTGGCTACATCCTCCAAAAAGAACGAATGTTCTTCCCCTTGCAATTATCACCTCCCAATAGCTCCTCAGCAAGGAATAGGGCCTGGAAGTTTTTGCCATATCTCTGCTGGAAGTTTGGATTGGCTTGATCTTATGCTGCTCTTGTGCAGGCAACCGCAGCTATTGTGAGTTCATGAGCATGCTAGCCATGTCATGTGCAGAAAAAACTCATTTCATTGTACTCTTCCTCATCCTCTTCTTATGTGTTTCTGCCTCCTTTTCTGAGATGCTCCCTGAGCCTTGCTATGTGTGGGAGTTGGTCTAGAGCACTCAGCCTCTTACTCTCAGCACTCTGACCATCTGCATGTCTACACTGACTGCTAGCCACTGCAAAAAGAAGTGTGAAATGCTAACTGTACTACATTTCTGGCTTCTGTGTCCCTAGTTTCTAAAACAGTGATTAGCTCATAGTTGGAGGTGATGAATATTTCTTAAATTAATGAAAAATTTGGAAGCTTTTTGTATTTTATAAAACATTCACTTTATCCACACAAACACACCTAAATAAAAGCCACTTAAAATGATTTGTTGTGCGCATTATTGGGTTGAGAATATGCTTTTTGGTTAAATCATTGCTTTTTGAAATGTATCAGAAGTGTTGCACAACTTTAGGGCCAAGGAGAAAGATTATTTTATTTATAACCTATATGAGTCCTAATACATATGGCAATAACTAATAGAATATACTTTTAAACTTTGATATTTCCAAAAGGGACCAATGTGTAAAATGAAACCTCTTGTGTCATAATATGACCATATTTTTACACTAAATGAATTTCATTTGACTCATAAAAGACTTAAAACAGTATATTCCTTGTCTAGGATATTCTGACAGATTTGAGAAAAGGGATTGAATGGCCACAGAGTGGATTTAATCATATTGTAATGGTATATTTAGTAGACAACATTTACATTCTCTTTCTTCATTAATTATACAGCTTACTACATGGAAACAAATCATCATATTTGATAATATGAAATTTAATTTCATTTGATGATTATGATAAAGCACAGACCCTCAGGTTTGCATGCCTTTTCCATTGAGTTGACGTTTGGATACTGTCAGGTTTTTTAAGTGCTTTGAATTACATTGGATTCACTGCCAAAATACTTGAAAAAAATAAATAGAGATAAACCTCCTGATTCCAATTTAGCAGTAATTAGGAAAGAGGATGGCCACTTACCAAGCTTTTTAACATAGTAAAAATGCAAGTGGTTTTCACTGTGATTATTATTATTTTTGATGCCTAGTTATTAATACAGGATGCCGTATGTGCCCATGATTTTTTTATTGTGTGTGTGTCTTAAGTATTGGATAGTTCTTCAGTAAAATAAAACTACAGAGATGCATTAGAGATCTTTCCAAAATAACCCATGAGCAGAGGAATAGTTTACAAAGATACAATGATGTAGTTTGGTGATTTTGTGATTATAGTTGTAGAGGAGCTGTCCAGAGTGAGAGCATCATGTGCAGCTTCCTTGGAGTTAGGAATGAGAATGCAGAATTAGCTAAAATAAGGAATTCTTCCTTTTGCTTTTGAGGTCCCCTTTATTTGGTGATGTGTGAATGAATTTTTGCTGTTGTTGTTAAATTTGTTTTCTTATGTTCCAACTTTGTTTGACGATCTCATAATGTGGCCATTTGCTTGACGGCAGAGATCAAATAGCTCAATCCATATGATGCAGCAGGGAACTAGTAGGCTCCTAGGCTTCTAGGATTGAATCAGGCAGCCTGATAACATATTTTAGTTTGGAAATAAAAAAGTGTGCCAGAATGGATTAGAAAATAAATTTGTGAATGCTTTCTTCTTAAGGCTCTAAAGACAGAACAAGATGTTACATTGGAAAAGGGCATTCTGCCTTGGGAGAGACACTTCTTGAGCTGTTTTCATGTGAATCAGGGCAAACCAGGCAGTAAGTACTACCGCCACGGCACGCCATGTTCTGCCATGCCGTAAGTGCTTAGTAACTCAGTTCAACCTAACAGCAAGTCTATGATGCAGGCACCAACACCGTCTGCATTCTGCAAATGAAGAAACTGACACATGTGTTAAACAGGGTAAGGGGTGGAGCTGGTATTTGATTTCAGAAAGGCATGTGCTCACAGAGGCCGATTCAAAGTCTTCATCGCATGTTGTATAACACATCTCACAAGTATCAAAGTAATTCAAAATCTTTTACTCCAGAGAAAGATCTTATGTACCATTATTTAAAAAAATGTTTTTAATGGAAATAGAATTACATCACTCTCCACCTCCCCTTTCCTCCCTCTGTACCCCCTCCCAGGTACCTTCTTGTCAATGTCTCCCATGCCTCCCTCCAGTTGATAGCCCCCTTTTCCTTTGATTATTATTATTACATGCAGCCGCACGCATACACACATACACACACAGTTATACACAAACACCCCTCACCAAAGAAGCTTCTCTTTACAGCAAATGGAGACCATCATAGAAAGCTACAACTGCACACAAAGGCAGAGATCAACAGATCATGGAAAGCCACGCCCCAACAGAGGCATCTGTACCACAGCTTCTGTACCTATGACGCAGGGAACATCATAGAAAAGGAGACAGAAAGATTGTTAGAGCCAGAATACCAGGAAGTCTTCTGTGAAAAATAAAAACAAAAACAAAAACTAAAAGCTCTTCTAGAAGTGACTGCATACACAAGACCAAACAACATCATATCAACGGCCACACTAACGTGGAAGGGGGAAATTTCATGGGGTTCTACCCCTAGAACAAGAACTACAGGCAACTAGTGATTGCTTGCAGAAGGTGATTTAGCCTCTCCCAGGGGTGAGGCTCTTTATTGGATGTCCAGTGCAGACTGGTCAGCCCTGAAAGCGTATACATACAACACAGAAACAGACTTAGGAGGATGAACACTTTTTGTTTCTTTGTAAGATAGAATGCTATCAGATGGGGGAGGCCGAATCACTACAGAACATCTGTGTATATAAATAATGCACTTAAGTTACCTATTTACCTCATAACAGCTTGTGTCCTAACCCCTACAGCCTGCCCATGTGTATGGCAAAAGGGATCAAGGTTATAGATGCAATTAAGATTTCTAATCAACCTATCTTGAAATTGGGAGATTTTCTTGAATTAGTCAGGTGGGATAAACTCGTCACAAGGATCCTTAAAAGAGGAATGAGGAGTCAAAAGAAGAATCAGTGGTAGAATCATGAAAGGTGACAGACACTTGACCAGCCATACAGGCTTTAAAGATGGAAAGAGTCCCAAATCTGGGATGGCAGGCATTCTGTACAAGATGGAAAAGGCAAAGAAATGGATTTGTCCCCCAGGACAGTCAAAAGAATCACAGCTCTGCTGACTGATAGTTTTTGGTCTAGCAAGACCCATCAGACTTCTGACCCTAAGAATTATACCATCATTTTTGACACAGAGTTGTTTTAGAGCTTATCCTTTCCTTAGACCAGTGAGTGTCAGACAGCTGGGGCTCTCAGTAACTGAACTGCATGATATGATAATGTTGGTAGATGTTTACATTCCAATCAGGGCTGCATCCTTGTGTACACACTACACATTTTACATAATTCTCTGCACTAAGTAGCAATTTGCTACAATGGACATAGAAACATTTGCTTATTCGAGTGGGACTATTTTATATATGTTTATTTTGCCCAAGTGAGGTTAAATATTTACTATAAATGATTAATGGCTGAGCCTTGGATAATTAGAGGATGAGGAAGATGATTCACTGTTTGGTGTTCTGGATCACTTAGATGAGTGGTGGACTTTTGGGGACTGTCATTACAGCAACAGTGTTCTAACAGTACACTGGGGCCACAATTAACCAAGTTACAAAGAAGATCAAAGGTCCATAGAATCTCATGTTTTTTGAAAATTCTAAAGTTTTTCTAAGTTAGAGATTTGTACTTGATCTTTCAACCTTTTCTCATAGTCATCTCTGAACTACAATAAGAGCTTTGAACAGAAGCTTTGTACCAGCCAGATGTCTTGTAGCATACATGAGATGTCAACACTAAACAATACTCAGCTAATTGTATTGTAGAAACAGACTACTCAACTCTTTATTAATTCATTGGTGATTTTTTGCGGGGGACAGTCAGAAATCATTCTAAGTGACTAAAAAAATAGCTGTTATGTTTTGAAGGAATACTCATATTAAAAAGTAACCCAGGTAAATGTGCTATTAGTGCTATAATAGAGATAAGAGCAAAAATGGTCACATAGAAGACAAATAGCTTTCAGAGCTAGAGGTGTTACCTAGCAGTTACAGTTCACCTGGGCTCCAAAAAACAAATGGGATTTCACTAAACAAAGAAGAAGGAAAGAGTATTCTGTGCAGGGTGGTGATGTACTCTGTGACTTCGTTCTGTGAAGTGAACAGTGCATTACCGACCCGGGGGCTGCTTTAGTAGAACAGTGGTAGGGATTGTATCTATGTTGGACTGGTGTGTAATTATGTGTGAAATGAGAATGTTAAGTGGGGACATTGTGTAACAAAGCAGCTGGCAATAGAAAGATGCTCTCACACGGAAGTTAAACTCAAGATTTTGTCTGAGTATAGCTCACCCTTTAATTTCAAGTGATGGTTGATTATTGACACAGGGAATCTCCAGAAGTAAATTCAAATTCAGGTGGATTATAACACCTTGGCAGAAAGTGTTTCAAATACAAAAGGAGGTGAAGTGGGACTGCAAACTGGTCCAATCACATTGGAAACCAGTGCGGAGAATTCTTTTTTTTTCCTACTCAGTCATTTATTTTTGTTAAACATGACAACATAAAATATAATAAGATAAAACAAAAATAATCACATCAAACACTGGACAAAATAAACTAACAAAAGGAAGGGAGCCCAAGAGAAGGTTCAAGAATCAGAGACCCACTCATTTACACATTCAGGAATCCAGTAAAAAATGCTAAACTGGAAGCAATATTTTAAGCACAGAGGACCTGATGGAGACCTATGCAGGCCCTGTGCTTGCTACTCTGTTCTCTATGAGTTCATATTAATTTTGCTCAGTTGATTAAGCTTGTTCCAGTGTCCTCCATCGCCTCTGGCTCTTTCACTCTTTCTACTTCTTCATCCATGGGGTATCCTTAGCTCTGAGGGGAAGGATTAAATGGAGATATCCCATCTAGTGCTGAGTAGTTCAAGGCCTCAATCTCTTTGTAACGGCTGTGGATCTCTATATTTGATGAGAACACATTTCTTTTTTTTTCTTTCATTTTTCTTTATTAAGAAATTTTCTACTCACTCCACATACTATCCACAGATTGCCCCCTCCTCCCTCCTCCCTCCCCCCAGCCCTCTTTCCTAAGCCACCCCACATCCCCACCTCACCCAAATCGAGGTCTCCCATGGGGAGTCAGCAGAGCCCAGAACACTGAGCCTAGGCAGTGTGAGCCAAGCCCCTTCCCACTGCACCAAGGCTGTGCAAGGTGTCACACCATAGGCACCAGGTTCCAGAAGCTTGCCCATAGACCAGGGACAGATCCCAATCCCCCTGCCTGGGTGCCCCCTAAACAGTTCGAGCCAAACAACCATCTTCCATATCCAGAGGGCATAGTCCAGTCCCATGGGGGGGGGGGGTCCATAGCCACCAGTCCACAGTTCATGGGCTCAGTGTGGAGAATTCTTAAAGAGCTAAAAATAAATCTGCCAAATGACCCAGATACAACAGCACTCTTTGGCATATGCCCAAAAGACTGGACATCCTCCTCCACAGATGCTTGCTCAGGCAAATTGATTGCTGTTCTAATCCCAATAGCTAGGAAATAGAAACAACATAAATGTCCTTCAACCAACAAATGATAATGAAGATGTGGCATGCTTACACTAAGATAGAATATTACTCAGATATAAAGAAAAATGAGATCATGAACTTTGCAGGTGAATGGATGGAACTAGAAGAGACCATATACAGTAAAATAACATGGACCTAAAAACATTTAGTATGCTCTTTCTACATTGAGGTCCCTAGCTCAAAATCTTTAGATGTGAGCAAATAGCTTGGAGTAACTATAGAAATCAAGAAAGTAAAAAGAGACAATTATTGGGGCCTGGGGTGTGAGGAAGCAATAGAGGAAATAGTGGGGTACAAGTGACCTGATGGGGCAAATGGGCTCAATTATGAAGGGGAAGGGTGATAATTATAGAAGGAGAGAGGACAGTAAAATAACAATAAGGATGTCTGAAAAAGTTATAAGGAATCCTGTTATTAATTATCTACCTAACGAAACCTATAAGACATATAGTTCTGTGTATATATGATTTTAATGAACTTTTCTCATCAGGCTGATGATGTTCCCTCCAAGACCAAGAGCCAAAGACCACCTAACAAAAACCCCAATACAGGACATGAGAAGCCCTCTTTTGGTTTGTCTAGGGCTGTCCAAGAGACTCCCAAAACATACAGCCTATTGCTATTGCTATTACCTCTCCAGAGGTAAGTCTCTATTGATAAAGACACCATGCACTTCAAAAACAAGGCCCATAGATCCCTGAGCTGGAACTGACCTGAAGGCCTCCTCCTTGAGGACTGGCTTTCATGGTACCAGAAAGTGCCATGAAAACTTCCAAAGGAGGGAGGCAATCACCAGTCCTTCCCAGCTGTGATGCTGATGTACCACAATTGCCACCATGTCACAATAACCCTAACGGTGCAGTAGTTGTAAGCATACTTTGATGGTAACTCCAGCTCTCTAATTGGCCTTAATGCCTGCTCAACAAGAGGGAAATCATGCCTGCTGGAAACCTAGCCTGCTACCCAGGGCTAGTGAAGTCCTGGGTCTTGGAGGAGAACCTGCAACTGCCACTTTACTAAACCAGCACAAACCCTAACTAAATTATAAATACCTGTCCTTATAAACCCAGATAAGAGTGGTCCTTGCCCCTTATCCAAGAAACTTCTCTTTGCCACAGAAAGCCACACCAATCAATGTACAAAGTTTTGTAACCTAATCCCGATGGATACATCTATAAAGAACATGAGAACCAAAGGCTCAAGGAACATTGAGGAAAAAGGTGTTAAAAGAATCTAAGAGGCAGAGGATCAGAGGATCAAGAAGTGTGCTGGGAGATTGTTGTCTCCAAGCAACGTCAGAAGCTACATCCATAAAAATCTCACCAACATGACTGCCTAAACATGAGATGAAGAAGGATGATGTTAATAGACATCATAACATGGCTGTGTGGCAGACAGAAGCTCAAGAGATCTCAACCCTACACAATGAACTACAGGAAACCAAGAAAAACTGAAATCAGGAGGAATAGTCTTTCCCAGTGATGAGCACACTAATTGGTTATCAAATACCAAGTGGTCAACCCTGAAACATACTTACAGATAACATTATACAGACTGAACATGTTGTATTTATGTATTTAAGAATACACACATATGCTGGGCGGTGGTGGCACACGCCTTTAATCCCAGCACTCAGGAGGCAGAGGCAGGCGGATCTCTGTGAGTCTGAGGCTAGCCTGGTCTACAGATCGAGTTCCAGGAAAGGCGCAAAGCTACACAGAGAAACCCTGTCTCGAAAAACCAAAAAAAAAAAAAAAATACACACATACACACACACACAGATACACATACATACATATACTTATGTAACAACTATTAATAAAAGAAGAAGCCATGGATGTGAAAGCAAGGAGGGTTCTATGAGAGGGTTTGGAAGGAGGCAATTTGTGTAATTATATTATAATCTCAAAAATAATAGAAATAATTAAAAAATACCAGTAAAAATTCAATGCTCTGAGCTTTCTTGCTTTAAGTAGCGGAACAGTAGTCCTTTGACAAGATAAATGTCAACATTCCAGCTGGTTTTGTGTCAACTTGACACAAGCTAGAGTCATCAGAGAGGAAGGAGCCTCAGCTGAGGAAATGCCTCCATGAGATCCTCTTTTAGTGATCAATGGAGGAGGGCCCAACCCATGGTGGGTGGTGCCATCCCTGAGCTGGTGGTCCTAGGTTCTATAAGAAAGCAGGTTGAGCAAGCCATGGAAGCAATCCAGTAAGCAATGTTCCTCCATGGCTTCTGCATCAGCTCCTGCCTCCAGGTTCCAGTCCTGCTTGAGTTCCTGTTCTGACTTCCTCCAATGATGGAGTATGATCTGAAAGTGTAAACCAAATAAACCCTTTCCTTGCCAATTTGTTTTTTGGTCATGGTGTTTTGTCAGAGTAATAGAAACCCCAACTAAGATAGAGGCATTCATTTAGAGAGCCCAGAAAATCCACACACCTTCCTCTGGGTCATCCTGTGCTCCCTGCTTTCGAATAGAAGAATTTCATGTGTTTCTAGTATAAAATCTAGTCTTGTACCACATCTAGTTTTACCTTTTTCTTTTTTCTCTCCTTTCTTGACCTCTGTAGTGGAGATATCTGCTAACTTTATCTGGGGCATATTTCTGAAGTTTGGAAATTGAGTGTGGATTTTAATGGAGACTTACTGGAAACGTATGGTGATATTTTATTTGTGCTGAAATGTGATTATATTTGTATGTTAATAATAAAGTTGCCTGAGGATTAAAGCTAAAAGCAAGCCATTTAGCAGAAGTCTGGCGTTGGTGGCACACGCCCTTAATCCGATCACATGGCAGGCAGAGTCTGTGTGTTCGAGGGCACAGCCAGGTTGGTGACACATGCCTTTAATCCAAGTACCAACCACAGAGACCTGGAGGTCTGTATAGACAGGCAGTGACAAGGAAATCATGTGGTTGGGTTTAGAGCCAATGAGAAGGTAGAACAGAAAGGCAATAAAAAGACAGGTTACACAGGAGAAGGAAGGTCTTTCTCTCAGGGGAAGGATGGCAGTGATTGGTAAGCTAAAGGCTATTCGCTAGTGCTCTGATCTCTTGGGCTTTTAACTTGGTATTTGGCTCTGTGTTTCTTGTTTAATAAGACCGTTTAGAATTTTATCTACAGAAACTGAACAGATAAAAAGGAGAGAGAACATTCTAGTACCTTGGTTTTTGTCATATCAGGTTCCTCCCAGACCAGGATTCAGAACTCTGCTTTCAGACGTAGCTCCGATAAACTCAGTATCTCTAGGCACCCATCATTTTAGTTGCTTATTAAGAGTGGAGTAACAGGTGATGAGCAATTCCCCGAAACTAGATAGACACAGAGAATAGTGAAACCATTTCTTCTTCTCACACCACTTGCTGGGAGTTTATTTTAAAAAGTATATAGCCTGACACTAATTGTGAGTGAAATAAGACATCAAAAGAATCTTCTTAATTAGCTTAAATAGTGATCATTACCATCAGAAAATGAGTCATTCAGAAAACACACGTAATTGCACTCTTCCTGTGTTATGGGAAGCCCAGAGACTGAGGAGCTACGTTGTGGGGGAGGAACAGAGTAGACCATGGTAACATTCATCGTAACGAAGAAATGGGCTTTGCCATTACTGATTGTGGCATCTGACATGTGCCTAAGTGACTACAAAGTGTTTTGGAACCAGGAGGTTGGCAGAATGCCCTGTAATTTCATACCTGCTTGGCAAAAATGAAAGCAAGGAAGTGGAACTTCTGATTCCAGTATTAAGGGTATCATTGAAATGTAGGGCCCAATGCTAGGCAAACCTGTTAGAGAGACTTGGGTTTCTCCTCAGGGACATTTCCCATCCCCTCCAATGCTTCTAACTGCATAGTTTTCTTTTGGAAATTTTTCTTCAAGGGGTTGGAGAAAGTTGTTGTTTCATATTTATATCTATGTGTGGATGTAAATAACTGCACATCTTTTAGGGGATACTTGAACATTAATTATTTCCACAAAATTACAGAAACTGTTTTTTTTCTTTGAATTGTAGAAATTGGTATAAAAAAGAGGGAAGGTGGATGAGACCATAATTTTTTTGGTGCCTAAAAAAAAACCCCATCTTGGACATGCTGGGCCTTAGGTAGAACAGCTATGAGCAGGTGTGGTAGCAGATACCAATGGAATCTTTGAATGGTGTTGAATGTGAAGGGTTGATTTACAAAGTTAACTAAAAGAGATCAGTTTATGGAGTACATCTTATATTTTTTTGAAAAATTGGAGATGGCCACTTGGAGATTAATGATGAACAGAATTGTCATTTTAGTTTAATCTAAGCAATAAAAAGTCATTTTGATGTTATTGCCTCTTAAAATATCACCTTGGGTAGTATTTCATGTGTGTGTGTGTGTGTGTGTGTGTGTGTGTGTGTGTGTGTATGTGTGTGTGTGTTTGTATTATTGTTATTATTGCTGTTGTTGTTTTGCTATAGGGTCTAGTTATGTTTCTAGGTCTTGAACTTCTGGGCTCAATTGATCTTCCAACCTTAGCCTCTTGAGTAGTTTGGGCCATAGGCATGTGCCACTATACCTAGAGTTAGAGATTTTGGGTAGTTTTTTATTTTAAATTAAAATTTATTTTATGAACATGAGTGTTTTGCCTTAATGTATGTCTGTGTACCATGTTTGTGCCTGTGGAGACCAGAAAAGGACATCGGATCCACGGGAACTTAGGTTAGAGATGGTTGTGAGCCACCTATGGCACCAGTGGATCCCGCAACTAGTGGTCTTACCTGCTAGGCAGCCTTTCAGTCCCTAGGTAAGGTGTTTTTTTTTTTTTAACTTTTTTTTTGTGCCACAAGCTTTTTTTTTTTTTTATCAGTCTTGTGAAATTTACTCTTTACAGAGTAATATTTTAATATATAAAATTAAATACTTTAAAATTTAATGTAGAAAATTAATACTATTGAGAGGTATTTATCAACATATTTACAGTGTTATGCTATATGTTTCATGAACGCATTAAATGTAAGACTTGGTCCACAGGCTTGTCGACTACATAAAACGTGGTAGTGATGAGTTCAAATTATACTTCAACACAACTGTAAGAGCTCTCTCCTGTGGCATGAGAGTTCTGGTGGAGGGAAGTTACAGGTACTCAAACACTGCTGTGGTCATTATTCTGTAGAATACAAAGAAATAGTGCATTTAATTAGGAGTGAAAGGCTTATAGCATACATCCTGGGCTCCCACATTTTTCAGCTTTTGGAATCCTGTGACTTCAGACCGTGTGGTATTGACTCTAACAGCTCCGACTGCAGCTCTCCATGAAGGTTTCAATTGCGGTGCAGTGTTGGGTTCCGTCACCCCATCTTTTAAGGTTTAATGTGCTTACTTTTAAACTGGGCGATACCATGAAGCTACTGAGTAGAACAAACGATGTAGCACATATTCAGTCAACAGCACAGCAAATGACTTCGCATGTATTTAATCTACAGGGAAATGCATGCTTTAAAGGAAGTTCAGCCAATAGCAGCTCACAACAGGTATTCATTTACCAACTGTAAGAAGCTTAAGGATGATATAAAGTGACACGTAAATCATTTTACAGGGTAATGTGGTCTATTAGCTCCAAAAGAATTTGAGAGTGGAGACACGTTGTAAAATGTACTTTACTCTATGAATATCTGAAATATACCATGAATCTACTTGTCTAAAGTTAAGTAATTTATTAGTATATTTTAATTGTATAAAATAACGAGTCGCATCATGACTTTTTCATACTTAGAATGTACTTCGAGCATATTCTTGTTGTCTAGTGTTTTAAGCCTCAAGATTGTAAAACAAGTTTACAAGAATCAGGTATCAAAAGGCAACTCAAATACCAGTGGGGTACAATAACTTGTCAGGGCTTGTACGTAGGCAACATTATAAGAAAATGATAGAGTCAGTGAAGATCTTGTCTCCCCCTGTGCAAATGTAGGAGGAAGAGAAAGGCGGGGGAGCCCTTTGTGAGTCCCACTGGAGGCAAGGTTCAGTCTGCATGTGAACCTGATGCCGCTTTACCCCAAAACCAGAGCTGGGTGCCAGGGTAGCTTCAGGCACTTAGCTCCAGACCTACAATGAGCTAATGGGAAAAGAAACATCATGTGGCTTTCCTCAGGGAGAAAGGTCTTTAAGCCGTAACTTTGCAGGTTGTCAAGAGGTGGCTGGGCTTTTGGAACTTTGACATTGAGCCTTCTACAAGCAGACACATTAATTTCAGTCACAAAACCCCAGTAGTACATTTAATTACCTTTTTCTTTCATGTAGCAATAGGTCTGTGTATGATGTACACACGTTCAGCTTGATGAAAGCTGCTAATTTCTGTTTTTGGGTTTGGGAAGCTACAATTGAGTGTATTCAAAAACTGGAACTCGCATCTATGAAAAGCGCATGACTGCGGCAGAGGCCAGATGAGGACGCGCTCCATCAGAAGCACCTCTCATTTAGGAGAGAAGGACGCTTTCCCTACGGAGAAACTCATTGTAGGTGCCTCACAGATATCACATGTTCAGTCACATGGTATATTTTGTGAAGTCAGGTGCATTTTATTGAAAAGACGCAGTGCACTTTATTATTGTTTTCCTCTTCGAATAAATACCAACTTGTGGGGCTCATCTTTCTTTCACCCTTTACAGTTGTGATGAACACCAGAAAGAGTATAATTTTCAAATGTCATCGAGAGTGGTATTACAAATAAGCATTTTCTCTTTTCAAATGGCTTATCTTGCTACATTATCATCCAAATGACATACACATTGATCTTACCCCACATGATTCTATAAAATGCATAATAGTGTTTTAGAGTAATTTTAGTATTATAGACGATTTGAGGAGTTAGTACAGAAAGTACTCTCAATTGGATTCTGTGGCTCTTAATTTATCTTTACCAATAGAGAGTTTCTTCTTTTCCTTTTCTAAGCACTTTCTTATACTTTTGACACAATAGTGTGCTAAAACCGTGTCTTCTATGTTTTCCTCAGTCCTAGAAGTCTATGTCCTTACACAACTCTGTTTATTACACTAAATACTGACACAAGTTGAACATTCTAACCCAAAAATCTGAAATACAGAGTTCTCTGAAGTCTGATTTTTTGCATACAGAGTTTTGGATTAGGAGTGTGCTGTTGGCTAAGTCAATACAAATATTCCCCAAATCCAGAAACTGCTCTAAAATCCCAAACAGTTCTAGTATAGACATCTCAGCTACATACTGTGGAGGAAATCACAATATTGGTGCTAGATGAATTTATTATTGCTAGGGTTTGTTCCTTTCAGATCTTCTCAAACAAGAGGGAAAAGAAATGCATGTAGCCATACCACACCATATTTATGCTTACATGTACAAAATTATATGTATATGTACATATGCTTATATCCTTGCCCACATTCATCTATATCAATCTAATCACAAGGATACTGATATCCATATTTTCATCAATTATCAGATGGGTCACGGAAGACTCCCCTCCTGCTCTCCTGTGAACTCTCACTCCAACACACAAGACTCATTCCTACCACTCATGACCCGCTTATTGTTTGATTCCTGTACTGATGTGTGTTAGCATCAAAATTGTGAACATTTAGCCCGCTCTGTATCCTGCTGAGAAAAGACAGTATAACCACTTAGAGTGCAGTACTTATGAAAGGTCTTTGTTCTTTGTCTTGCAAACTACACTCATTTTTAAATGTTTAGGTCAGGCTTTTGACCTACACTCTCCACCAGTGAGGTTGTTTCATATGTTTATAATATGTGTATTTTTTTTGTCATAGTCTGTGTTTCCTCTTGGGCTCCCTGGAACTTCTAAATGATTAGTTTTAAGGTTTCATATATGTGTAAGTTCACTGTAAATTCTGTGGATTTTGACAAATGCATATTTCTGCCACAACAGTATCATATATATAAATGTTGCTATCCAAACAATGCTATGTGCATCACCCGCTCAACCCTTTCCCCTCTCTTGGATGCCTGGCAGCCAGTGATTTTTTTCCCACACTTTGCTATCCAGAATATCATATAACTGCTATGTATACAGTATTTAGAACAATTATCAATGGTCACAGAGCCTATGCTTTCTAAGATATCTCCAATTACAGTTTTCTCAAACACATCTTGTGATTTTTTTTACATCTTGTGATTTATAGACACGATGCAAAAAATGGAAATATTTAAAGCATATCTTATTATTAAGCATTTGAGTCAAGATATGACTGCAACTCTGCTGCCCATTTGTTTTTCAAAACAGCAAGTTAAATTTTAAGGTTAAATTTTTCTTTTTCTAGTCCATTTTTTTTTCTGATTTGTACTCCAATGCCCATTCCCCCAAACTAAACTTTAGCTCTTGTTAAAAGGAACATTATAACTGCAAGTTATAAAATATATTCAAGTGAGGACTTGCCGTTTATTTCACCATCAAATGCAGTAGGATATCTTCAATCTACTGAGAGAACACAAATGAGATACAGAACACAAATTATATAAAATAGACACAAAAATTGCCACCAGTTGTGGTGATATCCATTTAGCCAAACCCAGTGAACAGGCCTCTGTCTTCAGCCTCCATGATTTCTCATTAGTGTTTGAACAGGGGAACACTCCCCACTTATGGAACCATTGCCCCCATTGGCTCCAAGTCCCTACATTTTTTCCTTTTCTGCTACTGCTTCCTATATCTCTCTTGAGATATTATTTAATTCTAGACACTCTTCTCCGATATTTCTTGCTTCCCAACCTTTAGATGAGTTGTGTTCTTTTTTTTTTTTTTTTTTTCCAGAGCTGAGGACTGAACCCAGGGCCTTGCGCTTGCTAGGCAAGCGCTCTACCACTGAGCTAAATCCCCAACCCCGAGTTGTGTTCTTGTGATAAAACTTCAGCTTGACCTAGCTCTTCATCTTGTTCCCTATTTTTCTCGAAATCTCAGATATTGAATTATTTTGAACAGCAAGGCCATTTTGCGAAGTAAAAGTGCAAGTCCTTAAACCCTGCTTTTTTCCCAGTGGCTTTTAAGTGAATTCTTATGCTGAAATTAGCTTAGATATTTCCTGCAGGAAATATCAATGTGATCCTAAGTCTTTATCAGGAAGTTATATCCACTTATCATTGTTTTTCAACCCCCACCCCCTTCTTGGACTATGAATTAGCTACAAACAGCCTGAGATAGATCATCTGTTGATAGGCTGGTGGACAAAAAATATTTGTTTTGGCTGCAGCAGGAACTCCTCTAGAATTATTGGCTACTTTGTATCTGAAACAGGTGGACTTTTTACTGTCTTAATTCACATCATGTAGATAGCCTTATATTAGCAGAGGATTTTCAGCCTTGACTGTGTGCTACAATTACACTGAGAACTTCAAAAAGTACTCATGTTTAGCTTGCTTAACTATTCAAATTCTGTCTTCATGAAGACAGACATATTATTTCAAAGATCCTTTGACAGGAACATGTTACCACAAGGTCTGAGAATTACTGACATCTGTAGTAGAGTTATATTTCTATCAGTTACATTTAGTATTTGATTCTGTGTCACAATCCTAATAATGTCCTTACCACAAAAGCATGGTTAGGAAAATAAATATTTTAATCTACCTGTATTAGTCAAATTTCTCAAGAGGAATTGATAGAATGTGTGTGTGTGTGTGTGTGTGTGTGTGTGTGTGTGTGTGTGTGTGTGTATGGAATTTATCAGAGTGTTTTACAGGCTGTGGTCCAGCTAATTTGACACTGGCTGTCTCCCAACAGAAAGGCCAAGAATCCAGTTGTTGTTTAGTCCGTGAGGCTGGATGTCTCAGCCAGTCTCAGACTATTACATTGGCTTCTGGAGGAAGTAGGTTCTAACATCAGGGATGCCTCAGAAGCAGGCTGCATGAACTTGCCAGTGAGAGTGAGGAGAAGCAGACAAAAGCAAACGCTTCCTTTTTCCATATCCTTTAAAGTAGGGTGTTACCAGAAACTGTGTTCCAGATTTAGGGTGGTTCTTCTGACCCCAAATGAGCCAATCAAGAAACTACTTCACAAATGTATCCAGCTACTTGGATTTTAGTTGATTCAACATATAGTCAAGGTGATAATTAGAATTGGCCATCACATCACGTGATGTGACTAGCACTTTTTTTTAGGACTTAATATGATTTTAACTCCAACTCTGGCTCTCAAGCTCTCCTTTAAAAATAATTTCCAACATTTTTTTTCACCATTGGTGCCATTTTTTGTTCTCTTTATATATGAGTATGCCCAACACTAGAAACTCATGTTACTGTTGATGTTGATAGCAGTGTTTCAGAAGCCAGGAGGCAGGACCCAGTGTCAGCTGATCATTCAACTTTTGAAAACATATTTGACATTTGCACTCTTATTTGTCAGACTCAACCCCTTGAAAAAAACCCAAGATTCAATCATGCTGTGCTCACCTTGGCATTGACGCTGATGAAGATGATAACTGTGATCCTTGGCTGCAATCACATTCTACAAATAAGTCATGCACACTAAGAAGCAGAACATGAGTCAGGTAAGTCATTTTGGAAGTAAAGATGCTTTCAGCTTCCTAATCTTCCTAATTTTTGGTTGGACTAAGAACAGATGCTTAAAATCAGTCTAAAACTTGTCTTTTCAAGTCATATGTGGTAGCTCATGATGTTCATACTTTTCCAATTAGATTTTTTTCTGAGTTCATGGAAAAGCCAATGTTAAAACCATCAACATTAAAGTGAATTCTTTAAAAAAATGTGTGATATTTTTGTTTTCAGCTGTTTATCAGAAACAATTTTTTTTTTTAGTTTTAAATTTGAGTTGACATTTCTAGGCTTTCATGTTTTTGGATATTATGCTATGCTGTTGAAAACTGAAATACTCAAGTTCAAATTAATGGGGGCAAAGTTATATAATCAATGATTTCTTCACAGACTGGTGAATTATTTGGTGTTATAAATAATGTACTGTTCAGAACCATTTCAATCCACAAAAGGCTATCTTGATTCCATTTGTGAATAGCTCTAAGAGACGAAGTATTCCACAGCAATATATGCCCCCAAACTATGCATCATTTAAAAATCAATATTGCATCTTTATCATAGAGACTGAAGTTTGCTGCACTTTACTCAGCAAAATACAATTCTCCTGCATGAAAAGCTGGAGATCAAATAGACTCTTGCCTTTAGCAGATGTTATCATAATCACATAGTAACAAGGAAATGAACAGGAAATGGTTTCTTTAAAAAAATAGCTAAAGACCCAAAGATGGTTTAGTGGGCAATTTTTATGTTCCTATTATCCTACTGATGATGAGAAAATAGCTGGGATATTCATATCATCTTCAGGCTTAGGTTTCCATGGGTTTAGAAGGAGGGAGACACAGGAGGCTATTTTGAAACTGTCAAATTCTGTGCTCTTTATAAAGATAGAAGATGGCCATATGTGATGGAATACATCAGGCTGTCTGTAGTTAAGGTGTCTCAAGATTGGAAGTCACTTATAACATGAGGGAAAATGTAGATGATTTTTGGAAATGCCATTAAATTACCATGAACATAAGGAAGACACCACTGACTTAGTAATGTATTCGATAACACCACCTTCATTTTAAGACCTAATTTCAATTTCTTTTCCTTATCAGTATTATTCTAGAGATTTGAGGGGAAGCAAAAATATATTTTAGGACATTTGGCCTAGCTAAATCAAACTTGTTAAGGAAACAGTTTAGCACACACAGGTAGATGGAGTTTGATCAACTCAAGAGTAGATGCCATGGGAAATACACTTTCTGAGTTTGTAAGAGCCTTGCTGTTGACCTTCTTCAACTAACCTGTCAAGTTTTATTGTCAGAGAACTTGTCCACATCCATGAGTTCTCTAAGTGATGCTTTTTTAAAAGACTCTGAATAACTTTTACAAATTCCCCAGTTGTTTGGGTTCCCTCAGATGGAGCTATCACCTCTGAATCATTGCTAACCTTGATTTTTTAAAAATCAAAAATATAATTTACTTTTAAAATTTAATATAATTAACTATGGATCTATACAAAAGCTTGATGGTTTTGTAGAGGGTCTCACCTAGTGTTCTGGTTTATATCTGGAAGGTCTCTGTAGGCTCATGTTTTGATTACTTGGCCCTAGGCTGGTGGTACTGTTTTAAGAGGTGGAGCCTTGCTGATGGAAATAAGCCACTAGAGGCAGGAATTTAAAAGTTTGTTCCTGTCCTGGGCTCCAATTTTGCTTTCTCATTCTTGGTCTGCCATGATGTGAACAGCCCTTTCCACTCACTCTTCTTGACACGAACTGATTGGCTCTCTATGCCTTTCCTGCCTGCATGGATTGAAAACCTCTAGAGCCATGAGGCAGACAAATCTTTCTTTTTCACTTGTTTCTGTCAGGTATTGTGGTCACAACATTAATGAACATTCCTCAGGGGAACCTGGCATTCCTTTCATCTGTGGTCTTCTGGGTGTGCAAATTGGCTCAAGTCTGGAAATTGGTTCCCAGGACCAAGTCATTTTTGCCATGATCCAATGGAGCTTTTCTTTTACTTGTTGGAGAATATTTTTCTGCTTATACAAATCAAACAAAAGTGTAGTAGGCTTCTTATCTATTGTGTGTGTGGAAACACCATGACTGATTAGCTAGTACCAAAGGTTTGAATGAGTCATGCTACTATAAAATTCACATAGCCTGTGCTGCCCATTAAGGACCAGGACACTATGGACATTGCCTTGCTTATGCTGTCTATTATGATAATTATGACCACCTTGCCTTTGGCTATTTAGTGCCAAAGTGGCTCTTGCTACTTTGGGGCCCAGTTAAACCCATTGCATTTAATTCATTCAACTGAGCAGCAGCATCTCCCATGTTAGGGTCTGGCACAAGGAAAAGGGCGACAACAACAAAACTCTTTGATTGTGCTGGTGCGCTCTCACCGTTTTGTGTGTTATAGAATTAGTGAAGGGCATGTCTTCTGGGCCTTCCCATTGAAGGAGATTAGGTTTTACACAGTGTACCACTCTAGCACTGCAGTTTCCCTGAACCTTAAAATCCCTTCATAACACTAAGCCAAGCGATATCAGGCATTTCAAACTCCTTTTCAGTAGGCCATCTTTTCACAAATGCTTCAGATAATCAATCATTCAAAGTTTTGATATTTTTTTTAACTGCACAGGTTTCCAGATTAAACCTAGAATCTGCACCCAGAAGGCCCATATCAATAAACTCATCTTGATCCAGTTTTATGTTCCTTCCATCATATCTCATTCTTAAAATCCATTCTCACGTATGTTCCCCACACTTCTTGAAAGAATTAGCAAACTCATTAAGCTCTTTAGTGTTATAGTGCATTTCCCCATAGACTACTCACTCTGTCTCCTATCTAGGAGCCTGCTTAGCTCTAAGTCTTGTTATAGGTCTAGAGGCAAGTATTGGTGGACCCTGAGGGACATGAATATTGTCTTGCCTGGCATCTCCTTCAGAGAAAGGAGACATGGCTTAGCAGACACGAAGGATTAATTTCTTCAGTCAAAGGCAGAAAAGGTAATATTTTGGGGAGTGTGTGTGGGAGTACATTTTAATCATCAAAAATGTTATCATTCCTTTTCTTTATGAATTAATTTCCATTCTATTTCTTATTACGTATTGTAATCTAACATAGTATCTTATAGTTGTATAATTATATTTATGAACATAAAGGTAAACTTTGTATGACAAGGGCTGATAACGAGGCACTGTGGCTCTATATTTGTACTTGAATAGTACTGATTATTGTAATGAAATTATGTTTGAAGTTCAATAGCAAAAAGGAAGAAATGTTACAAAAATACGCTGATTTCTGTCGTAGTCTCATTATTCTAAAATGACCAAATTTGTGATAAGAATTAATTAGCAAACAGTATTTGGTGACCAGTGACGACTGAAGACTGGGCACTCAATTAAAACACATCCATGGCTTTTCTGTGCTCAGTGGTGAAAGCAGAGGAACAGTGAGATGCTTCCTGGTTGCTGCATTCTTTGAGTGAAACCAAGGACGTGGACATTTCATTGCTTTTGATTTGGTCCCTACTTGTTTACCCTTTGAATATTTAGGTGTAACCAAATTGCATGCTTATTTGAAAACCCCTAATTATCGGCCATCTGTGATGAATATACTTAAGGCCTTGATGACTAAAAAGAGTAAAACACAAAGAATAACATAAAATGTTTGTAAGTAGGAATATACATTTTTTTTTCTTTTTTTTTTTTAATTTTTATTTTGCAATACAATTAAGTTCTACATACAGGCACAGATTCCCTTGTTCTCCCCCCTCACGCCCCCCTCACCTTCCCCCCAGCCCGCCTCCCATTCCAATCTCCTCCAGGGCAAAGCCTTCCCCACAGACTGAGATCAACCTGGTGGACTCAGTCCAGGTAGGTCCAGTCCCCTCCTCCCAGGCCGAGCCAAGCGACCCTGCATAGGCCCCAGGTTTCAAACAGCCGACTCATGCAATGAGCACAGGACCCAGTGCCAGTGCCTGGATGCCTCCCAAACAGATCAGGCCAATCAACTGTCTCACCCACTCAGAGGGCCTGATCCAGTTGGTGACCCTTCAGCCATTGGTTCATATTTCATGTGTTTCTGTTTGTTTGGCTATTTGTCTCTGTGCTTTATCCGACCTTGGTCTCAACAATTCTCTCTCATATAAACTCTCCTCATTCTCGCTAATTGGACTCCCAGAGATCCACCTGGGGCCTAGTCATGATCTCTGCATCCAGATCCCTCAGTAGTTGGATGAGGTTTCTAGCACGACAATTAGGGTGTTTGGCCATCCCATCACCAGAGTAGGTCAATTCGGACTGTCTCTCGACCATTGCCAGCAGTCTTGTTGTGGGGGTATCTTTGTGGATTTCTGTGGGCCTCTCTAGCACTTTGTTTCTTCCTATTCTCATGTGGTCTTCATTTACCATGGTCTCCTATTCCTTGTTCTCCCTCTCTGTTGTTGATCCAGCTGGAATCTCCCATTCACCCAAGCTCTCTTTCCCTCGACCCTCGCCCTTCCATACCCCCACTCCTGTCCAGGCTGTTCATGTAGATCTCATTCCATTTCTCTGTCATTGGGCGATCCCTGTGTCTTTCTTGGGGTCCTGATTTCCAGGTAGCCTCCCTGGTGATGTGAGTAGCAGTCCAGTCATCCTTGTTCCACATCTAGTATCCTGTTATGAGTGAGTACATACCATGTTTGTCTTTCTGAGTCTGGGATACCTCACTCAGGATGATTTTTTCTAGGTCCATCCATTTGTCTGCAAACCTCATGATGTCATTGTTTTTCTCTGCTGAGTAGTATTCCATTGTGTATATGTACCACATTTTGTTTATCCATTCTTCAGTTGAAGGGCATCTAGGTTGTTTCCATGTTCTGGCTATTACAAACAATGCTGATATGAACATAGCTGAACAAGTGCTCTTGTGGTGTGGTTGAGCATTCCTTGGGTATATGCCCAAGAGTGGTATAGCTGGATCTTGGGGGAGATGGATTCCCAATTTTCTAAGAAAGCACCATATTGATTTCCAAAGTGGTTGTACAAGCTTGCATTCCCACCAGCAGTGGAGGAGAGTTCCCCTAGCTCCACATCCTCTCCAGCATAAGGTGTCTTCAGTGTTTTTGATCTTAGCCATTCTGACAGGCGTAAGGTGGTATCTCAGAGTTGTTTTGATTTGCATTTCCCTGATGATTAGGGATGTTGAGCAATTCCTTAAATGTCTTTCAGCCATTTGAGTTTCCTCTGTTGAGAATTCTCTGTTTAGTTCTATAGCCCATTTCTTAATTGGACTGTTGGGCATTTTGATGTCTAATTTCTTGAGTTCCTTATATATTCTGGATATCAGTCCTCTGTCAGATGTGGGATTGGTGAATATCTTTTCCCATTCTGTAGGCTGTCGCTTTGCCTTGTTGACAGTATCCTTTGCCCTACAAAAGCTTCTCAGTTTCAAGAGGTCCCATTGATTGATTGTTTCTCTCAGTGTCTGTGCTACTGGTGTTCTATTTAGAAAGTGTTCTCCTATGCCAATGCGTTCAAGACTACTTCCTACTTTCTCTTCTAGCAGGTTCAGAGTAGCTGGGTTTATGTTGAGGTCCTTGATCCACTTGGACTTAAGTTTTGTGCGCGGTGATAGATATGGATCTATTTGCAGCCTTCTACATGTTGATATCCAGTTTTGCCAGCACCATTTGTTGAAGATGCTTTCTTTTTTCCATTGTGCACTTTTGGCTTCTTTGTCAAAAATTATTTGTTCATAGGTGTGCGGATTAATGTCAGGGTCTTCAATTCGATTCCATTGGTCCACATGTCGGTTTTTATGCCAGTACCAAGCTGTTTTTATTACTGTAGCTCTATAGTACAGCTTGAAGTCAGGGATCGTGATGCCTCCAGAGGTTGTTTTATTGTACAGGATTCTTTTGGCTATCCTGGGTTTTTTGTTTTTCCATATGAAGTTGAGTATTATTCTTTCCAGGTCTGTGAAGAATTGTGTTGGTATTTTGATGGGGATTGCATTGAATCTGTAGATTGCTTTTGGTAAGATTGCCATTTTTACTATGTTAGTTCTGCCTATCCATGAGCATGGGAGATCTTTCCATTTTCTGACATCTTCTTCAATTTCTTTTTTCAGGGACTTAAAGTTCTTGTCATATAGGTCCTTCACTTGCTTGGTTAGTGTTACCCCAAGGTATTTTATGTCATTTGTGGCTATAGTAAAGGGTGATGTATCTCTGATTTCCTTCTCCGCTTTTTTGTCCATTGTATATAGGAGGGCTACTGATTTTTTGGAGTTGATCTTGTATCCTGCTATGTTGCTGAAGGTGTTTATAAGCTGTATCAGTTCCTTGGTGGAATCTTTGGGGTTGCTCAAGTATACTATCATGTCATCTGCAAATAGGGAAAGCTTGACTTCTTCCTTTCCAATTTGTATCCCCTTAATCTCCTTATGTTGTCTTATTGCTCTGGCTAGAACTTCAAGTACTATATTGAATAAGTATGGGGAGAGCGGACAGCCTTGCCTCGTTCCTGATTTTAGTGGAATTGCTTTGAGTTTCTCTCCATTTAATTTGATGTTGGCTGTTGGCTTGCTGTAAATTGCCTTTATTATGTTTAGGTATGTTCCCTGTATTCCTGATCGCTCCAAGACCTTTATCATGAAGGGGTGTTGGATTTTGTCAAATGCCTTTTCAGCATCTAGTGAGATGATCATGTGGTTTTTTTCTTTGAGTTTGTTTATATGGTGTATCACATTGACAGACTTTCGTATGTTGAACCATCCTTGCATCCCTGGAATGAATCCTACTTGATCATGGTGGATAATTGTTTTGATGTGTTCTTGGAGTCTGTTTGCCAGTATTTTATTGAGTATTTTTGCATCAATGTTCATGAGGGAGATCGGTCTGTAGTTCTCTTTCTTTGTTGTATCCTTGTTTGGTTTGGGAATCAGGGTAATTGTAGCCTCATAGAAGGAGTTTGGTAATGTTCCTTCTGTTTCTATTGTATGGAACAATTTAGAGAGTATTGGTATTAACTCTTCTTTGAAGATCTGGTAGAATTCTGCACTGAAACCATCTGGTCCTGGGCTTTTTTTGTTTGGGAGACTTTTAATGACTGTTTCTATTTCGTTAGGGGTTATTGGACTATTTAAATAGTTTATCTGGTCTTGATTTAATTTAGGTATGTGGTACCTATCCAGAAAATTATCCATTTCTTTTAGGTTTTCCAGTTTTGTGGAATAGAGGTTTTTGAAGTATGACCTGATGATTCTCTGGATTTCCTCAATGTCTGTTGTTATGTCCCCCTTTTCATTTCTGATTTTGTTGATTTGGATGCTCTCTCTCTGTCTTTTGGTTAGTTTGGATAAGGGCTTGTCTATCTTGTTGATTTTCTCAAAGAACCAACTCTTTGTTTCATTAATTTTTTGTATTGTTCTCTTTGTTTCTATTTTATTGATTTCAGCTCTCACTTTGATAATTTCCTGGCATCTATTTTTCCTGGGAGACTTTGCTTCTTCCTGTTCTAGAACTTTCAGGTGTGCTGTTAAGTTACTAGTGTGAGATTTCTCCAGTTTATTTATGTGGGCGTTTAGTGCTATGAATTTCCCTCTTAGTACTGCTTTCATAGTGTCCCATAGGTTTGGATATGTGGTGTCTTCATTTTCGTTGATCTCTAGGAAGTCTTTAATTTCTTTCTTTATTTCTTCCTTAACCCATTGGTGATTCAGGTGGGTATTGTTCAGTTTCCATGAGATTGTAGGTTTTCTGTAGTTTTTGTTGTTGTTGAAATCCAACTTTAGACCATGGTGGTCTGATAGAACACAGGAGGTTATTCCAATTGTTTTGTATCTGTTTAGATTTGTTTTGTGACCAAGTATGTGGTCGATTTTAGAGAAGGTTCCATGGGGTGCTGAGAAGAAGGTATATTCTTTTTTGTTAGGATGGAATGTTCTGTAGATGTCGATTAAGTCCATTTGAGTCATGACATCAGTTAAGTCCTTTATTTCTCTGTTAAGTTTCGATTTGGGCGATCTGTCCAGTGGTGAAAGTGGGGTGTTGAGGTCTCCCACTATTAATGTGTGGGGTTTTATATGTGATTTAAGCTTTAATAATGTTTCTTTTACATATGTGGGTGCCCTTGTGTTTGGGGCATAAATGTTCAGAATTGAGACTTCATCTTGGTGGATCTTTCCTGTGATGATTATGTAATGCCCTTCTTGATCTCTTTTGATTGATTTTAGTTTGAAGTCTATTTTGCTGGATATCAGGATGGCTACACCCGCTTGTTTCTTAAGACCGTTTGATTGGAAAGTCTTTTCTCAGCCTTTTATTTTTAGGTAGTGTCTATCTTTGAATTTGAGATGTGTTTCTTGTATGCAGCAGAAAGATGGGTCCTGCTTTCGTATCCATTCTGTAAGCCTATGTCTTTTTATAGGTGAGTTAAGTCCATTGATATTGAGGGATATTAATGTCCAGTGATTGTTCATTCCTGTTATTTTTTGGTGGTGATGTGTGTGTACTTTTCTTCATTGGGGTTTACTGCTGTGGCTTTATCTATTGCCTGCGTTTTCGAGGGTGTATCTGACTTCCTTAGGTTGGAATTTTCCTTCTAGTGCTTTCTGTAGGGCTGGGTTTGTGGATAAATATTGTTTAAATCTGGCTTTGTCATGGAATGTCTTGTTCACTCCATCTATGTTGATTGAAAGTTTTGCTGGGTATATTAGTCTAGGCTGACATCCATGGTCTCTTAGTGTCTGCATTACATCTGTCCAGGACCTTCTGGCTTTCAAAGTCTCCATTGAGAAATCGGGTGTTATTCTGATAGGTTTGCCTTTATATGTCACTTGGCCTTTTTCCTTTGCTGCTCTTAATATTCTTTCTTTATTCTGTACGTTTAATTGTCTAATTATTATGTGGCGAGGGGACTTTTTTTGGGGGTCTAGTCTGTTTGGTGTTCTATAGGCTTCCTGTATCTTCATAGGCATTTCCTTCTTTAAGTTGGGAAAGTTTTCTTCTATGATCTTGTTGAATATATTTTCTGTGCCCTTGAGTTGGTATTCTTCTCCTTCTTCTACCCCTATTATTCGTAGGTTTGGTCTTTTCATGGTGTCCCAAATTTCTTGGACATTTTGGTTCATGACTTTGTTGACTTTAGTGTTTTCTTTGACTGATGAATCTATTTCTTCTATTGTGTCTTCAACGCTAGAGATTCTCTCTTCCATCTCTTGCATTCTGTTGATTATACTTGCATCTGAAGTTCCCAATCGTTTTCTCAGATTTTCTATTTCCAGCATTCCCTCTGTTTGTGTCTTCTTCATTTTTTCTATTTCCCTTTTCAGGTCTTGGACTGTTTCCTTCATTTGTTTCATTGATTTTTCTTGATTTTCTTTCAGTACTTTATTGTTTTCTTCCAGGACTTTATTGATTTCTTCTAATTTGTTTGCCCTTTCCTCTAGTTGTTTACAGCGTTCTTCACATTTCTTTGTCTTTTCCTCTACACGAGCCTCTAGCTTCTTCATGATGACATTCATAAGGCTATTTTCTTCTGCTTCTTCCAATTTCTGATGTTCAGGTCTAGGTGTTGGAGGAGGGCTAGGGCCTGGTGATGGTGTATTGCTATTCATTTTGTTGTATGTGTTTCTGCCTTGACGTCTGCCCATCTCCTTGTGGTTCGTTCTTGGCCTTATCCGCACACTTGGTTCAGACAGAGCTGACAGATTCAGGAAGTCTTTCTCTCTTGTCCAGATGGGAGCTCTCTGTGCTGTGCTGTGCTGTGCTTCAGAAGGGAAGTCCGGGGCAAGATGGGAGCTGGGAGCTGGGGGCCGGCCTCTAAGTCTCAGGAAGAGGCTTGGGGCTCAGGCAGATGGGAGTGGGGGCAGGGCGTGGAGACTGCAGGGTCTGCCAGGGGTCTTAGAGAAGGGGATCCTTCCCGGTGGGGCTAGAAGGGCACCTGCCCTGTGACCAGAACCTGGGGCCAAGTTGGGCAGGTCTTCCCCGGAGTGGCTGGTGCCCAGGAATGGGGTTGGGGGCAAGCTAGGGCACTCACCTGTGCTTCAGAAGGGAAGTCCGGGGCCAGATGGGAGCTGGGGGCCAGCCTCTAAGTCTCAGGAAGAGGCTTGGGGCTCAGGCGGATGGGCGTGGGGGCAGGGCGTGGAGACTGCAGGGTCTGCCAGGGGTCTTAGAGAAGGGGATCCTTCCCGGTGGGGCTAGAAGGGCACCTGCCCTGTGACCAGAACCTGGGGCCAAGTTGGGCAGGTCTTCCTCGGAGTGGCTGGTGCCCAGGGATGGGGTTGGGGGCAAGTTAGGGGACTCACCTGTGCTTCAGAAGGGAAGTCCGGGGCAAGATGGGAGCTGGGAGCTGGGGGCCGGCCTCTAAGTCTCAGGAAGAGGCTTGGGGCTCAGGCGGATGGGCGTGGGGGCAGGGCGTGGAGACTGCAGGGTCTGCCAGGGGTCTTAGAGAAGGGGATCCTTCCCGGTGGGGCTAGAAGGGCACCTGCCCTGTGACCAGAACCTGGGGCCAAGTTGGGCAGGTCTTCCTCGGAGTGGCTGGTGCCCAGGAATGGGGTTGGGGGCAAGCTAGGGCACTCACCTGTGCTTCAGAAGGGAAGTCCAGGGCCAGATGGAAGCTGGGGGCCGGCCTCTAAGTCTCAGGAAGAGGCTTGGGGCTCAGGCGGATGGGCGTGGGGGCAGGGCGTGGAGACTGCAGGGTCTGCCAGGGGTCTTAGAGAAGGGGATCCTTCCCGGTGGGGCTAAAAGGGCACCTGCCCTGTGACCAGAACCTGGGGCCAAGTTGGGCAGGTCTTCCCCGGAGTGGCTGGTGCCCAGGGATGGGGTTGGGGGCAAGTTAGGGGACTCACCTGTGCTTCAGAAGGGAAGTCCGGGGCAAGATGGGAGCTGGGAGCTGGGGGCCAGCCTCTAAGTCTCAGGAAGAGGCTTGGGGCTCAGGCGGATGGGGGTGGGGGCAGGGCGTGGAGACTGCAGGGTCTGCCAGGGGTCTTGGAGAAGGGGATCCTTCCCGGTGGGGCTGTGCTTCAGAAGGGAAGTCCGGGGCCAGATGGGAGCTGGGGGCCGGCCTCTAAGTCTCAGGAAGAGGCTTGGGGCTCAGGCAGATGGGCGTGGGGGCAGGGCGTGGAGACTGCAGGGTCTGCCAGGGGTCTTAGAGAAGGGGATCCTTCCCGGTGGGGCTAGAAGGGCACCTGCCCTGTGACCAGAACCTGGGGCCAAGTTCGGAATATACATTTTTATTTCTTACTACAAACAAACAAACAAACAAACAAACAAACACCAAGGGCTGTCAAGATGGCTTGGTGGTTAAAAGCCATGAAAGATTGACGGCGGGAGTTTGGTAGCCATAGATTTATGTGAAAAAGAGAAAACCAACTCCACAGACCTATACTCTGGTCTTCATACTTGTGCTGTGGCATACCTATGTGCATGTATACACACATGTATTTTGGACATACAAACAATAATGGTGATTAAATTAAAGTAAGAATGTGATAGAATGAATTGTTTTCAATGTGAAAATAAAATTTATGTCTGCAAATGGTATGTAAATGTCTGTAGAAGAAAAAAGGCAAATGGAACAAATATGAGAAAAATTGATTAGATTCTAATCACACTATCAGAAAAAAGGGATACATGAAAACTAGAAAACCAAACCTGAATGCATGTGGCCAGAGGATTCCCATTATTCCTTCAGGTCATTTAGCTTATCATGACTTTAGGAGAGGACAGGCAGACACTGGGAAACTTACAGCCTAACCATGGTGCTAGAACTTGGTAGAACGCTTTCTTATAGATTTTAGAAATACCAGGAAAGATGTTTCCACACCAGTAGACTTCAACCTTCCCATGTGGGGCCAGCTATTGTAAGGGGATAGGCTCTAAGTGTGGATTGTAGTCCTGCTATCTTCAAAGCCTCTAGTGATGGGTTATAGTTCAGACTGCTCTACCACACTGTATGGAAAGAAGAGCCAGGACTGAACTTTTGTTGTCAGAAGTTGGTAGGGGGCATCATGGGAGTCACAGCAGCATTGAGAAGACAATCAGAGAATAACAGCTCTGAATCGGAGGTGGGTGGGTTCAGGAGTTGCAGCTTAGTTGATAAATCAAGCATGTAGTTTAAGCTTGTACATTTGGGTATAATTGGTTTGGTTCTTTATATATGATCATTCTTATAGATTATATTAAAGATACTAATTATTATTTTCCTACCACTCGATCCCTTCAATGTCTCTCCATTCTTTGTGTGTATTTATACTAAGCTCAATTCAGTCTATACTCAATTTGTAAAAACAATGTAACATGTCCATTTACTCATCTATCTAAGACACATTCATTACTAGGCACTTGGCTTTGAAAATGAAGTGATGGATAAGGCAGTGATTGTGAGCTCATAGAGTTTAAAGTATCTTGAGGCAATTACTGTCAGAAAAAAGAATAGTCTAATAATTATGATGGTATTTTGAGTTTTACAAGAGTAACTTTGGATAGCACGGCCACATATAATTTGTCAACTAGATCATAATTAGTTCCTTTGGATTGCTCTATGTCTCCCAGTATAAATCAGAATATAGGATACTGGTGCATATGATTGACCCTGCATTTGAAGTTGAAATGATTGATGGCCAATCAGTTATTTTTTTTAAATGATGTACAGTAATTTTGTTCTGTAATTTGTGCCTGAAGTCTGCATCTGAAATTCTCACTGAAGTGAATACCATTCCCTAGACTTGTCCTCTGGCCAAAGTCCATGTTTAAATAAGAGCAGCTGCATTCTTGATCTCTGAATGTTGGTTTATTGGTTACTGGGTCTCAGTTCATAATGTTACTGTTGTTCATGAAGCCTCCACAGAGCCTGAAAACAGTTTTACAGTGTGTCTTCATTTGTCCTGCCAGAGAGCTGATACTTCTGCTCCAGGCTGTACTCAGTTGCCTAGCTTTCAATAGGGTTAACTGAATGTGGGTAACACCATGGGAACTCAAGGAGTTTCATGCTAGTACAATGCCATGGCAAATAGCTGTTTATGTGTTATGGCTTGTCAAGGAGTTTCTGTTCTAACTTAGTCACTTAAAAAACTGTTCTTAGCAGTAGAACATGATTGTATGTAAACACTTCTGAATGCACATTTCAAAGGGCTTTAAACATCTGCTTTCTTTATGGTCACCCAGCACACGCTTTTATTATGGGACCATACCTCACTTGGACTTTTGTGCAATGTCTGTCTTTGCCACTAGAAAATAAGACAGGTTAGATAAAAGTTCTTCTGTGTATTCTTTCTGCATATATTTTTATTCTGTGACTTAGACTGTGTTCTGCTAAGTGAACAAGTAAATGAATATATGTAATTGTTGAATGTATGGTTCTATTTATGATGAGTTTTTCTCAGAAGACTCAAAAAGCCTTTAACAAAGAATCCCATTTCCCCTTTGAACATAAAAACAGACAGTGTACAAGAGGATAAAAACTAAAGTCTTGCCATACAGTTTCATCATATGAATAGGAAATAATAGAGCATATATCCAATTTTTTGTGGAGAAAAACTTAGTCTCTTGAAGCTGAATATATAATTTTAGAATGTGCATCCAGGAAGTAAAATCAGATCAATAGCTTAAAGATTAATCCTTTACAAGTCCCTTTAAGAGTTGGGGAACGTAGCTGAGTGGTAAAGGCTTACCTAGTATGAATGAGGCTCAGAATTTAATCTTCTATGTGGCCAACATCCAAAACTGTTTAACATACTTAGATCTGTGGATTTTCAGATAATTGGATTATTACAATTTTTAAATAGATTACCTCATTTGGGAAGAAAGGAGCATAGTACATGAAAACAATGCTAGTCTTTTTAAAATTTATAGCTTATTTTTACCTTAGTTTTAGTCCGTCTTTTACAACAATGAAACAGTTATGCCTCTAGGCACATTTTTCCAATGGAAATAACTCTGATTTTTAAATTTTTATTCATTTATAATACATCTTAAATTAAGAACAACACTTCCCCCTTCCTTTTTCTTTCTCCAGCCCCTCCCTCAAACTGATCCTCCACTCTCAAATTGATAGCTTTTTTCTTTGCTTATTATTACATGCACACACATACATGCATGCTTATGCACAAGCCTATAAATACAACCTGCTGAATCTGTTTTTTGTGTATATGTGATTTCAGGATTGACTACTTCACAATGGATAACTAATAATGCAGGTCTTATCCCTGAGACAGGCTAATTCTACTTCTACCAGCAGTCATTAGTTACCTACAGTTCTTTGTTTAAGGGTGGGGTCCCAAGAGTTTTCCCCCTTCCATGTTAGCATTTCTATTGATATTGCCATTGCTCAGACATTCTTTATGAAACTATTTCTAGGAGAGACTGTTTCACAGCAGACTTCCTGGTATTCAGGGTCTTACAATCTTTCTGTCCTTCTTTCTGTGATGTTTACTGAGCCATAGTTGTAGCAGCTGTGACATAGACATATTGGTTGGGCTGAAATCTCCATGATCCATTGACCTTTGCATTGTGTCCAGTGATCCAGTGATTTTTTTGTGATGGTCTCCATTTGCTGTAAAAAGACATTTCTTAATTAGGACTGGTAGCTATTATATCAGAAGATTTGGAGCTAAGAATCACAGATGAAAGAGAACATGTTGTATTTATCTCTCTGTGTCTGGGTTATCTCACTGGATATGATGTTTTCTAGGTGTCCATGTCTGTGTGCAAATTTCTTTTCTCTTTATAGCTGAATAGTGTTCTATTGTACATATGTAACCATTTTCATTGTTAATTCATTTGTTGAAGGGCATCTAGTTTGTTCTGTTTCCTGGCTATTGGAAATAAGGTGGCGATAAACGTGGAAGAGCAAGTATCTCTAGAGTAGGGTACTGACCCCTTTGGGAATATGCCAAGAAGTGGTATACTGGAATCATATTGTAGATTTATTTTTTTTTTAATATTCTACAAATCGATTTCTAGAGTGGTTGCACCAATTACATTTCCACCAATAGTGAATGAGGGTTCCTCTTTCTCCACAACCTCTCCAGCATTTGTTCTCTCTCATCACTGTGTGTGTATGTGTGTGTGTGTGTGTGTGTGTGTGTAAATGCCATAACAGAGCCCACTACTTTGTACGCTGACTTCAAAAAGTAATTACAAAAAGAAGAGTATCTTGTTCATCTTCAACAATACTTGTTAATGAAAATGGTTTTGGCAAAAATATATCTGAAAAATTTGAATGCAGTACAGTGCCGAAGGATTGATCTGTATGTACTTTGTATGACTGAGCATCTTGAAAGAATGTAGATATAGAAGGGGAAATGGACAGTCAGGAGTAGATGTCAACTTTCACAGAAGTAAAAGGACTAATAGTGTGCAGATCACAGACTGGAATTAAAGCTTGGCTTAACTAATCCGAAGACAAATATTTATGAGAGGAATATGATGTCATTTATAAAATATCACAGCATTGACATCCTTTAAAAAGTTATCTATGAAGATGGATATCATGGTAAGGATTAATGTTGCATAGAAAGATTCTTGGTAGGGGGGTGTTACACTATTGCTCAAAGTTTACAGTGTTACACAACATCAATTTTGCATCAATGCTCTGGTCAAATGTCAGGAAATGCCTATGAAACACATCTGCTATTGAGCAGTAAGCAATTGGTTTATGAAGAAGCTCATTTTTAGGATATTTTATATTCATAGACGTTAGAAGTCGCCTCCATGGTTGACAAAGCACTTTAAACAGTAATATGAAACCATGGGCATCTGCTAATTGCATACTTATCCAACAGTCTTTTTTTGTTCTGCGCAGTAGCATAGAATAAAGAACCCAGAATAGAATAAAGAACCCAGAAATTGCATGACCACAGACTGATCTACCTACAATGTTCAAGCTCCAGTGCTTATTACACCTACAATTTAATGATTTACCTTAGTCAAATTACTCAGTATCTCTCTCACTATCAATTTCCACAGAAATGAGACTTGATTTCTTAAGTCCCTGGGTCCCATTTTAGTCTTATAATTCTATAAGTCTCTGATTCAAATTCCTGTCTGCTGTGTTTGGTGACAGTAAAGTCAGCTTTTTGAAAGTTCATTTTGAATGTAGAGCTACTAATACAGCATCGCCAAAATATAATGATCCATATTATACATTAGACACTTTACATATATTCCTTAATGTAGAGAGGGAAGAAAACACAATGGCTAGAAAGTGAGGCTGGAAGCATCAACATATCCTTCTATTACTCCCAACCAGTTGGTCTCAGTTGCTTTAAATTCTTTAATATTTATAGAAATCAGTCAATAGTATTGAATGCAGATTCCACTTCAGTAACAGGAGATGGGACTTGAGAACCTGTATTTCTAACAAGCTCTCTTGTGAGGCTGATGCTTCTGCTCTTGGGGTTATATTTCTGACACTCAGTTTCCTCTTCCACATGTGAATAACAATATTATCTCTTTCATAACTCTTCTGGGGACTAACCCCAGATATTCTGAATGTACTTAGCAGTGCCTAACATGCAGTAAATACTAGTTAGTTATTATTATGGATGGCCTTTATATAAGTCCCGTGGGACAGATGTAGTTATCAACTATTTTCTTGAACTTCAGTAACTTGATTGAGAATTGAGCACAGGCAGTTTGTGTGACAGTTTCTATGACTTCCACAGAAAGCAATGGTACAAACTTCCTTGTTTACAAATTAATAATAATAATAATAATAATAATATTTCATTCCCCAAACTCAAGTTTTTAACCATTCTGTTCCCTGTTGAGTGGACCCACAACAAGTGTTGCTTGGTGGCTTTCTCCAGTGTCCAACAGTCATCTGAAATTTTCTCCTCCTGGATCCCATGACATCTTTAGTCATGACTTTCACGGACACAGGTGTCTTGTCTCTTCTTCAGTCTTCAACTTGTGTTGACAGTTTCTGATCTATACAAGCCACTTGCTTCTTTCAGAAGCATCATTTTTCTTCAAATTTGTATTAACTTTATCGTACTGCAAATGGAAACAGAAATGATGAGTTTTATTTCTTAGAGGAGAGGGTTTGAGACAAGACATTTCATGGGAGGGAGACAGGCTGTGTTTCTGCCTTCCAGATTGCCCTCATGACCGCTGGGTATCTTTGAGGGTGGCCTTGTCAGGATTAACTGTCTCAGGATTGACTCACAGTGTGTGGAGTTGGGCTTTAGGCAAAATTTTATTAGAGTGAATGATCTGAACATTTAACATCTGGTAAGTTCTCTCTGTATTCAAAAGAGCTTAGAAAGAATGTGAACAGCAATCAATAAACCCAAGATGCTAATGAGTATGTAAGTCAACCCTGGCTCAAGTTTTAGTGTTTTTGTTGAAAAAATAATGATCCAAGGCATTTTTATAGGGACTAATGCTCTTTGTGTACCAGAAAGAAAGTGAATTAATGTTTCCTATTCCTAAAAACATTAATTGTTTATATTTTAAATTGAATTGGGTTTGGAAAACAAATACAAAAATTGGATCAAAATAATAAATTTAAAAAAAACCCAACTTACTTCTCATTTATTTTTCTCTTAGAGATTGTTACCAGCAACAGTTTGCTGTGGTTCACATGCTTTCAGCTTCCATACAGCCCAGTTGATGTTTTCTTTTGAATAGAAGGCTAGTTCAATTAGCTTTCTCCCTGCCTTCAGATTTGCACTCCAGTAGTCAGTTACAAGTCAGTGTCTGGCAACCGATATATTACAGAAGTTTGGCAGTTTGTTATCTTTGGAGAGCAATGATTTAAAAGTGCAACATGCCAACCAGGACTTCCATGATCTGATTAACAGAAGAGAAATCAGATATCTCAAAATAGCAGCACAAAGCCAACCATGCCAGTAACTTAAGGGGAAGTCATCAAATCTGAGAAGTGAGGACTCTTGCTCTGAATCTGAGCAGCTGACTTTATCACAGGTTTCATTTCCTCCCAAGAGATTACAAAGACATGCTTAGAACGAACACTGTGCTTGTGTCTTTGAACTCTAAGGAACAGTTTCTCATAATTCCTTTCCCGGCACAAAGCAGTTGTGTATACTTGTTTGTTTTATTTTCATCTACCCATTTACTCCTTGGTTGTGTGTTGAACACAGATAATGAGGAAAGACATGAGCTGAAACATCGGGAAGAAGAGTAGGATGTCTGCTACTTTTCAGCGGGTTGGAAGTCCGTACAACTGGAAGTAGAGAATGTCATGGATATAGATAAAGAAGAAGAATGAGCTTGAAAGCTAGAGCCTAGTGTTCAAAATAAGAAACTTGAGTCTTTGCTGTTAAAAGCAATAACACTGATAATGATAATAATAAGATGGACTAGGAGCTTGGACTGGAAAGAGGGAAATAATCTCTGGACACAAGGAAGTAGGGAATCGAGACACTGGAGTGTTGTTGTCACTGAGTGTTTTGACGAGAAGGTGTAGGGGTGGAAAAAACTACAGGCAGTAATCTGGAACAAGTGGTGAGAGCTGAAGAAGAGTTGTAGATGACAGTAGCAAGTAGGGGGCAGAAAAGGGAGTAAACAGAGAAAGCAGACGATCGAGTAAGCTTGGAAGGATGGAGAGAAGAAACAGCTTGGAGGGAACAGTGGGATCCAGGTAGACATCTTTAATCTCCAGGTTTTGCAGTATAAAGGAGCATGAGAAAAAACCCTTTACTTATGAAGATCATTGAGTGTGTTGCCATGAGGAAGGAGTCTTTGGGGGAAGTTCTGTAATAGATGCTGGGGACACACAACCGAGTTCTACACTCCAGTGGCTCACAACAAAAGAAACATTGTCTCATCATTTGAGGCATCAACAGTCCAAGCTAATGGTGCTAGAAGTATTATATTCCTGTTGCAGGCCTCTCTCCTAGCTTGTAGTAGTTCTTTGGCTTGTGAGAGCATACCTCTAGTCAACACATGGCGTCCCCTGTGTGTGTATGTGCCTGTGTCTAAATCTGCCCTTTTAAAATTAAGGACACTAGTCATGTTAGATTAGAGGGGCATCCTACTTCAATATGACCCCATTCAAGTTAATATCTGAAACATCTGTTATATATAAATAAATGTATTTCTAAACAGTATCATGGTGTTGGGATTCCAACTTATAATACAATTCATGGCAAGGATGCTCACAGGTGACGGTAAAGAGGGCACAGTAGGTTTTGGGTATAGAAAATGGTTTGGAAAATGGGTCAGAGTAGTTGATATGGAGGAAATTTGGGGTAATGGATTGTGTGGGAACTGAGCTCTCTGATTAATCAATCATATGAATTCTAGGCCTGATAGTATTAGATCTGATGATGGCCAACTGGGATAAAATGAGGCCACCAGCAGGTATTCTCATCTGTAGCTTGCAGCAGTGTGATGGCCAAGGGCTGAGTGAAAGAACCCTGGTGTGCTGATACCCAGAGCAAAAGGAGACATAAAGATCTCTTTCTTCTTGTTGTGGAATCAGTGGGATCTTGGAGGAGAGCAAGTGGCAGGAGGCTGGAAATTTCTCTCCTTTATAGGTATTGCACCATGTTAGTAGAAGCCTGAGGAGTGAGGAGTCCTTGCCATCTGATGGCGTGGTGCCATGGCACTTGTCAACCAGATGACCTCTGGAATCCATGGGTGTTTTGTCAGCTGTAGGCTCGGGCACCATGTGTGATATTATGAAAACACCTCTGAACACATTTCGGCAAGAGTGAAACCCAAATCAGAAGCTACGTTTATGCTAATGGGGAGATAGATATTTTTATTGGCTATGAGTACATGAAGTTCTCATGTGAGCCTACTGATTACTGAGTTTTGTATGTTCATTAGGGCAAGCATGATGAGATCGTTATTTATCAGAACAACCTTCATAAGATTAGTCAAGCAGAGGTTTGGTTTGAATGCCCATCTGTTTTGTTTTCTTCCGAATTCTTGCTCCACCTGTGAGCAATCTCACTCCCTTCTGCTTTCCAGGGAGTCTTTACCTGCCCAATGCTTTCCTCTTCTTCATTTTCTGTTTGCTTCATGAAATGCCCCCAGTGTTTTTAGAAAAAATATTTTTATTGATTTTTTTTTAAAAGGAAGACTACAAGCTAAAATTTATTAACCATTAGCTATGGTATTAGATGCTTTTACAATGTTCTTTCTTAATTTTAATTACTCCTGGAAGATAGTATCCTCTTCAATACACAAGGAAATTGAACCACAAATAGATTAAGGGATATTCCTCTAGGTAATGCATCTAGTTACAGGCACATATTCTTTATTCAGACTCATGCTGGTGGCCTTGAAAGCCTTCTCTCTCATTATGTACTTGCTCCCTGGTATAGCAAACATGGGGTCACCCTGATGGCTGTTTACGTCGAAAGAAACACCATACTGTGTGGTGTGACAAAGACAGCTTCTTCAGTTGGAGGTTGGAGACCCTGGCATTAGATCTGGCTCTACCACTTAGTAGTCATAGACTACCTATCTCCAACTGTAAAACAGAGTTCATCATAGCTTTTCTCAAGATTGTGATGGTGAAGGAATGAGATGAGAATAGCTAAGGAAATTAGTGCCTATAATATTGTATGTTTAATGCTGAGTTTTTCTTTCTCTTTGCTGTTTGTTACTCAGCTACAACTAAAATACTTGCTGAATCAGATAAAAGAGAACTTCCCTGTCATTTAGGAATGATGGACCATGGCACAGGCAAACTGGTGAGGAGACTTTTTTTTCAGTACACCCCAATCTATATCAAGGCTGAAAACTCAGTTCTGAAAGTTTGACATTAATTTATACTTTAGAATACATTGTTAGGAAATGGGGTAAAAAGCTCCCTTCCAAATGTCTGCTGACTCTGGCCACTCAACAGGTTAATCAAATCTTATACTGTGTTTAGCTATCAAGTGTGACTCAGCTATTCACAAAGGCAATTCAGGAACATACAGCAACTTCCTTTCAGCGATATAAGAGCCAAAGGAATGCCATTGGCGTGTGAACTTGAGTAGAAGTCAGGAAACACTGAATGGGACTTTGAATGAATTTTTACTCCGTGGAACTGAGTCACTATCACCTCTGTCTGTACTCAGACATTATGAGATCATTACTACAACAGCTCAACATCAAAGCTGGTGTACCTGTGGATCACTGTGGAATCCTCGGATGGGTCCTCCTCTTAGACATTATGAGATCATTACTACAACAGCTCAACATCAGAGTTGGTGTACTTGTGGATCACTGTGGAATCCTTGGACAGGTTCTCCTCTCAGACATGAGATCATTACTATGACAGCTCCACATCAGAGTTGATGCACTGGAGGATCACTGTAGAATCCTCTGATGGGTCCTCCTCTCAGAGATGTTAAGCCTTGGGATACTTGGTAATGTCCAGGTCTCAGCTTTCTACAGGTCCTGCAGTGATTCTGATCAGAGGCTCTGCCCATGACACTTTAGGGAAGACCCATCATCTGGCACAAGCTCAGTGTGTGACATACGCAGTCATTTTGTCCCTGACTAATGTCTTTTCAGTATTTCTTCTTCCTCCTTTGTTTAATTATTTTTTTAAGGTAGGATCTCACTGTGTATCCCTAGCTGATTTGAAACTCACTATATAAACCAGGCAAGTCTCAACTTGTAGAGACCCACTTACATCTGCCTTCAGAGTGCTGGGATTCAGGAGTGTGCCACCACTCCAAGCTTGAACTTCTGTTCCTACCACTTTATCATATGGATAAAAGAGTGCTTACTATATCCTAGTGGATAAACAATGGTAGGCAGTTCTGCATGTGAGATTATTACTAATTCAATAAAGGGCCAGCATCACTTATATCTTATATTGATCTTTAGCAGAAAACATTGGCTAAATATTTGTCTCTTATTTATTCCCACTTCTTAAATCGCAGTTATCCATCATGATGGAAATAACATGAACATTTAAAAAACAATGCCTCAGTCTTACAACTATACTTTCCAAAAAAAAATCAATTTTGCTGATCTAACTATTCCCTTTTAATTTCACACTTCCTAGGGGCATAGAACCAACAATCAGATTTATAAGGCTAGAAATTTCATCATAGGCCACTAATATGTTCCTTGCCTTTGGCAGAATGTCATCTAAATCAACCTATTGCAATTGTACATCTAAGAGGACCAGCAAATCCTGCACTTGTGTTGTTGGGGCACTCCAATTCCACCTATGTTTCCCATTTCCGCATTCTAGATTGTATGTTTTTCTATGGATTCGCTACTGATTTGTGTCATTGGGGCAAGAGAAGGCACAAGGGTTGATCTCTGAGAAGTTTATGTGCTTGGCAGACATGGTCCTCATAAACAATGATGGGGTTTTTGTGGATAAAGGTTTTTGTACTTGTTCTTTAGGAGAAAAAGGAGGTCCAGAGCATAGAAGAGCAGCCACACCAGAGATGTTCTCTTTACTCGGGCAGTTGGACAGACACAGGGAAATTCTTTACCCTTTACTTGTCCACCAAGTCAGTGGACATGATTAGAGCCAGGGTTAGTGGTATCTAGACCTCCAATCTTCATTTATTTTTGAATTGTTTTGCATCATCTGTTTTTCCTATATAATCTTAGCATCTTAGAACGGTGCTAATAGGAATAGTAACAGAGTAAACAAAGGATGGGGGCAAAACAAAGACCCAAGAGCCATACTCTTCATAGGTAGCTGAAAATTTTGGAATTAGTAGTTTTATATTAAGATATTATTACTATTCAGCCTCCCCACCAAGCCTGTGCGAACATAATAACGTACCTTAATAGGCAGTAGTGTGCAATAAGAATTTTAATCCCAGCACTTGGACGGCAGAGTCAGGCAGATCTCTGTGAGTTTGAGGCCAGCCTGGTCTACAAAGTGAGTTCCAGGACAGCTAGGGCTGTTGCACAGCCTGTCTCCTTAAATAACCACCCCCAATTAAATAATTAAAGAACTTCTAACCCTTCCAACTGGATTAAACGGTAGATAAGATAAGAGTTATTTGGGGTTTGACAGAGGCATCACTGGGTAATAGTGCTTGCCACAGAAGCCTGAAAACCTCAGCTTGATCCCTGAAATTCACATAAAAGTGAAGGAGAGAACTGACTCCATAAATACCAAGGCACAGGGCTTTAGTGGTCTCATGACCTGTGGACTATTGGCTTAGTGTCTGTCTTAGGTTTACTATTGCTGTGATGAAACACCATGCCAAAAAGCAAGTTGGGGAGGAAAGGGTTTATTTTGCTGACAGTTCCGTATAACAAATAGCTAAATTACCAAAAGCAGTTAGGGTAGGAACTCATACAGGGCAGGAACCTGGGGAGAAAAGCGGATGCAGAGGCCATGGGGGAGTTCTGCTTACTGGCTTGCTTCCCATAGCTTGCTCAGGCTGCTTTCTTATAGAACCCAGGACCACTAGCCCGAGGATGGCACCACCCCTAGTGGGCTGAACCCTACAACATCAATAACTAATCAAGAAAATGCCCTACAGGCCTGCCAACAGCCAGATTTTATGAATGTTTTTTTTTTCAGTTTAGGTTTCCTTTTCTCAGATAACTTTAGCTTGTGTCAAGTTGACATAAAACTACCCAGCACAGTGTCCAAACTGGTGCTCAAGGTCACTCAACTTTGTTCTCTGTGTGTCCACTCTGGGTCAATGTCCCCATGAACTTGGAGAAAATATCGCACTGACAGAAAGTAAAAGCACCCCAATACTTTATTTAATGTACTGTTTGTATCTTATAATAAATATTTATTACTTCAGAGAAAAGAAGTTTCTTGGTGTGTGGTATTCCATCTTCTGGGAAAAAATATTGAGACAAAAGGATATTTATTGGTTCTCACTGTTTATTTATTCTCAAAAGGAAAACAACCTCCTTATCAGGAAGTGGGGATATGACAGAGCCAAGGCTACAAAAATACCAGTGGAAGTTGGAGGTGATGACAATTCAGGCTGTGTTGGTGACAATTCTTCATAAACACAACCCCGTCCTCACCATGAGAACATGGCTACTCTGCTGTCAGTTGTTCTGGTCTATGGACATAACTCTCTTCTAACTGTTCCAGTCTGTGGACATACCTTTCTTTTAACTTTTCTGGTCTATGGACATACTTCTCTTCTAACTGTTCTGGTCTGTGGACATACCTCTCTTTTAACTGTTCTGGTCTATGGGTATACCTCTCTTCCAACTGTTCTGGTCTATGAGCATACCTCTCTTCTAACTGTTCTGGTTTATGAGCATACCTGTCTTCTAACTGTTCCGGTCTATGGGCATACCTGTCTTCTAACTGTTCTGGCCTATGGGCATACCTCTCTTCTAACTGTTCCGGTCTATGGGCATACCTGTCTTCTAACTGTTCTGGTCTATGGGCATACCTCTCTTCTAATTGTTCTGGTTTATGAGCATACCTTTCTTCTAACTGCTCTGGTCTATGGGCATACCTCTCTTCTAACTGTTCTGGTTTATGAGCATACCTCTCTTCTAATGTGATCCTGGGAAAGTCACATCTGCTTTGAGTCACAGGTTTTCCATTTGCAAAACAATAATTGGAGCTGTGACCTCATGTGATTTTCACTTACAATTCCTGTAATTGTCATCTTTTAAAACCTTGAGTCTATTTTTGGGCGTGGGATGGGGAGTATATAACGGTTTCAAAGTGAAAATCCCTTGAAGTGTGGAAGTGCTTAAAGTATAAACAAAAATGTCAGTGTTCCATGTGTTGTATAAGAGCAGATGGTGTTGGGATGGGTGCTTCTCTGTTAAAAGTGATCGTGGGAGGTCTGTTCTTCACTAATGGAACCTCTGGACTCTAGAGCAAGCTTCAGCTGTTAAGTGCATATGGAGGGATCTTAATTTCTTTCATGTTTGTGCTGCTCCTCCAGACCTATGCTATTTGTTCCTCTTCTTTTTTCTTCTTCCCCGGAGACTTCTGACATCATATCTACTTATTTGATTTTATGTATCTATAATACAACACCACAGACTAAACACTACTTGTAATACATCATAAGGTATTTATCTGACTCATAGTCATAAAGGGTGGGAAACTGAAAACATGGTGCTGGCATCCAGTGAGGGTCTTCAGCGGCATTGCTACATGGTGGAATGTACCATGGCATAGGTAGAGAGATGAAATGATAGCAAGTTCATTAAAAACCCATTTGTTACGATAATGACATCAGTTCTCTCCGTTCCCCAGTCATCTCTTCATTGTCACACCTCTAAAAATTGTAGTATCAGTAGATGTAAAGCAAAGGATAACCAGACTACAAGCCACAGCTCCAGAGAAGCTAGCTAACAAGGAGAACCCTAAGAGGGATGCATGGATCACCCTGGGAAGGGGAAATAGAGGAGATCTCCATGAGTAAACTGGGGATGAGAGGTGGGCAATGGAGGGTAGGGGATGGGGGATGAGAACATAAGGGAATGGGATGGTTGAGCTGGAACAAGAATGGAGTGGGAGAGCAATGAAAGAGATACCATGATAGAGGGAGACGTCACGGGGATAGGGAGAAACTGGGTGCTAGGAAAGTTCCCAAGAATCCCCAAGGATGACCCCAGCTTAGACTACTAGCAATAGTGGAGAGGATGCCTGAACTGGCTTACCCCAGTAATCAGATCAGTGAATACCCTAGCTGTCATCATAGAGCCTTTCTCCAGTAACTGATGGAAGCAATTGCAGAGATCCACAGCCAAACACCAGGCTGAGCTTCAGGAGTCCAGTTGAAGAGATAGAAGAAGGATTCTGTGAGCAAGGGCATCAAGATCATGATGAGGAAACCTGTAGAGATGACCAAACCAAACTAGTGGGAACTCATAAAATTTAGGTCAACAGCTGTGGAGCCTGCATGAGACTGGACTAGGCCCTCTGTATAGTGAGACAGTTGTGTAGCTTGATCTGCTTAAAGGGTCCCTGGCAGTAGGATCAGAATCCATGCCTGGTGCATGAGCAGGCTTTTTGAAGCCCACTACTTATGATGGGACACCTCACATAGCCTTGAGGCAAAGGGGAGGGGCTTGGACCTGCCTCTACTAAATGTACCTCCCCATGGGAGGCCTTACCTTCTTGTAGGAGGGAATGGGGAGTGCATTGGGAGGGAGAGGCTGGAGAGGCAAGAGGAGGGAAGAGAGGGATCTTTGATTGGTATGTAAAACGAATAAAAATGATTTTAAAAAAAGAAAAAAAATGTTGTATCAGTTTTTAAGTTCTAGCCCAGCATGTTGGTACACAACTATAATTCTGGTATTTGGGACGTGAAATGGGAGAATCAGTAGTTAGGGGTCAGCCTAGGCTGCATAACACATTTGAGGCTATTCCTGGTTGTATGATACTACCAACAACAATTTCATGTCAACATGAAATAAGTTGACAAGTACCAGCATGAACCTGGGGGAACACATTCAAGACATAACATCAACTCTTTTCTCTTCATTTCTTCTCACTCCATGAAAGTGGAGATTGTGATATGGGGCATATAAATAGGCAGACCCCCAGCTTCTCTGTCTTTAACTGCAGCTTTACTTTTAACTAGGTAATTCCCTGCTTAATTTTATATATTGGTCCTCATGTGAAATTTCTACTGATAAAGCAGATCCCCTACTGGTCTAAATTTGTTCGTCATAGACTTGAACAAATTTCTTATTGGAAGGTTATTTCACATTAAAGAATACCATGGTGATGAACAACACAATACCATAGCAGTAGAAGAATATCATTCATTTCTAGGTGGAAACCCAGGGCCAGCTGAATATCCTGGAACCATTGTGTTTTCTTGTAGATATACAGAACTTGAAAATCTTTGGGATCCTATAGTAGTTAGAGAAGGGTAGACAGGATGAAAAGATATTGAAAATCAAGTAACTTGAGGGACTTTTGCAGAGGAAGGAGAAATTAAATGTGAATTTGAGAAAACCAAATAATAGACATGAATCTAATTTGTTTAGCCAAAGGAAAAAATTCATAGGAAGAAGATAATATCTTTGGTACTATTGAGGGGAGAACTTGGTTCTTAGTTTAGATCTCTGGTAAACAAATCCAGTCTCAATAAACAGGAGGGGTGTCAGGGAGCTAGAGGCAACTTACAATTTATAATTATTTACATTGTCGGCATCTGTCATAGATAGTAGAGAGCATCCTAGCTTTGGAAACAAATGTTCTAGCATGGTGGGGGAATAGGCCTTTGCATTGGCCTGAAGGTTGTATCTAATGACAGCTGAGGTTTTGAGGCTCTGAGATTCCAGAGATAATGGACCGAGTAATCATATTTTGCTTAGTTCAAAACTCACTTTGCATCTTCGGTGATAGTGTTAAACTGAAACATCTTTAACAGACGGTAGCTTCCAGGGTTCATTTCTGCCACATAATTCAGATTTCCTGTTACAAGATACTTTTATTGCAGAAAAATTCAATACGCTCAATAAGCCCAGCATAGTACATAAAGAGGCTCTTAGAAAGCTACTATTTGTTGACTGCAGTGAAAATAAATCAAGCTCACATGAATTATTTGTTTTTAAGTACTCATATTTCTAAACATTAAATCTTGAGAACTGGCATACCATATGTCTTAGTTAGGGTTATCATTGCTGTGATGAAACACCATGACCAAAGCATTTTGGGGAGGAAAGGGTTTATTTGACTTAAGATTCCAAATCACGGTTGGGGATTTAGCTCAGTGGTAGAGCACTTGCCTAGCAAGCACAAGGCCTTGGGTTCGATCCTCAGCTAAAAAAAAAAAAAAAAAAAAAAAAAAAAGAAAGAAAGAAAGAAAGAAAGAAAGATTCCAAATCACTGTTCATCACTGAAGGGAGTTAGAACAGGAACTCAAACAGGGTAGGAACCTGGAGGCAGGAGCTGATGTAGAGGCCATGGAGGGGTTTGTTTACTGGATTGCTCCTTATGGCTTGCTCAGCCTGCTTTCTAGTAGCACCCTGGACTACCATCCCAGGGATGGCACCACCCACAATGGGCTGGTACCTCCCCCATAAATAACTGTTTAAGAAAATGCCTTACAGCCAAATCTTATGGAGGCATTTTTTTTCAATTTAAGATTCTTCCTCTTAGATGACTCTAGCTTATGCCAAGTTGACATAAAACTAGCCAATATACAATATATGACAATTAATATCCTATATATTGATTTCATATTAGACTCCAATGAGAGTAAGTCTACTACATTAGAGATTTTTAGATATTAAAGCAAAATTTTAAATTAGTTGTCTTCTCTACACTTCCCTTTAACCATTTCTGAAGTCTTTCCCTGATCCTAGGATGACATTGATCTGTTGGTCACCTTCTGCTATAATGTCATTTAGGGTTCCTAAAAGTCCACTGAAGTGACCTTTTTCTTTTCCTTTGGTTTCACAGAGCATTCTCAATTAGACATGGAGACAAAAAATTTAAGGGACATTCCACTATAATGGAAACAGCAAGACTGTCTGTTCTGGAGTTTCTGTAAGAAGCTATGAGCAGTTCTCCTGCTTTCAGATTGAGTCCACACCATGTGAGCAACTTCACACTGCTCTATTAGCCTAAAAAGCCCCTTCTTCCTCATCCCACATCTACCACCAGAGGCAAAAACAGAATGCAGAGACTTCATCTCTGGCAGAAGGAAATATGATTTTTCTCTTCCTTTCCCATTTATTTGTAAGTTTATTTTGACCAAGAATGGGGAAAAACTATTTTAAAAAATTAAATGGGGGGCGGGGGAGATAAACTGGGGAAGGTTGATCAATAGGCAGTAAGTTACATCCAGACAGGAACGTAAGATTTGGTATTCTTTTGCATAGTAGTGACTATAAAAAGTAACAATGCTAAGAGAATTTCACAAAATCTACAAGAAATGGTTTTGAATGTTTATATTACAAAGATATGATATATCTCTGAGGTATAGTTATGTTAACCCTAATTTTAACATTACACATTGTATACAAGTATTGAGTATCATGTGGTATCCCATAAATATGCATAATTTTTGTTTTAAAATAGCAAGTCAAAAAGGTATTATGTATAGCTCAATATTTAAGAGTATTTATTAAATCTGCCACTTACCCTTGTTTTTCTGGTGAGAAAGATTTCTATTAGTACTTCCTCTTTAGTGATCATCTTATATTATAAAACACCCTCATGTGATGGATGCCCTTTCCAACTACCACCCTTAGATAACCTTAGTCTTTGCTAATGCTTAAGACAATTTGGGGAATTCCACATGATGCAGCATGATAGCTTCTTAGAATTATAGAGCTAGGTCAACTGTTTTTCAGAGAATTGGCTTATGACTTTCATTTTAGAAATCAGAACACTGGAGTAAGGAGCAATTTATGAAGTTTATATAAGAACTAGATTTCTGCCTTACAAAATACTTATGTTTATAGCCATAGACAAGTGCTGCTCTCAGCCACTGTCAGAGAAGCTCCCTTTTTTGATTAGTGGGTGATGGTTCATATAGAGACTCATAACTTATTAAAGTGTGGAAGAATAAGCAACTGCAGAATGACTGGCCCTAAACAGGACATCTGTGTCAAAGGCTCAGGGCCATCATGGAAGGGAGGGTGTACACAGAAAGGAAGAGCAGAGGCTGTGAAGGAACGCTGCAAGAGAGTCTCTTCGGGACACAACACAGCTGTGGTGTTCATAAACTCATTGCGTCTGTGGTTACTTGCATAAGAATTGCACAAGATTGGGCATCCTCATTTCAGCTTACGACCTGAAGGACTATGGGTAGCTAATGGTGGCTGATGGAGGGGTTTCATTTTCTTTAGTGATATAGCCAGTTTTAAGTTGCGCATGTTCCAGTAAATAACATCCTACCCAAGTTCATGACAACAATTATAGTTAACTCAGTGGCACACACACACACACACACACACACACACACACACACACACCATAAAAGTGTGGGGGGGCGCTTATTGAGAAGAAGAAGGGTTTCATTTATAGAGGGAGGGAGATAAGGGAAGTAATGGGGAGTGAAAATGACCAAAAGTTCAGTATATTCATATATACATCATCAAAGGATGATAAAAATTGGAACTCGGGTATCTTGATTCTTTGCACAGTATTCCTTGTTTTATGACACAGATGGATATGAGGACAACATTTTTCATTTAAAGAACATTTTTATAAATGAATTTATTTGATTTTATTTTTCCTGCAAATAAATAATATGGACATTTTGCCCTTTGGTACAAAATACTACGAATTTTATTGCATTCATGGGTTTGTATAATTTTTGCTATCCATCATTTAGGGATTTAAAAAAGTATTAACAGATGTCTGTCAAATGGGTTTGCACATAGTGGAAGCTCTGAGTCTGGCCATGTACTGAAAGCATCATACACTTGAGATTGGTTCCACAGTTCCATGAATCATTCATTTGCTCTTTTTTATTGTTAGTTATTTTCACCAGTTGGCTCCATTGCAGCTTGTTCATCCATTAACCCATTAGGAGACAATGGGATTAACGTCAGAGGACTGATAATTGACAGATGGAAACAGATTGGACAGATGGAAAATCATGGGTCACAGGATGGCCAACTGTACAAATTTGCTTGGCACTCTACAGTGGTTCTATGCTGGTCTTGGGACTGGAAAACCTGTCCCAGGAAACTGCTTAGGCCTATTGCTGGACCAAGAAAGAGGCTGATATTAGAGGGTGTTGTAAAGCCATCAAAATTTATCCAATTTCTTTTTTTCTGTCCCAAAGGACAGCATACCCTTTTCTCCTTTATCAAAGCCAGACACCACCAAGGGCTCTGCTAACCCTTTGGCATCCAGCTTTCCATTTTACACGTGGAGCACTGTGGCGAACAAAAATATTTCAGTTGCCAATTAAGGACACTTAGACAATAGAGACAACTATCTGTATAAGACAGAAGTAAACACAGAAAGGCTTTTGTGGGTTTCTTACTACTTACAAAACATTTACTTCAGAAGAAAAAGATGATGAGTAGTCTCTGTGGTGCTTCGAATGATAATGGCCTCCATAGGCAAATATGTTTGAATGCTTAGTCCTCAGTTAGTGAACTGTTTGGGAAGGATTAGGCAATACAGAAATGCATTCTATTCTATTTGACTTCTTTATGAGGAAAGGAGAAGTTAGCTATACAGGAAAATAAACAAACAGAAAATAAAGAACAAAAACGCAGCGCTGACGTATAAGTTGACCCTAGAGTGTTCCGTTGGACAAAATTCATATTTTTGGTAGCAGGATGGTTTTGGCTTTTGTCTTCCCCTTGGAAGAATATTAGTACGTCCCCAAATTTTGGAGCTATTGTTTTACATCACATTTCTCTTTTTTTGTATGTAAATGAGCCTAGATGAGACAGTTCCTGTGTCCAAAGCTCAGCGTGTACAACTGTATTCTAAAAAGCGTGGCAGAGTGGATGGATTAAGTAACTCCATTGACCTGCATGACTAATGCTAGTGGTGAAGAAGCACACAATGGACAGTGACATGTGACACTTGCCTATTACACTAGAGATGTTAGTCTATGCCAACGGCTCTCAACCTGTGGGTTGTAACACTTTTGGGAGTCGAATGACCATTTCACAGCTGGTCACCTAAGACACCTCCAGAAAACACAGATATTTACATTACAATTCATAACAGTAGCAAAATTACAATTATAAGTAGCAATGAAAATAATTTTACGATGGGGGGGTGTCACCACAAGATGAGGAACTGTATTAAAGGGTCACAGCATTAGCAAGATTGAGGACCACTGGTCTATGCTGTGGTTTGGATAAGTGTCTCCCAAAGGTTCACACATTCAAGTTTGAGGCACCTTTAGAGGGAGTGGAACTTTTAGGATGTAGTGCCTAGTGGGAAGTCTCTAGGTCACTTGAAATGTGTGTGGCCTGTCGAAATCTGTAGTCTTTTATCTTTTGGTTTAGGGATGTGAATATTCACTTGCTCTAATATTGCCTCTTGCATTTCTATACATCTTGCCCTTATCAGAAGTCTAAACCAAAGGGGCCACCTGATCTTGAACTGGAACCTTCAGAACCATGTGTCCAAATAAATCTCTTTTTACTTCACAGGTAGCTAGTACTAGTTGCAGTAACAAAATGCTGACTAGTGTATTCTAATTGCTGTTCTTTCAAATATATGCAACTAATTAAACACAGGACCATCTAATTTAGTTAGTTTGGGGTTCTTTTCAAAGTGGCTCATACTGAATTTAATTAAGTTGAAATCTAATATTTCCAAATTAAAAAAGTGAGGAACATCTGTCTTCAGAAATACCTTAATGGTAAATTCTTCTTCATCCCAACATTTCAAGAGCCAGAGAGAATGTGAATAGTATATGCATAAATATAAAGAGGAGAAGCAAACCCGTTGCAGTTAAGAGAGGCCAGATCAAAAGCTGGATTGTGCTGTTGGGTGTGGTTGGTATCAGCACACCAAGGAAAGGTTAATTCACTGTAGGCCCCGGGTTCTGTGAGAGTCCCTCCTACTGGCAGAATGCCTTCAGTAACAAGAAGAAAACATTGATGTTTTGGAGACTGAGTAGACTTGCTTCTAAACAGGCAGTCTGGAGCAGGTGCTCAGTGTCATTAGACTGTGTTTCTGTGATGCTCCTGCCTTCATAATTTTACCTCATAATCTCACAATGGACACTTTCATGGCAAATGTCTTGTCCTGGCTTGAATATGTGTCCTATCTAAAACTCAGATTGAAAAACTTTGAGATTATCATACAATTATATTTTTTCCTTCCCGTGCCTCCCTCTAAACCCTCCCATATACCCCTTCCTGCTTTTCTTCAAATTCATGACCTCTTTTTCCACTGATTGTTATTGCATGCATAAATATATATTTATACATATACATACATACATATTCTTAAATACATCCTGCGCAGTCTATGTTATTTATATGTATGTTTTAAGGTCTGACCATTTGGCACTGAACAACCAATTGGTGTGCTCTTCCTTGGGAAAGGCTACCTCTCCCATTCCCAGCTTTGCCTATAGTTCTTTGTGTAGGGTTGAGGCCTCATGGGCGTTCCCTTGTCCACTTTGTCAAATCCACTGGCATCATCATTGTTCAGCTTTCGTGTGGGTAGTCATGTCAGTGAGTCTTCGTGGGTGTAGCTTCATGTTACTAGGAGACACAGTCTCACAACGAACTCCCTGAGCCTCTGGCTCTTGACATGTTTCTACCCCCTCTTCTGCAATGTTTCCATGGTAACACTACTGGGAGGTGGGGCCCTTAAGAGATGATTCCACCATCAGGGATTCACCTTACGGACGGGTGAATGCTGTTCGTGTGCAGGAGGGTGTCCATTATTAAGGGAGAGGGCTTATCTTCCCTTGCCTTCTTTCTCTTGCCTTCTCGAATCAGCAATGGGATAATACAACATAAAACTGATAATTGCTAGCTCTTCTGTTTTGGGTTTCCTACCCTCCAGAAACATGAGAGATAAATTTCTGCTTATTAAAAAATTACCTACTTCATGATATTCTGGTATAGATAATACAAGATGGATTAAAAACATCCTTGTTAAGGGCAAAGAGATCACATCATTTTTGTCCCTTCTACTTTTATTAGGAAAGCAAAACTTTGTCAGAAGTTTTTCCAGTAAACTTCCCTTTTGTAGCTACTTCTAGCTTGAGAAAGTCAAAAAGTATGTCCTATCTAAGGTCAATCAATTTCTGTTGTCTAATACCAGAAAAGAGGGGGGAACAAGTGAGCGGTCAAATAACAGTCTGCCCACACATTATGGCTCAAGCTCTGATCTGGTTGTTATATTGACCAGCCCCGTGGGCTTTGTTTTCCTTCAGGTCATAAAAGAATACGGATTGTAAAAATATACTTAGAATTGTGCTGAATGATCTCTTGAAGTGGAATTGAATGTTATTATAGGTTATCTACGAAATTTAGGCTGTCTGGTTATTGTTTAATGAGTGGCTATTATCAGAGTGGCAATGTTCCTTTTCCCTCGGCAAAATGGTAGTTGGATAGTTTTCAAAGTCAAGTGCAATGTTCTTCAGATGCTGTGGATTTTTAATTGTTTGGGACCAGGAACTATTTGTGGTCTATGGGCTGATCTATATCAAGGATAGTTGTTTCCTTCTGTTGCATGGAGAGATGTGTCCAAGGAGCCTTCAAATCCTCTTAATTGTTACCTATATGTCCCAGAACCCTAGAAGACACTAGGCAGAGTGGTGCCCAAAACTTAACAAAGGGGTGTTCTGTGGCAAGTGGTGATGATTTGTCCAGGGCCAGTGTGGGTGAAACTTAACTCACATTCTGCTTCTGCCTTTTGACCCTCCACATTGCATCGTTGTCTCCCAACCATGTAGCATTTTTGTGGCTCATGGTTCATGTAACTCATGATAAAGAATTGTTATGAATCTCTGATGCCCAAAATAACATGCTCAAAAGAGTCATTAGGCTTTTTAGAAGAACTATCTTAATGATTTGCTGAAATTGATTTATAGTATTCATGAAGAGTGTATAGTTTTGACTGACAACATTTATAGTTCAAAGCATCATTTATTTTGAGTAAAATGGTGGAAGAGATAAAAGAGTAGGTCTAAGGGGCTGAGCCCGAGGTTCTTTGGCTCCTATGAAGACAAAGACTATAAATTTGTACCTCCTGCTTCCTGTTTTCATCCATATAACTCTTCAACTTTACCCAGTCTCTTAGTTTCCTTCTGATAACCCCTCAAAATCATAGACTTTGCCCTGGAAAGGAAATTAGAAATCCTGTTGTCCAAGCCCTTCACCTTACAGATGAGAACCTCAAGGCCAACACTGGTTTATTAGCACTCTCAAGATGAATAATTCAATGGCAGAAGTGAAAGATTAGGATCTTTTGAGCATAGTTGCTGTCATTGTGGTTCGACTTTTTTCAGAGCTCCTAGTCACTGCCCATGTGATTGCACATTCGATTGAACACATACAATTCCTTCTATAATTAGAGGCAGGTAAAAATAGCAAAGGGATTTTACCACTTCTCCACTTCCCTGGAGGTCAGGTCACAATTATTGTCTTCCTTTTAACAGCAGGGCTATAGTTTTATATTAACTATTTTATTAGATTTTACGTGTTAATATAATTATTGCCTGGGGCCACTTAGGAGTAGTGAAAGCATATGTAAATAAAATCTGGGTGAGGCCAGAAAAGGATGAGGAGGGGAGATGTAGGAAGCCCCCTGTAGATTGTAGAAGTGTCAGGGTTGAAGTGAGAACTGCATGCATGTCACAGCATGGTGATGCTGTGTCATGGCCCAGAAGTAGAAGTCAGGAGAACTGGATTCTCTGTTGCTGGGTTCATGTTCTGCACCTTGGAAATTCCTCCCTCATGTAAGAACTTGGTGACTTTTAGCTATTACCATTGACTCTTGTATGACTACAATGAGCCAAGAAAAAGGGAACCTTTGAAGTGACCTTTTTTACCAGGAGCTCTGGCAAAGATGATGTCATAGATTTCAGTCCCTTTTACACAGATCTTTCACATGATCAACTGAGGAGCCACAAGATGAATTTTGAACTTACCCTTTAGTTCTCAGAAGAAGGTAGTAATCTTAGGACCTAGGTGTGGGAGTGGTCCTTCTGTATGTGAATTAGAAGATGCTGGTTGGAAGCCCCTTGGAGATGAAAAAAAAAGTTACATAATCCAATCAAATTAATAGTGAAAGTTTATTTATTTATATTTTCAGTTGAAAGAGAATTACATCATTTTCCCCCTTTGATCCCTCTAGCCCCTTCTCAGGTATTTTCCCTCCAACCCCTCCTATGACCTCACCACACTCAAGCTGATAGCCTCTGTTTCTTTGATTATTATTGTTTCATATATCAGTATATATATGTACAAATATATAATCAACCTGCTGAGTCTGTTTTTGTTGTTTATGTGTATATAGATTCAGGGCTGACCACTGTGCACTGGACAACCAATAAGGAGACTTATCTCTGGGCTAATTCTTCTCCTAGTGGTCATTAGTGGCCTATAGTTATTTGTCTGTGGGTGGGCCCCATGACATTTTATTCCCCTCCATGTCATCATGCCCATTGATACTGCCATTGTTCCAGTCTTGTTTATTCAGCTATTTCTAGGAGAAACTTTCACAGATGACTTCCTGGTGTTCTGGCTTTTACAATCTTTTCACACTCTCTTCTGAAGTGTTCCCTGAGCCATAGATGTAGGAGCTGTGATATAGAGGTATCCACTGAAGCTGGGATTCACCCCCCCCCCCCATCTGTTGATCTCTATATTGTGTTCAGTTGTGTTTTTTTTTTTTTTTTTTTTTTTTTTTTTGGTGATAGTCTCTATTTGCTGTAAATGGAGGCTTCTTTGATGAGGTGTGGCAGCTACCCACACTTGTCTGTGCATGTAAGGATGAGATTTGGAGTGTAATTATTCTGGTTAGCAAAACTATGGTGGTAGATTCTTTTCTAAGGTCCATGCCAGTGCTAACCCAGGGAAGCTGGTTAGGTTTTCGCTACCAGGTATGATTGCCCTCCTGGGGCATGGGACTTAGGTTCAATTAGACAGCTGTTGGTTATCACCAATATGCGAATGACTCTTAATTCAACCATATGGATATCTTGCCTGCCATGCTGGTCATTGTTGTGATTCACAGGTATTGCCGCTGGGCAGGATTCTTTAGTTGCATCCCTCCGATGGCAACTTGCATAGCATTTTCTGGTACCATGGGAGCAAGAGCACAGGAAGGAGGTACTTGGTACAGAGCCACATGAACCACCTGATTCTGTGTCCTAAGTGTACAGGCTGAGAGGAGCAGTGGGAAGAACTAGGGAACCCTAGGTTCACACAAAGAAGCCGAGTCCCCAGGGGGAGCGGAGGTGTAGTGGGAGGAGGCAAGCCTGCAGACAGACTACAGGAGCGAGAGTGAATCTGGAGAGACCAGAATGCTGGATGGGAAGGATAATAAATGCAGGCTACCTGAGTCCCAGACCAGTGTGAGCACCAAAGGTCTCTGGTAGAGAGCAGTTCTGTGGGTTTGTATGTATCACAAAGGGATGGGGATGGCCTAGAAGAAAGGCTAAAAGAGGTGGTGGTAAAGAGCTAGGGGGACTCTGGGTCTGGTAGGTTAAAGTTTTAAAGATAGTATACATTTAAAATATTTACAAAATTGTAGCATCAATTTTATTTGGATATAAGTCAGTATCATAAAATTTACCCACCAATATTAAGTCAATGTGTACCTGTATAATCATAGTGCTGTGGAGCCACCATCATAGTCATGGAATATTTTCACCATGCAAGGAAACCCCATATCCTTTATCAATCACCTCTCACCCCCAACTTCTTACTTTCTCTTCATTTCTCAACAATCATTCCTCTACTTTCTATTTCTACAGATTTGACAGTTCTAGACCATTCATATAAAAAAAAATCTCCCGTTGTAATTTTTTTCATCCATATTGTAGTGTTTGTCACTACTTTATTTCATTTAAAATATATAATTTTATTTTTAGTAATATTTTTACTAATTCTTTGAGAATTTCATATACTGTGTTTTGATCATTTTTACTTCCAACTCTTCCTAGATCCTCCCCTACCTCTTCACCCATTTAATTTTGAGCTCTCTTCCCTCTCCTCATCCTCTACTTTCCCCTTCTATCTTACTGAGTCCAATTTGTGTTTCCAAACTACTCTTTCGTGTGGGGCATGCCTTGGAGTGTGGTCAACCTACCAGGGATCACACCATTAAAGAAAACTCTCTTTCATGTATCCCTCCTTGATCTCTTTCAAATTCATGGCCTCTTTTTGTTTCATTTATTGTTATTACATGCATATGTATATGTACACACACACACACACACACACACACACACACACACACACACACATATATTCCTAAATATACCTTGTTCACTCATGTAGGTTTTGTTTTTTTTTTTTGGTTTTTCGAGACAGGGTTTCTCTGTGTAGCTTTGCGCCTTTCCTGGGACTCACTTGGTAGCCCAGGCTGGCCTCGAACTCACAGAGATCCGCCTGGCTCTGCCTCCCGAGTGCTGGGATTAAAGGCGTGCGCCACCACCGCCCGGCTCCTCATGTAGGTTTTCAGGGCTGACCATTAGGTATTTGTAACCAATTGGTGTGCTCATCCCTGGGGAATACTCTTTCTCCAGCTTCTATGCTCATTCCTGGGGAAGACTATTTCTCCAGATCCCAGTTTTCCTCATTTGCCTGTAGTTCTTTGTGTAAGGTTGAGGTCTTATGGGCGTTTCCACATCCACTTTGGCATGTCCATTGATGTCATCCTTGTTCAGCTCAAGTTTGGGCAGTGTGGTGCATATACACTATAGAATATTAGTCAGCTATAAAGAAAAACAAAATCACGAGCTTTGTGGATAAATGGATGGAACTAGAAAAGATCATATTGAGAGAAGTAACCCAGACCTAGAAAGGCATACATCTCATGTGCTATCTCATTGAAGGCTTCTAGCTTCAAATCTTCAGATGGGAGCACATAGCCCAGAGTAACTGCAGAAACCAGGAAAGTATGAGGGGACCATTGCCAGGGTAGGGGGCTGGGGCAACAACAGAGTAGGTGATAGCAGGAAGAATTATATTTTAAAATTAAGTAATCTTTAAGAGTGAAAGTTATTCTTTTCTCCTTCACATAGATATATAGTGGTGAGCTAAGCAAATAAATTTGGGCCTTAGATTCTCCTCTGGAATAATACAAAGGAGTCGCAGATTTATTATATTGAAAAAGATTTATTATTAAAACTGCCAACAAACTGATCAGTTTGGAAGCAATGCTTCCCCCACGTTCTAGCAGAACTCATCCTGTTTGACATGTTGACTTGAGCCTCGAGACAGCCCTAGAGATCCTAGGCACACCAAGCCTTATGATAGATGTGAATTCATACATGAACACCAATTTCCAATCACAGCTTCCTGATTTTGTACATTATTATTGTTCAGGCTTTTTCTCATCTTACATTTTAGTTATTTTTTTATATAGTGAATTTTCAAAGCTAGCTTAGTTATCATTTTCTTAGCTCACTGTTCTTCTGGGTATTTCAGATTTTCCTTTTGACCATTTTGCTTTTCTCCACAACACTCTTTTAAAAAGTGACTATTTGGAAAGAATACTTTGTTTTTTGTTTTCTTGAGAGCATTTTTATTCGTTTATTATTTATTTAAAGGTGGTTTGTCTGGTCATGTTGCTCTAGACTAGCGGGTCTCAACCTTTGGGTCACAACTCTTTTGACAAACTTTTGTCTTCAAAAATATTTACAATATTTATTTATGAATTGGTACAATTCATAAATGTAGCAAAATTATAACTATGAAGTAGTAAGAAAATAATTTTATGGTCAGGGTCACCTGAGGAACTATATTAAACTATATTAAAGAGTTGTAGCACTAAGGAAGTTGAGAACCACTGCTCTAGACTGACTGACTTTCTTTCAGATGTTTGAAACTATGGTTTTGCAGTCATCCAACCTTCCTTATTGCAGTTGAGAGGCCAGATGTTGGACTGATGCATGCAGAGTCGGGGATGTAGCTCAGCTGGTAGAGTACTCTGGAGCATGCTTGAGGCTCTGGGTTGGATCCCTCGCACTATATAACACAAGGAATGGCATCTCTTTTGTATAATCCCAGCACTCTAGAAACAGGAGGATGAAGATCAGGAATTCAAGGTCATCCCTAGCCACACAGTGAGCTTGAGAACAGCCGAGGCTACATGAAATCCTGTCCCAAAGAAAAAATAATTCATTTTGTAGGTAGCTTGCTTTGGATTTTGACTGCTTTAAAATCTCTGCTCGTCTTTGCTGCTGTGCAGTGTCCAGACAGGCGTTTGTTTTTCTGTTATTGGCATTGCAGTAGTTTGCTATTGATGTATGTCAAATCATCACAAATTATTATCTTAAAACTGTGTCCATGTATCAATTCATGCCTATACATCAACAGTATGGTATGGGACGCCGTAGGATCTCAGGGTCTATCTTGAGGCTGAAGTCAAGATGTCGAACGGGCTGAGTTCTGCTACGTTCTGGGGAGAAGCATTGCTCCCAAACTGATCAGTGTGTTGTCAGATTTCAGTTCTTTGTGTTTGTAGGAATGAAGTCACATTTGTTCACAGGCAATTGGCCAGGGATGTTTCTAGTTCCTAAAAGCCACTCATATGCCTCCTTATCCCTCAGCTTCCTACATCTTCAAACCAGCAGTAGGGTGCCAAGTTATCTTCTTGTCTCATGTCTCACTTCATCTCTGACTTGTCTCTAGATCAAAAAGATTCATATGCTTTAGTCAGATTATCTTCCCAGGCAAATCTTATATTCTTCAACTCAAATGTGCCATTTATTACAATCTAATCCTAGAAGTAAAATTGATCGTAGTCACAGTTCCAGGAATCAGGCAGGGTCCATACACTAAAAAGCAGATGTGTATCTAACTTGTGAGATGTTCATGGGACTCAAAGTCAAGTCACATCTCTGGTCCACAGCAAGCCACTGGCTGTGGTTATTAATTCGGAGCTTCACACAGCTGAAACCCAGGAATAGTGGCCTTTTCTCACTCAGTAGAAAAGTTAGGGTTATCAGCATCTTTTTTTTTTTTATATTTTTAACATATTTCCCTTAAACTTTTAAACACCTGAATCATTTATTGTTGTTGTTTGTCTGTGCTCTTTTGGGTGGCCCATCACTCAGCCCCCAAATAAATCACACATGGAGGTCTATTCTTAATTATAAATGCCTGACCTTAGCCAGCTTTCCTTAAATTATCCTGTCTAGCTTTTGTCTTTGGGCTTTTACATTTCTCTATTTCTGTATACCTTTCATTATTTATTACTTTGTGGGTTGCTGTGTAGCTGGGTGGCTGGCTCCTGATGCCCTTCTCCTTCTCTGGCTACTCCTTCTTTTTCTCCCAGATTTCTCCTCTCTGCCTGCCAGCCCCACCTATCCTTTCTCCTGCCTCTCTATTGGCCATTCAGCTCTTTATTAGACTCTCAGGTGTTTTAGACAGGAAAAGTAACACAGCTTCCCAGAGTTAAACACAACATAAACAAAAGTAACATACCTTAAAATAATATTCCCCAACAATTTTATCACTAAAATGAAGGAGAATTCTGGATAGATGAGTTAAGATGTTTACATTTCATCATTTGTTTTGTAGGAGCTCTCATACATTGGTAGGGGACAAGAGTTACTGACTAGGGCACTTTTATGTTCTATGTGACACATGTGTACTCAATATTGTTTAAAGAAATCTACATGTATAGGCCATTTAACAATATAAAAACACAGTTAATGGTTGTTTTGTTTTGAAATCTCACCTTCTCCGTCTAGCCTATATGCCACAGGAAGAGTAGGAGGCTGATGTCCTTACACATGAAGTAGACTTCAGGGTTCCAAGAACTAGCTGAGCCCAGACTTCCAGAGCATGACAGAAAAGTGGAAGTGATGATAAGTAAAGAGGTATAAACATCACAGATCTCAGAAATGCAGCTGAGAACCTGACCCAAGGGGCAAGATTGAGCTCTGGGATGATTGATTGCCTATCTTTTTGCTTCTTCCCTATAAAGTCAGGCTGGCTGGAGAAGACATACAAGGCAACCTGTTGTTTGTTTTTAGAATGTTAGTCTCTGCCCTCTTAGACCACAAGTTCTCCAAATAAAAAGCAATTTAACAACTGAATTCCTACCTCTGCTCATTGACTTTTGTGATAGACAACACGCTTCCTGGTGACATATTGTGATGACTCCACCAGGATGCTTCTGGACTCCTGGGTAAGTTAAGAAGGAGCCATGATCACTGCCTAGGTGGAGATGGCCCAGGATTCTGGGCTTGGAAACTCCTTAGTGGCTGTCAAGTGACTTCACTTGGGAACTTCCCTCCTTGGCTACCCAGTCTTGTTCACTCAACAAACTGAATCACTGCTGTGTTTTCTGCTTTTTTTTTTTGAGGGGGGGGATTTGGAGTGAAGTCTTCCTTGTGTAATATCACTGTTTTTAAGTTCTACTGTGTTTTCCAATCTGCCACTGAAGCCATGTCTACTAATCAGTAGCAGAAGAAAATGAGAAGTTTGTAAATATTAGCAACACGAGTTTCCATGCCAAGGTACCCATTATCTTAATGCCTCTTGTGACCTCTGGGCGGTGCCGGGATGGCAAAACTGAGTCATTCATGGAGTCACACTGATAACGGTCACAGCATCTACTGAACAGCCTGTCTTTGGGGCTTGTTGCTGCTTGATCCCTGAAGAATTTCCTCCTTACTTCTTTATGGTTACTGCCATGGTGGTAGTAGTTCAAAAAAGGGAGAGCCCAGTGAAATTTCCCAGGATTTCTGGTCTCCATTTACACACTCAGCTCCTGTCTCAATATCATGGTATAATAAATGTTACTACACTAAAAGCAGGAAAAACCAAATGTTGAATGACAATGCTCTACCAAAAAGATTATTGTGTTGAAAACCTTCCTTGTGGTGGGCATGTTGACATTTACGATGTCAAGAAACTTGGGTTAGTGACTTGTCTAACTTCTAGTCCTGTTACCTAGGTATTAAGCGTCCCACCTGGGGTGCATTTGTGGTCCTTTACTTCCAACTCTGGTCATTTCTGGACTTCAGCACAGCACAGTTGGTGTTTTCTGAGTATTGGTGATGTGACCACCACTGCAGGAACACTTGTGGGTCTTGGATTCTCTGATGCTGCTGTATGGACATCACCATTGGTTTAGGTTATGTTGTTACATTTTGTTTCAATGTAAATCTCAGTTACCATGCACTGCTGTCCTAATTTCTTCATTTTATCTTCATACGGACAGACACCTACAACTGTTAATTTTATTATTTTTTAAAAGTAAATCTATCTGGTTGACAAGCTTATTTAGATTCCACAAAAGGAAATCTGGAAGCCAGGGACTTCTGTAGTTTCCTGACACTTAGTGTATAATTTTCGAAGCTCAGGATCAGTTGTCTTAGCTGTATAAAGGAGAGAGCCTAGATCAGTGATCTCTAGCATTTCATTTTTAATCACAAGATTTCTTTTTTACTCAAATGAAATCTAACAGACTTTAGTGTAGTAAACAGACAAAATCAGTTTACTGTAGTGGGAACAGCTTCCCCATTACCTCTATGGCTCCTGAGACTGATTGAAATGGTACAGATTATCTCTAAGGCACTGCTATTAAATTAGTGCATTATTGGGTTGCTCAAGGACTGTACTTCTCATCTGCTGAAGATCTAATGCTGGGGTTCCTGAACTGTTGAACATCTGCCTGTGGGTTGAAGCTTGGCTGGGGGTGTAGCAGGAGTGATTGAGGGGATGGATTCAACACCCAGGAAAGCTGGGATTAATTGTCAGCTGTAATTCCATATCATCCAGGCTACTTTTGGAAAGCACCTTAATCTCTGTGCATCTGTTTCTGCATCTTTAGAACAGGAGTAAAACTAGTATCTCCTCTGGAGACTTAATGGGAAGAATAAATATGTAACGCATTTAAAACAGTGGCTAGCTATATATAAATGCTAGCTATTATTCCTATTACCTCTCAGATCTGGCCAGACTCACAGAGGGTGGAAGGTTAATAGTGACCATTAATTAACTGGCTTAAGCAGAAAGGGATCTATGGAAGATGTGGTTCCTATGTTCCTGATTTGCATATATGGAGAATTTCCTGGGCCACCTGTTAAAATTTCACGGGACACCACCCCCAGGCTTCTTGAACCAGCATCTCCTGGGGAGAGGTCAGGAAATCTATGTCCATATAAATGACTTATAGGATATTTATGATCGGGAAGTTCAAGTTGGAAACAGCAGCACACAGCTGTTATATTTCACAGATGAGGGCTTAACACTTGAGTGCTCAGTGGCTTAAGGACAGCATTAGTGGTCCCAGTCTCAGCTGACTGTACCTCTCTTCTCTCTGGTGGCTCTGCTGCTTCTGTCCAGGTTCTGCCTGAGGTTGTCCAGGTAGAAGAGACAGTTCCAGGACAACTCAACCAACATTATACAAGTCCGCATGCAGAACTTAGCTCCCTGGCATACAAGAATTTTCTTCATCAGGCAGACTTTGGGCTCACCTGTTTATTCTTAACATTGTTTCTAGAATAATGATCTCTGGGAACCTGCACTTCCTGGAAGGTCTCAGAGTCTGGCATCTGTTTTTGCTGCTCACATAGGAACAACAATGTGTCTCGAAATGCAGGTTGCTGCCGAGATAGTGGTGATGGGTGGGCAGAGAGATGAAGTGAAAATGCCAGAACTATGAGCAGTCTTGACCAGTTTGCATCATGTGAACCATGTCAATGTCCAAGAATGGAAACCAAAAATATGCTTCTGTTTAGAGTCAGTCAGCAGCATCAATTACTAGTGTTATTATTGTTATTATCCTCCCTCTTCTTATAAATGGAAAAGGAGGTAGCTAGACTGTTTCTTACATTAATTCTGCAGCAAGTTAAGAGCTATGTGTGTTTGGCTGTGGATCTCTGCATCTGCTTCCACCAGTTACTGGAGAAAGGCTCTATGTTGACAGTTAGGGTAGACACCAATCTGATTACTAGGGTAGGCTAGTTCAGGCACCCTCTCCACTATTGCTAGTAGTCTAAGCTGGGGTCATCCTTGTGGATTCCTGGGAATTTCCCTAGCACCAGGTTTCTCCCTAACTCCATAATGTCTCCCTTCATCAAGATATTTCTTTCATTGCTCTCCCACTCTGTCCCTCCTGGATCTCGACCATCCCATTCCCCCATGTTCCAATCTCCCCTCCCCTCCCCTCCCCTTCCCTCCCCTCCATAGTCCCCCTCATCTGGTCAGACACCTTGCTCACCCTTGATGCAGTGGAGAGGGGCTTGGTCCTGTCTCAACGGAATGTACCAGGCTTAGCTGTCCCACCATGGGAGAACTTACCCTGTTGGATGAGGGGATGGGAGGTGGGGTGGGGGAAGGCAAGGGTTAGGGTAGCGGGAGGAGGGATGAGAGGGGGATCTGTGGTTGGTATATAAAATGGATTAAAAAATTAAAAAAAGAAACTAAACTTTCACATCTCACACGCACACACACACACACACACACACACACACACACACACACACACGAGAGCAAAGTGTGAGGCGTGCATAACCCAGAATTCAGTCTCCTCAGCTGGAGCTGCAGCTCTCAGCTCTCTTGTCCACAGTTATTCTTCTCAGTTTTGATAACTCTATGAGTTCAATTTTCTACACCCCGATTGGATTGTATCACCAGGGAAGAATACATACATTCATATGGTACATATACATGTATCATAGGTATGTATACATGTATGTAACCTAAACCCATGCATCGTAAGAACAGTTTTAGGATCACAGAATTAGCGAAGACAGGAAGCAGAAGTCAGGAGAACCTGAGGAAGCAGGCAGAGAGCAACTCTCCATTCCTGGAGAGTAGGTGGAGTCCTTGAACTTGAAGGAATTTAGAGATCAACAGATAAGATGTAATTAGAGTCCAGGTCCTGGGGGAAGTGTCAATTTAAGCTCTACAGGTTGGCTCTGGATGTACCACAAGTAGGAGAAGAAATTCAACAGTGAGTACCTTAACAAAACGAAACAAAAACATCAGAATGAAAATCGGAAGCACTTGTTTGTGTGTCTAGTCCTTTACCCAGTTAGCCAGCTCAGTCCTGGAGCTTTGGATGGCAGAGCTGACTTCTCCCTGTAGAAGACGCTGAAGCCAGAAGGGAGCTCATCATCTTCTAAGAGCCAGGCCGTTTTCTCAATCCCTACCTCCAGCCCCCACCCCCATTTCGGGGGGAGAGCAGTCTCAATTGTGTCATCCGGGTCCCTGAGGTGGCTCACCTTAGCCATTGAACTCCCTCTGGGGACCAGGAGATGAGTCTGTTTCAAGTTCAGAAGCAGGTAGGCTCTCTCCCCACCAGCTGCTGCCTTAACCACACCCTCTCAGTACAGCGTGGTTCTCATCAGGGCATCAACTATATCCATACTCACACCTCCCTACATACTCGTATATAAACATTAAAGGTTAGGATGAGAGAACAAGAAATATTTATTCTAGAAAAAAAATAATTAAATTTTTTTTCATCTGCAAAACCATTTTATTGAAATTAGTTTTTTGCTATTTTTTGTGTGGCACAGTGCAAGGCCTGGGTTTCAGAGGCTCTTGGATAAAACACACAAGTCAGAGTTTGCACTGCTCTGGTTCTGTACCAAGTGGAAACCCAGGGCAGATGCAACAGTAAGAACATTATATCCCACATAAGCTGACAAGAGGTTTCCATGGTGACACTGAGTCTGTGTATACTCTTTAAGTTAGCTTTTTGTAAATGAAAGAATGAAGAAATACAATAAACATTTATATTTTTCCTTTAAAAGATGAAATGTGTTACATAAAAAGAAACTAAATATTTAAAGTTTTTGAGAATTTCGTGCATGAGTATGTATTACTTCATCTCTACCTTTCACTCTCCCTTTTCCAACACTTCCTGTGTCCCCCAACTCCCTTTTAAATTTGAGACTTCTTCTTTAATTATTCAATTATTTCTACCCAGCAGAAAACCTGACCACATACTGAGACACAAAACAAACCTTAAGTTCAGAAAAATTGAAATAATTCCATGTATTCCTTTTGACCACAATGCAACAAAGGTTAAAACCAACAGCAAAGGAATCTCAAGAAATCAAGAAAGAAATAAAATAAATTCCTGGAATTAAGTGAAAATAAAAACAAAAAATAATAAAGCCTCTAGTACATAGTAAAAGTGGTCTTAAGTGGCAAAATTACAGCTCTGACCATCTACGTTAAAATTCAGAAAAAGTACAAATAAATGACTTAATGATGCACCTCAAGAATTTGGAAAAACAAGAATAAAGGAAACCCAAATCTAGTGGACAGGAAGAAATAATAAAAAACAGAGCAGAAATTAATGAGATTGAGACAAAACAATACAAGAAACAATGAATCTAAGAGCTGGTTCTTTGAGGACATAAAAAAGATTGTCAGACCTTTGCACAAATTAACCAAAAAATTAAATAAAATAGAAGAAGACTCTAATGAAAACAATCAGAAATGAACAGGAAAATGTCACAACACACACACCAAAGAAATTCAGTATGTTATATGGGATACTTAAAAGCCTATATTCTATTAAGTTAGAAAATTCAAAAGTAATGGTTGAATTCCTAAATTTATCCAAACCACCAAAATTAAATCACAAGAGATGAACAACTTTACAGAGCCACAACAAATATGGAGATTGAAACAGTACAAAAAAAAAAAAAACAATCCAGCTAAAAGAAGGCCAGGTCTGGATATATCCACAGCAGAATTCTGGCAGATTTGCAAAGATTTACAACCAATATTCCAGTCTTAGTCCCCTAGCACCCAAAGCACCATTCTCACAGGAATGCTAAGAAATGTGGGGTTAATTCCTAGCATGTAAGAAAAGGGAGAGTTGACTTGAGCAAGCCTCTTTTTCTTCAGTCAAAAATTCATTTAAAAAAGTTGCTTTATTCTTTCAATTGAGCAAACTTAAAAAACCTTAAATAAAAGGGATTTTGTATTTTGAGAATTTCATACATCAATACTGTATTTATGTCATTTCTACCCTTCTCTCCAACTCCTCCTTATACCCTTCATCATCTCAGACTCATGACCTCTTTAATTATTGTTTCTCTCTGTCTCTGTCTCTGTCTCCTCTCCCTTTCCCCCTTCCCCCTTCCCCCTTCCCCTTTCTCTCTCTCTCTCTCTCTCTCTCTCTCTCTCTCTCTCTCTCTCTCTCTCTCTCTCTCACACACACACACACACACACATTTATATATAAATACAACTTGCTGAGTCCGTTTAGTATTGCTCCTATGTGTACATGTTTAGGGACAGCCACTTGGGATTAGATAAACTATGAGAACACTCATCTCCTGAGAAGACTTCTGAAGTCTTCAATTGCTTGTAGCTCTTTAAGGGAGGGCCTTTGAGATTTCCTTCATCGGTGTTTGTATGTTGACTGGGGTTGTTACACAAGTCTTATTTCGGCAACCGTATTGTTGAGATTTCATGGGTGCAGATACTCTGTCATGTAGAAGACACCATCAATAGTAGATTTTCTGGTCCTCTGGCTCTTATATCTTTCCATTTCCTTTTCTACAACATTTCCTGAGATTTAGGAGAAAGGGTTACATTATAGATGTATCTACTGGGGTTAGGCATTCCATAGCCACTTGTTCTCTGAATTTTGACCAGTGGTGGGCTTCTGTAATGGTCTTCGTCCAATGCAAAATGAAGCTTCTTTGATGAGGGGTGAGAGCTACACATATCTGTGTGTATAAGGATAGGTATTTAGAATGCAGTTAGAAATTATATTGGTTTAGGAAAGTGGGAACAGTAGGTTCTCCTCTAGGAGCCTTGACTTCACCAAACTTAGGTTGGCTGGGTTTACAGTGGCAGGGTTGATTCCTTCCTATTGAGTAGACCTTAAGTCTAACTGAAAAACTGCTGGTTATGCCAAGATGTAAGTGCCACTATTGTACCAGTGGGCTAGGAAGAGCCCTGGCACTTGCTGCCTTCTCAGTTTAGCCCAGTTGGTGAGCTTCAGGCCAGTGAGAGACCCTGCCTCAAAGGATATGAACAATGTTCCTGAAGATTATACCTTGGGTTGCCCTCTGGCCTCTACCTGTACACGCACATGCACTTGGACACATACATCATCATTATCATCACCATCATCATCATCATCATCATCACCATCATACACATGAACACACACATATACTCACAAAGAGATCCATGCATGAGATGATTAAAAGTAGAAATTCTATAGTAGTGTGCTCAGATTTTTAAATAAAGAAATGAAAGTACAAAGTAATGAAATGGCTTGCTGAAAGTCACACTAATGGACAAAACCAAAACAAGTTAGAGCATGACTAACCTATACATTCTGCATACTAGGCTTAGCCTGCTTTTGGTGATGTTTCTTTTCCAGTAGTTTGACTATATTCTACCATGTGATAAGCACTTGAGTGTATGCTTTTGTGCATGTTTAAGTGAGCTTTCTGTTACTATAATAAATATCTGTGTCATCAGCTTAAATAGAAAGTGTTTATTGTGGCTGAAGGATTTAGAGGTTTTGGTCCTCAATGTTGATTTTATTGCATGGTAAGGCAGTGCATCATGGGCAGAGCAATCTGGAAGCAAAGCTGGATACCTCATTGACCAGACAGACAGAAGAAAAGAAAAATATTAAGATTCTAATATTCCCCTCTCCAACTTGGGGGGTATGCCCATTGCAAACTTCCCACTAGACCCTAGCTCTTAAAGTTTCCTTAACTCTCAATAGAACCAAATTGGAGACCATATCTTTCATACACAGTTTTTTGGGGGGAACATTTAAAATACAAATTATAGCATAACAATGTGCAAGATGAGAAGAAATATAAAAACAGTGCCAATTCTTGTAGTACTTACTATCTCTTGATTGATATAAGACAGGATGAGTCAATAGTGAATGGTACGACCCAGTGGTTCTTCTCAAGTTTCATGTGCATAAGAATCACACATACATTTTGTGACAGGTGCAGGTTTTGTTTCAGGAGGTCTGAAATGTAGTGAGTCTGGGGTTTGTTAGTCTCAGGTGAAAGACAAACTACTAGAAAAGACCCATTTTGAATAACAAGACAGGGCAGAAGATAGTTAAGGGTAAATTACACAGTATAATTATACAACAGGAAGGAGTTTAGAGGAATAAGGTGTAATCATAGTCTTTTTAGTGGAACAGATGGCATTTGCGACCAGACAGCCTGGGTAAGATGCGATCAGGAGTGGTGGGAGGCACCCTTTGTGATAGCCTTCACTAGATCTTTGTAGAATTGCTCTTATAAAAGAATAGACTTAGTGAGAGCAACAGGACCACCATTTCCAAGATCAGCTTACAAAGAGACATCGTTTTCCATCTTGCTCACTCTGCCCCACTTGGATGTTAGAAGCTGCCAACCACTCAGGCCAGGTGAAAAGCAATTAATGACTCCAGTGAACAACTAACTGGGACCCGAGATATGTCAAGACTCATATGAATTAGCCAGAACTAGGTCCTTCTTGAGTCACACCTTGAGATGATCATGGCTCTAGGATACTGACAGGCAGAGCTGGAGGACTCTTAATCCAATTCTCAGAATCCTGCTCATAGCATTTATTAGTCATTGCTTTAAGCTTCTGAGTTACACAGCTGTAGGTAACTAATACAGTTGGAAATAATCTTGAAAGGAGAAAGATGTAGTGGGGAAATTTGATTCTGGAGCATGGAAGGGCTGGCTGACCTGTGAAAATAACAGGAATATGATTCAGAAGCCATTGTATGTTCACTCTGCCTCTGTCTCTTTTTCAATCTTGTGTTCTCTCTCATTCTTTTCATGACTTCATGAAGCTACAATACACATAGAATATATTTCAGTCATTAAAATACACAACTCACTGGCTTTTAGCATGTTCAAAGAGTTTTTAAACTCACCACAGTCCATTTTCAGACACTGTAATTTCTTTCTAGACAAATCTCATACACTGGAGAAATCATACCTAGTTTCCTCTGATGCACTCAAGCCCAAGACACCCTCCTCTATCTATCTATCTCTATTTATCTCTATCTGTCTATCTATCTATCTATCTATCTATCTATCTATCTATCTATCTATCTATATCTATCTATCTCTATATTCCTAAATATATATGCCTAAATTCATATATATATATATATGTATATATATATATATATACAAACACATACATGTATACATATATATTCCTAAACATATAAGTATAATCTTTCTTTTGGAAGACTTTTTCTTCCATTCTCAGCATTCTTAGTTGCCTATAATTTTTTGCATAGGGATGAGGCCTCCTGGCTTCCCACACCTCAATTCATGTTAGCATATCTATTGTTTTCCTTGTTCAGGTATGGCTTGGCAGTTATGCTAGTGAGACTGTATGGTGTAGCTTCTGACATTAGTAGGAGACACACGATCACAGCAAATTCCCTGATCTTCTGGCTCTTATACCCTTTCCACCTCCCCATCCCCTTCTGAAACATTTCCTGAACATTAGATATGGGAGTTATATTGTAGATATATCCATTGGGACTGGGCTCCACAACTCTGCATTGTGACTGGTTGTGGTTTGCTCTAATGGTTTCCTTCTGTTGCAAAGAGAAGTTTCTTTGCTGAGGGGTAAGTACTACATTAACTTGAGTACTACACTTACACTTATGCTGGTTTAGAAAAGTGGTAGTTGTAGGCTCTCCTCCAAGATCCATGACTTCACTAGCCCTGGGTAGCTGGCTAGGTTTCCAGTACCAGATATGTTTTCCCCACGTTGAGCAGGTCTTTATTGCAACTGAGAGCTGTTGCTTACTACCAAGGTATGTGGACCACTACTGAAACATTGGAGTTATTGTGCCATGCTAGGCGTTGTTGTGGTTCATAGCATCATAGCTGGATAGGACTGTTGGTTACTTCCCTCCTTTGGAAGCTTGCTTGGTGCCATTTGGTACCAATCAGGTCAGATCTAGCTCAGGAGTTTCTGAGCCCCGTATCTGAAGTGCATGTATCTTCAGCAATAGAAACTTACCTTCCACTTGTGGCGGGGGGCAACCATTGGCAATAGTCTGTATGTTTTGGGACTTGTTGACAACCCTGACTGACAACTCCAAAGAGGGCTTGTCATGCCTGTTTTTTGGGTTTTTGTTATATGCCCCTTTGGTTCATAGAGGGAGTATTGTCAGCTTAAATGGGAAAATTGCATTTAAACTATGTAGGTATAGTTGTGCAGGACTTATGTGTATTATAGATATTTTAGGTAGAGAAGATGTGACATTTGTCTTTCTGGGTCTGGATTACCTCACTTAATATGATCTTTAATAGCACCGTCTATTCACCTGTAGATTTCATTTTTCTTTAGAGTTGAATAGTCTTCTATAAAGTTTATATACCACATTTTTATTATTCATTCATTGATTATAGGACAACTAGGTTGTTTCTATTGCTTAGCTATTGTGTATAAAGTGGCAATAAACATGGCTGAGCAAGTATCTGTGGGAATATGCCAAGGAGTGTTTTAGCTGGGTCAGATGGTAGATTTATTTTTAGCTTTTTGAGAATTCTCCACACTGATTTCCAGAGTGGCTGCACCAGTTTTCAGTTTCACCAACAGTGAATGATGGTTGGGAAACCTTTCCTCAGTTACTTATGTTTGAGACACTATGTCAAGCAAAATTTTACCTAACTGAAGGTCTTTAACATTTACTCCTGTGTTTACGTGAAAGATGTCATATTGCTCACATTTAGGTCCAACACCACTTTAGAGGTAACTTTTGTACATGGCATAAGCATTAAACTTATTTCCTTTATGTGTGGATGGCATAGTTCCTCTCATACCATTTATTATAGTGACAACTGGCCCCACTGAATTTTCATGGTACCCTGTAGGAAATTAATTGATCAGAGATGTGTGAATTTATTTTTAATAATGCCATTAAAGTTGCTAAGTATAATAATTACAATCTTAATGATTTTTCTTTTATTTCTTTAATCTACATGTCTACATTATATTAGTACAATATCTTCCTGACTATAGTAGCAGTTTTGACAGCACAAGTATAAGGTCCTGGATTTTATTCCCAGCACTACACAGACATACACATGCATGCGCGCGCGCACCCCCCCCCCCCACAACTAGGTGATATTTTTGAGAAAATTTACATTGATTTTGTAAAACAATTCAGGATGCATTGCCATGCAAAGATCATTAAGTATTCCATTAATGAATGCAAATACCCTTGCGTTTATTTAAAGACTTTAAAGTTTTTTTCAATGATTCTTGCATTTTTTTCAGAGTAAACATTTTTATATACTCTATTACTTTTATTCCTAAGCATTTTATTCTTTTGATTGTTATAAACGAAATGTTTTTTAAACTTTATTTATTCATTGCCAGTACAAAAACATTGACTTTTGTATGTTGATTTCGGACCCTGTCATACTGTGAGGGCATAGCTGTTAGCTAAATTAAGTCTTTTGACCTTTCTGAGGATGTTCTTCATATGTTGGGAAGGATGCAGCATCCTTTGATAATAGGAGTGCCAACTTGTACAGCCATTATGGAAGTCAGCGTGGCTGTCCCTCAGGAAGCTGGGAATAGATCTACCCAAGATCCATCTATACCACTCTTGGGCATATACCCACAGGATGTTCAATCCTACTACAAAGACACTTGTTCAACCATGTTCATTTTCATAATAGCCCAAAATTAGAAACAGTGTAGATGTCCATCAATGGATTAATGGATGAAGAAAATGTAGTGGTACACTTACACAGTGGGATATTATTCAGCAGTTAAAAAATGAAATTCACAGGTAAATGGAAGCTAGAAAAAAAATCATCTTGAATGAGGTAACTCAGATCCAGAAAGACAAATATGGTATGTACTCACTTATATGTGGATTTTAGCTGTTAAGTCTTTGATAAACAAGCTATAGTCCATACAACCATAGAGGTTAAGTATAGAATAAGAGACTAGGGGTGGAGGGGGGCAGATACATCTTTCTAGGAAAGGGAAATAGAATAGATAGTTGTTATTGGATGGGGGGGCAGGAATGGGAGGATCAAACAGGAGGCGGAGGGAAAGGAAGTGAGAGAGATAATGCTGGGACATTATCTCAGGGACAGAGAAAAGTAATGGCCATCAGAGGTGTCAAATGCACACCCAGTACAGTTTTCTAAGGAGGGACAGAAAGGGTGTGCGTTTCGATGGGAGGGGAGGTGGGGAGGATCTTGGAGGAATTGGGGGAGGGAACTGTAATCAAGAATATGTTGTATGAAAAGAATCCACTTTCAATAAAAAGATAATCATCTACATTAGAGGTAGCATTACCTCTTTTTTAATTTTAGTGCCTCCACTTCCCCTTTTGCTTATCTAATGGCTTGACCACACTGAACAGAAGTACGAACAACAGACATTCTCATCAGTTAAAGTTCCAGTGGCCGGAGCTGTTGGGCATGGAGACAGGGGGATGCTGGGAGTTCTTTGCCAGTCAGCCTAGAGGAACTGTGCTCCAGGTTCAGTGAGAGACCTTTTCTCAAAGGAATAATGCTAAGAATAACAAAGCAGTACACTTGGCTTCCTCTGGCCTCCACATATAGGTACTCCTGGGTATGTGTGTACATCAATCACACACATATAACACCTTCCACATGAAATAAATAGATGAAATTATTAAAGGAAAATATGATAATATGTTTTTGTCCTTTGTTTTATTGATATAATACAATGTATGTTTGGTTGATAAATTTTGTCTGTGAAATCAGTTATACATTCTTAGGATTGATGCCTCTTAGTCATAGTATGATAGCATTTTCTGAAGATTTTTTTGTGCTTATGTACATAGGGTACATATTTATGTACATAGGATACATGTTTTCACTTTCATGTAATATCTTTGCCTGGTTTTGCTATCAGGATAATACTGGTCTAGCAGAATTAGTTGGGAAATAATCTTTTATTTTGAAGAGTTCATAAAGGATTGGTATTATTTATTTAAATATCTAGAACTCAGTAGGAAATTCATCTGCATCTAGGTTTTTCTTTATGGAAAGTTTAAAGATCATTAAGGCCATTTCTTTAGTATTTATATATATTAAAATGTCTATATCCTCTTGAGACAGTTTTAGAATTGTGTGTCATTCTAATAGTTTGTGCATTTCATTCCAGTTGTTAAACTCAGTGGTTTGAGTTGTCAGCATTACCTTGGATTACTTCTTAGTTTTGAGTGGTTTGCAATGAGATTCCTTTTTTATTAATGTCCTGACATTAGTAATCTGGATCTTCTGCCATGCTTCTTGGTCAGAAAGCTAGTTTGTCAATTATATCTCTTTAGAGGAATACCTGAAAAAAACTTAGTCTTTTTAGAGGAGTATGTTATTGGCTTGCCTTTTTTTTTCCCTTGCTATTCCCAGTTTCTTCAGTTTCCAACTGCCAGCTTATTTCTTCCCTCTATTTCAACTTAACCTGTTCTTCTTTCAAGTTGAATTCAGTTTCTTCCCTCCTTTTTTAATAACATTGAAAACATTTCTATCTGTACATACATTTCCCTTCAAACAGTGCTTTCCCTGCATCCTACAAACTTTGATTGGTTACACTTTCATTTTTATTTCTCTGAAAGATTTTAGTATTTCTGTGTGATTTTTCTTCTGATCTATTGATTATTCCGAAAAGGATTGATTAATTCCCACATGTTTGTAAACATTCTATTATTTCCTTCTGCTATTGAGTTCTAATTATATCCCACTGTTGTGGCACATACATTTAAATTATTTCAGCCCTTCTCAATGTATTGAGGCTTATTTGAACACATCTACCATATGGTGGATCCTGGAGAAGCCCTGATGTGTGTCTAAATGATGCCAATTTCTGCTCTCTTTGGTCAGCGCATTTTGTAGATGTCAGAGGCTGATTTCTAGGATTCCATTCTTACCTTTCCCCCTTATACTTCTAAAAATAAATAACTATCAGTATCAAATCATTCAGTTCTCCTTTAAAAATTTTAATCTTTGTTTTTGTGCTTTATTCGAAGCACATATGTTCCTGATTATTTTCTGATGGATCAACCATCTTATCATGTTAACGCTCATTCTTATCTCTGTAACTTTGTTTAATCTGAAGTCCATTTTGAACGATTTGGTGGAACGATTCCAGCTTTCTTGTGCTTGCTGTTTGTATGTGTTTCTTACTCTTTCACTTTCAACCTTTTGCGTCTCTGAACATACAGTGTGTCTCCTGTACATAGAGCAGGCCTGCTTTTGAAGCCAGACTCGCTTTGATTTATTTAATGTATTCACACTTAATGCGATTACTCAAGTAACTGAATTCACATTCACTGTTTTACTTCTTGTTTTCTCCATCTCATGTAATTTTTTCCTACTAGTCTGATTCTGCTTTAGTGGTTTCTTTTCGCATTAACTGAAGAGTGCAAATGCGCTTTAGTCATTATTCTTTTCACTGTTCTCCGATGGAAGAGTGAAGGAAGTTATGGAGTGAGCATTCTTGGATAGGACTACAACTGTTTATTAAATATCATGTGAGAGCAAACATCAAAATGTGTATCTGGGGAGGGGAGAGAGAGAGGGAAGGAGAGAGAGAGAGAGAGAGAGAGAGAGAGAGAGAGAGAGAGAGAGAGAGAGAGAGAGAGAAAGAATGAAGAGAAAGAAAAAAAAGAAAGGAGAGTAAAAGATTATAGTCAGGACAGGCTGATGCATTTGGTTAATAGTAACACTACAGAGAGGTGGGGAAACAGAGGGAAGTGCTGCTGAAATGTCATAAAGTGCTTTAAGCAATGATGTGGAATTTCACAACTTAGCAGGTGGGCAGTCTTCTTGGAAACTGACATCTGTGCAATAAAGTCTCTTGTGGATACAGGTAAGTAATGCTAACTAGACCATCCTCTTGTGTTCTGGGATTCCTACTAGTTAAGAAGAAAGGTTCATTTTTGGTCAGGGTTACTCTCATTTGAACAGAGAAGTCTTTCCATGATTGAAGTTGAAGGAGATCTGTGGATGTAACACGTGCTACTGATATAGATCTACTTCATTTTCGAAGTTGGGCTTTTCCCCACTGTGGAGATGGCTGGTCATGATTGTTCCCAAGGTTTTTCCCCAGGGAAAGACTCTTTGTTTATATTAATGGCTTTGATGTGGTCATAAGGCACCTGCCTGCTGTTCATTGCTATTTGCCCTTCACCTTGTTTCTCACAAACTGTTCTTGGTGTATTTTCATGGATGAAAACCTGTTTTGCAGATCTAGGCATTTTGTGGGCTTTGGCTCTGTGAACTCTGTTATCAAACAAATTTAGTGGGAACCGTGAGTGTAGGTGAGCCTTTTACTTGAATGCAAGGCTGTTACTTAACATAGCTCATGGCTAATAACTATCATTCATTTGAGCATTCAAACTTGGTTTGTGTAGCAATTCTATTTTCCATATGAACTTTTCTTCCTCTATAAAGCCCATATTTAGCTTTGATCTCTGATAAAGTGCTCCATTGAAATGAGGGCAGCATGCTTTTGCAAGAATAAGAGCTTAAAGAATATTAAACTGTTTTGATTTTTAAATTACAAACTTCAATAATGACAGTGAAAAGCTTTTGAAAACATTACTCATTTCTGGTGAAAAGATCCTTGGGAAGTGAGTCAGTCAGTGTTTTAGTATTCTGTATTAGATATGTGTAGTAGTATTTTTTTTTTTTCTGTTTTTTTTTTTTTTTTTTTTTTTTAAATTTAAAAATTTTTTCCACAGATTCCCTTGTTCTCCCCCCTCCCGCCCCCCTCACCTTCCCCCCAGCCCGCCCCCCATTCCAATCTCCTCCAGGGCAAAGCCTTCCCCACAGACTGAGATCAACCTGGTGGACTCAGTCCAGGTAGGTCCAGTCCCCTCCTCCCATGCTGAGCCAAGGGACCCTGCATAGGCCCCAGGTTTCAAACAGCCAACTCATGCAATGAGCACAGGACCCGGTCCCACTGCCTGGATGCCTCCCAAACAGATCAGGCCAATCAACTGTCTCACCCACTCAGAGGGCCTGATCCAGTTGGTGACCCCTCAGCCATTGGTTCATATTTCATGTGTTTCCGTTTGTTTGGCTATTTGTCTCTGTGCTTTATCCGACCTTGGTCTCAACAATTCTCTCTCATATAAACCCTCCTCATTCTCGCTAATTGGACTCCCAGAGATCCACCTGGGGCCTAGTCATGGATCTCTGCCTCCAGGTCCATCAGTAGTTGGATGAGGTTTCTAGCACGACAATTAGGGTGTTTGGCCATCCCAACACCAGAGTAGGTCAGTTCGGATTGTCGCTCGACCATTGCCAGCAGTCTGTTGTGGGGGTATCTTTGTGGATTTCTGTGGGCCTCTCTAGCACTTTGTTTCTTCCTATTCTCATGTGGTCTTCATTTACCATGGTCTCCTATTCCTTGTTCTCCCTCTCTGTTTTTGATCCAGCTGGGATCTCCCACTCACCCAAGCTCTCTTTCCCTCGACCCTCGCCCTTCACTACCCCCACTCCTGTCCAGGCTGTTCATGTAGATCTCATTCCATTTCTCTGTCGTTGGGCGATCCCTGTGTCTTTCTTGGGGTCCTGTTTTCCAGGTAGCCTGCCTGGTGATGTGAGTAGCAGTCCAGTCATCCTTGTTCCACATCTAGTATCCTGTTATGAGTGAGTACATACCATGTTTGTCTTTCTGAGTCTGGGATACCTCACTCAGGATGATTTTTTCTAGATCCATCCATTTGTCTGCAAACCTCATGATGTCATTGTTTTTCTCTGCTGAGTAGTATTCCATTGTGTATATGTACCACATTTTGTTTATCCATTCTTCAGTTGAAGGGCATCTAGGTTGTTTCCATGTTCTGGCTATTACAAACAACGCTGATATGAACATAGCTGAACAAGTGCTCTTGTGGTGTGGTTGAGCATTCCTTGGGTATATGCCCAAGAGTGGTATAGCTGGATCTTGGGGGAGATGGATTCCCAATTTTCTAAGAGAGCGCCATATTGATTTCCAAAGTGGTTGTACAAGCTTGCATTCCCACCAGCAGTGGAGGAGAGTTCCCCTAGCTCCACATCCTCTCCAGCATAAGGTGTCTTCAGTGTTTTTGATCTTAGCCATTCTGACAGGCGTAAGGTGGTATCTCAGAGTTGTTTTGATTTGCATTTCCCTGATGATTAGGGATGTTGAGCAATTCCTTAAATGTCTTTCAGCCATTTGAGTTTCCTCTGTTGAGAATTCTCTGTTTAGTTCTATAGCCCATTTCTTAATTGGACTGTTGGGCATTTTGATATCTAATTTCTTGAGTTCCTTATATATTCTGGATATCAGTCCTCTGTCAGATGTGGGATTGGTGAAGATCTTTTCCCATTCTGTAGGCTGTCGCTTTGCTTTGTTGACCGTATCCTTTGCCCTACAAAAGCTTCTCAGTTTCAAGAGGTCCCATTGATTGATTGTTTCTCTCAGTGTCTGTGCTACTGGTGTTCTATTTAGAAAGTGGTCTCCTATGCCAATGTGTTCAAGACTACTTCCTACTTTCTCTTCTAGCAGGTTCAGAGTAGCTGGATTTATGTTGAGGTCCTTGATCCACTTGGACTTAAGTTTTGTGCACGGTGATAGATATGGATCTATTTGCAGCCTTCTACATGTTGATATCCAGTTTTGCCAGCACCATTTGTTGAAGATGCTTTCTTTTTTCCATTGTGCACTTTTGGCTTCTTTGTCAAAAATTATTTGTTCATAGGTGTGCGGATTAATATCAGGGTCTTCAATTCGATTCCATTGGTCCACTTGTCGGTTTTTATGCCAGTACCAAGCTGTTTTTATTACTGTAGCTCTATAGTACAGCTTGAAGTCAGGGATCGTGATGCCTCCAGAGGTTGTTTTATTGTACAGGATTCTTTTGGCTATCCTGGGTTTTTTGTTTTTCCATATGAAGTTGAGTATTATTCTTTCCAGGTCTGTGAAGAATTGTGTTGGTATTTTGATGGGGATTGCATTGAATCTGTAGATTGCTTTTGGTAAGATTGCCATTTTTACTATGTTAGTTCTGCCTATCCATGAGCATGGGAGATCTTTCCATTTTCTGACATCTTCTTCAATTTCTTTTTTCAGGGACTTAAAGTTCTTGTCATATAGGTCCTTCACTTGCTTGGTTAGTATTACCCCAAGGTATTTTATGTCATTTGTGGCTATAGTAAAGGGTGATGTATCTCTGATTTCCTTCTCCGCTTTTTTGTCCATTGTATATAGGAGGGCTACTGATTTTTTGGAGTTGATCTTGTATCCTGCTATGTTGCTGAAGGTGTTTATAAGCTGTATCAGTTCCTTGGTGGAATCTTTGGGGTTGCTCAAGTATACTATCATGTCATCTGCAAATAGGGAAAGCTTGACTTCTTCCTTTCCAATTTGTATCCCCTTAATCTCCTTATGTTGTCTTATTGCTCTGGCTAGAACTTCAAGTACTATATTGAATAAGTATGGGGAGAGCGGACAGCCTTGCCTCGTTCCTGATTTTAGTGGAATTGCTTTGAGTTTCTCTCCATTTAATTTGATGTTGGCTGTTGGCTTGCTGTAAATTGCCTTTATTATGTTTAGGTATGTTCCCTGTATTCCTGATCGCTCCAAGACCTTTATCATGAAGGGGTGTTGGATTTTGTCAAATGCCTTTTCAGCATCTAGTGAGATGATCATGTGGTTTTTTTCTTTGAGTTTGTTTATATGGTGTATCACATTGACAGACTTTCGTATGTTGAACCATCCTTGCATCCCTGGAATGAATCCTACTTGATCATGGTGGATAATTGTTTTGATGTGGTCTTGGAGTCTGTTTGCCAGTATTTTATTGAGTATTTTTGCATCAATGTTCATGAGGGAGATCGGTCTGTAGTTCTCTTTCTTTGTTGTATCCTTGTTTGGTTTGGGAATCAGGGTAATTGTAGCCTCATAGAAGGAGTTTGGTAATGTTCCTTCTGTTTCTATTGTATGGAACAATTTAGAGAGTATGGGTATTAACTCTTCTTTGAAGATCTGGTAGAATTCTGCACTGAAACCATCTGGTCCTGGGCTTTTTTTGTTTGGGAGACTTTTAATGACTGTTTCTATTTCGTTAGGGGTTATTGGACTATTTAAATAGTTTATCTGGTCTTGATTTAATTTAGGTATGTGGTACCTATCCAGAAAATTATCCATTTCTTTTAGGTTTTCCAGTTTTGTGGAATAGAGGTTTTTGAAGTATGACCTGATGATTCTCTGGATTTCCTCAATGTCTGTTGTTATGTCCCCCTTTTCATTTCTGATTTTGTTGATTTGGATGCTCTCTCTCTGTCTTTTGGTTAGTTTGGATAAGGGCTTGTCTATCTTGTTGATTTTCTCAAAGAACCAACTCTTTGTTTCATTAATTTTTTGTATTGTTCTCTTTGTTTCTATTTTATTGATTTCAGCTCTCACTTTGATAATTTCCTGGCATCTATTTTTCCTGGGAGACTTTGCTTCTTCCTGTTCTAGAACTTTCAGGTGTGCTGTTAAGTCACTAGTGTGAGATTTCTCCAGCTTATTTATGTGGGCGTTTAGTGCTATGAATTTCCCTCTTAGTACTGCTTTCATAGTGTCCCATAGGTTTGGATATGTGGTGTCTTCATTTTCGTTGATCTCTAGGAAGTCTTTAATTTCTTTCTTTATTTCTTCCTTAACCCATTGGTGATTCAGGTGGGTATTGTTCAGTTTCCATGAGATTGTAGGTTTTCTGTAGTTTTTGTTGTTGTTGAAATCCAACTTTAGACCATGGTGGTCTGATAGAACACAGGAGGTTATTCTAATTGTTTTGTATCTGTTTAGATTTGCTTTGTGACCAAGTGTGTGGTCAATTTTAGAGAAGGTTCCATGGGGTGCTGAGAAGAAGGTATATTCTTTTTTGTTAGGATGGAATGTTCTGTAGATGTCGATTAAGTCCATTTGAGTCATGACATCAATTAAGTCCTTTATTTCTCTGTTAAGTTTCGATTTGGGGGATCTGTCCAGTGGTGAAAGTGGGGTGTTGAGGTCTCCCACTATTAATGTGTGGGGTTTTATATGTGATTTAAGCTTTAATAATGTTTCTTTTACATATGTGGGTGCCCTTGTGTTTGGGGCATAAATGTTCAGAATTGAGACTTCATCTTGGTGGATCTTTCCTGTGATGAGTATGTAATGCCCTTCTTGATCTCTTTTGATTGATTTTAGTTTGAAGTCTATTTTGCTGGATATCAGGATGGCTACACCCGCTTGTTTCTTAAGACCGTTTGATTGGAAAGTCTTTTCCCAGCCTTTTATTTTTAGGTAGTGTCTATCTTTGAATTTGAGATGTGTTTCTTGTATGCAGCAGAAAGATGGGTCCTGCTTTCGTATCCATTCTGTAAGCCTATGTCTTTTTATAGGTGAATTAAGTCCATTGATATTGAGGGATATTAATGTCCAGTGATTGTTCATTCCTGTTATTTTTTGGTAGTGATGTGTGTGTACTTTTCTTCGTTGGGGTCTACTGCTGTGGCTTTATCTATTGCCTGTGTTTTCGAGGTTGTATCTGACTTCCTTAGGTTGGAATTTTCCTTCTAGTGCTTTCTGTAGGGCTGGGTTTGTGGATAAATATTGTTTAAATCTGGCTTTGTCATGGAATGTCTTGTTCACTCCATCTATGACGATTGAAAGTTTTGCTGGGTATATTAGTCTAGGCTGACATCCATGGTCTCTTAATGTCTGCATTACATCTGTCCAGGACCTTCTGGCTTTCAAAGTCTCCATTGAGAAATCGGGTGTTATTCTGATAGGTTTGCCTTTATATGTCACTTGGCCTTTTTCCTTTGCTGCTCTTAATATTCTTTCTTTATTCTGTACGTTTAATTGTTTAATTATTATGTGGCGAGGGGACTTTTTTTGGGGGTCTAGTCTGTTTGGTGTTCTATAGGCTTCCTGTATCTTCATAGGCATTTCCTTCTTTAAGTTGGGAAAGTTTTCTTCTATGATCTTGTTGAATATATTTTCTGTGCCCTTGAGTTGGTATTCTTCTCCTTCTTCTACCCCTATTATTCGTAGGTTTGGTCTTTTCATGGTGTCCCAAATTTCTTGGACATTTTGGTTCATGACTTTGTTGACTTTAGTGTTTTCTTTGACTGATGAATCTATTTCTTCTATTGTATCTTCAACGCTAGAGATCCTCTCTTCCATCTCTTGCATTCTGTTGATTATACTTGCATCTGAAGTTCCCAATCGTTTTCTCAGATTTTCTATTTCCAGCATTCCCTCTGTTTGTGTCTTCTTCATTTTTTCTATTTCCTTTTTCAGGTCTTGGACTGTTTCCTTCATTTGTTTCATTGATTTTTCTTGATTTTCTTTCAGTATTTTATTGTTCTCTTCCAGGACTTTATTGATTTCTTCTAATTTGTTTGCCCTTTCCTCTAGTTGTTTACAGCGTTCTTCACATTTTTTTGTCTTTTCCTCTACACGAGCCTCTAGCTTCTTCATGATGACATTCATAAGGCTATTTTCTTCTGCTTCTTCCAATTTCTGATGTTCAGGTCTAGGTGTTGGAGGAGGGCTAGGGCCTGGTGATGGTGTATTACTATTCATTTTGTTGTATGTGTTTCTGCCTTGACGTCTGCCCATCTCCTTGTGGTTCGTTCCTGGCCTTATCCGCACACTTGGTTCAGAGCTGACAGATTCAGGAAGTCTCTCTCTCTTGTCCAGATGGGAGCTCTCTTGTCCAAATTGGAAGTCCGGGGCAGGATGGAAGCTCTTGTTCAGAAGGGAAGTCCGGGGGAGGATGGGTGCTCTCCTCTCTCTCTCTCTCTCTCTCTCTCTCTCTCTCTCTCTCTCTCTCTCTCTCTCCTCCAGATGGGAAATCCACGGCAAGATGGGAGCTGGGGGCCAGCCTCTAAGTCTCAAGAAGAGGCTTGGGGCTCAGGCGGATGGGCGTGGGGGCAGGGCGTGGAGACTGCAGGGTCTGCCAGGGGTCTTGGAGAAGGAGATCCTTCCCGGTGGGGCTAGAAGGGCACCTGCCCGGGGACCAGAACCTGGGGCCAAGTTGGGCAGGTCTTCCCCGGAGTGGCTGGTGCCCAGGGATGGGGTAGGGGGCAAGCTAGGGCACTCACCTGTGCTTCAGAAGGGAAGTCCTGGGCAAGATGGGAGCTGGGGGGCCTGGCCTCTAAGTCTCAGGCAGAGGCTTGGGGCTCAGGCGGATGGGCGTGGGGGCAGGGCGTGGAGACTGCAGGGTCTGCCAGGGGTCTTGGAGAGGGGGATCCTTCCCAGTGGGGCTAGAAGGGCACCTGCCCGGGGAGCAGAACCTGGGCCCAAGTTGGGCGGGTCTTCCCCGGAGTGGCTGGTGCCCAGGGATGGGGTCGGGGGCAAGCTAGGGCACTCACCTGTGCTTCAGAAGGGAAGTCCTGGGCAAGATGGGAGCTGGGGGCTGGCCTCTAAGTCTCAGGAAGAGGCTTGGGGCTCAGGCAGATGGGCGTGGGGGCAGGGCGTGGAGACTTCAGGGTCTGCCAGGGGTCTTGGAGAAGGGGATCCTTCCCGGTTGGGGTAGAAGGGCACCTGCCCGGGGTCCAGAACCTGGGCCCAAGTTGGGCAGGTCTTCCCCGGAGTGGCTGGTGCCCAGGGATGGGGTCGGGGGCAAGCTAGGGCACTCACCTGTGCTTCAGAAGGGAAGTCCTGGGCAAGATGGGAGCTGGGGGCCGGCCTCTAAGTCTCAGGAAGAGGCTTGGGGCTCAGGCAGATGGGCGTGGGGGCAGGGCGTGGAGACTGCAGGGTCTGCCAGGGGTCTTGGCGAAGGGGATCCTTCCCGGTTGGGGTAGAAGGGCACCTGCCCGGGGTCCAGAACCTGGGCCCAAGTTGGGCAGGTCTTCCCCGGAGTGGCTGGTGCCCAGGGATGGGGTCGGGGGCAAGCTAGGGCACTCACCTGTGCTTCAGAAGGGAAGTCCTGGGCAAGATGGGAGCTGGGGGCCGGCCTCTAAGTCTCAGCTAGTAGTATTTTTTTGCTGGGACTGCCAGCCCACAAATAATGACATGGGGACTTATTATTAATTATGAAAGGTTGGCCTTAGCTTAGTCTTGTTCCTCACCAGTTCTTATAACTTAAATTAACTCATATGTTTTAATCTGTGTTGTTCTATGGGATTTGTTGCTCATGTCTGTACTGCCCATCCTGCTTCTTCTGAGTCCGGGTCACAACTCTGCCTTTCTTTTCCCCAGAATTCTCTCTCTGCCTAGAAGTCCCACCTATACTATCCTGCCTAGCTATTGGCCATTCAGCTTTTTATTACAACAATGACAGCAATAAATCTTCATACAGTGTATAAATATCCCATACAGATGTGAGATGTGACTATTCAAGGACAAGCCAAGGAAAGTTTATGTATGCTTAGGTAAAGACAAAGGGTTAAACCCAGGCCATTATGTCCTGGTCCTTGCTCTTACTCTTTGAACCCACTTATCCTCAAAATGGGATCTTTCTCCTCCATATATCAGTCATTGACCTAGCATTTGCTCCCTGGATTTCATTGCTGATGGAAACAAGAAGGGAGAAAATTTACATTACTTGTTATAAATGGATTGATAACTGATCACTGAAATGAAGCTAGAACTCCAAATTATAAATTTAGCTGTTCGATGATGAGTATAGTTGTATCCTTTGTTATAACTATGCACTACCCTGCACATGAAAACACGTAGGAGTACTTGATTAAATTCATGTCATCTAGGCTTGTGGTTGAAAGAAGAATTGAGAACACAATTCCTGTACACTCACAAACCATTCACAGGCTCACAAATACCCATACAAATTCCCTTTGTAGTCTCATTTTTGAAACCTATTAATGATTAAAAGATGCTATTAAAGCCGGGCGGTGGTGGCGCACGCCTTTAATCCCAGCACTCGGGAGGCAGAGCCAGGTGGATCTCTGTGAGTTCGAGGCCAGCCTGGGCTACCAAGTGAGTTCCAGGAAAGGCGCAAAGCTACACAGAGAAACCCTGTCTCGAAAAACCAAAAAAAAAAAAAAAAAGAAAAAAAAGATGCTATTAAATTTGAAATGTATCATCTATTTAATACTGTCATCAGCAGAAAAATTTCTATGTCAAAGACACACATCCAATGAGAGAGATACCCCAATATATTAGAGACATTAAAATAGCCCTAATATGTATTAGAATAAAAAGAACCAAGGAGTGGGAACAGAAGAGATGTCTAAGTTGTTGAGTGTTGGCTGCTCTTCCAGGGTACTTGGGTTCAAGTTCCTACACCCACATGGCAGCTCACAACATCTGTAACTCCAGTTCCAGGGCATCCAACACCCTATCCAGGCCTCTTGGGTACCAGGCATGGGCATGATACATAGGCATAAAAGCAGTCAAAATACTGGGACACATCAAATAAAAATACAAAAATGACAACAACAACCAAAAACCCTCAAGTCTTTTGTTGAGAATTTCTTTACCGTTTTCTCCTTTCTAATTGTATGTGTCCAACAAGGCCACCTCAAAAAGGCACTTGAAGAGTCCTGTTTCTGCGATCTCCAGTCAGAAGTAGGCCCACTGGTTAGCTATGCTAGTGTTCTCCAGAAAAAGATGTAAGGCTTTCTGACATTCTATCTCATGTGCTGTGCTGTAATTATACATCTTCTTACCCTAGCAAATATCCTCAAATCTAGAAGTCCTAACCACTGAAACAAACAAAGAAACAAATAAACAAACCAACAAAGACAACAATTCACAACATTTTCCTGTTGGAACACAGTGCAAGAATGAAGTTGTGAGAGATTTCTGAGTGCTTGTGAGAAAACTCCAAGAAAACAGAATATGAGTCTTATGACCTCAGTCTCTTCAAAACACAGAATTGTCCTTGGAATATGTTTTTGTGCTTTTTCCAGGTGTAGCAGATAAGAGTGAGTTTAGTTCAGCTGTTGTTATTCACATGCCTCCATGGAGAAACATATTTTTGGCATGTGCAGCTTGTCCTTGTGATTGTATACTTCACTCAGGTGCTTCTTAACCTTCAGAATATAAATTGTCTGATGCTCTGAATAAAGTTGGCTATTACATGAGACTTTAGTCTACTGCATTTTTAGGCCCTGCTCTCCTAGGTTCATGCCACCAGCTAGAGCAGTAAACTTTCCCTAAGCCTTACAGTTAATGAAATATCTGCTCATCAGATAAATTATAAGAAATCATTTGTTTTGTGTATTTCTATTTGATGGCTTCCCATCAAGAGATAAAATTTCCTTTCCCTCATTAAATCATTAGGAAATATTGCAATGACAAGAAATGATACAAGAGTCTGTGTCATCGAAGGTTAATGTAGACTACAAACCTCTGGTGTCTATGATTGTCTTTTCTCACATTTTCATTCTTATGCTCCAATATGCTTAACTTCAATTACTTATTTCTGCTTCATATATATGTATATATAATATACATTTATATTTTTTCCTAGTGACTTAAAATAAACCTGAAGCTATGTAGCATGAATCTTAAAAGTTCTTATTAATAAAAACAAACCCAGAGCCAGGTATTGAGGTGATTGCTGGAAGATCAGAGAGACAGAACAGGCCACAGCTAACCTCACCTCACCAACTTCTCAACCGATCCTGTTTCCTCAGACTGGAAGCCTCTGAGTCCTCATCTGGAATGGATCTCAACTGCTGCTCAAAAGGCTAAAAGCTTAACCGACCTAGTTCCTGGTCCTCACGCCTTATATACCTTTCTGCTTCCTGCCATCACTTCCTGGGATTAAAGGCATGTGTCACTATGCCTTGCTGTTTCCAGTGTGGCTTTGAACTCACAGAGATTTGGATGGATCTCTGCCTCCAGAATGCTAGGATTAAAGGTGTGAGTGCCACCATTTTCTGGCCTCTATGTCTATCTAGCAGCTGTTCTGTTCTCTGACCCCAGATAAGTTTATTAGGGTGCAAAATATATTGAGGAACACAAAATCACCACAAAGCTATGTGTTTGGTGAGCACAGCAGGATGTGGGAAGAATTACTCTGTTCAATAAAATGTCAGGCTCATTGGTTAAGGAAGTATATTGATCCTGCACTCTGCCATTGATTATGTGGTCATTAAAGCCCTTCTTCTATGGCTCTCATCCCAATAGGGTATGTGTATGTGCGTATGTATTTCCTCATTGAACATACTATATTCCTCTCCACAAATTCTGGTACATATTGTCAGAGACATGAAAGCCAGGTATAGGCTATATGAAAAAGCTCTATTAGTAATTCTGGTACCCTTCTGGTCTCAGATTCTTTTTGATTAAAAACTAGTGATCTGCTGTTCAGCAGAATTTCCCAAGTGAAGTTTCTTGGTAAGAAATAAAGGGGGTGTTTTGTGAAACCTTACACAATGTAGTGATAGTTCAAATACCTTTTATATTATCCTTTTATTTTTATCTTGCACATCTTACCATTATTTACAGACCTGAGTTACATACTTACTTACCTTCTAACTTGGTACTTTCTTAGAAATAAAGCCCATTTTTTTCTAGTCAATTTCATGACCCCTTCCATGTCTTAAGTCTCTTCCTAGTTTTACTAATCTGATTTTCTTGTCTTTGTATAAGAGTTCTTAATTATTTATTACTATTATTTAAAGGCCAGTTTTCCTCTGGCTTCTCTGAGATTTCCCCAGTGTTTTATATCCACTGAGGTTTCTTTCTGCATACTCCGGCACTTACTGTTATTATCCTACATTTGACATCTAATCACTCCTGGTTTATGTTGCTTTCCGTCTGTTCCTCATATTTGCACTGCATTTTAAATGATCCTTCAGGGCTCCCAGAGAGCTGATAAAGTGTTGCGCATTTCATAAGTTCCAAGGTAGTTAACATACTGTTGACACACAGAAATATCACAGGTTTTTCTCAGCTTTCGATTTTATATAATGCTTTCATTAAACATTATCACAGCATGAAAAAACATCAGCCTAAGAAATGTGTGAATGTCAGGAAGCCAGGATCATTTTAGTGTTATATCTCACTGAACAATGTTGAGTGCTTGGGTGTGCATGCAATGAAACTAGACATAAAATACTCAAAAGATGGAATTTTGCATTCTTCTAAGTGATATTTGCAATTATATTGTGCCTAATAAACATAAGCATCTTTTAGAAAAGTCAAGATGTGTGGAAAACTGTGGTATTTCCACATAAAAACACTAATAGAAAGACATAAAAATGTTCTTGCTGGGAAAGCCTAGTAAACAGGCTCATGCAGTCAGGGATAATACACTTTCTATGCAGAGATATATATATATGTACGTTGTGGTAGTTGAATGATAATGCCCCTCATAGGCTCACAGGGATTTACCTTATTTGAAAGGATTAGGACATGTGGCCTTGTTTGGGCAGATGTGGCCTTATTGGAGGAAGTATCTCATTGGAGGGAGGGCTTTGAAGTTTCAGAAGCTCAAGCCAGGCCCAGTGGCTCCCTCTCTCTTTCTGCTACCTGTCCATTTGATGTAGAACTTTTGGCCACTTCTCCAGCACCGTGTCTGCCTGCATGCCATCATTCTTCCTGCCATGATGATAATGGACTAAACCTCAGAACTTGTGAGCCAGCCCCAATTAAATGTTTTCTTTTATAAGAGTTGCTGTGGTCATGGTGTCTCTTCACAGCAATAGAAACCCTAACTAAAACACACACACACACACACACACACACACACACACACACACACACACACACACACACACTTTTTCTTTTTATTCAAAATCGATTTCTTTCTCACATAATATATCCTGATTACAGTTTCCCTTCCCTCTATTCCTCCCAGTTACTCCTCATCTTCCCTCTCATCTGTATACACTTCCTTTCTGTCTCTCATTAGAAAAGAACAGACTTCTAAGAGGTAATAATAAAATATAGTAAGATAAAACAAAAACTATCACATTGAAGTTGGACAAGATAAACCAACAGAAGGAAAAGAGCCCCAAGAGAAGGTGTGAGGATCAGAAACCCACTTGTTTGCACACTCAAGAATCCCATAAAAATACCAAACTGGAAGTCAGAATTTATATGCAGAGGACTTGATGCAGATCCATGCAGGCACCGTGAATGCTCCTTCAGTACATAAGTACATAAGAGCTTTGATCACATTGATTTAGGGGGCCTTGTTTCCTGGGTGTCCTCAATCCACTTTGATTCTTACACTCTTTCTGCCTCCTCTTCCATGGGGTTCCCTGAGCTCTGAGGGGAGGGATTTGATGGAGATGTCCCATTAGGGCTGAGTATCCCCAGGTCTCTCATTCTGTGTGTAATGTCTGCCTCTAGGTCTCTGTATTTGTTCCCATCTTCTGTAGAAGGAAGCTTTTCTGGTGATGACTGAACAAAACATTGATCTGTAAGTCTAGCAGACTATCTTTAGAAGTGATTTTATTACTATTTTTAAAAGACCAGTAGTATTTGGTTTTCAATATATAGAAAGACAAATATGATATGTATTTGCTTATATGTGTACATTAGCTATTAAGTGAATAATAACCAAGTAACAATCCATAGAAAAACAGAGCAGTGATTCTATACCTGTGGGTCATGACTGCTTTGGGAATCAAACAACTCTTTCACAGGGATTGCATATCAGATATCCTGCATATCAGATATTTACATTATTTCATAACAGAAGCAAAATTATAGTTATGAAGTAGCAACAAAAATAATTTTATGGTTGGGAGTCACCACAACATGAAGAACTATATTAAAAGGTTGCAGCAGTAGGAAGACTGGGAACCACTGGACTACAGAGTACAGATAGATATCATTAGGAAAGGGAAATAGATACATAATTATTAATGGTTTTGGTTGCTAGAATGTGAGGATCAAATGGGGAAGGGGAAGGAAAAAGGGTTAGGGGAGGTAATATGGGGAGAGATAGCTAAAATTAACAGCCATTTAAAGAGTAGTATGGTATCCTAATTCAGTAGAAATTTCCTAAAAATATATACATATATGAAGGTGATTTAAATGAAATCACAAATAGTTGGGGAGAGAGAGTCCCAACTGGCCATCTCTTGTCACCAAATAAAACTTCCAGTACTGGGGTTGGGTTCTATATAAATGAGATAGAATAGATCATGGGGATCCCCAAGCAACCCACTCTGTTGCCAAGACAATAGGTTCCTGGCCACAAAGTGACAGTAAGACCCCGTTGCTGAAAACAACACATACATCACTTTTTCAACATGGAGCAGTTGAACTGGTGCCTACATAAAGCCTTCACACATATAGTATCCTTGGTACAGGAAGGTACTCTGCATGCTATCAAAGGAGATAATTAACCACCAACCTTTGCTCCACAAGCGTATCCAGCCTACAAGATATGCCAGGGTAATGGTAACACAAAGCTTGTGGGAGTCACCAACCTATATCTGGGTTGGCTTAAGCACCACTCCCTGAGATGGAATCCATACCAAACACTGCTTGTGTGACCAAGAACCTGAGATTAGACAACACAGACATATATTTTAGGAATTTCATGCTGGAAATGGACTTAAAGCAGTATTTTATACTGTAAGCATAATGTAAAGAAATAAAGTAGAAGAAATTGACTGATTTGTAAAATATTCAAACATTCCTTATTAGGTCACAGTCATTAATCAGAAATCAATGTTTTTCTTTCTTTTGTTGTATGAATGGCAGACTTTTCTGTTAAACTTATATAACTTCACTTTGAAATCAATTGCTGTCGTTAATACTGTTTACTGTGTTGTGACTCACACGCTCAATTTATAGTTAGATGCTTGAAAATACATATGGAAACCTGAGAATATGGTTGACTGATTCTTTTTAATGCTAGTCACTTGGAAAATTAAAGTGTAAAAGACAACTCCATCATCTTCCACTTCTACCCTTGCCTCTGGGCACAGTCATGCAAAGATTAGTTTTGGAAGAAAAGGTTACTGCCTGCTCTAATAGCTTATGAGATTGAAAACTTTCCACCTCAACTTGTTTTCTCAGTATTTCCAGCAATGGAAGGCTGTTCTGTTTCAATCCTATGATGTAGTTGTCAACATGGAGAGATCTGGAAGGGTATAAATTAGAAAGAAAACCCATTTATCATGGCCTCTTAGAGAAAACTGACAGGTGTTTACAGTTCCTTACTATGCTTTTGGACACTTACACTGTCGCTAATCAGATTTCATGATGATTCTAAGAGCCTCAGTCATTCAAGGTAGACAAATGACTTATCTGTAAGTACATCTTCACTTGTTTCCACTTTAATCTTCTCCTTTATGTGTCGGACTGTAAGCTTCTGTCTTGGGATTGTTATCCCTCTCCATACTCTCCTAAAACATTTTCTTATTCAATGTGATAACCTCTCTGTCATCTTTGGAGGAATCAACAATTAACCAAGTTTCCCCACTCAGTCATACTAAGCTACCACACTCTCCTTTCATTTATTTTATAAAGAGTGTGTACAATAGCATGGGAGGAAAGACTCCAGACTGAGTGTTTTAATCACCTTGGCTTCAAGGACCCCACACCCCCAGAAGAGATAACAAATGCTATTGCTAGCTTCTTTCCATTTCTAAAAATTTAAAAACACAATTTCCTAGGCTGTATACACTTTCCATAGTTGTGCATACTCTCTCATGACCCTAGATTAGAAGACCCCGTCTAAGGGGCTCGGTCTTTACAGTTTCTGCTGTGCAAGCATCAGGACTTGGCTTTGGATCCCCAGTGCTCATGTGAGAGCTGGGAGTGGCAGCAAGTATCTGTAACCCCAGAAATGGTAGGTTAGGGGATAGGAAATGGAGACAGACTTGTCCTTGAAGCTCATTGGTCAGTCAACCTAAATACATTGATCATTTTCAGGTTCAGGAAGTGGCACTGTCTCAAAACATAAAGTGGAGATCTATAAATGGAGATACCTAAAGTTGATCTGTGGACTCCATATGCACTTACACATTAGTTCACACACCCACACAGGTATACACACAAACAAACACATAACACACATACACACACACACACACACACACACACACACACACACACACACACACACCATGTGATATAGTCCATTGACCTTAGCATAGAACCTTAGGAGATGAAGTTAGTATGTTGGAGAAAAATCTGTAGTCTTCCTGAGTATTGCAGTAGCATAAACGAAGCTAATGTAAAGAATTAACCTAACTATAGTAGGTAAGTCCCTATTGCTGAAGGTGGCAAGCGTTTCAGAATCAGGGCCCTGAGCTGGAACTGACATGAATGGCCTCCCTCCCTGAGAACTAGATTTCATGGTGCTACAAAGTGCCACGCAAGCTTCTAAAGAAGGGAGTCAACCAACATTCCTACCCAGCTATGATACCTATTTATCAATGACCAGCATGGCATGGTAACCCTAAAATTGCAAAAATGGTGCACATATCTTCACAGTAACCAAATGCTTGCTAAATTGAATTAACACCTGCTCCACAAGAGAGATACCACACCTGGGACTTTAAACCTAGCCAGCTAATTAGTGATCATGAAGTAATTGTTATGGGAAGAGAATCTACAACCACTATTTTACTAATCCAGCACATTCCCTAACAACAATCTATAGACATCTGTCCTTCTACCCACAGATAAGTGTAGTCTTCACCCTTTATCAAGGAAATTTCTCTTTGTAACAGAGATGAGGACCACTTTCAGAAAACCACAAGCAGTCAGTACGCAGAGTTGTGGAGCCCAATCCAAATGATACATCTGTAAAACACTCTCACACCCAAGGCTGAGGGAACATTGAGAAGAGGGGATGGAAAGATAATAACACCCAGAAGATCAGTGAGTGTGCCGTGAGATTGTGTCTCCCAGTAACATCAAAAGCTACACCAGCAAAATTTCACCAACACGACTGTCCAGAGGTGAGCTGAACAAGAAAGACACCAACAAACACGCCAAACTGAACAGAGGAAAACCCATGAGACCTCACTCCTACACAAGGAACTACGGCCAACTGAATGAAGCTTGGAGCTGGGAAGGTGGCTCTCCTTAGGTAAGAGTACACGAGCTAGTTGTCCAGTCCCAAATGGTTAGCCCTGAAAACATGCATACAGGTAACATTATGTGGACTCAACAGGTCATATTCAGGATTATATATGAATATATACAAGTACGTATGAACATGTAATAACAATTGATGAAGAAGAGGCCATGAATTTGAGGGAGAGTGAGGAGGGGGTATATGGGAGGGTTTGAAGTGAGGAAAAGGAAGGAAGAAATGTTGTAATTGAAATAGAGTCTCAAAATCAAACAAGCAAAATAATGAACCTAAATGTCTGTCAGTAGATACATTCATAAAACACATGTGGTATCTTAGTATTAACTGTCAACTTGAAAGTCTTAAATCACCTGAAAAAAGAAGATCAGTTGAATAATTATCTTTATCAGGTTGGTCTGTGAGGGATTTTTTTTTTTTATTGATAATCATGTAAAAGGGCCCAGCCCACTCTGGGTGGTACAATTCCCTGGGCTGAGTAAACTCAGGATAACTGAACATGAGCCGAATGAGCTAGAGAGCAAGCCAGTAAACCATGTGCCTCTGTAGTTTCTGCTGCAGGTTCCTGCCTTGAGTTTCTGCCCTAACTTTGATCAATGATGGACTGTGACCTGAAAGTATAAGCCAAGTAAACCTTTTACTTCCCAAGTTGTTTTTGGTAAGAACGCTTTGTCGCAACAACAGAATGAAACTAGAACTTGTGATTTATGAAATAGTCCTTAATCATGAAGGCTGTGTTCCAAGATGTCTTTGAATGACAGAAACTGCAGATAACACTAGACCTTGTGCACTCTTTTTTTTCTATATGTCCTACAATGTTGTCACATAGTTAATCTGATTTTGTAGGCTTTATGCACTTGGGATGCCACTTTCGCTTTATACACTTGTAATGTGGGGCCAGTGTGAAGTAAAACAATAGGTATCTAGACTTGTGCACAGTGACTCAAGCAGACCTGATAAACAAGATGGCTGTCAAGTGAATAAAGAGTGGGTGGTATACATAGTGTGGATACACTGGAGATGGTGTGTAAGTCTTAATGACATGGTTGAAGGTTTCACTGCGCTACTCAGAGTGATATGGCACTTAAAGTTTATGGACTACTTATTTGTGCAATTTATAATCTTTTATTTTTGACATAGTAATTTTTATTTATTTTTTTGAGTTTCATCATTTTCTACTTTTGAAGAATGGCTGACTGTGGGTAATTGAAGCCATGAAAACCACAGACAGTGGAACACTATTCATACTCAAGGAAGGAGAAAACTATATTATTTGTGAGAGCATGATGAACCTGAGACATTACGACAAGTGAAGTGATCTATTCTTATTGAATTGTAGCTGTTCCCACCGTTACTTCCAAGGTGCACTTGGAAATCTATCATGATCTAGTAAGAGGCCGATGGCTTGTTGTATCCCTTCACCTCACTTTTATGTTCTTGGGCAAGTTTCTTTTCACAGAAGGAGCAGTGTCTTTATCTCAAAAAATGTGAAGTGGGTGGTAGTGTGGGCCATACCTAGAAAGACAGGAAGAAGATAAAAACTCTGTTTTTGGCATTAAAATATTGATTAAAAAAAAGGGGGTTTCTGTAAATAAAACCTTTAAGAATTGAAAATACTAACCTATTAATCTTCTATAGCTTACCAGTAGTCACAAACATATAAAGTCAATGTCTGTATTTATTATTTTGAGAAGAGTTTTTTTCTTTGTACTTCAGTCGTTTATTAGAGTCCAGGAAACAAGTGATGGTTGGTGTGTTATTTTTTTTTCGGACAAGGCAGAGTATTTGACTTACTCTAATTTACCTCAAGCTTGTAAAGTTGGTTTTTATTTTTAAAAGCTTTAAAAAATTACGTTTATTTATTTAATGTTTTCTTCGTGTGTGTGGATGGATGAGTAGTGTGTGCAGGCTATAGGTCAGAGGAGAACTCCTGAGGTGCTTCTTTCCTTCCAATGACAAGTAAATATGAATAACTAAACCTATCATGCTGGGGGATAGTTCACTGGGTGAAGCGTTTGCTGTGCAAGTGTGGGGACCTGACTTCAGACCCCAACACCCACATAAAAACCTGGGTGTGCTGTTATGTGCCTGCACCCCCAGTGTTGGGGATTAGGAGGGGAGACAGGCACATCCTCGGGTTCACTGGCCAACCAGACTATGTAAATGGCAAGCTCCAGGCTCAGTGAAATACACTGTCTTAAAAAAAATTCACGTGGAGAGCAATAGAGGAGGATGCCAGAGTCCTCACAGGAGCACACATGGCAAATATACCCTCATGCACATGTGCACACATGTATACGACATACACACACACACACACACACACACACACACAATTGTTTTCTAAATATTCATAACACATGGCATGATTCTTTAAGTGTTTAGTTCTAGGATTATTCTAATCAGAAGTAAATTTCTGGGGGAAATTCTGAATATCACTGATGATGACAATATGCTCTTGAACATAGAACTAATCATACAGTTGGGCAGTGGCAGCACACCCCTTTAATCCCAGCACTCAGGAGGCAGAGGCAGGTGGATATCTATGAGTTCAAGGCCAGCCTGGTCTTCAAAGTGAGTTCCAGGACAGCCAAGGGAAACCCTTGGCTTTTGGTTTACACAGAGAAACCCTATCTGGAAAAGCAAAACAAAACAAAACCTACTCATCTATGTTAACTCACTTGTTAAATGTAAGTCTGAAGATTTTGGTCTATTTCCAAAATAAAACATATGTCTCACTCTCACATTGGAGTGAAGACACCATTCTGAATAACATTCTGAATATGAATGGATAGGTTTTGTTTTCAGTGTTCTATACACAGAATGCAAGCAGCTCTAGATTGTTTACCTGAACTTTTAAAACGATGCTCATGTCAACCACACCAATTATAAACACACTGTTCACAGCACTAGTCCCATTGAAGTGGAATGAAAACTGAATGCTAATGTACATACTTTCAGAACGTAGTTGAAAACCTTTAGGCTGCCTGAAATTTGAGCGCCTGCCAGATTAAACATTTAACTTTTGTGGCCACAGATCTCATGAAACAACAAGGCTTCCTTGAAGTCTTTTTTCACAGTCTTTATTACTGCACATACAATGTATTTCAAAGCAGCTCAGCTGCTAACGATGAAATCAGCCTCACCACGGGGAAGGGAATTTATGTCACTTTAGCAAAGATGGAACAGCTCAGTTTAATTGAGTGATGGTTGGGGCTTTTCAGACTATAGATACCATTTGATGTTCTACTGCTTTGTGCCATTCCTTTGGGACCTCAAGGATCAGGGAATAGTTTCTCTCCCAGAACAAAGCTGATTTAAGTCATCAGGTAACTAATACCCATGTTAAAGACCTAGATTTCTTCTTGATTGGTTAGTCGTTAATATATTTGTTATAAAATATAGATGTAAAAATGAACTTCTATCAGTAATAAAAAACTCAGCTATGGCCAACCAAAGGCTTCTGAGATAGATAGATAGATAGATAGATAGATAGATAGATAGATAGATAGATAGAAAGAGAGAGAGAATCAGTTTTCTTCAAGAATGAGTCCCTGATCCATTTCCAAATAGTGAGCTATGAATACATGAATACATATGCATAAGGGCAACTCAGTATGTGTATATATATTACATATATATGTGTGTGTGTGTGTGTGTGTGTGTGTGTGTGTGTGTGTGTAACAACAGTTATAGAATAAGAGGTCATGAATTTGAGAGGGAGGTGAGGGGACAGGGAAGAAGAAGGGCAGAAGGAGGGATAGAGATGATGTAAACAATACAGATTTATTCTCAAAATAATACAAAATTTGAATTAAACAGTAATAAAACCCATATATATATATATATATAATGTTCAATTTATGGTGCTTTTTCCTGGCATGTGTTCATATGTGTGTAGTGCATATATGTGTACAGATGCAAGTACACATGTGCAGGTCCAGAGCAGGGCAGAAGCCAACATTGGGTGTCAGTACTCAGGAGCTGTGCCCCTTGCTTTTCTTTGAGACAAAGTCTCCCTTTGGAGCCTGGGATGAACTGATTAGTCTACACTTATCCAGCCAGCAAGTACAAGAACACCCCTGTCTCAGCTTCCCCAGCCCTGGAGTTACAAGTGCACAGCACTGTGCCCAGCTTTTTAAGTGGGTGCTGTGGCTCAAACTGAGGTACTCTTGCTGCATGATAAACCAAGAACTATGCCCACAGAACTAATTTATGGTGCTTTCATAGTCATAAAGCCCCACACATAGACAGGGTTGGCATGGTAGGAGGAGGCAGTGGTTTACATCCATATTGCTGCCTGTCTAGTGTGGATCTGTTTAGTTCTGTGTCCCTGGCTGTCTTTGTTATGTTTCCTTTATGTTCGCAGGATCTCCTTGGTGATAGTATGTGTGGCTGGGTGTGAATTGAGGGGGCAGCAGTAAGTTTTGTTATAAACTTTGTCAAGATCTGAGTGCCAGAGTCAGAGAGAATTTGCTCTTAGAAGGAGGGGGTGTAGTTTTGGGAATGCGTGGGAGGGCTGTTAACATCTAGTTTCTTCTCTGCCGGTTGTTCCACTTCTTTCTCACAAGCTTCTCTCTTCTAAGACATCTCTGTGCCTCTGGCCACATTTTTTTTTTCTCTGTTGAGTACCCAAGGAATCTAAGAAGTGGCTAAAGTTTGCAAATGGAGATCAGCTATAAGATCTAAACCATACTGCCCCTTAGAGTGGAGACTAAGAGAGAGAGAGAGAGAGAGAACCTAGGCATTCTTCATCCAACACACAGTTGTAATAGCATATGGCAGCTGACTTTATGCCTCTTTTCTGGCATCTACACCCTGTTTTGTAAAGTGAAGCAATCCCAAGATGATAAAACATGTCCTAGGGCATTGTCCTTATTTTTCAAACACACACACACACACACACACACACACACACACACACACACTGTTACCTTCTGAAATGGTTTCTTGCCTGTGACTCGTTGTCTTGCTTCTTTCTTAGCTTTTAAAGTCTTCCTCCTATCATCTCTCTTCTTGTTGCCATGACCTTTTTGAATTTCAGTTAAATTATAGTATCATCCCTTAACTGCAAGAAATACTAAACGGGGTCTGTAAGTGGGACAATCAATTCTGGTGGTGTAGATTTGGTTTTGCCACTGACTTCCCGTTTTTACTTACGAGTTATTGTAGTTAAATTCTGTTGCTTATTGTCAGGAAAAATCAGTACCAGGAGAAATTTGAAGGATATTCATGTTACATATTGGACAGTTCCCTGGGTCCATTTTAGTTCTAGCTAATTTTTGCACTGAATCTAACAGCCTCAGGAATATAGTTCCTCTTGGAGAGCCACAGAATTTTCTGGATGTGTACTTTGGATCCCACCCATCTACCGCTTACCAATTTTGCAAATTGAAACATAGTATCTGTGTATCTTTATGGTAATTCTACACCTGTATAAAATGTGTAATAACCAAATCAATTAAGGCATTCATCATTGGGGGGAGTCTCAACTTGGTTATGCTTTCCTGCGTTTAAGGATTCCAGGAGACACTGTGTCAAGGCACAGTATTACTGAGAGTGAAACTGACGTTGGCAAAACTACCATAGCTTCTGGGGGTGGGTGGGAGAGAACATAACGACAACTTTCTGTTCTTCCCATGATGTCACCAGCTGATGATGGAATGGGCTGGTGCTTGCTTTGAAGCTAATATCTGTTGGATTGCTTTCAGACAAAGCAGGAAAACAGAAAAAGGAAATTTTAGGAATTAGAGATAACTTCTAAATAATAAGAAAATCCCTGCTGATAATTTCCCCAGACATGCTTAGAGGGCCTATGTAAACAGAAAAAGAAAATTTCAAAGATTTAATCAGAGTGAAGGCTCAGAATAGAACGGAGAGCTGAGGACGTTACGTGGAAGAATGTGATCCTCAGAAAGGGATCATAGAGCATTTGAGAACAGTGGTAGGGTTTTAATAGGCTCAAAAATTCTTTGTTCTTCAGTTTTGCCTACTAGTTTATGATGACCTGTACCAGGAAAGTGAAACACTAGTGATGGTACAGACCTATGTTGTCCAGGAAGGGAGCTGGTGGCCACACTGGGCTATGAGAGAACTTGGTTTGTGGCTGGTATAAATTGAGACGTACTCTAAGTGTAAGATGCTCATCCTATTTTGAAGATTGAGTATGAGGGAAAACAGAAAAAGAGCTTATTAATACATGTAAAGTTGATTAGACATTGAAGTGATGAATATTTCAAACATGTTAAATTAAAGTGTATTATTGTATATTATTTTTAAAAATTGTCCTTACTAGAAAACTGGAAATTATATGTGTGGTTCTCGTGAATGGCCTACATGACATTTCTACCGTGTGGTGTAGACTTGGGCATCAAAAAACTTGGTCTAGGTGGTTTAGCTGGCTGGTTTTCAGGATACACAAGTCAAGAGCAAAAGGTGAGTGGTGGGATCAGATCCTTGAAGGATTTAGTTATATTCTTTCTTCAATAGATGCCTAACCTTCAGGAAACAATTTGTTATGAGTATATATTTATGCTTTCAAGTTGGTGACACATAATCTTGAACACATTAGGTCTTACAATGTTAGTCAGTTTGCAAATAATCTCTAAGTATAGTTCATTATTTATGGGTAGCAAATGGAGGCGTGTACCCCAATACATTGAGAAACCCAGGGTGGAGAGTGTAGGGCAAGGGTCACAGAATGAGTCACAGCCTGGGCTAGGATTGGTATCTCTGTGACTCACTCTTGATTCTAACCACCAGACAATTTTCCTCTTGAGAAATACTAAGTGCAATGGACCTTTCCCACCAGCATCCCAGGGACTGCTGAATCAGTGTCTGCCAAGCTGACAATTAAGTAATAAAAGTGAGGTGGGCGCAATGAAGTTAGTGGATCCTAGCCAGCAGGATTGTGCTATCTGCATAAGAGACATCACTGGCTCAATGTGAGAAGGAGCAGAAAAGGAAAACAGCAATATTACATCTTTAGGGAGACATGCAGGGAATCCCGTTGCAGAAGTGAAAATGCTACTTCCTGTCTTGAAAAATTGTTTCAAAATGGAAACATATATTTAGATCAGGTTCATCATACTTTTTACACGGCTGATGCCTTGTTGGGTGGGAGTGAGAATTTGCATCAATTCTTTTTTGTCCCAAGAGGTATTTGAGGAGGTGTGCCTCCACATGATGAAGATGGTTACATCTGTGAGGTAGGTATGTTCAAGCTTTGGAGGCTTGTGGTTAAAGGCACTGAGCTTCGGTCACATGACACTTTATGCACAACTTTGCTGCGGTAATGACTATGATGTCTTACAGTCGAGCACCCACATCTGTGCTCCCTGATGTCTCAGATGAAGGAATTCGGTGTTCCTTTGGTATTTCTTTTTCTGATACTGAGCAATTGTTGCAATGCAGGCGGTGGTTTGTGAGAATTGAGGAACTGAGTCCAGCTATGTGACAAAAAGGGCAAAGATGTCTCAGGATGTAAAATGCCTCTCATTAAGAGATGAGCGGTTAGGGATGCAAACTCATGATGTGTCCCTCCATAGCACCTGCCCATTGTAACTAGAAAAGGGTGGCCTGAAGATGGCCTTTACATCATCAGGACGGAGGTGCCAGAGACCAGCAGCTGGGATCAGGGGAGATAATCTGTAAGAGAAATGAGAGTTGGAGATTCATGGTGTAGGGGGGTGGGTTATAGGGAGGGAACAACCCAAAGCAGTGATTCATGCAGGAAATGGAAGGTAGGATGTCCAACAGGGAACCTAATAATGACTTTGAAGATTTTGTTCTTCCTATAATGTAATCTCCCTAATTTAGATTAATCCTAAATTTAGAGAAGAAAAAATTCACTACAGAACTTGACCAGTGGTGCTTTTGAGGCAGTGAATGGACCAGGAAACTATCTACCCTGGGGTGGACTCATGACACTCTTGCAAAAGCAACCATTGGAAGAAGAAAGAGCCGACATGGAATGGTGAAGCATGGCATTATGGAACGTACAATGCACACTGTCCACCATCTGTTGTTGAACAAAAGAATAAATCCTTGTAATTCGCAAAAAAGGACTATTGCATCAAGCTCAACAAGTCTTAAAATTGTGTCTTTAAATTGTTCTGGTAATTTAACATCTGGTGATCACTGGCTATATGAAGACCCTTGGAAGTGTTCCAGATGTTTCATTTAATTTGCCAGCAAAGATTAAAGGGCCTACCCAACTCATGCCATTTTCACAGCAAGCCCTCTCTGCTTCACAGACCAGGAACCAGAGTTCTAGGGCTTGCCTGTGACCCACAGCCAAAAAGTGGTAGATCTGGAATGTAGATAAAGGCTGGTTCGAGAGTTTCCATAAATAGCTATGAAAGGTTCAGAAAAAAATTGAGATAAAAACCGTAAGAAATAGAGGTACAAAGACAATGAAAAGGAGTCCCAGTCCCCCAAATGATTAACTCAATTGAAAAAAAAATGTGTTTCTGCTCATGCATGGGTGTGTGTGTGTGTGTGTGTGTGTGTGTGTGTGTGTTGCACATGTGCATTGTGGGAGCAGTAGTTAAGAGTAGGAGGAAGTATAAGCACAAATAAGATATGTTTGTATTCCCAGATTGCTTTTATTTGTATTAGGGGAAAGGAAATAAGGATAAAAGCCTTCTTTGTGGGCCATGACCAGCAACTGAATAAAGTTAGGGGGATTTCCTAAGAGATCACTCGTTATTTTTATGCCTTTTCAGTTAATTTTTAAAAACTAGTGAGTTTCCTTATGGCATTTTCAAACACATGTCATCATGCTTTGTTCTAATGCATCCCCCAGCTTCACTATCACACCGGCCGTTCCCCCTTTCATTCTCCTAACCCAGATATTCTTTTTCTACTTTCAGGTAACATGTCTCTCAATACCCTGTCTTCTCATTATTCACTTTAAGAAAGGAATTCAGTTTTTGGTATTAATCAATGTCCTTACATTTTTGAATAGTGGTACAATTCACAGTTGGATGCTTGAGCATCTACAGGGAGATCCTGTCTATTGCAATGTTAAACTCATCTCCATGCTGTCATCATCCGAAGATTGGTCCTGATGCAGGACTGCTGTCCTGATGACTGGCCTCACTGGGCAAAAGCTCTTCTAGAGACTGTGGCTGTTGGAATAACCCAAGTTAGAACAACAACAACAACAACAAAAACTGTCACCCAAAAAGGTAAGGAATGTGTGAAATTATGCAAAGTCATTCACCACATGTCAAAAGACAAGACTTGAAAATGTTCTGCTTTGCGGTAATATCTGTTTATGGACCATGGTGGGAAATCCTTATCTAGGATTTTCTTACCTAATGTTTAACTACACTAAATAATTTTGGATAAAGCCAACTAACTATATTTCATTTAAACACTATGTAATGATAATAATTATGTGAGTATGATTTAATCTTACCTTGTGAGGTTTCTATGTAATTTAGAATTGAGTTTATATTAGGAGTTATGTAGGAACACACACACACACACACACACACACACACACACACACACACACACACACACAAGGGTAATCCAGGAATGTTTTTACAGACCCGTGTGAACTTTTACACTTGATTATCCCCAATTGTGACATTTTGATCTCTTGTTTGCTACTCTATGGTTACCAGTGGCTGCTGTATCTCTAGATTTATGTATGTGTTCCAGACATATGGAAATAGATAACATGTAAAGTCCAAAGTAGAATGCTAGCATCTCTAACTCCAAAGACTTTCCCTAAAACTCCCCTCAGAATTATGATTATATAAAACTTCTCCATCTTACAAGCTGACCCACAAACACATACATGTTACTTTACTCAATATAAATGGGGTTTTCAAAGGAAGGAGAATCACTTCTGACCTGTCAGCCACATTTTCTTTTTTTTCCCCTCTTCCTTCACAAACATAAAGTATTTACAGAACTGTAGAATGTAGGAACAAAAACATTGTAAATGACATAAGCTAATGCTGTTATCTTATTTTATAAATAAGAAAATGGAAGACCAGAAGCATTTCTTGTCTTTTTGACTCAGAACCAAGCAAGAAAGAAACAGAAAGCTTAATTCTTATGTTACTGATAATAAAATACTATATTCTTTCCAGGATATAATCACTTTATTTACTGTATCCACACCATGTATGTTACCTGTCTGTTACCACATTAACTATTGGGTTACAGTGCTTATGTTCAAGTTACTTTTATTTTACTTAATAATGGTCCAAAGAATAAGATTAATGAAGCTGGCAATTTAATTATTGTATAAAATTACTGTATAGTGTCCATTTGTTCTATTTCAATAGAAACTATTGTTGATCTTTTTATAGTATACATGTTATATTACATGTAACCTCTTGTACTAACATTTAGCTTCTAGAAATGTGTTCCATTGTTAGACAGCTTTGATGGGTAGGAAAATTCCTTCAAGTTGTTTCTATCCGTGTTTGTCCCCAGGAGTGCTAAAATTCAGTCAAACCCTTGGTTGGCAGGGCAACAGATCAGCCTCAAAGCTGAAATCATGCTGGTCAAAAATTGGAAGGAGTGAGAATGTGTTGGAAATCCAGAAGATGTATAGTAATAGTTACTGCTGTTCCTCCAAAATAGTCATTGAGTAGTCATAGACTGTGGACATTCCCTAAGAACACATCCAAGTAGCTTTGGCAGTGAGTAGTTAATGTACTGATGTATTCACAAGCGTCTCTGCTGAGTTCCCCTGTCCAAGCTTGGAAATATATCCTCCAACATGCTTCTCAGTGCTCTCTATTCCTAAATCATCTTGTACTTGTCTAAAATTTAGGAGGATTTCTGGTAGTTAAGACTAGATTTCTGCCCAAGGATGCTGTGTCTGCCTCACAAGGGCTTGTGCTGGAGAGTGATAATGTAGAGTCGAGGATTTCAGCAAGCCAAGGATGCTTTCACAGCAGTGCCTTTCCTGACTTACACTTTTTGTTAACACTGTCAGTCAGGCAGCTTGTGTGAGAGAGCTGGGCGTGGTGCTTTCCTTCATCATAACCCAGTAGACAGGCTGTGAAAGACTAACTAGTTAACTGTGTCCTCCAATCTTCTATGCACTCCACACTATCCACTAAAAAGAACCCAAGCAGTGTATGATTAAAATGCTTTATACTTATTGCTGGATTGGTTCCCTACTCCCCAGCAAATCTTGTTTTTAACTCCATATTTCCAATACCATTGAAAGTAAACATCGGGAACAGATTGAGGAAGTATGAACATCTCAGAGTCATTTTGGAATATCCTGAAAACTCAGATAGCCATGGAACACAAAACAAAGAGAAAAGGAGAAAGGGAGAGAAGTCACAACCAGCTCACTCAGTGATGAACTTTCTTGGCTGGCAGCTGGGAACTGGAGAGGGATGTTCTCATTACAGTCAGGGAGGGCCTGCTCTATGTCATGAAAATGATCAATTAAGAAACGTTTTACGTTTCTCAGGATTAGCTGAACGGTTCAAGAACAAGATCAAAGTTTGCATTACTGGCCTCTCTTAGTAGAACTTTGACATCATCCTATCACTGAGTACCAGAATTATTTTTTTCCCTCTGAGTCTGCCTATTTGCAGGAACTGACGATGTTTCCTGGCAAGTCATTTCCTACCTGCCTTTGGGCTTTTGTCTGCAAAAGGAAGAATAGTAGCTTAGGGTGATAGGAGGTGGAAGTTAATTTTAAGTGAATCCTAGCAAAAGGCTGTGGTTAAAAAAAAAAAAATCTTCAAAGCTCTGTGAGTCCACTTATTTTTTTAAACAAATCTATGGTGTTTGGGAAGCTAGAAACTAAGATAGTCAACTCCCTTCTTTACCAGTCCCCATAACTTGCAACACAGTTGACTTTTTGTGGGACATCCTAGCTTCCTGAAGATGAACCAGGGTTGGTCTGTGCAGTTATCAGTGACTGTTAGGACATGTTTAGGGGTTGGGTGTGTAGTTTCTTGAAACTACCACACTTCCTTTACCTGCCCTGCTAGACCTGAGTACCTCTATCGATTACATCTGTGGCGGCTATTTCTAAACTTGTGCTAGATTTGAAGACAGACGTGGGTGGCTTGCTAATAAATTCCCCATGGCACTGACATTTTCACTTATCTGTTGTACAATCTCAGGTAATCTTTCCTTTTCACTTGTAAAATAACGTATGAAACCGTGATACGTTTTCTAGAGTTCTATTCTGATTCATCTTGGTGCCACGGGTAGGTATTTTTAGCCAGTTTTTAATTTGTGTGTGTGTGTGTGTGTGTGTGTGTGTGTGTGTGTGTGTGTGTGTGTGTGTGTGTGTTTGCATTTGGTAAGCATAGCAACTGCAATACAGCATTTCAGATCAATAATGCTTTGGTTGCGAAAATGGAGAGCAATTCGCAATGATGAACTTCTGGCTGCTTTGTGGGAGAAAACTGTTTTCTTGTAATTGCTGACACCCATAGAAAAGGAATGGAGCCAAATAAGCCAGAGTGAGAGGGAAGACTTTGATTTTCACCCTTCCAGCCCCGAGGCAGTGAAAGAAAATGCAGCCCATCCCTAACCTATGACACAGACAGGAGATAAGAAAGCAAACAGTTCTGTTTCTTAGCGATCAGCTGGGGGAGTAGCCTATACTTTCTACATCTTGAATAATTTGGCTGTCACAGCAGTCAAACAGATATTTATTTTGTGTCCCGTGATATTTATTAGGTGTGGTGGTTACTGTAGTAAACAAGATTCACGGCTAGACCTCACAGACTGTGGGGAGAAGACAAGGAGGAAACAGATGAACATAAAATACAAGTTCAGCTAGGACAAGAGATAGGAGGAAAAGGGGTAAAACACAGACCTGGATGGGGTTCAGGAGGCATCCTGGATGTGACCTGAAGAGAATGTGAGGGAGGTAAGGAGGGAGGAAAGACAGAGAAAGGGGGAGAAAATAGGAGGGGGGAGGGGAAGGAGGTGGAGGAAAAGATAGCTGGGCTGCATGGTGGAGACTTTGACCTCTGCCACCTGGAAAGCCTTGGAAGTATTCTGATGTGGAATGGGCATCATCTGACGTCTGGGTGTCAAAGATCACTCTGGGGCGCCATTTCCTTTACATTTTTACTGCCTATGTATCATTGGCAGCATAAGACATTATATTCTCTGAACAGTTATCAAGAAATCTCATGACACTTTGCATGAAAATCTAATAGCTAAAGACGACTCCAGGATTGCCTGGAAGAGCAACAATCAGGACAGCCATGAAACAGAATAGTATATCTAATAGCTTCTAATAGATAGGGAAAGGAAACTGTATCTCTTAAATAGAATGCCAAGAAAATACTTATCCTTACCTGATCTGTTTGTCATGTGCCTGCTTCCACGGAAGGGTCTGGAATCTGCTGGTTTTTCAGTGCCTTATCATTTCTCCCAGTTGTGGTGAGTCAGACAAAAAGGCCCTAGGTGTTGCCTGAATCACTCGAAACTCATCTCCGCCATTACTAGTGAACCATGCGACTGAGTAAGTGCAAATTAGTAAGTGCACAGTTATGAGTCTTTCCTTGTAGGGTTGAATGAGGACTAAATGACATAATACAGAAGCATCGTTCCTTACATCGTGAGTATTCAGTGAGAGTTACTAGAGATACTCAAGACGTGTTGAACGCAGTATTTAGGGATGTGGCACTCATTATCAAAGTGACGGTATATTAGTGTTAAAAAACAGTATAGGTAGTTTAGGAGCCTGGCACTGAAGAAGAGTTCCCAAGTTTGGGGAACAGTCTTTGGCTTTTTGTTGAATGAAAAGATTTATTTTAAAACATAATGTTTAAAATGTGGCATTTAAAAATGCACATCTCTGGGAAAATATAATTAGCTTATGGACTTTTCTTTTTGGTCAAATTTGCCAAATTTGTTCTATCACTATATATGTTACACCATATTTTAATAGTGGGTTTGCCTTCAGTAATGTCTGTTATTTAAATAACTGCTTAAAAATAAAGTTTATACTGAATTAGTCTTGGACAACAGCATCATGCCGTCATTTTTTTTTTTTTGTTTGTTTTTGAGAACTCACCATTTCTTTTCTCCACTGATGCTATGTGTACATTTCAAAAAATCCATTGAATGAAGACAAGCCATAATCCTGAACATATCCCTCATGGAAACGAATACTTTCTTTTTTTAATGGGTTCCTGATAGATTTTTCCCATCGCTGTCTGAGCCTTTGAAGTCATGTTTGGAGAAAAACATCACATCTCTTTGTCATTTACAAATCGCTTAATCCTTTTAGTGCATGTTAAGTGAAAACTCTGTTTTGGCAATGAACTAAAAATTCCCTTCTTTCATTTCCTCTTCCTTCCATATTTTCCCCCTCTTGTGCCCCCTACTTCTTTTATGACTGCAGAAGGATCTGACTGTGTACAGGTCATGCTGTGGTGTGATTCTGTGTGCTGAAATCACACTGTAGCACTTATTCCAAATCACATGCTCTTTTATCAGACAATTGCATGGCTTCTTACTCTGAGAATCGTGACTGTCACTGATAGAGCTTTTCACTGCAAGTTGATGTTTTATACAGTGACATAAATTAACAGAAGATGTTTGGTTTGGTGTCCCACCAGGAAAATGAAAGAGGAGTCATTCACCAAAATTCTCCAGCACCCAACTGTAATTGAGCTACTTACTTTTTTTTTCTTCCTCATAAATTAGGAGAATAAGAGATGTTTCAAGACAGGGCAGTTCAGCTGGATGGAATGAAATTTCCTGTTTTAATCTTTTCAGAAAAGTAAGCCTTATTTCAACCAGTGGGTTAATGTTCTATTTCCCTTTTCCCCTGTTTCCTCCTCATGAGGAAGATGACGTTGTATGACCAGCTTTCCTGTGATGTCTTCCTGATTTTCAGCTCTTCTGTGTCTGTGATGCCGAGTCCTCTGCTCAGCTCGTTGGGACAACCATTGTATTTTGTAGACCTGAGTTTTGCCTGACTCTAGAATTACAAATAAGGCCAACTAAGATCTTAAAACTAAGTATTACTTTTTTTTTTTACTGATTAAATTTGTTCTTTGATGGTTTCATACATGCATACAGTGTTACCTGTTTACTCTGATTCCTCCTTTCTTACGTCCTTTACACCCCTGCTATATCCGCCTTCCCTACAGGTCCCTTTTTCAGATTTATGCCTTTTGTTTTGCTACCCATGGATTTTAATCAGTTTGTGTGACTGCAAGTTTTGGAACTATCCTGGAGCCTGGTGGGCTCACCAGTGGGTATGTAAATGAAGACTTTCTTTCCCTAGAATTCACCAGTAGCCAGTAGTTTAACAGGGAGGAGTAGCGTGCCCTGAGCCCATCCTAATGTATGATTGGCTGTTGACAGGGGCCAGACTTGCGCAGGCAACCTTGGCTACGGTGAGACCATGTTTACAATGGCTCTGTCATGCTTTGAAGGTAGAGAGCATTTTGCAGCCCCTTTTTCCATTTTACAGCTCTTACACTTTCCACTCCTTTGCAGTGTTTCCTGTATCTCAGAAGTGGTGGCATAAAACCCTGTTTAATGCGGGACTCTCAACCATCATTTACTGTAAGTGGATTGAGCAGCCTTGAGTCTTTTCATTCACTAAGGCTCACAGTCTGGCCAGGAGGTTGGGGGCAGATGGCAAAGTGCCTGAGAGGCCAAGGGTCTTGGATCTCATTACCTGTCTGATCTGGGTACTTGTGGGGAGGGGGAAGTATCTAATTTTAATGTTTTGACAGCAGAAGCAAAACTGTATAAAGGAAGGTTGGGTTTACAGGAAAATAGAAAACCCAGCCGTCTGTCTTTAAAATCAGGTCGCTAGGAATTCCATTCTGGATCAAGCATAGGAAGGCCCAAAAGACATCAGAAACGTAAAGCCTGAAAATTTGCTGCTGAATAATTATTAGGCTTAAAGTCAACAATTGTAAGGTTCATAGTAAGAAGTTAATGATTCTGTATTCTCTTTGAGGTTTAGAAAAAAATCTTCCAAGCCTAATTACAACAGTTAGAGAATCTGTTGGCCAGTGTTAATTCATCACTTTGTGCTCAGTAAGCCACTCAGGCTGTCTGTAACTAGTCCTTTTCTGTCCTACCAGCCAGCTTCCAAATAATGACAAGGAGACTTCTTATTAAGTATGAAAGCTCAGCCTATAGCTGAGGCTTTTTCCTAACTAGCTCTTATGACTTAAATGAACCCATTTCTATTAATCTATGTTTTACCATGTGGCTTTTTATCTTTCTTTTATTCTGTATGTCCAACTTCCACCATGTCTCACTGGTGTCCTGTATGCCTAGAATTCTCCTCCTCTTCCTTTCTCTCTCTGGAAATCCTGCCTATGCCTCCTGCCTAGCTATTAGTCCATCAGCTTTTTATGACACCAGTCACAGCAAATACATCTTCATACAGTGCACAGATATCTCACAAATGTCACTGTGTCACTGATGATCTCTGACATGATTAGAAGAGAGGAGTTCAAACACATTTATAAAGTTAGAAAATTTAAAATAATTCTAATAAGATTTCTGAGATTTTTACTAGAAAACTGAAAAGAGCATTACTTAACAGACACTCTAATACACCAATTTTTTGAGTTGGAGGGTATGGAAGAGAGATTTTGAAATACTGGGCTATATAATTATTTCTTTTGCAAATGAGTAAGTTAGTTTAAGAGAAAGAGTCTGGGGCTTCCTTTAGGCCTTGGATGATAGAGTTTTCATGGTGGAGTAGGTATGTTTCAGAATTAAGTGATAGGGCAGATGTAATTGTGTGATGAGCATTTTGAGCTTCTGAAGCACTTCTTCAGAGGGTATCCGACCAGATGTTCACAGATACCACCTCCACATTTCCTTTGTTACAGAGATTTGTCAGTGGAGAAGAGGAGGATGGTCACCAGCAACCTTGGGAGATACCACAGATGACAAATTTCCAGGTCTATATAGTGGGTATTTCCTTCTCAGGTCTGTAACTTAAATATAACAGATTTTTATTTTAAAACACACCTCCACATGAATGAGTGAAAATATCACCAGAAGCACTTTGGGATAGCAGTGATAAAATGGGATTTTCAATCCTTATAGCCCAAGGTCTGAATCTGTCCTTATTACTAATGAACTAGGTGAGGTCTAGCATGTTCTCAGTATTGATAAATTGGATGCCAAGGCGAGGATTCCGGGGGTCTTTGAGCTTTTTTCACCAGGTGGCACTCCCAGAACTGGGGACATCAGCTGGCCATCTGACTTACAATGGCACAAGGACACCATCCAGTTAGTTCCCACATAGGGAATTAAGACAAAAGATATTTCCAGGTCACATACCTAGTAGATAACAAGTTCCCACTTGCAAAATTCCTAAGAAGTAGCAAAATGATGCACAAGGAACAGCTTGGAGTGAGGCTCAGAGTCAATGCTGTTTGTGCCATTCTGGGTCCTTGAAAGACCTTTAGTCTTCTTGGACCTCAATTTCATACAGTGAGAATAAAACACCTCATTGTACTGCTTGTTTAATGAATTAACACAAAATTGTGGCTCTCTGTGAGAGTCATCTGTGAAGGCTGCTGAAGAGGTGTCTGAGCCCTAACATTGAAGGCCTGGGGTGCAGTCTGCAGATCTTTATTAGAGAAGTGAACCATTGTTCATACTTTGTGAAAAGGATATCCACATAGAAAAACGTACACTAAGAAGGTTTTTCTTTTTTTTCAAATTTGGGGGTGTGTGAATATTAACTTACCACATTAAAAAATAGCAAGAAAACAAGTCCCCCACAAAGAGAAGAAAACAGTAACAAGTAGGAACACATAGTAAATGTCTGACATTTCTTCTCCAAATATGGCTTTACTTTTGCTTTTTCATGGTAGGGAGAAATAGGTGATATCACTCCTATTCTTAGCGTCATTGACACACAACCCACTTATTTCACAACACATGTGGTGAGGCCACAGTTTTATATGAGCCAGTCTTGTCAGTTAATTGTATGACACTTTAAAGGAACAGTAATAATGAGTACTCGACTTTAACCGGAGGGTTTTAATATTCACATGGAGTTGCTTCTTAAGCATTTCCATGTTAGAATCTAGATTCTGATAGTAGTATCTACTGCAAGAGGCCAAGAACTCCAGGGATCTACCTGTTTCCACTGTCTTGGCCCCCCATCTCAGTAGCTAGGGTTACAGAAGCAGGAAAATATTCTTCTGTTTGGGTTTTATATGGCTTCTCAGGTCTTCACCCTTGTGGCAGACACTTTACCAAGTGAGCCGTCTCCCCTGTCTTGTTTTTAGGGTGTTAGTGATGGAATCCAATGCCTTTTATAAGCTAAGTAAGCACCTTGTCATGGAATTACATATCTGAGTCGTGTGTGTGTGTGTGTGTGTGTGTGTGTGTGTGTGTGTGTGTGCATGCACTATGGCTTCCTAGAGAAAACATGGACTGGAGACAAGGGGCATGTTTAAGGATGTAGGACTTAGTCATCCAAGCTTGGGTGTTGACAAGTTGGAGCTTCCTTCTGCTTGGCCAGGTGGTCCGGGCACTTGGATGCTGGCAGAACACTACCCTTGGCAGAACTCTTAGCGGGCTGGCAGGCGGAGAGAGGAGTGGTGTCACAACCGGAAAGTTCGGAAGATCCTCATTGCCTCACTCCCCATTCAATGACTTGATGGAGATGTTGCTAATGTTTACACAGAAGGAAGGCACTAAGGGCTTTCCCCTTGGTAGGGCTGCTCATCAGGGAAAGCACAGAGGGGAGGGTGGGGAGCAGCCCTTGTGAATCCGGAATCCCAGTTAAAAGGGGTAGAAATAGGAGCCACTTACGTTTTAGATCCCATTTATCCCCTCCTTTCATTTCTCCCCTCTTCCTTTCCTCTTTGCCTTCAAATCTGTGCTCCTGATAAGGTTGGGAAGCTATGATTACCGAAGCACAGTTTGCATCTAAACATGCTACATGTCCATTGTGTTAAACCCGGGCTCATTCTGACAGAAAACAATGCTACACAGTATAGGCAAACCTTCATCCATAGTCACAGTTTAAAACTTGGTTGTTAGGTTCTTTCCCAAAGAGCTAAACTTGTAAGGAATGAGACTGGGAGATGGGAAAGGTGTGACAGAATCTACTTTTAAAAAGAATGCTGTTACCAGGGAAATTGAGGCGGGAGCATTCTGTGGGCTCAGGAATTCCTGGTCAGCCTGACTAACACAGTGACTTCCTGTGTCTCAAAAATGGTGAGATGTTGGAAGCTTTAGTTTGTTAAATTAAACAAAGTGGAAACATGTGGTTGAAAAGCAAGAGAAGAGTCATGTGAGCTTCCAAATTGAAAAATAAAAACAAACAAACCAACAAAACCCCCTACTACTCATCAGTCATCAGTTATAAAAATCAAACAAAATGTGTATTGTTAATGACTTTCAATTTCCACCCCCCAGAGCAGAACTAGACCTATCTTGGGTTTGTTTACATGATTAGCTCAATCCTGTTGTTTGCGTATCTTTGTGGACTGAAGGTGGCCGGACGTCATCAGCTAGTGGAAGCTGATTTGAACTCATGCATCATTGCCCTCCTGAAGTGCAGAGGAAACCATAAAGTGCATTAGAATGTGATGATGTAGGTCACAGTGGCTGCTCTGGTGAACCAGAGCATATTTCTATGCCACCAGGAACACGAGAGGGTTGCACGAAGGCAAGAAACCACCCCCGAGTGCAAAGGACAACACATGCATAGATTTTCTCTCAGTAGAGAGAGCTTCTTCAAGCAATCATCCTTGTGAGGCTCTCTGTGGGTGCAAAGGGGCTTCCTGTGAAGATCTACTGCATAGGTTTGCAATTTTTAAAGTAGTTTTAGAAGATCTTTATATGAAAACAAAGCAATTGCAACGAATAAGTATGCAAATTATTAAATCTTTCTGCAATCTATTTGCCAAGATGAGCTTGTTACAGTACAATGTGGCGTAACAAAAGTTAAAAGAAGGGTGGGTGGTTGCCTGAAAGAAATAAGAAATCACATTTCAATAGCAAGAACATCTTACATTTTCCCCTCACATTCCTGACTTTCTAATTTGTCCAGCTCCAGGGGTCTCAAGGATCTTCCACAAGAAACTTTGCTCAAAGGACCTGGAAGTTCACAACGGTTAGAAATAGAGAACAGTGCTCCCTTCTTCCTCCTCAGAGTGTGACTGTCACCACTTAAGAGCTTGTTGGTTGTGGCTCACGTACGAGTCTTCCTATGACTGTGCAAGCCTCTCACTCTGTGTGGTCTTCCTCTTCTCCAATAGACTCAAAAGCCTGCTGTGCTTAAATCCTGTCTGTGCTCTTCAAGCTTCCCAGGGTTCCATGCCCTGATCTTGCAGACAGAAGGAGTCAGGATCAGAAAGCGTATTATTATCTGCACACATGGCAAGCCAATGCAAAAGAATCACTTGGATAGAGCATTTTATTTATTAACCTATTGAGTTCTCCTTGTTTTAGGCCCTTGTGAATGAACTGAACTATTTATTCTTTTGTGTAACTTGTAAATTGAGAACTTCCAATTCATTTTAAGATGACTGTAAACAGTAAAAACTAGTATGTCAAAGCACATGGGAAATATATGATATTTAAACCTTGTTGTTTATACATGAGTTTTTCTTGGAACTTAGCTATGTTGATTTCTTCATATATTGTTAGAAGTTGCTTTGAATATGCAATGACTGCAATATTTACTGTTGGCCCTTTGCAGAAAATATCATAATCCTTCATTTAAACCAATTTTAAATTTGCATATTGATGAGCCAATGTTTTACTGGATAGCTGGATTTTCCTGGGCAGAAATTGTATGTAAATAAAATTGTTGCCTTAGTGGTAAACAAACAAAATGACATATATAGCAGTTACATGGAACTATTTATTGCAAAGATAGACAGTAAGCTAGCTTACATACAAATTTTATTTTCACTTGGTTTCAAAAGATTTTTTATGTATATGTATTTATGTGTGTTGTGTGTGTGTGTGTGTGTGTGTGTGTGACATGCATGCATGTGCTTGCTTGCAGAGACCCAAAGGGGGCATTTGGGTCTCCTAAAGCTGAAATTTCAGGTGTGTGTGAGTCACCTGACTTGGGTTTTGAAAACGGAACTCTGGTCCTAGGGAAGAGCAGCAGGTACTCTTATCCATCAAGCCGTCCCTCCAGCCCCACATACAGCTTTTAGAAGTCCCTGTTGCATAACCTGCTTCAGAAAGCCTCTCTGACAAGCAAGTGTTATGTCTTGTTTCCTCAGCTTTTCTTTCCTCTGTCTGCCAATCATGGAACATGCACAAGTAAGGAATCTACTTTTTAATTAATCACTAAAATTTGGAGCATATCAAGTTTTCACGGTTGGGGATTTTTGGTGTTTTAAATTACATACTCTCCTCAGAGATTGTGTGTTAGTCCTTAATGAATGCAAATTATTTCCCAGATTTGGTGAATAACAACAGCAAAAACTCAACAAAACAACTCTTTTTTTCATTACATTCTTTCATTGCTTAGGAATTCAGAGATGGCTTTTCTAGGTTATGTTTCTGTCCATGTGGCATCCCTAGGAGTTACCTGGTGGTATCACTTGGTGTCCTGGTTACACTGATGAGTTTCATGCTGGCTGCTTGGTGGGGGGTTACTTTTAGACTGGGTTTGGTAGCTGTTCCTCTCTTTCCATATCATTCTATAGCCTCTCCAAATGGTCTCTGCAACCATTAGAAAAAGTGAGATCTCTAATGTGGCATTCAATGCTGTCAAAGATAAGGTGAAAGCTGCTATTTCTCTTGGCTTATTACTATAACCTTAGATGCACATGGCGTTAAACTGCCCTCCAAATTCTTAGGTTCATACTCGTAGATTTAGAGCTGCTCTAAGCCTTCATTAGAGAAGTTTCTTTTTGCATCAGGTCATGGCTAATTTAGAGACCCAGGGCAGGTCAAAATGCAGACAGGAAACCATCAGAGAGTGCTTGGTCCTAAACCAGACATCCACATTACCCACTAGGGAGAGCATAGGTAAGAGCCAGAGGTTGGAGAGCAGTGCTAAGAAAGTTTCTTATGGGGCAGTAGGATACTCAGTGGGCAAGGGCATTTGTTGCTAGCTTGATGACTTGAATTTGATCCCTAAAATCCACATGGCCAGTAGGAGAGAACCAGTTCCTACACGTTGCTTTCTGTCCTCTGCATATTGTGAATGTGTGCACTCATGTGTTCACGTGAGTGTACACACCTATACATTAACACTTCCCTCCACATTAATGTAAAAAACTTAAAAAATAAATAATGTTGTCTGGATAAGACACAGCCATCGTACCCATGAACTCACTGCGGCCACGGTCACCTGCATAAGACTTCCCAAGATTGGACCCATCCCCTTCATTTTGCATCCGGGATGTTCATGAAGCTCCTCCACCCCCTCATTGAGGCACTACATAGTTAAAGAGTTCTGGGGGAGAAAGTTCATTTTCCTCGGTGGTGTAGCCACGGATAAGTTGCCTGTGCCCCAGTTCGTACCCCTCTGCCCATGCTCATTGAAGCATCTATAATGAAATTCAGTGCCTCAAAGAGAAATGTCATCAAGTAGGAAGGGCCTGGTTGGGAAGAAGAAAGGTTTCAGTGGAACAAAGCAACAGATAAGAGAGTAAGAGGGCACGGAACGCCCCAAGTTCAGCAGACACATGCATGAGATTGTTGAAGAATAAAACATAATCTTTGGTTTGTATCACACAACTTTTGAGAGAAGACATGGCTGCTTATGATATATAATAAGAACACAAATCTTACCAATACGTGCTATAATAGTTAAATACATCAAAACTGAGAGGAAATGAAAAGACATTTCAAACATTGTTACTAGAACTGGGGACATAGCTCAGTGACAGATGTCTAGTCAGTGTGAGGCCTTGGGTTCAATTCCCTGCAAAGAACAGAAATCAGTACTGTTCTGGTGTTTCTCCATCACATTGGGCATCCTGCTGTGTTCTAAGAACCTGGGAGGTCAGAAAGGTAATGCCTCCCTTTGACTTTACCAGATGGAGAATTCTGGACCCTTCCTCTGCCTTGAGTCTGCTTTGGTGACTGTTTCTACTCTCTTTATGTCGCAGCAGCACCACAGCTTACCAGAGCTGCAGCTTCCTCCCTGTGTCACGCTTGGTATTTGTTTCTCTTCCCACAGTGGCGGGTGGCTGGTGGCCTGTGCACATTTCCTCTGGCGGTCAGAGCTGTTAGTAGCAGAGGTGAGGCTGCTGTGGCTAGCACCAGCAGTTAACACACACCACCACTGCCCTTAGAGGCCCTTGCACTTCCTTGTTCTTTAAAAAGTCACATTAGGTTTTGGGACTAGCATGTAAAATTCTTGTGGGCAATCAGAAACCCTTGAAGTTTTCACACAGAGAAAGAAAAAAAGGTCCGCCCGGTGATAAAATGCAGGCTGGATATTTTTATCCTTTTCTTTCTAGTGCAAAGAAGCCCACAGACGATTCTTCATGGTGAAACAGTTACTCAAAACAGAGACCAGTGCGGGATAACCGCCTGTGGTCCCTGTCTTTGCTCTTAGCGGTGATGTATGTGTGTGTTTTGGGAACTTTGAATATCTAGTGGAGTCTGTACTTTTTGTGGCTTGTCTGGGCTCAAATTCTGAACCTCATGAAGAGTTATTTTATTGGCTAAAAATGGACTCTGCTCTTTCATTATCAGACACTATAAGAGGAGATAGCGCAAGCCTTTGAAAATACTTTATAATACAGTGGAGGGTGAAACCACTCACAGCATCATCAGAGATTTGAAAAACATCTACAGCGAGACTTTGCTAGAAGGGAACTTCGGTGTTTGCTGTAAAATGGTTTTCCATGAAGCATTTTCCCCCTCATAACAGGACTGATTATTGTAGGGTCCCTTTTTGACACTTAATTTTGACACTACCGTCAAGTTCCCTATTCCTTAAAAAAACAAAATAGGGCTCTCGTGATTGGTAGATTCCCCCTAACTCACTGCTTCCATTGTTCTTCAGTTAGGAGATTTTGGAAATCCTCTGACATCCTTTTTTCTTTTTACCAAATATGTCTCTAGTTGTGTGGTTACAGAAGATTTTTCCTAAGAGCGCGCTGGCTCTTTCTGACTTTAGCTCACACTGAAGTTCATAGTTTGACCTAATAGCACAGTCCCAAATTCATAAAGAAGTTCTGAGTGAGGCAGTGGCCACAGGTTGCCCCAAATAAGATTACTTACCTTTCTTATGATGGGGAAAGAAGACTGGAGAGCTGTTTCTTCTCTGGCATGGGGTGATGTAAGGATGAATCAGAAGCATGCTAGCTAGCATTACCAAGGAACTCTAGCGAATCTTTTCCTGGTTCCCCCAGGATTATTAACAGGATGACATTGAGATATCATTTGCCCTTAAAGAGGCAAATATTACTCTGAATTCCTTTGAAGTGCTGAATGAATTGGTAATACTGCCCTCCACTGCTTTTGGCTCATTCCCATGGTATCTTTTTCCTGCTGTTAACCCACTACCTTGGAACTAAAGTTGGGCCCAGTCCTTAGAAGAAGGATGCAGTCTACTAGTGACTAAGAAATCCTAATAAAGCCTATATGATCCACTGCCCAAGGCATTTGTGGTCTAACCAGGGATTTCTGAAAATGCAAGCATAAGGGTTAAAAGTTGATTTTTTTTTCCTGTATACTTCCCTGTCCTAAGGAAGTATACTATATCTTCTGAACCATATTTTTGGTTTTAACTTGGACTTCTTTGGGAAGATGGCAAAATGCTTGCCTGCTTGCCTGCCTTCCTGCTTTCCTTCCTTTCTTCTGCCCCACCTTTTTTTTTCCACTTCAAATGCTTTACCCTAATCTGACAATTAGCCCCATATGACAGTTCATGATACACAAAGACATATTCCAACCTTCTTATGTCTAGCCTCCTGGGTCTTTTCTGTGGCCTAAGATAAGTCACAGCATTTTAGCCTTAGAACCTTGATGTCCAAATTAGTCCTGGTGGCACAGGTTGGTAATCTCACTTAGGGTGTTGAGGCAGAAGGAATGTAGTGAGAGTCTGTGTCAAAGTAAAAAGAGAGCTGGGATATATCTCTGTTATCAATCATTCATTTCGTAGTGTCTTCCATAAAGAACAGTGAATACTTTGTTCTCAGAAGGAATTGTACCAAAGCATCCCAATTCTATCCCAGTAGAAAACAGGTTTTCCTTGATTTACAGTGTCTTGCCAACAATCTTTGTGCATGCACGTGTCTTTCAGTGGTCCTCACTGAACCGTCTGTATTTGCTTTTTCTCTAAGACCTAGAGCTGTATAATTCAATGACCTCTGTGACAGTTCTTAGACCTTCCACTTTCTACTCGGTGGCTTATGACCACATAGAATTAATATCAATATTAATTTCTTATATCAACATCTTCCCCCTGTGACATCAAAGATTTTGTAGTTTTTGTTGGCTACTTTAAAAGGTAATCTCTAAAACTCCTTGTCTCTGATTGAAAAATAGTCTAGATGGCTCTAGGCACACTGAGTAAGCTGTCTCAAATGTTCTTCTAAAAGCAGTTCTCCCTAGGTGCCATTCAGTCCTGGTCCATGAAACATTTAGGTTTTGATATGAATCTTCTTTTGGGGACAGTAGAATGCATGGAATGTAAATCTAAATTAAGATTTTTATTTTAGAGTTTTTTGTGCACTTTGAGGAGTATGAATTTCTGTCTGCTAGTGTACAGATAGAAAGCCTAAATCCATTTCTTGGTCTATCTTTCTAGACTTGGGCGTTAGTATTTTTGTCAAGTTAGGAATATACATTCTTCTTTTCAAGTGGATTCTCCTTTGTCCTTAAGATTTCCAACAGTTCTAGGGAATTCATACCTGTTTTAATCAGGTAGAAACAGAAAACCATTGCTTACCTTCAAATACCTTGAAGTATTTTTATTTATTTTTTTTATTTTGCAATACAATTCAGTTCTACATATCAGCCACGGATTCCCTTGTTCTCCCCCCTCCCGCCCCCCTCATTTTCCCCCCAGCCCACCCCCCATTCCCACCTCCTCCAGGGCAAAGCCTCCCCCGCGGACTGAGATCAGCCTGGTAGACTCAGTCCAGGTAGGTCCAGTCCCCTCCTCCCAGGCCGAGCTAAGCGATCCTGCATAGGCCCCAGGTTTCAAACATCTGACTCTTGCAATGAGCGCAGGACCTGGTCCCACTGCCTGGATGCCTCCCAAACAGATCAAGCCAATCAACTGTCTCACCCATTCAGAGGGCCTGATCCAGTTGGTGACCCCTCAGCCACATCCCTAATCATCAGGGAAATGCAAATCAAAACAACTCTGAGATACCACCTTACGCCTGTCAGAATGGCTAAGATCAAAAACACTGAAGACACCTTATGCTGGAGAGGATGTGGAGCTAGGGGAACTCTCCTCCACTGCTGGTGGGAATGCAAGCTTGTACAACCACTTTGGAAATCAATATGGTGTTTTCTTAGAAAATTGGGAATCCATCTCCCTCAAGATCCAGCTATACCACTCTTGGGCATATACCCAAGGAATGCTCAACTACACCACAAGAGCACTTGTTCAGCTATGTTCATATCAGCATTGTTTGTAATAGCCAGAACATGGAAACAACCTAGATGCCCTTCAACTGAAGAATGGATAAACAAAATGTGGTACATATACACAATGGAATTCTACTCAGCAGAGAAAAACAATGACATCATGAGGTTTGCAGACAAATGGATGGATCTAGAAAAAATCATCCTGAGTGAGGTAACCCAGACCTTGAAGTATTTTTAAGAAAGTCTTTTAACTAGAATTTTCTTCCACTGAAACTCTTCTGTTTCCCATTTCTTAATTTTTTCTGTACTGGACACCATAAAGGCCTCTACATATCTCTCTAAGAAGAAAATTAAGGTGAAAGTGAAACCTCTATCGTCTTGCCAAAGCAGGGACAAGGTAAAAATGAGAGCTGCTTTCTCTGTCTCTAACTCACTGACCTATGGAAGTATTTTCTGTGTCTAGCCCTTCCTAGATCCTTAAGCTTGCCACAGAAGTTGCCTTCAGGGTTTATCAGCTGCTGAAATACTGTAGAGTTTGATTTTAGGTTCTAGTCCTTTGACATCTCTAAGGACTTAAGCATATTAAATAAAGAATTTTATGTCAGGAAAACCATATTATTGTCAGTTCTTTAAATATAAATTCTTCTCATCATATCTTTAGCTAAATTGATCTTATAAACAAAAACAAAACTAAGAACCAATCCTACCCTAATAGAGAAAAATCATAGTTGTGGAATCTGGTCTGCTCTTTTCTATTATGTTTTACCATTTTCTAAGTATAACTATTTCATTCTCAAGAACAAGAACCCTAAGGCTATAGATGTTATACACATTATAAATGCACAACACATACTTTCCATACCATAAATTGAGAAGGCACATGGATTTATCCACATGGGGGTGGATGCTGTGACTGCATCTCAGGAAAAAGCTAATCAGAGCTTCTCTGCCATAGAGGGATGTAAGGGCACAGCAATAGTAATAGAATAAAATGCTGAGGTACTGGGGCCAAACTAGGTGGGTAAATGAGAAATGAATGCCTGAGATGTCTTCTTCTTTCCAGAGAAGCAAAAGAGAGAAGATGGAAAATGTAAATGGAGGAAAAGTAGCTGAAGAAGCTCCAGAGGAGCTTTGCCCTTGGTTGTGACCTTTGTAACCCAGGCAATTCATTTACTGCTCTGAACGTTAGATTTTTACATTCATAGAGATGGTTATTTTACTCTTTAAATAGGGATGCCTAAGATGAAAATTCAGCAGAAAAAGGTGAATCAATTAATTTATGAGGCAGAAACTTTATGGAGTGCTTCCTACTCCAAAATAAAACTATAAAAATATCATTATTTTCTGATGCTGTTAGTTTGAATCATGATTAGAAGGAAGCTTTAGTGAAAAGCTGTTATATGATGAGGAACACGGTGAGGGGGCATGCATAGAACAAGGTAAAGGGAATAACAGCAGGTCTCAGGTGCTTGGGGAAATATAATGAAGGCTTTATCAATGAAGCAAGAGAACCTGAAGTTTAAATTTATGTTTAGATAACTTCTGAATGTTCTTATGGCTTAGTGAGCCCCACAGACTGCAGCTTATGGGCTATATAATGTTATAAATTTGAAGTTGTACAAGGATTTAAATGTGTTATCTATCAGTGATAACGGTCCTTGGAAGCTCTGTTAAATGTCCTCGATTTCCTCATGGGTAAATATAGAATCCAATGATGGAGTCTTGAAGGAAATAGACAGCATGGTTATTGCAGTAGTACAGTGATGTAGAGCACACTCAGAACAGTTGACAGTCTTTTAGAGACCGAGGAGTCATTTGAAAACACACCTGGGAGGAAATGTGGGAGGACAGGAGTCTTACCAGAGAGACACGTATGAGTTGTGGCTATAAGTTGATTCAGTGAGGAACTAAAAACTGTACTGTGCACTCAAGTTCTGTCCTCACATTATAGGGAAGTGCGACCAGGATCCTGACCCTGGGAATACCAATGCCACATCATCAATTTTCACCTTTAGATCACATGAAAGGATTTATTCCACTCCTCAGACCTACTCTGTTAGCATGCATATTTTGTAATAGGACACATTTTTATTTCACTATAAATGTCAGTAACCCAGTCCAGGAATGTGACTTTCCTCAAAACCATCTTTAAAAACTCAAAGATTTGGAATCTCAAGAAGGGATGCAAATATAAAACAAGGTCATGTTCCCTAATGAATAGGGAATGCTAGTAAAAGCGTCATTGATGTAGGACGGCTTGCTAACCCAAGTGGGGAAAGCAGTCCTGTTCTAGGTTGGGTTGATATTCCATCTCCTTCCCTTGGGTAACTTTAGAGCATGATTTCAGATAGTTCTTTGTTATGCTAGTAACTTCCTTGGTCTTTCCTCTAGAGAGTTAACTGTAGATTCCAAAGTAGGACCTATCCTTGTCAAGGTAAGATAGGAAACGAAATACAAAGGCTCTGTATAATCCTTTTCAGAAAAAGGTTAGTGAATAAAATATCCTACTTCCTTGTCTTTCATTGGGAAAACTCAAAATTGCCTTGTGTATGGCCTCTCTGATGGTCTTCCAAAAATATTGAGACCCAGTTGTTTGCAGAGTAGGGTAGCCAGCTTGTCTGATGTCTTTGGAGCTTTCTCAGTTGTAGCATCAAAATCTCTATTTTGGGAACTCCTTCAGTTTTACTCAAGTCAGGAAGGTGACCACTCTCTAAGTAGAGGTAGCTGGCAACTCAAGGTACTCCTTAATTTCCTTCACCCTGTGCTCTCTTTCCTGCCTCCTTTGCAGTGATTCCTGGAGTTATCTTCTGAATAAATGTTGCATTCTCATTTTTCAGTACCTGCTTTAAAAAGGATATAAGAAAACCCATTTACCGTGTCTGCTTGTGAGGATACAGGAAAACAAGCAGCCACATGTTTTACATAGGAGCAGCACAAGATTTCCCAGATTTTTGCACAGTGCTTGAAGAGGCTGTTAAGTGCATGTAGCTGAGCGGAGAAGCCCTCTTCTAAGCCTCTCCCCTGCAGTAATGCTCACTGCTGTACAAAGTTGTAAAGTGAGTATTTTCCGTGGGATCCTTTGTAATAAATACTGGAGCTATCGGTCCATAAAGCTGACAAAATGTCTGTAAGTAGGGAAGTGCTTAAGGAAATGACAGTGTAAGCATTCTATGAAACAATATGAAGTTTCTATGAAAGCATGAGATTAATCTACACTTACTGACAGGAAAATGCTATAATGTAACAGCAAAAGAAAAGCAGATTAAAAGCCATGCATATTATATTCTCTACCTACTATTTTCTTTCTCTTCCTGGAATATATACATACATGCTTAAACAAAAAAAAAAAACTGTTAATATTTAGAAAGAAGAGGGAGCAGAAAAGGTTATGAAGGGAATTGTCTCTATATTATTATTATTATTACTATTATTATTTTAAACTTACCTTTAAAGTAACAATACACTCGGAAATGAATATCTGATGCATTCTTCACTATTTTCAGTTTTTCTTAAGTTCAACTCCGTCTTGGCAGTGTGGAAACTGTTGTGGTTTTCAGCTTTATATTCTGTTCTATCTCCCATGCACCAGTGTAAAAGTGTGTTGCTACCAAATATAAGCAACTAAGTTATCCAAAACATAATTAACCAGAGATTTTATGTGGTCACCCGTTTTTAAAAATGCCTGGTTGCTTTTTCTTTAAAGATGAAAAAGACCATATGGACAGAAAATATATTTCAAATATTTATCAGTTTTCCTAAAACCACAATTACAAGGGCAAACAGGAAATTAAAATAAGCTCTATATGTGTACCTGAGCATCTCATATTTTAAAATATTATTTGTTCAGGAAATTAAATGATGTTGAATGAAAATGATAATCTCTCAAGTGTTTGGGAAAGGAACATGGCATTGGCTTGGAAGACAATGAAAGAGATGCTGACAGGCGGATTGAATGGATTTTCAAACAATGCAGAGAAAGACTAATAACCAGGAAGAGCCAGCTCATTATTCCTTATGCCATTTGTCTTCTGCTTTGTTTTGTTTTCTCCATAGAATTCAATGATTGCGAGTGAGCTGGGGAGACTTTCTACTGTTTAATTGCCATGATTCCAAAAACTCAGTGAGAAAGATGTGCGCTTGGAGAGAAAACTACGTCTTTCTTAGCTGCATGATGATGAGCAAAGTGCACCCAGCTTTACCTCTCTGAAGACTAACAACGATTGTATCAGCTACAGTCTGCTCTGAGGAAATGTTCATTTGTATAATATTGACTTCAGGTACGATTTTTTTTTTAACAGTAATTTCCAGCATTCTTAGGGTTAAAAAGGAAAAGTCAATTGGGGTGTGAAGAAGAAACAAATGAATCTATAGAATATCAAATGCTCCTTCAGCCTCGTGCACAGGAGGGTCTGAAGATGAGTACTTTTTTTTTAAAAAACCATAGTTTTGTAATTCTATCCACTGGTTATTGAGAAGGACCCAGGATGTGATGTTTTAAATTATATGTTCTAAAAATCTGTAATTCACACTAAAATAATTTCTCTGGTGTCTTTGCCCAAACTTGGTACAGGGTCTCAAGATCATGTTTGAATTCTAATCTGAATAGATTAAGTGTTTTACTAAAAACTAAAAGATGTCATGAGGTCAAGAATGATGTCTGTACTTTTTATTACTGTTTTGTCTTTACTTGGAGGAATCTCTGGAGATTTAAAAAATAATTGTCTTTAGCATTATAGTTTAAAGACCTAATTTTATATACTACTTATAATGTCTCCTCTGTGAATTCGTGACTAGTTTATTGCCAGTTGCTGGTCTTTGTAGAGGAAAACCAGATTAACCATGGCCAATGGGGTCCATTGTTTCAGGAAGCATTCCCATGAGTCTCAGGGTTGTTTTTCTCATTTGTTGCTCCTCATTTGTTGCCTCTCATTTGTTGCCCTCATCCTAGCAGCACTGGGTTATGTCCTCAGGCTACACATTTTCCAGTCCCCTGTGGGATGATGTTGGAGATGAGACTTCACTTATGGAGGCTTTGATATAGACAACTGATGAAGAACTGGGAAGATAGATGACTGAGAGCTGAAGATGATGGAGAAATAACTTTTGTAGGTGTAAATGTTGGTAGTGTAGGAGATAGAGGGAGTGGAGAGAATTCCATGAGATGCTTTGGCAAATGTGAGTAAACAGTACGCCAAATTCAATATCTGAATACATTTAAGAAGGAAATTAGGCAGAACGACAACGAACTTGGTGAATGCTGTACAAACTGCAATCTGTCTTAATTGCATTGAATAGCCACTGGTATGACATCCATCACAGTTAAGTGGACGATGTCCTGACTTTGACCAAGATGATTTACTAATTATCATGTGACATCCATTTCTAAAACTCTACAAAATCCCCATGGTAGTTTCTTATCAACTTCCCACTATTACCGGTGTGGAAATTGAGGCTAGCAATGCTAACTCTGCTATGATCATACACAGCAAGGTTGGACCCAACTCTATTCAAGAGTTTGGACTCTAAGCAGTCACTATAGAGAGAACATCTTAGTTTTTGTAGCTAAAGAGCAGAGGTCAGCTCCACTGCTCTTCATTTTATAAAGCTAAACAGATAGTAATATTTATTCATTTATTTTTTTAGAGGCTGAAATGACCTGGGATTTTTTATTATTCTATATTATTTGGCATTTTGATATATCTTTTCTAATCTCTTACATCTTTCTGTGTTATTCTTGCTGGGCATTATCTTTCATGTAAGATATAGGGTGAAATGCATGTGTCTTATTTCTGCACTGTCCTCATATCTGTGGAGCAGAGACTTGACTATGAAGATGTAAATGGATGTGTCAATGCACATTAGACTCTGTACATTAGACTCCCACTGATTCACTCATCCTACCTACTCACCATGGGTGTGAGCTAAGCTCTTGCCTTTCCTTGGTCATATATGTTCTGCTTAGCTAGGATGAAACTATCGTTGTACTTCCTTCTCAAACTCTGAAACTTAGATTTAGTCTTTTAGAATAATATTTATATATCCATTTGCTTGCTTTTCTAAATCATCCATGTATAATCCCTATATACACAGTTAGTCTTAGCCCAACATTGACGGATTTCTGATATACATGACTGTTGTTATTTTCATTTCTATATCCACCTATTGTTTGCAAAACAAAGTTTGTTGAGGCTTTCTTTTCTTGTTAGTTGGGTAATCCATAAAAATGCCACTCATCTTTAAATCCCCGAGGTTTCCAAGTCTCCTTGGCAGACAGTCAATAAATATTTGTTGAATAAATGAATGAAGTTATGATGGGTTAGAAGGTTATATTCTTTAGGTAAAGACATTCAGAATCACCTTCCAATCAGTACCTTCCTGTTATTCTGAGTCTTGCTCTATTATGGAGGTCTACCATGGCGTTACATTCCTTTTATTGTTTTATGATGTTGATTTGCATGGGCTTGTACTGTGTGTAGTAGAGCCTGAGTGGTTTGGCAAATAGGAGGGATTTTAATTTGCTTTGAGTGATTCAAACATGTTTCCATAACAACTGTTTTGTTTGCTTCCTTGGTTTATTTTTAGTAATTTATTTTTGAGACTTAATCACAGACCAGACTGTTACATCTTGCATTCTTGAATATTTATTCAGCCCATCTCTCAGCGCCTGACATCTGGTCATTTGCTTGTGCAGGTAGAAGGGCCAAGTTTATAATTACCTGCAGATGAGTATTTGGGCCAATTTTCAGAAGGTATCTAGGAGCTGTTACTAATGATACTAAAATAATTCCTTGGATTTTACTATTTCTGATACCCTTGAGCAATAGTCAGGAAAAAGTTCAACCAAAATAGCTGAATGAGTTTGCTAATGAGTATCAATTCAAATGTGCCACTGATAGGGACAGTATAAGAGATTCAAAATTAGTATAGTAAAGCTGAAAAAGCCTACATCAACAATTTGACCGATTTATTATTCCATGACTACACTCTTCTATATTGTATATGAAGGAACTTAATGCTCTATCCGTGTATAAGCAGGGTTTCTCTAATGTTTATTCTCAGGCAAACCACTACTTGTGAGTTATAAATACGCTGAGCATGCTTTATTAGTAGCTACTAAGATAGAGAGGAATCCAGTACATCCTAGATGTGACCTCAGTTATCTTACAATATGCTAACTCTGCCAGGATGAAAAGTTTGGGACTTTTTACAATAATAGTTTTCATGCCAGATGGAGTGGAAGGAATGTTGGGAATCTAGAAACCCAATTTCAGGTTCTCCTCTCTGCTAACAAGCTATGTGACTTTCTGAAAATATCTTAACCTCAGACCTTTATTTTCTTACCTGTTAAGATACAGACCCAACCCCATGACCTCATGATGCTTCCAACACAAGCATACTATGAGTTAAATGTGTTTTTTATATTCCCAAGTTTGGAAAGAGATTATCTGCTTGAGCAGTGAAAAATCTAGCAACTCTTTGTTAGTGTGAACCTGCAGCTAGTGATCCTCTTTAACTTGCAGCGAGTGATCGGTGTTAACACACAGCAAGTGATCATCTTTAACCCACAGCCAGTGATCGGCTTTAACCCACAGCTAGTGATTAGCTTTAACACAACCAGAAAACCATGAACAATGGCTGTTAGAGGCATAGGAAGCAGTGTTTCTAACAGTGATGTAATTCTGTGGAAGCTGAGAGCAAAGAGTAATAAAGGGCCAGTTGATGGGCAGTATTCAGGTATTATTTAATTTCACTACCATGCTGTGAGACTGATCTCACCTGTGAGAAAACAGAAACTTAGAAAATTTACTAACTTGATAACGATCATGAATGTGGTAGCCATCCAAACCAGGGTTCAAGTCAAAGTTCTGTTTGCATCCAACAAACACCTGTAAAACTCCACCACTCCTGACAAACTCACTCTCCCTTGATTTAACTAGTACTTCTTGTACACTTACCAGGCTGCAGTCATTGCTCTAGACTAGATGCTTAGTTTAGTGCAGAGAATGAACCTAAGGCCCTTCCTCATGGAGCTTACGTGTCAGCAAACAGAGATAGCATCAGTAGCTTGGTTGAACGAATAGGTTCTGTGGAATTTTAGTAGGGGGTAAATGTTATGGGAAAGGTGAAAATAAAGCTGGGTGTTTGAATTTGAGAAATGTGTGAATGGAGAGGTGTGTGTGCCCCTTTCAGCTGAGGGGTTGAGGTGGGCACCATCGGAATTCTAAATTTTGATAAAAGATTTGAGGAGATGAGGGAATTGGTTGGACATATATTTGGAGGAAGAACATTCATGACAGAGATGAGCAGTCATCAAGAGTGTGCCTGTCTTTTTGAAATTTATTTATTTATTCACAGCAGAGAAAAAGTCAGCATAAAGTGGTCAAATTCAGACACTAGCATCCTTCTCCATGGTTTGTTGAGTTTTCAGAGGCAGGCTGACTTTTTCTTCATCCTCATCATATTCCATCCTACTTTCCTAGTAAGATTGCAGGGAGTGTTTTCCTTCCCAGTCTTCCTTTGACTTGCTCTGATGTTGAGCTCCAAGATTTGCTGATCTTTGACAGCTTCTTGCTCTGAGCATCAAATTGAGGTTTCTTGATTCCCAGGCTTCAGGTCACAGGTTAGAAACTAGACAACAGGAGGAAAGTTTTTTCATCTCTCCTCACTAAAGGTCCTCATAGAGCTACAAACGAAGGGATTGGTCAACTTTGCACAGCCAGGGGAAGAGTTAGGTTGAGATTTGAGTTCATGAACTTTGGATTGGGGCCTAGGATTCTGCATTTCTCACAAGTTCCCAGGTGATGTGCTGCTTTGGGCCATATTGAGTATCTAGAATGAATTTGTATACTGTGCAGATGATTTGAGCCTATATTTCCATTTTGTGTGTGTGAGGTGTGCACATATGAGTGCAGGTATGGCTGTACATGTGGAGGCCAGAGGACACCTTTTATTTCAAGACAGGTTCTTTTGCTGGCCTAGAACCTGTCAAGTAGGCTGGGATTGCTGGCTGGTGAGCCCTGGGGATCTCATTTATCCCTTTAGCAATGAGATGACAAGTGTGCCACCACACATGGATTATTATATGTAGTGTTGGGGATCAAATTAGTCTTCATGCTACAAGGCAAGCACTTACTGCCTGAGTAATGGCCCCTCCCCGCAGCACTGACTCTGTAGTTCCCGATAGTGTTTCTCTCTACCCCGCTAATCCAAGCCTGATTTTCTACACATCATCAGAAGGCCAGGGAAAAATAATTCATCAAATTGAAGAAAAAAGGGAAAAGACAACTTTACCCTCAAAGAACCCCCATGGGTGGGCCTTTTTGACTCACCATGTATTTAGTGTCTTTGCTTAACATACTGCCTAAATCCTCAGGCTGCTTCTTAATTATCAGAACCATAATTCAAACTTCCTTTAAAATAAGTTTTTTTTTTTTATGTGTATGGGTACATGTATGTAAGTGCACTGCATGCATGCCTGGTGCCCACTGAGGCCAGAAAAGGGTGTTGGATTTCCTGAAACTAGAGTTACGGATAGTTGTAAACTCCTGTGTGGGTGCTGGGGACTGAATCCAAGTTCTCTGCAAGAAGAGAAAGTGATCTTAACCATTGAACATTCTCTCCAGCCACATAATTCAAAGTTCATAACCTGGTCCACAAGACACTCAGTAGCCTATCTCCTAAGTTTCATTTTAATCATTGTCCCTTACCCACCATTTTGTAGCCATAGTGACACCATTTTTGTTTCAGAAAGATGTTTGAATCTTTAACTGATGTAGTGATCGCTTGTGAAATAAGCCTTCTGACCATTTTGTTTAGAGCACAGCAATGATATGAACTCAAAAAAAAATTGGAAAACTCTGAAAAATGAAATAGCTTTGGATTTAAAGAAAGATTTACTCAAATAGCAAATATTTATTATATATCTACTATTCATCAGGTGTTTATTTTCAGACATTTGAGGAATGTCAGTGAACAAAGCAAAGAACAGAAAGCATAAATTCGGTGACACTGTTAAAATGAGGAATCAGCTATGGAGAGGACAAGCAACCAAACAAACCAGTAGGACAAGGACTAGAGGGATAAGAAAAGTAAGGAAGCAGATAAGAAAGAAGGTGACATTTGAGCAAAGACCAGGGGACATGGGGATGTGATCCATTCAGATAATGTTGAGGAATGAGTCGCAGAGCAAAGGCCCCAAGGCTGCTGTTCTGCCGAGTGTTACCACAGCAAAATAAGTAGGGGTGTGTGTGTGTGTGTGTGTGTGTGTGTGTGTGTGTGTGTGTGTATTTGTGTGTGTATGTGTGCATGCACATCTATGCCTTATTGAAAAATATTTTGTAATCTGTATAAGCTTATTTTGAAGTGGTAAAAATTGTATATTAAAATGAATTAAAGAGTCAAATTAAACAAGTTTCACTTAAGATTACCCAATACTCAAAAGTTTTGATTCCCAGCTGTAATACAGGCAGGAAAGATTTACATGAGGATTTGACCTCTTTAACTATTTCTTTATGTCCCCTGCCTCAGTAAAAGAGTTAATTCTGCCTCAGCTAAACTGGGGAAGTCACTTTGACCATACCCCAGCTTCTAGCTAAAGAGATTATTGTTAAGGAACTTTCCTCTCCCAGGCAGAGAGCAGCAGTCATTTCTGTGGGATGCCCTCCTGCTTGAGAGGATGGGTTTGTAGTATTCTGTTGAATGTTAGGAAATGCTCCCAATGATTCCAGACCAACGTCTTCAGTATCACCTGGAGATGTGTTTGAAATGCACATTTGCAGGTCAGCATGAGGATGAGGGGTGCTGACAGCTGTGGAATATTCCTTTACATTGTGTGAATATATGTCACTGTGATTGGTTTAGCTGATTGGCCAATAGCTGGACAGGATAAGGTTAGATGGGAGAGCCAAACTGAGAAGGCTGGGAGGAAGAAGGGTGGAGTCTGGAGTTGCCAGCAGATGCAGAGAGAAGCAAGACGGGCATGTCATATTGAGAAAAGGTACCAAGCCACATGACAAAGCATAGATAAGAAATATGGGTTAATTTAAAATGTAAGAGTTAGATAGTAACAAGCCTGAGCTATTGGCTAAGCATTTATAATTAGTATAAGCCTCAGTATATTTATTTGGGAACTGCTTGTAGGACAGAAACTTCTACCTACAGATAGCACAGGGCTTATATGAATGAGTAATTTCCATTTTTTTCTATCAGAACAATCTTTCTCTCCCTGCCTGCACATTGTAATTCATGAGGAACCAAGCCAAAGCAAAATGAACTGCCAGTGCATGACCTCCATAGCAGAAACTTAATTCATTTGGAGATGGGCCAAGGAAGTCAGTACTTTCAACTCTCTCTAGGTAAGTCTAGTCAACAGAATCATGTTAATAGGGCAGATTTGCTAATCTCACCACTGATGACACTTTGGAGTGACTGTTCTTTTTTACGAGGGGCTTTCTTGAGCTTTACAGAAAATTTAACAGTATCCCTAGTTTCTATTTACTAGATGCCTGCAGGACACTTGCCCACATTGGGAAAACCAAAAATTACCAAAGATTACCAGATGTCTGTTCAGGAGCAAAACGCCCCAGTTGAGAACCACTACTCTATGGCAATGTTTTTCAAAGTTTAGTGCCATACTGCCCAAGAGAAATATAATACTAGCCACATGTATAATTGAAATTTTTTCAGCAGCCACATTTAAACAAACAAATTCAAACAGATGAAACCAATTTTAATAGCACAGTTAACCCAATACTATCCTAGATAAGTCTTCAATATTCATTTAGTATAAGCTACGGGTCTACATCACTACATGGTGTTTCTTAAGTCCTTGAAGGCTAATGTGTGACTAACACAGCACAATTCAAGTTAGATTAACTACAGATAGTATGCTCAGTGGTCCATGTGGCTAACAACTGAGCATTGGACAGACAAAGTTTAGTAGGCACTCAGAATCAGCTTGAGTGTTCCTTAACATACAAATTGCTGACATGATTCTCTTTCCTTCTTGGCTTCTGGTGTGCCAGTACTGGAGTGGGACCTGAGGATAGGAATTCCAAACAGAGGTCCAGGTAACGCTGGAGGTCTGTTGACTATACTTTGAAAGCTAGAGTAGAAGAAACCCTAGCGTATTACTCAAATTTGAGTTGTTGTTTGGTAGGATTTTTGTTCATTTATTATGACTACTGACAGTGACTTGGAGCCTCGAAGACATTGATAATCCTAGGTCCTTCCCTAGGCCAACCATATCTTCATACAGGACTGGACTTTACATTTCTTAGGGGACCTCCAAGAGCTCTGCCTGGTCACAGGGCACTTTCTTGAGCAAGACTTCCCCTGTCTGCACGGGAATCAGTTTCCTTGTTTGCACTTTTCTTGGTTGTTGACTTTTTCCATTCGGTTGAAGGCTTTAGGATTTCTTTTCTTCTTCTTTTCCGGTTATGGTTACCTATCAGAAGCCCAGTACAGTGTTTTCATACAAAAGTGCTTAGGTACTCACAGAATTAATGATACTATAAAAGGAGAGAAGGCAGGGAACAATGGTAAAGTATTTAGTCACCTGTTTGGGGATGAACTGAGTACCGGGGCTCAGGAACCCTATGCATGGCTCCTGGTATGCTAGAAGTGTGAGCAGCACTTCCTGTAATCTTCATCTGTTCCTAGGAATGTAAGTGACTCACTTTGAAATAATTGCCTCATGTGAAGCTTTCTCTCAGTCTGCTTGTCTTACTCTTCCTCCTGTCAAGGTGAAGTCCCATTCTTTCCTTTATGGGACTGGAAATGATCTGCTGATTGGTGACATCACCAACACCAGAGACATGTACCTGGGATGGACTTCCTCCAGGACGTTTAGTGCCAGGAAAGTGCTGGATGTGCAGGCTGAGCCTCTTCACAAAGCCAGTGGGCATTCCAAAGCCATCACATTCAGGTTGACTCAGTCCCAAACAATGGAGCTCCATCACAGGGTGGAAACTTGGTTCCAAGGGGAATTAGTGATGTTACAAATCCTGGCTAAAATACAATTTCTTCACATGTAAAAATAGCCTGGGCTCTTGAATTGTTTTCATTATTTTTTTTCTGACAATTTTAACAATGGAAAATAATTCTCCAAATTTCTTTTGGGAAAAGACGCCACCTCTGCCCTGACACACATACCCAGTACTAAGATTTAATGTTAAGAATGTGTGAATTAACCGACAGATTTATGAGTGCTGTCTGCATATGTATGTTCACAGACGACTGTAGACACATGGGAAGATGTGATTTAGTGTTTTGTTTTGTTTTTTTCAGAAGTGGTGGCAGTAAAAAGGAAGCCAGAAATAAGCTGTACTTCACATTCCGTGATGGGCTTTGCCACTGTTTTCATTGTCTTTTTGTTCGTGGAGCTCTTTTTCCCTTCAGAACACACTTTTGGAAAAAAACAAAAATCGAGAAAGTGTACGATTGAAATTTCTACTTTGTTTTATAGGAGGTTGCAAGTTTTAAAACTTTCTTCCTCTTTATCTAAAGAGGTGCCTTTAGGAATTGATGCAAAAACACCACTCACACCTAAAAGGAGATAGTTGATTCTGGAACCAAATATGAGTGAACATGTCCTGGGGACACAGGTTTAGGTTACCCCAAATTACATGTTTCATGTACAAATAGGTTTCTGGAGCTTTAGAGTAACAAAACAAAGCCATAAATCAAGACATTTTTTTCAAATATATTGGTGGAAATACGAGAGAGGTATGTAAGTGCCAAGAGCAAATTCTCAGCTCTAGGCCTCAGATGCTACCTCGTAGCAGCCTTAGCCCTTTGATTGGTGTAGAATAGGGTTCTGTTAAGTTGCTACGTTCTGAAAAGTTTTTATCTCCCAGTCGCAAGACATTACATCACAGAGATAGCTCTCTAGGGAGCTAAACATAGCCCAGATCAACTGTAATTGGGCTCTGAACCTACAGCATTCCACCCTCTCCACATCACTCAAGTTACTATCAGTCAACTTGGCTTCTGCAGACACAGCTTCTCTCTAGCAATTTTCATTGCGAGTAGGTTATTGCCATAAATTCCTAGGCACATGTGAGCGACTGCTGCATTGGTGAGGCTTGTGTATGCTTATGATGAAAATGTCTACTTAATTAATAAAATATACAAAGAAGAAGGGAGATTTGGAGGGTGCGACAGCATTTGTTAAAACACTCTAACTCAATAAATATGGCAGGTTTGGGAACAAGCCATTACTCTGGATATTCTCAAAACACAATGGAAATATTTTTTGCTTATGAAACTTCAGATAAAATTGTAGAGTGTTTTTTTTTTCAATCAGAAGACAAATAACTCTGCTTTAATTACCTTTGCTTTGGTAACCATGGTTTAAGGCATTTATACAGGGAAATACCTTTCTTGTGATCCCTTGAGTAGTTGTAGAATGCCACTGAACAGCCTTTCTGTTACTTCTTTGGGGATTTAATAGTGAGGAGTGATAGGGCATCTCTAGGGGTGGGTGACTGTAGGAAAGCAAGGGTGTTGTTTCTATGGCAGAGATTAAAACATGAAATAAAGGGAACAGTGTACATCATAAGTAGGAAGACTGACATATAAGTTACAAAGAAAGAGCACAGGGGAAATAGGCCTACATTGAGACAAAGGCTAAAATTTCAAATGTTAGTGTTTAGCAGAAAAATACATGGTAAAGGAAACACTGAAATTGTGCTTGCCTCTGTACATTACGTCATTCGTCTCTATGGTAATCCCAACACACAGTGAACAGACATTCTTCCCATTGAGCAACAAGGAAGTGGAGCATGAGGCATTTAGTTATATAACTGTCTTACAGCTGGAGACAAAGTGAGAAGCAGAACTTTGAGAGATTTGGGGGGTACTTCTTCAGTTATGTGATTGTTCTGTGTCTTTTCCAGAGTTTGTGAGCATCTCACACCCCCTTAAGACTACCCTCAAGATGGTCTGTGAGGAGAAGTGCATCCATCACCTCAGGCTGCTGAAAAGCTGGCTACAGGTTGGGTGACTCAAGCAATAATTGGCTTCCGAGGGACACTCTGAGAGAAGCCCAGCTGCCTAGAGGAGTCGCATATCCACAGAGCTGCCTCATTACTCTTCAAAATCTGTTGAGCTACCTGCAAGTTGTATAGTGACCTCCAGGTTTCTTGTATCAAGAGCTGGGGGTGGGTTTTCCCATGCTAGGATGGGCTTTTATTGACACAGCTGTCTGAGTCGTCTCCATGTAAACTCTCACTCATACTCCTGTAAGTAAGCCCAATAAACTTGTTGATTCAGTGAATTAGACTTGGGTGGCATCCTTACGTTGGTCTGTCATGGCTCCCTCTTTAGGTTGAATCCACGCTTGTTCACATTTCCACAGGAAGAGCATCATACAACATTATGTCATAATGGTCTTTCATCTAAAATTGTTGCTTCTTAGTTTTCATCGGGGACTGAAACAGGCATGGTCACTCATACAAATCCCTTGAAAATTAACTGAGATTTTCCTCTGTATCTAAACTTGTCTTTTTAGCTCTCTGGAATTTAGTGAACACAGTCACTTACTTAAAATATTTCCTTTATGGAAATTTTTAATCACATTTATTTAGTGTGTGTGTGTGTGTGTGTGTGTGTGTGTGTGTGTGTGTGTGTGTATGTGTGTGTGTGTGTGCGCTTCACAGCTCATAGAACACTCCTTTTACCATGTGGATCACTAAAGGGATTAAGGTCAGGTGATTAAGTTTTGGGGCAACAGCCTTTATATGCAGACCCTGCTTGGTACTTTTTTTTTCTTTTATTACAGTAGTTTCCAGTGCTTATTCTGAAGATGTCAAGTTATTTATAATTAATGAATTCTCCTGATTTCTTGTTGAAGCAGTAATTCAGGAAGATCAAGTTCTGAGTTGAAACTGACCCATAGTAAGTCTGAGAGTAAAGCGGACAGTGCTGTGTGCAAATATTTGGAGAATGTTGCACCATTTGTTAAGATTATTTCTGAAGCGTCTGTAAATCTTTAAGTTCCATATTTTTCTATATAAAATTTCCTGTGTTTATTAGCCTGTGAACTTTGTAGGAATAACTATACCGAGGAGCTACAGTCACTTTGAAAAAATGACAAGCACAAACGTCTAGAAGGCATATGCTGATCAGTTCATAGACCTTGTCTGTCCAGTCTGTGTGACAGTGCCCCACAGATCACCCTGCAGCCATCTGATTACCTTCCTTAAATCAACATTCAAGTCAAAGCTGTGTCCTCAATGATCTAAAATTTCCCATTCATTATCTCTTAGCATACACAAATCTTTAATCAATTGACATTTTCATCCTGCCCTAACCTGTCGAAACACACACACATATGCATGCATGCATGCATGCGCGTGTACACACACGTACTTTCTCCTCTAATTTTATTGTTATTTCTGATTTTCTTGATAGTTTGAGATAATAAAAAAATTAGAATCTTTTGAAAAAGTTACATCATAACAAATCATTTTAAATGGAAAATCAATTTTATGTATGGAATTCATTCCATATCTGAAAGAGTAAACTCAGCTGATCTTAAAGCTCATGATCATTATCAGGAAGATCAATTCCATACTCACAGAAAAATATAAATGCTAAAGCAATATTTTATAAATGAATTGATTAGACCACTTGATTGGATTATATAGCAATTCAGTCCAAATCTTTCCTGCTTTCAGAGTTCTTGATCTGGTTCTCAGAAGTGGTTTGAAACTCCACCCAGCTTGTCCTTAATCCCAGGGAGGGAGTTTGCTCCATGGTATGTGTAGCTAGGATCTCCACTTTTGAGTTTTATGTGATATTTATAATCAGGGATACAAACAGCCTAACAAGACTGTTGTGGAATAATCTTTTTGTACACTGTGAAGATATGTCACTCTGGTTGGTTTAATAAAAAGCTGAATGACCAACAGCTAGGCAGGATTTCCAGGCATAGAGGATGGTGAGAAGAAGAAGGGCGGAGTCACAAGGAGATGACAGGGATGCAGAGCAAGGAGCATGGGCTTTACAGAGTAGAGGTAACTGAGTCACATAAAAGAAAGTAAAGTAATAGAAATGGGTTAATTTAAGTTGTAAGAGCTAGTTAGTAACAAGCCTAAGCTATCAGCTGAAATTTATAGTTAATAAGAAGTCTCCATGTCATTTATTTGGGAGCTGGCTTGCAGAACAGAGAAAGACTAGCAATACAAAACTATCTTAATCTTACTATTCACAGAAATATAAAAAAGTATAGCCTTAAAAATAGAAAGCTTATTTTTATTAGTTCACATTAATTATACATATCAAAGGGCTCTCTCCTGGTTTGATTTTTATTGCTGCGACAAATACCATAACCAAAAACAACTTGAAGAAGAAAAGATTTATTTAGTTTATATCTTGGACACTTATTACTTATATATTGGCATCTTCAAAATAGCCAACCAGCATTTCTACAAAAAAGATTTAGAAATATGTATTAATATATGTGTATGTGTGATGTGTGTTCATGTGATGGCTAGAGGTCATTTAAGGAGCCATCCATTTTGGTTTACTTCTCTCACTTGTACCTGGGGTTCACCAATTGGCTAGGTGGGGTGGTCATCGAACACCAGAGACAAACCTTTCTCTACCTCGTCAGCAGTAGAACTGCAAGTGCATGCTACTACATCTGACTTTTGATGGGGGTTCTGGGAAATTATCCTTAGGATCTTATGCTAGTGAGGCTACTGACCTGCCAGTAACTTATTTTAGTGGAAGACTTTCTGATTTAGGAAGGATCTAATAGATTATTAATTAGAATCACCACTTCAATATATTTTTAATTTTTTCAAAGTAGTTTGTTCTGTAATATGCACAGAGCAAGTGTTCAGCCATTGTCTTCCAGATAGGGTGTTCAGTAATAAAACTCTGCCAATGACTATTAGTGTTTTTTTTTTTGTTGAAAATAAAAACAATTAAAAAGAGATAGGTGCTACTTTGCCATGTTGGAATAAGAGCAAATTTCATGATATTCTATAATACATTTGGACACCCAAGACAGGGTTTGTAGAGAAGCAACCATGAAATATATGTGTAATGAAATACTAGAGAATGTCAAGTGTGGTTCTTTAAGCACAGTTCATGAGAAAACTTAGCATGCATTGACTGTATTCAGAAGTAGGAATTTGGGCCCTCCTCAATTACTAATAGATCAACAATTGATTTGTGACCAATGTCAGTACTGTCCCCTTAGAACTGGAGATTTAGGTCTCTGTTGTTTCTTATGCTGCTAAGGCAAAAGTGGAAAGGACATTTAAAATACTTAGATCATCTTATGTGTCTTGAACATTATGTTATTTCCTAGTGAGGAATCAGCATTCTAACTATGCTCATTATCAAGTGACCAGAAAATTCATTTGTGATTTTCAAAATATACTGTTCCTCTGCTTGGAGTACTTTAATCTTACTTCACTAGGTAAGACATTAATTCAAGTATGGCCTCTTGTTGAAATTATTTCCAGTTCCTGGAGGGCTTTCCTAGTCAAAGTCCAATGTGAGGACTTTGCCATTGTCTGGAGGCCTGTTAGAAATGTAGATTAGAGCTGGGGAGATGACTAAGTTGGTAAAATACCTGCTGTGAAAGCATAAGTGTCTGCGTTTAGATTCCAAGAACCCACATAAGAAGTGTCACATGAGTTATGACCTCTGTACATACTTATTCCACAATGAAAATATGTAGCAACATACTCGGAGCTAAACAAAGCTTCTAAAAACAGAAGTCAAGATGAAGAAATTTAAGAAAGACTAGTAGATATTCAATATAGAATAGGCTCCCTTGGCTCAAAAAATTTAAAATGGAAGAAAAAACCAAACATGGAAAGTTTTTGGGTCATTCATTTTTCTCATCCACAAAGTTATCTTCCCCTAGGTGACTGATGCCACAGTTTCAGATAAAATTGATATATTAAAAACACAAACAAAAGGGTATTTTCTTAGCAACCAGATTTTAATGTGTGTTTTTAAAAACTGAATCTCCTGTCTATACTGGTATGATGAATATTTTTATTTCTTTTATTTTTTAAATTATAATATAATTACAACATTTTCCCCACTCTTTCTCCCTGCCTTATCTAGTCCTCCTTGTTCTCTTTCAAATTCAAATTCATGGCCTTTTTTCACTAAGTATTGTTACATCTCTCTCTATGATACATATAAGTACACAAACACAGACTTTCCAGTCTTTATAATGTTACTTGTAGGTATATGATTTTAGGCTGATCATTAGGTATTGGATAACCAGTTGACATGCTCTTCCCTGAGGAAGACTGTTTCTCCTTCTTTCAGCATTCCTTAGTTGCCTGTGGTTCCTTATGGATGGCTGAAACCTCTTGAGTTCCCCCATTCCATCTATACCAACATGTCTACTGTTGTCCTCCTCATTGACTCATGTTTATGCATTAATGTTGGTAGGATTTATGGGTGTGGCTTCTGCCATTCCTAGGAAACACCATCTCACAGCACTTTCTGTTCCTTTGGCTCTTACAATCTCTCCACTCCCTCTTCCACAATGATTCCTGAGCCGTAGGTGCAGAAGTTGCATTGTAGATGCATCAGTTGGATCTGATCTCCGGAACTCTGCACTTTGATTGGTTGTGTTTTTCTGTAATGGTCTCCCTCTGTTGCATAAAGAAGTCTGTGGACATGAGAACAGATATTTAGAGAGTAGTTAGGGGTTATGCTGGCTTAGTGAAGTAGTGATTGCAGATTCTCCTCCAAGAATATTTTTCACCAGGTCACAATCCTCTGTCTCATTGACATATATTTGCCTATTATTACTTTGAAATTGTACATAAAAATGTCTTCTATCTACGCTGCAGCACTGGGACATATTTTTTCACTAGTATTTGTTTCAAACATTGCTTTTTGCATATTGAATTTATTTGGCATCTCAACATGGTTAGACCCAAATGATGAAGAACTTTCTGTGCATAATTAAATTGTCTGTTATGTGTATATCCGGATGCAAATTTATTTTCCTTATGAAGACCACTCTGCTCTCTGCAAGACATGAGAAGTCATTATCTCTGTTGTTTTATTCACTGAGTTTCAAAATATGATTCCTGAAATAATAAAGCAAAGCACCATGGTGCACTGGCAATTTTGAAAGGAATTTTCAAGAACATCTTTATTTTTCTCTGCATACTCCCTTCGTATTAAATGTAGTATTTTCAAACTATAAAGAGCTAGAGACTGTTAAGTTAACAATAAACTCCCTGGTGAAAGGTTAAAAAATGCCTAAGAGAGTTGGAAACCATACCTTTTCTTCTGGTGCACTATCAATCAACAGGGCCATACTGACTACACAGAAAGAGTTAGTATGTGCATACTACACTCTAGGAGTATAGGAGAAGTCTGAACATGCAGTGAGACTCAGAGGCACCCATTTAGGCTCTCATTAGCAGCAAGTATATCTCCCCACTCCTACCCTAAGTATTTTAACTGCTCCAGCTTATGCTCTGGAGCAGTGCCTTCAAACAGAGCTACATCATGGGAAGTTATAATACACTCCCTCTAAGGAACAGTTGGTGGTTTGTTTCTGATTGATCAACAGAGATTCTTAAAGTGAATCCCTCCATCTCGAAATGAAATAACCCTGTGAACAACTCAGGCACCACCACTCCCTGTGGGATCTATGTGAGTCTAAATTCCAACCAAAATCACAGAATTTTTTTTTTAACCCATGGAAGGGAAACGACAGGAAAATGTGTGTGGGGTGTTCGTTTTATTTCACCATAACAAAATGTCTGCGATAAATAGCTTACAAATAAAAAGGTTTATTTTGGCTCATGGTTCTGGAGACCAGGTCTCTAGAAGGGGTGGCATCATAGCTTTGAGCCTCTGGTGGGCAGGCATACTGGATAGCAACGGTGGGGAAAGCAGATACAAACTTCTCGCCTTGTGGTCAGGAAACATAAAATAAACCAATTCCAGATGCAGCCAAATTGACAACTGAGATTGGCCATCACAATGTCGTAGTCCTTCAATGACCCAGGCAGTTCACACTAGACCCTCCTACTACCCTTCGGTAGTTGCATCCTGAAGACCAAATCTTTGCTACAAGGACTTTGGGGAAACATTTGTCCACTACACAGCAGGGCACAGATGCTGGGTTCTAAATTTAGAATGTGACAGTGACAGTTCTGCAGTACTTACTTTTCCCAGCAACAGCGGAAAGGAATCCTGTTGACTCTGTTTCCACCCAACCCTCTGAGTTCCAGTGCAATCAGCTAGTCTCCAGGTTGATCCTGCTGGAGGTCACCTGATTAGCCATGTCACCATACTGAACACAGAACTGCCAACGCTGGTGATTGCATCATTGGTGTCGTTCTAATCCCTACTCATATATATATATATATATATATATATATATATATATATATATATAAAACTTAAGGTCAAAAGTAGAGTTTAAATTCCAAGTTTTCCCTTCATTACTTTTATATAAAATTCAAAAAGAGAAATTGGAGTAAGGGGCTACCAGTGGAGGAGTTTCTCCCCCTACTTCCATTTTTGGAAGTTCCTCATTTCCTATTCACAATCAGGCTCTACTCCCAAAGTTTAATCCAGTGCTATTCATACACATTTTTAAAAGCAGTCACTTCAATAACAGTGGAGAGGAAAGAAAGGCAAACAGGCTTTAAGCCACCTGGTTAAAATCACACAACTTGGCACATCCTTGGGAACAAAGTCTTTCCTGACTCCCGACATGTCAGATCAACTCCAGACCCAAAAGAGGGCAAGTGGCTATTGTTAGCATTTAATAAAACCTGGGAGAACAAAGCAAAAAAGACATTCAAGAAGACACTATAGAATAGCATATCAGTTAAAACCAAGTACCAACCCTAAGATCATATAATAAGGAAACCAGGAGCTGCCCTAGGTCACCTTCTCCAGCGTCAGAAGGTTGAAAATGAGAAAACGAAGAGAGGTTAAGTGTCTAGTGCACAGTCTCACAGATAGATAGGCCTGCCGAGGCTACAGCAGATCTCTTGATTTAAAAAAAAAAAATGTGCTGTCTGGGAACACACAGCTAAATAAGTAACCTGGAATCCTCCCCACTTCAAACACGGAAATTCTGGACTGAGCACAGCAACCCTCCTTATCAGGGATGGCTGAGCCTGTTAGAATACAGAATGTGGAGGAGTTATGAGAAAAATTGGCAGAACACAGGGCTTAGCAGTATCGAGCCACCAGTCTCTTCTGAGAGGGGGATTTAGGAACATGGAAGAAATAATGAAAAGGAGGATGAAGGGTATTTGAAGAGAAAGGTTGGGTTATAGGGAAGATATGAAAACATACAAATGTTCTAAATTCAGTAGTTGTCAAATGATTAAAGGCTGTGTTTTAAGAAATGTAACTAAAGCTGTACAAATGACATACGTACAAAGAAGCGTTAAAAATTAAAAGATACAAAAAATCATCAGAGAACCATTAAAAAAGTTGTGTCACTTACAAAACCATAGTATTTTTGAGTAAAAGCAATGTTAAGGCCAACATGGTTAGTGATTAAAGTGATTTTTTATAAACTTTAACATTTAATTGGTCAGAAAAGCAAGAACTCTAAGTTGTAAGCATCTAAGAGCAGTCTCCAAACTTATAAAGTAAAAATTGACCAAACTGCAAGAAAAAAAATGACAAAGCTTTCACAAATGTCTCTCATATCTCATAGGTCTCATATATATATATATTTATTTTAGGAAGAATAAGACCGGGTTTTTGGAGTCCAATAAACTAAGACTTTGAAACAAAACCAGACCACCACCATCACTGCCTCACCCTCAAAAGAAAAAGGAAAGAAAAAAGAAAGATTAAAAAAATAAATAAATCTTACAGGATAGCCCAACTTATGAGCTTAGATTAAAAAATTCTGAAAAAAGTATTGAAAATTCAGGTGAAGGTGATTTCATATCATGCTTACTCATATGATATGCTTATACATCATGATACATATTATTTGGAAATAGTTGTAGAAAGATAATATGCAGGGAAAAAACAGATGCATCTTGACAAAGCTAATTATTGCAACTTTTCCAAAATTGTCCGTGTTGATTTAGAAATCGAAACACTGAAAAATTTGCATTAATATCACTAGCACAATAAAAGTCATGATACTTCCGTAGATGCAGGAGGAACAAATTATTAGAATTCAGTTATTATTCATAAGAAAAAACAAAAGTGATAGCAAAATAAGAACAAAAATTAACTTCCTTTCTTGTAAAAGGATATGACTAAGAACCTGCTATAAAAGTTATCTTTCCCTGTAGCTGGGTATAAGTATTCATTTAATAATTAAGAATGAGATAATAATGTTGACTATAGGAGAAAATGCAGGCATAACCTGGTGGCCAGCTTACCTGGCACACTACACTTCTAAATAAGAAGCATGACATACCGTTCTCCTGAAGTCGGAACACTGAACTCTGAAGCAGTGTGAGCAGGTAGTAGCTGGCCTGCACTCTCCACATCTCCTTTACTGTGCTTCTTCTACTGGAGACCCTGGTGGTATGAGCACTTGCTATCCAATCTGAGGTAATGTGCTAACCAATTGTAGTCAGTAGGCTTCCACTATGTATGTGGTGGCTCATATACAGTAAAGAAGACGCTGTTCCCTGCAACTGTCTCAGGAGAAGTTGAGTTCCACTCCCTTTATCTACTCACTGGCATTGTAGTCTTGCCAGGGGATACTCTGGTAAGGAATGCAGTTGACCATCAGTACTTATCTATGGTGTGTATCCATGAGGCACACACAGTACTAGGTAAAATACACATAATCTCAACATCAGAAGTAAAGGAATTAGATACATAAGGACTGAAAATAAACCTTCCTTCCTGATTATATAATATTATATAATGATTTTCTTTGCTTCCCTCATATCTATATCATATGACATAGTACTTTATTTCTAATTTAGTATTAATCCAATTTATGCATTAATCATATGAAGTATCAGTTTTAATTTAGTTGTACCTAAATTTGTCTTATTTGTTCACTGTTTTAACAAGCTTACTCTTGCATTAGAGGCTTAATGTCCATATATATATATATATATATATATATATATATATATATATATATATAATGTAGTCCATTAATTTCCACATATGTACGGACACACACACATGTATATACACCAACTAATCTACCTATAATCTGTCTATCATCTATCTATCTATCTATCTATCTATCTATCTATCTATCTATCTATCTATGTCATACACTGATTATTTTCAGTAGGAGTCTACAAACACAAGCTGGCATCAACATGCTTCGGTTTTCAACTTTTGAATGATTATTTAATTTGCAGTAGAGTTCAGTTGGTGAGTTGGAAACTTGATTCCCAATTATGAGGTTTGGGAAGCTGAGCCTTTTTTAAAGTGCTTATGTGATGAGGTCTCCATTTTCTAAGTGGAGTAATACTGCTCTAATGCCTTCCCTGAATGGACTCTGTTTTGCCCTCTAATTTTCAGTATGAGAAAGGCCTTAGGTTCTACCCATGATCTTTGACTTTCAGTGTCTAGAATTGTGGGAAATATATTTCTGTTCATTTTCAGTATCACATATTCTATTATGCTAAAGAAAGTGAGAGTAAAATTTGTTCAAAAGAACTAGGGCTTTGCTTTCACAAGTGCCTCAAATTGTGCAAATTGAATTAGAAGTGAACAATAGGTAGAGGCTTAAAAACATGTTGAAGCGAATACTGGGAAGAGCTTGTATTGCCATGTACACAGCTGTGAGGGCAGTTCTGGTAGGTGGGTGCAGAAGAGAAGAGTTTAAGGGAAAATCCCAGTCGTTAGGTGTTCTTAAGTTGTTATGAACTAAATGTCAATATAAATGTACAATATATAGATACTTATATATTATATGATATGTAATGTAAGAATGTAAATAAAGGGCACATCTTGATGTACACTTAGATGGAAACAAGGAACAAGGTATTAGAACATGGAGTAGAAGTCATCTTTGTTATAAAATGGCAAAGAACCTAGCTGAATTGTATTCCTGTCCAAAGACTGTAAGGACGGTTGGAATGTGAAGCAATGAATCAGACTATTGAGCAAACATTTTAAAGAATTTAAGCACTCAGCACATTGTATGGATTCACTTAATTGCATGAGGCAAAGTGTTAGAAGTGATAAATAGAAATAATAAACAAAAGGGAAGAATATTATTAACATCAGGAAAATTCTCAGCCTGCCCATGAGAAAAAATTAATAATACAATTTGTACATTTAGGAGATAAAACCAAGGGTGCAGTTAAGCATAAATTTAGTAATTTATTTATTCTTATTTTATGTGCTTTAGTGTTTTGCCTGCAGGTATGTCTGTGTGAGGGTTACTATTTTAAAATGAGGATAATGTCCAGCCAGAAGAAAGTTAAGTGCTCTTTACCTAAATGACAGGGGAATGTCCTCAAAAACATTTCACACTTTAAAGGCTGTCCCTCCCATAGGATGCCAAGCACAAGAGCTATGGATACATGGTTACCTCTACGTAGATGTCCAAGGATGGCTTGGATAGCTTTGGTTCCTAAGCAAAGATTTTCTGCAGAGGTGGTACTGTCATGGTGAGCTTTACTAGGGAAATGTTCAGTTGAGCCATGGGTGAATGGCTACCCCTGCTACCTGAGAACTATAGAACAAGAGTACACTGCCATAGTATGGTCATAGCACCTGACTTCCATGCAGGGGAGTGAGGTGAACATTCATTAATAAATTTGATGTGATTCAATTTCATGTTTTTTTTTTTACTGTTATTCATTACTATCCATTCCCTTACCAGGCTCTTGGACTTCTATCTCTATAAATGAACATATCAAGTATTAAATATATATCAAGTAGTTTTTTGGAGTTCAGTATACCTCATATTTGAGGCCAGAGTCCAGAACCACTTTCACTGATCCAAGGTCAAAAGGTTGGTAGGACCACATGTCTGTGGAGGATCAAGGGGGCATCTGTTTCTGGCCTTTTGGGTTTTCTGGGTGGCTGCCAGGCTTAGGTGGCCCTTCAGGTTTCTGTGTCTTTTCTCTCTGTGTGAACAGAACCACATGATACCCTCTCCTAAGGGTACATGTGGTCATATTTAGATTTAACATGGGCAGTCCAGAATAAAGCATCTCCAGATTCTTACTCATATCTGGAAAGGTGCTTTCCCCATATACGGTGACATTTAGAGGTTCCACAGGTTGGCTTTTGAACACCCTTTTGAGAAAAACAAAGGCATTTTTCATATCTCTATACTGGGGCTTCCTCCTTCTCAATATTCTTTCTTTCTGATAGAACACATCTTTCATTACCTTTAGTCAACTCATGCAAGAGAAAATTGTTTGAGATCCCATATTTTAAACATTGAGCTTCATATGTGATGGTGATTTTGTGATAGAATGTTAGGATGAAAAGCAATGCTCTTCAGAAAGGATATTAGTATGGTGGCATGTGCCTCTTTCCTTGTTATTCTTCAAAAATTCTGCTTTAAAAGACTATGGACATTTAAGATACCAAGTTATGAATCATCTTAAGTGCCCAACAGAAGTTTGAACTCCTTTGAAAACACACTATTTAACTTGTGCTTTCAGTTTTCAGTCTTTTACAATTTTTAAGTCAAAATATTCAGTGAATGGAGCATACAGACCTTAGCTTTGAACTTTCAGGGATCTGTAATTAGTCAGACAAAGCTTATAAAGAGAACACAGTCATATTTATCTCACAACAACAGGTAAAATAGTTGTCTTAGTCAGTGTTACCTTTGCTTTGATGAAATGCCAACACAAAAGCAACTTGGAGAGAAAAGGGTTTATTTGGCTTACGCTTCCATATTGCTCTTCATCATCAAAGGAAGTAAAGACAGGAACACAAGCAGGGCAGGATCCTGGAGGCAGGAGCTGATGCAGAGGCCACAGAGGGGGTGCTATTTACTGGCTGGCTCACTATGACTTGCTCAGCCTGCTTTCTTATAGAACCCAGGATCACTAGCCCAGGGATGGCACCACCCACAATGGGCTGGACCCTCTTCCATCAATTGCTAGTTAAGAAAATGCCTTACAGCTGTATTTTATGGATCCATTTCCTCAGTTGAGGCTCCCTTGTCTCCAATGACTCTAGCTTGTGTCAAGTTGATGTAAAACTAGCCAGCACATGAATAAAATAAATGAATGCTCAATATTACTTTCCTTTTTGTAATATATAATTTTGATTTGTTTAGTCTTTCAATGGATATGCTAGCTTTAATTGAACGTATTAGTTTATATACCAAAACTCAACAGAATTATTTTATTTTTTAGCACTTAAACTTCAACTACCAAAAAGAAAACTTAGTTGACAGATTTTATCATGTGAAACAATTTGTCAAATAAAGGTGCCTGAGTGAAAACATTTGAGCTGAAATAATCATGCAACTCAATGAGGAAAAAGTTAAATTCCACCAGAAGTCACCAGCATTGGCAGACAAAGTAGTTTCAGTAAAAAATGAGGCCTGCACGGAAAAGCCAACCAAGAGTGTCAAACTTTTCTGATTAATATATGAAATATTGGAAAATATTTCATGGACATAATTAAACTTATGTTAGCATAATAAAAGGAAACATTCTTCATAAAGTATGACACCTTGTTATTAATAGCAATTGCTAAAACACATGTAGAAACAGCTAAATGATTAATGTAAATTAATGTGTCAAAACTACTATTCTAGTTATTTTTAATGTTCAGAAGTTTCTGTGCTTTAATGGAAATATACTATTTTATTTTTCTTAGGAAGTCATTTCTTTTTGAAACTAGATTTTGATTCTGACTGCTTTGCATGCCTGTGGTGGTTTGAATGAAAAATGTCCTCATCAGCTCTGATATTTGAACACGTGGTCACCAATTGGTGGCGCTGTTTGGGGAGGTTTAGGAGAGGGGGCCCTGCTGGAGGAAGTATGTCACTGGAGGCAGGCATTGAATGTTGACAGGCTTGCCTCACTTCCTGTTTGTGCTTGCTGCTTCATGTTTATGGTTAAGTTCTGTCTCTTCATGTTTACAGTAAGAATGTGAGATCTCAGCTTCCTGCCAGCTTGGAATCCATTTTTATTTCTTGTGCTCCAAATTACTTGCTGCAATGATGTTTGTGACTGGAGAGTTCTTGCATTATGGTGGATTTCATCAAACTCATTTCTGTCTGGCAACTTTACTCTTCATGGGGTGGGGTATTTCTTACAATGCCCTAAAACCTGATTTTATGGTTTTTCTCTGGTGTTACGTTTTCATTCTTTTGTTTTTTTTAATCATTTTAAACATACTGCTTTGTTCACATACTGCTGCTTTCTTTTTGGGTCATATAATCATTTCAGTTTCTGCAAAATATTTTTATCAAGATCAAACTTTTATGGCTTGCAGGCTTTTAGAATACGGGCTTTTCCCTTCACCCAACACCTCCGCTTTCCACCCTGTTTGTGGAAAAACTTGCTGTAGATTAGTTTTGAATGTCTGTTTGCATCTTTTTTGCTCAAAACCAGTACTTAGACTAATTTTTCAGCTCGGGAATTCCTGTTCTCTTAAATAACGTGAATTCTGACTTTAGACACTCGTGTTAGAGAGGCACTTTCTCGTGGTGGAATGTTTTACATGTTTTTCCTCTCCAGCTTTCATTGTGGTTTCCCTAGGCTTCCTGGCACATTTTGTGGCTTTTAGATTTAACATAGCACAGAGTCTCTGCCTCGCAAGTACGCGTTGTTGTTTTAGGTTGGCATTAGACGTCGACATTGCAGTTAGATTTATGTGGAGGTGATTTATTATTAAGTGCTCTCAAGAGAAGCAAGAACATGGAGGATTAGGACTGAAATGGGCTTTGGGCCAAGCAATGGTAGAATACCATGGGAAATCCCACTTGGGAATGTTTGACTAGAATCTGAAGGAAGTTTAAAGGTCCTTCTTTCGATCCATCCTCACTGTAAGGGCATTTGAGTGGTTACAGACCAATCAATTAAAGGTTTCCCTAGGAGGAATGTGAATTCCCAGGATGCTCTAATCTTACATTGCCTCTCAAAGGAGGAACTAACAGCTTGAGGCCAACCTTCTAGGCAAAGAAGTGAAGTCAAGGTATACAGGGAGATAATGCGCAGGAGTTGTTAATATTGCAAATGAATCAGGACAGAGCAATGGCTTTGCCTACTGCAGCCCATCTTCTGTCTGTGCCTAGAGCTAAATCCAGTATCAGCCTGTGTGCAGGTCTAACCCTTGTTGGAGTTGGCGCTGACAAGGAAAGAATAGCTGTGTCCACATCCTCTGTTCACTGGGATTTCAGCACCACCTTTATTTTTATATTAAGAAATTAAATGGTGTTATCTTGTCCATGTTTTATGAGCTTGAAACAGGAAGGTATCTAGTTTAGTGTATTCTTTCAGGGCATAAGAAATGGAATGTAGTAGGAATAACTTAAAAAGGAGAGAAAGAGGGGGCGGGAATGAACAAGTGATGGCATAGGAAAAGAAAAGAAATAACTTGGATTCTTTAAAAAAAATAACCTAGCTTTTTCACAAAATACTGGTAAGAATTTAGAACTATGGTGACTTGGCCTTCAGGTAATGTGTTCAACATAGACATAGACTGATTTGAAATTAGTTGTTAGTCTTATAAAATTACAGGTTGGTATTTTCTGAAAAAAAAAAACTTGACTCTCATGACTATTTTTTTAGTAAGTAACATGCTGAAACCAGCACAAAATGCCTTACCAAATCCACTTTGCTGCAATCATATCATTTCTCAAGGGTAAAAAGAATAAAACTTAGGTGGTAGCGATTTGCACCCCTCCTATTACCTACTTCCATACTTTCTAAATGTAGTGATCTGAGAGACACAGGCAAGTTATTGAAGCAAAGTAGCACACAAATGAAACCCAGGATCTTATTACTGGAGCACGACTCTTTTACAGGGGTTGATATGATTTGTAGGGATGTGCAGGAAGAGATTCTCTCTCTCTCTCTCTCTCTCTCTCTCTCTCTCTCTCTCTCTCTCTCTCTCTCTCTCTGTCTCTCTCTCTGTCTCTCTCTCTGTCTCTCTGTCTCTCTGTCTCTCTGTCTCTCTCTCTCTCTCTCTCTCTCTCTCGTGTGTGTGTGTGTGTGTGTGTGTGTGTGTGTGTGTATGCATGTTTTAAATAGATGTGAATAAATCAGATGATCATTGATTTATCTCTGGAGCTACAACTTAAGCAAAAGGATTTGTTTTTCTCATTGAAATGCTTTTAAATATCTACACTTTCTGAAAATAGAATAGCAAATCTAAGACAGAGGAAAATTACACACACACACACACACACACACACACACACACACACACACACACAAACTACCAATATAATGGCCCCTGAGCTGTAGAATCAGACCTGAGGTAGCCACAGTCTTTTCAGTTCAACTTCTGCTGCCTTTCTCAAGTTCCATAACTCCCTTTAGACAGCTGGCTCTTCATCTGCAAAGTGTGCATGAAAATCACACTGCACCACTCTAGAGGTGTGGAGGAGGCCAGGTGATGTAATGATGGATAGGATCTATACTAATAAATGGAGTGACCCTGACACTTCTGCATCACTGGTGCTTGGCGATGGGTAACAGCTCATGGAACTCACATTTCTGCTAGCTACCTTTATCGTATTTTAACAGTACATACGGTGGATGTAGTTTGTTTTCTTTTCTGTTTCCTCCCTCCATCCCTCCCTCATTCCCTCCTCCCTCCTTTTCTTCCATAGGTCTATGTTTTAAATTCATATCCACGGGCATATTAAAATACCTCTCATTGCTGTCATATGTATTATTAAATCAGGAAATACAATCTTTCTAAAACACCAAATGAAAATACACAGACGTTTATAGAAGCCTTTCCAGGTTTCAGCCTGACCCCCAGGGACACAGAGCGCTGGTATTTTAAGCAAAACTACTTCCTCTCTTTCAAGAATGGCAAAGGAAAATTATGTCCTAATTCTAGACACTATGGCGCTCTGTGAACTTTGCCTATTAATTTACTATAAAGCTAAGCGAAAGCATGTACTTAGTTTAGCATCATAAAAGAATCGTACATTTAAAATAAACAAGCTAAAATATACAAACAAATATGATAAGAGCATTTTTGCCAAGTAAAATTGCCAACTTTCTGAGATAAACTAGGCTAACAGCTCATTCATCACTCTATCATGGTCAAGTCCTGCATGGGTTCAGTTAATATTCCCAGTTGATTTTATTATGTAAAGGTTAACAATAGACAGACCAGTTCTGGTCTATTGTGAAGCCTACGTCTGTGTTTTAAATCATATTCCTAAAAAAGCCTTTCCAAACAGACACTGGCCACTTTTACTTGCAAATGGACATTTGTTGAGGACTTTACTATGAACAAAGAGACTGCCAGAAACTCCTTACAAGAACAGAAACATGTCAAATGATGCCACTTTTTTTTTTTTATAGAAAACAAAAATCAAAGTATTTTTCTGTTTCTTTTCACAAAGAGTCTTTCTGGGAAACAACATAAAATGTATTAAGAAGGTCAAACTGCCCTTTGGATTAGACAGAACTGATTAAGAGCTGCAGCTTCTGCTGTGTGCCCTAGAAAAGATGTCCCAGCGATTTATGCAGGGTCCTGTAGTCTGGTCAGAAAAGGAATCCAAATCTGTATTTATTAGGAAATCTAGAGAGTCATGTGGGAATTAAATAAATGGATATGTTTTGAGGAATCAATACACTCCTTACAACTGAATAGGAACTCAAGGAATAGGGGTTTCTTTTTTTTTGGTCTTAGTCCAAGTCAATATCAGCTATTTCAGTAAAGTGATAGGAAAGGCCAGTGGCAATGCAAAGTGAAAATGAATTAAACTAGGAATGTCAGAACAAGCAGGGGTCTCTGACTGGGCAGGAGTCACTGAGGATGTGGTAGTTTATAGTGAGATAGGACTTAGCACTTTGGTGGAATTGATAATGAGAGGGAGAGTATCTTCTACAAAAATAACTTTAATATTAAGTACGTTTTATACCTTTCAAAGTTTGTGAATAATGAATATGAAAAGAAATTGCCTATTGCAATACTTGAAATTTTAGTGCACTGTAGGTACATTGAAATGCTGATGGGGCAAGATATCGTTTATTTATCATATACAAAAGTGTAGTCTAAATTGCTTTTTCAAAAGTTTCTTGGCGAGACTGGTTTACCTTTGGAGAACATAAAATTTAGTAGATGGAATGTGGCATGTTAAAGGCAAACCATTTGTTTCACTAAAGATAATCCTCTACTTCAAGCATCAACCCTGAAAACAGCTTTCAATTCTGAGACCTTTACTAACTTAAACCCTCATGATTTTGATTTTTATTGTCAACGAGACACCAACAAAACAATAACAGCAACTAAAGTTGAATGGTGTTGTCATAATGGAAAATAACTGGTCATTGAATGTCAAGAAGTAAGCTAGACATGAGCCATAGACCGGGACAGAGTGTGTGCTTCATAAAGCCTGAGTGACAGGTAATCAGTCACGTCAACACACACAAAGAACATATAATATTACTTAGAAGGGAGATGTCCCCAAAGAGAAAAAAAATGTATTTCTGGGGAAATATGCAATAGGAATTCGAGTTGTCAAGTTTGGTCACACTTCATTGAGGATATGGATCTGTGCTTCAATTGAAAGGATGAGTAAAGGGTGAGAAATGATGATGTTGCCAGAAGTGTGATGTGTATTAATACTGCACAAGCCAGGGAGGTGACAGAAGAAAGTGTACAGAAGAACTTGCTGAGGGGGGATTATAGGCAGTATTAAAGATGTGGGTTTTTATCCTCAAGCAACTGAAAACTCCTTGAATGATTTTTGAGGTGTGGGGTGACATAATCAGATTTCACCCCTACTGATCAGAAGAACAGCTTATGTGAGACCAGAGAAGCATGAGACGTATGTAGTGCAGGTGAGAAAGTGGCCACTTTTGCTGGGATGCTGTGGGATGGTGGGCAGAAGTGAATAATTTTCGACTTTGGTGATGGATTGGATAAGAGTGCTGTTGAGATGGAGGGCCCACCCTAACAGGGCTACATAAATGGTTAGACAGTGCTGTCTTCTGAGCAGAGAAACTACTGCAAGGGAGAAAACAATATGTGAGCTTGGTCTTAATGTATATATTTGAAATACTTCAAAACACATATATCCATACATATGGGAGAATTCGATTTTTGGAGAGGTCAAAAGAATTTGAGTTTTGGAGAAGACAAGACTTTTCATTGAATTTTCCTCTTGTTCTTATATCTTTGGTAAATTTTCTTTTGGTGCTTTCTTTCTTTTTAAAATTGCATTTTACTATTATTGTATTTGCATGTCATGGACCACACTTGGAGGCCCGAGGCTAACTTTGTGGAGTTGGTTTTCTTCCTTCCACCTTGTTAGGGTTCTGAGAATCACACTCAGCCATCAGGCTTGCATGGTAAGTACTTTTCCCACAGAGCCATCTTGTCAACCATCTTTCTGGTCTTCCTTATCAGATACTATATTTTTATTTACAAACAACCCCCTAAATCAACCCATCAACATAACTTTTCTTTGAACCATTGTGTTGCCTCACAGTTCAACTTATAAAATTAACTATATTCACCACTTGTGTTAGTCATGGTTCTCTAGAGTAACAGAGCTTATAGAATGAATATATACATACATAATATATATAATATAATAAATATATAACCCCATTCATACATATACACATATACATAAGGGATTAATTATAGTGGTTTACATGACAGGCATGGTCCAGTTAGTCTAACAATGGCTGTCTCCCAATGAAACAACCCCAAAATCCAGTAATTTCTTATCCATGAGGCTGGATGTCTCAGGTGGTTTTCAGTATAAACTGGAATCCTGAAGAAGTAGGAGCTAATGACAGTGAAGGAATAAACTTGCTAGCAAGCATGAGGGCAAACATTCAAGGACAAAAACTTCCTTATTCTATGTCCTTTAGAGTTACCAGAAGATAGAGCCTAGAGTAAAGGTAGATCTTCCCACTTCAAAAGATCTGAATTAAAGGTAGGTCTTCTCACTTCAAATGATTTGGTTAAGAAAAATTCCTCACAGGTATACCCAGCCAGTTGGGTTTTAGTTAATTCTAGATGTAGTCAAGTTGACACTCAAGAATAGCCTTCACACAACTCATCTCTTACTTATTATCCCATTTACTCCACTGCTTGTTCGCATTCTATTTCTGTTGATCTCATTTTCTTTGCCTGTAGAATTCTGTGTCAGTATATGTGATCAACTGTTCAATTTGATGTCTTGAAGAAATCTTATACACCATTTATCAGAGCACAAGCTTTTGAGCTTCTGATACCAAACATGAAGGGTCTTCAGTCACAGGCTCATAGTTAACTCAGAGAAGGCAGAAATCTGGGTTTTATTCTAGACATTTTAAATTCTGTTTGCCACCTTTATTCTGTACTCAATCTTTGCAGGACAGCATTTGCACTTTTTCTGTGTCTACTTTCTTCATTTTTGTGGTCAACTACTGCCCAAGGTTCTCAATCTTGGTCCTAGTGCCATTTTTGTGCATAATGCTTTGTCCTGGGGAGGCTGTCCTTTTGTGGAATGCTCAGCAGTGTTGTGTCTTCTACCCATTATATTCCAGTATACCCACTATCTCCATGAACAAATCAGGATTTTAGACATTGACAAATATAAAATAGAGGACAAAACTGTCCTCAGTTGAGAATTAATACTTTTGGCCATGTCATATTCATTTATATTTTTGTACCTTTATAGGTTTATTGCAATTTAGCCTTCATGTATTAGTCATTTGAGTCTATTCTGTGTCCATTGCCACAGAGATTTTATAAACCATGTATATCATCATGTCATATATTTGCCTTTCAAAATTATGTGTATTTACATTGCTTATATTGCAAAGCTTAAATCTTACTATGACCTACAGGGTATGGTTTGATCTTCCTTTGTTTATGGCTCAGTCACATTGTATACTAGCCTATTCTGACTGTATATTCTGGTCAAATTTGCCATCTTTCTGCTCCAGATCTATTGTGTATGCTGTTTCCTTGTTTGAAATATCCTTTGCTCTTTTTTGACCCATTTATCCTCATTCTCAGCTTGGCCTTGCTAATATGACTTCGCTCTTTGTATTTTTGTATATTATCAATTTAATTAAGTCATACATACCAAATGTAATTGAATGTTAAAAGCAGTGCTTTGTCAGTAATTATTACTGTTTTACTTTGAAGTAAGGGAAACCAAATACTTGGATTTGATTTTTCAAAACACATATGCCAGTGTATCAGTACGGTTCTTCTTTTTCCATTGTAAAATGGTCCCAGTATTAAAGATTGCCTCCTGATCCCCCTGTTACATGTTCTTTCTTTCTTTTCTTTTCTTTTTTTTTTTTTTTGGTTTTTTGAGATAGGGTTTCTCTGTGTAGCTTTGTGCATCTTTCCTGGAACTCACTTTGTAGCCCAGATTGACCTCGAACTCACAGAGATCCACCTGCCTCTGCCTCCCAAGCACTGGGATTAAAGGTGTGCTCCACCTCTGTTCAGACATCTTCTCTTTGTTTAACCTTAGATCTCAAGTGCATTGTGGTGCGAGTGCTGTGTTTTGTCCATAGCAGCACTTGATAGTTGTTAAATGAATGAATAGCAAAATTAACAGGAATATTTTGTATACATAAAAGCAATGTAATTGCCCTGATAGAAATGCCTTTATTCTTGAGTAAATTTAGTTAGGGATGGTTTTTATTTTTTAAATTTTTTAACTTATCTTTGTCTTTATTTTATTTTTTAGCGTTCCCCTTTAAATCACCTCATCACAAATTTCTATATATGCTTCATACTGTGAAAACTAGAATCTATTTATAAAGGATGCCTTAGATTCATATGATTAGGTATGCTCAAAAATATTTTATTAGTTTTGTTGTCCTCTTTTAGGGGGACTTTAACCTGAATGCAGAGGGATGTTTGAATATGACTCACAAAATGAAATATTGGTGCAATAAAGTCTGGAATAGTCATTGGGGCCTGCCCACAAATAACTGAAAATTCCATATAGTACAAGTCACATACTATGATACTGTGATTGCCTCTCTTAGTGGTGACTGAGAAGAATTTATAATTTAATGAAATACTGGCTCAGAAAGTAATATTTTTGTAAATCAGAAATAAAATTTTAAGAGGAAGTGATGTTATCAACAATTCCATGCTGTTGGGGACACTAGGATTTGACTTGAAGGCATTTTAAATTGCATGAACCTGTTGAGAATATGGTTGGTAAAAGAGAGATGATGTAGAATTTGAAAAAATTAAATGACATACTTCCTTGTCGCGTCTAACTCGACCAGCAAGAAAGACTCGACGCAGAGCTCTTCTTCAAGCTGTGTTTTATTTCAGGCCTCTTAATCTGTTTCTTTGTTCTTCTACCCCTGGAGAGAGCCCGCCCCAGCCTTATATAGGTCTCAGTCCACCAGCCCCCATGCGCCACATGGGATTCCTGGATAGGTACACGTATGCCTTAGCAAGCCAAAATCTGAAACCAAGCCAAATAAGATACTACTTAAAACAAAGAGCGCTCGCCACCGGGAGGGCGGGGGCGGGAGCCAGCTCCATCTTAAGAGTGCAGCTTCCCGCAGCTCTCTACACTTCCTTTAGTTAATAATATATACAGCACCCATCTACTAAATTATTTAAGCAAAGTACGAACTTATTACTCTTTCCCTTACAAATTAAACTAGAAAGTAAGCCATAGACACAGAGAGCAGATGTTTAACTTTTCTTAAAACAGCGAAATTTTCAGATGATGTGTAAGAAATTCTTACATGGCTTTAAAACTTATTTTTCAGAAATTCCATCAGTGGTTTTGGAAGTATTTTGAAAAATTTAAGAATGATTTTCTGATAACCGTATATTATCTTGTTGCTCTAGGCTTCTGTCTATCATGTTTTAGGTGTGACTGGGCCATCTACAGCAATCCTCTCCTTGTAGCTCACTACTATTTTCACTTTTCCTCTGTAGTGTGAGAAACAAACGACTTTGTCATGCCACACCAATAAATAAATGCCAATGTGCCAGAATGTTGCTTTCTTAATAAGTTATTTCTAGGTACTAATTCCTCAAAACTCAAGATAAAAATACTGCATTTTAACTTTATTTTTAAATTTAAAATGTACACAAAATACACTCTTTGTTTACAAAATCAGTTCTATGAGATCTATACATTGGTAGATCCATGTAACTGCTCTTGGAACTAGATTTCATAACACTTCCCTTATCCCTCCAATTTCTCCATTACCACTTTAAGATCAAACTATGCTTACCTAACCTTTACTCCCTGGGAACCACAAATTACCTGTATGGTTGTATATAGTATTGCTTTTCCTACAAAAGCTGGTACATGGAATTAAATAGCATGATGACTGGAACTGGCTCCTTTCACCCACCATCATGCTTTGGAATCATCCTGGCTGTCACTTGTCTCTATAGTGCTTTTCCTTTTTAATGCAGAATGCTCTTCTAATGTCTTAATAGTCCATACTTTACTCATTCATGGACAATTTCAAATTTTTGTGACTTTTAAATGACTTTTAGATGAAGCAAGTAGAAATTATCTACTACTACAAAAAACATTTTGAAAATAAATATTAATTCATATAAGAGAAATATTGTAGTAGATTATTCAAACTTATGACAAGTATATATTTGTTTATAGGAAATTGCCAAAATATTTCCTAGAATGGTTGCACATTTTTGAATTTCTACAACTAGTATATGAGAATTCTAGTTGTTTTATACTCACAGAAGCATTTAGAATTGTTAAGTTTATTGTTGTTGCTTGCTTATTTGATTGTTGCCCTATCTTCTTAGTAGGCATTAAACATGTAGTAATATCTGCCTAGCACCTATTTATCAATTCATCAGCATCCATGTATTATATAGCAATATAACATTTACTTTTAAATGATTTTTTAGATCCTAGATGGTATTGTTAGAAAAATGGCTATAAAATAGAATATAGAAGTGTATTACATAAATAGAAGCTGCTTAAAGATAAAAATGAAAACCAAGGGTCTTATGCAAGTTTTTTTAATCTTTAAAAGAAGTATGCATACCTTGACTCTTTTAGCAAATATAAAGATAAGTTAAATGAGATTAGTGAAAATATTAAAAATAAACTTGACTGCATTGGCACATTTGGTCAATAAAGTTCATATTTGAGGTAGATCTAGCTTCCTAAACAATTTAATTTGCTTTCTATCTATAAAATAATGATGGAATGGAAAAGGTAACCTTTTCTACCCAGTTGTTATAAGTTGAAATCAGAGCTGTGGTCCTTGTGGAGTGGCTTTCTGATTACTTAGATGCATGCCCAAGTTACATTGGGTTTTTTGTTACCAAAGTTACACAGCATAATTGTAGAGTTTATGATTAGGTTAGTTCCCACTCAGGAGGAGTTTAGACAGGTTAGTGTTTTAGGTGAGCATTGTAATGTTAGCAAATACTGTGTAACATTCACTGCATGCCATGAACCATACTATATACTTGATCCTCATATTAAAGCTAGGATAATAATAACCATGTGCTATTGGCATAAAAACAGACACATTGATCAATGGAATTGAATGGGAGTCCCAGACCTAAATTCAAACACCTATGGATACCTGATTTTTTGATAAAGAAGCGAAAAATAGACACTGAAAAAAAACCCACAGCATCTTCAACAAATGGTGCTGGTCTAACTGGATGTCTGCGGGTAGAAGAATGCAAATAGATCCATACTTATCATCCTGCACAAAATTTAACTCCAAATGGATCAAAGACTTTAACACAAAATCACATACACTGAACCTGATAGAAGAGAAAGTGGGGAATAGCCTTGAACTCATGGGCACAGGAGAAGACTTCCTGAGCAGAACACCGTTAATACAGGTGGTAAGATCAACAATTAACAACTGGGACATCACAAAACTAAAAAGCAGCTGGGTGGTGGTGGCACACGCCTTTAATCCCAGCACTTGGGAGGAAGAGCCAGGTGGATCTCTGTGAGTTTGAGGCCAGCCTGGGCTGCAAAGCGAGATCCAGGAGAGGCACCAAAACTACCAGAGAAACCCGGTCTTGAAAAACAAAAACAAAGACAAAACAAAACAAAAAACTAAAAAGCTTCTATAAGGTGAAGAATACTATCATTCAGACTGATGGGAATCTTTCTTTTCTTTTCTTTCTTTCTTTCTTTCTTTCTTTCTTTCTTTCTTTCTTTCTTTCTTTCAAACCAATTCCACATCCAATAGAAGACTAATATCCAAAATATATAAAGAATTCAAGAAACTAGCTATCAAAAAGACCCAAATAATCCAATTTAAAAATGAGATACAGAGCTAAACAGGATTCTCAATAGAGGAAACTCAAATGGCTGAGAAACAGTTAAAGAAATGTTTAATATCCTTAACCATCAGGATTTGATTTGCAAATCAAAAGTACTTTGAAATTCCATCTTACACACAAAACAAACAAACAAACAAAAATAAATCAACCAAACAAAATAAATAGTTCATTTTCAAGTCAACTTACAATGGGAGTGAAAAATAGAAGTTAATGACAGATCTCCAAGTATTTACTTATTTGTGGACATTAATTCCTGTTCCCACTTTAATTTTAAAGTGTATGTTATTACCTACATTTGTATAAACTAATTACCTTGGAAATTGTTTAAATGTTTATTAAAAAAGATCTTTAGACAATAAACAAACAAAAGTCATGATGTTGGTACTGTTATTCACATTACATTTGCAAAGAAGCTGAAACTGGCCAATATTTTAGTTGGCTGCCAAGTCACAGACTAGAACTCAGATTTAGACAGCTCTATATCTAACAGGCTCTATGTCTAACAGCTCTAAAGACTATGGTATCGCATTAACCTTATGTGATGCAACTTCTACTTCATCTTATCCTCTTTGGTCCTTCTCCTCATCTATGGCCTCATTATTAGAAACAGTCTGCTCTAGCAACTGTGACCTGTTTGTTACTATTGTATTACAAAGAAATTAACATGTAAAAAATTTAATGTTGATGTATATAGATTCATTAGGCATCATAATGCTCATACAGAGAGGTCAAGGTAAGTATTATATTCTACACAAATGACAAACAGTGACCCAGAAATACTGTGCTTTATCCAAAATAATGATAGTAAGAACCTAGCAATCCAGGTCTGATACAAGTAGAATACTCATTGACTTCATTGCATCTTTTCCCTCATTGCCATGATGTCACCAAGAGTTCCCCTGAGAGCCTGTATGTGCCTTCACCTGCGGCAGGCTTAGCCCAAATAATTTAGCCAACTCAGATGCCATTCAACAGTCACAAGGAAAACGTGTCCAGACAGCAGTGCGAGCTCATTTCCTTTCTCCTACTGTTCATCCTTGTAGTCTTGACCATTTGTCTTCTTTTTATTTACTCTGAGATTAGTCTGGCCTTTCCATGGTTTATGAGAGATTTGCTTGATTATTTCTAATTAGTGTCATTTTTACTTGGAAACAGTTCCAAATTAGTAACTACTAAGAAGGAGAAGGCTAGGATTGTAATAGGGGTGTGACACATTGTTATTTAGCTTCATATTCCTTGAAATTTTTATGATTATTGCTTTATTCTAAGTTTGTTCCAAAAAAACAATAGTCACCTTTTGTGCTTAAACAATACAACTCAGAATTTACATCAGAACAAAATGTACCTTGCTATACATTGTCAGATTTGAAAATGTGATTTAACATCTAGAAGACAGTTGATTAGCAGCTGCTATTTTTTTTCCTGTTTCTAGTGGAGTCACTCAACTGCTTATGCTGACTAGATAATTTAATGTAAAGACACAAAGTAGGTGGTAAAAAAGCTATCAATTTTTACCTGAAACAAAGAAATCAAACAATAAGTACAAAATAATGGTTAGTGAGTGGATGAAAAAGAGTTTAAACGAGATTCTTTTTGACTCCATAGACCCTCAGCATGCTATCTTGAGTACAGGAAGTACTCTGAGATTTGGTTGGCTTAATATATGAGTCAGCTCTTCCTATAATAGATTAATTCTATTTAGCATTGTTCTACAATGTTCTGGTCAGACCACATACAATAGGTTTTCATAATTTATCCACAGCTCAGAAGAAGCGTAATACACTCTCTAGCTCTGAGAAATGAAGAAAAAAATAAATTGTATTTTTTAGTGTTCCCAGAGGTATGAATTCATAACAATGAATATGGATCAGATTTTATACTGATAGAAACTTAATTCTTCACATTGCTTCATATCAGCTGGCTTGATGATTAGAACTGTGTAAGAGATCGAAATCCTTGCTTTCACGACACCCTCTGCAACTGATGACAAAAACAGCCTACTTTTTGTTCAGTATGACATAATTAATACACAGTGTGGAAGTGTACCTTATGTTGTAATGTTTATGACCATTGAAACCCAGAGGTCAGAAAACAGAGATCTCAGTAGACATCAGCTGGATTCTAGCTGGAGTATCTATTTATGCATGCGTTCATATCTTGTGCCGTAGAGCCAAGTTATTCTTTCCTGTGTTATATAATTATGTTCCATTGTGTAATATGCTATGTTCCTCTGTTAATTGCAAATCCAGTGTTTTGAATGATCTATTTATGTTCTTGAAATTATTTTTTATTTATTTATAAAACTATTCTATCTTTAGTTCTTACCAAAATTCTTTTTGTTTTCAATGCTTCCTTTATACTTCCTTGTTGCTTTTCCAGGCCAATAAACATGTAAGTTCAACATCAACAAATGCTCAAAAGTGGTTTCCTCCTCCTTCATAAATTTGACTTTCTTGGGACTAATTCCTGTCATAGTTACAGTTTTTTAAAACTTTATGCAAGCCTAAACATGCCTGGGAAGAGTGACTCTCAACTGAGGAATTGCCTTCAATCAGATTGACCTGTGGGAGTTTTATTTAAATCTGGCAGTTCCATGTCTGATGTCAAAGAGCTTTAGTGGCTTCATCCAGCTTTTCTAACTGCAATTCTCACCTCTCATAGAGAAAACCCTTCCTCTTTGCAGTATTACAGAAAGCCACAGCTGATCAAAATGCAGAGTTGTGGAGCATAGTACTAACTGATACATCTACAATACAGCTCTTACATCAAAGACTCAGGGAACACTCGGGAAGAAGGGATGGAAGGATTATATAAGGCAGAGGAACAGGAAATTTGCTGTGAGATTGTGTCTCCTAGAAATGTCAAGAGGAACTATACCCATGAAGTCCCACCAACATGGCTACTTAAACATGACCCAAACTAAGAATGTGATGATGAAGTAGGAGGAAAGCTCAGTAGGCCTCAACTCTAGACAAAGAATTATAGGAAATTAAAGAAGGCTGGGAGCTAGAGAAATAGTCTCCCTCAGGGAATGGTTATCCAATACTAAATGGTCATCCCTGAAAACATAAACACATGAGTAACATTATACTAAGACGGTCATATTTATATATTTAGGAATGTATATATATATATATATACATTATATGTAACATATATTGCATATAAAAACAATTATAGAAAAAGTGATCATAAACATTTTAAATTATGCTTCACCCCTACTGATCAGCATTTGTGGTGCTGGAAGGTACCCTGTATGATACAGAGGAGAAAGATGATGATAAATATCACTTAGATACAAACCCTGGGACCTACAACAGCGACCTGCCTGCCTGTAAGATACATTGGTGCAATAGCAACACAAATATTATGGAAGTAACCAACTACTTTCTCACTGGATTTAAGGTCCACTCCATGAAATAGAACACATACCTGACACTGCTGAAGTATCCATGAACCTGATACTAGATAGGTCATGGGCTTAGGGGAAAACCTACTGTTATTATTCTAAAGGAACAGCAATAAAATGACTCCTAATGATACACTGCTATATCCATAGATCCCCATCAGAGAAATTTCTGGTAGTAGATGGGAATTAAGCCAGAAACTCACAACTGGATAATATGCAAAGAGTGAGAGACTTTGGAGCACTCAGTCATAAATGGGATATCTTTGTCAAACCTCTCTCCTCAGGGTCTAGGGATCTATGTGGGAGAGGAGGAAGAAAGATTGTAAGAGCCAGAGGTGATAGATGACTCTAAGGTAACAATGCCTTCCAGATGCAAGATGAATGCATCTATGAACTAACAGAGACTGTGGCATCACAACAAGACTTGTACAAGTTCAAGCTAAATGGTGTTCAGCACTGAGAGAGTGAAGTGGACATGGGGTACTGCTCATAACCAAGGAGCTATTTACAGTGGATACCCACTGAAAAAAGGAAAATCAGTTTTCTCCAATGGAGTGTCACTGGGTTTATTAATCACACTCCAGGGCAGGCCCTATATTCAGGGATAGTTGGCTAGCACAAAACAAACTCTATCCTTTTCTTTTCTTGTAGGCTTTTTATTTGATTTTGTTTTATTTTGGCTTTTTTTTTGTCTTTTTGGTTTATTTGTTTTGACTTTCAATATGCTAGTGTGGGTAGGGCAGTTGGGAGGATTTGGGAGGAGTTTTAAAAAAGAGAAAAACACTACCAAAATGTATCATATAAGAAGAATTTAAAATTGTAGTTACATCATTCCCCTTTCCTTTTCTCTCTCCAACCTACCTCATATAAATCTCCTTGTTGCTTGCGCTGAAATTCGTGGCCTCTTTTTCTTTAATTGTTGATATGTATTTTTATTTATATATCCCTAAATATATAAATAGAATCTGTTAGGTCTGTATAATGCTACTTGTATGTGGATGACTTCAATGGGTGTTCCAGTTGGGCCCTATGTATTCTCAATCATCGGTAGCACCTAGTTCCTAACTCCAAATCTTTAGATGTGTGTATATAGCCTGGAGTAACAGCAATAACCAGGGAGGTAAAAAGGGAGCAGGGTGAGTGAGAGAGCAGTGGAGGAGGGAATAGAAAGGTACAAGTGATCTGAAAGGGAAAATGGGAAAAATAGAGGAAAGCTTTAATTAGGTAGGAGAAAGAGAGGTCAATAGAGAAGGGGAGGGGGGGAGGAAGGTAAAACTGTCTGAACAGGAATCACTAGTCTCTTTTGAAAATGTTGGTCAATGTCTGTACTAAGTCTTTGAGAATTTCGTACATTGTAGTTTTATCATAATAAAAATTCTTCAAGCACTTGAATTTACATCCTTTCCTGAAACATGACCATGTCAAAATGATTGTGGATATCTAGACTTAGAGTTTACTAGTTCTTGTTTTATCTAAGCTGTATATCTATGATTTCATGTCTTCAAACCATCAACTCGCTAAGGTATACTTTGTTAAAGTCCAGCAATTCAGTAGGGGAAACTTAGTATTGTTTTGTCAGCTCATTTCAGTCAAAAGTACAAACATTTCAAATATACATATTGGAAGAAATTTCAGTGCCATTTGTCTTAGTGGATTTTATAATAGTCCAAACTAATTTACTGGTTAGTCTACAATTTTCTTACATGTTCTAGATCTCTTTTGGTAGCGGCAACAAAACTTTGTATGTAGCTTAAGGAGCAGACATTTATTTCTCACAGTTCTAGGAACTAGATTATCCAAATAGATGCTAGAAGATTGGGTTCTGGGTCAAGATCATCTTGCTGGCTTGCAAATGTCCATCATCTCATTCACATTATATGTGCTCAGAGGACCTCTTCTTTTTGCTGAGAGAAAGAAAGATGGGGGTGGAGGGAAAGGGAGAGAAGAAGACAGAAGATGGGGAGAGAGAGACAAGACAGAGAGAGGAAAGAAATACCCACACAGAGATGGAGAGACAGAGAGACAAGAGAGACAGAAAGAGAGAGAAAGTAGTGTTTCTATGCTGTTCCTCTTATTATAAGGACACAAATCTTCCCATCATCGCCTCACACTCACAGTTTTATGAAAGCCTTATTTCTCAAAGTTGTCATGTCAAATATAATTTTGTTGAGGGTTGAGGTTTCAATCAGGATATGAATGGATGGGATGACAAACATTCTGTCTGGAATACTAGCTACTGCGGTCTAGTTTTGCAGCTTGCTTCAGAATCACGGTTCATGCAATCTCCACAGGAATCTTGGTCACAAAGACTGTCACAGTCAAATATGTTTGGGAAACTCTGACTCAAGTGAATCAAGAAGATTTTCCATTGAAGGTTTTCTCAGAGCCTTGAATGTGCACATAATCCTGAATTACTTAGATGAAGGTTTTATAAACATTTAAGACATTTTCACACCATGCTTACTTTCCCAGTTGCATATTTCACAGGAAACAATGTAGAAAATATTAACATTGACCAGAGAAAATTTTGTGTATATGTAGATACACTTCATATATTAGAATTTAGAAGCATATTATGATTACTTAGAAAAACATGTCTTATTTTAATGAATATTGTATTTCAAGTCTGTCATTAATTAAATAGCATAATATTATAAACAAGAAAGACATAGAAGAGTGTTTCTGAGTCAATAGGAAGTATATATGGAATACTAGAGTGTTGGATTGGAGAGGTTTTAATGAAATATAGAATTGTGTACTTTCTAGACATTTTTAAGCTTCTGTCAAACAAAATTTTAAATGGAATTTATTTCTCTCTTGCTGAAATATGTCCATATGCAAGAGTTTGCATTTATTTATGTGCATGTATATCTACAACAGAGTGTGGATGGTTCATGTACCTGGTTTGTATTTCACCCACTAGTGTCTTGTTATCATAGTAGAGGAATCAGGCTGTACACAATGAAGTGATTTCTCGGGATCTGTTAGCTAACTGGGACCACAAGCAGGGCTAGAGTTAAAACATCCTACCTCTTACGTCAATGTTCCTTCCCTGCTGCCTTGGCTTTTCACCTTTTTAGTCCTTCCAACTCTTCTTTCAAATGAGAAATTCACATTTGTCAGAGATACATGGTTTTAAAAAATGCATTAAGAGTGTACAAGATGACTCAGGGTGAAGATGCCAAGCCTGAGTATCCACCCGAGTTCAAACACTGGAACCTACATGGTGGAAGACAAAAACCAACTCATCCACCTTGTCCCCTGACCGACACATAAATGCCTTGGCATGCAACACACACACACACACACACACACACACACAGACACACACACACACACAGACACACACACACACACACACACACACACACACACACGCTTGTACATGGACAAAATAAATGAATAAAAACATGACTAAATTAATATAAAATATTTTAAAAGTAGAATACATAAATAAAAATGCATTAGATGTGGCCTTCACATAGAGGGCATTATTAACATATATAACAGGGAATAGCCTGTTTCTCATTGGCTGTTAATCCTGGGGAAATACCATGGTTCACAGCTAAAAAATAAATTAATTTTTTTCATTAGCTAAAGCATTGCACTTTGAGAAAGAACAAAGTAGGAATATTCAGTTTTCATTTTAGAAAATTTTAAAAAGTACCTTAACAAATGGTTGGAGAGCAGTTACTCACACCAGAAGGACAAAATATTCAGGCCCTGGCCCTTGGGGCATATGCTTCTAGAACGTTGACCAGTATGGGAATGACTCATTTTGGTGAATCAGCCCCTTTCCACAATTTCTCTTGAGGACAGCAGGTCCTGGGAGGAGAGCAGCATTGTTTAGAGCATCCATCTCTCGACTAGATATTTGAGTGCATGGGCATATGCATGTACTGTTCTCCATCAGTGGAAAAATGGTGCCTTTGTCCTTATCAAGGGTTGATGAGTTAACCACACAAAATTACAGATGAGTCACAAGTACAGTTTTGTGACATTTCTGTTTTTTGTTCTTCCTGCTTGGAGAGACTATATGAGCTCAGAAATCTAATTACCCTTTGACGATGAAGCAAGATGAGAGCAAGCTCAGAGCATGGAGGTTTTCTTTTTTTTTTCCTATAAACTTGGCTCTAACAATGACTGCCGGAGCATGGTGCCTACCTGAGAGCAATGGAGGCTTCATCATTGTCATGGTCAAGACATTTCCCATGGCTTTGAAGATGGAGTGCCGTTTCAGCTTTTTACCAATTACATTCATCTCATCTGGTAAACTTGTCCAGACAGACTATGCTGAATTTAAGTGCTGTTGCTGGAGGGTTCCTTTCTGTGGGAACAAAGGCTGCGAACTAAGAAGAAACACATCCATTCTGTGTGGACGAAGTACACACAGTGTGAAACCAATTACCAAGCACTCGGGTTCGGTGTACGGTGATGTTAAGACCCAGATTACAGAGTACAAATGCACAGAGCTGGGAAATGTTCTGGGCAATATTCTCTTGTTTGCAAAGAAGCCATTTTCACAGTACAGAGAGTAGCTTCTGGGATGCAAACCAGTCAGGTGGTATTTGTCCATTTGGAGTTTACTTTTGTGTGTGTGTGTGTGTGTGTGGTTGGAATGAGGGACGACTGTGTTTATTTCAATCAGATCCATCTGTGGCTTACTTTGCCTGGAAGGACACAACAATGGGAAAGAACTTATGTGAATGGGAAAACTTTCCTTGAAAAGATAAAGTGAAGGTCCAGAACTTGGAAATGCCTTGTTTGCAGCCATCTTAACTCTCAAGGAATGTAATGCTGTAGATGTCAATCACTCTGTGTGCTGTGAATGTGGTGCTCTGATTTGGTCGATAGATAAAATGCTGATTGGCCAGTAGCCTGGCAGGAAGTATATATAGTATAGGCAGGATAAGCAGAGAAGAGAATCTTGGGAAGTGGAAGGCTGAGTCAGGAGATGCTGCCAGCCGCCGCCATGAGAAGCATGATGTGAAAGTACCGGTAAGCCACGTGGCAACTTATAGATTGATAGAAATGGGTTAATTTAAGATATAAGAACTAGATAGCAAGAAGCCTGCCACAACCAAACAGTTTATAATATAAGTCTCTGTGTGTTTACTTGGGTCTGAGTGGTTGCGGGCCCGGGTGGGACTGGAGAAAACTCCAACTACAATGTAACATGAATTGGATGTAACACAAATTGCTAAATGGTCTTATTAAAAAAACCCAAAAAACCTGAAGTCAGATATTGAGGTGAAAGCTGAAAAGATCAGAGGGGCAGAATAAGCCATCCACAAGTTCTTACCTCTAGGAAATCCTCAGCCCAAGAGAGCTACTTCCTGTATACTTATGCCTATATACCTTTCTCTGCCCTGCCATCTTACTTCCTCTCTCTGCCCAGCTACATCACTTCCTGTCTGTCTGTATGGACCTCCAGATCCCTATGATTAAGTAATGTTGGAATTTAAGGTGTGTGCCACACCATGCCTGACTCTGTTCTCAGTGTGGCCTTGAACTCACAGAGATCTGGATGGATCTCTGCCTCCCGAATGCTAGGATTAAAGGTGTGTGCTACCCCTGCCTGACCTCTATATTTAATACAGTGATTGGCTTTCCCTCTGATTGCCAGGCAGGCTTTATTTGTTAGAGCACTAATAAAATATCACCACAAAGGAAGGCTTTAAAGGTCAAATATCAGAAGATAGCATGAAAGTTGGGATCTGCAATGAAGCTGACTTTAGGTAGTTTACTATGATGGATTTTCAAGCTGTTAGACCATAATAAAGAAGTGGCTGAACAATTCTATTTTAAGATAATCTATCTACTTATACATATCTATGGTATGTTTTATTTTTCCAGACTTTTTTCATACTTATTTCTACAGGGCTTAATGGACTTATGTTTTTAAAATGATGATGATAATAATAATAGACTGTTAAATCCAACTTCTAAGTGTTTAGGAGTTGGGAAGGTTGTATGTTTATTTATTTATCTATTCATTCATTCATTCATTCATTCATTCATTTAATATGTATGTCTGTGCACCATTCTCATGCCTTATATGCCATGGAGATAAGAAAATCCCCTAGAACCGGATTTACGGATGGTTGTGAGCCACCATGTAGGTGATGGGAACCAAGCTCAGGTCCTCTGCAAGAGCAGTAAGTACCCTTAACTGCTAAGTCATCTCATCAGTTTTGAGTGGGAAAAGTTTAAACTAGTTATTTCTTACTTTTTTGTCACACTTGATTTCTGGAAATTACATTGCAAAGCAGAATGACAAAATCAGTACAGTTTTCATATATTTCACATTTACTACTAGATATTGCCTATGTTTCCACAAAGCAAAATGCTGATTTTGATGCCTTTAGAATGGAGGACATCTGTAGGCACTGATGGATTCATGAAACAAGGGAAGTGTCTTAGGTGTTGTGGTGGTTTGAATGAGAATGGCCCCCATGGGCTCCTATATTTGAGTGCTTAGTCATCAGGAAGTGGGACTGCTTGGGAAGGATTAGAAGGTGTGGCCTTGTTGGAATAGGTGTGGTTTTGTTAGATGAAGTGTATCACTCAGGGTAGGTTTTGAGGTTTCACAATTCCAAGACAGGCCTCATGCCTCCTTCCTCTTCCTGCTGCCAGTGGATCCAGATGTAGAACTCTCAGCTCCTTCTCTAGCACCATGTCTCCATTTGGACTGCCACACTCCCTGCTGTGATGCTGATGTATTTAACCTCTGAAACCTAAGAAAGCCCCAATTAAATGCTTTCTTTTGTAAGGGTTGTCTTGGTCAAGGTCTCTTCACAGCAAAGAACACTGACTATGACAGGTATTAAGCACCATTAGGTGTAGACCAGGAAGCGTCTAGAGTACTCTGTGTGAGCATACTACAGCAAGGAAGTGTTAAGTAAAACCAGTCTCCCTTGGGAGATGTGTAGCTAAGTGAATCATGGTTTGCTGGCAAAATAAAAGGAATCTTCTTGTTAGGAAAGAGTCAAGAATTCGTGTAGATCTGGTCATCTGGCACTAACCAGTAAATATCAAGCTTTGCCTGACAGGAACATATACATTGATGTTATTAATACCCAACATGACATATATTATTATATGTTTAAATATATACTACTTTAAGTATATTTTTAGACTTATTGTACTAGTTATCACTAACTGTCAACTTGACAACCTGTAGAATCACTTGAAGAGGAGTCTCAATTGAAAAATTGTCTTTTTCAGACTGGTCTGTGGACATTCTTGTGAAGAATTGTCTTACCTGATATAGGATGATCCAGCACACTGTGGGAAGAACTATTTACTGAGCAGGTAGTCCTGGATTATGTAAGAAGGCTACCTAAACATGAATCTGTGAGCAAGCCAGCAAGCAGCATTCCCCCAGGTTTCCTACCCATGTGTTTCTGCCCCAACTGCTCTCAATGACAGACTGTGACCTGGAAGCATAAAGAAAATAAATATGTTCAAACATGAGTTGTTTTTTTATCAGAATATTTTTATCATAGCAACAGAACTCAAAATAGAGCACTTATATATTAGATTAATTAAATACTGCTGTTTTCCTGTTAGAGTCTCCATGGTGTTGTCTTACCTTTGATTTCATCAATGATTTAGTTTTAATCAGCAGATTTATATTTCAAACTTTGTCCTTACTTTACTATTCAATTTGGTGATTCTTTGAAACCCAGATATCCTTTTTCTACCAAAAGTTGTGCTTATCAGACACTAATATTTATACATTTCACTGCTTAAACATTGTGGGTAAATAGATAAGATGTTTCTTTATCTATCTATTATTTTTTGAAAAATATGTCAGGCATAAATTATATTTATGTATCTGGGGAAGTATAATAAGTAAGAGAGTGTGCATAAACTATTTTTAGTAGTTTTTAAATATAGGCATATATTTTAAATTTATATTTGTTAAGCATACGTAGCTCTAAACATATACTTTTAGCAGGGTAATTTGCTTCATAAATATATAACATGTGAAAGATACAAGGAATGTATATGCAATCAATGTTATAGGTTGAATAATAATGCCTTTGAGATGATCAACTATAACAAGATACTATGTTATTTAAAGGAAGGCCACAATAAAGAACAGCCAAGAACTAGAAATTCATTTATTTTTATTTTAATGCTTATAATATTTTTTTTTAAAAAAACAAAGTGTTCTTGTTGGAGATATATATCTCAGTTTGTTGATTTATATTTTGATTAGGCAACATGCATGTACTCTGAAAGTACACACTGAGTTGATCCAAATCCGCCTAAAACTCTGAAAATGAAATTTAGTAGCTTAAATGGTTCATGCTAGAATAACCAGGCACCTTCTCATTGCACAAGTGAATACTGTATAACATCCTCATGCGTGTTGGCACCACATTCTCTGTTCCTCATAAGTGCAAGTTGTTTGTTAAAATTTATCGGGCAGGTGAATGAGGACTCTGATATCATTTCTATTCAAAACCAGAGGTTAGCTAACATCCTATGATGATACACACTCATTTAAAAAAGACATAGGCCAATCAGAATATTTTGTGTTACTTAGCTAGAAAACATGGAGAGAAGAGGAAGACATATAAAAAAGACTCAGAGAAAGGGGTTAGAAGATGGCTCAGATGACAAAGCCACTGTCAATCAAGAATGAGCTTCTTACCTTGGATCCTCAGTACCAAGGAATGAGCTGGGTGTGACATGTTTATCACCCAAAGGCAAATTCTGCTCTCGGTTCAGTGAGAGACTCTGCCTCAAAATAGAAGGCAAAAAACAATTGAAGAAGACACCTGACGTTGGCCTTTGGCCTTCAAACCCTCATGCACAAAGATATATGTAGAGAGAGCATTTATGGTGTTTGGATAAAGTCATAAATCAGGGGTAAGATTAAAAGAAAGTGAGAATCTTAAGGGAGAAATGTACAAGAAAATATATAAAGCTGAAAAAATGCAAGAATTTGATGCTGGAAGAGATTGGGACAAGGGGATGGGTGACACGTCACAGTAGGTGCACTTTATCATGTGTGATGGTGCAATACCGATAAGCCATTGTGTGGCCAAGGATGTTTACAGATTCGATGTTCTGCCTCAGGGTGGAGACTCTATGGCCTGGCATTACTGAGGATCCTTCTCTAGGTGTTTGACTTTTCCTTAGGTTCCAGTGCATTTGTGTATAAATGGTACACAACTTGGCATACTCAGGATTCTGTGATATAACTAAAGTAAACCTTCTCTTCCTTGCAACCAGAGGACGCAGAAGGAACTAGATTCCTTAAGAGTTGGGGGCATTTCCTGGCATGCACAGGTTTATATGTTTTGGAGAGGGGAAGGTTTGTTTTACTTTGTTTGAGTTCCATAGTCGTACATAAAAATTTATACTATAAAAAAGCTGTGTTTCAACTAGTGCTTTTGTTTATCTGAATGTTTCTACCACATGATAAACCGTAGCTTTTCATTTAAACCATTGATTTGTATTTGCAGTACAGAAAATAAACTATGCAGTTTACTTCTGTCAATTCTAATAATAACTCCAATGCCATGCTTGCCAAAACCTCCATTAAAGACATATGCCTTGACTCACTGATCCCAATAATAGGGAAAAACAACCTTTCCCAGCAGCTGGAGGTTTAATGTTGCTTTTGAAGAGAAAGCAGAGAAATATCCCACTCAAATATTTATATAGCTTGAGACTCCTAGGAGACCCTCAGTAACAAGCAGGGATTCTGTTAATCTAGTTGAAGGTCCACTCCAACTATAGACCTACAGATAGCTGGATGGAACAGCAAAGGCACATGTCCTTATCATGGTGGCATGGTGCTACTGACAAGCTGTTTCTTCACCCCTAGACCAATCTTCAATTATGTCAAACTTGAGAAAGATGATTTTAGGAGCTTCGTCTATATTGGATTCTACTTGTCTGGACTGTAAGTTTCTGGGAGGCACAGGGCACACTCCTAACTCTTGCACCTTGACTATAGCAGATTCTCAGTTTGTATACTGTGTCAAATATAAATTCTGAAGCATGTTGTTTTCCATTTATAGCCTCTCTGAATTTTCTCTCTCTTCTCAGAATCTGATGTGGGAAAACAATTAGTAGTCTGTTTTAACCACAGAAGCAAATTCCAAATCTACTTTCTCTCACCCAGGAGATCTTATTAATTAATTAAATCCATAGGTCACAATTTCTTAGACATGCTGAAGTGTAGCAGTTGATACTGATAAATTATTCCAGATTATTTATGTGACTGTAATATGCATGGATTGGATTGGATTGAATATGGAATGAATGAAATGGATTTAGATAACAAAGATACTTACAAATTGAAATAAACTAGAATGCAGAGAAATAGAAGTTGCATTTTTAAAAGTCAGAGCAACTATTTACGGTCATACACTTTGAAAAATATTCAGGAACAATTGTTATTTTTGTAATAATGCTACAAAATGCATGTCACTTCAAAAACCAAGAGTTATTTCTAATGCTATTTAACAGATGGCATTGTATAGATACTCATATCAATGACAGTGTAAAAATAGAAAGCAAATATTGACTGAGCATCCATGGTCGTCATGTCCTGTTGCATACAGACTGTTGACATAGGTTCTCTAGTGAAACTGAAAGATCTTATGAATGGCTGTGCATCCCTCCATGCTTACATTCATTCTGGCATTTGAATATACCTAGATGAAAATTTGAGAAAGAGCAGCCAAGGAAATAGTCCATGCAAGTCCTGTCTAGCAACTCTAAATTTTGAATCAGAATAAAATGTACTCACAGCCCTATGTGTTTTTTGAAATAAAGAAGTGGTGAAGCCTTCAGGGGAACTTGGATGCAGCACTTTGAAGGTTGTAAGATACAAGCAACCATCATGGTTTTTGTGTTGCCATATTCGCTATTTATAAAACCACCAGAGATGTCATATCTTTATAGCAAATGTCCTAACACAATCTGACTCTCATTTTTGTATCTAATGAAAGATTACTTGATTCTGATTAGTTATCTGGAGGTAAGCTATGTGCTCTGTATGTTCTGGTGAGACCACCCCAGTGTACTGTGGTTGTTGGACGGCATGATCACTCATAAAAGAGTAGCCTTTAGAGATGAATTTTTGAGAACTATTATTCATCCTCCTGGATAAAGAAGTCACCACCACTATAAGAAAATGTGAAATTTTGGATCTTCCACTGACTCTGGAAATGTCAGGGCTAATGGAGAGCAGTCAGAAATGAAAATGCAATGTACTGAATGAGATATAAAGCAGATGCAGCAGCCTGTTTTTTGTTGTGGTGGCTCTAACCAGAAGACATGCACTCAAAGCCATTTGATGCTCTGCAGTTAATTCCTGATTAAAAAAAGGCACCTTGGAGTTGATCTAGGGCTCTCACTGTTTAGTGAAAAATCCAACTATTTTCTTCCATCACCAAAATCCCTTTTCATCATAATCCCCTTTTAGAACAACTAAAGACTCAGAAAGCTATTCTTGGGCATAATAAAGAGGGAAAGAACATTAAATTCTTGGTAAGAATGTTCTGAAATCAAAGAAGATAATTTCTAGAGAACTCGGTAAGGAGTTTTTTTGTTTTAATGTTGATACTTTCTGTTAGACATCTTAAGACCAAGCAACTGAAACAGATTTGTTTTGAATTAACACATACATAAGAATAAATAAACTCTTCTTTGATGCTAACCTTAGCCAGCACTTTTCTATCTATCTATCTATCTATCTATCTATCTATCTATCTATCTATCTATCTATCTATCATCTATCTATTTATTTATTTTATTAAGAAATTATTTTTTCATTTTACATATCAACCACAGATCCTCCTCTTCCCTCCTCCTGCCCCTCCAGCTTTCACACCTCCCCTGCCCATTCCCTCCTACAGGAAGGTAAGGACTCCCATGGGAAGTTAGCAGAGCCTGGTATATTCAGTAGAGGCAGGTCCAAGCCCGTCCTCCTGCCTCAAGGCTGTGTGAGGTGTCCCAACATAGGTAGTGGGCTCCAAAAAGCGAGCTCCAGGGAAGGATCCTGATCCTACTGCCAGGGGTCCCCTTAAGCAGATGAAGCTTCACAACTGTCTTGCCCATTCAGAAGGCCTACTCCAGTCCCATGGAGGCTCCAAAGGTGTTGGTCTAAATTTCTTGAGTTACCATTAGTTAGGTTTGGTTGTCTCTGTAGGTTTCCCCATCATGATCTTGATGCCCTTTGCTCATAGAATCCCTCTTCTCTCTCTTCAACTGGACTCTTAGAGCTCAGCCTGGTGTTTGGTTGTGGATCTCTGCATCTGCTTCCATCAGCTACAAAAGAAAGGCTCTATGATGACAGGTATTCACTGATCTGATTACTGGGATAAGCCAGCTCAGACACCCTCTCCACTATTGCTAGTAGTCTAAGCTGGGGTCATCCTTGGGGATTCCTGGGAACTACCCTTCCACCGGGTTTCTCCCTATCCCTATGATTTCTCCCCTCTATCACTCCCTCCTTGTTTCAGCTCAACCATCCTGTTCCCTTATGTTCTCATTCCCCATCACCTACCCTCCATTGTCCCCCCTCACCCCCAGAATATTCATGGAGATCTCATCTATTTCCCTTTTCCAGGGCAATCCATGCGTCCCTCTTGGGATCTTTCTTGTTAGCTAGCTTCTCTGGAGCTGTGGGTTGTAGTCTGATTATCCTTTGCTTTACATCTAGTATCCACTTATGAGTGAGTACATACCATGTTTGTCCTTCTGAGTCTGGGTTACCTCACTTAGGATGATATTTTCTAGTTCCATCCATTTGCCTGCAAATTTCATGATGTCATTGTTTTTCTCTGCTGAGTAGCACTCCATTGTGTATATGTATCATATTTTCTTTATCCATTCTTCAGTTGAGGGGCATCTAGGTTGCTTCCAGGTTCTGGCTACTATGAATAATGCTGCTATGAATATAGTTGAGTGTGTGTCCTTGTGGTATGATTGAGCATTCCTTAGGTATATGCCCAAGAGTGGTATAGCTGGGTCTTGAGGAAGATTGACTCCCAATTTTGTGAGAAACTGCCATACTAATTTCCAAAGCACCAGCACTTTTCTAATTCTTTTATCAGCAGTGCAAGAAATTTCTCCACTTCTCTTCTTGATACGATCCATTTCTCTATTTCAGCCTTTTAAAATTTCTATTCTATGTCCAGCCATTTTCAACCATTCTTATCGCCATTCTGATGATACTGAAAACTTATAGCCGATGCCAACATTTTTTTATCTGGAGAGCAAGAGCTCCAAAATGAGAACAATAACAATAACGACAATGCTCACAGTGTAATTATAATGTGTTAGACACAGGATTAACTGGTGTATATGCATAGTTGATGCACTTAACTGTATCAACTACCTGTGAGGTACACGGTCTATGTAGTCTCAGTAGGCTTCTAACCCGTAATTCTCTAGTTTCAACCCCTTGAATGCTGGAATTGCAGGAATGCTTTATGATGTGTAGCAAGGTGGATGGGTGTTCTTGTCATCTCAGTCCGCAGAGAACAAAAGCAAATCGAACAGTATCACAGAATTTCCCTAGAGTCACACAGATAGTAAATCTTAGGCCCTGAAAATTTGACTCTAAAACAAGTGTTTTCCCACAGCACATTTCCAAAGAGATCTGCTCTCCTCAGCAATTAAATATTTTGCCAATAAGGTATACCCAAGAGTCATGGAGCATGAGACTGGAGCCTATAGGCTAAGGATAAGCTGTTGAGCAAAGCAGCATTGTTCCTTCTGTGTTTTTAGAGCTTGCTCGGTCAGAGAGGAGAGATTCTCATTAATCAAATCATTATGAAGATAGAAAATGAAATACAAGCTAGAATAAGTTGTTAGAGGGACAGTTTTAATATTCTGTGAGAGAATCTAATAGAAATTGATTCTGTGTGGGGATAAGACGAGAGCACTGTAAGAAGGGCTTTGCTGAGAAAAAGCTAATTAAGTTGAGATTAAAAACATGACAGTTTCTGGGCAGAGATTCTAACATCTTCATTGCCTCTGAGATGGGAGGGGTCTAGCATATCATTTAGAATACTGGTGTACTTGCTTTACAAAGTGGTAAAAGCTGGTGATGTTGACTAGGCTAACAAAAATAAAATTGTGCATTAGATATTTTCCTCGTATTCATTTATTTATTCTTGGTTTTTCGAGACAGGGTTTCTCTGCATAGCCATGACTATCCTGGAACTTGTTCTGTAGACCAGGCTGGCCTTGAACTCATAGAGATCTACCTGCCTCTGACTCCTGAGTGTTGGGATTAAAGACGAGCATCACCATGCTGAGCTATTTTCCTCATTTCTTAATGGGGAAAAGCTATTGGGGGCTACATCACTGTAGTGGGGAAGAAAAAGCCAATTTATTCTTTGAAAAATCTTATTCTGTTTGTTATTGGAAAAATAGACAGGAGGAATAAAAAATAGGTTCAATGAAGTCAGAGAAAGAGTTTGGATCACATTGTCTTCAATGAAGGATTATGTAACTGGATGTAGAAATTGTGAAAAATCTGGTTGCAATAAAGAATTCTGAACATGCAATGACTAAGAATTAATTAAAATGTAACTTGAGGTCAGCGATACAATGAATCTGATGTGTTTCTCAAAGTGCTAGCCTATGCCTCAATGAGCAACTTCACTGAAGCCTTGGTTCTCAACAATGACATGTGCACTTTGTACTGCCGATGTAATGCCACACAGTGCCAGTGGACGCTGCCTCAAAGTCCTGAGTTCAAGTTCAAGGCTATGAAATGCTATGAACTAAAGCATTTACAGTATAAGTCTTTCTGCTCTTATAGAAACACAATGGATTATTTATGGTAAATTGAACTTGAAGGTGAAAAATCACTGAGCAACACAGGTTGAGTAAGACTTATATTTGCATCTCTCCTGAATATGTGCATTTCTATCATGTGAGAAAATACATTGACTCTGTCCACATTTTCTTTTGGGAATGTTAATTTTAGGTATTTAAAAATTTGGACAATAATCCTAATTTCACTTTCTTTATATTATTTCTTAGAATGATATAAATGTGATGGCTAGGTCAGCCTAGAATACCAGGAGAGGTTGAGTAACTGCCCAAGGGGATGAACCTTCACTAATCCAATGAGCATTATCTATCCCACTGCCTAAAAACAGGAAAAGGACAAAGGAATTAATTATTTTTTTAAAATTTGGGTGCTTACCTCCTCATGTTCTCAGACATGGTCAATCTTGGCTCTAGGCCTTTCGACTCAAGTTGTGACTTGCATCATCGGTATTTCCTTGTCTTTCCACCTGTAGAAGGTGAGTTATGGGGCTCCTTAGATTTGATAATCACATAAGCAATTTCTCACAACAAAATTTCCTCTGTCCCCTTTTCCCACCTCTCTCTCTCTTTCCACCCTCTCTCATTATAGGGTATTTTATACATACATACATATATATATATATTTATATTATATCATATGTATTATATATAATATTTGTTCTTTTCTCTGGAGAATCCTAACTGTTATACCAGTTGTAATTGCATTAATGGGTTATAAAATCCAAATTGTAAAGTCTACTGTTTAAAGATTGATTTCATTTTCATAGACAGATCTTGCTTTGAAACTGGTATTATTTTTTTAAAAAATTATAGTATTCTCTTATTCTCTTTCATTAATTCTATGCTTTTATAGACAAAGAAAATGAAGCTGACTTTCCTAGGCTTTCAGTTGGAGGCATTCCAGTAAAACTTGTAACAACAATTCTCAGTTTGGTGACATAACCATTTTTCCACACCGAGCTAGGATGCTTCCTTCTCAAACACTTCCAGCCTCTGACTCAAAATGAGTGTAATGTCTTTATTCAATGTTCCCAGCTACAAGGTTAGGTAGGCACTTACACAAGTGATGTGATCAACATTTTTGTGACCATGTACTTTGTATCTTCAGAACTGGACTGTGAACACAGTCACAGTAGCCCAGATAACTCTGTTGTTTTAGCCAATATGTAACAGCTGAACAGATTTGCCATGGCTCTTAGAAGCCTATGACATCAAGCTACTAAAATAGTAGAAGCTTTATTTGGCTTACGAAAATTATTTTTGACTAACTGTATATATTGATCAAGATTTGTATCATTATACAATTTGGATTTAGGAGTCTTCTATTTTTTATCATTACTGCGATGAATGATAGTGTCATGTCTTATCAATGATACATTTAGAATTGGACTTTTAGAGAAATATCTGATATGAGCCGCTTAATCTCATGTATTAAAATAATCTTGCTGAAGGATAGACTAAGTACACAGAAAGCCACACTAAAATATTTTAGATGCCCAATAATTGTTTCTAGAAGAAGAGGCTTCATGGAAAACTCAATGAGATAGGTACAATAGGAAATGATATCATGATCTGACCACTTTGCAAAAGGTTATCATGCTCCGTAGTTAAAGGTCATTAACATATAGTGGATGCTGATATACAATCTAGATTCCCCTTTCGTATGGGACTTATTGAGGTCCTATAAGGAAGTACTTCATTTGTCAACCTCTTCGGGGCCTGCTTTCTTTGTAGATTGGTAGCTTTCTTTTTTTTAATTAAGAATTTTTAATTGATTTTACATAACAACCACAGATCCCCTTCTCTTCCCTCCTCCTGCCCCACCAGCCTTCCCCCTCAACCCATGCCCCATTCTCTCCTCTGAAGAGGTAAGGTTTCCCATGGGGAGTCAGCAGAGCCTGGTAAATTCAGTTGAGGCAGGTCCAAGCCCTGTCCCCTGCATCAAGGCTGTGCAAAATGTACCACCATAGGTAATGGGCTCTAAAAAGCCAGCTCATGCACTAGGGATGGATACTGATCCTGCTTCCAGAGGGCCCCTTAAACAGATCAAGCCACACAACTGCAGAGGGCCTAGTCCAGTCCCATGGATACTCCAAAGGTGTTGGTCTAAATTTCTTGAGTTCCCATTAGTTTGGTTTGGTTTTCTCTGTAGGTTTTCCCATCATGATCTTGATGCCCTTTGCTCATAGACTCCCTCTTTTCTCTCTTCAACTGGACTCTTAGAGTTTGGCCTGGTGCTTGGCTGTGGATCTCTGTATCTGCTTCCATCAGTTACTGGATGAAGGCTCTATGATGATAGTTAGGATATTCACCGATCAGATTACTGGGGTAAGCCAGCTCAGACACCCTCTCCACTATTGCTAGTAGTCTAGGCTGGAGTCATCCTTGTGGTTTCCTGGAAATTTCCTAAGGGCTTAACTTTTCCCATGGCCAATGATAGACACATTATAAATTCTAACTATCATGGTTCAAATTTAAATTAATTGCAGTGTTTTTCATGGCATACACCAAGTTTTTCTTTTGCTCATTTCTGTTTCTAATTGTGCCATTCCTCAAATATTAATCAAAAGTCACTTTAATAATGCTAACCATTGTATGTCATTTTAATATCTAGAACAGAGTCTGGTTATTACTGGCATATAAATACTTATCTTTTTATTAGTAATTGAAATGTATTTTCCAATAAATAATCTATTTCCATGTTGGGCTATGCTACATGTAGGAAACTGTTTTAAAAATATCAGCCTGGGGGTTGGAGAGATGACTTAGCAGTTAAGAATACTTGTTGTTCTTACAGGGGACTGGGGTTTCATTTCTAGCACCCAGGTGGTAGCCTACAGCAATCCTTAATTCTAGTTCCAGGGGATTCTGGTACCCTCTTCTATCCTCTGCAGGCACAAGGCACATATGACATGTACACATACACAGGCAAAGCACTCATAGGGGAAAAAATTAAAAATAAATCACAAAAACCTCAACCTCTTTTACAAAAGAATGAAAAGTAGTACACATTTTCAACATGATGACAGATTACTATTGAATAATGATTGCACTGTATTTATTAGTGAAGTATGAGCCAAACTTCAGACTTTACCTAGTAAACTTGTATTGTTACTAGGAGATCATCTCTAGGCAATCATGCAGAGATCATCTGGCTAGATGGGCATCTAACTCTCTGTCTTGGGGAAGAGTCAGGATTCCAAGGCGCTGATTCCATATGCACTGAAGTATGGGCTGGGGCCTGTAGATTATCTGACTCATCGATTCCCCTTCATCAGAAGTTTGTGAGTGCCCCCGAGGCAAGACAATTTCTTGTCTAGCATTTGTAATGTGTGTGCTTATCTATACCAGAAAAGAAATAGATAACTGCTTTAACATCAGAGCTTCCTGAAATAGCCTCTGAGTCAAGGATTTGAGAAAACAAATTTGGCAGATGCAGGAGAGGGAGGTGTACAAATGAAAATGAAAAGGGAGGAGAGGGAGCATAAGGGATTGCAGGTTATTAAGAAAATGAGGCTGTTGTGTGGGCTGGGGAGGTGGAGCCCAATCATACCAGAAATCTCTGAGAAAATACACAATAACGTCAGGGCTCCTCTACCTCTAGGTACAGGAAAACAGGATGTGCTAATTCTTATTACCATTTGGTGACTTCCTTAGGAGTGGGAAGCCCAAGAACTCTACATGCTCAGATAAGAAAAAGAGGGGATTTTGACCTCCTAAGAAAGTTCTTAGAGAAAGAGGCAGGTGTTGGCAGCTGGACATTGGGCTGGTCTACATTGATGAGGTAAGGGCTCATGAATAGAATGAATAGAGTGGGTCCTTAGTAGCATCTCCTATGATGCTTACCAAAATATCTTTAACTCATCTGACATCTCTAAATGAACCTCAGTCCTCAAAACAGAATCTGTTATGAGGGAATGTTTGGAAAGATGAGCCAAGCTCATGTTCAAGCTCAACCACCAGGTATGAAAACGACGGCTCTTCAAGCTGTCTGAAGAAGAGAGCCAACTGATGCAGCCTGGGTTTCCCACCTCCTGGATGATGAAGCTCCTGGACAAGAGAGCCAACTGATGCAGCCTGGGTTTTCTACCTCCTGGAAGATGAAGCTCCTGGACAAGAGAGCCAACTGATGCAGCCTGGGTTTCCCACCTCCTGGATGATGAAGCTCCTGGATAAGAAAGCCAACTGATGCAGCCTGGGTTTTCTACCTCCTGGAAGATGAAGCTCCTGGACAAGAGAGCCAGCTGATGCAGCCTGGGTTTTCCACCTCCTGGATGATGAAGCTCCTGGACAAGAGAGCCAACTGATGTAGCCTGGGTTTTCTACCTCCTGGAAGGTGAAGCTCCTGGACAAGTTTCATGTTTATTATGAGATAGAAATAAAAAGCACGTTGGTATTAGGAGAGAACTAAGCAGGCAAAACTCTTAAGAGTGCACGTGGGCAGCAGAGAGGACTAGAAAGCAGGAAGGACAAAGAAAACAAGCACTATGCCTTTGTATTTTATTAAAGCCAGGGATTCCCCTGTGGCGGGATAAAGCCTTTCATACTTTTAAGTGTTTGTACACTTGGTTCCTAGTTGGTGGTACTGTTTGGGAAGGTTTAGTGTGTAACTGGAGATGGGCTTGAGAGTTTAAAGACCCATGCTGTCTCCAGTTAGTTCTCTCCATTTATGCTTTTGTTTGAAGATGTGAGCTCTGATTGCTCCAGCCACTATGACTCCCCTGCCATGATTTCTCTACCATCATGGACTCTAACCCTCTGGATCCATAAGCCTAAATAAACTTTTCCTTCTAAAAGTTGCCTTGGTCATGGTGGTTTATTACAACAATGGAAAGGTAAAGAATATACCCACTTTCACCAAGCACAGGGAGGACAAAGGTTATCAAGGGCTTCCTTGCAGATAAAGATATTCTTAATAGGTGTGAAAGTGAGCAAGTTCTTCAGCTGGGTTCCTGTTCGCTATTAGCTGAGTCAGATGACGACAGCAGTGTGAGGAAGTAGTCCCAGTAGTTATATTCTACCTGGTTTTATCACTTGAATGTTTTGGTCAGTGAATCTGGACCAAGGTATCCAAACTTTTATATTGAGACAGTGTCTTGTCATCTTCAAATGTGTTGAGATGCATCAATGGCTATCCTGTGGCTTTTAGCTGCAGGTTGAGAGAAACCTGGCTCAGGATATAGAGTTAAAATTTATACTTCCTAAGTTTCCAGTTTCTTTGCCTATTTATTATTTATAGTAAATGAGCATGTTTATTTCAGCTATGGTGAGCTGACCTTCTCTGAAGAAACTGTACATTATTAAAGATACTGCAGACTGATGTATCTGACTAGCTAGAGCACTGTGATTGCAGAGAGATGTGATGTCTTAAGACAAGGGTCCATATTAACTGGGATATTTTAGACCATTTTAACAGCCACCTACCTTTGCTGTATCTGGCCCAATGACCTTGTGACTCTGAGGACAGCTTCTCATAATGTATTGCTAAGCAGGTGTCTAGTCTCCAAGCATCCTTAGGCCGAGAATGCTATAAGAGAAAATTTGAACTCTACAGGATGCTTTCCTGCCTTTCTGTGAATGATGCTGATAAAATTGGAAAATCCATTGATTTGTGACTTCCTTGTGTTCTGTGGCTATAAATGCTGACATCATCTCTTCCTTGGTGGAACATATCATTTAGGGTAACTTAAATCCTTTCCCTGAGCTGTGATCACTCATGTATGGCTCAGAGTCAGCTATGTTCTAGTTTCTTTTAAAGCAGTGTTGTTATAATTTCATAACAATAGTGCTTTTGCTGACAGAATGCTACAGTTTAAGAAAGGCTTAAGGTGAGGAAGAGGCAGAGGTACCTAAAGGTCACAAAATACTGTGGCAGGTCAATTAATATGGAATTACAGCCCCCTGTTAAGTATCTTGCTTTCTGTATGTAGGGAATGAAGTTTTGATGAATTCTTTTTGTGACTGGATCTAAGAAGTTCATAAATTCTAACCCAAATTGCTAGGGACTTTTTGGCATGTCACTCTTAGAAACTAGTAGAAAATAAAAGCAAATTAGCTATAAAGAGACAAATTCAATGAAAAATAGCAAATTTTAGTAAATCTTGTACGAGCATTTACTGAGTGAATCATCTTATGAGAACTTATATCTTCTTAGCCAGTGATGTAAAATATACTATTTATAATTTCTCTCTGAGAGGGCCTGAGACTGTGCAGTGGGCGAGCATTTGACTAGCATGCTGAAGGCCTTCAGTCCAATCCCCAGCAAAACACAACATACATGTGTTCATGTGCACACACACACACACACACACACACACACCACACACACACACACACACACACACACACACACACACACACACACAGTCTATAATTGCTCTGACTCCTAGGAGGTATGAACTTAAATGAACAATGATAGCTCTAAACTATGATCTTCAATGAATTCTGATTTAATTATATTTATGATAGAGATCAGCTATACATGTAAAGGATGAAATATGAATTCCTGATTTATTCTCTTATTAACCAGAAAATTCAGTTAATAAAAACCTATTCCCTGAGGGGTCTTAAAGTTTTATTAATGAGTGGCATTGATCTTTTTATTTTGGGTGAGTAAACCAAGGATGAACTGCAAGTGAAAACAGCAATATATCAAAGACAGAAAAGTGGACAAAGGAAATATTGAAATCCATTTTTATTTATGAAATGAATGCTTTGAAAACTGTGAAGAAAAAATTCAAATTAGCAACTAAATGGTTTAAGATTCATTGTTGGGAATTTTGTACATATATATAGTCTAATAGATAAATCATGTTTTGTTATATGTCCTTACATGATAGAAATACATGTACAATAACTAACTTACATACAGCTATTTCAGGTGATCTTTATTTTAAAGATACAAATATTACTTAACTCAATAGTGTTCCCTAATCATAGATTTTTTTTTTATTTTACACATGAGCAATTAGAAGTATCACAAAGCCAACATCTACACAAGGTCCTATTTTTTGAGTTATAGTTGTCCCGCACTTAAGCTTTGTTCTCTGACCTGGAGACCTTTTCCCACCACTGCATTTGTGGGTGAAGATTTTCTAGTAATCTTTTACAAGCCTGCAGAGAAGGAGGTGAAAGCACATTACTGTTGTTGTTTCTCCTTTGCAGACACAGGATGGAGCAAGATAAATTCCTGGAATTGCTGACACTCAGAGAGCTGTTATGAAAACATCTCAAAGTGGCACCAAGTGCCCCGTCTTCTGATGCTCTCCTTTCTAACGGGGACAGATTTCTTGCATATTTTTCAGAATTTGTTCCGAGTGGGAATGACAGAAAGCTGTAAATCACTCTGGCTCTCCCAAGGTGTGAAGTACATCAAATGTCAATGTCTGAGAGCTTCCTTCTTACTCTGTAATTTCAGCTACCAAAAGTCAGGTGAGCTTATCTGACCTTGGGCATACCAATCAAGTCTTAAATAACAGGAAAACCAAATATTTTGTAAGCTAATTTTTGTGTACATGTATGTGTGTCTGTGGTATACGAGTGTACTTGTTTGTATGAGTGTGTGTGTCTGTGTGTGTTTATGTGTTTGAGTGGGTGTTTTTTTGCGTGAGTGTGTGTTTGTGTGTGCAAGTATGCTCATCTGTGTGTTCATGTGTGAAGATCAGATATTGGTCTTTATCATTTTTCACTTTACTTTTAACAAATATTTCTTTTAATTTTGAGATTATAATAAAAACTATAACACATGTAAGTCAGCCTATAAATATACACATAAAGTTTAAATGAAATTTTCTCATTTGTGCTGACAGTGCTCCCTCCAAGAGCCAAAGAACTTCTGATAAAATTCCTAACACCAGTCATGAGAAACCTTCTTTTGAGTTGTTGGTCAGGGTTGCCCAAAGGATTCCCCCTAAAAACCATAGGCTTTTGTAATTGCCCTTGGTTGCCCCCTAGAAATGGAAAGTAGGTCCCTAATATTGAAGACACCATGCACTTCAGGCCTAGTGGTCCCTTAGTTGGAACTGACTTGAAATCCTCCTCCCCAAGGACCAATTTTCAAGGCACCAGAAGTTGTCAGGCAACAATGACAAGTATGGCACAATAACCCTAAGGGTGTAGTAGTGACATATGTACTTTGGTGTAACCAACAGCTCTAGTCAAGGATCTTGGAGGAGAACCTAAAACCACATCTTTACTAACTCCACCATTTTTTTTTGAGAAAGGTTCTCTTACTAAGCCTGGAGTTCACTGTTTAATCTAGACTGACTAGCAGGTGATCCCCCAACATCTGCCTATCTCCATTCATTCTAATGCTGTGGTTATAGGCACATGACACCTACATGTAGGGCTTGTACGTGGATACTGAGAGCCTGAACAAGGTCCTTCTGCTTATGCAAATTCATCTACTGAATCTTCTCCAATCCCATCAGCTACTTTAAAAATGGCCCACAAATGTTTGACTGGGGTTTCTGGACATCGTTTGGCTACTGCCTATCCCTAAAAATTTTAGAAGCAGCTTGTAAAATTTTGCAGGAAAAAAAGAACTGCTAGAATTTGGTCAGCATTTTAATGGACTTAACTATATGATTAAAGAAATGTCTTTCAATGTTGGGAAATGTTATCTTGAAATAGTCTATATCTCTTGGCCTTGTGCTTAGTTTTTCTTGTTATTTTGTAGTTTTCTGCTTAAAAATCTGAGGAAGTAGAATTTGTGGCATCTGACCTGTGATCCATTTATTTCCCTTTGATTGCTGGTCTGTTTTCCTCGTAACTCCAGCTTTTGGACCTCTAGACAAACAGGCTAATGATAGTTGCTAGGAGAAGAATCATTATCTATGGGATGATTTGAGCAGGATGTTCCAGGTTTACAATGACTTACTGTACACAAACCTAAAATTTATTGATTTATGAGGCACGGCTCCTTAGAGAATGTCACATAAGCAATAAAACACTCTGAATTATAAAATTAGATGTTTTATGACTTGAAATTTCCCCACTGTATGAGCAAATCTCATTAGATTCCATCTATTACCAGGAGCAGAGGACTCTTGTCTCATGCAGGAAGGAAGAACTTAGGTAGTCACATGAGTTGTTTTCAACCCTTTGCTTACCTACTTTGCTGGTGACATTTGACTGCTTCATGACATTTTCTATTAGTAAAGTTTATCAGAAGGTACAAACTTTTGGTTTTTAAAAATGAATTTGATTTGAAAGGTGGATGCTTTACATTAGGCCAAGTTCTGGTATATTTTGTTAGTTCTATTCCTTATGTAAAGTTTGCAAGATATTTCATTTAGTTTTAGTTTCAGGCTGGGTTTTGTGTAACCCAGGATGGACTCCAGCTGTCCATGTACCCAAACGTGAATGTGAGCTAATTTTCTGTCTCCATCTTCTAAGTGCTTGCATCATCAAAACAAGGACATTTGACATGCTAGGCAAATACTTTTCTATGTGAGCTAAAGCCCCAGTCCTATCTTAGGATCTTTTAAATGCAATAGTTAAATTCTTCTCTCCTAACTGTTGTTAGAATGTAAAAACATTGCCGGTTTACTATGAATCTCTTCTTTCTTGAAATTTTTATAATTAATTTTTTATAATTAATCTGTATATTACTACATCTTTGGATTTATCTATAATAATATATATATATTTATATTATATATCCTGTCTATAATTTATATATCTTTTTTTTATTTATCACACTAAGAACTCTAGTAAATCACTGTGAATGTCCCAATTTTGAAGATAAAAATCTATTTTTACCCTTAAGTGTTATGATATCTGCAGGTCCTTTTCAATTCCCCAAATCAGATTAGTGATTTCTAGTTTTAGTCTTCTTCATTCAACTTTCAATAAAGGTGAAATTTGACCACAAGCTTTTAACAAATTTGTAGTTGAGCTTGTGCCTAACTCGAAGCTTTGCACCCAGTAACTAGTTTTCATGGTATTTGAAGGTATTTGTATGCTACTAGAGGAGAAAGATAATCATCAATATCACTCAGATATAAACCTTGTGACATGTAACAGGTACCTGCCTAAGGCACAACAATATGTACTAGTGCAATCGTGGAACAAATGTTATGAGAGTAACCAACCACTTTCTGATTGGATTTAAAGTCCTCTTCATGAGATGGAATCCACACCTGACACTGATAAAATGACCAAGAACATGAGACTAGATAGGTAATGGATCTAGGAAAAACTTAGTACTTTTATTCTGTTGAAGAAACAGCAATCAGAGAATTCTTGATGACATATTGCTATATTCCATAGGTCAGAGCATTGCATAGTTTTCACTAGAGAGGCTTATTCTTGCATTAGATGGGAATTAACACAGAGACCCACAAATGGACAATGTGCAGAGAGTAAGAGTCTTTGGGACATTCTGTCCTAAGTGGGATATCTTTGTCAAAGCCCTCCCGTGAAGGCTTAGGGATCTCTGTGGAAGAGGAGGTGAAAGATTCTAAGAGCTAGAGGGCATAGATGGCTCTAAGGAAACAACGTCTTCCAGACACAACAGGAATGATGCACATATGAATTCACAATGACAGTGGCAACATGGACAAGACATGGACAAGTTCAAGTCAGATGGGGTCCCATCACTGAGGGAGGGAGTTGGACACATAGCCCCACTGCTAAGGAGCTGTCTACCATTGATACCTTCTGGAAATGAGAAAATCAGTTTTATCCAATGGAGTGTCATTCAGTACATCAACCACACTCCAGGGCAGGCTCCATGCCCAGGAGCAAATGACCAACACAGATGAAATCAATGTTATTATTTTGGACTTTTTGTTTCACTTTCTTTTGTTTGAGCAATTTTTGTCTGATTGGTTTTCGCTTTTTGTGAGTTCATTGTGCTTCCTGTTTTGTGGTGTGTGTGTGTGTGTGTGTGTGTGTGTGTGTGTGTGTGTGTGTGTGTGTGTGTATGAAAGAGAGAGAGAGAGAGAGAGAGAGAGAGAGAGAGAGAGAGAGAGAGAGAGAGAGAGAGAGAGAGAGAGAACATAAAGTTGGGTGGGTAGGGAGGTGGGAAGGATCTGGGGGAGGGGAAATCATTATCAGAATAAATTGTATATTTTTTTTTCAAAAAGTAAAGGAGAAAGAAGACCAGTAAAGCTCCCTAAGTTTATTGTGATTATTATTACTATACTACACTAGCACTATAACTATTGTAAACAGACTTTGTACATTGTGAAAGGAGGCAGCCAAGGAAGAAGTAGAAAGGGTAGGGAGAGCTTTTGGACGTTCTGCTGATTCTGTCTCCAGCATATGGTGCCTGGGCAGATTTCCGGTGCTTTGTCAGAAACAATTAGGGTGTGACTAATTTCTCACAAAACTAAGTGAACAAGTTTTAAGACAAATACAAAGGGCTGTAAATAATCCCCCGAGGCAAAGATTTCCATGGAGAAATTACTTATGTGATTATAACGGTACTATCCATGGTGGTGGGAACTACTGAGTTCTATATTGTGACTATGGGGCAGGCTGTGGAGGGTGTCTGGGGGGTGGTAGGACTTCCCCTGCTGTATTCCCAGAACTGAGAACTGTTTATCACCTGATTTGGTTGGTGACTCCTGCCTGACAGCTGAAAGGTGTAGCCTTGTGGTGAGCACCATCCCACAACTGCTCACGAGGAAGCAGAAGCGCAAGCAGCTGAAGTGACTTCAGCAGCCACAGTCTCATCCGTGTGGTAGGTCATCAGCGAGTCTCAGGACTTTGACCTACTGCATACAGACCCAACATGCCTAAAAATAGAAGGTTCTAGGAACAGACAACAAAACAGGGGGTTCCCACAAATGTAACTGAGATAAGCTTAATCAAAACAAATTTTCTATATGAATTGAGAGAAAGACTAGAATGTTTTTAATGTCCGTTTCCTCCACATTTCCTGTGAGACGACATCATTCTGTCTTCCAGGAGCAATGTGGTAGATTTGCTTATTTCCTACTGTGCTTAAGAGCCATACTGCCAGAGTCCTGGCAGATTTGTTCATCTTACCCTTAATACTAAAGTGAAATTTCTTTTTCTGTTTTCTTCTCTGGTTGGGGAATGAAGATTGCCCCAAAGACTTCAGAAAGCACCTGACACCTGTGCAGAGAGCTTCTTGCTTTAGAGATGTAAACTCATAGGTAACCTCCGAGACTATGGCTACATTTAATTTGCATGGTTGGCTGTGCATCCTAGGACCTGATGTTCTTCTGATCACTAGGGTGTCTTGGAGGGATAGCTGGAGGGATCTGTGTGTGTTTGTGTGTGTGTGCCATCATTTTATCCAAGGTCTTTAGGCCTTAGAATCTGTTCTCCAGAGGGAAAAGTAATTGGGGTGTGTGTGTATGTAGGGTGATGTAAATGTTGCTTGGTGTTGCTTGGCTGCAGTAAAAACTTGGATTTCCCTCTATTTGAGCCAACATTTATTTTCTTCCCCAACTCATCACTAGGCTTCTAACCCCAATATTGAGCAGTGTGAGTGTATTTTGAGATAGGAACTTTAAAAGAGGCAAGTAATGTGATAAATTAATGGGAAGTCAATATGGTGGACCCTAATTTAATCTTAATATTACTGTCTTTATAAGAAGAGGAGGCTTGAATACATAGAGAGACACTAAGGGTGATTGTGCTTAGGGAAAGGAACAAGCTAGCAATCTGGACATCAAGGAGAGAGGATTCAGGGCAAACTAAACCTGCTACTACCCTGAACTTGGATCCTAAATTCCAGAAATGTGAGAAAATTAATTTCTGCGGCCCAAGTCACTCAGTCTGTGGTATTTTGTCATGACAGCCTTGGTCGTTTAGTGTCCCTGTATATTTTTATCTGTTGGGGAATATTCTTTTAAGGTGTGCTATTTTTGTTTATGTTGCATTTGTTTAACTCTGTGAAGCTGTGTTACTGTGCCTGTCTAAAACACCCAATGGTCTAATAAAGAACTGAGTGGCCAATAACAAGGCAAGAGAAAGGATAGGCGGGGCTGGCAGGCAGAGAGAGAACATATAGAAGCAGAAATCTGGGAGGAGAAGAAGAAACAAGATGGAGGAGTGAAAAGAAGCATCCAGAGAGGGAGGAGGACTTCAGAGGTCAGCCACCCAGCTACATAGCAAGCCACAGAGTAGGAGTAAGATTTAAGAAGTAAGAGAAAAAGAAAAAGCCCAGAGGCAAAAGGTAGATGGGATAATTTAAGTTAAGGAAATCTGACTAGAAACCAGCCAAGCTAAGAACTGGCATTCATAAATAAGAGTAAGCCTCCGTGTGTTTTTTATTTGGGAGCTAGGTAGCAGCCCCCCCCTCACCAAAGAACAAAAACAAACAACAACATTTATCTATTTCATTCTCCATCTTTTCCTTCATGAAATGTAATGTGCCATCCCTGATGCTCTCACTCTGCTGGAAGCTCTGTTGCCCCATGTCCCACGGGTACTATTAACAGACCTACTTTAAGAAACCCTGTTGGTGACTGTTGCACCTTACTCAAGTGAATGTGAGGTCTCATTTCTTCCTCTCATCCGATGAAGGGTTGGATTCTGTCATCTCCTCTTACCCACTCATTGCAAAGTTCAGATTTTACCCCAAGAGCTGTTATGAAAGCCTTAGAGTGAAGACTGCATGCTCAAAGATTTTTCTCTATCCCACTGCTATGGTTTCTCTACCCCACTGCTATGGTTTCTCTACCCCACTGCTATGGTTTCTCTACCCCACTGCTATGGTTTCTCTACCCCACTGCTATGGTTTCTCTACCCCACTGCTATGGTTTCTCTACCCCACTGCTATGGTTTCTCTACCCCACTGCTATGGTTTCTCTACCCCACTGCTATGGTTTCTCTATCCCACTGCTATGGTTTCTCTATCCCACTGCTATGGTTTCTCTACCCCACTGCTATGGTTTCTCTACCCCACTGCTATGGTTTCTCTACCCCACTGCTATGGTTTCTCTACCCCACTGCTATGGTTTCTCTATCCCACTGTTATGGTTTCTCTACCCCACTGCTATGGTTTCTCTATCCCACTGCTATGGTTTCTCTACCCCACTGCTATGGTTTCTCTACCCCACTGCTATGGTTTCTCTACCCCACTGCTATGGTTTCTCTACCCCACTGCTATGGTTTCTCTACCCCACTGCTATGGTTTCTCTATCCCACTGCTATGGTTTCTCTACCCCACTGCTATGGTTTCTCTATCCCACTGCTATGGTTTTGCTCCTGCAGGCTTCTTCAAAAGGACTGGAAAAAGCCAACCCAATGTCTAAGCAGGCTTCGTAAACCAATACAAGCCATCTCTATGTCAGCTGCTGGGATGCTTAGACGAGGTTAGAACATGGAGGGTGCATGATCACTGTTTAGTAGACAATCTTCAAGGCTAGCCTACAACTTTCAAGTGACACTCTCTTAGGCACCCGGATAAAATACAATTTCCTTGTCCTCCATCAGCAACTGCAGTCTAATGGGAGCCATTGTGTTGTGTCTTCTAGAGGTCTCAGCTCCCAGCACATAAGAGGAGCCGCTCAGGCCTTGACGACTGACACAGTTCACATTTTGCCGAAGGATATATAGACATTGCTGTCTACCGGGGCATTTATTGAGGATCAAGAGTTTTTAGCACAGGTTTTTACAAATCAGTTTCAGAAGTCTATAAGCCTTTAGAATCTGTTCATTCTCACTCCCCCATACATTCCTGTAGGTTCATTTTCTTTCCTTTTCAAAGGAAAATTTTGATTTTTAAAGGGTTCCAGGGATATCACCATACTAAAAACTGATAATTTTTAGTAGACAGATTCTACTTAAGGAGAACATTTGGTGCCTGTTTCATTTTCTCTGTGTGACCCCAAATCTAGTTTCACAAGGTTAATCTTTGTGAGAGCACATGTGAAATGCCTCATTTGAGTTTGGTATTGTGATGCTCTCATATGCTTTTAGTCATCAGTATTACAAAGTAAAGACCGTTATATCTGGGATTTGTTATTTTAAAACAGTAAAATAGTATCCATAGATATTTAACTAATCATTTGTGAAGTTTTAGTTTTGTATTAAAAAAGAGACATAATATTTTCTTGCCAGTGTCCTTTGATTTGACTCTAGGATCATTACCAAGATGAAGAGTTTGAACAAGTCATGCTGAAAATACCAGACTCATTTATAATAAAGGATTTAAGGATATTTTCCAATTTCTAAGTCTTTGGCTAGCCTCTCTTTTTATTCTGTTTATAAAGGAACTGCCTAATTAGATTTCATAGGGATTTATGAAGTAGATATATGATTGTCAACTTCTGTTTTCTCCCTAGACTCCAATATGTTCTAAATCACTGCACATACTGGCTTCACAGTCCTTTAAATCATTTTATTTCACATAATAGTTCTGAGTATACTTAAGTAAGACTAGAAGCAGAAATTTAGATGTTCCAAGAGACACAGAAAATCTCAGAAAGTCTCTGTAATTCTGAGGGGCTCTCATCAAAAGTTTTTCTTTCCAAATTGTTTGGGAGTAGCTGTATAAGAAACTCCAGACTTATTTATCTACATTGTGGAATAAAACCACTGACATTTTTATCAGTAACCTTTTGATATCTTGCATTAATCTATGATAACTGTTTTGTTCCAAAAGTGTACACTTGCATAAGTATAACTATAATAAATTATATGAAAAATGCAATGTCAATCTCAGTGATTTCTCAAATGCAGTCTTTTCCAAAGATTTTTAAATCTCACTTTTCCTTTATACTTTGTATGAAGAAAAAATCAGGATAAGAAACACAAGTTACAATGGGGAATTTAGTGTGGTTGAATATTCTGTAAACTTTCCCGGGAACACGTTCCCAGTTGACAAATATCCATTAGTTCAGTGACTGAAGAATTGCTTTTGGTCCCAGTGGGTAGAATATACGAGAAATTGGAAAAGTAGACCACTCTCTTTCCTTGACCCAATGCTAGACACTAATCTCTCTAGACAGTACACTGAGATTAAATATGCTTCAATAGCCAACTCTTTTCTGTTGAATTTGATAAGAAGGGAACAAATGTCACCCGAATGAGACCTCTTTATCTAACTTGGGAGTGTGGACAGGAAATGAACAAGGGGGGAGTCAGAGATTAGAATTTTGGAGATATTGATCTGCAAAAACTTCTGGTCTGGCAATAATTAGCACAGTGAGTGCCAAACTTGCCTCCCACATGCCCTTAGCCAGCCAACTATAGTTCCTTCTTTTAGGAGTTTCATCAGGTCTCCTTATTAGTCACATAAACAACAACATCTCAGATGCTCGTATCATCTCCTTTTTTTTTTTTTTTTTCCTGCTAGGTGCTGATCCTTTCTTCCTATCTATTTATGTATCTCTCTTTTCCAGCCCTAAATTCAAACTCTAATTCTCTTATTGGCTTTTTTCTTTTTGTTCATTTGAGTTTTCTTCTCTTCTTCGTTGCACTCACCACTTTGGTGGAAGCGTTGGAGTTTGAAGGTACATTTGGAATTTGGGTGACAAAAAGCCCAACAGAGAAGGAGCATATCCTTCACTCAGCATTCTCCTAGCTACATGACAAAAGATGAAAATCAAGGGTGAATAGTGAGACATTAGTACAGAACAGACAAGCTGCTTTATTTTCTCGGGTCACAGACACTTCATTGTGGTTTAAGTGGCCTTAAACGGAATTGATCTATACTCATGAAACCTTCCATTTTTAACAGAAAAAATATGAAGACAGAATTGTTATTGTGGATTTATATAGGTTTTGATTATTTTTGGGGTCTCTGTCTATCTGTCTCTGTCTGTCTGTGTGTGTGTGTGTGTGTGTGTGTGTGTGTGTGTGTGTGTGTGTGTGTCTGTGTGTCTGTATGCCTGAGTGTATGCATATGTACCATGTGCAGTACCATTTGTATCTAGGAGCCAATGGAGTTCAGAAGAGGGCATCAGATCTCCTGAAACGGGAGTTACAGGTGATTGTGAGACACCATAAGGGTGCTGGGAACCAATGTGGGTCTTCTGCAAGAGCAGTAAGCACTCTGAAATACTAGGCCATCTCTCCAGTGCCAGGATTTAAGTTTTGACATGGAAGTAAATCCATTTATTGTACTGTACTGAAGAGCATTGTTTCATTGGCCTGTTTGTTGCTTAGCACTATACAATAATAACTATGATGATGGTGATAATAAATTCTACCTTATGCTATTTGAATAATTATTGAAAGTGTCAGAGCTAAGGTAGGAATAAAGTCCTATTGACTTGTCATAAAGTGGAGAAATGTAATAAAATTGTTTGTGTTGATTAAAAGTCACTGAATAGGAGACCTAGGCTTCCTTTTAGCTTGTTTGGAGTTAATTTCTCCTGGCTATGTGCTTTAACTTTCCAACTATAAAATGATGACTTCATGGAGAGGGAGAAGCTTGATTTCTCAGTTCTGGATTCCAAAATTCCAAGAACTATTTAATCAGACTTTTCACATTTTTGAGGCTCCTCTTAGCACTGAAGTCTTGCATTTGGAGTTGTTTTTGTGAGACTCATGTCAAAGGCATTTTCCTCTGGGAAGAAAAAAATAAGTCATGCCAATACAAGCTATTAACCACTTAACAGAGGAATAATTTACAAGGTAATAGCTAAGGAATACATCCAGGTACATATAAAACTTGGAAATGATTTGAGTTGGCACAGGATATGGGCAAGGATGGTTTATCCAGATAACTTGAGCTTTGGGGTTCTGGGTGCTAAGGATGGTGTAGGAGGTTGAGGGATGATATGTTGCTGTAGCCAAACCCAAGCCATGATTTTTCAAAGTATTCACTGATACTGGAAGAATATGGATGTTTCTCTGAAGAATCCCAGAAGATGCTATGGTCCACATGTCTCACTCCAAGAGGACCATGATCCTTTCCCTTAGACTTCACCTTTCTTCCAGAATAGTGATTGTTCTACTGTTGTTGGAGAATAAAGTAGATAAGGGTTTAAACTCAGAAGAGGAAGGAGGCAAAATCCTTAAGATTTATATCAGTCAGTCAGTCTGTGGGTTTCAGGGATATTTGAAATTAGAATTCACATTTTTAAAAAACTGAAAAGAAAATGTTAATCAAGAAAAATAAACAGATCACACAAGTCCTGGGACAGGAGCACCAGAAAATGAAGAGCAATTCAAAGTGATACTTTGGCAAAGGAAAAAAATTACTGCCGTGGGAGTCCAAGGGGAGAGGCACAGCTGGAAGTGTGGGGATTTGGTGTTCAGTGGATCGTCAGTGAAACCCGTCTCCGGCCCCTCCTAACTGTAGGCAATTTTTTTTTTTTTTTTTTGCAAGTGGCTTCACCTCTATAAGTCTGTTTTTGCTCTGTTTTCTCCTCTGTAAATCAGGGGGCATCTTTTAGCCCTTAGAATTGGAGGTGGGAGAATGAAACCAATTGAAAAGAGTGAGGCAATGTTTGCATTTAGTGGCATTTGTAGTAAGACTTTCCTTTCACGTGGGTGTTGAAATAACTCTGTGTCCTGCAGTAAATAGCTCTATGGAGTGTAAAATGATGGTTTTCAGTCTGTGTTGGCTATTTGAGTTGACTCCATTTTACAAGCATCAGTTGGCTCCATTTTGAGTAAAAATGGGGAAGGACTATTATTGTAGAATATTATTTTAAGATGTGTTGTATTTGTTTATGCTGTGGAACACTTGTTTAATGATGCAAATGTGTTGCATTCTTTTATGTTGCATCTGTTTAACTCTGTGAAGCTGTGTTACTTTACCTGTCTAAAATACCTGATGGTCTAATAAAGAGCTGAACAGCCACTAGCAAGGCAGGAGAAAGGATAGGTGGGACTAGCAGGTAAAGAGAATAAATAGAAGGATAAATCTGGGAGAAAAAGAAGAAAAAGCAAGAAAACAAGGAGAGGAGGATGCTAGGGTCCAGCCACCTAGTCACACAGCCAGCCATGGAGTAGGAGTGAAAGTAAGATATACAGAAGGAAGAGAAAGGAAAAAGCCCAAGGCCAAAGGTAGATGGGATAATTTAAAGTTAAGAAAAGCTGGCAAGAAACAAGCCAAGCTAAGGTTGAGCATTTATAATTAAGAATAAGCCTCCATGTGTGATTTATTTGGGAGCTGGGCGGTGGGCCACCCCAAAGTGAAAAAACAATCAACAACATTTTGGCACCCAACATGGGACCATAGAAAGCTGAACAACAGACTATGACTAGGCACCTTATTAAAGACAAGGACACCACCATCTGCCCAGAACTACCAATGAGACACAGAATGATATCTTGTTCTTTTTTTGTTGTTGTTTGTTTGGTTTTTTTTTTTTCGAGACAGGGTTTCTCTGTGTAGCTTTGCGCCTTTTCCTGGAACTCACTTGGTAGCCAAGGCTGGCCTCGAACTCACAGAGATCCGCCTGGCTCTGCCTCCCGAGTGCTGGGATTAAAGGCGTGTGCCACCACCGCCCGGCGATATCTTATTCTTAAAAAGACTAGGCAGAGAAAGGATTGTGGGAGCCAGAGGGGGGTCAATGACACCACAAGAAAACGCACAGAATTAACTAACATGGGATCATAGAGGATCACAGAGACTGAATTGACAACTAGAGAGCCTGTGTGGGACTGACCTAGGTACTTTGCAATATATGTTACAGTTGTATAGCTTGGTCTTCTTGTGGGACTCCTAACAGTGGGAGCAGGGTCTGTCTCTGACTCTTTTGCTGACTTTTGGGACCCTATTCCTCATACTGGGTCACCTTGCCCAACCTTAATACATGGGGAGGTGCTTAGTCTTACTGCAACTTAATATGCTATGTTTTGTTGATATCCATAGGAGGCCTGCCCTTTTCTGAACAGAAATAAAAGGATGAGTGAATTGGAGGAAGGAGGTAGGGTGGGCGTAGGGACTGGGTAGAGAGGAGGGAGGGGAAACTGTGGATGGGATGTAAAATATATAAACAAATAAATAAAAAGAAAAGAAAAAAGTGTGACTATTTTTAAAAAAGTAAAAAAGACATCACTTATAAGCTTTTCAAAGTAGATTGGAAACTTATTACTACATGTTAAAACCATACGAGAAAAATAAGCCTCAGAACTTATCCAGCACTTCACAACTAAAAAGCATAAAACAGACTCACCTAAATACCATAAAGAGAAGGACACTTACCACTGTGATGGCAATGGCCATATCAACCTACCACCTGACCACCCAATCTGTGCCTCAAAGGACTGACGGCCAAAGAACTCCTGAATACCCCAAGGGCTTCAGCTCAATCCAGCACTTACAGCAGACATGGTCTACACAAATTACAGTTTGTCCATCTATCTAAGTCCATCCAAATAGGTTCCTGCACCTTGATGCTATCGCTTTCATTGTTCTGCACTTGCCTCTGTAGCTTGACTCAACTGTAAGCAGCAGATCAACACTGAATGCCCTGCAGTTGTGTTTGTCTCCTAGCAGCCCTCAATCTTTCATCAACATTTTATCTAATCATTGCTATGACTCTGTGCTTCTGTCTCTAGTGAGGCTTCTTTGAACTCCTTAAACTCTGCTGTGGCCTCCTTAACTTACTTGTATTCATTCTGTCACACACACACACACACACACACACACACACACACACACACACACTTTAAGGGAAATTGGGCATGGGAAACTGCTAAGAACAAGGCCAATGTATCTTGTTTAATCTACTTTTATTCAATAAATGTTGACTGTGTAAGGACACATACATTTCTATGTTTCTGACACACTACACTCATGTTAGTGGTCCTGTTGAATTTAAGAGATGACAGAACATCCCTCCCAATAATACTATTTTATTATAGTGATAACAATGTTTTCTAGTTGCAATTTACTACTGAAAGCAATTAGCTATTAGCAAGATTTGTCAGTGTCTAAAATTCAGGCATAGAAAATTCCTGGTTTTCAGAAAGGATCTCAGTTTTCAGAAAATTCTAGAAGATGCTTTGTGGCCTTACCAAAGTCCCCTAGGCAAGAGGATTCTCTTTCCCTTCACATGAGTAATAAAGCCTCAAGTGATAATATTCAGCATATAAGACATTCTTTCATGTTATTTCTTTAATTTGAAACAGCAGGATTCAGAAAATCTATGTGTTAAGTTTTTGTACTGGCTAGTTTATGTCAACTTGATATAAGCTAGTCCTTTGGGAAGAGAGAACCTTAACTGAGAAAATACCCCATTAGATTGGCCTGTGGCAAAAACTATGGGGCATTTTCTTGACTGATAATTGATAATTGATGATTGGTGATTGTTGTGAGCAGGCCCAGTCCACAGGGGGCCAGTGCCACTTCTGGAAAGGTTCTGAATTGTGTAAGAGCACAGACTGAGCAAGTCAGTAAATGGCTTTCCTCCATGGCCTCTGCTTCAGTTCCTGCCTCCAGGTTCCTGCCTTGAGTTCCTGTGCTGACTTCACTCAGTGGTGGGATGTGACCTGGGAGTTTTAAGCTGAAATAAACCCTTTCCTTCTCAAGTTGCTTTTGATTATGGGGCTTTATTACAGTCAAAGAAACCTTAACTAATATAGAAATTGGTGGCAGATCGTGAGGTGTTGCTTTGCCTGATCTGATCATTTGCTTTGGGGGGTGGGTTGTGATAGGGTTTTAACTTTGGGCTGGAAAAGTCACTGAGTACTCTGTGCTATTCTGTGGGAGCATGGAGGATAAGAATACTAAGAGTAATGCAGATGGTAGTGGCCTAGCCTGTAAAGCTTCTGAGGGAAGTGAAGATTTTATCAGGGCCATTTATGTGATATTTTGAATTGGGAATGTGTGGTTCTTGTCATCTGGAGGTGACAAATTAGCTGTGATTAACAAGACCAAAACCATTAATGTGAAATCTTTGCTTTTCTGGAACAATTGATACTGATCATCTGGGCTTGAAGATTAAGTGATTAGGAAGAGACCAGCATGACTGGGATAAAATCTTCAGGGAGTATTTCAGGTCAGCACACAGAAACTCTAATCCAAGGGAAACCAAGGCTATACATAGTGCTGGCAATCAACTGGCTAATGTGTAAGAGTCTCCCAGATGGTACTAGTTTTGAAGGCATCGAGGGGTCATGGAGAGCAATTGAAACTAGGCACTGTGAAAAATCTAATGAAAATCATTAGGTATGTCTCTACTGGGGGAAATAGTGAACTAATATCAATATCGTATTCCTTCGGAATTACAGAAACTAGTGCCATCATTAAGGACTTGAATCATTGAGGGGTTAGTCTTTGACACATCTCCTTTTAACTCTCCTATTTGGTCTGTACAGAAGACAGATGGATCATGGAGAATGACAATTGACTATCATAAACTTAATCAAGTAGTGATTCTGATTGCAGATGCTGACCAAATATGGTGTTCCTTACATGAGCAGATTAACACATCTAGAATATGGTATGCAGCTACAGATCTTAAAAAAATGCCATTTTCTCAATAACCGTCCATAAGGACCACCAGAAACAATTTTCTTTCAAGTAGCAAAGCAAACAGCATACCTACACAGTTTTACCTCAAGTGTATATTAACTCTCCAGGACTATGCATAGTTCAAAAGGATCTTGACTATTTGTCTCTCCCACATAATATCACACTGGTCAATCCACTATATTAGTGGTATTATGCTGGTTGGACCAAGTGAGCAGGAGGTAACAACCACCTTGGACTTGCACAACAGAAGATGTTACATGTCCTCAAGCTTTGGTCTTGCATTTTGTTCCTTTCATCTATGTGTCTGTTTTTGTACTGGTACCATGATATTATCATTACTATAGCTCTGTAATATATCTTGATTCTGAAATCGTAATAACGTCTTCTTTTTTTCTTTTTGCTCAGGGTTGCTTTGGTCGTCTGAGGTCTTTTGGGGCTTCATATGAATTTTAGGATAGGACAGTGTTTTTTCTATTTCCATAATAGGATGGGGATTTTGATTTTGATAGCCTTGAATCTGTAATGGCTTTTAGTAGAATGATCATTTCCACAATATTAATTATGAATGGTTTCTACCAGTCCATAAGCATGAGATGTCTGCATTTTTCTAGTGTCTTTATCTCTTTCTGCAGTGGTTTGAAGTTTTCACTGTAGAGGTCCTTCACTTCTTTGGCTGGGTTTATTCCTAGATATTTTATTTCCTTTGAGGCTATTGTGAGTGGTCTGTCTAATGTGTCTATGAGCTCCTTCTCTGTATGTTTGTTGTTGGTATATACAAAAGCTACTAACTTGTGCAAGCTGTTTCTGAATCCTGCCACATTGCTGAAGCTGTTTATCATTTCTAGAAGTTTTCTGGTAGAATTTTTGGGATCTCTAATATATAGTATCAGATCTTTGGGTTGTGTTCCCTTTGGCATGTGGGTGGAATTTTCTGTTCATATCTGTAAAGTTCATTTGATGCATGACATCTATTACTTCTGATGTTTCTATGTTTATTTTTTGTCCAGATGACTGGTCTTTTGGAGAAAGCTGACTGTTGAAATCATCTACTATAATTTGGTTGATGTTAAGCTGTGTCTATAGTGGACTAATTCCTAAAAACTGATAGCAAGAATTCACTTGGGAAAGGGATCTTTTCAGATGCAATGAATGATTTCAAAGGGATTAGCTAATCCTGGATTATCCATATAATCCTGGATTATCCAGGATAATCCATATATGTCCTTATATGAGAAAGGAGAACCATGGAGAAGAAAAAGAGGTAATGTGGAGAGAGAGGGAGGGATTCACAGAAGGGTAACAAAGGAGAGCTCCCCTAGCAAAGAATTGCCAAGAGCCACCAAAATGTGAAGAGTCAAGAGAAGACTTCTGTCACAGTACTTTTGGAAGGCAACATCTGTGGACATTGTTCCCTTAGATCTTTATCTGCAAAAGTGTGAGAGAATACTGTTCTGTGGAAACTTTATTGAGGAAGGATCTCACTAGATAGCCCGAGTTGGCCTGGAAATCATTATGTAGACCAGGTCATCCTTGAAGTCATATATCCACCTACCTCTGCTTCCAGAGTGCTGGGATTGAAGGTTTGTGCTCCCATGCCCAGTATGGAAACCTTTTTTTTAGCTCAAGAAATTAGAGAAGTTTGTCTTTTGTTTTGTTTCACCTTGTTTCAGTGTTTCTACTCTTTAGTACATTTCCCCTGATACCATCCATCTTAATAATGTCAGTCTCTCTATTCCATTTCTTGTCATTACAGATGTAAATGCACATTCCAGTAATTGGTGTGTGTGTGACTTTGACTATAAATCTACAGAGCTCATCTGATTGTTAATTTAATTATTTGTACAAATCATCTTGGAATTTTGTTGAAAATACGGATTCCTCCGTTTTACCTTAAACTTGTTTTCTGACCATATTGATCTAGAAAATGATCCAAGGAATCTGATTTATTTTTAATTTTATGTCTATGTGCCTGTATGTGGGCATGTGTGCATGTGACCACAGCTATGTGTGGGGTCCAGAAGAGGGTATCAGATAACCTGGAACTAGAGTTACAAGTGGTTGTAATGCTCCTGACATGGATGCTGGAAATCGGACATTCATCCTCTACAAGAGCAGAGTATGCTCTTAATAGATGAGTTATATCTCTAGCCCTGAATTTAAATCTTCAATAAGATTTAAATTTAGAGTTCCTTATGTATATGGTCACTGATGCACGCTTTAGAATATAAATCACTTATGTCAAAAGATAAATTGGCTCAAAGGAGCTAATTGCAACCTGTGAGTTATGTCTGTGCAATGCCGAGCCAGGCCTTTGTGATAATACATGTAACATCCAAAGGCTCTGATAAGTCTGTACTTAATGATTGACAGCAAGCAATTCAGGAGATAGGGTGGCTCTTGTACTGACAACCATGCGAAACTAATGTCTTCCTCAGCATCCTTTTTACCAGTACCGCTTAGGAGAATTTTTTTTTAAATTATTTATTCTTCTCTCGTACAACGCTTCCCACTGCGGCCTCCCCTCTCTTCACACCTCCCAGTCACCCACCACCACCTCCTCTCTCCCCTAGATCCATTGTGCCTTGCTTTCCCTTCAGAAAAGAGTAGGCCTTTGGGAGGATATTCTAAACAGGGCTGGACATGAAAAGGGCTCATATCCTAGGGCAGTTTGGGATACTTACCATCACTGGGAGATGTTGTTCATTTGTTTTCATTTCCAGGATGCCTACCTATATTTTTAATTTAAATTTTTTTTGAGAATATGATACTAAGTACTGTATTTACATCATTTCCTCCCCTTCCTCTTCCCCAGACAGTTCCTCCTGTGCTCCTCCCCACCTCTCTCAGGCATTTGGTGAAAATGTTAATGGCCTACATTCATCCCAGTATCTAATGTAAAGCACACTACTGTAGCAAACATTTTCCTGGCATCATGGGATTTTGTTTCAATTTCATGCCCTTAGAGACCCAGTAGAATGGTGCTTCTCCTGGATGAGCATCTGCCTTCCACTGTATCGTATCTGATGCACGGATCGGGGACATGTTCCTTCCTTTCCTTGAATTCCAGTGGAACCCACTACACTGGTCGCTTTTGCCACCAGACAGCTCTGGTTCTTTCTCTTTGCACAGCAGAATTTTCAAATTAAATTTGTAGTTTAGTTGCCCTCCCCTCCAAACATGATGAAAATAATCAAATCATGAGACAAAGACAAATAAAACAGGCTGAACCAAAGAGAAAGACCCAATGGTCATTCACAGGCAAAGAAGAAACCAGATGCTAAGGAGGAAATCTTGGTGAGATGACATTGTGAAAATGTTCTCAGTAGAAAAAAAAGAGAACTCTTAATTCCTACAGCTAATAGAAACTATTCTCAGCTGGTTTCTGCTGAAAAGATGAAACAGGGTACAAAAGAAAGGAAAAATCAAAACAGTGAACAAGTAACTTCTATAGGAAGATAAAGCTCCTTCCTTGCACTTTAAATTCACTGGGAGAAACACAACATAGACATGTTTTAATCAACAGAAATGGAGTTCCTCACCCTGCCCTAAAAACTGTCCCTGAGAATATGGTCATATAAATTCAGTGTTCTGGTGCCAGTTTTCCCAATTCTTTTTTTCCATTTTAATAATTTGTAATTTTGGAGATTTATTTGTTTAGCACAGTCTGTCCATCCAGTAACTTAGAGGTGCTGGAAGCAGCATGGCTGCCCTGGGCCTCATCACAGCGAGTCAACTACTAGAATTGGGTGAACCGGGCTTAACTCTGTGGTCCGATGTCAAGCCCACACCCTTGGTTTTGAAATTCAGAGAAAAGTTAAATTTTTACAAAAATAAATTCCCTTGAAACATTTTCTACTTTGATTTGGCATTTTGACATTTGGATTCTTTTGATAATGAGCATCAAATACTGAAGAAGAAGAAGAAGAAGAAGAAGGAGGAGGAGGAGGAGGAGGAGGAGGAGGAGGAGGAGGAGGAGAAGAAGAAGAAGAAGAAGAAGAAGAAGAAGAAGAAGAAGAAGAAGAAGAAGAAGAAGAAGAAGAAACAATGGGAGCCCTTCTGAGAATATCAGATAAACAAAATGATTTATAAAGTACATGCTGCCAAAATGCCCAGGAGACTACCATTCAAATTATTGGAAGGTGGTCTTCATGCTTTGGGGATGCAATTTCATTCAAATCCATTACTCTGACCTGTCACACGGGGTCTGAATTAGTGAAGGCACATTCCGTAAATTCGAAGTACTGGGATAGTTCACTAGTCGAGAGCTTTTAGCTTTGTATCCATGTGTCTCTCTTTGGTTGTGAAACAGCAATTACAATTATGACATGGTTAGGAACTTTAGAAGAAAATACCTGAAAAAAAAAAAGACTAGGGGAGGGGAAGGGTAGGAGAAAAGAAGAATGGCAGCAGGAAGGAGTGCTTGTACATCTTGTATTTTTCTTTCAACCACTCAAAAAGGGGAAATATTTTGTTCAAGGCCAGCATCCTGCCACTTCCTGTCTAGAATGGCAAACAGATTTCAGTGCTTCTCACTCACTGATGTACCATTGCCAACATTTTCCTTTGAAAAATTATTGTATTTATTTTGTGCGCGAGTGTGTGTGTGTGCATGTGTTCGTGTGTGCGTGTGTGTATGTGTGCGTGTGTGTGTGTGTGTGTGTGTGTGTGTGTGTGTGTGTGTGTGTGTGACAGCATGGATGTGGAGGTCACAGAGAGTAGCTTCTCTCCTTCCATCATGTGGGTCACAAGGCTGGAACTCAGGTGGCCAGGCTTGGCAGCAGGGACCTCTGCTGGCTGAGCCATCTTGCCAGCCCACATTGCCAATGTTTTCCAAAGTGAGGGAGAAATGGGGGTTGTGAGTCATGCTGTGTGAAAACAGAGTCGTGGGTACTGTAGAAAGGGTTCCATTTATCAAGAGGAGCCCACACATTAATGCTCTATGCTTGTTCCCCACTCCACCCGTCTCTGAGCAGCCAAGACTACAACTTTAAAGTCATTGTTCCCGACATTGTCTACAGTGTGTCCAAGATTGTCGACACTATGTCTCTTTATCTTGTCCTCCTGTTTCTACCTATTTGCCAAGATGTCTCTATTTAAGAGTAGATAGCACAAACTCTTTCCCAAGGGCAAAGATACACAGGGAAGAATTCTGACTTCCTTTCCAAAGATCCATGAACTGTGCCCAAAAATGGAGGGAGAAGTTGCGAAAACCAAGCCTAGACTTGGGAAAATAACAAAAGACTATCAGAATGGCAATCTAGGGGCTAAAGGCTTCACACTGCATTTTCACAGTCTTTCAGGCTTTTGATAGTTTTCCCTCACCAAATGTATGAAAGTAAGAATAGTCTTCCAGAATGCAGAATAAAATCTTCCTTTGCCAAACACAAGATCAGCCAGGCTTACTAGATAGAGATCCAAGTGGCTCTATGCTAATGGAGTTCTGGAGTGGTATTCAGTCTGCTTCCCTGGTGATACTTCATGTTGTTGAGGGAACTACTACTTTTTGGCTCCAGAAAAAATTATCCAAAGTTTAACTCAAGGTCAAGATTACCTAAAATTATTCTGGAACAAGTTAGTTTATTCTTCAATCAATCTTTGTCAGAAAGGCTTCGAATAAGTTAATAAATAAGAGATATCATACAATTAGTAAATCACTATTTTAGGAATCCCAAATTTTGGAGACAGAACTTTTCTTGAAAGAGAAAATTCAGGAAATTAATGAAAGCAAGTTTTTTATCTTGCAAAGAATTCTAATAGTGTTGAGTGGAAGGAGGAAACATCTTATGTGTAGACTATTTTAGTATCGTGTCAAAAGGTGAAGGAAATATCCTTGTGAAGGGAACAAGAAAAACTGCACAAAAGTGAATGAGTAAAAATTGACATTCCTGGGGTTGGAATGCACAGACTATTATAAGTATCTGGAATGTGTCCCAGTCAGACGTTGTGAGAAGTGTGCAGTTTGAGCAGTGGCTGTTACAGATACGGATCAGACTTTGGGGTAGAGGGTTTACAAATCATGTTGTTTAATTTTTATACCAACCCAGCAAGTTAAATGTTAACATACTTCTATTTTTACATATAAAAGAAGGCAACAGAGGGAAGTTATTTTGTACTAGAAAAGTTTAAAGTTTTATATATGAATGTATGGATTAGAACTTTAGTTCGTAACTGTTCATCTCCAAATGTTTTACTTTAACAATCAGAATACCTTTTCTGTATCCAGTGTCTACTCTAATTATCTTTTAAGGAAGTTCAGTCCAAATGCCTTCTCATATCTACAAACATAGAAAATTTATAAATTCTTTCACATTTATTTTGAATCACTTTGTTACTGATCAAAATCGCTTTGATTCTGCAACCAGATTGAGATCTAAAGTACATTTAGGTAAACTTGGTGCACACATGCAAAAAAATATGCAAAGCTTACCTTCTAAAAATGCAATTTATGTAAATTTTAGCATTTTCTAGTATAAAAATATTTATATAAAATTACTGTTTTTATGTCACGCTTTTTATTCAGATTTGATGTTTGCTAGAATAAGCAAATTTATATTAGATTAACATTCCACTGGGTTCAAATGTTTTCTTTTGCTCCATTGAATGCCTGTTAGTCACTACAAAATCTGTTTTTGACATTTGGTATTTAACAAGCCTATTACTTGGCAAGTAGTTTTTCTTTTCAAGTGACTAGTTCAAGAATTGTCTCTCGCTTGGGTAGTTTGTTTGGATAAATGAAGGTTTTATGTCCACTGAAATTTGCTCAAAATTATGCTTATATTTTATTTAGAAGGTGGTGGTTAATGTTAGTTATTTGACAAGTATCCGTGTGATTAGAAACTGTGGTCACCTCAAAACAGAAAGTCCCAAATCAAAGAGAATCTTCATTTCTTTTCCCTGTATGCGTGTTCCACTAAAATGCTACTTGAAGCACAGGACTCTTAATAGGCTCTGGTGAGAGTGTCTAGGATTCACATTTAAATGTGCTAAGGACCTCTTTGCCTCCCTACTCTTTACAAAGTCAATGCCTACTCAAACACATTAGTAAATAACAATGTACAGTTATAGTGAATTGGCTGTCAGAAAGATCATGAATACATTGCAACCCCAAAGAAAAGAACTAAATCTTCTGGAAGGTACTAGGAAAAGATCACAAAAGAGGCTCTGTGCGCCCTGAGTGTAAAGGCTTTGAAGAAGCACATCAGAAGAGCAAGACCACTCAAGGAAAGGGTGCTTTTAAGCCTTTTGAATAGATCTCTATGGTGTTAGGTCATTTTTTTTCCCTAGTGGATATTAACCTTTATTGTCCTTCCCAAACAAAACTCTGTTGTTGACTTACATATTTGTTTCCACTATGGTATGGATATTTCAGCCTGAACTCTCAGTATTTTATCATTCTGTGGACAGATCAGCCTCCTGAAGCTCTTGAAGAAGTGAGGAAGGATGGGGAAGCATGAAGAATGGGTTCCAGTAGTTAATGTCTTTTCATGTGGCCTAGTGGAATTTTAAAAGGATTTTTGGAGAAACGGAATCTAGAGGCCTGATCCAGAAGTCAGCATGCAGTACATAGAGGACAAGGGACTTAATATTTATAGCTGATAATGATTCAGTTTTTTGCTACATGTTTATTTCTTCAGCCACTTCTTAGTGCAAATTGGACTACCTGTCTAGACTTTTGCAAATTGTAGTTTACTTCCTTAACTCCAATTTGTCTCTAGGAATAAAGAGAAGAATGCCAAGTATGGATGCTATATTATCAAATATGCTTGGTTTCCACCACAGAACAATAACTATCTGCCTCTAACAAGCAGCCATCATGACCTTGTGAGAATACTAAATTCTGGACTATGATTTGAGAGTTAGGTCATTAGTTTTTCTGGTCTTGAACTTCATTTCCATAATAATTGAAAGAGAAGAATTACATAAGTGAAGGACACATCAGAGAGTTATTGGTAGTTTATATTAAAAAATGTAAAATTTGCCATTTTCCAAAAATCAGGAAAGAAGTTTTTTTTTTTTTTTCATATTGGGGCTAAGTTTTCCTTGTGGGATCTGAAATCTACCGAACAAATGTATTTCTTTTCTTGTATTCCACCTTAATTCATGTACCCGTTGTCTTTGTTTTATATTGCTGTGAAGTGACATCATGACCAAGGCAACTTATAAAAGAAAACATTTATTGAGGCTCACAGTTCGGGAGGGTTAGAGTCCATAACCATCATGGTGGGGAGCATGGCAGCAGCCAAGCATGAACAATTCGGAGCAATAGCTGAGAGCTCACATCCTTACCTTACATCCAACAAGGCCACACCTCCCAATTCTTCTGAAAGAGTGCAATCCAACTGAGCATGAAACACTCAAATATGAGTCTATCGGAGCCAGTCTCACTCAAACAACTGCACCTATATGCCTAATACCTTCACGGGGAATGTAGATTTGGATAGCTGCATTACTTCTCTGATAGAAGAGATGCTGGCAATGAGCAAATCACATTTTCTAATTTCTAACACTTTCCCAAAACTCAGTTGCCATATACCTGTACATTCTAGCAGTCTGACAGCTGAATACAAAATAGTAAAAGCTATGTTCTTTGTTCTGTTCTAAATTAATACTGGTGAAGATAAGGGTCCAGGACGGATGTCTCACAATGTATGAAGAAGAGATGGAGCAAGGAAGTGAGTAGCACGGCACATTAATCAGTAGGTTTTCTGTTTGGCATAAAAGTGTTTGAGCTACAAAATTGTGTTTTGGAGGATAGAGATTGAAAGTCCTGTGCTAGCTTGATCTATACAAATACACATTTTCATATGAGGTGTAAGGGAACAAAAAAACTGTTGGAAAATGGGTGTTTAAAAATGCTTATGATCTAAATTAAGAATCTAGTCATTAAACTGAATTCTGTCTTGCTGGATTCACAATGATCTTGGATATCTTTGGCAAGCTCTTAATGGGTCAGACTTGGCTTCCATGGTTAGCATCTGGAGAACAACGTAATTTCAAAACTTTATGAAGAAAAGGGATGCTGGAACTAAACATAAAAGCAGCCTGGGATTTCAACATCCTATTGCCTCTTAGTAAATGGAAACACTACTTTTTGAAGATCAGTATCTCAAAATATATGGCCTTTAGTGAAGGGGCTCCAATGTGTTGTCCATAATTTTTGACAGTGATTGTGCCAGGGCACAGCTGCAGAAACAGGAAGCCTGAATTGTGCTCCACAGAGCTGTTTAGGGTTGCATTGCCCTGGAGTCAATCTTGTAGGCAAGAACAGATGCCCAAGACACATAAACACACTGACTTTGGGCAGTAAATGCCAACTTGAGGCCTTCATACAAGTCTCAATCCAGCAACAACAATGTTTAAAAGATATAAATAAATGGGGACCTGAACTTATCTTCCCCTCTCCCAAGGGTCTTACAGTGGGTTTATTTTGTGTGTGTGTGTATGTGTGTGTGTGTGTGTGTGTGTGTGTGTGTGTGTGTGTCCATGCATTTACACTAGTCCATGCAGGCACATACAAAGATCAAAGGTTGGTGTCGTAATTTTGTACTCAGTTACTTCTTCACCTTATTTTTTGAGACAGATTCTCTCTTTGAACCTAGAGTTGCTGTTTTGGCTAGGCTGGATGATGAACAGGGGACCATCCCACCCATCTCCTGGGCTATAGGTGCATGTCACCATGCCCATACTCCACGCAGTTATTGGAGATCAGAACTCAGGTCCTCCTGATTGCATAGCAAACACTTTGTAGTTACTGAACCATTTCCCTCATAGTTAATTCTTGTTGGAATTGACTCTTGGTTGACCAAAACTCCTGGATAAGAGAGACGACTGGTGGCTTAGATGGTAGAATAACTTCCCTGTTGAAGAGGAGCTCATCTTGCTATTGAAACTCAAGGCTACTGTCTTTGCTGTGCTTCTGTTTTGTGAATTTTATAAAGATAATGCATTTATTAATTCTTAGAGATTTTTTATACAATGTATTTTGACCATATTCACCATCCTACTCAACTCTTTCCAGATCTTCCACTATCTCCCTACCCACCCAGTTTCATGCCATCTTCTCTCTCTCTTTTGTAAAACAAAACACACATAAAAAAATACCTAGTGGAGTTCAGTTTGTCGTGGTCAACTACTCAACTACTCATAGAGCCTGACTTGAATTCGGTTGATAAACCAGTTGTCACACCACTGAGCAAAAGTCGCTTTTCCTAGGAGTCATCAAAGGTCAACATCTCCTCAGCTAGGTGTTGGACTTCATGGCCACCACTCCTCCTCTAGTCTGGGATGTTGCCTGGCTTGCTATTGTGCAGGTTTTGTAGGTGATGTGACAATCACTGTGCATGCATATGTACATTTTCTCTGTTGTCACTGGAAAACACTGTCTCTTTCAAGTCATCTGCCATTCTCTTCTTGTGTAACTGGCCTAAGGTGAATATTCCTCCCAATGGTGTTGATCAAGAACAGATGCTAAAAGCTGTGTTATTGGATGCCACCCAGCACCCTTGTAAAGGTCACAGATTGGACAAATTATGGCGGTCACAGTAAATGGACAGTCCTTCAAATTGCTTGGTGGGTGTCACAACAGGAAGTTAACTTCATTCTGGGAGCATCTTTGATGATGGTAAGAAGAACATCTCCCAAACTTGGATATATGATATAGAATAGTGTCAAATATTTACACATCCCAGTCAGGACCAGCAGAGAGTGGTTTCTGGCCACCACGATATTGGCTTCCACCATGAGATGAGCAATACTGAATAAAACTTAAGAAAGTTTCAACTCTGAAAAGCCAGTCTCTTGGAAAGGAGTTCATTTTGTGGCGGCGGTCAATAACATCACCTTTAGAGGGAAAGAATGTCCCTTTTAAAGAGAAATAAGATGTGCTTTGGGGAAAATTTCACTAAGGGTCTGTGATGGCTCTATTCTCTCTGAGTGGCAATAGGTATAGTGCCTGTGAGGTGCTCTCCAGGGGAGGACCCCACAAGCTGAGTGAGTAGTTTCAGTTAGAGAAACAAAAACAAGTTTATTTTAATCTTAGCTTAACCTCCACAGACTCGACTCTTTCCAAATGCTACCTTCCACTTCAGGACATGGTGGTTCTGGCTACGTAATTTGAAACAGCTGGGATCCTTGTGGGTTTTTTTTGTTGTTGTTGTTGGTTTTTTTTCTTTTTTCTCACTTTTGGCCTTTGGTGTCATCACATCTGGTTTTTTTTTTGAACCTACTCGAAATGTGTAAAATAAGATCAAGAAGTGGTGGTGATTTCATTTAACAAAGAATATCAGCACTGAATCTCTCAGCTGAGTTTACATTACAGTCAAGTGAATGAAGCCAAATGTATGTTGTCCTTATACTCATCAAATATATTCTAAATCAGTTTTATATCACAGGTTAAACTGTTGACACATATAAATATAGGTCATTTGTTTCACAGCAAATGTGCACTTGTTTTTATAAAATATAAGGATCATTAAAGCTATGCCTTTATGGGATGTAAATGCTGTTGATACTTTTACCAAAATTCGGAATGTATACTCCTTGCTTCCCAAGGAAAGACTCAGGAGTCTTTAGACATATTTGGGATCATGTGTTCACATAAATATTGGAATTGCTTTTGGAATTGAAGGGGCTCTCAGATTCCTATAATTTTTGAATCATGTAAGTCAAATAAAAGCGCAGACTCTATGTGTGAGAGAAAACTGTTTCTGCAGACATTCTGTGCTAATTCAATGGCTCTAATTGTTACAAAAGTATGGCATTTCTCTCTGAGACACCCTGTTACTTCATCTGAATTTAATGCCTGTCAATGATTAAAACTTGAAAAAATGGAGGAGGATATGGCTTTGGAATTTAAAAATACATGCTGTAATAATTTAAGTAAAAAAAAAAGAAGATAAAATTAGCAATGTTTTCAGAGTTATTTGTTTTTAGCTACTCTGAGAACAAATTAGGTTTCCTCTTTCAATAAATAATATGTGTTTACAATATCATATAGCTATATTAACAGAATTAATGTTAAAAGTCTTGAAACCTGACTTTCATTAATGAACTAAGTTGTCAAATATTTAGTGTGCTCCAACTATTAACACACATTCTATAATATGAGAACAGTATAGAGTTCTCCTGTATTTGAAAATAATGTGCATTTGTGGCATGAATCTTAAAGAGTCTTATTAATAAAATCAAACCTGAGGCCAGGTATTGGGGTGAACTGGAAGGTCAGAGAACCAGAACAAGCCACAGCTAACCTCACCTGGCCGACTTCTTAGCTGATCTTGTTTCCTCAGACTGGAAGCCTCTGTGTCCTCATATCTGAATGGCTCTCAGCTGTGCTGCTAGAAGCCTGAAAGCTTAACCAGCCAAATGCTTCTAGTTCCTGGTTCTTATGCCTTATATATCTTTCTGTCTTCTACCGTCACTTCCTGGGATTCAAGACTCACTCCCTGGGATTAAAAGTGTGTGTCACCACGCCTGGCTCTTTCCAATGTGGCCTTGAACTCACAGAGATCCCAGGTGGATTTCTCCCTTTGGAATGCTAAGATTAAAGGCGTGAGTGCCACCATTTTCTAGCCTCTGTATCTAGTGGCTGTCTGTTCTCTGACCCCAGATAAATTTATTAGGTTATACAATATTTTGGGGAACACAATACCACCACATTGTGGCTTATGATTTTCTAAGAATATGAACATAGAGATACAAGATTATTAACATGTATAGACACATATTTTTTATAAATACTTTTATTTTATAATCAATTTAATTGTACAAATCTGCCATGGATTCCCCTGTCCTCCCTCCTCCCACCCCCCAGCCTTCCCCCCACTCCACCCCCCAAATTCCCACCTCCTCCAATGGACTAGACACACACTCTTAAATTAAGTTTGTTTATAAACTTCCATGAATGGTATTCTATATTTGTTTTTGTAAACTTTTTTGGTGTTTTTTCACTTGTCATTAATTGTTGTGAAGGGTTTTCTTATATAACTGCACAAAATATATTTCTTTTTCCCACAGTTGGTAAGAATTTTGGCTATTTCCATTTGTTGTGTTAATATCTTCACGTGTATCCCTCATACAAATCTCTGTGATGTAAAAGTTTCTGGAAAAAAAACTTATTTGTCCTTGGGAAAATTAATCTTTAACTTTACCAGATAAAGGCAAATTCTTTTCCAAAGTTAATATACAAATTTGCACCCTAATAATCATGTATAAAAAGTAATTATAGCCTCCCATTGTCCATCTTTCAAATGTTTTTCTATTTAAATAGATAGAAAATGACACTCCAAGCTGGCTGTTATGTGCTCCCCTCAATTATTCTGCATTTGGGTTGAGTTTAGTACATTACCAATAATTTAGTTTCCTCTCCATGAATAACGCTGATTTCTTCAGTCCTTAATTTACCTGGATTCATTTCTCTTATTTCTTGATCATCAGTTTTATGAACTCTAAATACCGTCTGTAATTTAAGTATGCATACCTTTTTTCCCAGTCTATAACTTTATACTCATTTTGTGTATGATACCCTGCCCTAACTTTATTTTTAATTTTGTATGCATGAAATTTTCAATATTTCCTTTTGGTTTTGTTGTCTTATGTCTCATTTAAGAAATATGTTTGAACCTAGGCTACTGAATATATAATTTGAACACACTGGTATGTGGGTGCCACAGTTACACTTGCAGGAAGGAGGTCATGGTCTGAGAATCCCTGTTAGTGTAGTGAATAGATAGTGAGTATTTGTTATTCTTCATTGCTGTGGGAAAAATCCCCCTCCATTTCTGAAGTTTTACATTGAATATGCCTTCTCAAAATCCTTTTGTTGGACAACTTATATCCTTTATGAAAAACTTTCTACATTTATGTGGAAAGGCAAAGTCACATTCATCGAGATGGTATTTTTGCAATGTATTTATTAATACATTGAGGAATTCAAAATGTGCTTTGACATATTCAGCCCGCTCACTCTGTACCACTCTCTCCATTTTCCCATCCAACACACACACACACACACACACACACACACATTCACACACACATAGTCTCAGGGTTTCTATTGCTGTGAAGAGACATCATGACCACAGCAACTCTTTTTTTTCCATTTTTTTTTTATAGATTATTTTTTTTTTAAGATGTATTTATTTATTATGTGTACAGTGTTCTGCTTGAATGTATCCCTTCAGGCCAGAAGAGGGAGCCAGATCTCATTACAGATGGTTGCGAGCCACCATGTGGTTGCTGGGAATTGAACTCAGGACCTCTGGAAGAACAGCCAGTGCTCTTAACCTCTGAGCCATCTCTCCAGCCCCCATTTTTTTATTAAGAAATTTTCTACTCACCCTACATACCACCCACAGATCCCACCTCGTCGCTCCTCCCACCTCTTAGCCCTCCCTCCCAAGCCACCCCCTATCCCCACATCCTCCAAATCAAGGTCTCCCATGGGGAGTCAGCAGAGCCAGGCACACCAAGCCAAAGCAGGTCCAAGCCCCTCCCGCCTGCACCAAGGCTGCACAAAGTGCCACACCGCAGGCACTGGGCTCCCAAAAGCCTGCCCATGCACCAGGGATAGAACCCGATCCTCCCTCCGTGTGTCCTCCAAACAGATCGAGCTAAACAACTGTCTCCCGAATCCAGAGGGCCTAGTCCAGTCCCATGGGGGCTCCACATCCACTAGTCCACAGTTCATGGGTCTCCGTCAGTGTGGCTGGTCATCTCTGCGTGTCTTCCCATCATGATCTTGATGTCCCCTGCCTGCAGAATTCCTCCTCTCTCCCATCCACTGGATTCCTGGAGCTCAGCCTGGCGCCCGACCTGGATCCCTGCCTCCACCTCCATCAATCACTGGATAAAGGCTCTATGATGACAATTAGATTAGACCAGTCCAGGCACCCCCTTGATCACTGTCAACAGTTCAAGATCTTCCTTGTGGATTCCTGAGAACTTCCCCAGCACTCTGCCGCTTCCCACTCCCATGATGTCTACATCTATCACGGTATCTCCTTCCCTGCTTTTCCACTTGGTCTCTGCTCCAACTCGACCCTCCCATTTCCCTATGTTCTCAACCCCCATTCCTTGCCCTCTGCCACCCTGCCCCCCAGCCCACTTATGCAGATCCCATCCACTTTTACTTCTCTGGGCTATCCATGTGTCCCTCCTAGGGTCCCTCCTTGTCAACTAGCCTCTCTGAAGCCGTGGGGTGCAGTCTGGCCATCTATTGCCCTACATCTAGTATCCATTTATGAGTGAGTACACACTATGTTTGTCCTGAGTCTGGGTTAACTCACTCAGGATGATATTTTCTAGTTCCATCCATTTGCCTGCAAATTTCATGACATCGTTGTTTTTTACTGCTGAGTAGTACTCCATTATGTATATGTGCCACATTTTCTTTATCCATTCTTCAGTTGAGGGGCATCTAGGTTGTTTCCAGGTTCTTGCTATTATGAATAATGTTGATATGAACATAGTTGAGCATGTGTCCTTGACCACAGCAACTCTTATAAAGGAAAAACATTTAACTGGGGTGGCTTACATTTCCAGAGGTTTAGTCCATTATCATGGTTCAGCATGGTGGCATGTAGGCAGACATGGTGCTGGAGAAGGAGCTGAGAGTCCTATATTGTGACCCACAGGCAACAGTGGTCTGAGACACTGGGCGTGACTTGAGCATATATGAGACCTCAAAGCCCACCCCTACAGTGACATACTTCCTCCAACAAGGCCATACCTACTCTAACAAAGATATACCTCTCTATAGTGTCACACTCTATGAGCTTATGGGGGCCAATTTCATTCAAACTAACACACACACACACACACACACACACACACACACACACACACACACATATTCTCTATTGAGTTGTTTGTATTACCCAGCTAGCTTTGGTGTATGGGCAACCTATCAGAAGGTCACTGGTCCTCCTTCTCCCAGTGGCTGTCAAATGTCTATACTCCCCCAGCTAATGGTGGAATTACGTATCTACCATTTTTCATCTATGCAAAGATTTTGTCTGGCTGGTGCTTTAGAAGGTCTTCTGTATGCTGTTATAATTGTGAGTATTCATATGGACATCTACCCTGTTGTGTCTGGAAGAAACTTGTTTCCTTAATCTTGATGTTGATGTTAACTACCTGTAGCTCTTACTATCTCTATTCTCTTTTCCACATAGATATCTGAGCCTTGAGGGGAAAGAGAGATATGAATGTCTAATTTAGGACTCAGTACCCTAGTGTCTTTTGTTCTTTGAATGTTTTAACCAGTTGGTAGTCTTTGTGCTATTTCTCATCTGTTTCAGGGTGAATCTTTTTCTGATGAAGGCTGAGAAATTCTCTGATCTATGGGTATGTCAAGAAATGATTAGGAATTGTGTCAGTTTAGCAGAATAATTGTATTGGGTTTCCCCTGAGAGTCTATAGCCTATCCAACCAAAGGCTCTTAGACTAATAGTGCCAGGTATGGGTCCATTGAACGGAGCAGGCCAAGCAGAAAGTGCTTGGTTACTCCCATAATATTAGTACCATTATTGTGCCTGTAGGCCTGTCTTGTCAGGCCAGTAGTTGTAGCTTGCACAGTTCATAGCTGGGTGAGACCAAGTCTTACTTTTTTTCTTCCTCCAGCATGCACAGCACCTCCCAGCATCACGAATGCTAGCCAGTAGGGAAGAAATTTCCAGATGAGTGCCATCTTGATGTTTCCACATTCTGTGACTCAAGTATGTGGTGTCATTTTTTGGGGTAGGGAGATTATTCAGGGATATTGGCAATGGCTTATGATGCCATTGGGTGTCTATGTGACTTCATTTGCTAACAACTTAACAAAAGGCAACCTGTTTTTGGTAGTAAGGGTTTTTTTGTTTGTTTTTGTTTTGTTTTGTTTTTTTGTTTTGCTAGCAAGGAGTGTCTGTTTTAACTGTATGTTAATTATTTTCTATTACTATTGTATAGCCAAAAGTAACTTAGGATGGACAGGGTTTTAGTTCATCTTATAGCTCCCAGGTCACAGTCCTTCATTGGGGAAATAAGGGCAGGAACTCTAGTATGAGCCTAATGATATGGGAACCTGGCCAGGGACCATAGATGAATGCTGTTTACTGGCCTATCACATAGATTTCTTTTTATGCAACCCAAGCCTATCTACCCAAGGGGTGGCACCACCTAGTGAGGTGGGCCCTCACACATCAATCATTAATAAAAAAATTGCCTCTTAGAGTTCTGTACAAGCCAATCTGATAGAGGCAATTCCTCAATTGACATTTCTTCTTTCTAGACGACTCTAGCTTGTATCAAGTAGACAAAAACAAACAAACAAACAAACAAACAAACACCCTAACCACCACAAACTGCTAATGAAATTAGTCTTGGGAAGATTTTTAACATTAAGAATGGAGTTAAGATGCCAAATTAGATGCTACCTCTATGTAACCTGGTGAAGGAGAAGAATGAGATTAAAAAAAAAAATGAAAATAGATTCTATTCCAAAGATCAACAGAAAGGAAAAACTGGAACTTCCCCAATGTAGTAACAAGATACCTGACAAATGAGGAGACAAGGATGAGGGAAACCCCCAAAAAGAATCTAGCCATGCTGAGCACAGCCCCAACACAGAGCTCCCTGGTTTCTGAAGGGGAAGCAGAAGCCTTATCCATAAGCAGACTGTCTCCTCCTCCCTGACTAGCATTGGGGAAATTGAGGTCTCAAGAACAGGCTGCTCATTAGAGGATACCCACATGTAAGTGGACAAAACATCTAAATTAACAAAGGCATACATTATAACATAGAAATATAAGAAACATGAAAAACTCCTTATTTACCAAACATATTTGTGTATGTTTTCATTTTATGTTCAATTCAAACATAAGTGTGTATAATGTACTTTCAAACATTTACTCTTCGTCTACAAACACATCTTGGATCCACTAATTCAGTGACATTTTTTATCAGATATAAAGCTATTGGAATGCCTTTCCCTAGATTTTATATCATTAACATTGTAAAATGTTTGTGGTGAACACTGCATATTGCAATATTACATTTTACTGAAACATTGAATATATACTCAAAGTGTAAGATATTCAACCTAGAGTGTTTCTTGAAAGCTAAAATTTGCTGTCACTCCCAGAAGACCATAACGAGGTTTTCCTTATATGAAGACAAATATAAAAAAAAATCACTTTGGATTAAAACACTGCATTAGAGCGTCTAATATAAACAGCTTCTAAGAGCCACCATAAGTCAAAGTAATGGAACTTTCCTCTAATGTACTTATAAGCATGCAATCAAATAGCATGAGATGCGACTGAGCCTAGTCATCCCTATTGAAGTGATTATACCCTTCTGTTCTCCTGTGATGTCATAGGGACTCAGCAGTGTCAGAGAGACTGCTTCTCTGGTTATCCAATTCTCTGTCCTGGGACTCTAACAGAGTTTAGCATAAGTTTAACTAATAGACACAATTATTCTATTATTAACTCTCATCAAATAGGCTGACTTGTGAATTATATAGTGATTTTTTTCTTTTAAAATAAAGAAAATCTATTTATTTATGTGAATGTATGTATGTATGTGCATGTGCGCAAGGAGGTGAGAGAGGTGTGATCTCTTTGAAGCTGGAGTTCTAGGAAGTTGTGAGCTGCTTGATGTGGGTGATGGGACTTGAACTCAGGTCTTCTGCAAGGACAATATGTACTCTTAAGCAATGAGCCATTTCTCCAGTCCATAGTGGTGTTTCAACCTGTTCAAAGATCTGTTGGAAAAAATTCTTAGAGAAGTATGTTCTTTCAGTTTGATCTATTACTGTTTGAATGTCCCCCCAAACCAAACAGTCTACAGATATCAGGTCAAAATAGTGTTATAATGAATTTTAAATGGGTCATGAATATGCATGCATCACTGCCAATTAACAAAAACTGCTTCTTATGTGTCTGTGCACAATGAATTTTAGTTAAAGAACACTGAGTCTATAGCAAAGATTAGCACTTCAAAAGCAAATTTCCTGAGGGGTTACTGATGCCTACTGAAGGGACATGTTAATCTCCCATTATTATGAAATATTATTATATTAATTAAAAACTGAAGTAAAAATTAGTGTGTCTAAGCATCTCTAGTGCAGCTGGAGATTTCTCCAGTCCTTCTGGGACCTGCAGCCACATAAAACCAAGTAAACACACAGAGACTTTTATTACTTATAAACTGTATGGCTGTGGCAGGCTTCTTGCTATCTAGTTCTTATATCTTAAATTAACCCATTTCTATTAATCTATAAGTTGCCACGTGGCTTGTGGCTTACTGGTACTTTTACATCTTGCTTCCTCTGTGTCTGGCTGGCGACTCCTGACTCAGGCTTCCTGTTTTCAGAATTCTCCCCTCTCTTTGTCCCACCTATACTTCCTGCCTGGCTACTGGCCAATCAGCACTTTATTTGTTAACCAATCAAAGCAACACATTCACAGCATACAGAGCGATATCCACAACACTCCAGACATGCTGGATGAATCAGCAGCTAAGCTCTTCCCAAATGCAACACTTGTTTTTAAAAGGTGTTACATTTAATAAAAAGAAGGCAGGAAACCAAGATCCAATCATGAGAATGAGGCAATGGGAGAAAAGTCACAGGTTTGGTTCTCAGGCCTACTTCTGGACATACACAGACAGGGCCTGGTTGTGGTGATACTTTATTGAACCCTAATAAAATTTGCCTGAAGATCAGAGGACAGAACAAGTCACTATACTAAACATAGAGGTCAGGCAGTGGTGGTACACACCTTTAATCCTAGCACTTGGGAGGCAGAGATCTGTCTGGATCTCTATGAGTTCAAAGCCACCCTGGACTACGTGAAATTGATTCAGTCTAGGAGAGAAACAGAGCCTGGCAGTGGTGGCACACACCTTTAATCCCAATACTTGGGAATCACATGCCTTTAATCCCAGCACTTAATATCTCATGCCTTTGCTACCAGTATTTGGGAAGGACACACACCTTTAATCCCAGCATTAGGAAGGAAGTAACATGGCTGGAGCGCTTTTCAGCTGGATCCTTTTCAGTTGAGGACTCAGAGACATTCAATTAGAGGATTCATAGAATTGGCAAGGTGAAAAGTAGTCATGGCTTGTTTCTTTGTCTCTCTCATATTTCAGCATTTACTCTAATAACTAGCTCCAGGTTTTTTATTATAAGACCATTTAGGATTTGAGCAACACCTGGTGAGCTGGTCAATGCTGGCAGGCTTTAGCTTTCAATAGGACTCTTCTTATTGCACCATATCATTTTTTAAGACCCTCACCCAACTCTCAAATTCTACTAAGATGCAGCTTATGAAAATGAGACATTTGACCAGAAATGACTTTCATGGGCCACAAGCTAAATAATTCTCATCTGAAGAGGAGTTACAAGTTTCTAAAAAAAAATCTATAAGGTTTGAAAGATATTATTTCTTTTACTTTTTGAGATTATGATTACATCATTTCTCCCTTCACATCCCTCCTTATTCTTCCCACACATCCTTCCTTATTCTCTTTCAAGTTCATGGCCCCTTTTTCATTGATTGTTGATACATATATACATACACTGTGGTGGTTTGAATATGAATGTCCCCCATAGGCTCATATGTTTGAATGCGTGTCACAAGGGAGACAAAAACCTAAGCCAGATCCCGTGACTCTCTCTTCCTGCTGCCTGCCAATCTGGATGCAGAACTCTTGGCTGCTTCTCCAGCACCACATCTACCACACTCCCAGTTATGATGATCATGGACTAAACCTCTAGAACTGTAAGCCAGCTGCAATTAAATGCTCTCCTTTATGAGTTGCCACGTTCATGGTGTCTCTTTACAGCAATAGAACACTGACCAAGACACACACACACACACACACACACACACACACACACACACACACACCTACCTATAGATACAGCCTAGTATGTAGATTTTCATGACATGGAGCCATTGAATATGTTGATTTATCACTGTAAATAACATGGTAGATCCAACCTAAAACAGTTATTTTAAGGTGGAAGAAAGCAATCAATAATCATAATCATACAACCTTATTATATAACTGACTTCATCAAAATTCACAAGGCACTATGTAAATTATACAGCCTAAAATCAGAGCTAGATAAGGTGCTAAATCAGATCTCAGATTAAGCAGGTTATTCTTCCTTTCATTATGCTGCCTTAGAATTTGTGTCCATTAGTGTTTTACCTAAAGTGCAAAGGAAAAGCTTAAGTAAATACGTATCTTTGAGCAGACTGATAGATTAGTATGCATTTATGACGCTCTTTCATCAGTCTGTGACAAGCATTGTCCTGTGTGTGCTTCGGGGGCTCTAACGTCACTGAACAATCGTGATGGCTCTGGCATTTTAAAATCATATTGCCCATAAGTTAAATATATGAGCTTCTTCCTGTAAATACTTTAAAATTAAAATATAACTGTAATTATTTTCTCCCTTCCCTTATCTTCCTCCATCTCTTCCCATCTACCCTTCATCACTTTCTCTCAGTTTGATGGATACTTTATATTTATTACTGTTATACATTCTCTATCTATCTATCTGTCTGTCTGTCTGTCTGTCTGTCTATCTGTCTATCTGTATTTATGTATACACACATGTATGTATATGTATGCGTAAGTATATACATACAGCCTGTTGAGTCCATTTAGTGTGTTTTGTGTTTATATGATTTCAGAGATGACCACTTTGTATTGAATAAGCAACTAAGGGGTTCATCCTTGCAAGAGGCTAATTCTGCCTTTCAGTAGTCTTTAGTGGCCTGTAGTTCTTTATCTATGGGTGAGACACCATAAGATTCCCCCTTCCTACATTAACATGACTATTGACATTGTCATTGATGAGGTATTTTCAGGCAGCCGAAATGTTGAGTTATCATGGGTTAGCTACCCTGGCATTGCTAGGAGATTCTATCTCAATCAGATATTCTGACTCTCTGGCTCTTACAATCTGTCTGACTCCCCTTTTATGATGTTCCCTGAGCCTTAGGTACAGGAGTTGTGTTATAGATATATCTGTCGGGACTGAGATTCCCCATGATCAGTTTATCCCTGTTACTATGACCGATTGTGGTTTTCTATAATGGTTTTCATTTGCTGTAAAGAGAAGGTTTTTTGATAAGGGGTGAATGTTGTAGAGATAAGGCTGAGTTTTAGAATGAAGTTGGTTATTATGCTCGTTTAGTAAAATGCTGGTTGTAGGTTTTCTTCTAAGATTCACTACTTCTCTAGTCCAGCGTAGTTTTCTCAGGTACCAGGCATAATTTCTTTCTACTGAGTGGGCCTTAAATCGAATTAGACAGGTATTGGTTACCATTGGTATATGAGTGCCTTATTGCATATTTAAGGATATATTGCTATGCTGGTCATTGCTATAGTTAATAGATGTCACAGCCAGGTAAGACTAGTGATTGCAGTTCCATGCTCATCAGCTACCTTGGTCTCTTGTTCAGAATGGTTACAGGGTATGCAGAAAGCAACTGGATAACATAATCATTAGGCTCATTATCTGCTACTTTACTTTTCCTATTTTTAAATTCTGTAAAATGTAAGGATGCTATACTCTGTCCCTGTTTCAGCTTGAACCTCCTGTTTTACTTTTTTAAAAATATTGTGTTTTATTTTATGTGTTTGAGTATGTATCAGCATGTATGTATGTGTGTGTGTGTGTCATGTGCATGCTTGATACCTGAGGAAATCTGAAGATGGTGTCAGGTCCCCTGAAACTGGAGTTACAGATGGTTTTGAGCCACCACATGGGTCACTGAGCCAGGGTCTCCACAAGAGTACCAAGTGCTCTTAACTACTGAGACATTTCTTCAGTGCCATGGTCCACCTTCATGATTCAAAGTCTCTGTGTTTATAAGTATATGTTCTTGTTAAATTTTTTCTTTTTTAACAGAAAACACATGTTCAGGGAACTTTCCTAGTAGTTGTCAAGGAAACAGGGTTTTCTAATTCTCGGCTGAGGTTACTCTTTCACACTGTTCCATTTCTCACACTGTAACAAGTGTCCTCCTTTGGGTCCTAGAACAGTCACTGTGTTTTTGTGCCCTTTGTTATTATTGCACTGTTGAATGGAGCCCTCCAAGCCAGTGCTAAAGTACTTGTCCAGTGTTTCTAAGCATATGAAGATGATGAGGCACCTTATGCAGAAAATGTGTGTTAGGTGAGGTGAGTTATAACACCAGGGGTCATGAGATTAGTGCTAGTAAGCATACAGTACAGATTTGAAAAGATAGCCCTAATTTACATAGGAACACAAATGTAACCAAATTATGTATTGATGTGTTGACGGAAATATAATCATTCCAGAAAACTAATTCTGTCTTTTTCCCCCTTTGGGCAATTTCTTTTTCAAGATTGAAACAAGAAATGCCACTGCACATTATGAACATAATCACCATGAATATTGAGTTAAGAGTATAGACAACCTCCGTAGGTATGTGGCATTTCTCTAAGATGAAAGAAAGATGGAAGCATAGATTATTAAGATTACCCATTGGCAGAAGCTAGACATGTACTCCTGCAAAATCAAAAGCTACTGAGAGATTCAAACACTAAAAACTTGGCGTTAATCATAGCTGTATCTTGTTTGCATGTGTGTGCTATTTTTGTTCTTTTAGGTAATTTTATTGCTTAGTTTTCTGCTTTAGTGTTTTATTGAGTGCATTCCTCTCTTCCCACATCTGGTATCCTAGCCAAGTGTGTCTGTTGCCTCACATACATACTTTGGCATCTGTGTTTGGCTCATATGAGGGGCTCTACTTGACATACTTTGCTCTCTTCACATGCACAGACCTGAACCATTTTCCCCAGAGAAATTTTCTCATTCCCACACCCCAGACTGCTGTAATCTCTCACTTATTTAAATGTTTATCCAAGTTTATTCTTCTCTGAAGACAGTAACATATTTGAGTAGAAAAGTCAAACTCAGTTTCTTTCACTATGGTTTCACAACATGTTCCTGATCCTAGGGATGCCATGTGTTTTCCATTTGGCAAACAAGCAATGCTACCACAGTGAATACCAGCATGCTGTCTTCTAATTCAGCTCAATTCTGATACTGTCTATCTATCTGGGTATAATTTTAGATTCCACAAGTTAAAAGTTCAGTACTAAGACTGAACTCTCTACTTCAAGTAAATTTGAATTCAAGATTGTTTTATCTGAATGTGTACAACTGTCTATAAATCAAGGTTTCTATAATGCCCTACCTGTATTTATTTATGAAAGAACCTACAGAACTCATGGACATGTCTGTGTTCATCAGTTTATTATGAAGGCTATTACAAAGTATGAAGAGGAAGGGGTGTAGGTAAGGGGTGGATCATCCATGCCTTCTTTAGGGCACTGTCCTCCAAGGATCACCCCAACCTGTTCTGTTGTGTAAAAGTTCTTTGAACCTTGATCTTTTAGATTTTTTTGTAGAGCTTCCTTACATAGGCCTGGTTATTTAATTTACCAATCTCAGTTGACCAGTTTAACCTTCAGCTATCTCTTGTCCACAGATAGCTACCACACTAAAATCTTGCCTTATTCTTTCTCCCATCTGGAAGCTGCCTAGGGCCTGCCAGGCATATAAAAGGAAATTTATCACCTTAAGCATTCCAAAGATTTTTAGGAGTTATATACCAGGGTACTAGGGGCAGTCTCAAAATATATTTCAGAATGTCAAAATATTGGTCTTTTAATTTTGGTGATTTAAGCATTTGTTCCATTCATTTTTGTGACCTCTTTTGCCCAATCTAATGCCTTGAATATATTCAAGACAAAACATATGTATAGACAAAAGCATGTAGTTCAATGGTACTCAGCAATTTTGGAATATAACATTCTTTTTAAAGCATACACACCTTGGCTATAACCAAAAAGTTTCTAATTGCACTAAAGACTCACTCAACAAGAGGGAAATCATGTCTGGTACTGAAGCCAACTATCCAGGGCTAGTGAAGTCATGGCTCTTGGAGGAGAACCTACAGCTTCCACATTAGTAAATGAGCATAATCATTAACTACATTCTAAATATTTGCCTTTATGCCCACATATAAGGATAGTTCTCATGCCTTATTAAGGAAACTTTGAAATAGACAGAGACCATTGTAAAAACCACAATGAATCAAAATATAGAGTTTTAGAGCTCAGTCCCAAACGATACATCTACACTACAACTCCTGCACCTAAGGCTCAGAGTCCTTCCAGAAGAGGGGCCAGAGAGAGTGTAAGAACCACAGGAGTACAGTTTGCTATGAACCTGTGTATCTTAGGAATGTCAGAAGCTATACCCACGACGTCTCTCCATCATGGCTGGCTAAACATGACCTGAACAAGATTGATACTAATAGACCTGCTAATGTGGATAAAAGAAAGATCCTAAGGCCTCAACCCTAGACAAAAACTGTAAGCAACCAAGAAAAGCTGAGAGTGAAGAAACTCTTCTTGGGAGGGGCACACTAATTGGTTATCTAAGGGCCAATTCTCAGCTCTGAAAATGTATTTATAAAAGTAACATTACACAGACTGGACAGTTGTACTTATGTATTTAGGAACACACACACACACACACACACACACACACACACACACACAGAAACACACACACTCACATTAAGAGCAAGCCGGGCGGTGGTGGCGCACGCCTTTAATCCCAGCACTTGGGAGGCAGAGACAGGCGGATCTCTGTGAGTTCGAGGCCAGCCTGGGCTACCAAGTGAGTTCCAGGAAAGGTGAAAAGCTACACAGAGAAACCCTGTCTCGAAAAACAAAACAAAAAAACAAACATTAAGAGCAAGAGTCCATGAATTTGATAATGAGCAGGGGAGGTACGGGAAGAGATAATCATGTAATTATATTATAATCTCAAAAATTAAAAATTGAAAAATACAGCTGAAGAGTTTCCCTTTTCTAAGAATTTCAAACTCTCTTCCCCATCACCACTATTTCTCCACATCAAGCATTTGTTAAAACTTATAATTAATCCCCATTTCCTCAGAATGTTCCTGAAGATTTAAAGCCCCCAGAAATTAGCCCTACTTCAGAAGAAAGGGTGGGGATGGTATATAAGTTTTAGTTCCCAGGATAGGAGCTTTCCTGTGTGGACGAATGAACTTTGATTATAAAAATGTACTACTGTATTTCCCAGTGGAAATAGAGACAATTAAAGGAAACTCCATTCTCACTCACCACATTCATATACTGGTGAAAGTTGCTGAGAAGTTACAGAAGTACTGTAAGCTATTAGAACAGGAAGCAGTGGACAGAGAAACAGAAACTGATTGCAATCTTAAACCCATTGTTCATCATTTTCCAGTCTTTCATTAGGGAATTTTACCTTTTTTTTTTCTTTTGAAAATCTCGAGACTAATAAGTCCAAGGAACCTGCCAGTCTTGAATCTCAGGATGGAACGAAGAGTGAACCCTGACATAGCTGGGTTTATCTTACAGCAGGGAGTTAGGGAAATTCGCTATGACTAGCATCTTCGAATGTGGAATCTTATTTGTGCCTTTGTGTGTCAAGATCTGCTTCATTTTCGCTTCTTTTTGAGGAAGATCTCATACTCTGCACACCTGGTTTATCCAGAGGGCCATGGCAAAGGTCTGTTCTCTGAGAGCCACCGTACTTCAAGATGCACTGAAGCTCCCAGATAAACAAATCCCGTATGACACAGACAAAAGTAAAGGCTCCTGGTCCTTGCTGCAAAGGTCATAGAAAGTCAGTCTGTATCTTGCTGTTCTAAAGGGAAGAGTCATTTTTCTGTTACTTCTTAAGACCGTGTATCAAGTAACCTTTGAGTCCATCAGTCACTAATCCTTTCTGAGAGACAAAATCACACTTGCTTTCCCTTCAAACCATTGATCTGAAGACTAGAAATCCTTTTTTCTATGCCTTTAAAGTCATTTTCTAAAAAGGCTATAGAATAATTTCCATAAGGTTGTATCTTGATTTCAATAGTATGTTAACAGAAATATTACATTTATGCATTTGTTAATGTTTTTGAAGTATGCTTTGGTGATTCTACTATAATTATGATAAAATCTGTGCTAAGCATATTTAGTTGACTTTTTTATCTGAAGACTTTCAAGGCCTTTTCTACAAAATATCTACTTCATATTGGCAATATGAAAATTAGTTTTTACTTGATAGACAGAAGCTAGTTTTATTTCCTTTATATTTTAGATTTGTAAATAGCTTTATATAAGTGAAATATTTTGGTTACAAAGTCATGCTTAAAAGTTGTTTAACTTAGGATAGAGACAATTAATGATAATAAAATCATTTTCAGACACACTAGAAGGTATCTTGTCATTAGCCAGGGAATTCTACATTACCTACATTAAAGCTATAAAAGTAATCATATTGAAGCAAATGGACTTAAATTTAGCAAAAAAAAAAGATGTATAAGTATAGAGGATATTTGCTCCCTGAGAAAATAGCTCAACACTTTGAGTTCATTTGTTTATATGTTGACTTTGTTCCTAAAATTTCTAAAAAGAATTGAGATTACTTAAAAAAAAAGCATTCACTATAGAATAACATCTATGGTGAGACATCAGAGCAAAGGAAGAAAAGGTATAATAAGGATGTAACTACAACTTAAATAATGTTTACTAATGTATTCTGTAAGCTTATGTCCATGTCACAGACATACCCTGTAAATTTGAGCCTACATTTTCCAGCTGTCAAATGAAAGCATCCCAATACTGTCACTAAAATATGTGAGTGGCTAGCAAGTAGGGACACTTACTGAAATAGAATGTTCCCTTGTGTGTCATGAAAAGACACACTATTTGCTAGCAAATGATTAACTAAGTACTTATAATCATTGCCAGAGATATATATCAGAACATGAAACAGACTCTGTGTTGGCTACTTTTGGCTAATTATCTTGATACAAGCTAGAGCCATCTGGGAAGCATCATCTGTAGACGAACCTATGGGCCATTTTCTTGATCAGTGATTATGAAGAGGGCCCAGCCCTGTAGGCAGAAACACCATTGAGAAAGTGATCCTTTCCACTTGAAAGGCAGCTGAATGTGATCTTGAGAGCAATCTAGTAGTAGTGTTAGATATTTTGAAATAATGGGGGACGTCTAAAGTTATATCATGGTTTTGATTGTGAATTAACATGAGATGTGGGGGATAAATAGAAAGAGAGATTATGGATGGACTAATAGTGATATACATGTATTCCAAGTTGACAAGGCAGTTGTGCTGGTTAGTTTAAAGTTATTATTCAGGAGATCACACATGTTAAAGTTTATAATGTTGGGTTTTCTGAAAATATGCAACTAATTTTAATCTAAGAAAAAATCATGTGACATGCTGATTTCTGCCTTTAAGCAACTAAGGCATACTTTATTCTTTGAAGACCTCAATATGAAGCTAGATTGATAGGGTTTTTGTTTTCAACTTTGTGTGTGTGTGTGTGTGTGTGTGTGTGTGTGTGTTCATGTGATATTAGGATGTACATATGTGTAGAGGCCTGAGGCTGACATCAGGAGTTTTTCCTCACTCTTTACATTATTCATTGAGGCAGGGGCTCTGAAATGAACCTGGAGCTTGGTAATTCTGACAGTTTGGTTAGCCAGCTTGCTCTGGAGATCCCCTGTCTTCACTTCCTGAGCCCTGAAATCACAAGTAGGCTGCCATGCCTGCCCATCCTTTTCTGGGGGATCTTAGATCTGGTCCTCATATTTATATGGTAAGAGTTTCATCCATTGACCATCTCCTCCCATCTTGATAGGTTTTGAAATCTGTGGAATGCAATCATAATTGAGACCATTAGCCATGCTGAGGATGTCAGTGTGTGTCACCAACAACAGCTTGTAAGCATGGTGTGGATAGAGAAATCAGAGCACACAGAGATTTGCTATATTCTTAAAGCTCAAGTTAAGCAGAGATTGGAGGAGGTTTGGGACCATGCAACATCCTTCTTTGTATACTGCACTGTCCTGCAAGCGCTGGGCATGTAGACGTCCCTGACCTCCCCTGAAAATTCCTAAAGTGGGGCTAAAATATTTGAGTAGTTGTTGCTTGGGACCCAGAGAAGTTGTGTCTATTCAGTTCTCTCAACACTTCAACTTTGCTCAACAACATGTAAAGTAAGTAGAAATTTCACACCTTCCTTAGAAGAAAAGTACAATGAAACACTACTTCAACTCCATTTTTCCCTGGGAGCCTAATATGGCCCGATGGGAATTCAGTAAAGGGCTGGTTAGCTTTTTGATGAGTCAACTTAACTTAAGATAGAGTCATCTGGGAAGAGGAAACCACTGTGGGGAAAATGTCTCCATACGATTGTCCTGTATGCAAGTCTGTATGGCATTTTCTTGATTGATGACTGATGTGGGTGGAATCATCCCATTATGGGCAATACCAACCCTGGCCAGCTGGTTCTGAGAGATGTAAGAAAAGTGGCTGAACTTGAGCATGGGAGCAAGCTAGCAAACAGAATTCCCCCATGGTTTCTGCTTCAGTTCCTGTCTCAGTTTCCTGTGTAAGGTCCTGTCCTGACTTCTCTTCATGATAGACTGTGAGTGGGAAATATAAGCCAAATAAAACTTTTCCTACTCCAAGTTGCTTTCAGTTATGATATTTATCGAAGCACTAGAGATCAAACTCCAAGACAGACTCTAAGAAGGCTCACAATAATCTAGAGTTCCTAATTATGTCTTTATTTACCCCCCACCCCCCTCCCCTCCCGCTGCCATTAGCAGGATCTACAACATACTACTCATGAATGGACTGTGGATGTGTGAGTGGATGAACAGATTATGATACAAGTATGATACATGAAAACATTGTACTGGATTCTGATTTTTTTAAATCTCTTTCTAGAAGGCTTCCATCCATTTTTCTTGGGTGAGGTGGAACAAACTGCAGGGCGGGGAGCTGTTTAATGAAGTCGTCCATCTGATGAGTAACTGAGGGTTACTTCTGAACACCAGTGAAAAGAGTAAGAGACTAAATCCTGCCAAGAACCTGTGGAAGCAGATTTCTTCTCCAGTGAGACTTCAAATGGGATCCCAGCTCCAAATGAAATTTGAGTTTTATCCTCGTGAAGACCCCGAAGCAGAGGATTCAGCTAACACACCCAGATCACTGCTCCATAGCAACTACAAGCTAATACATACATGCTGCACTGATATGGTTTTGCTGTACCAATCACTCAGTAATCATGATCAGTACAGTTATCTTTATAGTACCACACCTTTTGACAAAACAGACAAAGGTCCATTTTAGCATCATCCCTGTGTACAATGTTCCTTATTAAGTTAATTTATTATTGGATAATGTGTTTATTTTATACAAGAATGAGTCTTCAATCAGGTTTACGTGGTATTTACAACATGATGAGGTAAAAGGTTGTTAGCAAACACAAATGCCAACTGGACATCTGATGACACAAGGCATGATTATGTACACAATATAATTTTTTTGTGTGTGTGTGTGTTTGTGTGTATCCTCAGTGCATGGCTTTTAGACAAAGCTGCTACTGACCAAACAGGCATGGCTGAAGATAATGAGCTAAAACTAGCTTTCTAACAGGTGGAAATATTTTGGTGCATATACTGTGTATGAAAATAGACATAACTTTTGAAATGGCAATGAGTTGCCAACCACTATTTCAAGGCCCCACCACAGTGCAATTTTCTTTGTGTCTGAATGCATGACTACTTAATATGATTTAATGATGAACAAGCCACTTGGTGGCAACAGACATCCTTATGAGCATACTGCAAATATTTCTCAAAACTTAGGATGCAATGTGCATATCCTTTTATTTTCTTAAATCTGAAAATCTTGATGCTGCTGGTAAATTGTCATGGTTATACTATTTATTCAAAAGTCTTTTATAATAATGATAAATATATCCAAAAGAAGCCTACAGAAGACTTTGGATGGTGTGGGACACTTTTTTCAAGTCTCCTAAAATGGATGCCTTCAAGTAACTTCACACAAACTTCTGCACATTTATGGAAATTCATTAAAATTTTACCCCCTTAAGACAGAAAAATTAAACCTCAGTTCTTTTAGGGGTTCTTTGTGAATATTATGATGCAAATTGAAATATTTACAACAGAATATATTATATATAAAAATATAAATGAAAACTGAAGGCAGAGAGATGGGAAAAGAGAGGGAGATAAACAGAAAATGAGTGTAAGAAGAACACCACAAGGGGCACTTCTCTTTTGTAAACTAGGTAAAAAATAAAATAAAGTAAAAAAGCAAACAAACAAGTTTTAATGTAAAAGGGACAAACGTTTTCCTGGTAGAAACAATAGGCTATTGAAGATAAAATTAGCAATGCTAATGCCAGTATAGAAAGATTAAGAGCACAAAAATAAAAGTTGAAATTAAAAAAATAAAGTGACAATAAATGAAAAATATCAGAGCATATGATTCACCAGAAAGTGTACTAAACATCTAAGAGGCAATGCATGCCAAGAGTACCTACCTTTGGTAGAGGACAGTCTTGTTGTGTATTTTATAAGATGTATAAATACATAATTACTATCATCTGAAAGTCATATTTTATAAAAATATGTTTCTATATACTAAGGAAAAATAATATCTTAAGCAACAATATTGTTTATTTGTTAACCCTCACATTTTGAGGGTTGTGTGATTGGCAGGACCGAGCTGACAGTTCCCCTGCTGCATTAACAGTGGTTTATGTAAGTGTCAGTAGGTATTTATTTGGGACCAAAATAGTCAAGATGGTCAGTGATGTTTGGTCATATCCAGTGTTTTAGTAGTGGTAATTAGAAAGATGAGCTTGCTTGAGTTGGCCCTCTGTCCAAATGGGCTTAGAATCTTTCTATATCATCTGTCCCAGAGGGAAGTTGGAACTTTTCATGTCTCTTCAGGCTCAAAAGAACTCAAGGACACTTGCAAGATTTTTTAAAAATTTATATATTTTTTATTTTTTATTAAAGCTCAACCCAGAACTGGCGTAATGTCAGTTTCACATTCTATTGGTCAAAGCAGTTCTAATCAGACCCAGATCTAAAGGGAGAGGGAACAGACACCACATCTAAAAGGAAGAAATTTCAAAAAAATTTGCAAGCCTCTATAATTTGCCACAGATGGCAAATCAGACATGTAAAATATGGTAAGAATGCAGAAAAAATAAAAATGGATAAGAAATCAAACTTTTCATCAATACCAAAAAAAAAAAGACGTAAGCAACAGGATAAGCACATCTCCAATAATATCAAGCTGAAACTGATCAAGCAAAAAAGACTCAACTAAAGTATTGTAGCCAGAAGTTTCTCCAGTCCTGCCCAGTCCCCACAGTCCCATGACCCTCTTATAAAATGATAACTGAGAAGCTTATATTAATTATAACTGCTTGGCCATTTGCTCAGGCTTATTACTGACTAGCTCTTACACTTAAATTAATCCATAATTCTTATTTATGTTTAGCCATGTGGCTTAGTACTTTTTCTCAGTTCTGCCTTGTCATCTTGCTTCCTCTGTGTCTGGCTGGTGACTCCTGACTCAGCCTTCCTCTTCCAAGAATTCTCTTTGTCTGCTTACCCCACCTATACTTACTGCCTGACTACTGGCCAATCAGCGTTTTATTTATCAACCAATCAGAGCAACACATATTCACAGCATATAGAATGACATTCCACAGCAGTATCCCAGTGTCATGTGTCCTCAGAGGTCAGTGATATAAAAACAAAATGTCCTGGTCCCCACCCTGGACCTCTCTTTTGGGTATTGATACAATAGCATATTTTGAATATTATCTAATGCTACATAACAAATTTTCATCAATGAAATAATGTCCTGGTATAGGTTGACTTCTTAACTAACTAGTATCTGTCTTTTCATAAGATGGTTTAATCAATTAACTCCAATGTTTTTATTATATTTTGCAACATTTAATGTTAACTACATGGCTGTCCCAAACAGTTTCAAGAGTACGTTTTAATATATATGTGTACACACACACACACACACACACACACACACACACACATGCACACACACACATGCACACACACACATGCACACATACACACACACCTCTCTAGCTTAAAAAAAGACACTATCAAAGGCACAATAATGTAAACTTCTTATATATTTTAAAGATAAAAGTTGTTGGTATTAAATGACAAAGTCGTTGCCACTTGTAAAAGGTATAGAAGATTTAGAGTTTAATAGTTATGCTCCAAACATTTATGTTTTATCAGAACATTTATGGTAACTTGACAATGAAACTATAAATTGAACCATAAAAAATGAGTAACTTCTAATGAGTAATGGACATAATAAAACTTTATTATTAAATAATATACATTTAATAAGAAATAATGATTGAAGCCGGATAGTGGTGGTGCATGCTTTTAATCCCCGCACTCGAGAGACAGAGGCAGGAAGATCTCTCTTAGTCTGGAGCCAGGAGTTTGCTTACAAAATGAGTTCCAGGACAGCCAGGACTATTACAAAGAGAAACCTCCTCTAAAAAAAACCTTAATTAAATAATAATAATAATAATAATAGAATGCAATTTTTTTATTTTCTATATTAATTTTACTGCACATTATTGAAGTTGCTTTCCATGCCACTGGAGCAGCTTGCTTGTGAAGAATGGAATATGTGAATCCATAGGAATGTTTTAACAAGCTGAGTCAGTGATCTGTGTAATTGTCTTTTTTTTTAAGTTTAAAACTTTATCCTTTATATTTTGACTTTCCCTTACTTAGACATTAAAATTAATTTGTTTTCCAATAAGCATATCTAGTCATGCTGATCATCAGTAAACCCATAGTACAGGTATTGCTGTCTAAAAATAACAAGAACAAAACCAAAACTAAACATTATCATCGTACAGTCAAGAATATAGGAGGAGCCTTGCTGGACGATGCTGGCTGAAGGTTTGTCAAGAAGCTGCAGTTAGACCATCCACAGAGTTGTAGTCTCATTTGAAGGCATGGTGGAGGAGCATTTACCTGTAGCAACTCAAGCAGTTGCTGGCAAGAGCCTTTCAGCAAAGCACTAACCAAGACAGCTTTCCCCATTGCAAGTGATCCAACAGCAAGAAGGTGTCCATCTAAGAAGTTAAAGAATTTTAACATATGATAACGGAACTGACGTTCTTCTGAGTGTCACTGTTCACAGACACTGACTCTGATACAATGCGGGAAAGACTAAAGAGTGAGAGACAGTAGGGGGCCTAAATCATTGGCATCATCATGGAGGTTGGTGGATCAGGATCCCAGAGGACAGGGGAGTGTTTGCTTTTGTTCCCATGTCCCAACAAACAAACCAACAGAAAGAAATAGACTTTCCCAGGTTTGTCTTAAGGAGCAGTGTATCTGGCAAAGATGTAAGGGCTGTTAAGACATAAAGACTATCACTAGCTGCACACATTCTGTGTCACAAGCTGGCTTCCTGGCTGTGGTTAACTGAAACCTATGTGACCTCAATGCAACCACTGTCATAACTGAGCCATGTGCTGTCAACTGCCCAGTGGCTGTTCTCTGTGAAGGCAAAGCACAATAAAGCTTGCAGTAGTGTCCCAGTGGTATTTCCAATGATATTAATAGTAACTGTGTCATGATATAAATACATCTTAAATTTTGTAACAAGCTGCAGAACAGTTTCCCAAGTGACTACACCATTTTTCACTCTTTTTAGCAACCCACAACGGCTCCAGTTTCTTCCCATCCTCTTCAGCTTCCTCAACGTTTGTTAGTATCGACTGTGTGTTTCTTCTAGTTTAGCCATGGTCCTAGGTATGGAACTTCACTGTGGTTTTAATTTGTGCTTTTTGGATGTTTAATAATGCAGGATGTTTCACTGCTTATTATTTTTTAAAAGATTTAGCGTGTGTGTGTGTGTGTGTGTGTGTGTGTGTGTGTGTGTGCATCTATCCATACATGGGCACTCCCATGTTATTGTGGCGCCAAGGAGGCCAGTGGGGGAATGTCAGATCTCCTGGAGCTGGATTTATTAGTAGTTGTGAGCCACCCAATGTGAGTGCTGGGGACCAAACATGAGTCTTGTGTTCTTAAGTACTGAGCCATCTCTTCATCTCCCCAGTTGCTTATTATAATTATTAGCTGTCCCATGTCTGATTAACTGTGATGTCTGCTTTAGCATTAAGCAATGATCAGCTCTGAAAATAATAATAGAAAAAAAGAACTTATTTGGAAGTGTGATTGACAAATATTTTCTCCAAATTTCTGAGTTTTCCCACTATCTTAAAATCTTTTGTCAGCAAAGACTCTTTGTAAGGAAAAAGTGCCCATTTTACTGTTGATTTTACAGATTGCATTTTTCATATTAAATTTTAAAAATGTTTGTGTAACCCAAGGTCACAAAACTTTTCTTCCATTTTCAGTGAAGGATTCGTGTGATTGTGTTTTAAATTTACTTCTGCATTTCATTTAGAATGTATTTCTCAAAGGTGGCTAAGAAGCCCATATTCAGTTTTATGTGAATAATCCAAGGAATTGACTTTGAAAACTTTATTTTTGGTCAGTACAGGGTTACTGGGGTGGTTCTAGGCTGGAAGTTTAATCCCGATTTCCTACCCACAATCATTGTCCTTCCTGCCATTTGTAATTTTTGATTTGTTTGAGGTTTTGTTTTCCTAACTTTATCTCTACCTCTTTATAGTCTAAAGACATCTTGTTTCTGCTCAGGACTGTTTTCGAACATATATTCTTTACAGAAGCACTAAAGCCAGAGAGTTGGCTCTTGCCTGGAGATGTGTCCAGTTGATATTGCATCTTACATTTTGTCGTTGAGAAATTGTCACAGTAACAATGCATAACTAACTTTGCCAGAAGCCAGTGGTTTATAGACCAGGATGTGTGGGTTAGCTGTAGTTTGACTAATCTATGTTCAATTCAGCTAGCTAATTCTGCTTTAGGCTATGGATCAGGTTAGTTTATTCTAGGCTCTGGGTTGAAGTCCTTGCTGCTTCTATAATGTTTTCTTCTATTTCTTCCATATCATCTGAAAACACTGAATTGACCATGATGTTCATGGTAGATCACTGGAGTTTGAAGCCAAGCTATGGCATGCTCATATCTGCACCAGATTTCAATGTGATTCTTAACATCCCACTTATAGAAGCGTCATAGATATGTCTACCATTATAGAGACATGGGAGCAAATTTTACACAGACTAGGAAGACAGGCAGATTTGATCATATTTGGAACTGAGTATGATTATGATTAGGACCCAAGTCTGAAAATAAAATCCTTAAGGAAATCCCAAATCTTCTATGAAATTTAAATAGAAAGTATACTTCAAAGTATAGAATTAAATGCTGTCAATCATAGTTATCCTGGATGAGTAAGGCTACTAAAGTTGAAATATAACATGATTCAAATTCTCTTTTTGAACCATTTGCTTCCACATCTCTTGAAAACAGGTCTCTAAACAGAGATGCTAAGATGCTATGATGAGGCTCAACACTAAAAGTCTGGTAGAACCAACAATGTGCTCACACTCAATGACCACAGGCCACTGAGCATAGATGCTGTGGTGTTCATCTATTTTGCACTGGGAATCATACTTCTCTGTGGGAGTCTACAATCCTCTGAACAGATAATGATTCATTTCTTCTCAAATTATATGAACAAAGGTAGAGTGAAAATGTAGGGTTGGAAGGAAGTTAAATAAATACACCTTCTTAAAAGTGAGCTATATGATCTTAAGAATAAATTTTTAGAATGTACTAAAAGAGTTGGGGGAAATATTTAGATTAAGAAAGCTGAAATACAAAATCATTCATAGAATCAGAATATTTTAAAGGAGAGAGAAATATAAAACGGCGGCTCTCAACTTGTGGGTTGTGACCCCTTTGGGTCAATTTATAGTGGTGAAAATACATCCTGTATATCAGATATTTACATTGCAATCTATGACAGTAGCAAAATTACATTTATGAGGTAGCAATGAAAGTAATTTTAAGATTGGGGGTCAGTACAACATGAGAGACTGTATTAAAGGGTCGCAGCATTAGGAAAGTTGAGAACCACTGTTCTAAACACTTGGTTCATTTTTGAAACTTATTAAAAGGTGACGGCAAACTTTCTATACAGACAGAACATTCCAGCTAATCCAAAGGTCGAAAGCATATGTGTAGATATCAAAGCGTATTGGTACTCATGGGGGCACAGACTGAATGTAGATGCTGTTAGCATGTGCTTTCCTGTAACAGGACTAATCCTGACTCTTGGAATGTAGCTTTAAGAGAGACAATTTTTATTTCAAATAATGCCGTGGAAAAACCGAGGTTTGAGACATTTTATCAAAGAAAGCAGGTGTATTCCACTAGCCACAAGGCATTCTTGCTTTGGGAGTATTATGATTCATCTGGGGTTACTGTTATTTTATTCCAATGTTGCCAACTTATAGGTCCTCTTTCCTCTATGCTTTCACCAGGGTCCAAGGCAGGGACACAGGACTCCAAGAAAGACCAACTGGACATTCAAGTCAACTGTCTGTCAGTTGGCAAAACAATCAGGGCTGTTGAATAAAATAAGTACTATTGTGCATGAAATGGAAAATAGATACCAATAAGTAAAAGTGTCTTATGCTGTGGGATGGTCTGTATGTCAAATGTGTTGCTGATTGGTTAATAAATAAATCACTGATTGGCCAGTAGCCAGGCAGGAAGTATAGGCGGGACTAACAGAGGAGAACTGAGAGAACAGGAAGCTGGGTGAGAGAGACATTGCCAGTCGCCATGAGGACAAGCAGTATGTAAAGATGCCGGTAAGCCACGAGCCATGTGCAAGGTATAGATTAATGGAAATGGATTAATTTAAGCTGTAAGAACAGTTAGCAAGAAGCCTGCCACGGCCATACAGTTTGTAACCAATATAAGTCTCTGTGTTTACTTGATCGGGTTTGAGCGGCTTGGGACTGGCAGGTGAGAGAGATTTGTCCTGACTGTGGACCAGGCAGGAAAACTCAAGCTACAGTCTTACATACTTTTGGGGACTCCGTAGTATCTGCCATGTATCATAGTAAGTGATGCACACTTTTAGTTTACCAATTATAGTCCACTGTTTGAAAAGTAACAACTCCTCATATCATATTTGAGTAGTTTATTTTTAAAAATAAAATTGCATAGAAATTAATAGCTATGTATTCACATTTATTCTCTTTATTATTATTATTTCCCCTAATGATCTCTGTAAATTGTCAAGCAGAAATTTAGTTTTTTCTTCATCTATCAAGGGTAAAATATATAAAACTTACATATTAGAATAAAAAATAAAGATATTTTGATTTAGATTAAAAGTTGCTACATTTATCATCTATCTTTCTATCATCTACCTATCTATATACTTTGTCTATAATCTATCTACCTACCTATCTGTCATCTATCTCTATGTATGTATGTATGTATGTATGTATGTATCTATCTATCTATCTATCTATCTATCTATCTATTTATCTTAAAGATAGGTTGTCACTATGTAACCCTGGTTGACTTGGATCCTACCTGCCTCTGATTCCCGAGTGCTGGGAATTAATGTATTCACCATCATATTCAGATCAATTGTTAGATATTTTGTTCTTCTGTTAAATATAATGTGGTAATAACTCAATTATGTTCCAGCAAATCTTGTGATAGATGAACTTGTGAGAAATATGGAAACAGATGCATTGTACTACACTCTGCAAATGTTCACAGGAATTAGTTCAGCACAACTGATTGTAACTTGAAGTCTTGACTTGGCCACTTGAAGATTTTAAAGTATTTCCTTGAAGAACAAGATGAAAATGAAAGCCACAATATACATACACATGTAAAAACAAAACACAGCTAAACTACAGGAAAAAAAATGGGTTAGGCATCACTTTAAAAACTGGAGGAATTTTTGATTTGCAATGGTAAAACTTCCATTCTTCAATCAAATGTAGTCTTTTGCTTGATAACAGCATCTAAACTCAGTGTTGATTAAAGTTCAACCAACACAATGTTATTTGGGAACACGTGGCTACCAAACACAGGATGATTCATTCTTACCTTTGCATGTGGAGTTTGCTCAGCACAGCTGGGCCCAAGATTTACCAAATAGTCTTCTGGACAGTTTATGGCTTTTGGCTACTCTCACTGAAAAAAAAAATAGAGGTTTTTTTTGTTTTGTTTTCAACAAAGGACAGGCACCACACACCACTTTAGTATAGTACTAATTCTGTCATCATTGCTGATTTACCCCACCAAAGGGAACATATCTTGGCTTTGGGTTGACAAGTACCATGTGGTTTCTTCAGACTTAGAACATTGAAGGGAAATGGTGTATTTGGTCTGGCATTTCCTGTCTTGAAAAATAGTCCATTTTGGACTTTAAAAGTTAATCTAGAAGGCACTCAAATGTAAACATCTTAATAATAACAATTGTTGCCTGTGTCTTTAAGGTCACATCCCAAACATCTTTGCCCAGATCAATGAATGTCCTGAAGTACCACTTTTCTTCTGTCAGTTTTATAACTTGGGGGTCTCAAATTTTCCCTACATTTTAGAGTCAGGATTCTCTTAGCTATTTGATGTCTTTCATGGTGTTTTTCTAACTTATAAAGAATGTCATTTATATTTTGATAGAAACTCTAAGTCTGGAGATAATATGGGGTGATATGACCATTTTAGCAATGTTAATCATCCTAATTCATGAACAAGGGGGCCCTTTGATTCATCACATTGTCTGCAAATTATTTCCTCAGTACTTTATAGTTTTTATTGTAGAAATCATTCTGTTTCTTTGTTAAATTTATTCCTTGGTATCTTTTTTTTTTTTTTTTTACTATTATGAGTGAGATTTTCTTCATTTCTTTTTTTAGCAATTTCATTACTGGTGCATAAGAAATCTTTTGACTTTGTATGTTGGTTTCTCATTCTGAAATCTTACTGACTTTGCTTATCAAGTCTAGCTGTCTTTGGTAAAGGCTTTATATTTTTCTATGTAATAATTTGGCTTCCTTCTCTCTTCTTTGAATGTCTTTGTTTCTTCCTTGTATATTACTGCTTCTGTGGGAGCTTCTGGAACTACCTTGAGTATGGGTGAAAGCATTGTCTTGTTTGCTATCACAGAAGAAGTGGTTTCAACTTTTCCTTTTTCAGAACATTGGGTGTGTGTGAGTTAGTCATACAGAGTCCTCCCTTTTTTATTGAGACACATTTCTCGATCCCAAATTTATTTTACTTACTATTAGTGGCAGGGCTGGGGTATGTGTGCACATTAAGGGTTCCTATCAGGTTCAGATGGTGAGTTTTATCCAATACTTTCCCTACACCATTGAGATGATCACACTGGTGTATGCATGCTTCAGTTTGTTCTGTGGATGTTATTTATCTCATCTGCTGATGTGTGCATGTTTACCACTGATGTTTACCACTGGAGATAAACCCCACTTGACCCCAAAGAAGTAGAGGTATAATCTTTTTGCTGTCAAAGTTGATTTTCTGGTGTTTTATTGACAATTTTTGCATGTGTTTATCAGAAATATTAGTCTAGAGTTTTTATCTGTTATGGGCTGGGTTTGGTAACAGGACAACTTGGCCACGTAGACTATATTTCGAGTATTTCCTCTCACTCTTTACTTTGGAACAGTTTGAGAAGAATCCATGTCATTTCTTCAAAAGCCAGTGAAACACAGCAGTGAAGCCACTTATCCTGTATTTTCATTAGAGCGAGAGAATTTTTTTTTTAAATTATTAATTCAGTTTGTTAATTTTTTGTTCAGGTTTCCTATGCTCTAAGATTCAATTCTGATAGGTTACACACATAAGAAATGTACCGCTTTCTTCTCTCATCTTTCCACTTCCTTGACAAGTCATTTTTAATTCTAGTCTCTAGTAATCCTTTGTGTTCAGCTGTGAATCCTCTTCTTTCATCTCTGCTTTTATTTATCTGAGTCAGCTTTCTTTTTTTTTCCCTTAAGTTTTCCAATTTTGTTTATCTTTTCCAAATCCAACTATTTGTTTCACTGATCCTTTGTGCATTTGTGTCTTTTCTAGTTTGTTTCCCTCCCTTTCTCCATTCCTTCCCCCATTCCTCCCCCCTTCCTCCATCCTTCTCTCCCTCCTCCTTCTCTGTGATGTTGGATTTGCTTTTTCAGTTCACTGCACTCACCATGAGGCTGTTTATTCTGATTTTTCCACGAAGGGCTTCTTTCTCAGCAATGCTACGGTCTGTGTCCCATAAATTTGGTAGAGGCTTTTCACTTCCACTTATTTCAAGATCAATTTTAGATTTTTACCATTTGATTTCTTCAGGGACATAATGATTGTTCAAAAAATTTTAACTTCCATAAATTCCTGTAGTTTGCAAATTTCCTCTTGCTATTGATTTCTGCTTCTATATAATTATAGTATGAAAATATGTAATATGATGCTACTTTTGCCCAAAAGTTAATTTTTTAAAGAATCCTTTAAAAAATTTATTAAGACTTTTTCATGGCCAGTATGTATTCTGTGAACTAATGAAATTATGTAGTCCTAAGCTGCTACATGGAACAATCTGTATATGTATGTTGGATCCATTTTTTTTTTTCTGTAAGGTTATTCATCTCTGCTGTTTGCATTACTAGTGAGATGGATTTCTTTCTAGTGAGATGAATTAGAAGCATAATAGCCAGTTGTGGTGGCACATGCCTATAATGGCAGCACTTAGGAAACTCAGGCAGAAGTATCATGAGTTTGAGGCTGGTTTTACTGCATAGTAAGAGACTGATTCAGGAACAAGAAACCTTAGAGCAAACATACAAATATACACATACATATTATAAATTGCCAACAGCTCTATGAAAAAAAAAAGCTCAACATCAGTAATCATCAGTAAAAGATGAGCCCAGTAATGTACTTAACTCCAGTAAGAATGACTATTAACCAAACACCAAAGTTAACAAGTGCTGGTGAGAATTTTGATGTGAACTAAAGGGGATACAGGCACCTTATTGCTGACAATGTCTCTATAGCCATTCTGGAAAACAGTATTTGAAAATTTTGTTTAAAAAAATCAGTGAAACTACTTGGCATTTATTTAAAGGAGAAGAAATTAGCATGTCAAGGGACATCTTCACTCAGTTTTTTTTTTTTTGCATTGTTGACAACCAAAAGTGAAATAAAAATTTAAGTTATCATCAACTGATGAACAGACAAATATTGTGGTGCCTATAGATAATAAAACATGTTATTTAGACATTAAAAATAATTAAATGGTGCTAGACAGGTTGGCACAGACCTATAATATCAGCCCTGAGGAAGTTAGTTAGATTTGTTGGCTAAATTGAACACATTTCTTCAGATATTTGATAACTTTACAGAAGAGAGATTGTAAGTAAATCCCAAACTCGTAGAGACTAGAATGCCTCTTTTCCAGCTGTATTTGGGTGGGACTGTTAGAATATACAGCTTGATATTTGTGTTCAGATCAGCTGTGCCTGGCTCTAAGTTACTCTGCATTAAATATAAAACAGTGTTCTTCCCCCTGTGCCATGCCACAAGACTCCATTTTACAAGCAGCTTTTGACTGTTTATTGAGGATAACTCTGGACCTGGGTAGACATGGGCTTGACACCTCAAGTGAATTTATTGTTGCTTAATAAAATATATTAAAGACAAAAATGTATTTGTTTATGCTATAGCATGCGCATGGCGATTTGTAACACTGTTCTTTTTTAAATTAAGATAATTATACTGCTTTCCCCCTTTCCTTTCCTACTTCCATGTGCCTCCCCTTGTTCCCTCTCAAAATTGTGATATGTATGTATATATATACATATATATGTGTGTGTATATATATGTAACAAAATGTTAAAAATGTATTTGTTTGTATTGTGTTAACAATACACATACATGTGACAATAACAACTAAAGAAAAATATATCATTCAATATATAAAGCTAACCCACTAAGTTGATTTGCTGTTGCTTGTGTGTGTATGATAGATAACCAATTAGGGGCTCATCCCTGGGAAAGACTATGTCTCCCGTTTTCAGCATTCTGTAGTTGTCTGTAGTTCTTTGTCTCTGCATTGGGCCTTGTGAGATTTCCCCATTTATGTTAGCATGCCTATTGGTGTTGTCCTTTTCCAGGTCTTGTTTAGGCAGCCATACTATTGCAGTATATCATGGGTATAGCTTCCCTGTCATTTCTAGAAGACACAATCTCACAGTAGGTTTCCTGATCCTTTAGATCTTAAAATCGTTATGCCTCCGTTTCCAGGATGATTCCTGAGCCATAGGTGTAGGAGTTCTGTTTCAGATGTATCAAGTGTGATTTTGTAACCCACAATCACTTGGTCTTTGCAGTTTGACTGGTTGTGGCTTTCCGTGGTGGTCTCCTTCTGCTGCAAAGGGATGTTTCTTTGATGATAGGTAAGTGATACACTTACCTGCAGGCATAAGGACAGATATTAAGAATGCAGTTAGGAATCATGCCCATTTAGTAATATAGCAGTAGTAGATTCTCCTCTAAGATCCATGACCTCACTAGCCCCAGGTTTCTAGGGCCAGGCTCATGTTTCTAGTTACAATATCATGTTGTAACACACTTTAAGTTCAATTAGAGAGCTGTTGGTTAGCACTAAGATATGAGTGACACTGTTGTACCCTTAGGGCTGTCACGCTATGCCAGCCATTGTTGTGGTTCATAATGCAATAGTGTTCTAAGGAAAAAAATTGGACTTTTGTGTGAAAATAGTTGCTTAGATAATTTTAACTTATGTGGCTTTCTCAAACTTCTAACAAACTTTTCACAAGAGAGCCGGGCTAGTGATTGAGGAAGGAAGAGTAGATAGGTGTCCTAGTGAGTATTTAACTTGTACAACGAAGGCTACTGAGAGATGGTAGTATTCCTCATAGGAACTCAAGCAAACAAAGCACATTTTGACTTCTTTGGCAGATGGGTAACCATTTTAAGACATAGTTTGGTTGGGATTTAAAAAGAAAAAGTAAGGATTTAACAAGTAAAAGTTCTTTATACGTTCAAGCAGCTTGAACAACTCCAAATGAGCATTAAAAGAGGCTTCAAATGAAGGAAGGACTGAGCATCATACTGTAGGCTGAATATTTGTCTCTAAAGGTGCCTATACCCTAATCCTAGAGACCACTACTTAATATATTTTTTTAAAAAAGCCTTGCAGTTGTAACTTAAGTTACTAGAAAGATGTTTAAGTAGATTATTTTGTATTATGCCAGTGAGCCCATTCTAATCACATAAATCCTTCAAAGCCGAAAACTTACTCCAGAGAAGACAGGAAAGAGATATATGATAGAGGGAGATAAGGTATTATAAGCACAGAAAGAATTGGGGTGTAGACTCTAGCTTTGAGATAAGCAACCCCAAGAGTGCGAAACAAAGACAGGCCTTAGAGTCTGAAGGCAGAGAAGAAGAACTGAAAGCCTGCAGGGTATGGGGCCTCAATCTCAAAACTATAAGGGCTGCATACTGCCAGCAACGAAGTGAGCATGGAAACATGATTTACAGCACCTCCAGGGAGTGTAGACGAGGGCACCTGTATTGTTGGCCTTCTAGAATTAAAATTTATGGGAGAGCAAATATCGTTGTCAAAGCTGTTAAACTTTTTTTTTTTTTTTTTTTTTTTTTGGTTTTTCGAGACAGGGTTTCTCTGTGTAGCTTTGCGCCTTTCCTGGAGCTCACTTGGTAGCCCAGGCTGGCCTAGAACTCACAGAGATCCGCCTGGCTCTGCTTCCCGAGTGCTGGGATTAAAGACGTGCGCCACCACCGCCCGGCAAAGCTGTTAAACTTTTGGTAACTTTTCTGGTAGTCATAGAAAATACAAAGTACAAAGTACAAATCTCTTGTGCTTTGGAAGAGTAGATACAGAAGCAAGTGAAGTTACTGGTTAAGGGTGGTGGCTGGAATTTCCCATTGGTAGAGCATCTGAGGTGTCTTGACAGTTTGATCAACCTTAAGAGATTCAGTCTACCTATACAGAAATGTGTGGAAATGTCCGCTGAGGATCAAGTCATGAGCCACACAGTGGAAGTTCAGTTTTCTGCAGGAAGTGCGCTGCTTGGCAGTCTGGTTTACACTGGTCCCTGCCTTCTCCTTAGATTTTACATTTCAACCCAGTCAGCTGAGCCCTTCTTTGACCTTAGGATCCTACAGATATGTGGAGGGCAGCTGAGACAGAGGTGAAATGAAGAAAGGATACATGGAGGTCACAAAAGAGAGCAGAAGCCGAAGCCGATAAACTGAAGAAGAATGAACATCTATGGTGGCCACAGAGACAGGGTCACAGCCCAAAGACAGGCAACACAGGAAGACAAATCATGAGACAGGTGGAAAATATACAGAGAGAAAGTGAAAACGAAAGGCCCAGCTCTCCACTGAAGCAACAGATGGTGATTTAACATGTTCTTTGGTAAAATGAGTATTATTCTCCATTAGTGGGACTTAACGTCCGTCGGGACATTAGCAAAGAAAGAAAACCATCAGATTCATTTTAAATTGAATTTATGTTAATATTGCAAGTTTCTGCTGCAATGATCCTACAGACACAGAGTGATGAACACACATGACTCAGCACTGACTTTATTGGAAAGGATTCTCCAGAGAACTTAAATCATGTGTGTTAGGTTCAAAGTTCCTGCTCTCTCCATGTCAGTGCTGGTGACATTATCCTAAATGGAAAGATTTTGGTCAGGCAAACAAGAAGATTATTATCAGATTAAACAAGCCTAAGGTGGGTTTCTGTTTACCTGAAAAGCAGATCTCCTAAGGTGGGTTCCTGTATGTAAGGTCCAACAGGGATCTTCCTTAACTTTTCCCCAAACATCAACTGCATTGGGCAAGGGTGCCTAGTTCCAGGTCAGTCTGGACAGCCTTTATCAGTTCAGATTCCTATCTGTAGCTTGAGTTTTTCTGCCTGGCCCACAGTCAGGACAAATCTCTCTCATCTGCCAGTACCACAGCCGCTCAGAACCAACCAAGTAAACACAGAGACTTATATTGGTTACAAACTGTATGGCCGTGGCAGGCTTCTTGCTAACTGTTCTTACAGCTTAAATTAATCCATTTCTATAAATCTATCCTTGCCACGTGGCTCATGGCTTACCGGCATCTTCACATGCTGTTTGTCATCGTGGCGGCTGGCAGTGTCTCTGACTCAGCCTTCCTCTTCCCAGCTTTATTCTCCTCCTTGTCCTTCCTATACTTCCTGCCTGGCCACTGGCCAATCAGTGATTTATTTATTGACCAATCAGCAACACACTTGACATACAGACCATCCCACAACACCCATCCTGTTGCCTGTCATATAAAATCTGCTTGCTTTTCTGCCATTTTTGCTTTTCTCTCTGTCCCACTCCCAGACATCCCTCCAGACAACCTTGCAGTTTCATCTCCAATAAATCTTTATTTCTATCCAAAGAACAGTCTAGCTTGGTAGTTTCTCTGCACCATTGCTTATAATGAGCATGATGTGTCAGGAACAGAGATGATACATTTGTGCCTTCTATCATGTTGGCACCTACTGAATAACAGTGTCTTAGCTCAGGTTTCTATTGTTGTGAAGAGACACCATGAGCACATGGCAACTCCTACAAAGGAAAACATTTAATTGGTGTGGCTCACTCACAGTTTCAGAGATTTAGTCTATTTTCATCATGATGGGGCATGGTGGTGTGCAGGCAAACGTGGTGTTGGAGAAGGAGCTGCTGCATGTTGATACGCAGGCAACAGGAAGTGGACTCAGTGTCACCCTGAGCGAAGCTTGAGCAAAAGAGACCTCAAAACCCACCCCTCCAGTTACACACTTCCTCCAACAAGATCACACCTACTCCACATGGCCATACCTCCTAATAGTGCCACTCCCTTTGGAGGCCATTTTCTTTCAAACCACCACAAATAGCAAACTCACAATTTATTGTTTACAATTTACCAAGTGATCTCAATGCACATGCATGTATGGGCATTATATCTTTCGTTGATTTGTATTTGACAAGTTCATGGGACTGGGTTTTCTAAGTAGTTTTGATACGACTGTTCCCTCTACTTTTATATGTTCATGAGTGGCACTTATTACTTCTATGAAGAAATTTATCAGCCTGTGCCTCATGGTTTGTACTGGACAGGAGGTAGCTGTCTGTGTGTATAAAGGAGGTGCAGAATCATTCTGATATGACATTAGCACTCACAGTGGAGCCAGCTGTTATTTTGTAAAATGGAGTCACTCAGGGCAAGGCACAGCCTGAATGCCACTCTTGACTCAATACAGCATATAGCCTGATCTCTACAACTTGGTTAGATGTTATCTTGTCAGCATTGTGAATATGATAATCATTACATTGTACTGATAAACCACTGAAGTTCTCAGAGCCCCAAACATCAATTTGTGAGGTCCTCCCTCTAGGGTTGAATTTATTACTTCCTTATTTATATTATATTTGTTTTCATATATCTGGCCTCCATTTTTCTTCAGGATATTATGAAGAAGTAAAAGAGAAATAGAAACGAAAGTAAATGTCACCACTTATTATGTATGTCTGCTTCTGAATATGTAACAGGAAAACATCCAAGTGAGTTCTTGCATGCATAGCCATTTGTAAATATTGAGTATCACTGGCTTATTTCAAAATTTCAGCTATGCCATTTCTTTCTGTGCTGGGTAGGTGATTTCATGTTTGCTGATCTGGTTCGGTCTTGTGTAACAAAACAACGGCCTTTCTTGGCCTCACTCCCAAGTTCTTCCATGTTTTAGAATTCTTTCTGCTCTGGTAACAACCCAGGCATATCAGACACCGTCATAACTTCTTGTGTTCTGAGATGAAGTCTGTTGTTTCCAATTTAACACAGTTAGGATATGATAACACTGGTAAAGACAGAAATATCTTTCTTTTTACAGTATTTTATGTCTTACGACATTTTCCTTTTGGAATATAATGAAGTGTTATTTAAACAAATAAAAAGACATTCTTTCCAAATTCCAATTAGTTCTATAAATTTGCAAGTATTTATGACATTTCTAGTATTTTATTAATGGTTACTTAGAGGTTATCCAGTAATTCAGTATGATTCAGTATGAATTGCAATAAATATATTTCAAATTCATCATTTTATTTGAATTAAACAAGCTCAGAAAGAGTAATGTTTAACAAGTTATGAATTTCAATTACAGCCAATGAAATCTCAGATGATTGCACTATGATATAAGATTCCCAAATTCCATTGCATTCATTTTCTTCTACTTCGTCTTTCCTTTTATACCCTTTTCACTTACTAAACAATGAAATGCTTTCCTTTAAATTTTGTTCTCTCTGTCTCTCTGTCTCTGTCTCTGTCTCTCTGTGGGGTGTGTGTGTGTGTGTGTGTGTGTGTGTGTGTGTGTATGTGTGTGTGTATGTGTGTGTGTGCATTCATGGGTAGATGTTAGTTTAACCCCCAGGATCTAGTTCTCTCTTGCATGTGGATCCCAGGGTAAAGGCAATAGTATTGATCCACCGAGCTATTTTACCTGTTCTGTTTGCTATTGTGAACAAGATTACTGTACTTTAAGATGCAAAAGCTATGATGCTCTACTCCTTGTTTCATGGATTGAGAAAAGGACTGTTGTAGAAACTGATTGTTTTCATCCAGTGTATTCTGATTATGGTTTCCCCTCCCCCAACTCTTCCCAGATTCTCCCACCTCCTCAACCCACCCAAATCCACATCCTGTCTGTCTCCCTCTCATTGGAATAACAGACAGGCATCTAAAATGGTGATGATAATAATAAAAACAAACAAACAAACCAGAATTGAATGAAACAAACAGAAAAAAGCCAAAAATAAAAAAAAGCACAAGATACATACAGATGCGCGCGCACACACACACACACACACACACAGAGAGAGAGAGAGAGAGAGAGAGAGAGAGAGAGAGAGAGAGAGAGAGAGAGAGAGAGAAAACCCATAAAAACGAAACCAGAAAACACAATATAAAGCAAAAGTCTGTAAGGTGAAAACAGGATGCCCAGAGAAGAACCCTCCAAAAATTATCATTTAAGAGTTAGCTTTGTGTTGGAGACTGCCTGTAAGTGTGGCTTGTATACCCAGTAGAACTAATTTTTCATTTGTGAGTGTTTATCGGTTGGAGATAGTTTCTGGGTTAGGGATGGGGGCTTGTGTCCACTTCCCTTCTTAGCATTGCATGACTTAGACCAATGCAGGCTCTGTGCATGCTGCCACAGTCTCTGTGAGTTCATATGTGTGTCAGTCCTGTTGTGTTTAGAAATTCTTATTTCCTCGGTGTCTTCTATCTTCACTGGCTCCACTCCAATCTTTCTTTTTACTTTTTAATTTTTTTATTAAGAAATTTTTTTATTCATTTTACATACTAACCAAAAATTCCCCTCTTCCCTCCTCCCACCCCTCCAGCCTTCCCAGTCCACCCCCCCCATTCCCTCCTACAAGAAAGTAGGGCCTCCATGGTAAAGTATATTTATTAGAGGCAGGTCCAAGCCCTTCCCCCTGCCTCAAGGCTGTGTGAGGTGTCTCATCATAGGTAGTGAGCTCCAAAAAGCCTGCTCATACACCGGGGATGGATTCTGATCATACTGTCAGAGGGCCACTTAAGTAGATCAAGCTACACAACTGTCTCACTATGCAGAGGACCTAGTCCAGTCCTATGCAGGCTCCACAGGACATACCACAGGACACATGCTCACTCATAAGTGGATACTAGATGTAAAGCAAAGGATAACCAGACTATAACCCACAGCTTCAGAGAAGCTAGCTAACAAGGGGAACCTTAAGAGGGATGCATAGACTGCCCTGGAAGGGGAAATAGATGAGATCTCCATGAGTAAACTGGGGATGAGAGGTAGGCAATGGAGGGTAGGGGATGGGGGATGAGGACATATGGGAACAGGATGGTCAAGCTGGAACAGGGATGGAGTGGGAGAGCAATGAAAGAGATACCATGATAGAGGGAGACATCATGGGGATAGGGAGAAACTGGGTGCTAGAGAAGTTCCCAGGAATTCCCAAGGATGACCCCAGTTTAGACTACTAGCAGTAGTGGAGAGGGTGCCGAAGGAACTGGCTTACCCCATAATCAGATCGGTGAATACCAACTGTCATTATAGAACCTCTCTCCAATAACTGATGGAGACAGATGCAGAGATCCACAGCCAAACACCAGGCTGAGCTCCAGGAGTCCAGCCGAAGAGAGAAAAGAGGGATTCTATGAGCAAGGACATCAAGATCATAAGGAGGAAATCTACAGAGACAACCAAACCAAACTTGTGGGAACTCATGAAATTTAGATCAACAGCTGTAGAGGATACCTGGGACTGAACTAGGCCTTCTGCATAGCCAGACAGATGTGTAGCTTAGTTCACTCTAATTTTTCTACCTTCTGAAGAGTTCCCTGATCCCTGAGGTGAAGGATTTGATGGAGATATCCCATTTACGACTGAGTGTTTCAGGGTCTATCACTCTCTGCACATTGTCCAGTTTTGTGTATCTGAATTTCTTTCCATCAACTGTAGGTAGAAGCTTCTCTGATGATTGGATGGGCAAGCCACTAACCTATCAGTATAGCAAAATGTCATTAGGAGTCATTTTATTTGCTGTGTTCCTTTAACAGAACAATGGTATTTGTTTTTGCCCCTAGGTCCTAGTCTCAGGTTCTTGGCCACCTCACCTGGGCAGTGTCAGGCATGGGTTTCATCTCACAGAGTGGGCCTTAATTCCAATCGGATATTTGTTGGTTACTCTTACAACTTCTGTGCCACTGTTGCAGCAGTATATCTTGCAGGCAGGTCACCATTGTAGACTGAAAGGTGTGTAGCTGGGCTAGTGTTCACCTTTCTCTTCTGGTAGTGCAGAGTACCTTCCCATACCATGGGCACCAGTCAGTAGGGAGTGAAATATGAATTTCCCTGGATTTGTCAGTGGTAGATTGAGTTTATCTTAATAAGGGGCCACTAAAGCTTCTAAGGGAGTCAAGTCATCATAACAGTTAAGAAGTTTGGAGTCTTGGAAGAGGAAAGGAGATCATTCAGGGGGCACTGAAGTACTCGTGGGAAGATATACTGAAAGCTTAGATTAGGATCCCTTAAAAGGAATATAGAGGAATTGGTAGATCTAATAAGTGGATACTTGATTCCTTTTTATTCATATCTCCATGAAATTAATAATGTCTCTTTTGTATAATTTCTTGACCCTGTGGGTCTTTTTTGATGTTTATCTTGAGCTTTATTCTCATCATGGAGTTCTTTGTAGTTTATAGCTACAGCAAGTTTCTTCCTACTCTTATTATGCTGACCAAGTAACACAGTTGCAGGTATATGCGGTTTCTACATCCAAGGTTAGATAGATTATCAGCTTAAAACCCATATCTCCTAATTTAAATACTGGCTTCTGGATTTTTTAAAGTAATACTGAGAGAGAAAGGTGTGTGTGTGTGTGTGTGTGTGTGTGTGTGTGTGTGTGTGTGTGTGTATGTGTGTGTGTGTGTGTGTGTGTATGTTGAATTTTTCTTCCAGATCTTCATTAGATTATAAGTATTCAAGTTGCTCTTTCAATATAAGTATTGTTATAAATGTCCCTGGAAACAGATAACACTAATACTATGAACTCAGAAATGCAGGAAGTACAGTTTCCTCAGTCTGTTCTGCTCATCTTTGAGAAAAAAGAAAAAATATGACAGGAAAAAAGCTTCTTGGGCTAAAAGGAAGTTTTTTTGTTATTTAGAACTATGACTAAGGAATAGATCTAGGCTTTCTGAAGTGCACCTGTGGCTTAAATGATAGTGTGACACACAGTCACAGAGGCAAGAAAAAGAAGAACATTTTGTCTCTGGTGGAATATCTAATAAAGTGTAATTTTTCAAATGGAAGGTAGAAAGTGTACCCAGAGTTTCAAACTATAGAAAAGAGAAGACAAATTACTTATGCTATGAAAATAGAAGCACAGTTGTTTAGGGAAATGAAGGTGACTAACAGTAGGCTGGGAAGAGAAAAGAGGGCATGAGGGACATGGGGAAGACAAGTTCACAATGTATTATATAATTTTATGAAGCATCCTTATGAAATTCACTGGATAACCAATAAAAATTATCCATGTTACATTTTGCTCGAATGTAAACAAAAACATACAAGTGATATCCTCAGCATTTAACAGATATGATGTATAAAGGGGGTAATGCTTGTGTCTGTTTTTTTTTTTTTAATTTTTATTTTGCAATGCAATTAAGTTCTACATACAGGCACAGATTCCCTTGTTCTCCCCCCTCCCGCCCCCCTCACCTTCTCCCCAGCCCGCCCCCCATTCCAATCTCCTCCAGGGCAAAGCCTTCCTCACAGACTGAGATCAACCTGGTGGACTCAGTCCAGGTAGGTCCAGTCCCCTCCTCCCAGGCCGAGCCAAGGGACCCTGCATAGGCCCCAGGTTTCAAACAGCCGACTCATGCAATGAGCACAGGACCCGGTGCCACTGCCTGGATGCCTTCCAAACAGATCAGGCCAATCAACTGTCTCACCCACTCAGAGGGCCTGATCCAGTTGGTGACCTCTCAGCCATTGGTTCATATTTCATTTGTGTCTGTTTTAAGAGCACTTCATCCTTGATATTTCAGGAAAATGATCATTCAGTTCACCCGGGCTCTCCATTTCAGCTCTTTGCATCTACATTTAGTAAGTAAAAGGTGAATCATCAAACTATGCAGTTTACATTAGAAGAACTTGCACAATAGAAGCATTGGCAAACTTCAGTTTTGTTTAAGTGAGCATATGGTTAATAAAGAGCCTAGGATACCCAAAATACAGTAAAAACCTCTATAAGTGAGAACATCAAGCCTCAGACAAGGTAGCTAAGAAGATCATTAGCTTGTCTTTTGTGGTCAGCTGTGGCTAACTTGGAAAATCCCCTTTGACTCAAAACTATTATTCAAAGCCCTGAGATAAGCACATCACCCCAACACCTTTGAAACTTGTGGGTTTAAAATAATGTCATAGCATAAGCCTGGGAGCCTGTAGCAATGTGTCTTCCTACCTAGTACTGTTTAGAAATTGGCTTCACTGATGTGATGGATCTTCCAATATTTTCTCATTTTCTTGCTTTATCATGCTCCCTTCCTAGAAAGTAGAATATCAAGCACTACTGCTTGTTATAGGATTCAGTAGGTTTGATTTGAGATTTCTCTGTTCTGTGCTTATGTGGTATGTTAAACTGTTGAATTAGTTTAGATACTTGTGTGTGGTGATAATGTGTCCCCCAATGTATTGTGCACCTTAATAAACTTATCTGGGGTCAGAGAACACAACAGCCACTAAATAGATATAGAGGCCAGAAAATGATGGCACACACACCTTTGATCCTAGCTTTCTGGAGGCAGAGATCCATCTGGATCTCTGTAAGCTCCAAGCCACACTGGAAACAACCAGGCATGGTGACACACACCTTTAATTCCAGCACTTGAGATCTCATGTCTTGCTTGGGAAAGACACATGCCTTTAATTCCAGGAAGTGATGACAGGAAGCAGAAAGGTATATTAAGGTGTGAGGACCAGGAACTAGGAGCTGTTAAGCTTTGAGTCTTTCAGCAGCAGTTCAGCTAAGATTCATTCACATGAGGACACAGAGGCTTCCAGTTTGAGGAAACAAGATCAGTTGAGGAATTGGCGAGATGAGGTTGGCTGTGGCTTGTTCTGTTTCTCTGATCTTTCAGTGTTCACCCCAAAACCTGGCTTTGGGGTTGTTTTTATTAATAAGACCATTTAAGATTCGTGCTACGCTTGTGGAGTTTAGAGCCTTGGATAGCTACTTCTAAATCTCTCATTGTCATATCATTTTTGAATCTGATGATTTGCAGTTATTTGTAAAATGGCCCTAAGGTTTTGGTGGATAAATTCGCTTATTCCACAGATTTCCCAGAGGGGAGTTAAGTGACAGTTGTAAGAAAAGTTTGCCCATGTGATTGAGCTTTTTAAAAATGATATTAAAACTATCTTTCTTCTTAGGATTTTTTTTGCTTTCTTATTATAATTCTTTTGAGAACTTCTTGTATGTACTGTGCACCTACATCACTGCTGGTCTTCCCTCTCCCTTCTCCCCTCTCCAATTTGTCCCCCACCACCTCTGTCAAGTATTGTAACTGTAATTCTTGCTTGATAACTGTTTTGTTATATATAATTTTACTGTGTTAAAGTTAAAACCTTCCTTTTTGATTAGATATAAAAGGGGAAGTGCTGTGGGGATATCTTTTTGTATGCTGTGTATTTGTATGGCTCCTATTGGTTAATAAATAAAGCTGTTTTGTCTTCTAGCAAGAAAGCTTACAGCCAGGTGGGAAATCCAAGCAGAGATACAGAGAGAAGAAGGGCGAGTTGGAAGAGATGCCAGGCTGCTACCAAAGGAGCAAAAAATTGCTAGTAGACTGGTAACATCATGGCCATGTGGTAACATATAGATTAATAAGAATGGGTTAGTTTATGACGAAAGCATTAGCTAGCCAGAAGCTGAAGCCATAGGCCATATAGTTTGTAACTAATATAAGCCTCTGAGTGATTATTTTATAAGCAGCTGCAGGACCACAGACCAGGTGGGACCACAGAAATTTCTGGATATAATCAAGTTCATTATTCTTGGTTTATTATTATTATTTGTTTAATATTTTTAGTTATTTATTATTGTTTTTTGCATATACATGTGTGTGTATATATGCACACATGTGTGCATATGTATGTGCACATGTATATATAATCTACTGTATCCATTTAGCTTTGCTCATATGTACATGTGTCCAGGGATGGCCACTTGGGATTGTACAACCTATGTGGAAGGAAAATGGTTATCTCTCCTCGGTGGGCATCGTACTGAGAGCTCTTCATCCAGGGATGAGACCATGTGAAATTTCTGCTGTCTACATTGGCATGTCAACTGGTATTGTCATTATTTTGGTCTTGTTCAGGCAACCAAAAATATCTGGGGACATTAGCTAGCAGCAGAAGTCATGAGCCTCTGGCACATGCAATCTTTTCTGTCTAGCCCATTCAGCAATTTTTCCTGAGCCTTAGGTGTAGGGGCTATACTGAAGATGCATCACTGGTGTTGAGCACCCTCAATAACTTATTCTATGCCTTTGGACCAGTTGTAGATATCCTAATTGTCTCCATCTGTTACAAAAGGAAGCTTCATTGATGAGGAATGGAGCTACATTTATCTGTGGGCATGAGAATAAGTATTTAGAATGCAGTTAGAGATTATATTGGTTTATGAAAATTGAAGTAGAAGGCTATTCTCTTTCATCTATGACATTTTCATTCAAGAGTAGTTAGCTACATTAATAGTACCAGGGATAAATTCTTACTGGAGTCCAGTTAGACAGCTGTTGGTTGCCCCCAAGATAAAAATGCCACCATTGCACCATTCTTAATATCTTATTAGTCATTTTTGTGATCTACAGGCTTTACAGATGGACAGGACTACCAACTTATTCTTTCCCTTAGCAGCTTGCACAATATATCTCAACACTGTAAGGTCTTTCCTCAGGGAGGAACCTTCTAGGTCATTTCCAGTTTCATTCCTCCAAATTCTGTGTCTGAAGTGTGTGGTGTCTGCTGCAACAGGGCCTTACCTTCAAATTCTCAGAGGTAACCAAGGACAATGACAACAGCCTGTATTTTCAGGGAGTCTCTCAAACTCCCCTGATCAACAACTCAGGAAGGAAGTTTCTCATGTCTCATACTGGAGATTTTGTTAGATAGTTTATGTCTGTCTCTCTGCTGCTCTTTCACCTTTCCCCCTGCTAATGACCATCCCTTATTTTCTGATTTTCCCCTTTATAGTACGCATGTCCTACTATCCTCCTTTCTGGACTTTCTTTTCCCCACCATCTCCTTGGTTCCATTTTACTTTCCTGTTATATTGGCTAATTCTATGTCAACTTGATACAGCTAGAGTCATCAGAGAGCAGGAAGCCTCAATTGAGAAAAAACCTCCATAAGATCCAATTGTAAGGCATTTTCTTAATTAGTGATTAGTGGAGGCAGACCCAGTCCATTGTGAGCAGTGCTATTCCTGGGCTGCTGGTCTTGGATTATATAACAAAGCAACTGAGCCATGAGAAGCAAATAAGTAAGCAGCACCGCTCCATGCTGCTGCATCAGCTCCTGCCTCCAGGTTCCTGTCCTATGTGAGTTCCTACCCTCACTGCTTTTGATGATAACTATTATATGGAACTATGAGTGAAACAAACCCTTTCCTCCCCAAGTTGCTTTTCGTTATGGTGGTTCAGCACAGCAATAGTAACTCTCACTAAGACCCCTGGTTTCTACAGCTACTGCAAATTATATACTCACATCTAAATTTTCAGAGCTAGGGACCACAAGTCACAGAGAAGAAGCAGTTTTTGTTCTTCTAAGCCTGGGTTCCCTCACTTGATATACTAATTTCTAGCTCCATAATTTTTTTTCTGCAAATTTCATGAATCATTTGCTTTTACAGCTGAATAGAATTACATTGTGTATATGTGCTGTATTTCAGTATCCAATCCACTCATCCATTGAAGGACATTTTGGTTGTTTCCATTTTCTAGCCATTGTGAATAGATCAGCAATGAACAGGACTGAGCAAGTATTTGTGGAGTAGGATGCTGAGTCCTTTGGGCGTATGCTAAGAAGTGGGATACCTGGATCATATGGTAGACTTACTTCTTGTTTTTGAGAATTCTCTAGAGTGGCTCTATCAGTTTGCAGTCACACCGAAAGTGAACGAGGTTCTCCTTTCTCCACAAACCTCACCAGCATTTGTTTTCAGTTGTGTTCTTTATCTTCACGCTCCTTACTAGGGCAATATTAAATCTCAAGGTAGTTTTAATTTGCATCTCTCTAATTGGTTAGGGTGATAAACACTATTTGAGATATTCCTTAGCCATTTTTATTTCCTCTTTTGCAAGTTCTCTGTAAGGTTCCTTAGCCCTTTTTAAATTGGGTTCTTCGTTTTTTGGTTATTTGTCTCTGTTTTTTGGAGTTTCTCATAGATTCTAGACACTAATCCTCTATCAGGTATGTAACTGGCAAAGAGTCCCTCCAATTCTGTGGGCTTGCTCTTCACTTAGTTGGTTGTTTTCTTTGCTGTACAGAAACTTTCTAGCCTTGTGAAGTCTTACTTGTGAACTATGGGCCTTAATTTCTATGTAAATGGAGTCCTATTCAGAAACTTCATTCCTACACCTATATCCTGTAGGGTCCTGACTAGGTTTTCTTCTGGGGCTTTATAATTTCATGGTGAAGTTAAAGACCCATTTGAAGTTACTTTCATGCAAAAAGACAGTGACAAGGCCTATTTTAGTTTTTCCTGCATGTGGCCATGTAGTTTCCCCAGTGTTGTTTGTGGAAGATGCTGTCTTTTCTCCACTGTGTGCTTTTGGCATCTTTGTTAAATGTCAGATAGCTGGAGTTGTGTGCATTCATATTGTGGTTTTCTATTTTGCTCAATTGGTCTACATGTCTATTTTTGTGACAATATCATATTGTTTTTATTAGTATAACTCTGAAATATATCTTGAAATCTGCAGTAGTAGTCACCCCAATAATGCTTTTCTTCCACCCAGGACTGATTTGGCTATCTTGAGTGGTTCCACATGAATTTCAGGATCTTTTTTATTGGTATGAGAAGTGTTGAGGGCATTTGATTCTCTATTTCCTGGTAGTCAAAGTGTGGGAAAGATGATTTAATTCAAATAAGACATGTGCTTATGTTTCCCATTGTCTTGACTAGTTTTATGTCAACTTGACACAAGCTAGAGTCATCTGAAAGGAGAAAAATGCTTCCATAAGACCCAGATGAAGGGCATTTTCTTAAGTAGTGATTGATGGGGAAGGGGCTCAGTCTGTTGTAGGTGGTGCTATGCCTGAGTTGGTCATCCTTGGTTCTATTAGAAAATAGGTTGAGCAAGTCAAGATGAGCAGGCCAGGAAGCAGCATTCTTCCATGGGCCTTTGCATCAGCTCCTGTCTTCAGGTTCCTGCCCTGTTGAGTTCCTGTCCTGGATTCCTTCAGTGATGGACTACAATGTGGAAGTGTAAGCCAAATAAACCCTTTCCTCCTCAACTTGCTTTTTGGTCATGGTGTTTCACTGCAACAATAAAAAATCTGAGCAAGACAAATTGGTACTGGGGTAGTGGGGTATTTCTGTGACAGACACGACCATGTTGTTTTGGCAAAGATTGTGGAAGGTCTTTGGAACTTCGGTGTAGAAAAGTCATTGAGTGTTGAGAGCTCAGTGAGCTGTTCTGTAGGAGCTTAGAAGATAATAATGTTGAGAGCAGTGCAGATGATGAAGTCCTGGCTTGTGACATTTCAGAAGGAAGCAAAGATTCTACTGGGCCTTTTTGTGAAGAATTTGTGGTGTCTGGTCAGCTGGAGCTAAAGAGTCAGCTGTGATTAACAAGAGAACAGATCCACTAAAGTAAAATCTTTGCTTTTCTGGCACAATGGATGCTGATCAGCTATGACTAAGAAGAAGCCAGGATCATTGAGGTGAAATCTTCTGGAAAGTGTTTCCCAAGAGCCAGCACACAAAAGCTGTATTCCAGAATTGGCCAAGGCTGTATCTTATGTTGGCAGCTCAACTTGGTAGTGCAAGAATCACCCAGATGGTACTAGTTTTGACCACCACAGTGACCATGACAGTAACCCCTACTGCTGACATCAACAATGACCAGCACAATGACCACTATGATTGGACATCACAGTGAACACCACAACTGGTCACAAGAATGACCATAATGCCTGACTATCACAATGTACATTACAGCTGGCTACCACAGTGACCACCACAGTGAGCACCATGGCTTACTTCACAGTGACCACTATGACTGACTACCACAGTGAATACATAACTGACCTCCACAATACCAAGACAGTGACCACTAATCCTGACCACATCTATTATGAAAGCAGTAGCAACTATGACAACCAGCAAGATCAACATTACAACTGACCGCCATAGTGAACAGTGCGCACTACAACTGACTATCATGGCTGACCATCACAGTGGACATACAACTGACCACCACAATGACTGCCATGACTGAGTAGATGGCCAGAAGAAAACAAAGTCAATGGCATCTTTGGAGGTTCCTTGTTTTGTAATGTGTCAGGCTTTTTTTTTTCAATCTTAAAAAATATTTTATTTTGTTTATTGGTATATATATTTATTTACTATTTATTTGTTCTCTCCTTTTTACTCTATAGGTTCTTTGCATTTATATTATGCTTTTCAGTTTAGTGTTTTATGGGATTCCTGAGCATGTGAACGATTGGGTCTGTGAGTCTACATCTGTTTTGTTGTTGTTTTTGTCTCTCCTTGGGCTCTTTTCCTTCTGTTTCTTTGTTTTGTCATATTCTGATGTGTTTTTGCTTTATCTTATGGCATTATGTGTGTTTTATTTTATTGTTATCCCTTAGAAGTCTTGTTTATTTTCTAATAAGACACAGAAAGGGGTTAGATCCAGATGGGAGAGGAGGTGGGAAGAACTGGGAGAAGTAGAGGGAAGGGAAACAATCAGGATATATTATAGAAAAAAACTATTTTCAATAAAAGGAAAAACAGAAGAAAAATGCCTTTTCAAAAAGGAAAACTTGGTACTCAAATAGTGACATAGAAAATAAGGCAGACAAAATATTTTCAGGTCACATGTTCAGAGAAGATTAAAGAAACTGTTAGAATTTGTCTGGCAATTACTATTCTATAGCTGTTACATAAGGCATTATGTGACTTGCCATAGCTTTCTTACTTACTTTGTTTTTATTAATATTTCTTTGCTTTTTGTATGTTCTGTGTTTTGTTTTTGACATTTTATTGTTTCATTAGAATGCATTTAGAGAATAATTTCTTTTGCACTACTTTTGGGGATTTAATGCTCATGTTAAGTCTACCACCATTCTTCATCCATTCCAAACATTATAGCCATCATTACTTCAATACATGTCCTCTATAGCTCCCACGTGGAACACCAAAATAGAGGTATTTAATCTTCCATGCTCCTAATTGCAGAATTTTTCTTTTTCTGCTTTAGTTTCATGCCAGAAATTTTTTTTCCATTCACTGCCTGTATCAGTTTGTTATGGCTGAATTACAAACCACCTCCAAACTCAATGACTTAAGACCAAAAGATTGTATTAGTGCTCATGAGTCCAGTCAGCAGGCTGGTCCCTCTGGTCCTGGGTAGGCTTGGTGTTGTGAGAATTCCTTCCTTGTGGATAAATAAAGAACTCCTGCCTCCTTCTCATAAGTTCCCAATGACAAATCAATGAGTCCCCTAAAATTTAACCCAATGTGTTCATTGGACCTACAGGAAATGAATGAGGTATCACAGAAGCAAAGGCAACCCCCCAAAAGAGCTGAATCAGAAAGTTATCACCTAGCATTGATGTTTCCTTTATAACTTCATAGATGGAATCCCTCTGTCACCTTCTCTAGTCTATGTACTCCAGTATATTCTGAGACCCCAAAGCCACATGCAGTTGGAGCAAAACTATGTACAAATGACTGAGTGTAGTGGCTGGACTTTTAAGTAGTGTGCAGTGCCTTTTGCTCTTGAGATCAGCAGTCACCAGCCCCAGTATGATAGTCTTTTACAACCAGGCACAATCTACTTGATGAAGACGATCACTGTTCTATTTTGAGGATGGTGTTTTTCTTAGGATTTTTATTGCTGTGAAGAGACACCATGACCATGGCAACTGTTATAAAAGGAAAATATTTAGTTGGGGTGGCTTACATTTTCAGAGGTTTAGTCCATTATCATCATGGTGCCACATTGTGGTATGTAGGTTAAACATGGTGCTGGGGATGTAGCCAAGTGTCCTACATGTCAGCTTGCAGGCAAGAGGAAGTGGTCTATCTCACTAGAGCTGTCTTGAACATATATGAGACCTCAAAGCCCTTTCCCACAGTGACACACTTCCTCCAACAAGACCACACCTACTCCAACAAGGCCACACCTCCTAATAATGCCACTTCCCTTGGGGACCACTTTCTTTCAACCTACCACAGTGTTCTACAATATTCACTTCTGTGGTATTGACAGTTATGGGTTGGCTATGTGGCTTTGCTGATTTTGACTGGTTTCAGCCAAAATGTTTGAGGAGGTCTTATCTGGAAGCTTCTATTTGCCTGATGTGATCTCTTATCTCCTTGATATTAGACTGTGTATCTCCTTCTTAAAGGAGGGGGAAATGTAACGTGACATTAGATTTGTGATCTCTGCACGTTTTATCCCTGTGAACCACCCTCATAAAAATATGGACAGCTATATTTTACAATTGTGTTGTTATAAAAATAAATACAATTTGGTTTCATTGTTATGTGCTCAGCTTTTTTCCTGCTATTTAAAGAATTTAAAACAAAAACTTTTGGGGGGGCAACATGAATACATACAACTTCAGCCATTTAATATTTGACAAAAATGCCAAAAACCTATGCCAGAGAAATGAAAGCCATCTTAAACAAATGGTACTGAGAAACTGGATATCCACAAGCAGAAGGATGAAATCGGATTTGTGTCTTACTCCAATCATAATGGCATAGATCAACAAAACAATGCTAGAGGAGTATGTGGAGCAAAAAGCATCCTCATTCACTGTTGGTGGGATTGCAAACTGGTTCAGCCACTCAGGGTGGAGTATTCTCAAGAAACTAAAAATAAATGTACCATATGACCTGCCTATGCTACTTCTTGACATATGCCCAAAGAACTTGACATCCTCCTTTTCAGATACTTGCTCAGCTATGTTCATTGCTGCTCTATTCACAATATGTAGAAAATGGAAACAATCTAAATGTCCTTCAGCTGATGAATGGGTAAAGGAAATGTTGTACATATACAGTATAGGATACTATTCAGCTATAAATAAAAATAAATAATGAACTTTGCAGGTAAATGGATGGAACTAGAAAAGATCATATTGAGTGAGATAATGCAGATCTAGAAAGGCAAACATTACATGTTCTCTGATCTGAGGCTTCTAGCTGCAAATCTTCAAATTTAGTACATATCCTGGAATAGCTATAGAAATAAGGACAGTAAAAAAGGACCATTATTGGGATGGAGTTTGGGGTGAGGGAGCAATAGAGAGGGGAATAGCAGGATAGAAGTGAGTTATTGGTGAGGGCTGTCTAAAAAACTTTCCTGTAGCATAAATCTTAAAGGATCTTATTAATAAAAACAAACTCGGAGCCAGGTATTGGGGTCAATTCTGAAAGATCAGAGAAACAGAACCAGCCACAGTTAACCTCATCTCGCCAATTCCTCAGCTGATCTGTTTCCTCAAACTGAAAGCCTCTAAGTCCTCATCTGAATGGATCTCAGCTGAACTGCTGCTAAAAGCTAAAAAGCTTAATAAAGGCTCTAGTTCCTGGTCCTCACACATTATATACCTTTCTGCTTCCTGCCATCACTTCCTGGAATTAAAGGCGTGTGTCACCATGCCTGGCTGTTTCCACTGTGGCTTTGAACTCACAGAGATCCAGATGGATCTCTGCCTTCGGAATGCTAGGATTAAAGGTGTGTGTGCCATCATTTTCTGGCCTCTATATCTAGTGGCTGTTCTGTTCTCTGACCCCAGACAAGTTTATTAGGGTGCACAATATATTGGGGAACACAATATCACCACACTCTCCAAATATTACAGGCCATTGCTATTGCTCTTGGTTGCCCACTCCCAGAGATGAGTCCCTGTTGCTGAAGGTACCAGGCACTTCAGACACAGAGTCATGAAACCCCTCACCTGACCCGAAAGCTTCCTTCCATGAGGATTAGCTTCCATGGAATTGTAAAGCACCATGCGGGCTTCCAAAGGAGGGAAGCCATCAACGGCTACCACTTATAATGTCTACGAACCACAGCGATGACTATCATGGTGTAATAATCCTAAGGGTATAGTAGTGGCGTGGGCATGGATACCTTGGTGGTAGCCAGCAGCTCTCTTATTCCACTTAAGACTCACTCAACCAGAACAAAGTCATGCCTAGTACTGGAAACTTAGCCAAGTTCCCAGGGCTAATGGAATTATAGATCTTTGAGGAGAACCTACAGTTGCCACTTTACTTACCCAGCATAATCCCTAACTACATTCTAAATATTTGTCTTTATACCCACAGATAAGTACAGTCCTCACCCCTCACCAAGGGTATTTCTTTTTTGTAATAGATAGAGACCATTACAGAAAAACCACAGCCAACCAAAACGCCAAGTTGTGGGCCCAGTCCCAATCGATACATCTACGTTACAACGCTCACACCTAAAATTCAGGCATCATTGCAGAAGAGGGGCCTGAAAGATTGTAAGAGCCAAAAGGTCAGGGCATTTTCTGTGAGATGTGTCTCCTAGTAATGTCAGAAGTATTGGTTAAAATATTAAGGCCACTCCACGTAGTTAAAAGGGAGGTTTAATTTGTGGGGTAACTTACAAGTGAAGGGATAGGTTACAGGGTTTGGGAAAGGTATAGCACAGTCCGGCGGTGTTCTCTGGAGAACTCTGCTCAGTCTACCTCCAGCATCCAGGGTCCAGGAACCAAGAGAGCCAGCCCATCCAGATCCTGGGTCTTCAGGGGTCCTCTCTCGCCTCTGCCTTGTAGGCATGACAGTTACCTCAATGGGGGTGGAACTTCCAGATCAAAGCTGGAATGGCTACACAGAAGCTTCACCCATAAAATGTCACCAACAAAAGTGCCTAATCATGAGTTGAATGTGGACATCAACAATAGAAATGCTAGTGTGGACAGGTGAAATCCTGAGAGGCCTCAACTCTATACAAAGAACTAAAGGCAACCGGGGAATACTGAGAACAGAAGGAATAATGCTGAGAACAAGGAGAGCACACCATTGTTTATCCAATACCATGTGGTCATCCCTGAAAGCATACATACAAATAACATTGCACAGACTGAGCAGGTTATGCTTATGAATATATATGTATGTATGTACAAAGAGGCCCCGAGTTTGAAAGAGAACAAGGAGGGGAATAAGGGAGGGCTTGGAGGGAGGAAAAGGAAGGGGAAAACGATGGGATTATATTATTATCCCAAAAAATAAAAGAAACAATTTAAACATTTTTATACTCCCAGAATTGCTATGGCCTAAGGCAGTCTAGGTCTAGGGAGGATCATATCTAATGGCTTGTCACACTGCCATTTCTGACAATGGCAATGGCCAAAACCACTGAAACATGAAGCTCAAATTAATCTTGGGGATACAAACTACCACTTGTTGAGAAGATCTTCAAAGTCACATCACAGAGGAGGAGAAGCCAACCCCCCTTTCTAATCAGTCTACCACAGCCAGCTTCTCTTACCGTGTTTTTCATCAATTTAGTTTATCTGCTACTTTGACTCTTGCTCCTTTTTTTTTTCTCAGATTGTTGTTCTGTTCTTTCCAAAACATTTAAAACAGATTTAGTTTGCAGTTTGAGTGTAGCTATTGCAGTACCTAACACTCGATTGTGCCGTCCCTTCACCCTTGCTCTGTCTGTGTTTTGTGGTTTAATGTTGGTTCGACGCAATGCTTGTTTGCCTTTGCTTTTGCGAGATGCCCAGGATATTAAATACAGAATCATTCGAGGTTTGTTTCTTGGTTTGGCCTTTCTTGCTCATACACTGACCAAATAAGTAAGGTGAATTTAAAGACCAACCTACTAGGAGGTGGCAGCTGGGCATCAGGGGAGACACTTCTCTCACCTACAGCTGAGATAGGCACAGCTGGTTCTTTCTCATCATCCTGTTTTAGAAGCAGATAATTTTTCGTTTGGCTTACCCAAAGGAGCTATAGCCTTCCCCACACCCAACTGTTTCCCGAATGGTCATTAGAAAATAAGAACCAAAGCCATTTATTGACAAATGCCCCAGGGAAATTATCTCTTTAGAGCTCTCCAGCCCTGGTTTTGTTTTTTCAGTAAATTCATTTTTTTTCTTCCGTAGAGTATGCTTAGTTTCCAGTGTGAGCTTGGCTTTGAACTATTTTTAAAATGATTATTATATCTATCATCTCTAGGTATCATGGCACTAGCTTGGCTTTAAACTTTTAGTCTACCACAATGCTGCAAATGGAGGTCAGATTTACCTACTTTAGGATGCACGGGTGAAAATTTAAATGAATTCTGTGGCTGCAATACAGACTTGAAGAGTTGGAAAGATACTGGACATCTAGGTGAGCTGACGCCAGGGATTCAGGAGAACATTCTTTTTAGCTTCCTTGAAGACTTAGATGTCTCTATTTTTTTTTATTAAGAAAAATTTTTCATTCATTTTATGCACCCATCAAAGATTCCCCCTCTTCCCTCCTCCCACCTCCTCCAGCCTCTCCCCCCAACCCACCCCCACTCTCCCTCACAAGAAGACAAGACCTCCCATGGGGAGGCACATCCAGTAGAGGCAAGTCCAAGCCCTTCCCCCTGCCTCAAGGCTGCACAAGGTGTCCCATCATAGGTAGTGGACTCCAAAAAGCCCCCTCATGCACCAGGGATGGATTCTGATTCTACTGCTAGGCCCCCCTCCACCAAGCAGATCAAGCTACACAATTGTCTCCTCATGCAGAGAACATAAGGGAATGGGATGGTGGAGCTGGAACAGGGATGGAGTGGGAAAGCAATGAGAGAGATACCATGATGGAGGGAGATATCATGGGGGAGAGAGAGAAACCTGATGCCAGGGAAGTTGCTAGGAATCCCCAAGGATGATCCCAGCTTGGACTACTAGAAATAGTGGAGAGGGTGCCTGAACTGAACTGACTTGCCCCAGTGATCAGATTGGTAAATATCCTAACTGTCATCACAGAACTTTTCTCCAATGATTGATGGAGGCAAATGCAGAGATCCACAGGCAATCACCAGACAGAGCTCCAGGAGTCCAGTAGGAGAGAGAGAGAGAGGAGGGATTCTATGAAAAAGTGCATCAAGTTCATGATGGGGAAACCTGCAGAGATGACCAAACCAAACTAATGGGAACTCAAGAAAGTTGGATCAATGGCTGTGGATATCTCTATTCTATTACTCTTCTTTGGTCTGCCCATGTACATTGGGTTGGTTCACACTCCTTTATTCTGCTGATCACCCTTTTCTTTCATATGTCTATCTATATTACTGGTTCTGCTTTTCTACTGCATGGTACATTATAAAAACAATATAATTCACTAAACCTTATTTGGCATTCATCATATATTCCAGGAGATTTTTTTACCTTGTCTTAATAACAAATGAAAGATAAAAGTAGTACTTGGGGTTGAAAAATGGATTACTATCTATTAAGAGGAAAAATGTGTAGATTTAAATAATTTTATGCTTAATAATTAATACAAATAACTTCAAAGTTTTCATTCATATTCTTCTAGTCTTCATTTTACTATTTATACCATAAAATCTTTTGCAGGTTTTAAATAGCTAAATGTCATATCATAAATAAGTGTCTTGGTAGATTCTGGTGTGACAAGTTTACTAGCCCTCATTTCAATTCAATGGAGAGGTTCAGCTACAGAAAATACTTGCTACAACACAGCAAAATGTGTCTCCATACTTTCAAAGTAATCCATTTATAATGAAGAGAACAAAAACAGCAAATGGCCAATTGGTGGACAGGTGTGTACCACAAGTACAGGCATCGATACAGAGATGAGGAAATGGCCAGTTGGTGGATAGGTGTACACCACAAGTACAGGCATCGACACAGAGATGAAGAAATGGTCAGTTGATGGACAGGTGTGTACCACAAGTACAGGCATCAGACACAGAAATGACTGTCACATTTCTCCAGCTGAGAGGTTTTGGGAACTTTAACCAAGTGGGAAATTTGGAGCAGACCCTTTATGAGCAATAAAGGTTCTCTGGTAAGACATTATTGATGAAGGCATGATAGACAAATAAGAATTTTCTGAAAGAGCATTTTAAACCTGGTGTTATCAATAAAACAAAACTTGTAACAGTGTAACAGCACTTATAATTCAAATCTGTACACCGAGTATCCAGGTAAGAAAATATACACCAATGAGAGAATTAATATACATCATTTACTGAGCAGGACAGCCAGCTTGTTCATATGCTAGATGAAGTGAGTTCCTATTGTACTAAGCATGGAAAACTAGCACTCTGGAGAGAACAGAATGAGTCCACAGGTCTGTATGCACTTGATTGAAATGATCACATTTTTCAGGAAAGTGTCTTCAATTAGGTGCAGCCAAGCTCTTGCATTCAGGTCACACAAAGTTCAGAGAAACTTCAGTTGTTTAGAGCTAGCTGCGATGAAATACAGCAGTCACTTTAATATCTCCAAGGCAAAGGCTGTTGGAAGTGGAAAATTTTTAATTCCCATTGGCTTGTATTTAGAGTGATGTAAAACATGGATCTAGCTTCTGTCTTGCAAGTCAAAATAGAGTCTGTGGACAATAGCACATGTGTTTGCTGGGTATTTATGGAAAGTAGAAATTCTTAAGATCTTATCCTAATAGTCTTGAACCACAGTCTGCATTTTATGGGCTCCCGGGTTTTTCAAATTATTATGCTAAATAAAGAAAACAGTAACTTGACAACAAGAGTTTACTACAGTGGTTCTCCAACTTTAGTGTGTGGCCGAATCTGCTGGATGGTCAGATCACAGACTGACTGGAGTCTACAAGGGCTGGGAACTTTGCGTATCTTACCACATTGTCCCAAGAGATTTTGATACTCATCAAAGCTGGAAAACCACTTCTGTGCTTATCCTACTTGGAATCCATAAACTTAAAATCTGTAAGAGGTGCATTCTCTAAAGATAAAGTCCTAGTTATATTACTAACTAAAGTAGACACATATTTTTAACTGGACTTTGCCCCAGTTTAATTAGAATCACCAGGGTTTGAGGCATCTAGAATTTCTATAATCTGAAAACACATCCAGAATAAGCAAAATTATTTCTATAAAAAAAATAGAGGCAATTAAGGAATGCTGAAAGTAGTTGAAATAGTGTTCCCCAGAGAAGAGCCTTCCAATTGATTATTTAGTACCAAGTGGCCAGCTCTGAGATCATATCACATACATATGCATTGAGCAGGTTATATTCAGATATTTAGGATATGTAACAACAGTTAAAAAGTGACATGAATTTGAGAGACAGTAGTGGTCTTGAAAAGAAAACTATAAAAAGGGATATAATTATGAGCACATTCCAATGATAATAATCTGTACCAAGGAAATGTTTAGTTCTGTACACATAGTATAAATAGTTAGTTTAACTATGCACTGGAGGGAAAAGTGGCTCAATCTCCATTTGTATTTTGAAAAACTCTCTGGGCATTATGCGTCCAGACATCATGTTTGTCTTTGGCCGATCCAAGACTTCCTCAGCTAATGAATAAAAACTGGCTTTTGTTCTCAAGGTTTCTTTTAGGAAAAAGTAAATTTTAGTATTTCATGTTTAAAATCCATTTTTAAGACAACAAAAAAGGGAAAACTCATTCCCATCAGCTCTTTCTAGGCCACTCTCATGTTGGCCTCAAGGAGAATAAGGTCATGCGCTCCTAATAAGAACACATATCACCAAATTTAAGATACTATTTGGCTATTTCCTTTACTGCATACAAAAACCTTATATTTTTAGTCATTTAATTATGACTTCAGAATTGGATTTTTGATACTGAAAGAACAATATTTGTTAATAATTAGGGAAATGAGCAAGGCACAGAATTTCCTAATAGGTCCGGCCCTTCTGCTTCCTGCATGGTAAACATTGGTGAAGGAAACATGCTGTAATAAGATAAGAGGCTCCAGTGAGACACATTTGGAATTCCTCTCCAAATGATTCAATGTGATGCTGGCAATGGCTTTAAGAAATATATTTAATTGTACCTCATTGTTTCAATGTGTTGTTTAGAACACGAAATCATCAGCTTGCTTTTAAAAGCCTTGTATAATGGGTCACTTTACAATCAAGACCTCCAGTTTTGCCAGTGAGGGGGAAATGTAACCACAAGCCTGATAAACTGTGTTGTTTGCAGATATAAGAAATGAGTTAATTCTCTTGGATTCTAATGCAAACATCCTTGCAAAAAGCACTTCAGCATTTTGCTTTGTACTTGAACAACAGATTTATGAGAAAGAAGCCAGCATATTGTGAAGAACAGGCTTTTAATGTACACAGACTTTAAATTTCATAGTTTGAGATCAAAGCCTTTACTCTAAGGATATGTTCAGTAATGGGCATGATGATGCATGTATAAGAATATGTGTTGCAATGCTAAGAAACAAGAAAACTATTTTTCACCTCCAACTTCTGACTTCAATTTATGAAGGGTTGATCAGATTAACTGGTAAGAAGTGTAGAAGCAAACTGAGCTCACTGGCTACTTGGGATCTTGTTAAACATTTTAATTAAGTTAAAATTTTATTATTAATGGCTTGAGTTAGTGTGCTCTTAGTGAATGACTTGCAGGGAAGTCGTATCTCAGGAAAGGGAAGTGGCTTGGAGGCAACATGGGCAGATGCATTCTGCTTTCAAAGTGCAAAGCTATACAAATACAGGATATCTTGTTTGTTTTATCTAGGATATAGATATATGAAACGTGCCTATACTTCATGACAAGAGGTTTCTTTAAGTATTTAGTTTATGTGAACATTAGTAAAATACTGGAAACAAACTAAATGTTCACATATGATGCATTAGATTGTTGTGCAACTATTCAGTGCAATAATATTATCTATTCACTGGGTGGTGGTGGTGTGCACTGTTAGTCCCAGGCAGAGGCAGGTAGCTCTCTGAGTTTGAGGCCATTCTAGTCTACAGAGTGTGTTCCAGAACAGCCAGGGCTACACAGAGAAACCCTCTCTTGAAAAACAATAGCAACAACAGCAGAAGCAATGATGATAAATAATAATATCACTGATTAAAATTCTTGCAGAATAATGTTTAAAATCATGGAAAGAGTATCATAATAAACTCTTGGATCTTAAGGGAGCAGCACGTTCAGCATTCAGCATAACAAAAAAGTTATACAAGTACATCTACATAAGGGAGAATAAAAGTTACAAGTGACACACAGTAATTGTCAGTGGGCGTTGGGGTCAGAGGTCTGACATGATTTGTTTTTTTTTTGTCTTTTTAAATTTATTGGGAAACAGGATAGCTTATTCTTCTATCATGCTGTAGCAAGTTAATCAAAATTTAATGTCTTAAGGCAACACAAATCTGTCATCCTCACTGGTCCATACTTCAGAAGTCTACCAGGGCCAGCTTGCCCTTCTGCTCCTGGACTCATAAGGCTGAAATCAGCTGTTGGGAACCCGTGGCTCCTTCTGTCAGCTCTGGAGAAGAATCTACTACTGAGCTTATGAACATGCAAGCTCAGTGTCTTGTGGTAGGAATACTGAGGTCCTAGCTTCAGCCTGGGGCTAGACTCAGCTCTTAGAGACTGACGGCATTTTCTAGCTAATGTCACTGTCACCTTCAACTCTGTCTAGCATAACTCTCAGTAATGCTTCTTGTAATATTGTCAATCTTACTCTTGGTGCATTGCTGTCTATTTTGCAAAGAACTTGTATTAATAATCATAGGAAAAGCAATAAAACTTATTCTAAAGCAAGAAAACTTAATTCTATCCATGTGATTATTGCTGTCTACAAATATAGTTCCCCAACAGCATTTTCTGGGTGCACTTAATTAAAATTGATCTTTAATTTCAAATTATAAAATTATATATATATGTATATGTATATGTTTATTTCTGATCTTCTTCTAACTAGAATAAATGTACATGAAATATCAAGTTTGTTCTCTACTATTTATCTTCAGTGTCAGAAAAAGTTCTTGATATTTAGTAAGTATCTTAAAATTTGCTAAATGAATTAATTTCAGTACACACATACAAGATCCTAATAAAAACATTGTTTAATCTGAGGGTTTTCTTCTTCTCCTCCTTCTCCTTTTCCTTCTCCTTCTCCTTCTTCTTCTTCTTTTTGAAGCTTAAGAACAGTTTTATTAAGAACACCAGGGCAGTGAAGCTGTAAACCTCAGCAGTGCCCCTAAGAGAATGAAGGAGAGAAAGAATAAGAAACTCAATGTATGCAGATGTCAGCCAAGTGGAATGTAAGCAGCCACATGCCAGGAAGGGTGTGCTTGAAGGAAGTCCATGGTCTTAAGCAAGCATGCTTAGAACAGAAGTAGAAAGAAAAGAGGGAAGTATTATGCTTTCTGAGTAATCAGAGAAGCTGACTGATTTGTGAAGCAGCATGGCTGTTGTCTCTTGGAGACTGTACTAGGGGATAGGAGTTCCCAGAAGGAAAAGACATCACCTCATTGAAAGGTTAATCACATGACCCTTCTCTTCAGCATAGTTTAATGTGAACTTGCCTTCCCAGGGATGGTCCCTTCAAAGGGTCATACACCCAACCAACTGGATTAATTCTTAAAGTAGTAACTGCCGCAGCTGTATATTTCCACCTAGAAGTAGATTCCATTATTTACTGTATTACCTCCCCTCCCAAAGACATAATCTTAGTGTCATTTAGAAAATGAGCTGAAACTTTGGGAATAGATATAATACATATTTTCCATGAATTTCTAGAGATCCAGTTCCAAAGCTGTCCACCAGAAGGGAGCTGCTTCTGGCCTGGATTTCTAGTCCTACCCCCATATACAGCCTTTAAGATAAGAACCCAGAATGCTCCCTTGCATTCCTGGCCAGGGAACCAAGAGTTTCTGGAACTGTTGCTTCTGGGGACCCTGCCCTGAGCTGCCAGTCTTGTCGGCTCACCTGATTTCAGCCTGCCTGTGCCTTTTCCAACCTCCAGGTCTTACTCAGGCATGCTGTGACCCCATCCAGTCTGGTCTAACCCAAGATCCACATCTGGGCACAGATCGAGCTTTGTGGGTCATGGAAACCTTGTCTGTCCGTCCCATCCCCAACCCTCAGGCCATGCTTCAGTGACACAGCCTGTACACCATTCTAGCCTGCAACAGCCTAAAAGCTCATATGAGATATGCAATGGATGAAATAAATCCTTATGCCAAGGTCTCACTTCAAAAACACAAACAATACAAAAAGCCAAGAGAGTTTATCACTCCCCACACCCATCCATCAGTTCTACAGAAATGTTCTCTAAAGGAAATTAACTGACGAAATCTAGGAAACAAGTTAAAAGAACAGTCACAAACTTAACCAAAAAATTGAAGGAATTTAAAGAAGACACAAAGAAACAACTCATTGAACTTAAAGAGACTAGCAGTAAATGCCTGAGTGATATCCTCAAACAGAAAGATATTACAGAATGAAATGACAAAGACAGTTCAGGATTTGAAAATTGAGTTCAATGAAAAGACATAGGTATTGAAGAGAATTCAAGCTGCAATGAAGCTGTAACTGAAAACTCAATAACCCTATTAAAAAGGCAAGAGATACAGTGGATCAATTGTAAGACAGACTGTCAGGACTTGAAGATAAAGTAGAGGAATTAGGCTACACAAGCAAGGAACATGAAAAAAATATCAAACAAAATGAAACCCCAAGCCCACCTATACAAACAAGCAAATGAAACAGAAAAGATACATTCAGAAACTGTGGGGCACCATGAAAAGACCCAATCTTCAAATTATAGGCACAGATGAAAGAGAAGAATCCTATATGAATAGCATACACCAGATCTTCAACACGTTCGTAGAATAAAACACCCAGAAACCAAGGAAAAACTTATCTGTACAGATACAAGAAGCACACAGAACACCAAATAGACATGACCACAAGAAAAAAAATCCCCTAACATATAGCTAAAATACTAAATGCACAGAACCACATATAGAGGAAAAACCCATCAGAATAATAACTGATTTGTCAATGGAAGCATTAAATGCCAGAAGATCCTAAAACAAGGTACTCCAATTCCCAAAACAAAGCCAACCTAAACTACTGTATACAGAAAAACTGTTTGTCACAGGTTAAGTAGATGGAGTGGGAAGTGGGTTGAGAGGAAAGGCCGGAGGGGCGGGGGAGGGAGGAGAGGGGTATCTGTGAGTGGTATGTAAAATTAATAACAAAGTTCCTTAATTAAAAAAAAAAAAGAAAGAACATCTTTCCATGACACAAACAGCCTAAAGAAATTTCTGTCCTCCAAACCAACCCTAAAGTCAATACTGGAAACTGTACTTTGGACTAAAGAGAAGAATAAGTTCAGCCAAGTGACTACACTCAACAAACACTTTTCAATAATAACTTTAAATATTAATGGGCTCTGGCACAGTGGTGGCGGCGAGCCATTTTGAATTCCAGCACCTGGGTGACAGAGGCAGGCAGTCTCTGAGTTTGAGGCCAGCCTGGTTTACAGAGTGAGTTCCAGGACAGTCAGGTCTACACAGAGAAACCCTGTCTTCAAAAAATAAATTAACGGTCTTGACTCCTCTAACAAAAGACAGAGGTCAGCTGAGTAGATTCAGAAACAAAATGTATCGTTCTGTTGTCTACAAGAAATACTGTGGTGATACTGTGTTCCCCAAAATATTGTGCACCCTAATAAACTTATCTGGGGTCGGAGAACAGAACAGCCACAGTATTAAACATAGAGGTTAGGCAGTGGTAGCACATGCCTTTAATCCTAGCATTCCAAAGGCAGAGATCTGTCTGGATCTCTGTGAGTTCAAAGCCACACTGGAAACAGCCAGGCATAGTGACACACCCCTTTAATCCCAGGAAGTGATGGCAGAAAGCAGAAAGGTATTTAAGGCATGAGGACCAGGAACTAGAGCTGGTTAAGCTTTTAGGCTTTTGAGCAGCACAGTTCAGCTGAGATTTGTTCTAGATGAGGACTCAGAGGCTTCCAGTCTGAGGAAACAGGATCAGCAGAGGAACTGGCAAGGTGAGGTGGCTGTGGCTTGTTCTTTTTCTCTGATCTTCCAGCATTCACCCCAATACCCAGCTCCAGGTTTGATTTTATTAATAAGACCTTCTAACAATTTGTGCTACAAAATACAGTGCATGAGCTGGCTTTTTAGAATCTAGGGCCTATGCTGAGACACTTTGCTCAGCCTTGGTGTAGGAAGGAGGGGACTGGATCTGCCTCAACTGAATCTACCAGACTGGGCTGACTCCCCAGGGGAGACCTTGCCTTGGAGGAGGTGGGAATGGGGGATAGATTGGGGGGAAGGCTGGGGGATGGGAGGAGGGAGGACAGGGCAATCTGTGACCGATATGAAAATTAAATTAATTATAAAATAAAAAGAAGAAATACATCTTAGCTTTAAAGATAGATATCACCATAGAGTAAAAAGATGGACGAAAGTACACCAATCAAATAGGACTAGAAACTAACCTGGTGTTACTTGCCTAATATTTAACAAACTAGACCTTAAACTAAAACTAATCAGAAGAGTCAAGGAAGGGCACTTTATCTTCATTTTAACCAAGGCAAAAATTATCCCAGAAGACATTGCAATCATATATATATATGTATATATATACATATATATATATGGTTTGATACAGACTCATAAAAACTTACTACTGGAATTAAAGATACAGACTAACACTAATTCAATAATAATAGCTGATTTTAATACTCTGCTTTCTCCAATACAGGTCTGTTTTGAAAATAAATGATCAGCAAATCCTCAGAATTAAATGACATTTTACATCAAATGGACCTAATAGCAATCTACAGACTATTCAACCTGAACACAGCAGCCTGTAGAAGAGTCTCTAAAATAGACCACATCCTGAAACACAAAACCATTACTAACAGATTCAGAAAGATTGAAATAACTCCATGTAGTTTACCTGACAGCAATGAAATAAAACTTAAAGTCAGCAATGAATGAATCTCTAACAAATACACAAAGTCATGGAGATCAAACAAACATTACCAAATGATGAACTGGTCAAGGAAGAAATCAAGAAAGACATAAAAAATTCCTGGAACTAAGTAAAAATAAAAGTACAACACAACAAAACCGCTGGGACAAATTAAAAGCAGTCATAAGAGGGAAATTTATACCACTAAGCTCCAACATTAAGAGCACAGATAAATGACTTAATGGTACAATTCAAGAATTTGGAAAACAAGAACAAGCCAAGATCCAGTAGATAGCAAGAGGCAATAAAAATCAGAGCAGAAATTAATGAAGTAGAAATAAAGAGAAAATAATACAAAGAATAAAATAATTTAAGAGCTGGTTTTTGAGAAGATGAACAATATCAATAGATCCTTTGCCCAACTTAACAAAGGAAAGAAAAAGATGATGTGAACTAGTGGACTCAGAAATGAACAGGGAAACATTACAACAGACACCAAATAAATTTGGAGCATTATAAGGAAATACTTTAAGAACTTATACTTCATTAAGTTAGAAAATATAATACAAAAAGAGGTCAACACTCTAAATAGATCTATACAAAATAAAATCAAAATACTTGTAACTGTTCTGACTTAAAAAAGCCCAGGCCCAGTTAGAACCAGAGTAGAGTTCTACCAGATTTCCAAAGATTTACTTTTTTTTTTTTTTTTTTTTTTTTTGGTTTTTCGAGACAGGGTTTCTCTGTGTAGATTTGCGCCTTTCCTGGAACTCACTTGGTAGCCCAGGCTGGCCTCGAACTCACAGAGATCCGCCTGGCTCTGCCTCCCGAGTGCTGGGATTAAAGGCGTGCGCCACCACCGCCCGGCTCAAAGATTTACTTTTTAAATAATTAGCAAACAAAAGAAAGAACATTGGAAACAGAAGAATTACCCCCACACTAGTGAAGACAGTATTGTTCTAATACTAAAACCAAGCAAACATGCAACACAAAAACAAAAGTACACACTTATATTCCTGATGAACATAAATGTGAAGCTCTGAAGTAAAATACTCGCTAGCTGAATATAGGCATATATCAACAAGATCATCACCAAGATCAAACTGGTTTTATCTTAAGGATGCAAGCATAGTTCAATATACATAAACCAACATATACGATAAATTATGTATATGGAGTCAAAGAAAGAAATCATATGATCATCTAAATAGAGACAGAAAATCTTTTGATAAAACATAACATAACTTCATGATAAAAGGCCCGAGAGAGTAGGCATGAAGGAATCATAACTCAACATAATAAAGGCTATGTATCTGACAAACCCACAGTTAACATTATCCTAAATGCTGAAAACTTAAAGCAATTCAATCAAAATCATGAATGAGACAGCATTGTATACTATATCTACTCCTCTTCAATATAGTGCTGGAAGCACTTTCCAGAGGTCTAAGACAAGAAACAAAATTTAAAGGCTACAACCAGGCATAGAAGAAGAACAATTATCTATTTGCAGATGAAATAGTAATATAGGAGGTACCTAAATTCTGCCAAAAACTTCAAGAAACTAACAATATCTTTTAACAAAGTTGTATGATACAGAATTAACTTACAAAAATCAATAGTCTTTCTAAATGCCAACAACCAAAAGATGAGAAAGAAATCATGAACATACACACTAGCATCAAAGAATATAAAATATCTAAAGATAAGCCTAACCAAGGAAGTGAAGATCTCTACAGCAAAAACTGTAATCCTTTGAAGAAAGAGAGGAAGACATCAGAATATGAAAAGACATCTCATTCTCATACATTAGAAGAATTAATGTTATGAAATTGATCATCCCACCTAAAGCTATTTACAGATTTCTTGCAACTCCAAACAAAAACCTCCATCTTATTCTTTATGGAAATGTGAAATACTATCCTAAAATGCATATGGAACCCCAAAGGCAAAAAAAAAAAAAAAGCAAAGCAATCCTGAGCAAAAAGAACAATGCTTGTGGCAATGGCATATCAGATTTCAAGATATATTCCAGAGTTATAGTAATAAAAATGTCATGGTAACAGTAAAAAAAAACTAGACATGTAGATGAATGGAACGAAATACACAAATGCACATAATCAACCATTTAATACTTGACAAAGATGTCAAAAAACATGCACCGAGAAAAGACAAGATGTTTATCAAATGGTACTGGGAAACTGAATGTCCATATGTAGAGGGATGAAATGAGACCTGCATATATTACCTCTACATGAAAATTAATTCCAAATAGCTAAAAAAAACCCACCTCAGTGAGAAACCTGAACAATTAAAACTGCTAGAAGAAAATATAGGCAGTACCTACATCATATAGGTATAGGAAATTACTTTGTAATAGGACTCCATTTGCCAAGGAATTAAGGCCAATAATTGACAAGTGGGACCACATAAAACTAAGTAGCCTTTGAGTAACTAAGGAAACAATCAATTTAGTCAATAGGAGATGATAGAATTGGAGAGATTGCCAGCAACTCATGTGATATAAGATTCATACTATATAAAGAACTTAAAAAAAAGAACAATGGAAATAAATAGTCCATTTAAAAATGGGTTTGGACCTCAACAGAGAACATTGAGAAGAAGAATAAAAATGGCTAAGAAATATCTAAATTGGTGTTTATTTTCCTTGGAAATTAGGAAGTTACAAATTAAAATTACTTTGAGATTTCATCTCACTGAAGTCAGAATGCCTGAGATCAAGAAAACAAATGATAATAAAACCTGGCAAGGATGTGGCAAAGGGGAACCCTCATTCAATGTTGGTGGGGTTGCAAACTGATGTAGGCACTCTGGAAATCAGTGTAGAAAATTACTGAAAAAGCAGGAAGTAAATCTACCACACTACTCGACTATACCATTTCTTCGCATATGCCCAAAGGATTCAAAAATCTTACTCCATAGATATTTGCTCAACTATGTTCATTGATGTTCTATTCATAATATCTAGAAATTGGAAGCACTCTAAATGTCCTTTAACTGAAGGATGGATAATGGAATGTGGTACATATATACAGTACAATTCTCTTAAGTTTGAAGAAAAACAAAACAATGAAATTTGCAAGTATGGTTTGCAAATGATGGAGTTAGGAACATTGTACTTAATGATGTAACCCACACCCTGAAATATAGATGCCACATGTTGTCTCTTACTTGTGGTTTATTCTCAGCTCCAAATCTGGATATGTGAATACATAACTTGGAGTAACTACAAAAACCAAGGAAGTAAAATGGGACTATCCATGAGGGTAGGAGGTAGTAGGTAGGAACTCTGGGAAATAGCAGGATACAGGAGCTATGAAGGAGAAAATGGGCAAAATAGAAGGGAGGCTTTAGCTGAGAAGAGGGAAGGAGGGTAGTACAGAGAGATAGCTAGGGAGGAAAGATTAAAAAAACACTAAAAGATTTTTAATAAAGCCACAAAGAATAATATTTATATTTACCTAAAATATACATGTATTATAATATATGATGAACAAAATATAATATATGATATATAGTATAAAAATATAAAACTATGGCTTTTGGGATGATAATGCTCCCCCTAAGTAATAGACTGATTAACAAGACACAAGTATCAGGCAGCAGAGACCTCCTTTTGAGTTGTTAGTCATAGGGGTGTAGAAGACTCCTCAAACCATATAGGCTATTGCTATTGCTCTATGTTTTCCTTCCAGAATTTGGAAGTAAGTGTCTCATTGTTGAAGACACTGCAAGCTTTGGAAATAAATTTGGAATTGAGCTAGAACTTCCCGGAGGACTAAGACTAATATTCATAATAGTAGAAGGTGCCATGCAAATTTCTAAGGGATGGTGGTGGTTGTGAATCAATAGTTCTACCTATCTGTGATGTTTATGAACCTCAACAATAACCAGCATGGAAAGATATCCCTTAAGATGCAGTAGTGGTACTTATCTCTTAGTGGTAACCAATAGCTGACTAATTCTACTTAAAGTCTGCTTAATGGGAGAAAATTTGTGTCTGGTACTGCAAACTAACCACTCATTGCTGGTGAGGCCATAGAATCTAGAAAAGAATGTACTACTGCCACTTTCTCAGACCAGTACAATTCCTGACTGCATTCTTACTACATTCTTTCTTTCATTCCTCTGGCTTCCACTCTTTATTCATGAAGCTTATCTTTGCAGCATATGGAGATCATTTCAGAAAGTCACACCTGGTCAAAATGCACCATGGATGGCCCAGCACCAATTGATACATCTATAACACTACTCTTATGCCCAAGGCTCAGAGAACCTTATGAAATAGGGTAGAAAGAATTTAAGAGCCAGACGACCAGAATACCTATGAGATTATGTCTTCTATTTATGACAGGGAAATTGCATCCATGATATTTCAACAGTATGACTGCCTAAACAAAACCTGACCAGTGGCAAAACCAATTAACACGCCAGTGTAGATAGGGAAATCATAAGAAGTTTCCTTCACTAAATGAAGAGCTATAGGCAATTAATGATTGCTGAGAGAGGGAGAATCAAGCCTTCTCTCTAGGGATGAGCCCGCTAAATTGTTAGCTGATACCAAATAGTCAGTTCTAAAAACACATACATATGAGGAACATTAAATGGAATCAGCACTTTGTATTTATATATTTACTTATATATACATGTAATAATGATAATTATTAAAGAAAAAGAGACCATAATTTGACAGGGAGCTCAAATGTGTGGTAGGAAAGGTTAGAGGGAGAGAGGAAATGATGTAAATACAGTACACATAACATGAAATTACATCAATTAAAAAACAAAAATTAATGAGTTATGCAATCCATAGTACATATACAACCAAACTAGAAAAAGAGCCCAGAACACAGGGAGAGCATGCGATAAGAATTGAGTTTTTGGTGACATTCAAGAGTCATGGAAGAACAGAAATGTCCTCTACTGAACTAGACTGTTACTCTGTCAGGCTGGTTAACACCAGGGAGCAACCCTGGAATAGCTGGAGATTCTACATCTTGTTGTAGATGTAGATGCTGTGGGAATGTGTGACTAATGTACACTGAGTCAGCCAAGTCCCATTTAGGCAGTTGACAATGGCTAACTACTCTGTGTGTGCCTGAGAACACAAGATGAGGATGTTATGTTACAAGGTTTCCCATAATCTTTAACAGGCTGTTAGGTCAAAGGATCATGAACCTGTGATAATCTGTGAATACATCATTATGATTCTGAAAACAGACATAAAACTCTCCAATTATAAGAAGGAAAATACTAACATTAAAAAGACTTGAAGATTCTCCTGCCTTTAAATAATTATCTGAGGCTGAACCTTTGTGTTTTTCAAATTTATATAGTCCATTAGCAAATTATGAAAAATATTTGTGGGTTCCAATCAGATAATTTGTGAAATGAAGAGGAAAAGAAACAAGTACAGAGTTCACTGACTTGGAAGTATAAATATTGATGCTTAAAGCTATTACTTCTTTGTGTGTGTGACGTTAAAGGTATGTCTAACTTCTGGCCTTGGCTGAAATGTTTTACATTCCTCCAAAAGACCAGGAGTTCAAAAATGGAAGCTATAGAATAAAAAGATCACAGACTTGAAGGAGAAAATTGCTTCTTTATTTTTACTAATATTGAACTAGAATTTAGTAAGATTGTATAAAAAACTCAACAATAATAGTATTAGCCATATCAATACTAATGAGTTCTTCAGCAAGAAACAAGGCAGTTTTATTTATTATGATTCTAAAGATATTTTAAATATATGATTTAGGTTCAAAAGCATCTACATATTTTAGTTCTTATACCTTGAGATCAATGATGAGCCTTCTCCATGAGAAGTCAACATAGCAGTTTCTTGCACTAGGAGTGCTATCCACTAGGGGGGTTAGTTTCCTATTCAGTTCCAACTTCATTTCTGTGTGTCCTATAACTAAACTCTGTGGCATCCCCAGAAATAAAGTCTTGCCATCTACTTCTGCTGGACAACGAAGAAAAACGGCAGTGGCCTGTATTTGGAAGGTGGGAACCTCTGAGACTTCTCTACTCATAGAGATGTATCCAGTACCTGCCATTGGGGATTTTGTTTAAAGGCCAGTTACATCTTGGAGCAGCATTGTTCACCAATGAAGGGTACCTCTGTTCCAAGCTCTTTTTATTTTTATTTAAAAATTTTAAGTTAATGTACTAGTTTATTAAGTAGTAGCTTTCCACATGGATGTTTTCATGCATCCATAGTTATTGTCAACCCTGAGAACTATAAAGATATTGACTTAATAAAAGTGGAAACACAACTTACCTAAATGTATGAGATGTAGCAAAAGCAGTTCTAAGAGAAGAATACATATACATAAACATTGGAAGTGGGAGGTGGGGATGGGAACAAGAGGAATCAGATGGGGGAAGAATGGCGGGAGAGAGTACCAGCAGAGACAAATGGAATCTGGGGACATCTCTGGGATGAGCTAGAAACCTAGAGCAATGAAAACTCCCAGGAATCTATGAGGATGAGCCTAGCTAAAATTTCTAGCAATAGGGGGTATGGATCCTATAACCAGGCAAGACTTCCACTGGAGGAACTGGGACACCAACCCAGCCACAATCTCTTTGACCTAAAATTGTCCTGCCTACAAGATATGCTGGGGTAAAGATGGTACAGAAATTGTGTGAGTGACTAACTAATGGCACAGTGGGAGATCCATACCCTGAGAGAAAGCTCACCCCTGAGGGTCAGGATCCAGAGGTAGAATACCCCAGAGACGTAGGATAGAACCAAACATGACTGGAAAAAAGTCAATGAAATGATTCATAATGATATTCTGCTGTACCCATAGATTGGTACATAGTCCACCTGTCTTCAGAGAAGCTTCACTCAACAACTGACGGTAACAGATGCAGAGACCCACAGCCAAACATTAGGCAGAGCTTAGGAAATCCTACAGAAAAGGAGGAAGAAGGATTGTAGGAGCCAATGGGGTCAAGGTCACTACAAGAAAACCCACAGAACCAACTAACCTGGGCTGACAGAGACTGAATTAACAACTATGGAGCCTGCATGGGACTGACCTAGGCACTCTGCATGTGTGTAATAATTGTATAACTTGATTTTCTTGTGAGACTCCTAACAGTCAGATCAGGGGCTGTCTCTGACTCTTTTTTTCTTTTCTTTTTATTAAGAGATTTTTCTATTTGTTTTACATATCAACCACAGATTCCCGTGTCCTCCCTCCTCCCACCCCTCAGTCTTCCCTCCCAAGCCACCCTCCGCCATTCCCACCTCCTCCAAGGCAAGGTCTCTCCTGGGGAGTCAGCAGAGCCTGGTATATTCAGTTGAGGCAGGTCCAATCCCCTCCTCCCTGTACCAAGGCTGAGTAATGTGTCTCAGCATAGGTATTAGGTTCCAAAAAGCCGACTCATGCACTAAGGACAGGTCCCAGTCTCACTTCCTGGGGCCCCCTAAACAGTTGAAGCTAATCAACTGTCTCACTTATCCAGAGGGCCTGGTCCAGTTCCATGGGGGTTCCTCAGCTATTGGTTCACAGTTCATGTGTTTCTGCTAGTTTGGCTAGTTGTCTCTGTACTTTCTCCAATCATGGTCTTGATATCTCTTGCTCATAAAATCCCTCCTCTCTCTCGTCAATTGGACTCCTGGAGCTCTGCCTGGGGTTTGGCCGTGGATCTCTGCATCTGCTTCCATCAGTCACTGGATGAGAGTTCTATCACGACAGGATGTTCAGAAGACATCAACCTAATTTTACTTCAAAGACAACTATACACAAATGAATGAACAAGCACCAAGTCAGCAGATAGTAGGAAAGAATGATTGGTCAAGAAATAAAAGACACATATCACTGGAAAAATAATTTTGAAAGTTTGAGTTGGATTTTTCCTATGATTGACCAAAATGACAAACCTGCCAGTGGACATGTCAAGAGAGAAGGGGTAAGGTCCAAGCAAAGAAAGTCAAAGTGTAAGAGAAGACAGTGATAAGGACCCCACAGAGACGCAACCCATCTTAAATGTCCTCCGTGGAGAACTGCACACTGACAAATTGAATGTGGAGGAAATTCATAATTTCCTGGAAGTACACATACACTGAGGCTGGGTTATGAAGAGGCAGCAAATCTGAGCAGGTCAGATGTGTAGGTCATCAAAATCTCAAAACAAAGCAATCCCAAGACCAGATGATGACTTCATTGGAGTATATAAATCATTTCAAGAACAGTACCAAGCCTTCTCAAACTGTTTCAAACAATTGAAGATGAAGGGATACTTTCTAGCTCCTTTCATGAGGTCACTATTATCTTGATATCAAAGCCAGTTCTTCATACTCCAAGAAAATTACAGCTACTTTCTTTATTGGCTATTGATGGAGAAATCCTAAATATAATACAAGAAAACCAAATTTGATAGCACATTGGAAGGCTCATACACCATCACTAAGTGATACTTTCCCCTGAAATGCAAGGATTGTTCATTATACAGCAAGTGACAAACATAGTCTTCCATGTTAACAGAAGAAAACTAAAATTACGTGATCATCTCAATAGATGGAGAAAAAGCATTTGACAAAAATAAAATAGTTTCATAAGTAAGCACCCCATAAATTAGATATAGAGGAATTTTTCTCACTATAACGGAAGCCACACATAGCGAACTAATAAGTAACACTGTAGTCAAATGTGAAAAAATGTTCAGCATTTTCACTAAGATCAGGGAAAGACAGGCATATTTATCTTCATTTCTTCTGTTTAAGATGGAACTAGAAGTCACAACGAAAGCAGTTGGAAAGTGAAAATGAAAGCATGCAAATTATCTCTGTCTGTAACTATCATTTGTATTTACAAAACAATAAATAACTCACCAAAATTATTGGAACTCATCCAGTCGTTCAGTACATGTCCAGAATACAAGTTAATGTATAAAAATTAGTGGCATTTCCGTACACCACAATAATATACTACAACAAGCTATATGAAAAGGATTTGAGAAAGCAGTCCGCCTGCAACTGCATTACAAGGATTATAATATTTGGAAATAGTTTAATCAAGGCGATAAAATATTTCTACACTGAAAACATAAAATGACAATGAAAGAAACTGAAAATGTAAATGAACATAAAGGTATTTCATGTCCATGGTGTAGAACAGGAAACACAGAAAAAAATATCCATGTTGTTCAAAGAAGTGTACAGATCTGATATAATCCCTACCAATGTGTTAATGTAAACTTCCCCAGAAATTGAAAAATAAAAGGAATTCTAAAATTTATATGGAAGGGCAAAAGACCCAAGATTTAGTAAAAAATCTGAAGCAAGTAGAACAAAGCCAAATACATTATATTTCTTGGCTTCAAATAGGATTGCAAATCTCTAATAGTCAAATAGTACAGTATTGGCAGGAAAACAGATACATATTACAGTTTTCAGAGGCTAGAGAACTGGTTGAGATTAATGATGTCTATTTCCCACAGCAGCCTACACATCCCCAATGGATGGCCCACTCCCATGCACGTATGTACAACACTAATTGGACTTAGTGGGTTATTTTTTCTAAAAAGAGAGATGAAGACATGTTAAGAGGATAATATGTTGAGGGAGATACAAGGGGACTTGTGCAGTGGTGCAATAATCATATTTAATCATGTACAAATGTGAAAATTTTCAAAGAATAAATTAAATAGCAGACACATAGATTTAATGGAACAGACTTGACAGCCCAGAAATACAAGCAGGCTTGTATGGGTTTACTTTTAATGTTCATTGACAAAGTTACCAAGAATATAAACAATGGGGGAAAGAGTAGACTGTTCAATAAGTAGTGTTGGAAAACCTAAATGTCAACAAGAAAACAGTGAAATTATACAGGTCATCCTATAAAAGCCAAGCCAAAATGTATTAATTAATTAAATGTAAAACTTGAAACTATGAAATCACTAGAGAAAAAGCAGAGATGAAAATATCCTTGATATAGGTCTTGGCAACTACTTTTTGGATAAAACATGAAAATCAAAGGTGACAGACAGAAATAAAAAATAGGACCACATAATTCTCTAAAGTGAAGAAAATATCAGTGTGATGAAAGGTAACCTACAGAATGGAAGTTTTGTAAGTCTATATACTAGGTAGGTAATAAAAAGAGTATAAGGGACTTATAGCTCAATAAATATTTTGATCAATTAAATAAATATTTTCAACCAATCAAATAACTATTTTGATCAATTAAAGGAAAAATAACAAAAGAAAGGGAATAAAAGGCAACTTGGTGAAAAGGTGAGCTCGGGAACTGAGTAAGTGCTACTCCAGCGAGGTCTGATTAATGCCCAACAGGAGTGTAAAACTGACCGCTATCACTAAAAGCCACAATGGGGTATCACTTCATATCATTTAGGATGGCTATGAAAGAATAAGAAAAAGCACAAGTATTAGTATGTGGTGACAGGGGACCTTTATTCATGGATGATGTGATTGTAAATTGTAAGATTCCCCTCAAAACAGACCTACCATATGGTCAGGCAATTCCATATTTGGTTTATACCCAAAGGAAATGAAGTCCGGTCTCAGACAGAACTAGCAGGCTACTTTGGAAAATGCTTAGATATTTTTCTTGTGATTTCTGTGGAACAATGGACTTTGCAGTGTTTTACATATTTTTTTTCTAGACAAACACATCCCCAAGTGAGGAAATGTTGATTAAAATCTGCCAGTATAACAATGGCAAATACAATGGGTATAACTCCCCATTTTATGACAAAAAAAGCCCAAGAAGACAAAACAGAATATCTATAAATTTATGACCCATCTCCACTAAAAATGAATAAACTATCTTGAAATCTAATGAAATATGTTTATGTCCAGGAGACAGTGGATTTGAACAGTTGTTTCCATAAACGATAGGCAGATAACATACATCAGGAAATAAAGAAACTAGCTGGAGTAATTCAACAGAAGTTTATTGATTTGATAAAAGTTGAATATGAGCTGATGTGGGCAAGTAAAATCCTTGCACTTCATAGTGAAGGGAAGTCGTCCTCATACTCCCACAGATGTTTACTCAGTTGTAAGAAAGATCATGGACTTTGCAGACAGTGTAAAGCAAGTCTCTATTAGTTCATTTGTGATGTCATGACAACAAGATAACAAGGCAGAGTAATTTTTAGAGAACAATTAAGTTAACTGAAAAGAAAAATGGGCCATATAAAGAAAAGCTGTCTCCAAAGCACCAGTTCTTATAATAAATTACATATCTCAGCTTATTTTATGACAGTCATCATAGCTCAAATAGTGGACTTTAACAGGACATAAATAATTTGACCGTCTCCTGATGAATCTATGAAGCTTTCTTTACAGAATATATTCTTTCTCATATTGTCTGAAGGTTATATCTTCTAACTTCTGAGGATATATGTAATATACCATAAGCGCAATATTTCAGAAATATATATTGCTTGTGCTTTGGTTTCTAAAGTGTGGATCAGCTCTGGGCTTTTTAATAACTGCTGCTGATCTGTAAGTCACTGACATGCCATGGCTACACAGTTCTGGAGAAGAAAGCCATATTTATCACCAATTATTGTATTTTATTGCTTCATATCTCATACAGATCCACCTCTCTCTTGCTACATAATTATTTGTGACAATAGTTGAAAAATAAATCGCAAGGGGATGAAAGCATTGGAAAAGATTCAACTACAAGAGACATATTCCAGTAACTCGAAGAATGGGTTATGAAAACTGAAAGAGCTGTGATCAGGCCCTGTGATATGAACAGCTGGTTGAGAACAATTAAGGAGCGAATGGAATTAAGTGCATTTTTCCTTTGGTGGCCATTTATGAGTCAGCTGTAGCATGTCATCTGTTTGGAGTAGAAAGCCAAGGACAATCGAAAAATCAACCCAGTAGTAAGTGTTCCTGCACATTAAGTTCTCGTCGAGAAACTGCAATCCAGTGACGGTAAGAGTGCTTTAATGCTTGCTTTATATTTACAGACTATGAATCCTTTGCAGTTATGCCAATCTAACTAATATTTACAAGAGTTCTGCAAGACAGAAAACAAAAGTTCAAGTTTCGATTTGGGTTCATAGGCTTGGAGAGGTCCAATAACTTTTCTCATCTCATATAGTTAGTTGGCTTTTTATTTGTATAGTAATCATGGCTTCCTAAATACTAACATTTAATTTTTTGCAGTCCATATTCCACATAAAAAATTAAAATTTCAAAAAACCATAGCTTTTGTCTTCACTAATCAATACACAATTTTGATTCCTAAACAGTGCTATAAAAACCTTTTGCAAACTGTCTCTCCCTTCTGATCATTTCCTCACATGGACTGATCCTTAGTTCCCCACTACTCATCTCTTTCTCAATGATTTTAAAAGTTATCTTTACCTCACACTCCAAAGACTTCAGTCTGACTTTTGTTTCAGTCTTAGCTAACGGACTCTGGCTCCTCTGCCTAAATATGGGAAATTTTCAAATCATACATTTAAATCATCTTCCTTCAAATCTCACTGCAGAATAGCCAGAAATATCATACTAGAGACTTTTTCTCAACAACCCTGTTTGTGAATAACAACTTGAAAACATCAATAGAGGAAAGAAAAAGAAATAAAATTACTGGTTCACTTATATTAATTCACCAGTTCAGCCAGGCCAGAAAAGCTAGAGCTCTTATGGTTAATGGCTAAAACATATGAGTGAGTAAATTCAAACTCATAGGGTCAGGGGAAAACTACAAACTAGAAATCTAGAGTATACAGCAAGCCTTGTTCTTGTTATAGCAGATCAGGAAGTGGACAGCTACTTGGAACTAAAGAGGGGATCTCCTTCAGTGTTTTCCCATAGAAGCCAATATCACCCAGTGTGGTGGTTTGAATGTAATTGGCTCCCATAAGCTCATAAGGAGTAATACTATTAGGAGGTGTGGCTTTGTTTGAGTAGGTACAGCCTTGTTAGAGGAAAGTGAGTCATGTAGGGATAGGCTTTGGGGTTTCCTATGCTCAGTGTCTAAGACCATTTCCTGTTGCCTTCTAATCAAGATATAGCCAGCACCATGTCTGCCTGCATGCCACCATGCTCTGTGTCCTGATGATAATAGATTGAACCTCTGAACTGTAAGTGACCACGTCAATTAAATGTTTTCCTTTATAAGAGCTGCGGTGGTCATGGTGTCTCTTCACAGCAATAGAAATCTTAGCTAAGACACCTAGCCAGGTCCCAGGTCCCAATGGCTCTACCACCTCCCTAGCCAGCACCACCAGCTAGGCACCAAGTGTTCTAACACATTTGCTTGCTGAAGATATTTCACATTCAAGCCACAGTTCAGGGTAGTGGTGGCCTTTGTGTTTTGGAGCTAGATATAAAAATATGAAAAGTCTAAAAGTTGACTGTAATTTGGTAGTTAAGCAAAACACTCATTTTTACCTCCTTTGTCTCTTAAGGAAAAGGATTCCGAAAATGAGATAGCAATAATCCCGAGTTCAATGCTCGTTATGAGAACAAAGTGAACAAAGCACATGTATGCTGTGGGATGTTCTGTATGGCAAATGTGTTGCTGATTAGTCAATAAATAAAACACTGATTGGCCATTGGCTAGGCAGGAAGTATAGGCGGGACAAGAAGGAGAATAAAGCTGGGAAGTGGAAGGCTGAGAGGGAGAGAGACACTGCCAGCTGCCATGATGACAAACAGCATGTGAAGATGCCGGTAAGCCACGAGCCATGGATTAATTTAAGCTGTAAGAAGTTAGCAAGAAGCCTGCCACGGCCATACAGTTTGTAACCAATATAAGTCTCTGTGTTTACTTGGTTGGGTCTGAGCAGCTGTGGGACTGGCAGGTGAGAGAGATTTGTCCTGACTGTGGGCCAGGCAGAAAAACTCTAGCAACACATGTAACAATGCCTGGATGATAGGACTTATCATTTTATCCAGATGTTGCTAGGAGCCCTTGGCCAGCCTATGTTAACTGTGAACTACCATGCAAATGCAGAATTGTGGAGTTAGAAACCCTGTTAAATATGTTTCAGAAGGAATTGGCTAATTGTATCACTTCAGACACAGAAAAGAATATCACATTACTGTTAAAGAGCATCAGGTGGGGTCTGCTACATGGTTCAGTGGATATAGGAGCTCGCTGCCTAAGTATGAAGACCTGAGTTCGATCTCCAAAACCCATGGTGGAAGGAAAGAAAGGAACCGATTTTAGAAAGTTGTTCCATACATGGGCTATTGCACATGAATGTGTGTGTGTGTGTGTGTGTGTGTGTGTGTGTGTGTGTGTGTGTACAGTCACAAAGTACAAATAATAACTTTAAAATATGAGGTAGTTCTATCATTATACTTTATAACATAGGGCTAAGTAAATATTATAATAAATACAGGTGTTAGGGACATAGCTCAGTTGATAGAGTGATCACCTAGCATAGGCGAAGCTATGGGTTCCATTCCTCGCACTACAATTAGGGTTTGGTGGCACACATGATGAGATGTTGGAAGGCAGAGGCAGGGGACTCAGAGTTCATCCTTGGCTATATAACAAAGTTGGAGGTCAGTCTGGACTACATGGTAAAATATCTCAAAAGCAAAACAAAACCAAAACTAGAGAAACAAGCAAACAAAAAAGTCAAACAGGCTAATGCCATGATATCGAAATATTCAAAGCCTTGTATCTCCACGTCCACTCCCAAGAGGCATGGCATGGCGGATCTGATTGGTCCCTCTTAGTGACTGGGCTTGTGGCCCTAGCAGTGGTGACAGGGAGGAGCAGTGGGAAGAACTATACTATCTGTACTTATTCATTTATTCACTCCTGTAACCTGTGAATTATTTTTCAAGAAGTAAAAGTGTTTTCTAAAACACTAAGAGTACACAGTTAGTAATTATATCAGTAAAAAGTGTACTCACAATTGATGAGTCACGTAATCTTAACATTTGGAAAGCTGACCAGAAGGATTGTCATGGTTTGAAGGCAGCCTGAGCTGCTTCGTGTGCTCCAAGACAAAGAAGCAACAAACAGAAGAACTCAGTAGAAGTAATAAAGTAAGAACACAAGGAACTAGAGGAAGAAGGATCCACTATTGGCTGCTCCTGTGACATCCGGAACGGGACTTGCTTGTTTCTTTCCTCAAGTAATAAACTGTGCTTACATCAAATCAGTGTAATGCTCTGGTGACTCCAAACAACAGGCAAGAGTAATACTCCACTCTGCAAACCAGGAAGGGCATCCTCTAAACTGGAGAGAAATTAGGCTCTTACCTGTTTGTGTGTTTCTATGAATGACTTCTTCCCCACACCCAAAAACAATAACATGGCCCGGCCAACATATTTACTAAGCCCTGTATGTATTTCTACAGAGTGTCGGCACACCACGGGAGCCTACCATAGTAATCTATTAACAAGTCCATTACTGCTGTCCAGTCCTTCCAATTGGTGGAGGAGAACATATGAAGAAGGAAAACACTTGAGCTGTGAAGTGTGGGCAAGAATGAGAGCCTGCAATTTGGGCAGGCAAATGAAGCAGGTGCCACACTGGTTAGGTGCTTGTGAGGGCTTTGATAACTGGAGCATGACTGACTGCTGAAGATTTGCAGACAGAATAAACAATCCATTTGTTTGTAATTATTTGCGAACGTTCTAACCTCTGTTGTCCTCTTTGGTAATGTTTCCTGCGTCAGTTTGGAGCACAGCTTCTGTTGGACTAGAGAAGTCTGACAATGTAAACCAGAAGTTCATTTTCTAGGGTCATCCCTGCCTGAGTTTACCTTGTCTCCTAAATATTGATGATATAAGAAAGATAAGCAAAAATGAGAAGGGCCAGAAGAAGGAAAGTAAACTATTCTTGCTTTTTTATATTGATTCATTTAGTCATTATTTTTATTTACTGTTATTTAACAAACACACAATACCTATTCATCCTTGCACTTATTCAATAAAGAAAACATACATACAAGTAGCATAGTATAGACTGAGTGGTTTGTAATTACTTATTTAAGAATATATATATATATATATATATATATATATATATAATTATTAGGAATATGTGTGTGTGTGTGTGTGTGTGTGTGTGTGTGTGTGTATGTGTGTGTTGATATATTGTGTACCCCAATAAAGCTTGCCTAGGGATCAGAGGACAAAGCCAGCCACTAAATTAGACATAGAGGTCAGGCAGTGGTGGCACACACCTTTAATCCCAGCACTTGAGATCTCATGCCCTTGCTACCAAGTATTTGGGAAGCACACATGCCTTTAATCCCTGCTTTAGGGAGGAAGGAAGATGGCAGGGCACAGAAAGGTATATAAGGTGTGAGTAAACAGGAAGTCTCGCTCAGGAGAACAAGGATTTTGTAGAGGTAAGAACTTGTGCCTGGCTTGCTCTGCTTCTCTGATCTTTCAGCTTTCACCCAAATGTCTGGCTCTGGGTTTTCTATTTACAAGACCTTCTAAGATTTGTGTTACACTAGTGTATAGCAATAATTAATGAGAAATGGAGGCCATAAATTTAAAAGAGAGCAAGGAGGGGTATATGTTAGGTTTTGGAGGGAGGAAAGGGAAGGGGAGAAATGACATAATCATATTATAATCTCAAAAACTAAACCAAATAATTTTTAAAAACACCCAGGGAGGGGGAAGATTTTAGAGATGCATGCTTATGTATGTTGTGACTATTTCTTAATGAGGTCAATTTGCCCACCAATTGTAAACGAATTCACAATCTTAGTGCAAAGGAATTGGATAAGAGTTTAAAAAGTTTAAAATCTCTCACACTTTGCTCCTCCATCAATAACCTTGACAAGACCTTTCTTGCTCAGCCTATGAGACCTATTTGAGATTATTTACTGTATTATACTTCTACTACTGATTCCAGGAAAATAAATGCTCTGTGATTTTTGCAAGAATACATGAAACTAAGGGCTATCATAAAAAAACTAGATGTGAGAGAGATACATGCATGGTTTGATTGTTTTTTCAGTGTAAATTGTTATGGTATGCCATATTTATCTCAGACTGAAATGTTTTCCATGTCTGTAGTTATATCTCACGTTAGAATGACTCACTAGTAAACTTGAATTAGACAACAAGCTGTGGTTGATATATTGTGCGCCCCAATAAAACTTATCTGGGGATCAGAGATCAGAACAGCCACTAGATTAGATATAGTGGCCAGACAGTAGTGGCATACACCTTTAATCCTATCACTCAGGAAGCATAGATCTGTCTGGATCTATGTGAGTTCAAGGCCACCCTGGGAACAGAGCCAGGCACGGTGGTACACACCTTTAATCCCAGCACTTGAGATCTCGTGTCTTTGCTTGGGAAACACATGCCTTTAATCACAGGAAGTGATGGCAAGAAGCAGAAAGGTATACAAGGCGTGAGGGCTTTTAGCAGCAGTTCAACTGAGACCCTTATGGGTGAGGAGTCAGACGCTTTCAGTCTGAGGATTCATGGAAACAGAATGGGCTGAGGAGTTGACGAGCTTAGGTTGGCTGTGGCTTGTTCTGTTTCTCTGATCTTTCAGCTTTTACCCCAATACCTGGCTCCAGGTTGGTTTTATTATTATTATTATTATTATTATTATTATTATTATTATTATTTTGGTTTTTCGAGACAGGGTTTCTCTGTGTAGCTTTGTGCCTTTCCTGGAACTCACTTGGTAGTCCAGGCTGGCCTCGAACTCACAGAGATCCGCCTGGCTCTGCCTCCCAAGTGCTGGGATTAAAGGCGTGCGCCACCACCGCCCGGCTATTATTATTATTATTATTATTATTGATAAGACCTTTTAAGATTCATGTTACAACAAGCTAATGAAGAGAATCTTTGGGTGCAGGAAGACATGGGCATTTCAGATGCCCTTGTGAGTAGGAACAGTGTCTGCATTTCATAATATTCATGTGCTATCATTTGGTACTCTTTGAAAGTACATTATACACAATTAAATTTTGCTTCTTATTTACAATGTGTTTATTATCAATACTTACATAATTCTACTATTTAAAATACATCCTTTAGACTTCTACAAAACACTTTAGTCTAAAAACACATTAAAGTTTTTTTTTTTTTTGAGAGTGAACAGTATAACATTACAGTCCAAGAATTAGTGCTTACTTTTTAAAATTACAGTATATACTGGTAATGGATCATTGTGGAATTTAAAATAGTAGAATGCTTTAATATAAATGACCTGAGAGAATACAGTACATAACAGGTGGCTAAACTTTTTCTGTAACTGGGAGTACTTTGGTCTTTCAGGCAATCTTGGGTCTCTTGCTGCTAGTCATTTCCATCAATGCAGGGCTGTAGCCAGTGGCTGCACAGATGGGTCTGTGTTATGATTAAACTTTATGTACAAACACAAGCAGACCAGGCTTGCTTATTAGCTAGAGTTTTCAACCCTGAATTATATTATTATAGGGAAAAATCTAATTATATATTTGACCCTTAATGTCTCTTGGTTCTGCATCTATGGTTTCAACCAACTGTGGGTGGATGAGCAGTATTTGGGAAAAAATATGCTTGTACTGAATGTGAAATGGATGGATACTTTACGTATTTTTAATTGTTTGGCAGCTTCATGCATTTATAGAATGTATTTTAGTTGGTTTTGCCTCCATCCCTATCTGCCCTCCTCATTCTTCTACTGTGGAGCTTCTTCCCAACAAGACCCCCTTTCTGCTGTCATGTTTCCCTTTTGTGTGTGACATACCAAGCTTAAGTATTTCTCGCTTGCTGTGGGTGGGAGATCCTTTACCAGAACAAGAGGAACTTCTTGGTGGTTACACCATTGAAGAAGATAAAATCTTCTCTCAATTAGAGTGAATTAATCATTCATTCAATTTTGCATAAAAAATGAAAATATCAAAATGAACCTCATAAATATGTGCAATTATAGTTTATTATTTAAAATGTTATTCATTTTTAGAAGAGTTTTTTTTTCAAACAAAAATGCTTTATTATCCATTCACGCGTAGGCAGTGTGTTTATCCAAATATCTAGTATACTAAGCCATTACAGCTTATAGTTATATGGTTATATGCCACTATGGCATATAGTTAATACCATAAATTTCATTTTCTGGTGCTTGGGCATCTTGGGGCCCATCTGACTCTGAGGGAATTGGGACTCCAGATTCAAGAATGATGAACCCATAGTGATGGCAAACAACTAGTCTGCAAGTGTACCAACCAAACTACACACTTAACCCCTTTGTTGGATTTTCATAGTCAATGTCAACATCCAACCTCCTTACTCAGTTCTGGGCCAGGGGCCAAACAAACCACCCCCAAGATTATTCAAATTGGCCAATCCTAAGCCTGCTTACCTCCATTCACTTCTTTATACAGAAACCATAACTCCTGTTCATGCCTCCTTCCTGTTTCACTACTGTCACGTGGTTTTTATACCATAAAATAAGTGTCTTCTAAGGTTAGGTTCCAGTCCCACTCCAAGGTTACTATAATTTCTGCATGCCCAAATCCCTTACATGAAATGATGCAATATTTCATAAATTCCATGTACATCTTCCCATGCAGCTTAAATCACCTCTAGATTATATATAATACTTAACAGTGTGAGTTCTATAAGTCCTATGTAAGTAATTGCTATTCTGTATTATTGTGGGAAATTACATAGTGTAAAAAAACCCACTCCATGTTCAGTACAGATATATTTTTTCAAATCCTTGTGATCCACAGTTGGTTGAAAACAAGGCACCCCTATTATCATCTTGATCATTGTCTCTTTCTTGTCACTGCTCATTAGATATTTCCATAAGCATACATAACCATTATCTGAAAGATAATAATTCAACAATTTTCTTGTCCTCAAACATAACAGGTATTTCACTTTTTTTTGTAAAGGCATTGCCAATTATTCCAGCTCCTCTGACCAGAGACCTGGATGCAACCTTCATATTTTCTCCCTCTCTCTGACCCTCCACTAGTCAATTGCTAGCCATTTGATGTTGTAATACTGGAAACATTGGATGACATATCCTCCTCTCTCTCCATCTTCACTCCTTCATAGTCACCTCTCCAACTTCATCATCTTTTCTGAGGTTCAGCATGACTATTGGTGCCGACAGTGCCCTTTGTTAACCTAGTGACTCCTTTCTATTTTCTTATATTCTGTTGCTAGCGTGAATGCCTCGCATCCAGCAGCTTTCCTAACCAGTGGATGCTGATGAGGCATTTCTCTGACTCTGGGTCCTATAGCATAACACTTGGACTTCATTTTCACTATTCTGTTCCAAACCACCTCAGGACAGTATGATGTTACGGTGCACACCTCAAGAAACTTGGGAAAGAGCCTGTGCAAAAGATGCATATTAAACTGTGGCCCTGGTTCCAAGTCAAGGGCAGCCTGAGAGACAGACTGACAGACAGACAGATAGATATGATTAATAATGTATGCAAATTTTCCTCTCATTCATGCTTCCTTTACTTAGAGAGAAGACACTCCCTTTGCTCAAAGACTGCTGAATTTTTTCTGGGCAAGGACTGGGAATTTCCCTCCTCAATTTCTTACAGGCTTAACTTTAGGCAAGTCTCTTAGACTATTTCCTTATGAAGTACACTCAGTTCCAGGAGACCTTTTCTATGAGGACAAAGTCTTCTTCCCTCAAGGAGTCAGAGGTGAGCTGCATTCTCAGTTTCCTTTGCAGGTGCACAGACACACACAGGTGCACAATCATATAGTCACCCTTAAATCCTGGACCCTACCCAACACTTTGGACCCACAGTATCCTAATCAAGCAGCATGACACAGATATCCTGGACCTTTCTAAAAGGTGACATAATCTCCTTCAGGCTGAGGGCGTAAAACAGTGCAATTAATGAATTGTAAGGACCAGAGCTTCTTCTCTCTTGTTGTACTGAAGGTGTTCTTACTGTGTTTACAAAATAAAAGCATAACCTAAAAAAGGATAGCTGTTTCAGACTTAGAAGACTCAGAATTTTAGATATAAGTAAATTTATAATTTGAAATCCATACAGTATCTGTGCACATGCCACAATTAGCAGCTGAAGCACTGAAGATATGCTTTGAGTTAATGTCCTACCCCAATGGACTGTTGTAAAACCTGGGCAAATTCTTTTGCCTCTGTGAGTTAGCTCTCTCAACTGTACAGTAAAAGATTATGTGAATTAAATGAGTTACCATACATGAACATTTGAATTATTTACTTCCAACAATTGTTTAAAGTCAAGAACAAGAATGAGTTAGAAGAATGGAGGGAAATGGGAACAGAAGGAGATGTGGTCTTTACAGAAGGACCATTAAGATCCTGATAAGGAGAGATCATGTCTACAGGTATATTCCTTAGAGGAGTGAATGGAATTAAGTACAGCTAGTCTTCACTTAAGGATTTCTTTCAGGATTCTCACAGCTACCACTCTGTAGATGCTCAAGTACCACCTATAAAACAACATTGTTTGTGTATAGATGACATTGTATACACTACATTCTATAATGTAGAATGGTTATAGTACCACAATGTAGATAGTATGTGAATAGTCACTATTCTCTATGGTTTAAGGGATAATGATGAAGGGAAAAGAGTCCTTTGTGTTCAATACAGAAGAAACAATTATGATAAACTAACAATATAGCACATAACATGAAAAATGATGCTGAAAAGATGGTTGTTCATCAGAGACCGAGGATCTGTGAAGTAATGGGCTCTAGAACCACATGCCTATGTGTTACTTCATCTAAGGGTATTTTGCCTAGTGGTTGCTGCATTGAAAACTTAAGCTTTGCTTTTGGAATATTTTGGATTTTAGTCAACACCTTCAGTTAGTAGTTTGAGTTTACAAATGTGGAGCCCACGGATACACAAGGAAGATGGTATCCAGCAATTGTGTAAATGTATGAGGAATAAGTAGGGGCTATGGAAGAATACCAAATTATGGTGAACCACAGTGACTGAGGTTTTGCTTTACATTGGTAAAAACATCACAGTAGGATCATTAGTTACTTTTGGTGTTGTGAAAATTTAACCACCAATATTAGAAAATGTTCCTTTCTGGACATTAGGGTTCATAAATTCTCTTGTCGGATATACTCAGTTGCCCTTGCTCTCCTTAATTCTAAAGTGCTCTGTATTTCAGAATCTGCGTGGAAATATGAGTAAGGGAGCTAGCATGGATGGCCTCTACACATTTGCCTCTGCAGTAACTGATACGTCCACCAGCAAATTTAATCTAAGAATACCTTTCTTCTTAAGCATCAAAGATTAAAATATTATCCATTGGAAAGATATTTGCATTTTAGAGACTCAGGAAATACTAGAAGCTTCTTCAACTCATTCATTTATTTATTCACCAGTCATGTTTCAGCTGAAAATTTAGATTAATAAAAATGGCTGTTGGGTAAAAGAGTTCACAGAAACAACGTTCACTTTTCGCACTGTAGATTTGACTGGGGCAGATATTGTTATTAAGCTTAAAAAGTTACTGATTCACACTTTGTTAGTAGCTACTGATCACACATATGTGAAACATTATTCTAGAACTAAAGACAACTGCTGAAGACAGAAAATACGTTCCTAGGAATCCACCCTGCAATGTCCCAGAATTGCCCATTAAACACTGCTTCAATGAGATTTTCATAGTAGTTGATTTTCTCTTATCCATTGTACCATTTCATATGCTTAGGATTATTCAAAGTCAGAGGATTATCTAATTTGTGGCCCACAGTAATATTTGAAAAACAGTAATTTTGAAATAAAATGATAGTCATGTGAAATGCTGTTACTTGTTTTTCATTACAAAATTAATATATTCCAATTGTAGGAAACAGAAATAGCCCAGTGAAGATTAAAACATTCTCAAAACAAATGAAAATACAGCAACTGAAAGCCCATGGCATGAGGTAAATTAGTATCAAGGGGGAGTTGAAGCTGGAGTTGTGTTTCAGGGGTAGAACGCTTATCCAACATTTGTGAGGCCTCGATTAGACCCCCAGCACCACAAAAAGGGTGGAACTTTATACATCAAAACCACAGACATTTCAAATAAACAACATAATAACGTACCTCACGGACTTAAAACAGCAAGATGGGCCAAACACTGAATTAGTAAAATGAAAAGCATAATAAAAGTCAGAACAGAAATAAACATAAACTGAGGTAAAATAAAAATAACAGCAGCTTTAATTAAATTAAAGTTTGTTTTTGAAAAAGAAAAACAAAATGGACCAGCTCTCAGCCAAATTAGCTGGGTAAATAGAGCAAAACTTCAAAATTAGATTTGGAGTAAGAAGGCATTATAATTTCTATCAAAGAAATGCAGAGGCTAGAAGAAACTATCATAAATTTACACCCTAGTAATTAGAAAAACCCAGGAAAAATGGATAAATCCCTTGACATATACATACCAATATTATGACAAGAAGACACAGGAAAGCTAAAGAGACCAATGTTATTTAAAGAGGTTAAAAATACTAATCAAAAACCTCTCATCAGAGAAAAGTTTAATACCCAGTACCTTCACAATTGCTCCATAATATATTACAAAAGAACTAAAACAATTATTCAAAAAATGTAAAAGGAAGGCATTTTGCTATGTCCTTTCTCCAATGTCAGAATAATGCTGTTCTAAAATCTGGTAAAGATACAAAAGAAAACTTTACAACAGTATCCCTGATGAACATAGAAGAAAACATAGTCAGAAATTACTGGCAAATGAGCAAGAATTGTTGAGACCAAGGTTGGATAAAGCACAGGGACAAATAGCCAAACGAATGGAAACATATGAAATATGAACCAATGGCTGAGGGGTCACCAACTGGATCAGGCCCTCTGAGTGGGTGAGACAGTTGATTGACCTGATCTGTTTGGGAGGCATCCAGGCAGTGGGACAGGGTCCTGTGCTCATTGCATGAGTCGGCTGTTTGAAACCTGGGGCCTATGCAGAGTCGCTTGGCTCGGCCTGGGAGGAGGGGACTGGACCTACCTGGACTGAGTCTACCAGGTTGATCTCAGTCTGTGGGGAAGATTTTGCCCTGGAGGAGATGGGAATGGGGGGGGGGAGGTGAGGGGGGCAGAAGGGGGGAGAACAAGGGAATCCGTGGCAGATATGTAGAACTGAATTGTATTGAAAAAAAAAAAAAAAAGAGTACATTGGGTAGTGGACATTTATAGTGAAGTGTTTTCTGGACATGATTTCATCATTTCACATATGAATCTATATATGCTGTCACTGCATGCATAAGATCAAGCCAGACCATATCCAAATAATGATGGAGGAGAGGCTATGGTATACCACCCCTAGCTGAAAGGTTATTGGTAATTAATGGTTGTTAGGAAGGGAGAATAGGTTCTCTTCAGCGATGTGAGAGGCTATCCATGCTCCATTAGATGGTCCTACACCTGCATACATACAGGCACCACTAAGTAGACTCAGTTGATTTAAAAAAGGAGAGAATCCGTGGAGTTGGGAAGGAAAAGAGGCGGTGATGGTTGGGGGAAGGGGTGGAATCGCAGTGGAGAGAAAGGGAGATGAATTTATCAAAACACATCAAATACATGTATGAAATGCCAGAAAAAGTTCATACTACATGATCAAGTGGGATGTATTCCACTCCCGAAGGGATAATTCAAAACTCACAAATTAGTAAATATAATATCAGTGCAACGGAGAACAAAACCCATAAAATAATTGTAGTAAGTTGACAAAAGCAAACAAGTTTTTTTTTAACCATACTTTCATGATTAAAAAAATCTATAATTCTCAACAAATTAGTTGTATAAGAAACATATCTCAGCATGGTTAATGCTGTACATGAAAAAAAATCACAGTCAAAGTTATCTTGAAGGGGAAAAGTTTGGAAACAATATGTCTTCACAATCTAGAGTACATTTCCTTTTTGATACAGAATAAGAAAAATAATCTGCTTCTACTGCCCTATTTAACATATTGTAGGAAGTTTTAGTAAGAAGTAGGCCAATTTAAAAAAAAAAAACTAACTAAATAGCTAAAAGTGGAGCTTAAATTGTGAGTGTTATCAGATAGCTAACAATTCTAAAGACTCCACCAAAAAGATGTTAGAACTGATAATCTAATGGACCAAGTTACAAAATTAATGAGCATTTTAAAATGCTAGTATATTAGCTATGCACAATGACATATTTCATTATGACATCTCCAAACACGTACATAAAATATTTTGTACTCAAGTCTTGTCCTCATTATCATCTCTTATCCCCCAGACACCCTATAATCTCCTTCCATGTGAGTGTGAGTGTGTGTGTGTGTGTGTGTGTGTGTGTGTGTGTGTGTGTGTGTGTTATGGGTAAGGGTTTATTTACAATCCCTGAGGCCCCGACTAATGGCCACACCACTCTTCACAATCTATCATTACCTGTTTATAAATCCTTAGTCAGGGATGGGAACCTACAGGCCCACATGGATGCTGTTTGTCAGTGTGGTATGAAAATAAAAAAGATATAAAATACAGATGCTGCTAAAAAATATATAGTAAAATGCTATACATACACTAGGTATCTTACAACCAAGCAAATGTATTTCTGCAAGTTCTGCATGCTGGAAAGTTGAAGATTGGGCATCAGCAGACCCGGAGTCTTCTTGGGACTTAGTGATCCACAAGGCCTTTATTTTTCACTCTCACATGGTGGCAAGATGAAGTGAATACTCTGAGGACTCTTGTTATAAGGGCACTAACTCATTTCATGTGGGTCCCATCCTTAAGTCTTTTCACTTTCCAGAGACTCAACCTCCAAACACCATAACTTGAGGGTAACACTACAATATGTACGTTTTGTGGTGGAAGGAAAGAAGCATCATTTGTAGCATGGACAAACATCATATTGTGTATGTACTTAAAGATGTTTACCTTTGTGAACAAGCTAGAAAAAGCAAGGGACAGTTGTGTCTAATCTCGTCACCTCAGAAGACATCAGACTAATAATTGTTGAGTAATTTATCTTATAGAAAATCTACCACCTTCAAGGCTAGTTACTCTAAAAATTAGTTACTGTTATAGAGAATCCATCATACATCTATAAACCAGTATTTCTTAAGCGATCTAATCTAAGATGTTAGTGTTCTAATGATCTGCTTATGTTTACTGCTGGAGTATGCCGTAGTACCTTTTCATAAAAGCACTCATGAACATGAGATAGTTACAAGAAAAAAGGTATTAGATTTATAACATTAATGTTTATTTGAAACATTTTCCTTTTTATAATTTCACCTGTATATGTTTTGTATACTGGTCACTCTCACCTCCCACATTCCTACCCTAGGGAACCAGCCCCACAAATCTATCTCACTAGTTCACGTCTGCTCATTTTGTTTTGTGAATGACCAATATTAACCAGAGATTTAAAGAGCCAACAATCACATCTTTCTTTAAAAAGATGAGGATGAAAGTATTTTGGTAGACAAAGTATAAAAGGAAATAATATTTTTTCTGAAAATATGACAGCTATTTGCATACGTTATAAAAGCTGTAGTTTGAAAAAGCTTATGTATCTCCTCACAAATGTATGAAAGGCATGCTAAGTAAATACTCTTTATTTTTCTTGCTAGTGTCACAAGCATATTTATTTTAAAACTGTTTAACTTGATGTTCTTGATGGTTTTAGGCTTTTTTTTTTTAAGTCTAAAGTAAATTGTCTAAAAAATAATTGCAATATGAGGGTGGCAGTAAATATTTTAATTAATCTCCCAGGCCATTGTTTTGCTTCCTCATGACTGACAATGCTAACCAACTCTAAGTGGGTCTGGTTAGATTCCCAAAGCAAAAGTGATCTTACTGTCTTGGAAAACAAGTCAGGGTTCCTGGAGTTGTCTTACATGTAACCAACAAGCCTTGTACTTTTCTCCTTAAAGCATTTGTTTTAAAGTCATTGTGTCATTAAAACTCTCACAAAATGTGGTAAATATTTATGAAGTGTGTTTATCCAATGGAAAATAGCAGTCTCAATTATGAGAATTTGTTACAAGAATAAAAATCTTGTTTTAAGTTGCTAATGCAACTTGTTTCAGTTAAACAGTTGTTGGGATAGAGGTAATGTGAAGCAACTGAGCAATTCTTGATACCTCAGAAAGAATCACGTTCCCCACCTTAGCTGACTGCATAAAGTAATAGTGGTAGCTGCTCTGCGTCTACATTTTAAGGAACTCTGTTCTCCATTCCCATTTACTGCCTTGCTGTTTTGGGAGTTGTTAGTCTAGGTGCTTTCACTGTTTGCCCTGCTCTGGATTCCTAACTTCAATCCCAGTATATCCATCTGTAACACCAGCCACATCTTGAATCTCAGTCCCATAGACTACTCTGGTTTATTTTCACTTCCCTTCTCAAAACTTCAGTCCTTGTAGCCAGTAACAGTTATTTAGCAATATTTATCTAACCTCAAGCCCTGAATTCTCTGTTTCTACCTTCTCTATTCAGTTGGAAGCAAAGCTGCCAAATATTGCTCAAATTGTGGTAGGAATTCTGGTAAGGAAGGGGATTCTCTGAGCAGAGCCCTTCCAAAGGCGGATCTACTGACCAGGTGCAGACCGTGGTTGGCAGCCACCTCCAGCCGCTATCTTAAGATCTGCGTCAGCTGTGTAGAGCTTTTCATGCAAGGTTATCCCCTTCTTGGATCAGTGCACATGTACTGAAGTAGAGACAGGGCAATCTGACCTGTAAAGGGTCAACTCTAAAGAACAACTTTGCTGAGCAGTGCATTTCCCCCAGAGCTCCTTTTTGGTTTATGCCTTAGTTACATTTCTGTTGTGCTGTGATAAAACACCATGGCCACATCAAGTTAAAGAGGGAAAAGTTTTTTGAGCATATGATTCCAAGGTTTAGGACTCAATGGCAGAGACAGCATGGCAACAGGTGGCAGATATGTTAGCTGGGGCTGAAAGTTTAGTGTTGGGGGCTCTCATCTTGAACCACAAGCTGGAAGTGGAGAGAGCCAACAAAATACAGAGTCTTTAAGCTTAAAGAACCCCACCAATGACATACTGTCCCAACATCACACCTAATCCTTCCCAAACGGCACCACCAACTGGAAACCAAGTGTGCAAATTCCCAGGCCTATGGGGGACATCTCATTCAAACTATCAGTTTCTAAAGGTTTTCCTGTCTGTGACCACTCAACTTCTCTGTCTACTCTATTCTTCCTCCTTATCTTTACCTCCACAGATGTTGAACCTTGGTATATTGTTTACCCTTCCAGTATCTCATCAACTGCAACCACAGTATTTGACATGCAGTAACCTCTTTTTGCTGTTCAAAACACCTATTTTCTTCAATATCTCATTTCTTTCCACTATCAGCTCACAGTCAATCATCACTTCTTTCTAATATTGGACAGCAACTGTCTGTAAGTCACTTCTAATTGAGTTAGGATGATGAAAAAGATACAGGAAAGACTATAGAAGTGCCACACCTGGTGCATTATTCTCATTGGAAGAGTTAATCCTTTGTGAAGATGAACACCGTCATGGCATCCTAGGTGACTGCAACAGAGGACCTGGATCAGAGCATCCAGATATAGGTGCCTTCAGTATATTGCTAGATCTATAGTTCAGTTGTGGCAGTGGAGGCATTAAGTTCCTTAGATAAGATTCATTTTGGAAAAAGACTGGAATCAGTCTAGAAAGAGAAACCAGCATTATAAATGTGTGACAGGATTGCTCATGAAATAGTAATGCATATATTCCCTTCTTCTAGAACTCCCTTCAGAGTTGTACATTTTGTACACTTAGACCTGTAGATGTGACACTAGTAATAATAAAGGGACTAATCAAAGAGGAATGCAAAAGACAAACTTTTTGCATCTTGGGCTTTAATACAGAAGCACTGGCCCAAGCATAACAAAGAAAAGCCAGAATATTTAATTAGGTAAGAATCAGTCAACCATAGTTCTCTCTTCCACTGTCCTATTATCCTCCCACAGGAAAACCTCAGAGCGTGGATGGAGGTATCAAGAGAAGATGAATTAAGTAGCATAAACCACATCACTCTTTCCTTTGTCCTCGATTCTCTCCTGGAGTTGGATGTGAACACTGAGCTGTAAAGGCATGAGTTTATGAATAAAGGATATGTGTGATACTCAGTGACTATAGTTCTGGTAGACCATGGCATTGGCTCTATGCCAAAGAGTCTGAAGACAACAGGAATAGAGAAAAGTGAGTTGGGCTCAAGGGCTTTCACAGAAGCTGGCAGAGCTGATGCCAGAAATCTTTCTTTGATTTTTATCCTCAAAATATCACCCTAGCAGCTAGAGTCCTGAAGGCAACTGGACTATTATTACAGTAATTATCTTAAAACTTGAAATCCTGTTATAGTATTTTGTTTCACTGAACCAGAAATGTGACCTTATTGCATTGGCTATGGCTTAGTTTCCAAGTCCTTCAAATGCTGTAGCTGACATATTTTCTCCAGTCTTAAATGGGTATCTCAGCAGAAATCATGAATGAATGTATCAAAATAGAGGATATCTGGAATGGTGGCTTCTGTCTAGAACTCTGTTGAATTGAGATATGTTGTAGATCCAAAGTTAATTCAAGATTTCAGGAACTTAAAATGTATCTCTTGGAAAGTTTAAATGTACAATTGTGAGTTGGGTTGTATTGCTATGGGACAGCGCTGGGCTTGGTATGCTATGAAACAGCTTAAGACAAAATTATCTTACATCTCAGAAGCATGTCACACAGACACATTGATAAAGAAACCTTTGATCAATGTTCAAGTCTTATAAAGGGGCAGAGATTTCTGCTTTAAAAATGAGTAAGGGACAGCCAAGAGGAAACCGCCATTTGGAGACTAAACTTTAAGTGAATAAAAAAACTGACAAACAAAATGCCTGAATTTATCTAGTTTCCTTGGTAGCAACTAGAGAAAACTGTCAGAAATAGATACATAAGACAGTGAGGAAAAGTGAAAAAGGTCATGTTTTTGCTGATCTTCCATGAATTGAAATAAGAGCCTTCTCTGAGAATGGACAATGACGTTGCAGAGAATTGTAGCACACACATCTAATTCTAGCACTCCAGAGGCTGAAGTAAGAGCATTATGATTAGATGAAGATGTCTTTGAGGTACAAACTGAATTCCAGGCCAACCTTGGATTCATAGCAAGACCTTGACTCATTTAGTAAAAATTAAAAAATAAAATAAAAAGAGAAGACTAAAAAATGGTTTAGTGGGTAAAGGTGCTGGCTGCTACAGCTGACAGCCTGATTTTGATCTTCAGGCCCCACATGGTGGAAGAATAGAAAAAAGCCTTTTACACTGTCCTCTGACAGACAGACATGTGTGCATACAGATATGCGTGTGCGCACGCACACACACACACACACACACACACACTCACAAAAGTGGTAATTTTTTCTTTCTGGATTCTCCCCCTGCCCCCACACTCTCTCACATACACAATTAAAAATATAATAAAAATTTAAAAACAACAACAAGAAGAGACAGACCAATCATTAAGAGACACAAAGACTAAAGACACAGATGTGTTGCGTGAAGGAGATAATGAAGGACTACCTAGGAGCAAGTGCAAGCGTGTATTCAAGGTTCAGAGCCATGCTGGCTGGTTGGGTCTGGTCAACTTCCTTTCTAGCATCACCTGGAAGCACTGTATATAACTGTTATCTTGTTCATATTGAAAGGGCACATACCAAGAATCTCCAAGTACCAAATTAAGGTTCATTGTGATATAAAGTCCATTATTCTTCATGGCTCTCAGAAGCTCACAGTGAGGATTGATTGGAGGTGATAAAGAAGAATCTAATCTACAGTGGAAACATCCAGAAAAGCAATAAAAGTTCTCACTGTCAGACTGAAGTGCAGTGCAGCAGGTTTTTTTGACTTGCCAGCCCCCAAATCATGACACAGAGACTTAGTATTAATTGTGAAAGCTTGACCTTAGCTTAGGCTTGTTTCTAACTAGCTCTTATAACTTAAATTAGCTCATTTCTATTAATCTATGTGCTGTCACATGGCTCATGGCTTTTACCTCTTTTACTGCATGTCCTGCTTCCTCTGTGTCCAGCTCACGACCTGCCTTTCTTCCTTCTTTTCAAAGACCTCTCGGTCCCCAGAAGTCCCACTTAACCTCTTCCTGCCTACCTATTGGCCATTTAGTTCTTTGTTAAACCAATTACAGTGACACATCTTCACACGGTGTAAAGGGATATTACACACCATTGCACTCAACATAATCTAGACAGCCTTTTAGGCCAAACCATGATGACTACTGACATCTGGTGGGCATAAAACCTGAATACTGTATATTCAGGTGCAATGCTAGCAAGTCAGAATGGAGTTGCCCCACTGGAAGAGGCCTGAAAACTTGGTTAGTGGTTGAAGTTAGGAAAAAACTAAATGAGTCTATGAATAGAATCTATATATCCTTGTAAATGGTGAGCAGGCTGTCAATCCCTGGTCTCATACTTTACATGTTAAATAAAAAAAATAAGAGTTTTTAAACCCATGGCAAAGGAGGAGCTATGTTGACTTGAGTCTGTTTGGATGAAAGCGGTGATACTTTAATTTCAGAATGCTTCCAGTAGTAAGAGTTACTAAAGGTAAAGATCCAAGTGGTGAAGGTGTTGAGATTCCCTAGAAAATTTAAATTTAGATGGTTGTTTTAGTCTTTAAAATCATTTTGTTCTGTATACAGGGATGGGTCAGTATTTGAATTAGTAATATTGGCCCTAGTTCAGATTAGTTCTGCACACTCAACTGTGTGACAAGTAGCGCCTCTTGAACACACGTTAAAACATTCCTCTCTGAAGATAGAAACTGATGATTTCCTGGAAACTAAATGCATGTACTTATAGTAAACCCATTAGTGAAATGAGTAATGTGACCACAAGCATTGTCTAGTGGAAATATTATTCTGTTTTGGTTATTAGATGGAAAATAGGAAAAATATTGAGATTAGAAAATACCACTTCAATCACTGGGGAATTTGGTTGAAAATTGATTCTTTGAGATTTCTTCAACCTGAAAAAAAATCAGTGAAGAGGCAGAAATGACATTGTACTTGTATCAAAAAAGCATGGAACTTGTTAGCACGCCACACCAAGTTTCTATCCATGTAAATTCATCATTCTCCAGAGAGTTCCGACCTGCAAGACTGTGATGACTCCACCTCTAAAGTTAGCATTGGGCAAGTTTCCAATATAGTCAAAAGAAAAAACATAATGCTCTATATTTTATGCTTCAAAGATCACCGAGACACCATCACTTCAGCCCTTTTCTGACTCTGATCCATTTTTTTCTCTATTCATCCTCCCACCTTGAAGCCTGAGGAGTGATGAGGTTTTTTTCAAATGTATGACAGCAATATGGATTTTGGAGACCGAGAGTGATCATGACTGAGGGCATATTAAGTATATATAAAAAAAAAATCCGAACTAGTTACAGCAAAGCTGGGAGACTTAATATAGAAATTCTGTTACTGTTGAGGGTTGGGCAGATTGAAGGCTTCCCCTAAGGCCATGATGTACTGAGAAGGAACTTTTCAAAACCAGGAACAAGCTTAGCAGAGCCAGTAACAGCCAGGGGCCAGGGCCTTGGGAGCTTTGCCTGGATGCCCTGATGTATGAAGAAGGAACACAGTTCCTTCTCTAAAGCCAGGAATATACTTGACTGAGCTGGTTATGACCTGTGGCCAGGGCCTTGGGGGACCTGGGCTTCAGATCTAGAGAATTCAACTCTTCCCACTGTACCAGGCTATAGTTATCAGTCCCGAGGTTGCTGTGAGCTCAGTCTGTAATGCTCTTGAGATAGCTTGTGTTCCTCTCGTGAGACATGACTTGATTAACTTCTCTCTGACTTTGTCTCATGTCTCCCCAAGAAATAGTCTATAACATGCTGCATTTCATAATAAGCTTGCTTGACATCAAGACATAGCTTGTGCAAGACCTCCAGGCCTCAGCTTTCTGTATTCTTTATCTTTTCATCCTCTTGCCATCTCCCACTTAGGACCCTGTCACTAAAGAAGAATGACCTGCTGGTCCAGGAATAGAAAGAACAGAAGAAGAGAGGAAAACTTAGGAAGTGAAAGATGGCCGAAGTGGAAATGGCTAGTACCTATGGACAGGTGCACCTAGGGCAGCTCCCAGTGCTGCCATGCCTGGGCATGCTAGAAACACAGAGCTCATTATTCCTCTCTCAGGACCCAGGTCTGCAAACGTCCTGCTCCATCCACACTCAGTGACCTCTAGAACCATTGTCTTTGTTGCCAGTGTCAAGATCCAGCAGCTTCTCTCACCTGCTCTGAGAGTATCTCCCAATGAAAAACTTCAGCAGTTGAGGAAGCCAGCAGCAGAATAGGAGCCTAGAGATAAAGTTTCACCCTTCGACTCCATTTGTACAAAACTGTGCAGCAGGGATGGTACACAGCTCTATCTCTTTGTACCATTAATTGGAAAATCACCATCAACGTGACTGCAAACTTTTTCTCATATAGAGAGTTTTAAGAAGTAAGTAATGTGAGTTTTTACTTTAAATTTTGTTTCCATGTTTGGCTAAGAACAGTGAAGTCTCTAGCCTATTTCAGAGCTTGCCAAACATTTTTAAAGATCAAAACAGTAAAGATTTCAGGATAAGGAGCCATTCACCCTCTGGTGGCAGCTACAATGTCATCTGCCTGGATGAAAGAACATATAGCTTAGCTTTACATTAGGCCTCAGAGGCTGCTGGGTCCTGAGTGAAAAGCACAAAGGTGTTAAGAATGCAATTCTTGTGTCGTACTAACTTGAGTTACAAATTAGGAAAATGGAAATATGGTCAGACCCCCATCAGATACTATAAAAAAATTTAGGGCATGCTTATAACTCAGATGATAACATATTGTTGTAAAGTAACCCAGACAATACAGAATGATATATCACATAACAAATATTGTGGATATTTTTTTAAAAATTCTCCTACACAGTAAATTCTTCTAATGTGAGCAAATACTAATAATAATAACACAATGTAATTTTAATTCTTCATTCTAAATAAAATGTCTACTAGGGCCTCTTTAATTCTTGCTATGTTTGGCAAATTCCTAGTAGAGATGTAAAGTAGTTTTTATTTATTTATTTTTTTTAAAAAACATGCTTTTAGTCAGTGCTAGACATGCTTCATTATTTTTCAAGTTTTGGTTCTGATATTTGTAAGCACACCCTTTTATTACTCAAACTTTGAGTATAACTGGACGTTTTTATTTTATTTAAAAAATTTTGTTTTTCATTTTACATACCATCCCCAATTCTCCTGCCCTCCCTGCCTCCCATCCCTCACCTCCCTCCCATCCCACCCCCATCCACTCCTCAGAGGGGGTAAGACTTCACTTGGGTAGTCAACAAAGTCTGGTGTACCAAGTTGAGGCAGGACCAAGGCCCTCCCTTCCTCCCTTCCCCGCCCCACATCAAGACTGAGCAAGGCAGGGAATAGGTGCGTGGGTTCTTCAGTACAGTTTGAATGCCTTGAAAGAAAGACTGAGTTCATAATCTTTCCACCCCCAAATAGCTTCATTTCAGCAAGAGCTGCATGCTAGATAATGTCTAATGCACACATTTTCACTTGCCATTTTATTTGAATACTCAATAAAATGTTAAATAATATTCACTCAGTAGTTACTAAGTAAATTAATTGTCTTGATCTAGATGGAAGTTTTTTAGCATGATAATTTTCTCAATAAACTAAACTATTTAATCTTCTGTTGCCTATTTTAGTGTGCAGTGATAGTCACTTATTTTTTTTGTATGATGTAAATATTTTTAGAAAGATTTAAGAAATTTCCAGAGTGACACAAAATTATTCACTAGGTAAATGTCAATATATTCTAGATGCTGTATGGTAATAAATTACTAAGTATATTCTGAGTGTTATTTAGGTTCAAAATTTAGGTCTAGAAAACATAAAATGTTTTCCTCTATACTTCACATTATATATCTGTCTCCCTTTGATGCTTTATTTTCTTCTACAAGATTTTTCTATCCTGAATATTGATAGAGGCCCATTCTCCTTGTGTGAATTGTCTCTTTCTGAGCTCATTGTGTCTGTGTTGAGAATACTGTTTCCAAATGTGCTGTTTACTAATACAGGCATATCTGCAATTATGAGGCTCTGTGTATCAGACTGTGTGGTAGTCTAGTGTGCATCCTGCTAAACCCTTATCAGTCTATGGGTTTCTCTTTGCCGGGGTGAGGTGGATTTGCTCTCAAGGGTGAGATGCTGATATCTGCATGTCTTTCCTGTATTGTTTCCACTGATGCAACCTCAAATGAGCAGACACAATTCTACAAGAACAGGAGTTTCTAACTCTATAAAGCACAAGAACATGCCCATCTCTATCTTTCCAGTTTCTATATTCTTCCTTTTATAAAAATAACAAAGCAAAACAGAATCCTAATAACTATTAGAAGCAGAAATGTTGGCTTTACTATAGGCTATGATGGACTGTAGCAGATGAGTATTTTGTGTCAGAGATTAGTAGTTTTGCTTTGTGAACTTGTGGCTGAGGGGCCCACATTGAAGGTGTTTCCTAAGACAGAGGACCAAGACATTATAGAGGTGCTATTGCAATCTTAACATTGGCCACATAGATTTGCTTGAAATATTCAGATATGAATTTCCTTTATCAAGATATTTCACCAGGATTACCACCAATGAAGCACCATTAGAAATGGTAAAGCTGGCTGGGCAAGTTTATTGCTTTAGAGACATTGATTCCACCACGCTGTTTTGAGAATAAATATTTTGAACAAAGTGGTTCAAAACTATGACCCCTGTTGACACAAAACAGAAAGAAGATGTCTTTATAAACCATTAAAATTGATATAGTTTCTCCATGTTAATTTGTCGAAAGTGTCTCATTTGCTTATCTTTTCCTACATTAAAAACTATTATTTTTTGCAAGATTCACTTGAAGTATTTAGAAAATACTCATCATGCAATGATATTTTAGGAAATTATGTTTAAAATTATACTAATAAATAAAAATACTCTCTCATCTGTACATGAATAATTATAAACTAGCCTTGTAGGTTTAGTCCTTGTAAGTTATAATTGATTATATCTATATTCACACACATAGAGACAGACACATACATCATCATTTGATCAATTAGTACATGACTTTGATGAATGCTGTTGAATTACCAGTTTTAATAAAGCAGTGGGGAACATACATATATATTTATATATGCACATATTTGTGTAAATATATTATATACACTTCCGTGCACACATACATTTACATGCACATCTATGTTATGTATAGTTTTCCTAGTGTGACAGCACCACCTGCATTCCTCAGGCCAATCCAAAATTCAAATGACCTCAATAGGTAGAATTTTTCACTGTGGTACTGGTTGTTATTTTCCTTTTCTGTAAACGTAATTAACTGAGGGGGAAGCTTTAAACAAGGGAAAACTGCTGGAGGCCATAGCCCTGGAACATTGGAAAAAATTGTATGAATATCTTGTAGTGATTTGGATTTCACTACAAGGTTCAGTGAGCCCCAAGGTAGCAGTTCATGTTTAATTCATATGGTAAATGGTAAGTTAAAGTGAGACAAAAAGTTTTCCACTATTAATGTAAAAAGCTTACCAAGATTAAAAGAAAAATACATTTGCAATGGGAGCAGTTCTCAATTCTTCTCTGCTGAATGGGAATTATTCATAGATTCAATGTCATGTTATGAAGACTAGAAAAATATTTAAGATCATATGTAGTTGGAATGTGGAAAATTAGTTTTGTAAAAGGGAGGGGTAAAATGTACTTTATGGGAGGTTGGTAGAGCCGAGAAAGGAGAAATATATCTTCCACTCAAGTTGCAATTTCTTCATGATTGCATAACAATATGGGGAAAAGTAGAATAGTGTGATTGTAAACGTTGAATTCACATCCAGGTGGCTAACCAGAGGTCTTGCTTTATGATTACTAATGATACTCTCTCATAATTTTAACAAAATAAGTAGAACTAGGATGAGGAACTAAGCAATTAGGCTTGAGATTTCTAGGAGGTATTATTCATTTAATCCATATATTTTAAAAGACTGGGTTTTACATAATGCTTGATAAAATTCCTGATTATTTTGTATCCTTAAATGGTGGTCCCTAAACCAAATGATTACAAAAGTCCTGGTTAAGTTTTTTTTTCTATTTTCCAAACTGATGCAAATGTGAAACCATCTTCTTCAATGTCACTTAAAATTATTCTTTGTAATCATATGATGTTTTTCATTTTCTATAATGATTTCCACTGACAAACCATTGCTTACCAGGCTTCTGTGCCTTTCGTTCTATACAGATGTTACTATATTAACTAATTTTAAGCATTAATTTGAATTATTTCATTAATGTTTCAATTCTGTAAGTAATGTAAATATACACAGACAAGTACAATATTAAGTGAAGCATTCATTACATCAAGGAATATCTGTGAGATATTGAAGATATTTCATTGAAGAAACCACATCTTGAGTGATTGGTATAAATATTTTTGAACTTCAGAAAATATAGCTAATAGTAACTGCAGTTTATAAGTATCACTAATAAATTAATGTGTGTTATATTCTTATCTTATAGTGAGTATTGACCAATACCAACATTTGAACTTCATTTGCTGTTCTTCAAATAATGAAGAGATAACTTGCTATATTTCCTTCATTAGTAAAATCTGTGATGGAAAACTCTAATTTCTTTGTAAGCTTAACTATATTTTTATGAGACCTGAGTATTTGATGTGTCAATTGTTCATAGATCTTGATGTATATTTTATCTGCTTTTTTAAATCTTCAAATTTTTGTAATATAGTTGCAGATGGAGATAAGACAAGTATCTGAAAAGTGAGACACTGTTTACTTGACTCAAGCCAAAGTCATCTGAGAGGAGGGAACTTCAATTAAGAAAAGCCTCCATAAGGTCCTGTAGCACGAGTCTTAAAAGGTCTTATTAATAAAAACAAACCCAATGCCAGTTATTGGGGTGAATCCTGGAAGATCAGAGAAGCAGAACAAGTCACAGCTACCTCACCAACTCCTCAGCTGATCCTGTTTCCTCAAACTGGAAGCCTCTGTGTCCTCATCTGAATGGCTCTCAGCTAAATTGCTTCTCGAAAGCCTGAAAACTTAACCAGCCTAAAAGCTTAACCACTCTAGTTTCTGGTCATGAATTTGCAGGAGAGAAGAGAATTTAAAAGGAAGAAAGGGAAGGGGAAATGTTGTAATTATATTGTAATCTCAAAAATAAGATAAAATGCTAAAAAAAGCAAAGCAGAAAAACCTTTCATGTGTTGATGTTACTCTTCCGTTTAAAAAATCTGTTCAAGTTGTTGAGACAGGAAAATAGAAAATTAATTTCAATTTGAGTTGGTAGTAGTGAATGCTGACTTTCTTCTCACATGTTGGTATCTTAGCAAGGATGGTCACGGGCAAGAAGTCAAAACTGCCAATAGATACCAGCAACTTCATAAATGCTTTAAGGGTCTCGCTGCTGCTCAGTGAAACCACAAGTGTGCTTTTTGATTGCTTTGGAAGACCATAGCATTAAGGAAAAGAATACCAGAAACATACCCTACTCCTGCAGGTCACCAACACCACTTGAGAAACTCTAAGATTGTCTTAACATCAGACCTAAACAACTTAAGCATATTTTAAAATGCAGTTTACTGGATGATTGAAAGAATGGATGGAAAATGAGCAGTTTGGCCGATATATTAAAGAACTCAGATTTAGTTACTCATTTATTATATATAAAGTAGAAGGTGGCAGCAAGTATTTACATGAAATTGAATTTGAAAAAGCAGACAGCTCTGGTGTTAATTTGGAAATTCCCTAGTCTTGGGTTAACATTTGACAAGGGTTATCTTTGTGAAAATTGTAGAGGTGGTAGAAAGCAAGTTGCTTAGAGATTAGTGAGATAAATTGAAGGTTTGGGTAAGACAGCTTATCAACAATAACATAAAATAAAATAAAAAAATAAAAAAGTAACATGGCCTCATCCCTGAGGCTAAAGCTGTTAATAAGTAATAAAGCCCCTTTGCTTTATAATTTTCTCAGGATTTATCACAAAAACGTATTTGTCCCCCAGAAATCATGATAACAATTTTAGCAGAAAGAAATGGGATTGATGAATTGATTGTAGTACATGAAAACGTAGAGAACGGTATTTTAGTATTCCATTGCTCAAGAAGACAGAGTCCCAAGGTACAAAGTCTTATGACAGAAATGAAGAAAATTACTTCTCACTCTCTTTACCTTCCTTAATTGCTTGTAGTTCTTTGTCTAGGGTGAAGACTTCACGAGCTTTACCCCTTCCATATCAGAATGTCGACTGGTGTCATCCCTGTCCATGTCTTGTTTAGGCAGACATGTTGATGATACTTCATGGGTGCAGCTCCTCTGAGGTTTCTAGAAAACAAAACTTACAATGCAAACTTCGAATTCCTCTGAAATTGGCTATCAGATGCCAAGTGGTCAGCCCTAAAATAATATACACACAAGTAATAGTATATGAACTGAGGTTTTATATATATATTTTTTTCTCAGTAATATATATTGAACTTTAGAGTGAGAACAACTGGTGGAATGTATGGGAAGGGTTGGAGAGAGGAAAGAGAAGGAGGGATGATATAGTTATATTTTAATTAAAAAAAGCAAAGAAAAAAGGGTTGATCTCAAGACTCCAGGAGGAAATTACAAATATGAATTTAAAAGGTGATAACAGGGTTTGGAGAGAGGGCTCAGTGTTTAAGGGCACTGTGCACTCTTCCAGAGAACCCATATTCAATTCCCAGGGTCCACATGTAGCTCACACCTCCAATCCCAGGGGATCTGATGTCATCTTCTGGCCTCTTTGGAAACTAGGCATGCACATGGTACATAGACATGCATGCAGACAAACCACTCACACACATAAAATAAAAAAAAATTAAAAGATGACAACAAAAATCTACATAAACACACATGCAGACAAACCACTTATACACATAAAATCAAAAATTAAAATGGGACAACGAAATCATGTGTCTTGATGAGATTCCACTGGGCTTTGTTGTCTCATTTCATTCATCATACCTTCCCAATTTACATACAAATTGCTCAAACTATTGGACATGTTCCAAGTCTTACACATTTTGTATGGTTACTTCTTAGTTCTGTTGTACATATGATCAATATAAAGTATTTTATAAGTTACTTTCAAGAGAAAACTCATGTCTATGATAATAGAACATTGGACAAATTAGTATCAGACAGATGGCAAGGGAAACTGTTTGGGGAAATTTTTTACAGAACTCCTCAACTATTCTTCACATTTCTGATCATTTGATTTGTTTTGTTCTGAGATAGCATTTCACCTAGGCTGGCCTGGAATTCATGGTGTTCCTTCTGCCTTAGCTTCCCACATGCTGAGATTCCAGGCATTCAGCTCTGTTCTTGACTGTCACATCTTAATTTGAACCTATGAACATTAAACATAGACACTCACTTTAACTCATTAAAGAATTTTGTCAGTTTCCATTGAATTTGCCTCCAAAAGCAATATATTTTAAATATATTTTAAAGTGCACTTGACATCTCAAATATATTTTTCTTCCTTCTCTACACACCATGCAGATGATGATGGTGAGGATTCAAATTCTTCTGACATTTTATTGATCTTCTCTCTGATTTTGCTTTTCAAATGGTATTTTAGATAACTGAGATTTTTTTCCCATTGATTTCAGATGTTTTGGACTTGCTGCTTCTTAATTCTTTTTCCATCTTTCAGTGTTAAATTCTTGGAACTGGTGTATGAGAAGTATCAATTTTCCAAGATGAATTCTACAGAGGAAAATACCCAGTAGTCTCCATCTTCTATGAGTCAAGAAAGTTCCCTAACAGTTTCCAAAGAACCTTCTGCTTCTGTTTTTGTGCTGTCTCTCTTACCCAAAGAAAATCACCATGTGCTTGAAATAGATATCTCCAGGAATCTGACTATATAGTAACTTTAGCTTTTAAGAGGTGAAGCCATAGTCAGTCATACTTATCACCCTGGTCCAGCAGCGAGAGTTATACAACCTGGTACACTAGCGTCAGCTCTGACCTTTGCTGTGTGTGCCAGCCTCAGCCCTGCCCCAGTGTGTGCAGCAGCCTCAGCCCTGCTCCCAGCTTTGTCCACCAGTCTCAGCCCTGCCCCACTGTGTGCCAGCCTCAGCCCTGCCCCCAGCTTTGTCCACCAGCCTCAGCCCTGCGCCACCATGTGCACTGTCCTCAGCTCTGACCCCTGCTGTGTGCACAACTCTCAGCCCTGCCTCAAGCTGTATATGCCAGCCTCAGCCCTGCCCCTGCTATGTGCAGCAGAAGCTTGCTCTCTTAAGTCGGACAACTGAACCATCCTTTCCTTAATCATGCCCTGATTATTATCTCAGGGAACTTCTGCCCATTTATCTCTCTTGCTCATCTCGATCTCTTTCATTCAACTGCCACATCTAACTGAATATTTTCCAGTGTGGTGGCCTCTTTGATATTTGTGCCATTTTCAGCCCCACTGCCACCACAGATTATACTTTCTCTTGCCAGAAATATATTGACTTCATCTCCGTGCCTCTTCCCATCACTCTGTTTTTAAATATTTTCTCTATACTGTTACTATCCAAAATACTTAATATAATCATATAACTCTCATTATGAGTTTTAAACAAATCGAACTTCTTTGTCTGATAACGAAAGCACACTTTAACCAGGGTTTAACTTTACAATTGACTTTCACAAAGAGCAAATTGGGGCTTGTGCTTTTTTCCGAGACCTGTGCTGGCGACTGTGCTCTGGCAAACAGTTATCTCTCCCATGATCAGTCAACACAGTCAAGTCACCTTTCATTATTAGTGTCGCTCTGGCCTGCAGCTCCACCTCCTGTGCCTCGTTGTGCTCTATGAGGCTTTACTTCATGGGTCAAACAGATCCCAAAGTAAACCTTAACTTGTCCTGTTTTGTTTCTTGACTATGAACGGATTACACCTCTTTAAGCCCCACGTTTTAAAAAAAAAAATCTGAAAAATGAATATAGCATTATATTATAATGTAATTAAATGAAGTCAGCTTGACATAGAAAATGTCTGGAGCTGGCATATGTAAGAGCACCTGAACACACAGCTTCGGGGCAACATTTCTTTGCCTTCATTTCTCTTTTTTGGTTTTTCAAGACAGGGTTTCTCTGCGTAGTTTTGGTGCCCGTCTTGGATCTCACTCTGTAGAACAGGCTGGCTCGAACTCACAGAGATCCGCCTGGCTCTGCTTCCTGAGTGCTGGGATTAAAGGCATGCGCTGCCACCACCCGGCGGCCATTCCCCTTTTTCTTGCATCTTCCATTGCTGCCCTTTGAGGGGTGGGGAAGAAAGGGAAGAAGAAAAGGATTCAAGGAAGTCGGGGAGAAGAGGGAGAGATCACAATCTTAAACATTAGAGCACAGAGGAAGTTAACCTCATACAAACACTGTTTGGAATACATTTGGTGAGTAGCAAGCATTCTGTAAAAGAGAAATATGTATTTCACACACTTTTGAAACTCTGGTTTTCGTGGATGGTTGGCAAGCAGTTTTCACTTCTGAAACATCTATGCAGTTTCATCTTTTTAATGCAATGATGTTCTGGGTATGGTTTGACTTCTGTCAAAGTGAAGTTTTGTTCTAAGGTTTTACCATAAAGTATAGACTATTAAGTGCTCCCTAAAACCCCTGTAGTTCTGACTAGTACAGGAAAACCTGTGAAGGGGCTCATTTGTCTCCTTACAAAGCCTAGCACTAACTGCAGAAAGTTCCTGATGCTCTCTGCAAGCCATATAAGAAGAGAAACAATAGAAGTTGGACCTTAGTTAATTTGTGCTTTCATTAACAACTGAAGTTTAATTAGTTTAAAATTAAAATAAGCCAGATGTTTTGCAAATGCCTGCAGCTCCAGCTCTGCGTGTCCATCTTCTGGCCACTCTTTCTCAAACACACATGGGATGGATGGAATGGGCATGCTCAAGTGCTTGTGCTCTCTCTCTCTCTCTCTCTCTCTCTCTCTCTCTCACACACACACACACACACACACACACACACACACACACACACACACACTTTCAAAATACAGGTTAAACCAAGCATGATGTTTAGGGGTATGAAAGATTAATGAAAAGCCTTAACAGTGATAGGGAAAAATTATGAAGTTAAATGAACTTTAGCTCCAGGAGTGATGAATGTCTAAGTTCTTATGGGCTTGTCTGTGTGAACATAGAAAAGTGGAGGACAGGACAGGGTATACCCACATCATTGGGGCCACTGCCTGTTAATAAAGGGAATTTTCCTAATTACATCAAAGTATTATGCAAATATAGGATACACTAAATATGCAATTCATATGAAAACAGTTGATTACAGTGTGATGCTTCTAAGGTCAGGCATCATGATTATTTTAGGCCCGTGGGAGCATTTGCTTTTTGGAGTTTCCAATTCTAACTCTAATTTGTGGAAATTAGATATTTTATTTCAATGTGTCTAATATTTGGTCAACTAATAACATCTCACCAAATATGAACTAGACTAGTTCTTCCAGCAAGTCTCCTTTCTTATGGAAAGCATCATAAGTAAAGCACAATAAATGTATCAAGAAGCAAGGAAGAAACTACCATTAATATTTGGGCATTTAAAGGCGGAGGAATGTTCATCTTGGCAAGGCTTGTTGGATGTGAACCTAAAAGCACAGGCTACAAGAAGTAAAACTAGACAATAGAATTGCGTCAAACTAAAATTTCTGCACGGCAAAAGAAATCATTAGCAAAATGGGAAGTGCGATTAGTTTCTGTCTTTGCAGTCTCCCAAGAGTACCTTGGATGGTAAACATTGATTTGTTTTAGTCTTTTTGTCACTAATGAGTTTATAGTGTTTTGTTATCACAACACAATTCTAAATCATTCATTTGAGATTCTTGCTAGGCCTCAGAGATGAGTGCAGAACTGCATCTTAGTGTTGTGTTCTATGGAGTCTGATCCCCAATCATGCTTGCATTCTGACTAAGCCTTACTTGAGCTCTACCAACAAGTTGGTTATGGGATCTGGTACTCAAGTGTTGGTAATTTCAAGCGGATTCTACCTGGCAGTCCTCCAGTACCCAGCAGCATGTATCCCTCATCTAGCGTAGGCATTTGGTCTTCTGTTTATTTGTTGCATGACAGGAACAAGAGCTTTTATTAAGCATGTGTTTGTCATCCCAAGAGTGAGGAGGTGGAGACAGGTGGATTCCTAGGACTCCCTAGTTAGTCAATTCAGTCTCAAGTTAGTAAGAAAGATGATGTCTTAAATACGTACAGGGCTGGCACTTGAGAGAAGGAAATGTGAGACTGTCCCCGGCCTCTGCACAGAGAGACAATTTTTATCTGCCTTGTATTTATTACTTAATTTGATTAAGGGTATTTAATCATCTCTATTATAGAAAGGCTAAGATTTAGATCTCTTAGCAATATATCCAAAATTGCATGACCATCTTATGGATAGGCAGAATTTGAACCAAGTTATATCTCATTCCAAAGCCTAAGTTTATAGTTATAAGCAATAGCCTTGTGACAAGTTTATTCTTAGTAAATGAGATTTTCCTCAAAATAATTGTTAAATTTTCTAATTCATTCATAGGATAGGAGAATGTTTTTTTAAAAATAATTCCAACAGAGAGAATGAGTTACAATGATACAGCTCTCAAACTGATATAGAAAATGACAATGAATAAATGAAATTTCCCCTTATATCAATTTCCATTCATAACCACAGATAAAAGAAAAAGGAAGTTATTGTCTGCAAGGGTTATAGATAAAAATCCATGGTTCTTGCAATATGTGAAGGATGTTTCTGTTTTTCTTCTCTCAGCTAACCATGATAGATTTCTTATATTGTCTAGTTATATGAGAATTTGCAAAACTACAATTGGAATGGATGAGACATTCAGCTTTGGTTGAGACTGTGAATGGAATATTCTGTACTGGAGTCTGACTTTTGCACATCACTGAAATTTCATGATGCAGCCTGTCCTTTCCTGCCCTACATCTTAGAGGCCTCTTCCCATAGAGATAAATTTTATTCAGCACAAGAGTAGCTTCTGTACTTTTACCCAGCATCCTGCCTGCAGAATACAAAGTTATGAACCCTTTTCCAAAGAGTCTAAGATTATCCATAATTGTCTAAAATCTCTTCTCTTGAGCTAAGTGGTAAGAACTACTACCTAACAAAATTAGCTCCAAATCCCTCATCTTTACTCCTTCAACATCCTCGGTAGATTACTTTACATTCTTCAGAAATTCCTTATATTTCTCTTTCTCTCTGTGTTGCCAAATTCTATACATGTGCCTAATGTAGAACTTTATGGTGATCTCTGGAGTTCGGCAGGACAGGGGTGAATTATAAGAAGTCTTTATTTGCTGACATTTATGAGCTCCCAACCACTGTGTTAAAATAGTTGAGCCTGGGACTTAAGAATCCTTTTATCAATATGTCAGACATAAAAGGTGTTGCAAAAGGTATTGCTGTAATCATGATCTCAATAACATTATGTGTGTGTGTATTTGCTAGTTTATAGGGTATGTCTAATAGATTACTGCAGTTTTGATTTCTTACATCAACAGAGATTTTCCGTAGATCTAGAGACCATGTGCCTGACATGAAGGTGTTGGCAAGTATAGGATCAGAATCTATTCTTGTCTCTTCTAGTTTCTGGAAAATCCCCATCATATATTGGCCTGTGACCACATAACTCTAATGCCTGCCTTCATCATCACAATTTTAGAGAGAAGAGAACCCACAAAATCAGCTGTGGTGGCACATGCCTGTAATCATAGAACTCAGGAGATAGAGGCTGAAAGATAAGCAGTTCAAGGCCAGCCTCTGCTACACAAGTTCCAGGTCATCTTGGGGTACAAACTTTAAAACCAATTTGAGAGACATGAGACCCGGTCTCAAATAAACAAACAAGCAAACAAACCTACTAGCCCAATTTCAAAGCTTATGTATGTTATTAAACACATAAGACACTGCATATACTATACTGTCTATAACCATGTATTATGGGTAGAAATATTTATCATGTCACTTTCTAGCCACTGAAGAATCCAACATAGTTAATATTCATTAATATTTATTAAATTTTGGTTTAGTTACAGTTCTCTATTGAATTGTTTTAGAAAGCAATATATAACAACAGAAAAGGTGATAAACTTGGTATGAAAGTTGACCAATACATTTTTAGATGGACTTATGCATATATAATGAGGAAGTTCATTATTAATTAATGTCACTAGCAAGTGCTTGCCATTACAACAACAAGGGTGACTTAACTTTTTGTGTATGAGCAGCATCTTTAATCTGTGTGCTGTGGCTTTACTCAGCTCTGAACTGTATCCATTTTCTGAGGGACACAGAGTAGTAGCCTGTGTCTTCCTTATGGATTCCAGGCCTGGTCCAAGCTTGCAGATTAGAACTATCATTTTAATGTTATTGTCTTTTTACTGCAGGATCATACCTTATTTAATATGTTTCCTCAGCTGGCATTGGCCAAAACTGTCTTATGTAGGGCTCTAATATTTTATAGCTTTCCTAATTAAAATATCAAAGAAGTAAGTTATATAGTCAGTTAACCATCAGGGAACATAAAGGGCCACTTTTCGTACATTAAGCAATTTATTTTGATTATAATTGGAAATAGTAAGTAATTTGGATATTACTTCATTACTTGTATTATGTTTCAAAACTCTGCCTCTCTCAAAGAGCATTCAACAACTTACTTGATAGTATCTAAAAGAAAGAGGCAGCTGGATGCTGAATTTCAGATTTCCTCAAGCTCTTTGGTATTGTAGAATATTATTTTAAGATGTGTTACATTTGTTTATTCTGTGGAACATTTGTTTTAATAATGTAAATTGTGTTGCATTCTTTTATGTTGTATTTGTTTAACTCTGTGAAGCTGTGTTACTTTGCCTGTCTAAAACACTTGATGGTCTAATAAAGACAATAGCAAGGCAGGAGAAAGGATAGAAGGCAGGCAGAGAGAATAAATAGAAGGATAAATCTGGGAGAAAAAGAAGAAAAAGCAAGAGAACAAGGAGAGGAGGATGCTAGGGGCCAGCCACCTAGTCACCCAGCCAGTCACAGTGTAAGAGTGAAAGTAAGATATTCATAAGTAAGAGAAAGTAAAAACCCAGAGGCAAAAGGTAGATGGGATAATGTAAAGTTAAGAAAAGTTGGCTAGAAACAAGCCAAGCTAAGGCTGAGTATTTATAATTAAGAATAAGCCTCCATGTGTGATTTATTTGGGAGCTGGGTGGTGGGCCCCCCAAAAGAGCAAAGAGCCCAAAGAGTAAAAAGAGAAGAAACAAACAACACTTTTGTTCTAGAAGCAGGGATGACAAGGTGAACTGGTACCATTAGTATATGATATAGAGATATTGGTAACTCTTGTACAACTGACACCCCTAAATTCTCACTGAATGTTTTTCTAGTACCAATGTTTTTCCTGCTTAAGAATAAAGTAGTCCTGTGTACTGTATCTTTTAAATCAAGAAATCTTATTTCCATAAGGGAACCTCCTCACTAATCTCATGAAGAGACAGACATTGGGTGATTGGATGACCTTATTTATCCTCATCATTTACTTGATAATAAAAACTTTCAACCTGTTCTTAATGACACACAAAAAGATACTTCACAATACTACAAGGCAGAAACTATTTTCCCCCTTTATTTCCATTGATTAAGCCAAAAATCACTCTGGAGAGGAGTGTTTGGGGTTTATGAGTCTTCAACTGGTATACAAATTCTAAGCAAAGTGAGAGAAAGCATTCCTGTGATGCCTTCCATTCCAATCTTATATGAAAACATGTCTGTAATTACGGCTGAGTTTCTCATTTAGACTCCTGTGCTTGTCCTTTAGTGGCTAAAGCACATGTAGTGTGTGGAGAGAGAAATTAGTCATCTCTCACCTCTAGTCTGCAATAAGTGACTACCTAGAAGAAGATATGGGTGGGGATTATGTTTTAACACTCCCTGCTGAGAAGTGGTATAGACACAGTTTATAAGCAAAACTCAACTACTAGATTAAAAATAATTCACACACCTATTCATACAAAATCACTCCTTCATTGGAACTGAGTTTCATAGACTTTGGAAGTAATTTGCTCTTGGTTGTCAGTATGAAAAATTACAGCCTGTCTTGATCAGGATTTAAGTAGCCTACTGCCAGCAACAACCGTGACAATCTGGGATCAGCATTCAAATGATGACTAACGCATTTCTAGGACTCCCATATGTTTCTATTTGTCATCGTTATATTCTCTGTACATCTTTGTATTTGCCTTTGAAATGTAAACAAGAAGCTTTCTTTCTCTAGAATTGTTAGATTTAAACCTCAGACTAATTGTCCTTTATTGAACCAATTGTCCTTTCTCTAAAATTGTTAGATTTAAACCTCAGACTAATTGTCCTTTATTCTCTACATTCATTTATGTAAGATGTCACATAAATGACAGCTTTTGGTCATTTGTTGTGATGCTTCTTCTACATATTTCTAAGAGAAAAATAATTAGCGAAGCTATAAATTTGAGCATATCAAGAGCTTGTTAGTTTGGTTTCTTAAGTTTAACACTTCGCCTTACCTTCATGGTTTAACGTCCATTGTACATAATCAAATCTCTGAACAAATTTGGACAAAAGAGCCCATTTTAAGGTGGAAATCATAGCTGTGGTTATCTAGTTTTGGGAATTAAAAATACCTGGTTGTTAAGTTTTGCCTGAAATTTGTTTGCCTAGTGGGAGTGGACAAGATTACCCCATGTTGCTTGCATCTAAGTCCTACCCCATGCTTCCTACCTTTCTATATTGTGTAGCTTTGACTTATCCGTGGGGAATTGATTGAAACATGTGCTAAACTTTATTTCATATTCTTGCTATTTTTCTGTTTAGAATAGCATGAAATCATGTATGTTTCCTTAGTAGTTATAGTAATGATGTAATTTTAAAATATTTTTGTACTTTTTGAGGTTATAATATAATCACATCATTTCCCACTTCCCTATCCTTCCTCTGTATTCTCCCATGTACCATCCTCTTGATCTCGATTAAATTCACGTGTTCTTTTTCTTTAATTATTTTTATATATAAATGAGTATTTATATATTCTTTTAAAATGTTTGTTGATTTATTTAAAAATTTCATATATATTCTGATCATGTCCTTCAAACACCTTCCATATCTTTCATACACACATAAACCCTCTCTCTCTTTCTAAAAAAAAAAAAAAAACAAACCAAAACAACAACAAAGAAGGTGTATAAACCACACACTTGTAGGATCTGTAAACAGGAAAGCCAATTAGGTCTCACAAGTGACAACCTCTTGATTTATGAACATAAACAAAACTTAATTTGAAATTTTTCTTGTAAGTATCTGTAATTAAAGAAAAATAGAACTTAAGCTCAACCAATCTAAAAAACCCAACAAACTTATATAACTAGGGAACTCCCAACAGATAGATCCAACAAGGCAATGGTGCAGTTATAATCATCTTATTCGTATTTTTTCTGTGTGCTTTGTAGAAACAGCACCACCTTGCATTTCATTGGTAGAGTTCCTGAACCACTGTGTCTTAGCAATGCATCATTAATGAACTACAATTAAACAAAAATTTTTAATTTTATGTCAGGAGAACATTTAACATTGAATACATGTATAAAACATGTAAGAAAATTTAAAATACATTGCCAAATCAAAACTGAGGTTATAAAGTAACATATATTACATAATGGCACTTGAACAAAATATAGTCATCCAAGTGAGCGTATATAGCAAGTACTCAAATCTATTTGTATAGAAGTAGAATCAAGTCATAGGAAAGAGGAAAAACCTACCACGAAGAGGAACGCCATTGACCTGTGTGGAGAAGCTGTGTGGTAAGAGATGCCCTGTGCTCTTGGCTTCCCCTTTTGAATAATGTGGTGAAGACGTGTGCACAACCATTAGTTTCGATGTTCCTTCCTCCTCTTCTCTTCACTACCTTATGGATCCAAGTTATAGATACATTCAGTTTGTATATAATGTGTCTCCAAACATGAGCTTAAAGGTCCTTAGGCTGAATGTTGATACTAAAGTAAGCATCCAAGGATTTTACAATTTAAACCAGAAAAGGAGCATCAATACTCTCCAATACCTTGTTATTTGTTATGAATAAAAACATACTATGTCTTGCACACTGTTTATTGTTTACTTTTTACTGTGTACATTTTATGTATTTCATATTTTACTGGGTTCTAAAATTAGAATTCAAAGATTTATGTAATATTTACTGAATGATCTAGTGATCTGATTCCTTTTTCCAAAGCCATCTCTTGAGTTACACCTGCCAAAATCTGCCCAAACACATTCTTCTGAATTATCTGCCTTAATTTCTGATCATACAACAACACTGTTTATCAAGGATGATGCTTGGACCTATCTGTTTTAGTCTGCTTCCATTAACTCCATCCCTCTGCTCTCTTCTTTTTTTTTTTTTTGGTTTTTCGAGACAGGGTTTCTCTGTGTAGCTTTGTGCCTTTCCTGGAACTCACTTGGTAGCCCAGGCTGGCCTCGAACTCACAGAGATCCACCTGGCTCTGCCTCCCGAGTGCAGGGATTAAAGGCGTGCGCCACCACCACCACCGCCCGGCTCCTCTGCTCTCTTCTATAGCATGGAGAGAGATGGCTTCTGATTACAAGATGTTCAGATGAAATATCTGACGATGAAAAAGGAAGAAGTTAGGATATTCATTTGCCTCCTACCTCACCTATGAATATTTCCCCAAGTATCCATAATTCTAGCTTCTACTAATCAGGCCTGCTAGGCTTCAGATTCTGTGAAGTACCTTTGCCTTGAGGACTCAAATAGTTTCCTGTTTTCTCTTTGAACTCCCAACCTATGAGCCTAGGATACTTTTCTGTTACAACTGTCTATATGACTTCAGTCCTCCTTTTCTGTTGTAAATAACCTCACGATTTCGTACCTTTCACTATGAGCAGTTAGTTTTCCTGTTTTGTCTGTGACATAAAAAATGACTTCACGGGTTATTTATAAATCATTTAACTTGAAACATGATTGATTGGCACAGTGAAAGAAACTGTTGTTTGATTTATGACAAGTTTTTGAATTTCTGTTTTTCTGTATTAAAAATATTTTCTTTAAAAATATTTTTTTGCATGCTTGGGATCAATTCCCGAGCCCTTATAGCAGCTGCATCCCTAGGCCACAAATAATGTTTTAAAGAGAAAAGCTCTTAATGCTTTCCTTTTTTCTTAAAACACAACTTTCCCAAAGAGTTAACCTTTTTCTTCTGCTGACACAGTCAGGATGGAGAGGAAACCACAAGGTTCTAAATGAGAATAGTCTTTCCTGTGTAAGCTTTATAGGTGGCATTGCTACTGTGGCCACACTCAGAACATTGATAACAGAGGTGATGACTATGTTTCCAGTGGTACACAGATCAAAAGCGCCTCACAGAAGCCAATCAGTCCTTCGATATGGTCCTTGCAAACTTGTGAAAATGCTGTTCTGAGTTAAAGCCTTCTGTTCTTATCAATCACCATCCTGGCCTTTTCCCTTATGAAACATTGAGAGTTCGCGGTCCAGGCTGTATAACACAGGTCACACCATTGTTATTAGCTACAGCTATGTCAGGCCTCATTTGCACAAGCTCCAGGTTGTATTTAATGTTTTCTTACCTAGAAATGAACATCAGCAGGTTTGATATATGCACTGTAGCTGCGCATAGTTTACAAGTGCTTTGTGACATTATTTTCTTTTCTTCAAAGCTGCAGTAAAATGTCAGGTCAGAGTGATAAGGATGCAAACTCTTCTCTTATACTTTCAAAGGTGGCAGCACACTGTTTAAAATCTTAGACAAGTGGGTGTGAATGCTTATCAGCCATTTATTTAGTTCTGTTACGAAGCATCACTGAGTCTTAAGCAAACCACCCATAAAACAGATTAAAACTCCCTAATACTTAACGTCATTCTGAGAATTAAACAAAATGTTATATAAAGAACCTAGCATGGTACCCAGAATATTGGGTACAAGAAACACTCCAGATATGCAAGCTACTGAGGAGACGGTCATGTGGTGACATTGTGTGTACTACAGGCTAATAAAAACAACTGAGAAACAAAGCTAGATATGACCAAGGATAGTTTAAGATCTTTGTAGTAATGCAATATATTTATAAGCTTATTTTTATATATGAGTATCTATTTACTCATCTTATTTTAAAAATGAAATCTACAGAATAAGTAAAACTCTTTCAGGAAAAAAAAAATCTTTGTAACCAAACAAAGTGCTATTTTCATTTCTTTGTTCCAAAGTTGGAATCCACTTGAGGGTATGGGAAACAATAACAGAGCCAGTGTGGTGATACTTAAAAGGTTCAACCTAATCTCAAGATGCAGCCCAGACATTCCCCTGTCTACTTACAGCATTCTTCTGAGTGTAATACAATGCAGGACAGTCACCTTCAGACGTGAGGGCCATCTCCTCTAAGCTGCCTTAGAGTAATGTGGAAGAAAATGGAAATACATTTCTACAGATGGACTTCTTTGCTTCTCTTCCTTTGTTCTGGACTGTTTTCTGTCTCCTGCCCATTCTGACCACTGGCTGGCCAAATCATGAATTCTACTTCTCATATACAGCTCACTTCATGCATTCTTCTCTCCAGGAACACATCCCGGTCCCTTCAGATGATTGAACGTCTCCTGTGGTATACTCTCAGAGTCACGCTGCTAACTCTACCACTAGTCATCAAGTATGACTAAATAAATGCATTACACAGTAGGTGGTTTCAATCTAAAGTTGTTACTAGAGCTTAAGTTCTTAGAGGGCAGAGGGTGGATCTGCCTAGTATCTCAGTGTTCCTAATGCTCATCCAGCGTCTGGACACATAAAGTACTTTTGTGCTCTAAATGCTTAAATTAAATATATTTCTAGAATTTTGCATTTGGACAAACTGAGCAGTCTATAATTAGATGATTATCAAGACTGTTCTGACATTTGAAGAAATTATAGATTATATAGTAGTTATAGCACACATATACCCTCTTTTCAAACCTTGTTTGAGAATTATACATTTAGCCTGTGGAAAGTTCTCTCACCCACAAAGGGGAGGTCATAGTAAAGGTACCTCTTTCTCTTTGAGTGGAAAAATCAGTAGTTAATTCTAAAGAATAGTATTCCCAGCCAGGAGTGGCGGCCCACTCCCGTAATCCTAGCACTTAGGAGGGTAAAGCAGGAGTATTGACACAAGTGTGAATCAGCTAGGGTTACAGAGAGAACAAGAAAGGGAAAGGATAGCACTTCCCAATTCATTCCACAACTATGTGTTATAATTACCAAGGCATCAAACCAGGCACCAGAGACAAAGTCAGTAAAACTCATGGTTGGACAGCAGAGATCTTCTGCATATGACGATCATGCCATGGTGTTCTACTTAGAACTGTTTCCCTTTCTACTTCCCACTTTATATGACTAAAGCAGAGAAACTAATTGACGAACAGTGAGTAACAGTGTTTAAGGGAAAGATGCCTATTGGAAGTCTCGTGTTAAGATGCGCACATGCCAGTACTTTTTCTTCCTCTGCTGGGGATCTGATGCACTCTGTTTGGATTAGTTGCTGTCATGATGCAGGAAAGGGTTCTCAAGTGAAAATGCATTGCATAATGTGAGGCAGGAAGTCCCGTGTAAAAAGTGATGCCACCATCGACTTCAAGTTGCTTTTATTTCCCAAGCAGGGTTTATAAACTGCATTTTTGTTCCAGTAAATTCACTGCACCAAGAGTTGTAATTGAGAGGAAGTGAGAGTTCCCCAACATTTCTTAACATTAAATAAAACAAAACAAAAACTCTCAAAGACTGTTGCCATCTTGCCTTCAGTCATAAATAAAATACTTTTAGCTTACTCATTTGCTAGCATTCCTGGAAGAAACATTCCTGTCATTTCCAACTATTTGTCCTGATTCCCCCCCCACCCAAAGAATGATTATAAAAGATGAAATATTTGTATTTTTTAGGTTGTTTTTTCAGAAGATGACATTTTTATCTTGATTAGCATCATCAGGATGTTAACTATCATGGATATCTGATATTTTTAAGTGGAAAATAGTCCCATCAGTATCATACTAACTAGTTATTTACTAAGCGGCGCAATGTTATTTATTAAGTGCCGCTGTTTACCATGTGAGAAAAGCCACAAGACACAACAAAATCCACTGTAAGAGTTTGTTAAGGGAATAGAGAGGGGGTGTGCGTAGGCCTATGGAATGATAGTGCCCGAAGAGAGAGAAAGAATAGGTGGAACCTGCTTTTACAGGTTCCTTCTCCCTACCCCACCCCCGCACATGCTCATATGGGCTTACATAGCTACGCCGCACATGTGCATATATTACATAATCATGCAGCGCACGGATTACGTAGGTCATAAAGCCTTGGGATGACTAAGCATCTTGCCTGGCTACAGATAGTGCATGTGCGGTTATGTAGCTGGGTGGGGGAGTGGCTAGGAATTCTAACACTAACACAGCTCAAAATCTGCCATAATTAGTCAATAATTAACTGGCTATATGGAAAATCTGATAAGTGTTCTACCACCATGTTGATAGATTGAATGAATTTACAGATGGAGTGAAATAAATACAAATTCCATTTTATACTTGGACTTAAGACTAATACTCTGCTCTACCTTCCCTTTTCTAAGTTTGGCAAAAGAGTAAAACACACACAAGTCCAAGTACAAAGAATGTTCTGCAGCTCAACAGTGTGGCCCCAGGCAGCAGCCTTCACGCCCTGTTCATAATTTCAATTTAGGATGATCTATTTAAGTATTGTTGCTTTAAAACAGGTACAGATTTTTTTTCAGTATTTTCTTCAGAAAAGCAGAATCTACTTCTCTTTCATTAAATAATTCCCTTCTCTTGAGTGAGGATAGGTTAAAGGATTTGCTTCTAAGTATGAAAACATGGCTGAGGTGAAATATCAAGTTTGACATTTAAATGTCCATGACCGTGGTAGGTTCTCGTTAGTCTTGATCCCAGGCTGGCCAGTCTTAGGGAGAAGACTAGCACATCTTGAGGAAACTGATCTGGTCCATGGTGAGAAGCATGCAGTGAGAAATCCAGGCTTCCTGTCCATAGCTATGTGAGGAAGTCAGCTGAGAAACAGATGTTCCCAGGAGTCTGATTCTTTCAAAAAGCTGAGTGGTTGATCAGGCCTGACCATCATAAGCAAGTATTCAGGATACAAGTATACTCACACCCATCCTGAGCCACAGCTGGCACACCACAGCTTCTAGAGGAAATGGCAGTAGGGACTTGGGCCATATGGTTGGCACGCTTTCCACACATTTGTGTTCCTGTTCATTTCTAGGACTGTTTATCTGAGGTCCTGTTAGGAAGCTGGGAGCCTTTGCTGAGACTTCATTATTAGAGGCTGAAGTAAATCCTTTCCCCTACTCTTTCTCAATACTCAGTATTTTTCCACTCTCGGCTCTCCTCTTCTTGATCCCTTAACAACCAGGAAGCTCGTGTCTGTGTGGCTATAACTGACAGTTGACAAGTATATCCCGTTCCATGAAACAAAGTGCAACAGGAAGAATTGATGCTTTCTCTGGTTTTTAACCTCTTGTGTATTCCACTACAAGAGTGATTAAGAACTAGTTCTTCCATTTGGATGTTTTGCATTAATCAGCTCAGCCATATTTCTCTTCCACTCAGTTGCAACATCTTCCTCCTCAAGCCAAGCCTGAGGATGCAACATCTAGACCATAAACTCATGAGAAACCCCAAGTTAGAACTACTGATTAGGCCATGTTCAGATTCTGTGCCTTGAATATTTATATGTGACCATAAGTGTTTATTTTGTTTTGAGCTGTATCTTTTCCAAACAGGGTAGATAAAGAAAAATCACCCCAAAATGGGCCAAAATAAAGTCAGTGAAATTATTTTTTCTGACATGCTTAGTTTTTTTCTTCCTTTCTTAATTTTTATTTTAATTTTATTATTCTCTAATACAACACACCCCAACTGCAGTTTCTCCTTCCTCCACCTCTGTCAGTCCCCTGCCACTTCCCCTCTCCCCCAGATTTACTCCTTCTCCATTTCCCTTCAGAAGAGCAGGCCTCCTAGGGATTTCAACAAACACAGCATACCAATACAGTAAGACTAGGCACAAAACCTCATATCAAGGCTGGCAAGATAAACTAGTAGGAGGAAGAGTCGAAGAGCAGGCCAAAGAGTCAGAGACACCCCCACTTTCACTGTTAGGAGTCCCACAGGAATACAAAGCTAAAAACCATAACATATGTGCAGAGGATCTAGCTTAGACCCATGCAGGCTTCGTGATTGCTGCTTCAGTCTCTCTGATCCTCTGGCAAGCTTTATTAGGGCACACAATATATCACCACATCTATGAACCCTGCTTAGTTGATGCTGTGGGATGTATTCTCTTGGTATCCTCAACCCCTCTGGCTCCTACAGTTTTTCCTCCCCCTTTTCTGTGGGGTTCTGCAAGCTCCAAGGGAAGGAACCTGATGGAGATCTCCAGTTGGGTTCTCTCTCTGCTTAATGTTCGACTATGGGCCTCTTTGCATCTGCTCTCATCAGCTGCCACAGGAAGCCTCTTTGATGACAGATGGCCTAGGAACCCATCTTTGAGCACAGCAGAACATCATAAGCAATTATTTTATTGATTTTTTCCTATCCTAGGTCTCTGGGCTGTCCAGCCTTTGGTTTCTAGCCACCCACGCAGTGTCCGGTATAGGATCCTTCTCCTGACATGGGCCTCAAATTAGACCAGTCATTGTTGGCAACTCACTGAAGTTCTGTGACCCCATTGCCCCAGTACATCTTACAGGCAGAAAAGATTATAGGTCGAAGGTTTTGTAGTTGAGTTAGTGTCTCAATCCCACCACTGGAAGCCTTGCTTGGTTACAGAAGATGGCCAACTCAGGCTCCACATCCTCCATTACTAGGAATTCTTGCTAGGGTCATCTTCATATAATCCTTGGAGTTTATACTGCACTAGGTTTCCACATAGCACCCCCATACCCTCCAATTCCAGTCTTTTCTCCCCATAGTCTCTTTCTCCATTTCCCTCCTGACTGGTCCCTCCTGTTCCCAATCCCACCTGCCCTCAGCCCACCCAGACAATCTATTCTATTTCCCCTTCCAGGGAGACCAAGGCATTCCCCATTGAGGCTTCCTTATTAATTAATTAGTCTTTCTGGGTCTGTGGTTGTCCATCCTTAACAGCTATTATCCACTTATAAGTGAGTGAATACCATGTCTGTCTTTCTAAGGGAGGGTTACATCACTCAGGATAAATTTTTTTTCTAGTTCTATCCATTTGCCTACAAATTTCATGATGTGCCTTTTTTTTAACAGTACTCTACTAAATGTATCACATTTTCTTTACCTATTCTTCAGTTGAAGGGCATGATGAGGTTTGTTTGTTTGTTTGTTTATTTGTTTTGTTTTTTTTCAAGACAGGGTTTCTCTGTGTGACAGTTCTGGATTTCCTGCAACTTGCTTTGTAGACCAGGCTGACCTCAAACTCACAGAGATTTACCTGCCCCTACTTCTCAGTGTTGGAATTAAAGGCGTGCACTGCTACTGCCCAGTAAATGATGAATTTTTTTTTTTTTTTTTTTTTGGTTTTTCGAGACAGGGTTTCTCTGTGCAGCTTTGCGCCTCTCCTGGAACTCACTTGGTAGCCCAGGCTGGCCTCGAACTCACAGAGATCCGCCTGGCTCTGCCTCCCGAGTGCTGGGATTAAAGGCGTGCGCCACCACCGCCCGGCTAAATGATGAATTTTAAGCTAATTTTTTTGTACTAAAGTAGAGGATTGGTAGGAATGTGACTCAAAAGAGTATTAGAAAAGCTTAATCTGTCTTTAAATTTATTTGTGTGTGTGTGAGAGAGAGAGAGCAGAGAGAGCAGAGAGAGAGAGAGAGAGAGAGAGAGAGAGAGGGAGGGAGGGAGGGAGGGAGGAGATCAAAGGAAAACTTTTAGGAATAAGTTCTAGCTTCACTCCTTGATGCTTCTGCGGTCCTCTGTAGCTCTGTATTCCAGGCTTGCTGGCCCTTGAGCTCCTGGCTGATTCTCCTGTCTCCATTTCCTGCCTTACAGTAGGAATTCTAGGATAACAGACCTAGCATACTACCCCATTCATCTTTATATATGAGCTCAGTGATCATCTGAAGGTGATCCAAATGAAATCACCAAATATTGGGGACACAGAGTCCCAACTAGCCATCTCTTGTCATCAAAAGAAACTTCTAGTACTGGATTTGGGTTATATCTAATTGAGTTGTTTGACAAAGGGACCCACAGGAACCCCCACAAACCAGGCTGTTGCTAACTGTCTACAAACTGATAGCAAGCTCGCATTGCTGAAGACTACACCTTCACAACCCATCGAATGTGGAGATGTCTAGCTGGTACCTACACAGAGTCTTCACCCCTATGTTCCAGCATCTTCAGTACAGAAGGGACTCTGGATGCTCTCAAAAGAGAAGTGTAAACACCAAGCCAATCACAAACCCTTTCTCTGTAATGATGCACTACGTGAGATGGTGGCACAAAGCTTGTGGAAGTAACCAACCAATGTGTAATTTGACTTAAGGCCCACTCAGTGAGATGGAACTCATATCTGACACTGCTTAGGTGACCAAGAACCAGAGATGAGATAGCCTAGGCCAGAAACAAATATGACTGGTCTTAAAAGGGGGGGAGGGGTGATAAAATTATTCCATATGGTATTCTGCTATGCTCATAGATCAGTGCTTTGCCCAGATGTTATCAGAGTAGCTTCCCAATGAAGGAGATGGGAACAAATACAGAGCCCCAGCCAAACATTAATTACACAGGGACTGAGAGACCTCGGACCTCTCCATCCCTAAATGTGATGTCACCAACAAATACCCCTTCTCAGAACTCAGGGAACCCCATGGAGGAGGAGGTGAATAGAGTGTAAGAGCCAGAGGAGATGGAGGACACCAAGAAAGCAAGACCCTCTACATCATGTGAACTCACAGAGACTGAAGAAGCATTCATGGGTCTGTGTCAGGTCCTCTGCATATATATAATGGCTTCCAGTGTAGTGTGTTTATAGGATTACTAAGTACACAAATTGAGTGGGTCTCTGATTCTTGTGGCTTCTCTCGGGTTCTTTTCCTCCTGTTGGTTTGTCTTGTCCAACTTTGATGGGATAGTTTTTGTTTCATCTTATTATATTTAAAAAAATGAATGGGTAAATGAATGAATGAATGAGTGAATGAAAACCTAGCCACTGTGCTAAAGGTTAGCTACTGAACTGTCGCTTATGCCTGCTGGGAGAGGGAAGATCAGTTTTCATCAATAGAGCAGCACTTGGTACATCACCCACTGCAGGGCAGGCCCCATGTTCAGTAGTTGATCAATGTACAATGGTCAACACAGTGGTTTTGTGTGCTTTTATTTGGTTGCAGTTTGGTGGTTTTGTTTGGTTGTTTTTTCTTTGGGGGTGTAGTTTTATTGCTTTGGGGTTGTTGTATTGGATTTTTGTTTGGTTTTGAGAAAGAATTTAAAGTTGGGTGGGTGAGTAGGAAGGGAGAGAGGATCTAATAGGACTCAGGAGAGGGAAAGAATATCATCAAAATGTGTTTAAATTTAAAAATTGTTTTAACTAATAAAAATATAGTGAAAAAGTTTTTTTTCTAAAAAAAAAAAGGAGATCAAACTCAGGTTGTAAGTCCTGAAAGGCTAGTGTTTTGCCCACTGAACCATTTCCAATCTTGAACTCAGACCTAACCCAAACCCTGGAAGAGCAGGAGTGGCTGTGGAGGCATGGAGGACACCCCAACTGAAGTAAATAGTGTACTTGCTTAAATTCCAGCTGTGAGTCTATAAAATTTCCATTGGCTAAGTAGAAAGATGAGCAAAAGGAGCCAGAAACACATCTCTAGACTACAATCCCCGCTGTGATTACATCTTTGGTGCTTAATATTTGGAAGCAAGTTGTTTATAATGTGTCTTGCTTCTTGGCAGGGAGCATCCAAAGAAGTGGCAAGGCAGTCCTGGAGGAAGGGAAGTTCATGTCAAGATGCTCAAGTTGCTAGAAGATTGAGTCTGTTGAGGGCCTCTCCCTTACAGAGGGCCTCCTTTCACTAGATCATCATATGCTGCATGGGGCAAGGTGACATCCTTGGGCCTCTTTTATAAGGAAGTAATTCCATCAGGGTTTTACTACATGGCTAATCAAAGGCCCCATTTCTACTGTCTCAGAAGGGATTAAATTTCAACATATGAATGTTGGAAGGACATAGACATACAGAGTGCTGCACTATGGTATTTTGGGCACCAGTAAGTTTTACTCTTAGCAAACATGTGCTGTGGATGATTGATTGATAAATAAAACACTGATTGGCCAGTAGCCAGGCAGGAAGTATAGGCAGGACTAACAGAGAGGAGAATTGAGAAAACAGGAAGGCAGAGAGAAGGAGATGCCAGCCTGCCGTCCAGGAAGCATCATGTAAAGGAAGCAGGTAAAGCCACGGAACACATGGCGACATATAGATGAACAGAAATGGGCTGAGTATAAGAGTAAGAGCTAGACAATGGTAGGCCTGAGCTAATGGCTGAGCAGTTTAAATAATATAAGCATCTGTATGTTTATTTTATAAGTGGGCTATGGGACTACCGGGGCTTGGTGGGACCAGAGAGAAAAACTCTAACTACAGACATGTAATAATGGAACTGTTACTAAGAAAGATAATGGGCATGGTAGGAACAAAATGGTAGCTGTATTGCTGTGAATGGTGTGCTTTATATTGAATGCCATTTCTTCTGGGATCCGTACATTGACTTTCTTTCATTAAGACACTCAAAGGCTAGTAATGAACTTCAAGGCAAAAGGAACATAAATTCCGCAAAAGAATGTTCAGCATATTCTTTACATTGCTAGGGTTTTATCTGTGAGAATGCCACAGTGAGCTATTAATTTATTATGTTCATTTAACAAATATTTATTCGGAGGTAACTAAGTATTGAGGTATGTGAGAGGCACAATTATGAAATTAAAAATCATTATAATTTCAAAAGTTAAAGAAATAATCTGAAGGTTTTTGCCTTATCTTACTGTACCTTGTTTTGTCTGTTGTCTCTTGGAGGGCTGCTCTTTTCTGAAGAGGGAATGGAGGGTTAGTGGATCTGGGGGGAGAGGAGAGGTGGTGAGGATCTGGGAGGTATGGAGCAGGGAGAAACTGTGGTTGGGGATGTATTGTATAAGAAAAGAATCTATTTTCAATGACAATTAAAAAATAAAAGGCATAAAAATAGAGGTAAATAAAAATATCTGGATCAGTAAGGGGGAAAAGCATAGCCTATTGAGGAACATAGAAATCAATAAAGTATTTAAAACAAACAAATGTAAAGTTACCACTCTGTTATAGAAGGCAGTAAGGAGAGGGGTGGACTAGGTGGGAGGTAAAGGAAAGATGGACAAACTAAATACTTAAAAGAGGATAGGAGCCGCTAAGTTCAGATGATGGTAGGTATGGCTCAGGCTATTTTCCTGGGGGAGAGCTGAGATTTAGTTGTGTTCATTCTTAGTTAAGAGACTGAGAATTGAGTTAGCTTTGCAAACATCGTGGTTTTCTAACCAGAACAAAACATGGACCCAAATGATGTGTATGGGTTTGTCTCAAGTATCCAGACTAATGCTAGCTATTCAAAAGCATACAGCAAAAATTTCAATGGTTTAACAAAATTGAAGTTATCTCTCTGGCATGGCATTTGGTCAACTGACCGAGGGTGTCACTGTGATATGGTCACCTTCCACATAGTGTTTCAGGGCTGTGAATTTTTCTATCTTATAGCTTAAAGATCTAAGAAGGCCTAAGAGATAGATAGAGACAGAGCAACAACAACAAGATTATCTATTTTAAAAATTCAAACCCGGAAGTAACACACATCATTCCAATTAGACCTATTTGGCATGACTTAGTTATGTAATTATACCTCCAAGCAAGGTATACAGGACTATCCTCTGAGTCATACTGCCAACATCTTCAATAATTCACCTGGGCCTGCTCACAAAAGATAATCATAGCTGAGTTGGTTCACTATTGACACTCTGTCATAGAAGGATGAGCCAAGCAGGGTCATAGGACCTTCACCCAAGAATCCAGCCTATCCCAAGAAGTTGTATGCAGTTATCACCTAACTGAATGAAGTTTTGGAATGGGCTAGAATAAATAAGTAGGAAAAAAGAAGGAAAGGGGCCTCCGTATAAGCATCCATGAAGAATACATGGAAGTCATCTTCCAAGGTGGATGCAGACCTTCCCTGTCCAGGGGAATTTCCTTAAGTTCATTCATGCTCTGCCTGCAAATCCTCATCCATTGCTCTGCATATAAGACTCAGAAACTCATTGGTACCCCAGACTGAACTTCAGTTGAATGGTACCTTGGTTTGCCAGTGGGATTATAGGAGGAAGCGGTAGATATTGTTTATGTCTTCTATAGGGAATGGATTTTAACAATAAAATGGTTGATAAAAAGGTTTGGCTCTCGGCAAGAACTACCATAAGGTAGATAAAGAGTATATTTTCTAGTGGACAACTAACATTGTTGTCACATGAATAAAGTACCTGATTAGTTACTTGAATACACCATTGACCTTGAATTTCATCATTTTGTAGTCAATTGTATGAACATTTCATAACACCATGAGAACTTTTTTTACTTTAAAAATAAACACCATTTGACACTGTGAAATGTAGTAATTAAATATATTTTTCTATAAGAAAAAAGAAGTCGGGGCTGGAGAGATGGCTCAGAGGTTAAGAGCACTGACTGCTCTTCCAGAGGTCCTGAGTTCAATTCCCAGCAACCACATGGTGGCTCACAACCATCTGTAATGAGATCTGGTGCCCTCTTCTGGCTTGCAGACATACATGCAGGCAGAACACTGTGTACATAATAAATAAATAAAATCTTTAAAAAAAAAAAAAAAAAAAAAAAGAAAGAAAAAAGAAGTCCCCTGGCAGGAGGAGACAAATTACTTAGTACTCCTTTCCTTGTTAGGAGGGAAAAGCCAGAAAAATAAATGTTGTAGAAGGATCCCTGTTGTGGGATATTTGATCACATTGTGAACCCTGAGATTGCGTTATTTAAATAAAATCAACCATAGGTCAAGAGGCTGAACTAGCAACCAATTGATTGGAAGTAACTATAGAGAGTGAGGGAAAGTTGGGAGGTGAGAGAGAGAGAGAGAGAGAGAGAGAGAGAGAGAGAGAGAGAGAGAGAGAGAGAGAGAGTAGAAGGGAGGCACATCTGGTTAGGGGAGCTTTATTTCAGATGGTGTAGAAGAGAGCTCTCTTTCTGAGGAAGGTCAGCCAGCAGCTTTCTCTTCCTCTCTGAGCTAGCAGATTTTCACCCCAGCATCTGGCACCTGAGTCTTTATTGGTAAAATAAAAAGACAGAGACTTAGTTAAACAACATTTGCCTCCCTGCGTGGAGCAGCTGAAGCATTATGGCTGGACTCCAAGGCTTCCCTGGATTGCAGCCTCAGCAGGAGGAGGTGGCAGCGGAGGAGGCAGCCAGCAGCTGAGGCAGCGAGGGTCAGGTGCAGCCCTTGGGAATGGTGACAATTCCCCTTCCAAATGTATGCATCTATTCTGCTGTAACATAAATTAAGCAGAACTTGAACTATGAAAAGTCACCCTTTGAGATATTTTATTCTTTTCATTCTTAAAATATTTGGTTAATGTCACATTATTCTGGTAAATTGTATAATGTAAAAATGTTTATGGTTAAAATCTACAATGGAAAACACCACAGAACAAACCATACATGTGGTTGGCCTTCCTAACACATACTTTACATATCAAACAAGAGCAAGTCAGAAGATAGCAGAAGAAATGATTGCACATAGTGCCCCAGCACTGAGCTGAGAGCAAGCATAACGTTAACTTCAGAAACACCAAAACCAGGAATATCCCACCCCTCCATTCACAGGTGCAAAAGGATCTAGAATTTCTATTCTATTTTAACCATGAGAAGGCACCAGATGTGGGGAATCTTAACCTGATGTTCATAAATTTAAAAATAACTACACAACACTAACTCTGTGGAGTGCTTTGTGACTTTTCCAAGCACCATCTGGGTTGATAAGTTGTATGGTTACAACATAGCAATAAAAATGGACAGATGGTCATTAAGTTGATTGCTTTGGAGATGTGAGCTATGCACAGGTCCTTCAGTTAAACTGCCCTTTTGTAATTAAGGGAATAACACTTATAAAGTCACACTTTGAAACTGTATCACTTCTTATTTTCCTGCTGATTGATTACACTATACCACAACCTTAATGCAGCAACACTCGTGAGTAATGGTTTCGACTGGGTAAGGAAGTCTTTGTACATCAGATTACTTTTTCACCACCAAAGATTAAAATTACTTAGGGCCCTTGTGTAATAATGGTTCTTGTTTTCTTTTTTTCTGGTATTAGTGAATTGTATAGCCTTTACTAAGTTTCTCCTGTCTTTGAATCTCTTTCTTTTCTGTAATATAAAAACACCTGCCCTTATCAATATTAATAACTCACACTATACAATTTGAAATAAAATTTCATAAATCTTACATTCACTAGAAAGACAATGTAATATTATTATATAACATGTTCTTTATTAGTCCCTATAGTCTAATCCACACCAGAGGTGAACAGACCTATACCGATGGGGTTATGTCTAACAGAAAATAATATGTTGTATGACAAACTTTGTATGTAGTGATTTAAACAATGTCGTGCTGTGTATTCCACTTTGGCCTTGAACTTGCTACCCTTCTGATTCAGCCTGTAAAGTGCTGATATCGTAGGTATACATTACTGCACCCAACATGACTATATATCATATATATATATACATACACACATATATGTACATATATCATCTACATACACACATATATAATCCTAAATCAGTACTAACATGATGAAACTTAAAATAATCTTATCTTTTATATCACTACTGCAATTCATGTTTAGATTTATTCTTTAAAGTTTTCTTCATGGATTTATTATCTGCTTTTTCTTTCATATTATTAGTACTTGAAGTTGTGATGATTGCAATATGACTATATAAAATAATAATTAAGACACAAACAGGAAAAAAAGAAGTGAATTTATTAGTAGATAGTCTAATCTTGTATTTAAGAAATTTTAAAGACTCTCCTAGAAAACTCTTATAGTTGATAAGCCTTTTTAGGCAATAAGACTAAATTAAAAAATTAAAAAATTAATAAGACTAAATTAAAAATCAGTAAATTTGTATATATCATTAAAATTAGGCTGATAAAACAAGAATAATAATCCCTTTCAGACTCTTCCCCAGGGAAGAACACAATTGGTTATCTAATACCAAATGGTCAGCCCTAAAAACGTACATATGAGTATCAGTGTACAAACTGAGCAGGTTACGTATTTGTATTTATGAATATATATGTATATACATATATGTATATATTAACAATTGATGAAAATAGAGACCATGAATTTGAAAGACAGTAAGGAGGGATGCATGGGAGGGTTTGAAGAGAGGAAATGTAAGGGGAAAAGGAAGGAATTATAAGCTCAAAAACTAAAATAAGTATTTTTTAAAAAATTATATGGAATCATGTATTGTTATATTTAACCTATCAGTAAAATAATTTTTACCAACACTTTTAAAAATGAAGTGTCTGTAGTTCTCAGAAATAGAAATGCCAGAATTAGACAAAAGAAGAACGTAGAGTGGTACCATAAAGTTTTAATTCTGCACATCACACACTTCTGCCTCAGGCGGCTAGAAAATCACTGGCCCTCTGCTCTTGCACTTTCATTTCTTGACTCTGAGCAGATCTACACATCCCCATGTTCTCACTGGTAGTCACAATTAGGTGGAAGGGTTCTTGTTCCACATATTCCCCTTCCCCTCAGATAAAAGGTATTTTCTGATGGGAGACTTTTCTGGTGTAGTTCTCTGCATAAAACATTTCCTCATTTTCCTTCTGTAACTCTAAGTGAATGCTATAAGGAAGAAGCCTGGGCATTATCAGGGCTGATTTGTCATATTACTATTGTAGGAAGTCTCCCTACCTTCCATTTTCCTCAGCAAGAAACGTACTGCTTTAGTTCTTCTGAAATGGCATTATTGTTCTGGAATCCAGAGGCAGAGACAACTACGTGAGAGTTTCTATTTGACTTGGACATAGATGGCTTCTAAAGGCTTTATTGTTTTTGTTTTTCAGTAATGACTTAATACTTATAAGCTTTAACATTCTTTGGTTAAAGTATAAAATTACTCCACAAAATTACAACATTCATTATATAGAAGCAAATACAATCTATTAAAGCAAATGTTTATGTATACTTGTGGACTATTACAAGCAAAATTTGAGGGCTTTGGTTAGAAAGGAAGGACTCCTTTGTTTTATCACATTAGAATACAATTAGCATGAAAAGAAAATGGTAGGGCAGGAGGAGAGTTGGATGGCTCCTATTTACAAGTTAGCAGATTTTGGTTCATTACCATAACAACAAGATTCTCAAAATAGCTAAAATGCTAACATTTACTACTGTTCTTTTGGAAAAAAAACTATAATGAACTAATATAGGACCATTTGATTAAAGAGAAATAGAAAAAAAAGATGTGGGGAGGAACTTCCCAAACACCCACTAAAAAAATCTGTCAGTGGCTTTCATTTAGCCAATAGGCTAGTATGCACTGCCACAAGCCATCAAGGAGAATCTTTATGACCAGGTACAAGATATTTTTTTCTTAAAATATTTTTGACTTTCAGTTCACTTTGTGCTTTTATGACTTTAGTTGCTGGTAATTCTTATTTTGCATCTTGGATGTATACAAATAATCAGATGTCCACGCTTAAGTTTTGGCAGTTGGTATTGACAACGTGAAAGACAATCATGTAAAGAATAGATAGCCCATGGTTTTTCAGTTTCTCTCTTTTACTTAATGTAAAATATTATTAAGGGAGATGCAGTTGATAACTTGACAAAACATGCTTTTTACCCCTGGGATCTTAAATATGGTTATTTTATATATATTCATTCTATCAATGCATGTAAGGATAATTGAGTCCTTTCAACTCCTGTATATTAAACCCATATGCTGAAATTATTTGATAAGGTGGAAAAGCAAACAGAGCCTGCCTTAACAGTGTTATAGTCCAACCATAAAACAATCTGGAAAACTAAAACAAATGCTGCAGAGCTGTCCTATGGGAATGGCCAATGCACTTGAGCTTGGCATTTTGCATATTCATCTTCAAACATTTCATCTAGTGCCATGTTGTTGTAGAATATTACTTTGTGGTGTGTTACTTTTGTTTTTGTTGCATTTGTTTAGCTCTGTGAAGCTGTGTTACTGTGCCTGTCTAAAACACCTGATGGTCTAATAAAGAACTAAATGGTCAATAGCAAGGCGCCTGCCCACAGTGTTGTGCTACAGGGTGGTCTTGCCTCACACACACATGAATCTCCTTGTCAAGTTCTCAGTTCACTCTTCCTATTGAGTTCTTCTCTGATCATTCTTACTACATTTTGATAACATAGACAGGACAAGGACTTTCTAAATCTTGAATTTGGTTCTTAGTGCTTAACTTTCCATCCTCAATCATTTTTCTTGAGTTTCACTATTATTAGGTTGGAATGAAGCTGTTTTTCAAAACCTTACTTAGGATTGCATTAAATTTTTAAAAGATGTGAAATTGTTTCCCAAAGTTACTGAAGATGTGGGTATCAAACACATTTTTGAAAATATATTGTTGAATTATTTTAATAATAGAATAACTTTAAAGTGGAGGTTAAACGTGATCATCTGAAAATATATTTGCTTGATCTAGAAATCATATTAGAGTTATTGGAAAGGAGACATAGTTAAGTTAGTCACTATATTTGTATAGCAGAATTCATCTGCTGTGTAAAGGTTAAAACCTTCCTTTTTGAAAAAAAAAAAAGAAAAGGGGAAGTGCTGTGGGATGGTCTGTATGTCAAATGTGTTGCTGATTGTTCGGTCAATAAATAAATCACTGATTGGCTAGTGGCCAGGCAGGAAGTATAGGCGGGACTAACAGAGAGGATAATTGAGAGAACAGGAAGCTGGGTGAGAGAGACACTGCCAGCCACCACCATGACAAGCCGCATGTGAAGATCCTGGTAAGCCACGAGCCATGTGGCAAGGTATAGATTTATGGAAATGGATTAATTTAAGCTGTAAGAACAGTTAGCAAGAAGCCTGCCACGGCGGCCATACAGTTTGTAAGCAATGGAAGTCTCTGTGTTTACTTGGTCGGGTCTGAGCAGCTGTGGGACTGGCAGGTGAGAGAGATTTGTCCTGACTGTGGACCAGGCAGGAAAACTCTAGCTACAATCTGCACCATTCCAGTGTTTAGTAATCTCTTTTTGAGAGACTGACAATGTAATGTGGAGATTTCTCCCTGAATCCCAAGACTAAAACTTATAGTACCTGTAGTTTCCACTTCTACAAGACTAACAAAACCATCTCCTTTCCCCACCCTTCTAAAATGATAATAATGATCAAAAGACGTGTGGTGGGGCCGGGTGGTGGTGGCACACGCTTTCAATCCCAGCACTTGGGAGGCAGAGCCAGGCAGATCTCTGTGAGTTCGAGGCCAGCCTGGCCTACAGAGTGAGATCCATGACAGGCACCAAAACTACACAGAGAAACCCTGTCTTGAAAAAAACAAAAACAAAAACAAAAGACATATGCTTGAGAACAGTGTGATTAGCTATAACAACGTAGCAGCCAGAATGATAGGCAATGTGGTACCAACAGCTTGTGTGTCTGAGTTGTTATAGTCTGGGCAGCTGGAAAGCAGTTAATTCCAAGGCATATTGGTCTATATTTGTGGCATGTCATGACAATTACATGGAACTGCATCTGCTGACAACTCAAGATGATTATTGTGTTTTTATTTTGCAGAGGGAGAAGGTCTTTGGCATCAGAGATGGAGAAAAGATGAGCGATGAACCATGAAGCCATCTTGTCTTCCCTTGCTGGAATTTAGTATGGGAAACTTCATTTATCATAAGGCAAGTGCTGAGAGCATTTTAGTGTGTTTGAAATTTAGATGTGCTTACTTGAGGTATTTAAACACAAGCCTGTGGCTTTGTTATAGATTTCCCATGACATTAGAGAGGTTATTGTTGTCTCCTAGTGAATTGATGTCTGAATAAATTAATATACAGATACAAAGGAAGATAGTAGTTGGAGTGATGTAGAAGTTATTTAAACCCTTGTAGATCTTGACAACTGTCTTTTGTTTATCTCAAAGAGACAAAAACCTTATTTGAGAAGATTTTTCTGTACTTGTTTTCAACAAGACCTGAACCTGCTTTTAATGTTCTCTACCCCCCATTGTTTTTGAGATTGTAATATAATTACAGCACTTCCCCTTCTCTTTCTTACAAACCTTCCTTTCCAAACACTCCCATATATGCTTCATACTCTTCTAATTCATGGCCCCTTTTAGCACTAACTGTTGTTGAATTCATATGTGCATAGGCATATACATATATATTCCTAAATAAAACCTTCTCAGGCTGTATAGTGTTACTCCTATGTATGTTTTCAAGGCTGACCATTCAGCACCAGACACAATTTGATGCTCTCTTCCCTGGGGAAGACCACATCTTCCTCTCCCAGTTTTCCTTAGTGCCTGCAGTTCTTCGTGTATGGTTGAGGCCTCATGGGCTTTTTCCTGTCTACTTTGGCATATCCTCTGGAGTCGTCCTTGTTCAGCTCCCATTTGGACAATCATGTTAATGAGCCTTTCATGTTCTTAGGGAGATAAAATTATAGAATGGATCTTTTGGGGACACTAACTGACAGATGTGGACACACTGTGTTATTACTCATAACTCTAATTCCTGAGGGGAAGATAATTAAGCCTATTTTCTCTATAGCACATCTAAATGACCTTGAAAAATTCAGTCTTAATAGCATATTAATTACAGTGATTTATAATTTGGCCGTATCTTTTTCTTTATAGATGCTCATAATCTGAGTAGATTACTAGTGTATTGAAAAAGTACCAACTTAAGGTCACTGTGTAATGACCATCTTAGAAAACATGTAATATAACCATGACTAGGCCTAATTCAACTGAGTTTTCTAAAATCTAACATTCAAGTTAATTAATTTAAATATTTTCTTGTTTTTCTTGTTCTTAAAAGGTTTAAAGTGGAGCCAGGTGTGGTTGTCCCAGCACTTAGGGAGGCAGAGCCAGGTGAATCTCTCTGAGTTCAAGGCCAACCTGGTCTATAAAGCTAGTTCCATGACAGCCAGAGCTACACACTAACAATGTAGAACTCTAAAAGCGTTGCTGTAGTTATCACATACTCCATTATTTCACAGAGTGTATTTTGAGGATACACTCTATGTTGTGATGAAAACTCTTAACATGAAATGTGTCCTTGGTATAGTGCAATGTTCTCAGACTTAAGAGCACGGCTGTACATCAAGTTCATAAAACTTACATATTTCACCACATGTAAAATTTGGACTCACTGAACAACATGCCACCCATTTCTACCCCTCACCACAGCTCCTGGGATTCCCCTTCTTACTCTGTTTCCATGAGTGATAATGCAGTATTTATCTTTCCATGCTTGATTTGTCTTCCAGATTCATCTATGTTATTGCATGTAAAAGGCTTTGAGCTGGAATAAATTATCAATTTTTTTTTAATGTTTGAATCAAAAAACAATGATTTGGGAAGGAGAATAAAAGCCCAGGCTAGTAGAGAAAGAGGAAGCCCTTTCTGCAGGAAACACCAGATCCCCCCAGGATTTTACCTCCTGTTTCTTAGCAGTCACAGCCAACTCAAGAGGGAAGGGACTTTTCACTCTGGAGACCCCTGTGGGTAAGAAATATTTCAATTTTGAAATAGAGAAGTAGCAGTCATTGGCTCCACTAAGACTGAGTAGAGTAGAACATGTAATTAAAACAAACAGAAAACCCACAGCTTAATTTGAAGGAGCCTTGGATCCTCCCTTTCCTAATGAAACACTGAGCAATCTATTATTAGTGCAAAGCACAGTTTGCCCCCAAATTTGACTCCAGGCACAAGAAAGATCTGCTAATTCTCTGCTTATATTTCAGGGGGACTAATGTGGTTTTTAAAAACTAGAGCAAACTAATTGATTTCAGGACTAAACTTAATTGACTTGAGTCTTGCTCTTAAATGGTGTAGTGTTGTGAAGAAAATGATGTAAGGAAAAGATACATTGGCATAGTAAATTGCTACGGGCATTTATTACATGCCCTGCACATTTGACCATTACTCAATGATAACTAGGCAATGTTGTAAGCCATAAGTACTAATAATTGCTAGTTATTAAGTCCTAATTATGTCCCAGGAATTTTACAAGTAAGGTGTTTTAATATTATCACTAATATTCAAATTGAGGTTCACCTGAAACTTCAGCATGAAAACCTGTTTGGAAAAAGGGTCTTGGCAAATATGATTAAATTCCACTGAGCATATACCATATTAAGACAGAGATACACAGACATGCACAAAAGAGATGCCATCTAACATCAGAGACCGGTCAGAGTGGTGGTCATCCTCTACAGGGGACATCAGAGAGCCAGGGGACAGTTTTATTCTCAAAGCCTTCCAAAGAAACCAACACCCTGGATACCTTGATTTCAGACTTTTGGTTTGCAGAACTTTGAAAAACATTTTTTTTTAATTTTCCTAGAAAAGCCAGTTTTGGGGTAATTTGTTAAGTTTATCTAGAATACCAGTGGGATGAACAATAGCCTGTTAAGATACCTGCTGCTATCTTTTGGGACAAATGAAAAAAATAAACTGTATCATCTGTGCTCACACTAACATTCTAATGAAATACATTGAATAATACAGTATAATCACTGGTTAATCCCACCAAAAATCATACAAAGAGTTTGCACTTCATAGGCCACATATACTTCAATTTATTTCTCTTCTACTCAGATGAGTGTTGCTACTTTGTCAAAACCATGATGGAAGAGGTAGCTAAATAGAGCTGTTGGTGACTTCCAGGCCATAAGTACTCATTATGCTTGGGATAGGGGATGTTATGGATATTAAAAGACTAGAAATTAAGAAGGAGTGTGCTCACTCTGTGATGGCTGCCCAGAATAATGTGGTACAGACTACCCAGAGTGAAGGGAAATCTGGTACTCTGAGCCCTCCTGCTAATGAAAAGTCATACGGGGATTCCCATGAGTAGGGTCAAGAAGAAATCCAGGCATCCTAAGCAGCACACCAAAGTCAACTTGTGAATGTAGGCATGGGGTCAAGTGTGAGAGAGATGCAAGAGGTGACCAGAGCAGGAACAGAGGAACCAGGGCTGAGGCTTGACTTGGCATACGTTCCAAAACAGACCATGCGTCACTCGTGTAAGGAAACAACTTGTCTGGTATAAAGTGCATTTGCATTTTTGCCTGGGAGAATCTCAATTCATATCAACAGCTATAGGATGTATGTATCAAGTAGATGGAGCAAGTCACAGTTGGGAGATTTAAGACTGATGATAGGCAGATATAAATCTGAACAGTGAAGTTTTTGGCAGAAAGGTCAAATATCACAAGTTCAAGCCTCAATCATAGGAGCATTAGAGTCAATATTTTAATCACACGGGTTTCTGGAAGCAAGTGGGAGTATAATTTTTATGTTTCGGGGTTCATGGCAGTACAAAAAAAATTTCCAAGTTCCTCTCTGTTGCATCAATTTTGATGCAATTAAATGGTGCTCAACATATAGCTTGTGCATGACTTGACCTCCTGCATGAATGTATGCTTCTGTGGAATAAATGGCTATCAGTTTTGATCATCTACTTACTATGCAATAGGTATTTTTGCAGTGCTTTAGGGACGTTATGATGCCATTTATTTTTAATGCACATAATCCTTACGAGTTTCAGACGTGGAGATAGAGGTAATTTTTCATAGCCACACAACTGAAAGGGTTAGAGCTAAAACCTGAACTCAACAGTATTTTACCGGCACTTTTCATTACTGTTCTGTTGCGGTGTTTTCCTCTCATCCTTCACATGGTATTGATTGCTAGAGATATATAGTCCTACAGCAATAGAGCGTTAGGAGGGATGGGGACTACGCTGTGCACACAGCAGTATTATTGTGCGTCCCAGATCAAGGCGTCCTGGATGACAAGTTTATCAGAAGCATAAATAACGTCTTGTGTGGTGTCTCATAGGAAGCACATAGCACAAGTGTCAGGATTGTAGAGAGTTATTCTATACAACCAGCCCCCAAATTGCAGTTTTCAAGGAAGATTTGTTTATCTGGAGTCTTGTCATATTTTCCATAGGGGCAATGATTGATGCTATTGTGAATTACACGAAGCATAAAATTAGAAACTACTTACAGAGAGAGAAAATGGCTCAAGATAGATTGGAAGGCTTTCTCTCTCTCTCTCTCTCTCTCTCTCTCTCTCTCTCTCTCTCTCTCTCTCTCTCTCCTCTACACACACACACACACACACACACACACACACACACACACACACACACAATTATCTTCACCCTCTTTCTTCCAAGAAAACTTACCCAGTGAATTCTGACAAAATGCCTCATACAGTTCCCTGTATCTCTTCAAAAATACGCTCTCTTGCTTTGTACAGTATCAGTGTGGGATAGTTGGTGAATCAAGTGCAGATTTGGTAACTCCTGTCCTTTTAAATAATGTACCATTCTCAATGAAAAGTCCATCCCAACATAGTTCCTCTTCACATTATACACTCTTTCTTCATTTATTCAATATCAAAGTTCTTAAAACTTGTGCAGACTCCTTATTCCATCTCATTGTCTCCCACTGCTTCATTTCTTTCAATTTGGCTTTGGTTTAGACTAAATTCTTTTGAAAATATACTCATGAAGATCAACTCTACCCTCTGTGTGAGCATTGCTAACAACAACAACAACAACAACAACAACAAAGCCACAAAACACCCTTTAGCCCTAACTTATTTAAGACATTTGACTAATTGTTACTTCCCTTGTGAAACCTTTTCTTGACTTTCTTCAACATCACTTCTCCCAAATTTCCCTCATCATTGACTAAGGTTTTCCACCATCTATTTTTACAAGTGTTCCCTTTGCCACGCTACCAGTTTAATTGTCATGAGTATGAATTGATTAGCTATCTGCATTACCATTCTTCTATCTTTAGACTTGACCTTTCTTCATCGAAGCTCCTGATGTTCTCTTACAGCTGGACTGATTCATTGGTCTATTAACATCCCAAGTGTCATCTCAGGTAAATCATGCTGCATTTCCCCTGCAAACTGTCCCTCTCTGAACCCTTTCAAGTTAAGGAAGCCATCCGTGTTTAAAGTTCTTATCTTGATCTTTCTTTACTCCAGAAATGTTCATGCTACTTATTCATCCAGGTTTCCAATCTTTATTAATTATTCATACCCCTCACAAGAGATGGCCTTTCCAGTTGGTACATGAGATTTTTTAATGAAAGAGAAGCAAAAAGTTAGGACAATCCATTTTCCAAATCATTAGTTCAAGATTAAAGAAGAACTACTGCCTGATCTAGAAGGGTTCATTCAGTCTGAATGTTTTGAAGTAGCAGCTCTCATTGGCATAGTATCCTATGCTAGGAAGGATGTGAGAAGGTATGAGCACCAAGATTTTCTTGGAATAGTCTGGCAGGAAGCAGGCTGTCTAGAAGAAGGTCCCAGCTGTCCACAATGATATAAGAGCCAGTTTCCAGTTTTGTTACAAAGCTTAGCTGAGCTTCAGGGGCTCAGAAAGAAGGGACATCTGTCAGGAGACAACTGGAGCAGAGGTAGAAAGATGCACACATCCAAAGGACTAAATCTGTCCACTGAGACTAGTTCCAGCCCTCATACCGTTTTAAGTGTGGAAAGTCTAATTCATGACAAAGCCATGCATGTCCTGGTTTAGAGCCTTTATGGGAGCTGAGTCAGTAAGGGGCAGGTATTCAATTTCTGTGAGTCAAGGAGGGCAGGCAACAGAACAAGGATGGTAAATCCATTAGGTTATTTCCTCTCCATAACACTATGCCCACAGCTAGCTAAGATGTTGATTGTGATGAGACATCCTCCTGCAGTCTGTCTTTATCACAGCCTACTTTATGTAGCCAGATTATTTTTCTCAAAACATAGTTTATATGTGCTTTTACCCAGAATCCTTCAGGGACTTTTCACATTTCCTTTTTGCTGTATAATCATTACAGCTTTTTTTTTTTGTTTCTGTCAACAATTACTCTATTTTTCTAATGTATAAAATGTTAAATCACTTTTCATTCAATGAAACAGTGTTCTGTATATTGGGAATTGTGTTAGTTTATATATGCAAAGATGTTTAAATCCATGTCTTTAAGTAATACGTAACCTTGAAGGGAGAAAGGCACATAAAATATTATATTTACATTTTTGTACTCCCTTTTCCTTCTTTTTCTGACCTTTCTTTGAGAATAATTCTTGTTGTCCATAGTCTATACCTCTATTCAATTTTTAAAATCTTAGTCCTATCTCAGTTAATGGGGGAAAAGTTAAGAGACAACTTTTCTTTTGTGCCCCCTTCATTCCTTGTAATCTGATACAAATGTTGACAAAACGTTTTGGACAATACTTGTAAGTCACTATCTGGTAGGTGCTTTTTGTATTATTGACTTATCTTTATCCCTAATGTTCAGGCTTTCATAACAGGCTTGCAATATTTTTCATGTTTGAACTCAGTATTTCTTGCTAGGGTTCTTTATATTTAAATGTATTTGTATTACAAGTTCCTTGAAGTAAATTATCGGTAGGGCTGAATTGGAATGGGATTTCATTACTTCATAATTACACGGGGTGAATCTATCTAATCTGTTAGAGAAATTGAATATAAAATGAGGAGAAAAATCACTTCTAAGTTCCTGCAACAAGGAAAACAAAAGTATTTTTAGAGTAGAATTTCTTAGTATTGATGTCAGACTGAATTAACTACCAGGAAAAATAAAACTCATTGTTTGATACATGCAATATTAAATACTGAGAAACAGCTACCAGAGTTTATTATGTACCAACTCCATTTTAACATTTATTTTGTGATATTTGGTAAGCTTTCAAAATGCTTCTGCTGGAAAATTCACAGGAGATATTTCTGTTAGGATTAAATACTTTCTTTATACAAAATGAAGCAGATGTTGTGATATAAATGAAAAGACATTCATCATTTCTAATTACATACTCACACTTTCATTACACAGTTTATACAATAGAAGTTAATTGAACCCTTTTTTTTAATGTTGGGTGTTAATAGTGTCTATTTCTTTATGAATTGGTTCTTGAAGGTAGTATCACAATATGGGAAAGGTTATCACAGAGAATAAAGTGAAAATGTGAGGTGGGGAAAATTGAAGCACACCATACCCCCCACACACACCACAATACCACCACCACACCAGAAAAACCTCATACTCCATACACACCATACACATACATCACACACATGCACATGCATACAAACACACACACACACACACACACACACACACACACACACACACACACACACACACAGATGCCTAGGCACACACACTATCTATATGGTCCTGATTAATCAGCATTTATATTACCAGCCTCTTAACTTTCTTCCCTCTACTCATCATCAAACAGAGGTACTAAATATTTGAATTCAAAATATTTTCAAGATCACATTCTTTCTATTTGTAACCTTCATCCAAACTACAGTGATAAAAAGGCAGATTTGAGTGTTCACCTGACAATTTGCATGCGTTCTCATGAAGTTTCTTCTCCCATTACTGTTTATCTGTCAATGAACTTATAATTCTTTCCATAGTAAAGCCTAACTACAATATTAAATCAGAAAACAATAGTTTCAACCTTAATGTTAATTAACAAGATTTGGCAGTATCATATCTAATATGTCATTTTGAAAAGAGGATTTCTTTGCTATATAATTTCACTCCAGTCTTCTAATTAATTGTTTCATTTTCTTGAACCATCTCAAAGTTCTTTTTTTTATTTAAAGTTTTTGAGAATTCCATGTATGAACACTGCATTCATATAATTTCTCCCCCTCTCTTCAACTCCTTCTGTGCCTCTATCCCTCCCAAATTCACAAGCTCTTTTTTAATTATTATAGCAGTTTGGAGAGGAGACAGGCACAGATTCTAATGAGAGGAAGCAAAATTGCTTCCTGGGAAAGGAACACAAGTTGTAGTTGACGCATACCAGGGGCCAAGGCAAAGGTATGCCAGTAAAATGAATCTGTGTCCGAATTTAAAATGTTTGTCCTAGTCGTTGAAAACAGCTCATTGTTCACCATGATAGACGTGAACTGCTCTTATTGGTGTTAGGCAACAAGCTTGAAATCAAAGCTATTTTCTTCTGCAAAGGATTGATTGTAGCATTTGTTTTCTGAGATAAACATCCCTCAGACTGCTGGCAATTTGCAACATTTGAAGAGTATACTTTTGGACTCAGGGATGAATAGCTGTGGTTTGAAATCCTCTTTCTGTGCTTAGGTGTGTATCTTCGGCCAATCTCTTAAATCCCTCTTAAGTCTCAGTTTCCTTATCTTTGCAGTCACTCCACTCTGCCTGGTTGGGCTGGTTGTGAAAATTAAATGAAATGACGTCAATAAAACCTTCAGCAGACTGTGTGGGAAGAATTGCCTGAAGGAAGAGCCAGAGAAAGGGTCGGAGACTGCAAGGTCCTCCTAGGTGACCTGAGTGGATTTAGAGAGGAAAACCAAAAGGCATTCTGCTACCTCTGTACCTGCGTTTCACAATATATCTCTCTGTCAGTAAAGAACACATGATGGCTTCTTCATTTTTTTTCCAATTTCAAAATTGGGCACATTGAGTGCCTCTTCCTCTTTATTAAAAATTTTCATGCATGGGGCTGGAGAAATGACTAGATGGGTAAGAACACTTGGGGGATAACTTCCAGAGAAACCAAATTTGATTCCCACCACTCATATCACAAACACCTGAAACTTCAGCTAGACGAGGTCCAATGCCCTCTTTCAAATTCTGTAGGTACCCCCACACAAATGGCATCTACAAGGAGGCATACACATACACACAAATAAAAATGAAAACTAAATAATTTGCTTGTTTAATGAATAATGAAAAGACCTCAGAGATATAATGTTAAGTCATGCAACAAAATAAGAACAAGTTATTAATCTCAAATACCCTTTGAACAACCCTATGCTAGTGTTAGAAAAATTTTATGATGACAAATTTGCAGAACATTCTCCAAACAAAATACAAAAAAAATATCTAGAGTTCAAGGGGTTTATGAATGTGTGGCTTTCACAAATTCTCAGATTATTCTGATATGTAGTCATGTTTTTCATATTTTCTTTAGAGATTCTGAATTTTTGGCAGTCTCCCTTATGATTCCAGAGTTTAGTATTCAAGTGTCTGTGGTGATCCACCCAGATCCAAACAAGGAGGTGGAAAGTTGTGTTGACAATCAGGAAGGAGGCTACTGGACATATAAGTATATGTTGAAGAAAGAAGGCACACACACACACACACACACACACACACACACACACACACACACACACAGAGAGACAGAGACAGAGACAGAGAGACACACAGATACAGAGACAGAGAGGATTGGATGGTGCCACTCAAACTTATCTGATTATGAGAATTAGAACAGGAAATCATAGCAGCTGTCTGAAACTCTGGCATGATTTTTATCATCTGCTTTGCAGCTTGCCTAATGCTGCTTATCTCAGATATCACGTTCCTCACATATAAAATGAAGAATATTATGTTTCTATGTTATAAAGCTCTAGGAAGACTAAATGTGATAGCCAATACACAAAGCAAAGTGTTGTGTGGTCTCCTCCTATCCTCTTAAAATTTCAAGGTCTAAGCTCATTCTATGTTAACCTTGCCTGCCTCTGCTGTTTTGTAAATATTTACCTCTATTTGGAATCTTAACGTAATTTTAGAATAAGTTCTAAAAATCTACTTAGATAATATTTTCCATGAATGATTTCCTTACTTTTTTAGCTCTATCCTCTGCAATAAACCATATACTTATAAGTAGTTTGTGACAACTGTTTATGTTGGGTAGTGTGGTAATTTGAATGTATTTGGCCCCCATAATCTCATAGGGAGTGGTACTATTAGGAAGTATGGCTTTTCTGGAGTGGATGTGGCCTTGTTAGAGGAAGTGTGTCACTTTGCCAAACCTACACAATACATGTAAGTATACAGACACATAAACACACACATGAGAGGAACTTAAGTCACTCTGCTTACAATGGTCACCACAAGACCCACAGACTTCAAGAACCCCAGTATCAAGCATGAGAATCCTCTTTTAGAATGGTTGGTCAGGGTAGTCTAAGTGACTCCTTGCTAAGTTTTTTTTTTATTATTAAGTTATTTATTTATTTATTTATTTATTTATTTATTTATTTTATATCAAACCACCATTTCCCTTCCCTCCTCTCCTCCCATTCCCTCCTCTACCTTCCCTTTACCTCACTCCCCCATCTACTGTTTCTGTTCAGAAAGGGCCAAGCCTCCCATGGGTATCAATAAAACGTGGCACATCAAGTTGTAGGACTAAGCTCCTCCCCTTCTATTAAGGCTGGACATTTTGTCCTAGCTTTGTCAGAATCTAACACCTCCTTGCCAAGTTTTAACATGTTCATATAGTTTCTATACTGAACTTCTGAATAGAGCAATTTATGTTTCCCTTCCTAGATACAGAAACAAACTTTTGAAAACCTATTTATGGCCTTAGATTAATGTCTTCTGTGAGTCAGTGTCCCTGGTCAAATGAAGTGTTTTGTTGTCCAGTCAATATTAAGTGTAACAGAGGCAGATTCCAATGCCCCTTAGAGAACCTCAGATTGCTGCGGTGTGTCAGCTCATAGTGCCACAAAGCATCTGACCAGCAGTCCCTCTAGATTCTAAAGATATTTATTGTCTTTTATCACTGCTTCCCATTCCATCAGCTGGCAAT